>NC_064574.1:18002500-19252500 GCF_937001465.1 Orcinus orca
TGAGGAAGTTCCATGTCCTTTCTGGGTGCTTCTTTTTTATCTTTTCCTATAGTGTTTTCTTCCCTTATTCGTTTCTTCCTAATTATGGAAGCTGTGAGCTTTTTGATTCCCTGTGTCCCTCCTGTGGCCTCCCTTTGTCCCGCTTTGGTTGCAATTTCGGGGTCTCAGTTGACCTGCCAGCATCATACTACTTATCCAGTCTACCGTGTGGCCATTATAATGGTCATTTTAGAAGCTTCTGGGCCTTCCTCAGTGGCTGTCAAGGGAAGGCTTGCCTTGAGGTGAGCCCTCTGTATTCCTCCCGAGTCCTGCCGACTGGCATATACCTGCTTCAACCTGTGTCTACACGTTTAACACCTCTTTACGTCACACGTACCTACTTCCTCCCTCCACCGCATGTCTGACCTCGGCTTTCCTGGAAGATGCTGTTGCAGAGAGACCTCAGCATCGACATCGTCTGTGGAGCCTTCCTTCCCTGTAGGAAAAACATCCTAATGCTCTTAGTTTTTGTCTTTCTTAGTCTTAACTTTTATCAATGGGTTGCATCTTTTTTTTCTTTTTTTTTTTAAACCATAACTGCTATTGGCAAGCACTGGTAGATTCCAAATCGTGTAGGTCTTGGGTTCAAATTCCGATCTGCCTTGTGTTAGCTATGTGAATTCGGAACTTCGTTCCGTGACTCCTTAATTATAAAATGAGATAAGAGCACAGCTTCTCTAGATGTGGGGGAGGCTCACGGCTCTGTTCATCCTTTGTGAGCTAACTGCCCCCGTGTTTATGCTTGTCTTCATCATTCTCCATCCTCCCCGTCTGCCAGCTGCCCAGTCTTAGCCCCGGACTCCCTCACTCTTGGATGACGTCACGTTAGTTTTCCAGCGGAAGAGAAAAATGACAGACAGGAGGAAAGTGGGAAACTTACTTGAACATATGTGTGTGTGTGGGGGGCGAACTGAGAGATATCTAGGTATATTGTATTCTATATGAGCACAAAGAACAGCTTATTTAAAAAAAAAAAAAGTAAATGTGGATAAATAAAACCTGACAAGTATTGGTTTCCATGAATTATTTTGACGGCTTCATCAGCTGCATGCTGATGGGTTGCATTAATGCTTTTGGAAATTAAATCAAATGGCAACTGCATTAAACCCTCATTCACTTGGAACATTAACCTCCTGTGTTCAAATGGAAGAATTATCTGGGACATGGAATGAGCTGTAAGGTCTGTCGTGAGCTAACATTTGTGGACCATTTATTGCACGCCAGACACTGCCCTGAATATTTCACGTGAGGTTCTGTTTAATCCTCACCTGCTCGCATGTTTCAGATGAGGATGCTGAAGCCTGATCACCCAGCCTCCTTGGAGTCTCATAGCCCAATGTCTGTCTGATTCCTATTATAATTAAGACATTTTTTTTTCTGACCCTCCTAATGCTGATTTTGTCATGTTCTATTCTGTGACAAATAGATGTGGAAAATTGTTTTTGAGGACCTAAGATTCAGGCTCAGCTGGACTCATTTAAACCGTGGGCTCCAGATTTGGAAAGGATGCTCTAGATCATTGTCTCTGTCCTCTCACTGGTGCCTCATTTGCCTCTGAAATGTTACAACCTCTGCCTAGACCAGTGGTTCTTCACTGAGGGTGATTTCATCTACCAGGGGACTTGTGGCAATGTCCCGAGACATTTTCAGTTGTCACACCTGGGAAGGGAGCACCTGCATCCAATGGGAGGAGGCCAGAGATGCTGCTAAATTTCTACAATGCACAGGACAGCCTCCGTAACAAAGAGCTGCTCAGCCCTAAAGGCCGGTTGTGCCAAGGTTGAGAAACTCTGACCCAAACCCCTCCCCATCCCTGATGCTGTGGTATTCATCTGCAATTTTGTGGACTCTGGCCAGGTGGGGCATGAGACATAGGAGAAAGAAGGGAGCGCTGGTGACATTAGCTGTGAAGAAATGATTCAGCTTCTCTGATCCCCAATCTCTTAGTCTAAAAACTCTGACATTTGACTTCTGGCTTATTCTGACCTGGTGAGTGAGCTAGGGTGTCCCAGTGAACAGTACACACCAGCCCAGCTTGCCGTGGGAGCTGTCACTGTGCCTAGACTCCCCCAGCTTGCTGCCTCTTCAACCCAAGTCAGTCTACCTACCGGTAGAGCCCAGTGATCCCAAACGGGGATGGGTGGGGTGGGGAGAGGGTGTGGAGTAAAGCATTGTGCACTTTAAAAGCAAGTATCACCAGTCATTTAGAAATGATCCTCATGAAGGGACTTCCCTGGCGGTCCAGCGGTTAAGACTACGTGATCCCAATGCAGGGGGTCTGGGTTCGATCCTTGGTCAGGGAACTAGATCCTGCATGCTGCAACTGAAGATTCCGCAACTAAGACCCGGCGCAGCCAAATAAATAAATCATTTTTTCTTTTTTAAAAAAGAAACAATCCTCATGAAAAAATTGTGGCAACATGTTTAAACATTTAAAAAGCAAAGGTGGAACAGGTAGTAGGAGGCAGATGCCAAAAAAGCAGTATCTCAGCAATTGGCGGGGCGTGGACAGTGGGCTTCCGATGTAATCCGTGGGGTTCCTTATGCCCACACTGCATTGTTTTTAAACTCCATGTTCACGCCCCATCTAAGATGTGCTGCTCTCCTAATCCAGGGAACTCGGAGCCAGGGCTTAGGTGAGGTTTATCTTAGAAGGAAGGGGGCCTCCATTTTGCTGCTAATTAGATTTGAATGACCATCTCTCTGGGCCTCAACTTCCCTATTTGTCAAAAGAGAAGGTGTATTCTACAGGTGGGTTTCAAACTTATTTCCCCTCAAACAATAGAATGCCTTCCTAAAATAGTATGAAAAACAAATGACACAGTTCTACAGAATCATGGGGTTCCTGCAGTGGTGTAACATTTTAGTTTTCCCACCACCTAGGCGGGTGGATTTCTTTGCTTCTTTAAAGGTGGTTGTTGTTGTTTTTAAGTGTATATGATCCTCCTTTTCTATGCTTTCCGGGACCCTGGTAGAGAATGGAGCTAGGATTTGGCCCCTTCTCTCTTTTTTTTTTTTTTTTGCGGTATGCGGGTCTCTCACCGTTGTGGCCTCTCCCGTCGCGGAGCACAGGCTCCGGATGCGCAGGCTCAGCGGCCATGGCTCACGGGCCCAGCCGCTCCGCGGCATGTGGGATCCTCCCGGACCGGGGCACGAACCCGCGTCCCCTGCATTGGCAGGCGGACTCTCAACCACTGCGCCACCAGGGAAGCCCTGGCCCCTTCCCTTTTAAATGAAATGTGCTTGCTCCAACTTTTCATTACTAATCAGAGTAGCGAGCCTGTCGCTTTAGATGTGTATCCAGAGGCAGATGTGACTCGCTCACCGCTGAATAAATGGAACTCTTCCTCTGATGGAACTCGGCCTGGCCGTATGGAGCAGACACTTTTTGGCAGAGGGGCTGATCATCTGTTCTCGGTGAGGGAAAGTCTCCTGTTTGAGTTAATCAGCGGCAAAATGTGCTCCGTGGTTTGCTCTTCTCATCTCTCACACACGTGAGTGGGGAACTGCTGGACGCCCCCGTGAGACAGGACTGGCATTTGCTGTGTCTTTGCAAGCAGTTGAAAGTGGTCTTCCTAAGGAGAGGCGGTGAGGCTGCACTTTAGAGGCAGGTGGGGCTGGGGCAGACTTCTCGCTCTGTTCGCTGTTGGATTAAACTCTGCACATGAGCGAGCCTCAGTTTCTCCGTCTGTGAAAGGGAACGAATGATCTTGCTTGCCTTACATTTTCTGAGGCTCGGTGAAATCAAGTGTGGAAATCACAGAGTGGGACCTACTTCGTACCAGCTGGGGAAGTTCAAAGTCACGTGACAATGTGATTTGTTCTCCGTACCGTTTATCCTTCCTTCTGGGTGGGCAGGAAAGTTACACCTCCTAGACTCCCGCCTCCAGATGGGGTAGAGGAATGTGTGCCAAAGCGATACGTGCCCCTTCCAGGCCAGACCTATACGGAATCTCCCATGTGTGAACCCCATCTTTCCCCTCCTGTTGTGACATTGGAGACCACGCACTGAGGCAGACAGCACCTCCAGACAGAAGCTGGGTCCCTGAATGATATGTGGAGCCCAGCACCTCCCCTGCCCACCCCATGACCTCACTGGGCTGTGACATGAATGAGCAGTATCTGAACCAGCCACGACTAATCCAGCATATGTGTGTGGGGGGAGTTGCTGTCCATTATCCTGGCCCCTCCTGCCTGATGGCTTTGAGACCTCATTCTCAAGTGTCCACCTGTATGGTAGACAGACACCCACAGCATCAGGACTGTGCCGTAGGTCCCACCCGGCGTTTCGTGGGAGCCCGACAGTGGTGGGATCAGGCCTCACAGCAAGCAGAGTTAGCTGATTCTTTCTGCCCGGTGGCATCGGGACTGACTCGTCAGAAGGCTGTTCCTTCTCTCTGAGCATTGCAGCCCCGGGCACATCTGTACTGACCCCTGCGACTTTTCTTTTAGGAGTACTGAGCTGACCACCCCTTTGCCCTTCACCTTTCTTCCCCTCGCTAGGCTAATATAGTCCATTAAGTGACCAAGCCAGCTTGCAGGCCTAGGGACAAGGGTGACTCTTCCAGACATCTTCTCTTGTCTCTGCTGAATCCTAGGCTCTGTTGATTTCCTTCCTCGACTTCTGCGATAAACAGAGATGCAGGAAACTGCAGGATACCCACCTCCAGGCCCTGACCCATACGGGGAAGTTTGCTGAGTGTGGACTTGGTCCTACTGCCTGTGCCTGGGGACTCCACCTTTATGGCCTAAGCCCCAAGCTACCACCTTTCCCCCCGCCCCGTTATGCAGTCAGGACTGTAGGACTCCTCATTGGCTCCTGGGCCCCAATGTCATCAATGAGCTACCCTGTCATTTCCAGAAGCCCCAAAGAAGCAACTCATAGATACACCTGTAGTCATTTGTCTTTGCACAGAGGGCCCATGCCAGGTATTCCTGGGGCTGGACCTGAGAAGAGCTCCCCTAACCCCAAGTTTATCTGCAGCCTGTGTGCCCATAGAAGTCCTGCCCTTTGGGACTTGGGTAGAATGAGCTCTCTTTCTAAGCTTTGCATGCTCCTAAGGCCTCATATTGTGGTAACTTCTAACCCTTTGGTCTCCATTCCCACTGGCGTTCTATGTCACTTACCCCTCACTTCTTACACCTCTGTCTGCTCTGCACCGTCCAAATTTGGAACTTAGTCCCCTTCCTTCATTTTTCTCCATCCTTTTCCCAACACACACACACACACGTTCTTGGTGGTGTAGCACTTCCGAGGATTTAGGGCAAGAGAAGGGGGTTACAACACAGAAATGCAAATGCCCCCAAATGGAATATGAGGTGCACGTGCTCTGGCCACCCCATCCGAAGTTCTTGGTGTCTGTGACCTTCTCTGAAGGCTCTGGCCTCCTGCTGGGTTGCCCTGGCCCTGCCCTTCTCTTGCTTCCTCAGAAGCTCAGAGGCACAGCAGCCTGGCAGCAGACAGTTCCCGGGGACCTGTTTGCACAGCTCGTTTCTGCCAGTCCTATTCGCCAGTTATTCCCCCACCGGCTTTGGATTCGTTCCCTCTGGCAGGTGCATGACTCTCCCCTGGCCTTTCTTTTGCATCTCAGAAGCAGGGCCCGTTTCATTGCCAGCGAGGATCGTGTCCTCGCCTTGGGTCTGGGGTCTCTGCGGGCCACAGCCCTGCCCACGGCCTCACTCTTGGCCTGCCTTATCGACATGATCGACAGCCGGAGGGCTCAGCAGAGGCTGCTCTGAGCTTGAGGATGGAGATGGAGGACCGTCCTCAGTCTGGACCCTCTTAGGGGTAAGGGGCAGCAGCCCAACTCTTAACTGGGTACAGACTCAGAGGGAGGTTATTGGCTCATGTCCCTGGGACGCCCAGGCACGGAGCTGCCTATGTGTAGAGCCAGGTCTCACGGCTCGAATGGTGGACCCAGGGCTCCATCTCCTCCGCACTTCCTGTTCTGCTTGTTCGTCCTTGACGTTATTCTGGTACATGCTTAGGGGGAGTGCTGGGGGCAAGTCCAGGGCTGACAGCTCCATGCCTTCTAGTTTAACAGACTCCAGAGTGAAGGAGTTTACTTCTCTCCATTTGTGAACATCCCGGGAAAGGACCGTGATCGTCCTTGCCTGGGGTGAGTAGCCAACGCTGGACCAGCTGTTCCACCCAGTGGCAGGTGGAAGGGTCATGTGCCCAACTGTCAGAGCCAGGTGCCCAGCTCTGTGCCCAGCGGGGCAGGATGTGAGGAGTTCAGGCTGTGCAGGAAGACGCAGGGTGGGGCAGGAGCCCTGCCCCTAAAGAGGGGTTCTGGGCAGACAGGAATCAGAAGGGCACAGGCAGGGCTCCCATCGTGTGTGCCCCGCCCCAGTGGGCTTTCTACAGATTTCTGAAGATTTAGGGCTGTTGGTAGGTTGTGGTCTACAATCTGGGCCCCCTGGTTTCCAGCTTAAATAACCGTGATGTAATTTGATTCTTCTGTTTTAATGAATTTCACACAGCTGCAAGGCCATTTGAGGACCAGATGTGCTCAGAACCAAGCTATTTATCTATGTCTTGTCCATCCCAGAGTGCAGTCCCTCTCGGTGGCTCTGGGCTTTTCCTCTGTGCCTCTGCTTCCTGACATCCTTTCTCCGCTCCCCCATCATCCTTTCTCCTCCCATCAGTGTCTGCCCAGCCCTGCCTGTCACCCTCTCTTGCAGAAGGTCACAGATGGGTAACTCGGCTCCCCTCTGCCCTGGTCAGTGTCCTTGGTAGGATATTTCCTCCTGGAAAACACAGCCCTTCTCTCCGCTCCCCACCCTCCTCTCTCCCACTCTGTCCTCCCTTCTCATTCCCTCTGACTCCTGCACTCTCTGTCTCTCCCTCTTGTTACTTCTTAATACCTTGTTATGCACCAGCCTTGTCCACACCAAGGGAGTTGTTGGCAATGACCTGGGGTACAGGGTGAGGCCACACTGATGTGTGGCATTCGCATCTTCCTACAAGCACTCTCTGATCAAGGACAAGTAGCACCGTTTGCTATTTGGCTAAGTCACTATTACGAAGATAGACCTGCGCAGTGCTGTCTCCAGACGCTGTGCTAATTGATTGATCAATGAGACAGATATTCATTCAACACCTACTATGTCCCGGGAATCTTCTAGACACGAGGGATACACCAAAGAGCTATATGGGGACAGGGCTTCTGTGATCCAAAAACGTACGTTCTAGTGGAGGAGAAAAGAGGTTAGGGGTCTCCAGATCTCTATCCACCGAACAGGAACCCCTGCTAGACTGTAATGTCTCTGAAGTTAAGGACTGTGTCCAGTTCATCTCTTTATTCCCAAGTTCACTGTGTCGAGGAAGAATTCTGTTCGTGGTGGCTTGCATGAAATCAAGTAGTTCTTTAACATGTACAAAAATGAAGATGGCCCAAATAACCCCTAATTATTACAATTTCCATTTTCTAGGTGAGGAATCAGAGACTCAGAGAGGTTCAGTGACCTGGCTGAGAATATACAGCTAGGGTGGAGCTGGTGGGCTGAGTGGCACATACTCAGGCACACAGGAGAGGCAGATGCTGGGGTGTGGGTGGCCCACCTGGAGATCCAGGAAGCTCCGGGGGAGGCCTGGCTCCTGGCCACGCCCTGTGGAGGTGTGAACGCCAGGACCTGCAGCCGCGGGCCTCCTCGTGATTTGCAGGAGACTTCTGTTCTAATTGCTCTTTTCAAGTGTCATTCCTGCAGTTCAGCGCATGGGGGACCTAGTGTTTGTAGCAACTGCTAATGACAGGGCTACTGAAAAGGACTGTCTATTTTTGGAGTTAAGCTTCAGCCTAAAAGAAATAAAAATAAACATTAAGAGGTTTTTTTGTTTTCTGTTTTTTAAATATGTAACAAAAAGAAAAAGTTAATACCATCTTAACCTGCTCTCCTTCCTAGTGTGGGCAGAGCAGGAATTCAGTCTAGGAGGTCAGGGGGCCTGGGTGTAAGTCCTGGCCCTGCCATGAGCTTACGTTTCCATGAGATGCCACCTTCTCCAATTCCTCCTGGTCCCGAGGACAGCTGCAGGGTCAGTCCTGGCCTGGCTGCAGCCTCTTCCCTCTCGTCCAGTCGCAGCTGGCTCCATCCCAGTTCTTAGGGCCAGTCGGGCCCAGGCAAGAGGTGTTGAGCTTTCCCAGGGCCACTGCCAAGTAGCAGCTCCCAAATTCTGCCTTATCTGCCTCGACCTTATTAGAGCATCAGTGAATCATCAGCAAAATGTCACTACTAAGTATGATAATGATGCTAATGTTCAGCATATCTAACATGTCTTAAGAGATGCCCAGCCTTTGCTAACAAATACCTCTGGAAGTTTGTATTGTTCTGCACATGTTTACTCTTCCTGGGGCATAAGGAACAGATCTGAACCCAACTTGGAGCCAAGCCACATTGGCCCACAGACCTAAGAGCAAGAAACAAGTGTCTGTGAACTTCTTTAAGGTTTATGGATGTTTGTATGCTGTGTGGCACAGCCAAAAAAAAAAAAGAAACGTCTGGATATGGGACTTCCCTGGTGGTCAAGTGGTTAAGATTCCACGCTTCCACTGCAGAGGGCATGGGTTTGATCCCTGTCAGGGAACCAAGATCCTACATGCTGTGCAGCGTGGCCAAAAAAAAAAAAAAAAAAAAATTATGGCTGTTTGTTACTGCAGCAAAAGCTCACTCATACAGCACTTTAAAGGATGAGATGACCTTGGATAACTCTCACAGCACATCTTCCAACGCAGGTGTATTCTTACTTCATTTTTCACATGTGGTTGGACTAGGTCTTTTTCTTCTAGAATCCTCCCAGCTCTGATCTTCTGTAATCCTAAGCCTGGGGGTCTGGCAGCATTGGGTCTTTATTCAGATTGTGGTCAGTTGGCCTTGAAAAGCAGCATCACTATATTGGGTAGGGCTGTTAAAGGTATACTGAGAGACGTTCTGAAAGTAAGACCGGCCTTTGGAAGGGCTGAGAGGGGTCCTTTACATCCCAGCGAGGAGCTGGCTTCTGGAAGGTGGCCCTGCGGAATCGGGGTCAGCAGTGCTCCACAGGACTTACTACTGTCCAGCGGTCCACAAAAATCCCAGTTCCAGAGCCCTGTGGCTCAGCTGGAGCGATGGCCTGCCAGAAACATGGAGCCTGCTGGGCCATATGTAGAGCTAAGATTCTCCTGGGCCCTGGTGGCCATATGCAGGGCAGCTGAAAGCTGGTCAAGGCAACAAAGGGATCGTCAAGGGAAATATATCTCAGACACAGTGTTCCTGAGACCTTACGTGTGAGTGGGAGCCTCGGCTTCAGGGTCTCCAGCCAGGACTCCTGAGCCATCTCTGGAACTGCATGAAGGACCTCCCCATGCAACACCTATTATCACTATGGCCTTCTGCTTACGTTGTCCCAACCCCCAGACGAGGCCTGGACCTCCGCACCCAGCACATTGCTGGAAGTGCTTCCCTCCAGCTCTGGGTCTCACTGTGTTGGGAGCCCAGAGGATCAATGTGCAAAGGGTGGAATGCCATTTCCTATGAAGTTAAGACGTACGTGTTGATCAGCCCAAAGTTTCTCCTTAAAAGCCTATAGTCTCCAGTGGCTGCAAGGGCAGTGGATGGAGTGACTGCGGAAGCATTGTATTGATTGCGGGAAGTAACTGAAGTGAGAGTTCACAACACCTTCTGGAAGGCAGGCAGTGCTTGGCTCTGGTGAGGTGCTAATGAGCTCCCCAGCCAGCTACAGCTTGACCTGCAATTTCCCAGCCAAAGACCGAGGGCTGGCGTCAAAGAGGGCACCAGCGGGTGTGGGTGAGGAGGTGATTAATGCAGAGCAACTTCGTGGGCTCATACCAGCTTCTCTCCCTAAGTCTTTTGTTTCTTTTGCCTTTTATCTCCACAAGGCAAAGCAAAGAGCCGGGCTTGCACTGGGAATTCCTCCCTGCTTGTAGAAATGAGCCAGTCTCTCAGAAGAGAGCGAACCCTCCTATTCTAAGGGGACATTAAGCCCAAGGATTTGCCTCCTTCCCCCGCTCTGTGATCCTCACCACCCTCCTGGCTTCCCAAAGCTGAGTCATCTGTGCAGGTGTCAGGATGTGCACATCGTCTGGAGGGCAAGTGGCTAAACTGTGTGTCTGGGGAAGTAGCTGTTTGAAAGCAGGCGTGGGCCGACATGCTGAATGGGCACCTTTACCTCTGCATGAGGTTGCATCGTCGTGTGTTCATGCCAAGAAGCCTTCTCAGGAGGGCAGCCCCTCTGTTTATCCATCCTAGGATGGGTACCTTGTCTCCTGTGCTATCTGCGTGTGTTAAAGTTCAGCACAGAAGCAACAAAATGCAGAGCAGGAGAAGGACACAGCTTACTAAAATATGAACATCTGCATTCCTTTTTATCCTCCTTGGATTTTTTTTTTTAAAAATCTCTCTCTTTTTCTCGCTTTTGAATGATATGCTTCACTAGCACGTATTTAAATTCTGGGCCCTGAATCGAATATCTCAGCCACGAGGCCCTGAGCATCAGACTTTCAAGGAAAGGAAACCTGAGTTCTAATCTCAACTCTGCCACCGACAGCACCACCACTGAGAAACTTGCCCAATCCCCGAACATTAAACCATATGATCTCTCATCCTTCAGGACCTTCAGGACCTTTTCCTCTGCCATTCGCTTCGCTCTCTCTGGCTCTTCACTTTTTTCTCATGCTGTCATCTTTCAAAGCTCAGTTTAAACGTCACTTTCTCTATAAAGACTTTCTCAACTTTTGTAGACAGGTGTGAACATTCTTTTTTCTTAGCTCTTTTGAACATACCTCTGTTGGAAATATTTGTTGTTGGTTTGTTAATTTTTTTTTTTTCCAAACACTTTTGGGTGGCTACAATAATCCCAGGCACTATTGCAAACACCAGGGATACAGGGGTGATCAAAGTGACAAAGTGTGTATTGTAGGCCAGTATTGTCCAATAGAACTTTCTGTGATGATGGAGCTATTCTATATCTTTGCTGTCTGCTATCTGTGACTCGATAGCCACATGAGGCTACGAGCCCTTGAAATGTGGCTACTGTGACTGAGGAATTGAATTTTAAATTTTATTGAATTTAAATTTAAATAACCACACAGAGTAGGGGCTACCATATTGGACAGTACCATTTGGCAGGACCAGATGGACTTTGAAAGAGTTAATAGAGAATATATATTATCATAAGGAACATGTTAGAATCAGACAGAGTGTAGTGGCAGAGAATTAGTTGGGAGACCTATTTTGGTAAGTGAACGAGAGAGACTTCTTGGAGGAAGTGACATTTGATCTAAGACCTGGAGGATGAGAAGATGTCAGCCATTTAAAGGGTAGGAATACTTTTCTAGGGAAAGGAGACAGTGAGTAAGAAAATACTAGTGGTAGGAAAAGCGTGGCACGTTGGAGGAATTGAGGGTGGTTAATGTGATTGGAATGGAATGGGTGAGTGGTGGGAGTGGAGGCTGGAGAGCTGGTCAGGGGTCAGATCATTCAAGGTATTAGAGGGGGAGGGGAAAGGGCTTGTTGGAAGTCCTCACATGGGGGAAGAAAGAGCAGGGCATTGAACCCACATCTCCTGGCTGTCCACTCAGTACTTCTGCTGTGCTGTGCTTCCCCAGAAACTTGGGCTCCCAACCTTCTCACGCAGTGCTAGCCTTTGGCAAGCCTCATCTGCATTCTGTTTCCATCCCTGTCCCCAGCCTGACTTATTTAGGCCTAATTTATGTAGCCGCTGAACATGGGTAGTGCATGTTGGGCTCAGGGACCTGCCCGTGTTTGTCCCTGTGAAAGAGAAATACTGCTTTCTCCGCTGGAGCCATCTTTTCCGATCATGCCTGCTTGATTCTGGGAGCATTTAGCACTAGGAGGAATTGCTGTAATGACAAGTGGATCCTTCTGTAACCTCCACTTAATTGGATGAAGTGACAGCCCCAGCAAAGACTCAATAAAATTTGGTGCGGTTAGACTGTGCTGAGCGGCTGATTCCAGAACCAGGGTGGAAATCTTGCAGCTGGTTCATGGAACCAGAGAGAAATCTGGTTGGACAGGAGGAACCTGTGCTGGGGACCAGGTGGAGGTGTTCACTTCACCTGCTCTTCCTCCCATCCTTCCTGTGAATTCTGCAGAGCTCTCTAGAAGTTTCCTTGAAGGAAGTGGTGAGAAGTGCTGAGGCAAAGGAAGTGTCTTAGATCGGATTCCCTGGGAACAAAATCCGAGACAGAGAGTTGGATGCAGAAGGTTTATTCAGGCAAGTTCTTTGGAGGAACACCTGTCAAGGAGTGAGGGAGGCGGGACTGGGCAGAGGGAGAAGTTGACTTGTGATGTGGGTGCAGCTGAAAGAGTAGGGCTCAGGTGACCCTATGGGCGAACCCTGGAGCTTGGACGTCACTTCAGAGTTGTCCCGAATTGAGGCTAGAGGACTGGGCCTTTGTATTCCCACATCAACCGGTCATTGGCCATGTCCCCTTACCCTCAGCAAACATAGCCTTGAGGCAGTTCCCAGAGAGGGATGAAGCTGTGAGCAGTAAGCAGTTGACACTTCCAGTAGCTGCGGGAGGGGCACAGCTGCCTCCTTGTCAGCAGGTCACTACAGTATCCACCACAAGGTCAGCTGGAACCGACGACCCATGGGTCCCTGGGCGTTCTTGCTCATCCTCAGATGTGACTCCAAGGCACTGCACTCATGTTGAACTCCTCTGCTCCTCTCTTCCAGTTCTCTCGCCTCTGTCCTCTGCCTTATCCGGGTGAAAAGGTAGTCCTTGACTACCTGGACTCTAGTTTCCTCTCTCGCCTCTGTTCTCCTTGCTTCTGACCCCTTCACTGGCCTCCAGGGCTCCCTTCTTACTACTTCTGCTGTTCCCCGTGGCTGATGAACTCTGTGTGAAGCAGCTTCTCACTGCACTTCCCACTTCCACTGTGATTCTCCCCTTTGGGTGGTCACATCGCAGCAGTGAGTCTAGAAGCCCAACTCCACCGTCTCTCAGAGCTCCCTGGTGTGGTGGTGAAATGTGTGGGCTCCAGGTCACACACCGGAATGACGATCCCTGCTCTGCCACTTTCCAAATGAGTGATCCTGGGAAGGGCAGGCTTTCTCTTTGTTGACATTAGGGACCTAGACATGGAGTCCTGTGTTTTGTGTCATACTTCAGTCATTTTGAACCTTTCACATCTATACAGTTGGGATACATCTACCTCCATCATAGAGCATTGGTGAGAACTAGATGCTGCATGACAGGCCCACAGCACAGAATCTGGCATATGGTAGGGCTTGTCATGCTTTTTTTTTTTTTTTTTTTTGCGGTACGCGGGCCTCTCACCGCTGTGGCCTCTCCCGTTGCGGAGCACAGGCTCCGGACGCGCAGGCCCAGTGGCCATGGCTCACAGGCCCAGCTACTCCGCGGCATGTGGGATCTTCCCGGACCGGGGCACGAACCCGCGTCCCCTGCATCGACAGGCGGACTCCCAACCACTGCGCCGCCAGGGAAGCCCAGGGCTTGTCATTCTTTTGTCGTCATTGAAAGCCATGGTCAACTCAGCCTGGCCAAGGGCAGTCCCGGCCAAATCTCAGAACCCAGATGTTGAAATGCAGTTTAGAGTGTAGTATAGAGTCTTGAGATGAGAGGAGGTAGCCATGGTGAAACAGGTCATCCACAATCTGGTTGTAGGGCCTCCAGCCAAGTCTAAGCCCACTCCTCAAGAGATCTGAATGAATGGGTTCCTTGCAGGCTACATCTAGGTGCAAACCCACGTCTCACAGCCAAGGGCAGAGCAGTATTCATTCCTGATTCACTCCTTCTCTCCACCTCCTCCCACCCAGATCTCTCCTTAGAGAGATCAAACACAGCCACAGCGTCGACTTCTGCGTGGGAGAAGGAGGCTGTGAGCGTCGTGTCTCCCCAGTCCCATAAGTGTGGCTCAGTGGAGGCATTTTTCTGTCCTCACATGCGATGGGAGCCAATGTGGACCTTCACATCCCAACCTTGTTCTTCTTCCATCGTTGGACACACAGCAGGACCCCACAGGCAAATGGAAAAGAAAAGGCTTGATCACTGTTTATTTTCCTTAATTTTCACTGTGCCTCTTTTATTTTTACCCTTGATTACAAGCAACAGAAAAGTTCCTCTCTGGTTTTTTTTCCCCCTTTTGCAGCTGTTAGTTTGAATAGCATCCTCTAGACTGACCCCCCTGGAAGGCTCAGAAAGGAGAGAAATTAGCTAAAAGGGAAACAAGAGAAGCATTTTTAGTTTGGGGTGCAAGCCTCATTTTGCCAAACCTGCAGTCTTTTTTGCCTGGCCTTAGAGCCTTCTTTGAATGCCAGCCCACAGCTTCTGGGGACAGAGTGTTTTTGTTGTTGTCATTGTTGTTTTGCTTGGTTGTTTTTCTTTATTTGGAGACAAATGGGCCTCCTTGAAGCCCCTCTATAGATTGTTCTGTGGATCCTGTTTTATCATTTATAGGGAGGGGTAATCTTCTTGTCAGGTGGTTAAGATTTTGGTTGTTTTCACATCCTATATTTACTTCTTAAGTCTTGTATATTTATTCATTCATCAAACACAGTTATTTATCTGCAGAGTACTTACATTTTGCCAGTGGCTAGGATGCAAAAGGAAATTAGACAATTTCCCTGACCTCAAAGATGCCGTCTGGCTGGGGAGACTTACATGTAAACCAACACTTGCGATTAAAAATGCACAACATCACATTTAGAAAATGGTCATTGTTGATGCAGGAGCGCGCTGCCATTGTCCCTTGGCCCAGTTCTCCACTGTAACATATACTGCCCTGTGACCTTGGGTAAGTTACCCTTTCTGTGCCTGTTTCCTCATCGGTTATAATGCGGGAGTGATAGAATTCCCCTCAGAAGATGGTGAGGATTAAACGAGATAATGTATGTGTCGTCTTGGTGGAATGCTTTGTGTGGAGTAAACTCGTAGTGAATGTCAGCTCTTCTCTCTACTTGTTGAGTAAGGAAGCTCAGGATGTGGTTCCAGAGACTGGGGTTCAAAATTTGGCCTCATCACTGACTAATTTATCCCATGGCAAGTCATCTAACTTCTCCTCCCTTATAAAAATGGTAATATAATTTTACTCACAAGCGGGCAGGGCTATTCAAAGTGGGGTCATGGACCAACACCATCAGCATTGCTAGAAGCTTGTTAGACATGTAAATTCTCAGGCCCCATCCCAGACCTTTTGAGTCAGAATTTGGAGTGGGGTATAGGAATTTATGTTTTAAAACTCCTCCAGGGAATTATGACACATGCTAAAAATTTGAGAAGTACCGTGTTACAGTTGAGGTGTGAAAGTTGTCCAGCACACAGTCTACCCAAATACTAATGATTAGTAAAGGTATTTACAGCCGTTATTGCACCAAAGTAAAAATAACAGGTGGTGAGCAAGGGTGCAGCATGCTTCACTGGAAGGTTTAATTTGCGTCATCTCTAGAAAGATGGTTGGAGTTTTGATCAGCAAGGTCACTTCTGGAGGGAGGTATAGTGTGACTGAAGGCACAGTGATGTTTGGAGGATGGTGCGAGGTTGGGTGCTGCTCAGGCACAAAATTCAAGGAAAGGGGTGGCTGAAGACACAGCAGCAGAGATGCAGCCTGACAGAGCCAGATCACGAGGATCTGTTTTAACCAGGTCAAGGACTTTGAGCTTGGTCCCAGGGACTATTAAGATGTTTTAAACACAGAAGTGACAAGATCGAATTTGTTGTGAATAAGATGAGTCATGGAGGCCACAGTATGGCAGCAGGGAGACCCAGTTGATCAGGGCAAGCAGTGGTACCCAGAGTCTCCAGGAGAAACTTTCTCCTGAAATTGAACATTGACGGGTATACCAGTTGTCTCTTTTTTTTTTTCCCTTTTAAACTTGTTTTTCCATCTGGCTTCCTGCAGACATTCATCGAGTGCCTGCAATGGTCCAGGCATTCAGGGATACACACGTTAGGGTAAGTGAAGGACCATTCTTACCCATCCATGGTCCACAGCCTCCTGAGAAACATGATGTGATTACTAGACACTGTGATAAGGGAAGGGAGTCAACTCTGCCGAACACATGGCACACTGGAGATGCTGTTGCTAACGTAATCACTGCTAGTTATTATCTCCTAACAGTGTTCTTGGGGTGTCCCACGTGTAGTCTCATTTAGTCCTCAGAATGACCCATTTTACAGCTGAAGAAGCTTCACTCAGAAGTGTCACGTTTATCAGGACTTGAAAAGGAATGTATATCAAAGACGATGTCAGGTTTGGGGAATTTTTTTTTTTTTTTGCACGGGACCATGCAGGTTGCAGGACAAAGCTGGACGGGCGGTCGGGAGACAGGCACAAGTCCATATGAGGTTCCAGACAAGGAGGCCTCATTTTGTCCTGTCGGCACCAGGATAGTCTTTAAAAGATGTTAAAAAGGCGGGGGACGTGATCAGAGCTGCTTCAGAGAGACGCTCTGACATCTGAGTATTTGCTGGCAAAAAAGTGAGGTCTTGGGAGGGAACATCTTGTGAGGGGTGCTGACATTTATTCACAGCGTTTCTGCTTCTTTGCTAATTCTCTTAAGATCTGTGTCTGTGTCAAAATCTCAGCAGGTTGAGTGAGGAGCTGAAGCTCTTCTAGGTACCCCCCTTCACCCCCACGCTGAAAAATCCCATTAGTAAGAGCCCATCAGTCCCCGGAGCACAGTGACGTCAGCCACTGAGGGATGGCACGCGGGCTGCACGTCTGTGTCCTGAGAACGGAAGGCAGAGGAGGGCCCAAGAGGAGAGGTGGAGGCTGGGACGCCCTACTCTGTGCTGGGGTCTTGACGCACGCCACCTCCTGTCTGTCCTCTTGACACAAGGAGCAGACAGTGTTCCTGTTTTACAAACAACGAAGTAATGTTCAGAAAGGTCAAGTGTTTTGCTTAGGGTCACACAGCTGCCAGTTAGCTGGATCAGCCCCTTTTGCCAAAGGGCCTCAGAATCCTGGTTCTGTGTGTCGCTCTATGTAGGTGACATTGCTGCTAGTAATAACCTTAGCAGTAGAGTCTGTCTGTGTGATGGGCAAGTTTCCAGCCACTCCAAGACCATAGGGCCCTGGGGTAGGCAGAGTGATGACTCTCCACGATGCCCATATCCTAACCTCAGAACCTGTGACTCTGTTACCTTACATGGTGAAAGGGACTTTGCAGGTGTGATTGAGGATTTTGAGATGAGGAAATTCTACTGAATTATCTGGGCCTAGTGTGATCTTAAGGGTCCCTATGGGAGGCAGCGGGGTCAGAGCCAGAGGAGGAGATGTGACAATGGAGGGAAAAAAAGAGAGAGAGAGAGGGGTGGGGGGAGAGAGAGGGAGAGAGGGAGGGAGGGAGAAAAGGAAGGAAGGAAGGAAGGAAGGAAGGAAGGAAATGAAAGAAGGAAGAAAGGAAGTGAGAGGAAGAGAGAGAGAGAAAGGAAGGAAGGGAGGGATGGAGGGAGGGAGAGCTTGATGATGGAGGGAGGGACCACAGGTGGCTTCTAGAATCTGATTAAAAGCAAGGGAGCAGATTCTCCCCCCCAGAGCCTCCAGAAGAAATGCATGCTGCTAACACCTTGACTTTTGGACTTCCGCATCCAGAACTGTAAGATAATACATTTGTTTCGTTTTAAGCCACCAGATTTGTGATCATTTGTTACAGCAGCAGCAGGAAGGTAGTATAGGTTCCCGTGACATACAAGACAGCCATCACCCTGCCCTGCTTTGCATACACAGACAAGACTGAATTTGTATAACCTCATCCACCCATCCCTTCTCTGAGGCTCATTTTTCTCATCGGTAAAATGGGAGAGGTGGCTAATCCTCATGGTGCAAGTCTGTGGTTACCTCACTCCTTCTTCCCATCCCAACTGGGATTTGATTTTCTCAGGGCAAACCTCCCTCCCTCCCTAGATGATGTCAGCTGCTGCATTATACCTTCTCCAGGTACCCTACACTTTCCCTTTTGTATTTGTTTCTTGTCAGAGTTTAATGAAAAGATCACTTACAGAGATGTGCTCAGAGGTAAGGAAACAAAGAATCGTGAGGCACCTGGGGACATGGCATAGCAGGAAACTGTTATTCCCTGGGGCTGAAGGGGTGGGGAAAGGGAGAGGTGTTCCTGGAGCCCAGTGGGAGCTGGGGTGGGGGTGGGTGTTGGGGAGCTGAAGTCCCAGAGGAAGCAGCTGTCACCAAAGAGAAGACACTGAGGCAGGGAAGAAACAAGAAGGACATACCCTGGGTGTGCTTCCTCTTTACCCTCTGATCTCCTGCTGTAGCCTCTGGTTGGCTAGGACCAGAGCCACATTTGGAAGCCAGACCCCCACTGGGAGCCAGAAAGCAAGCGAGCTGAGAGATGCAGTTGGTAAGGGTGGATCTCCAGGTGCGTGGGCCAGAACAGAGACTGGATTCGGGGGCACACAGAGTAATCAGCACAAACATGCCGCTGATGTTACTTCATTTTCACTGCTCTGTAATATTCCTTCATAAGATTTATCTCAGTGGTAATGTTACACTTACCACGAGATGATTAGATGACAAGTGAGCTTTCTGAAGGTAGGAATTTTATTGCTTTGCCCACCATTTTCTCCCCAGGGTCAGAACACACAGTTGGTGCCCCATGAATGTTTGTTGAATGTATAAGTGAATGTTCAACTGTGAAAACACTTTGAAAGTCACAGATTGCTCTGTGCAAGTTCATTTTAATTAATGGAGACCAACTCCAGAGAAGTCAAGTAATTTGCCTAGGGTCAAACAGGTAGTAAGTACCAGAGTCAGGATTTGAATCCTAGACTCCTGTCTCAGGCCAGGGCTATTCCCATCCCAGTCCAGCTGCCTGGGCCTTCTGGTCTGCTCATCCCTTGCAGGCTCCTTGGGTGGCTGGCTCCCTGTGACAAGTTCTCCCTCTGAGTTACTGCTACCTTGGTTGGGGTGCCTTCTGCAGGAAGCACAAGGAGCACATCTCAAGAGAAGCAGGTGGCATCCTGCTGGGGACCACTCTGGATTTAGAAGCACATGGCTAGGCTGTACTGAGTGGAAAGGGAAACGTGTCCCTGTACGGTAGAGCTGAGGAAGGGGTTACCCTGGGCCTTGAGGATCTAGCGAGTGGGGGAGGGGCAAGCCCTTGTCAGCCCCCGGGGGGCTAGGGCACAGGTCACAACTGCAACAAATTGGCGACCCCTCCATTGCTGCATGTGGACCACCCACCGCTTCTAAGGGTGTGGACTTAGTGAGCTCTCAGAGAACTGTCCCCAGCACTCAGCCTCGCTGCCTTCCAGTTTCTGCGGTCACCATAGTTCACCGCGGAGCCTGCCCTGTGGGTGGGCACTGCAGCTCTGGCATGCATCCCACCCGCTGCTGACTGCTGGCTGCTTTGGAGGTGGGCAGTTCCAGGTTCAAATCCCAGCTTTCTTTGCATTCCCGGGGTGACCCCATTTCCATTCTGTACCTTGGTGTCCTCGTGTAAAACAAGGGCAGGAAGACGATAAAACTCTTCTTTGTAAGACTAGTGCGAGGATACACTAATAAAAATAGTAACAACAAGAAGAGAGCATTGATTGATCACTTACATGTGAGCATTGACCTAAATGCTTTGAATGTTTTTCCTTATTTAATACTCACAGCAATTCTATGGGATAAGGAATACTATTAACCTTTGTTGTACATATGAAGACACTGAGACTCAGAGAGACTGTGACTTGCTAAAGTCACTCACTTAGCATATGTCCAAGGCGGGATTTGAACTCAGGCTATCTGAGTCTGAGAGGCATGCTTTCCATTCACTCATGTTTACTGCCTTCTGCGATGGCTCTGCAAAATTACTA
Organism: Orcinus orca; assembly: GCF_937001465.1. NCBI lineage: Eukaryota > Metazoa > Chordata > Mammalia > Artiodactyla > Delphinidae > Orcinus > Orcinus orca. The sequence goes on from NC_064574.1 coordinate 18,022,339, forward strand.
GTTTGTCATGGGCCCAAGAACCATCTGGTGTGTGATGAGACCGTCTCAATACTGTCTCCTATAGATCTGTGCTGTCCAATATGGCAGCCATCGGCCATATGCGGCTCTTTAAATTCAAATTTAAATTAATTAAGATGAAATAAAAACTAAAATTTTAGTTTCTTAGTCACATGAGCTGCATGTGCCTGGTGGAAACACCATATGGGACACTGTGGATATAGGACATTTCTGTCATTCCAGAAAGTTTTATCCAGCAGCACTACAGTGGATAATGGCAGAACCTTGAGTTTGGCCAGACAGTGGACAGGCTGACCCAGAGTGTCCTGAGACTCTGAGAAGGGACAGAGAGGAGGATTCTGGCTCCCAGCGAGGATGGAGAAAGTGGAATTCACCAGCGTTCTTTTTGGGAGGGAGTTCCTGCCTAACCGATTTGGTGTAGAAGCAGACTTGAGTGACTTAGTGTCGTGTCGAAGGCAAGGGAAACGACTGCTTCAAGGAGTGGGAGGTTAAACTGTTAACCCTCAGTGCCCTCAGCAACCTGGAGGCCGTTAGTGAACTAAGCACGTTGTTTTGGTGGTGTGGTGGGCGGTGGAAGCCACACTGGGTGGGATGTGAGGCGGTGGAGACGGCAGGTCTAGACGACTCTTGTTTGGCATCACCTGGAAGCTTGTTTGAAGTACAGAATTTCAGGCTCCCCCCTCGGACCTACTGAATTGGAATCTGTGTTTTGACAAGTCCGTCAGGTGATTCATGGACCCACTTACCTTCGAGAAGCGCTGCTGTAGTGGAGGTTTGGGTCTTTCCAGATAGGTGACAAAGACAAAGGGAAGTACAGGTTGGCGAGGGAGGTTGGAACAGAGGACCAGGGATTCTGAGTTAGATGAGGAAGAATGTGCAGAGAGGAAGGGGTGATGACTTGGAGGAAAGAAAGTGGTCAGTAGGCAGGGGGCCCTGATGAGGCTGAACAATTGTCAGATGCTATAAGCAAGGGAAGGGAGTAGATAAGGAGGGGAACTTCTGGCAACATGGGGACATTGACGTCCTTCCAGAAAGCTGCCCCAGTAGAGCATCAAGACAGAAGCAAGATCATTGCCCCCAGGGGGAAGTGGCAGGAGCCACTGAAGGGTCAAGGACTGGGTAGGTGCTCACCAAATGGCTTTTAACTGACTGACTGAAATGGGTTGGCCTGATGGATGGATGGAGGGAACATGTTTGTAAAATTAGGAGATATAGGTGAGGGATGCATCTGTGTTTGGAAGAAGGTGTGTGTTTGTGTGTGTGTGTGTGTTAGGCATGCACATGGGTGCACAGAGCAGAGGAGTCTCCTAGGAACAGGCCAAGTCCCTGTCTATGCAACTGGCTCATGATAGGAATGACAGGGGGCCCCACTGCTCTGATATCAGTCCCAGGACCCCACAGAGCCTACAGGCCCCATGGGCCTTCCACCCCCCTCACTCCCAACTGAACCAACTGACCCTTTGCCCCAACCTGCTTCTTTGTCTGCGTCCTTTTCTCAACATTGCTGTCTACCCCACTCGTTCAGCCAGAAACCCGAGGAACAGCCCAGCTGTCCCCTCTGCACACCCATGCCCAGTGAGTCACCTGATCACACCAGTACTGTTTCCCCAGTGTTCCCGCACCACCTCCACACTTCCATCTGCCGCCCCGCTGAGGCCTGAGCTATGTCAGTGTCTTCCCATCATCTCAGTCAGCCTCTCGCCCTGCCTCCCGCTGATCCACCTCGGCTCTAGGCCCCCATCACACACTTCTCTGGACATTCCCTAGGTCCTTGCCTTTCTGGAGCTCCCTGCTGCCTTTAACATCAAACTCCTGAGCCTGGCTTCAACCATCCATTGTCAACTCATTTTCAAGCACCCCATCCCTGTCCAGGCCCAGATATGTTTTGTTCTTGAGATTGCCCTGAAGATGCAGACGCCCCATCTTTGTTGTGCCGCTGCAGCCCTGTCTGTATCTCCTTGGAGCAGTGCTGCCCATTTAGAGGTAACACTTAGTTCTGTCCCCACGGTCCATTTCACACTCTTCTCATTTCACACTTGTCACAGTTTGTCAGCTGTGTGTTACTTGAATGTCCTCTCTCGTAGTCAGACTGTGAGCTCAGAGCAGCCGGGACAGTGTGCAGGTACCATGGAGGCCTCTCCAGTTTACTGCGTTTGTTAGGATTACCCAACCCCAGCTGCAGTAGGCCAGGGCTGTAAGTGTGTTAGTTAGAGACAGTCATTCTCAAAGTGGTCTGTGGACCGGCAGCATGAACATCACCTGGGAACTTGTTAGGAACTCAGTTTTTTTTTTTTTTTTTTTTTTTTTTTTTTTTTTTTTTGCGGTACGCGGGCTTCTCACTGTTGTGGCCTCTCCCGTTGCGGAGCACAGGCTCCGGACGCGCAGGCTCAGTGGCCATGGCTCACGGGCCCAGCCGCTCCGCGGCACGCGGGATCTTCCCGGACTGGGGCACGAACCCGTGTTCCCTGCATCGGCAGGCGGACTCTCAACCACTGCGCCACCAGGGAAGCCCAGGAACTCAAATTTTTGACTCCAGCCCTAGACCTACTGAATCAGAAAGGTTGAGGATGGGCTTAGGACTCTGTAGGAAATTCTGATGCACACGTTGGAGACTCATTGACTGAGGGTAGGTGTCATAACAAATCCAAAAAAGTCTAATGATTAACATGGGACAGGAGTTTACTCTTTACTCATGAAATATCTAAAATGGATGGCTCTCCTCCAAACAGTGACTCAGGGACCCAGGATCTTTCTATCACCTGTCGTCCATCTTCACCATGTGGCTTCTGAAGTCGCCCTGCTCTTCTGCATCAGGTGTTTGAAGGGACAGCTTGTTTTGTGTTATTATTGTTGTTTTTCTTTGTTTGCTTTAATGGACCAAGCCTTTCCACGGGCTCGAACTCAGCTGCATGGCCACACCTCACTGCAAGGGGAAGCCAGGGGTGTCGGCCACTTTGTGCCGCAGGAAGAAACGGGCGCAGGCTTGTGGGCAGTGAGACGGTCTCTGCCGAGTGAGATGGTCTTTATTCATTTATCAAAGGACAGCTGAGCCCCGACCTGGCGCCAGGCCCAGTGCTCATCTGTGGCAATGTGCCAGTGGAAGCACCTCAGTCACTGCGTTAAATCACTTACTGTAGATAATATAGATAGACAGCATGGTTAGGAGAGGTGCCTATAAAGCATGAGTAGGAGCTGGGCGGTGAATAGAAGCGCAGTGCTCATTTGAACTATTTGCAATTTAGGGGCCATACCTGGTAGGGTCAGGGTGAGGAAGGGTCCCCCTTAGTGTTGGTTCTTTTGTGCCAGACACCGTATCATGGTACTTTTAACATTAAATAAGAAAGACTTATGCATGAGGGAAGCAATGCTCAGGGAGGTTAAGTGGTTTGTCCAGAAGGTTGGGTGGGGGGAGTTGAGTTTAAGGCTTATGACCCTGCAGGCCTTGGGTTTCCATCTGTACCTTGATATCCATGTCAGAGCGCACCCTTCTAGGGGCTTCTCCTCCATGTCAGTCTGAGGATCATAGAATTCAGAGCTGGAAGGAAGCCCTGAAGCCATTTTGCTGAAGGCTCCGTCACAAGCTTTGGGCATTCTACTTGCGAATTTCTGCTTTACAGAAGGAATCATGGACATGGTTGCCTCTGCAGGATCCATCCAGGGTCTCTTTTTGCCCAGGTTGATGCTCTCAGCTTTCCCCAGGGTACCTGGTGTCCTTTGTCTACCTCACACGCTCCAAGGCCACTTCTCCCACCATGCTTCGAGCACATGGAGGTTGAACAGCATCTCATCAAATCTACACAAATGCTCATCCAACTCCAGATGTGCCCCATTCGTTGGTCAGTTGCAGTGGATCCATGCAGTCCCCTTAGAACCAGACTAAACCACCCACAGATGTTCTCCTCCTACTAACATACATCTGAGATCGCTCTAAGTGCTAATTCAATCCTGATCAAAGTCACGTTGGGAGGAGCGCTTCATTTTGGTCAAAATTAGATTACAGGGATTTCTTAAAAGTTAGGCTGGATTTTTTGAAGATGTCCTTTTCCATGGAAAGCAGTTTCCTCCTGAATGGAGAAAAAAATAAATGAAATCTTTTCTTGATCATTTTTGTTAAAAAAAAAAAAATCGGAGTCATCTATTTCTGCCATCTGTTCCCTATTATTTCTGAAACTTTGTGTTGAGTATCTGGGGTGTGGGAGAGACTCAAATGGGCATCAAAATTGTTTTAAGTAATTAAACCTGATAACATTTGTTAAGTTTTTACCTAATCTCTGGATGATTTGATTGGAGTCAACCAGATGTAAAAATGCCTGTGACAAATTATCCTGTGCCTATATGACATGCAATTTTGTCAAAATATCTGGAAGACAGCTGCTAAGTATGTGATCTGGGGATTTGACAGTGCAGTAGGACAATTCTATGTACTCAGGAAAGCGTGGAGAAAATCCAGTATAACTTTGGTCATAAGAATGAGTTGTGCTTATTCAAGGAGGAGCTATATTTTGATAATGAAGAGGCATGCAAGATCTACAGATGAGTTCTCCCTAACTGGGAGGACTGGGCTTTGGGGCGCATATGTTCCGGTAACGTTTGCACATTAGTAAACCTGTTCTTTCTTCTGGCTCCGTTTCTTTCGGGAAAGCTCGTATTTCAAGACCTGACTTATATGTCCGTTTCTTCATTGACCCTTCTATAATTCCCATGTCATTTTGCCTGTCTGTGACACCCATTTCACCAGACTGCACTATCATTACTCACTTAGATGCTTATCTTTTCACCCACCAGTCACTTTAACACTGTGACCTTGGATTAATCGCCTAGATTTTCAGGCATCGCCATTCACGTGTGAAATGGGGATAGTAAGTTTTACCTCCCACACGTTTAGCACACATGTAAAGCCCACAGTTTGGTACATAGGAAATATTCCCAACATGTTAACTCCCCACTCCTTCCTTATTGGACATCCTAGAAGCATGTAATCTCGTGAACGGTAAGAACTATTTCTTATTCCCGTAAGTCACATAGTAGGCATTTGGTAAGTGTTGGTCAAATGTGAGTGACCGTTTGAATGATAAGTGAATAAGTGGAGCTTGTGGTTTCCTTGCAGTATCTCTAATACCTGCGCGGATTGTCCCAAAGATGGGGGTCCTGCCCAAAGGCACGTGAGTTCGCTGTGGAATTCTTGGTAGGAATGACCCCTTTCATTGTAGCACTTGCCACTTCTTCATCAGGTGTGTCTATCTCCACCTGTGGTGCTGGGGCCTGTCCCTCGTGCTTCCTCTCTGGGGACTCCAGCGACATAGCCCTGCTGGCTCTTTCTGCTTGGCCTGTAAACGTGTTCGTGTTGCCCCATCCTGGGAAATAACACCTTGCTTGATTTGCACATGCAAGGATCGTGGTGATTACAGGTAATGACCTCTCACTATTTACTAAACACTGCATATGTACTATCTCATTTATTTCTCACAATACCCTTTAATGCAAGTACTGTAAATATTCCCTTCCTAAGAGTTGAAGAAACTGGGGCTCAGACAGGAGAAATAAATTGCAAGGACCGCAGCTCCAGAGCTAAATCCTTGCCTTTCAGCCAGGCTTTTGGAGAGAACTGTCTATCTTCATTGGCCGCACTTCTTTGCATCTCTTTAGGACTGGATTTCCATGACTGTTATGTCTTGGTTTCCTTCCTGTTTCTGCAGCTGAACCTCTTCTGTCTGGTCTGAGTTCCTGTTTCAATGCCTCTCCCTTCAGTGTGATGTTCCCCAGAGTGCTGCTCACATAGCCCTTCATGTTCCATGTTCTCCCTGTGAGTGATTCCATCCAGTCTCATTATTTTCATTATGACCAGGGATGCTGATGTGTCCCGCACTCTATCTCTTGCTGGGACAGTTCCACTGAACTCCCAGCTAATTAGCTGCCGGAGCTATTCCTGTGGATTGCCACAGGCACTCAAGCTCAAGATGTCCTTCCTGAATTTTTGATCTCCATCAATGGTCCCACCATTCGTTTCATCACCAACACCAGAAAGAAACCTGTGGTTTGTCTTAGATTTTTACCTCTCCCTCAATCCTTGCTCCACCCCATCCCCACATCTAGTCGATCAAAATGGACCTGCTGATTTATTGCCTGAATATTCTTGGACTATATTTCTTCTCTCCTATCATTATTATTACTACAGCAACTCTCATCAATTCCCAACTGGACTCTTGCAGTGCCTTTTTGGGAGGAGGGGATGAACATTTATTTTAGAGTATAATGTAAATGCAGAAAAGGGCATGAATAATAACTAAACATGCTAATATAAACACCACCCTGATCAAGATATAGAATATAACCAGTGCCACAGAAATCTTCCTTGTATCCTTCCCAAGGCATTCGCCTCCATCTCAAAGGTGTTCTAAGTACTAGAGTAGTTTTTTCCTATTTTGAATTTTATATAAATAGAATCATAAAGTACGTATTCTTTGTCTTGTTTCTTCCATTCAGAATTGTGTTTCTGAGTCTCATCCGTGTTGTATGTAGCAATAGTTCAGTTTTTGGTTCTTGAATGGTATTTCTTATATGAATATACCAAAATGTATCCATTCTACTGCTGACAGACATCTGGCTTGTTTCCTGTTTTAGCCATAATGAACCATGCTACTCTGGGCGTTCTGTATGTGTTTTTTGGTAATCTTGGGTTCCATTTCTCTTGCGGGTATAACTAGGAGTGGAATTCTTTTGGTTAAATACATACTGCCAAACAGTATGCTAATGTGACAAATTGGTGTTGTCGGTCTTTTAATGTTAGCCATTCTGGCAGTTATATGGTGAGAGCTCATTGTGGTTTTAACCTGCATTTTCCTGATGACTAATGAGGTTGAGCACCTTTACACATGTAATTTTTGGCAACTTAGGTAACCTCTTCTGTGAATTGTCTGTTCAAGTATTTTGTCTTTTTTGAAAAATTAAGTTGTGTCTTATTGACTTGTAGAAGCTCTTTATATTTGCTGGCTATGAATCCATGTGTAATATATATATCATAAATATCCTATTCCATTCTGTGGTTGCCTTTTCATTTAATTCTGGTGTGTTATGAGTAAAAAGTATTAATTTTGATGAAGTCCAGTTATCGATCTTCTCATCTGTTGGGTTTTTTGGGTTTTTTACCATGTTTAAGAAATACTTGTGTTTCACAACATCAAAAAATTACTGTCCCTAGGTTATCTTTTAGAAGCTATATTATTCTACATTTCACATGTAGATCTATGTAACCCATCTAAACCTGATTTTGTATAATGTGTTATGTAGAGATCAGGGTTCATTTTATCCACATGGATGTCAGTTGACCCAGTAACGTTATTAAAAATATTGTCTTTCCCCAATACATTGCTGTTGAAATTTTGTAGTATGTCACATGTCCATAAATGTATGGGTCCATTTCTGGATTCTCTGTCCTTTTCTATCACTCTGTTTGTCTATCATTATTTTGATATCTCATTGTCTTGATTACTATAGCTTTATCATAAGACATGACACCAATCCTACAACTCTGCTTTTCATAAAACAAAACAACAAACAGCAGTTATTTATTTGCTCACTTGTCTGTGGTTTAGCTAGAGGTCAGCCGACCTGGTTGGATTCATCATTACCGCTCTATATAAGCTGTGGGTCTAAACAGTTCAGATCTCTGCCCTGTTTTCATTCTGGGGCCCAGAATGAAGAAGCAGCTACCTGAGTGGAAGATTCTTATGGCAATGAGAGTGCAAGAATCCAAACCCCAAACCCCAAAGTGCACAAGCACTTTATGGAAAAAAAAAAAAGGACTTTATTTTTAGAGCAGTTTTAGGTTCACAGAGAAATTGAGTGGGTCCTAGAGTTCTCATATAATTCACACACATGCTCTTATTTATCAAGATTCCTTTAACTATTCTAGGTTCTTTGTATTTACATATTAATTTTAGCATCAATTTTTAAAACAGGATTTTGGCCAAAATTTACATCGAGCCTGTAGAGCAATTTTAGGAGAATTCACCACTTAGTAAATTGAATCTTCCAGTCCATGAATATGGACTATCTCTTGATTCATTAAGTTAAATTTTTTTTTCCTCTGCAGTGTTTTTAAGGCATCTATTCTTTACTTTTCACTTTCATTTTTTTGTGAAATTATTCTTTTAGATACTGTTTCTGCCCATCCTCTTAGCTCTATCGCTCTGAGATGCCAAACACGCATATGTTAGCCCACTTGATATTATCTCATAGGTTACTGAGGTTATTTATTTTTAAATCATGTTTTCTATGTTGTTCATATTTCTGTTTATCTGTTTTCGTGTTTAATAACCCTTTCTTCTGCAGTGTCTGAACTGTTGCTAAGCCCAGAGTAAACTTCATTTCAGGCACGGTACTTTATAGTCAGAGAACTTACAAATTTCATTTTTACTTTCCATTCTTCTACTGTGATTCCCTATCTGTCCTTTCATTCTGTCCAAATTTCCTTTAAAACCTTTAGTACATTTATCATAGTTATTCTGAAGTTCCCATCTGTGGATTCTAACATCTGAATCATCTTGAGGTCTGTTTTTTTTTTTACTGTGTGTGTGTGTGTGTGTGTGTGTGTGTGTGTGTTCCTTTTTTTTAACATAAGAATAGTGGCTACTCACTATGGAGAACAGTATGGAGGTTCCTTAAAAAACTAAAAATAGAATTACCATATGATCCAGCAATCCCACTACTGGGCATATACCCAGAGAAAACCATAATTCAAAAAGACACATGCACCCCAGTGTTCATTGTAGCACTATTTACAGTAGCCAGGTCATGGAAGCAACCGAAAGCATCAACAGACAAATGGATAAAGAAGATGTGGCACATATATACAATGGAATATTACTCAGCCATAAAAAGGAACGAAATTGGGTCATTTGTTGAGATGTGGATGGATTTAGAGACTGTCATACAGAGTGAAGTAAGTCAGAAAGAGAAAAACAAATATCGTATATGAACGCATGTATGTAGAACCTAGAAAAATGGTACAGATGAACCGGTTTGCAGGGCAGAAGTTGAGACACAGATATAGAGAACAAACATATGGACACCAAGGGGGGAAAGCCGCGGGCGGGTGGGGATGGTGGTGTGATGAAATGGGTGATTGGGATTGACGTGTATACACTGATGTGTATAAAATGGATGACTAATAATAACCTGCTATATAAAAAAATAAATAAAATTCAAAAACCAAAAAAAAAAAAAAAAAAGAGAATAGTGGCTACTATGCTGCAGGTAGTCTGGCTTAGTCATTTTATCTTAAATGGTATTGAACTTTATCTCGGGAGGAAGTTAAATTACTGGCATGGCCTCCTGAAACTGTCCGGATTGTTTATTCTTTGCTAGGATAGATCTACTTCAATTTTGTCAGTCATCTTATCGTGTGGTCCTTACTTTCAGATGTGATACCTGCTACTGTGACTTGTTCTTTCTGGGGTCTCAACTGAATTGCCACTGCAGCTGGTCCAGGATTCCAATGTTTCCTATCCCTGTACAACCTCCGGTATTTTTGTTTAGCTCTCAGCCCTGTATCAACTACTTTTTTCTAGACCTTACAGAGTTTTTGCCTTGCATATATGCAGGCCAGCGGTCACCCAAAGACTGGCATAAAATCCCCACATGTACTCTCTGGTATCCTGTCTTACAAATTCCAGCCACTTCAGCAGCCCCAAAACTCCAGTTCTGCCTCCTTAACTCAGCAAGACTGCCATGCTCTGCTTAGGCTCCACCTCCCTCTACTGGGGTCTAGAAGCCACCACCTCTCTGCCCCCAGGACACTCATTGGTCCATCTAGGATGTTGCCAAATTGCAATGAGTAGAGTGGGAATATACATGTGAAGTAACAGGTCCAAAGCTCTCTCCAGGATGTGGTCTTGCCTTTGCTCTATCCCATGTGGTTCTTAGAACTCTTGAAAGATAAAGCTGGGAGGAAGGTGACCTGAGGCATCACCTATTCCACAGACCTTGTTGAACCAGTGGAGAGACTGAGGCCCTGAGAGGGAAGGGACTTGTCCAACAGCCTCATGGGGAATTGGCACTCTATCTAGACCCTAATTCTGCTTACTTATTTCCATGACTCCTTTTCCTTATATGTAAAGTCATTTCATCAAAACTGAAAAGAAAATGTTAAAGGAATCTAAGAGTCCCATTATAGGTAAATGGTGACATTTCTGAAGAACAGGAGTGATAAGAAGGCAGAGAGTATAGTGGATATTGGGAAGAGAGAAGAGAGAGATTTTTGTCGGTGAGAAGCCTTTGGGTGCTGGGCTCCAGGAGGAACATACTTGAGACTCTTCAGAATCTTCACAATGTGCTCTCAAGAATTTTCTTGATTCTTATTCAACCCTCAGCCAGCAGCAGTTAAAAAACATTGTAGGGCGGCTTCCCTGGTGGCGCAGTGGTTGAGAGTCCACCTGCCGATGCAGGGGACACGGGTTCGTGCCCCGGTCCGGGAGGATCCCATGTGCCGCGGAGCGGCTGGGCCCGTGAGCCATGGCCACTGAGCCTGCGCGTCCGGAGCCTGTGCTCCGCAACGGGAGAGGCCACAGCAGGGAGAGGCCCGCGTACCGCAAAAACCCAAACCAAAACCAAACAGAAAACATTGTAATGTTATTACTTCTCTTTTTTTTTTTTTGAGGTAATATATTTAGGTGGTTCAAAAATCAAAAGACACAAAAGAATGTGCGCTGAAAGTTTATCCTTCCATTCCTTATCCCAGCCACACATTTGTCTTCCCTAGAGAGTGTTATGTTTTCTTGTGTACCTTTCCAGAGCTATTTTATGTGTAGATTAATCAAATTCCCATGCTCTTGTCTTCTTTTTCTTGCATAGACTGCTGCATATTACACAAGCCCTTTTGAGTCTTACTTTTTCCCGCATTTAATGTACCTTGGGTATCTTTCTGTATTTGGACATAAAGAGTTCCTTTTACTTTCTAAAAGCTCCAGGGTGTTGCACTGTGGATGTACCATCATTTATTTAACTGGTTCTTATGAATGAGCATTTGGATTAGTTCCAGTCTTTTGCTATCAAACAATACTGCAATGAATAACCTTTTGCAAACGTCATTTCATCGTGCAAGCGTATCTTTAGTATAGTTTCCTAGGTCCGGGGTTACTGAACATTTTTAACTTTGATGGATATTGTCAATTTATTCACCATAGGGATTGTGCAGTTTACATGCTTACTGGCAGTAGGTGAGAGTTGGCATCCATTTCGACTGTTGTATTTTCAAGTTGGAAATCACCATACGTATCAGCTTTTCCATCTCCCTGTGTTATGGATAGAGAGTCTGAGGCCTAGAGCTATAACCAAGGTCATGCTGATGGTCAGTTGCAGAGGTGGGCCTGAATCCCAGTATCCTAACTGCTCAGCCTGAGCGGTCTGCAGAACCCGAAGATGCTTCGATGTGGACTGTCCCTGGCCAAGCATGTCATCTCAGTGTACATCCTCAGCTCATTAGAGAAGTACACGGGGCTTGACTCTTAGTACCCAAAGCTCTCAGGACCTCTTTTCTGGGACGCTGTGTGATGTTCTCTTCTCTTAAAATAAGTGTTAATCTACCCACTGGTAAGCCAGCTATGGCCTAAGAAAAACTAAGCCAGTGACCAGGCTGGGCAGAACTCACAGTTAGATCCTGCAGGGCTTGATGAAAGGGGCCACCTTGGCACCTGGGCAACAAGAGCCTCTTCAGGGGAGGAAAGAGATGTCATTCAGGATCCTTTACCTAATGACGTCCCTACTGCAGTCAAAATGCCCTTGCACTTGGGGGCTCCCACATCGCCTCTGACTCATTAGTCCAGGTAAAGAGGGGCACATTATGCCCCTCATTTTGAAGTGGGACTCTTGGCAACATCCCTGCTTCCACTTGAACACGATGTCGGATTATTCAAGCATCAAGGTGCAGAGGAAGGTTTGCGCAACGGATAATAGTCATGGGCTGTAGAGTCAGGCCACCCGGACTTGCATCTCAGTCCTGTCATTAGGACTTAGCATCTGTGTGAACTTGAGCCAATTATTTTCTTTCTCAGCGTCATTTTCCCCACTTGTAACCCTATTAGATGGGATGGGCTAGATGATGTTGCAATAATAAACAACCCCAAATGTGAGAGAATCTGAAAACAGGATGTGTTTTGTTCACGTTACTTGGCCACTGTAGGTTGGATAGGGTTTTTACGCTATGCTTGTCCTTTTTTTTCTGCGACCCAGGATGGTAGAGAAGCCACCATTGGGAAATTTGGTGGTGACTGTTGCAAAGACAAAAAGAGGATGTGGGGAAGTGTGCACTGGCTCTTAAAGTTTCTATCCAGAAGAACATAAGTGCCTTTTCACTCACATTTTAATAACCAAAGCAAGCCTGGTGTGTTTCTGAGTTTACATGGGCCACCTGGTCTTAGGGCTGTCAGTTACCAAGGCAGCTGCCACTCTCCACACCTCCCTGGTCATCTCAGTCTACATTCGCTGCCCATTCTCTCCACTGCTCTGTGTGGAATGGGATGTCTCCCTGGAGTCCTCTCCCTGGACTTGACCTATGTCAGTGCAAGGCTCTTTGTTAATGCCAATGCTGATGTCATTCTTGTGGAGGTAGATGTGGGTAGTTACAACCCATTTTCCAGGTTATAAAACTGAAACTCTCAGAGACTAAGTACCTTCCCCAAGGTCACACGGCAAATAAATAGGAAAACGGAGAAGTATAATCTGTTGAGCAATTATCCTCCTGACCTTTATTCTGGTAAGGAGCTGAGGCCATGGGACATTAAGCAACTGACTCAAGGACACTCAGAAAGGCAGCAATGGGGAGATTTTAGGGTCAAACAGATAAAGAGAGAGCCAGAGCCCTAAGGGAAATGGGCTTTGTAAGTGTGGAAATGGTAGAGCACACCAACCACCTTTGGCCATTTGCACAGACTGCGATTTTAGACACAAGGGTGGATGTCTGTGTTTTTTCCTCTTGGGCAAGGAGGTGAATGGCGTCAGGGAGGACTTGTGTGGAACTTCCAGAGGAAAGTCATTTGTGATGCAATGATATATTCATCTAACTAAGGTGTTCCCTCTCTCTAGTGGAATTTTATGAAACCCCAGCTCTTGTGTGGCCCTCTCTTTCAAGAAGCGTGAACCCTTGGGAGAGTGTGCTCGCTCACACCCTGCACTGGTCTGTTCAGCATGGGCTGTGGGCAAGAGCAATCTTGTTCTTGTATAATTTTTAAAAATTCTTAAAATGATATCAGAAGACTAAAGAGAACTTTGAACCTACAGTCTTGTCACCCTTGCACATCCAAAGTCCTTTTGATTTTACTTTTTTAAAATTTTTATATGCACCTCTGTGTGTTTGGCAGAGATGCCAACAGAAGAAAGTACCATTTTAATTTCATGCATTTTTAAGTTAACGTTGCATTACACATGTTTTGTGTGTTCCTTTATGGCCTTTGGCATATTTATATTTAACAGTTTTACTCAGTAAATATACCTACATATATTGGTTTTCTTTGGCTTCAAGACAAATTACCACAAACTCAGCAGCTTAAGAGAACGCGTGATTGTCTGAGTCCTGTAGGTCCTGAGTGCAGGCACGGTGTAGCCGGGCTCTCCATTCAGGAGAGGCTGAAATAACGGTGTCAGCGGGGCTGAATTCTCACTGGAAGGTGCTGGGAAGAATCTGCTTCCCTGCTCACTCTTGTTGTTGTGGCTGAATTGTGTTCCTTGTGATTGTAGGTCTGAAGTCCCCATTTCTTTGCTGGCTCTCAGCCAGGGGCCACTCTCATCTTCTAGAGGCCACCCACAATCTTTGTCCCATGGCCTCTTGCATCTTCAAAGCCAGCAATGGAGAATCTCCCTTGCATCAAAAACCTTCCTCGGGGCTTCCCTGGTAGCACAGTGGTTACGAATCGGCCTGCCAGTGCAGGGGACATGGGTTCGAGCCCTGGTCCGGCAGGCTCCCACGTGCCGCGGAGCAACGAAGCCTGTGTGCCGCAACTACTGAGCCCGAGTGCCACAACTACTGAAGCTCGCGTGCCTAGAGCCCATGCTGCACAATAAGAGAAGCCACCGCAATGAGAAGGCTGCTCACCACAACAAAGAGTAGCCCCCGCTTGACACACCTAGAGAATGCCTGTACGCAGCAACAGAGACCAAACACAGCCAAAAATAAATAAATAAATAAATTTATTAAAAACAAAAACAAAAAACCTTCCTGCACTTCAAATCCCTTTCACCAGGAAGAGCCCCATCTCTTTTAAGGGCACCTGACTAGGTCAGGTTTACTCAGGATCATCTCCCTTTCTTAGAATCCACTGTGCCGCATACCATAACCTACCCACGGTCCCAAGGATTATACAGGGCATGAGTACTGGGGAATGTGAATGCAGAGAGAGATCTCAGATATCTACTGCATTTTTATTAAAATTGCATTCACCTCCTAGGGCTATGGCAATGAAGTACCAAAGACTGGATGTGGTAAAACAACAGAAATGTATTCCCTCACAGTTCCGGAGGCTGGAAGTCTTACGTTAAGGTGTTGTCAGGGCTATGCTCTCTCTCTGAAACCTGTAGGGAAATCCTTCCTTGCCTCTTCCTAGCATCTAGTGGTTTGCCGGCGATCTTAGTTTTTTGGGTTTTTTAAAATTAATTAATTTTTAAAATTTTTATTGGAGTATAGTTGATTTAAAATGTGTTAGTTTCTGCTGTACAGCAAAATAAATCAGTTATACACATATCCACTCTTTTTTAGATTATTTTCCCATATAGGCCATTACAGAGAATTGAGTAGAGTTCCCTGTGCTAAACCGTAGGTTCTTATTAGTTATCTGTTTTATATATAGTAGTGTGTATATGTCAATCCTGATCTGCCAGTTTATCCCTCCTCTCCCCTTACCCCCTGTTTACCAGAAGCTTGTTTTCTACATCTGTAACTCTGTTTCTGTTTTGTAGATAAGTTCATTTGTACCCTATTTTTAGATTCCACATATGATGCCGGAGACCTTTGTAATTCCGTGGCTTGTAGGTGCGTGACTCCAGTCCTCCATCTTCAAATGGTTTCTCCCTGTGTCACTCACTGTGTCTTCACAGGGCAGGGCTGTCTTCTTAGAAGGACACCAGTCACATTGGTTTAGGATACACTCTATTCCAGTGTGACCTCCTCTTAACTCATTATATCTGCAACCACCCTATTTCCTCATAAGGCAAAATTCAGAGGTACTGGGGGTTAGGACTTCAAAATATCCTTTCACAGGGACAGAATCCAACCCATGACAGCAGTAGTCCTTCATTGTTTCAAGATTCTGTATGGTAGATAATCTAGTAATGATCATCGTTGACTATAACGTAGTCTCAGTCTTCATTATTTCTTTATTGTAGAGTTCTTGGGATGACATCTCTGCACAGAAATTCTTTGCAATAGAGGAAGAAGGAACCCAGTTTCTGGAAATGACTACTATGGGCCAGGTGCTGAGGTGGTTTCAAACAGAAGGAATTTAATGTAGGGAATTGGTTACAAGGATGAGCCAATTCAGAGATTAACAGTGACCAGAAGCTACTACCACCCCTAGGCTGGCTGGTCAAAAGATACAGTATTATTGGGGTTCAGAGCTTTGGGTTACTGTAAAGAAGGTGGAACTATGGTGGAAATTCCAGGAGAAGCTGGAGGTGCCATGGGAGCCCCCTGCCTGAGTCAGAGATAGAGAGGAAGAAAGGAAGAAAGAAAAAGAGAGAAAGAAAGGAAAGAAAAGATAGGAAGCAAGGAAGGCAGGCAGGCAGGCATATATGCCTACCTGGGTTACGTATATATACACATCCCTTCTGCCTACCCTCCGGTCTCCTCTAAGTGTACCGAACTGGTCAAATCAGAAGCCAACTGACAACAGGAGCTTGGTAAACCTGTTTCTACCACCCCCCCCCCACCCCTCCCACCTACCTCTCCCCTGTTATACAGAGCAGAGCAAGGTCAAGGAATCTATCTGATGGTAAATGGCCTAGGGTCATCCTACTTAATAACAGTAAGAATAATGTCAGTAACATATTAATAGCTAAAATTTACTACATGCTTATTATTACTGTGTGCCAGGTGCTGTAGAAATTCTCAACTTATATTTTCTCATTTAATCCTCGTAACAGCTCCATGAAGTAGGTACTGTTACAACTCCGGTCCTACAGTTGGGTAAACCAGGGCTCAGAGAGGTTAAATACTTTGCCCAAAGTCACACAGTTGATGAGTGGAGTCTGGACTCATCCAGTTCTATGTGACTTCTCAACCATTGCTCAAACACTAGTGACGGTGACATAACTATTTATATATTTATTCTAATGTATAACTAAAGGCAGGACAGATAGAACATGAGATTGTAAATATCAGATGTGGTTCCCAGAAGACCCTTTGGCCGTGAACTTGTGAGTTGTTGGGGCCTCCAGTGAACTTGGAGCAACACCCGCCTGTCACCAGTTTATTCCCTGGTTGTGTCCCAGCCTTGAATCCTCCAAGCGTGTAAGCAGCTTGGAAGAGTGAGCAGACATGACAGAAGCCAGGGCTGCCATGTGGATTGCATTGAGACAAGGTAACGAGGAAGTGCTTTGCAAATCAGAGAGCACCCAGCAGATGACAAGTGACACTATTACAACAGACCAAAGCCTGCATTTTCAGATGGGCTTTGATTTGCACATTATTATTTTGACTCTTCTTTGGAATATGAATTGAATAGGAAAGGCATTTGATTCAGCTCAGGAAAAAACTGAACAGCCAAGTGTATCGAGCTTCTATTCTGTGTCAGCCCCTGCCCTGGACATTGTACATCTCTTTATTTCAAAGAGCCTTGCAGTCTGGTGGGGGAGGGTCATCAAGAAGCAAACATAATTATAATTTGATGTGACCTGTGCTGTAATCATTGTATGCGAAGCTTAGGGAAGTGATAGGAAAGACGATTTATTTTCTCTAGCTGGGGTCAGAGAAGCCTTCCCAAACTAGTTCTCCTGGGGGAAAGGAGGGGAGGGGCTTTCCAGGTGACAGGGTTTGCATTTGCCTGGACTGGTCCTTAGGGAGTGGAGGTGGACACAGCCGGGGGGCCGGATCATGGATCAGTCTGGGTCAGGCCAAGGAAGTGGAACATTTTTTTGAGATACCAGTGACCTCCAGCTAAAGACCGCCAGGAACAGACCTGTAGTTGGACAAGTTGGGTTTGTGAATCATTGCTGTGAAGGAGAATGCAGACCATGGAGAACCACGGTGCGTCTTAGTAAAAAGGTGTCAGAAAGGACGACTTATAGGATTTGGACTATGGCTGGATGATGTGGGAGGAGGTCCAAGGAAGTGGGGATTTGCCCTAGATTGAGAGCTGTCAGGAAGTGGGGACCATTCTCTGATTTGCTATTTGGATGAATTGAATCTAGATGGAGGAAATACTAGAGCAGGACTACGGCTATATTGGTAGAGATGTAGCAGCCACGCATAAGAGCCAGGAGAGGGAGGTGTATATCGTATGGTCTGCGCAGTGATCTTGTCTTTGTCTTCCTTAGAAAAAATTATTAAGTGATCTTGTTTCTCTCCCTTCATAATGATCACAGAGTGACGTGGTTTGATCTTGGTGTTCTGTGAGATTAAGTCCAACAGGAGAAAAACGTGCCCTAACGGGGGGTGCCAGACACCTTCCAGCAACCTCGCATCCTAGCTGATGGTACCAGCATAGCTCCTGGGTCTCAGGGGATGCTCTTCTCTTTCTCAGGGGTAGTCGGGAGCCACTGAGAGCTAACGGGCAGGGGAAAGTCAAGAGCTTATCTGCTTTTGCAAAGCTCCCTCGGGCAGACGTGTTGTCTCTAGGGCTAGCTCCTCCTCTAAATGGCCTTGGAAGAGTGCCTTCCCTCTTTGAGATCAACTTCTCTCCCTAGTAAATAGAAGGAGTGAGGCTATGTGGTCTCTATGCTTCCTCTCCCAAGAGCTGAGGTCTCATGATTCTCTCTCTGGGGAATGAATGAAGCCTGGGTTGCAGTGAGAAGCGCAGAGACAGGAGCGTCCATTGGACCCCGAGAGCTCTGTGTTGCTGGCCCGCTGCTCACAGTTCCGTCTCCCACAGATCGCTGCCAGGCTGGGGTGTAGGGAGGGGTGTGGCGAACGAGGGTCACTTTGCCCCTCAACCTCCAGTCGCCACACTCCTGGTAATGTTTTTTTCTTCCTCCCTCCCTCTGTTCCTTCTTTCCTTTCTCTCTCTCTCTCTCTCTCTCTCTTTCTCTCTCTCTCTCTCTCTCTCTCTCTCTCTTTTTTTTCTTTCTATTTTTTGGCTTAATCAACAAGGGAATGCATTGGTTTATGAAAATAAATAACCAAAGATTAGTTCTCACAGGCTCCTAACGGGGGCTAATCAAAGGCTCAGTGGATCCCACACTCCACCTTCTTGCACTTTCTCCCGCTCTTCCTTTTCTTGTCGGCTTACTTCTGTCGTGTTCTCCCTGTCTGGTCCCACGTGGTTAGATGAAGGCTGCAGTGGTGCTAATCACCTTCTCTTTTTTTTCTTTTTTTGCGGTACGCGGGCCTCTCACTGTTGTGGCCTCTCCCGTTGCGGAGCACAGGCTCCGGACGCGCAGGCTCAGCGGCCATGGCTCACGGGCCCAGCCGCTCCACGGCACGTGGGATCTTCCCGGACCGGGGCACGAACTCGTGTCCCCTGCATCGGCAGGCAGACTCTCAACCACTGCGCCACCAGGGAAACCCCTCACCTTCTCTTTTAATGGTTGAACAAACTACTTCTGCCTGCCGCTGGGCAGATTTGGGTCCTGTGTCCATCCCTGCACTGGGTAGGGGTGCGTTGGGAGGGATGCTGATTCTGTTGAAGGGGCACGGAAAGATTCATTCAGCTAAGCCGAATCAGAACCCATTCCTGAAGTTGACGGCAGGGTCAGATCACAAGCCGTAGGGGCTGGCTGTGGAAAAGAGGTCTCCAAGAGAAATCTGGGACAGTGCTTAATCAGAAGAATTGTGAATTGGAACGAGAGGCTGAAACAAAACTAGGGTTGCCCTCCTCAGGTGTGCTCAGGGAAGTGGCAGTTGTGGTGAGCAGTGCTTTAGGGTCCAGGAGGTCTGTGATCTAGCCCAGGACTGCCACTGTCTTTCTGAGGGATCCTGGGTAAACGTCCTCTTGCTGTCTCTTGCCTGCCAGTTCCCACTAGGTCGATGGGGCTAGAACGGTGCTCTCCCAGTTCTGTAGGGCTGTGGGTCCTTATCCTACTGTCCAAGGGCCTTGAGTTCACTACAGGACACAGGACTGCTATCCCAAGGGGGCTAGAAGCCCTTTGTTCACTCAGATGCAGCAAACTGGATCTGTGCAGGGTTCACTATGTCAGGGAAGCTCTCGTCAGGTGCAGAGCAGAGAACCCGTTCAGGATTCTGGAATCAGATGAGTTTTTACACCAGCCTCTTACGGCTCCTCCAGCCAGCTGACCCGCACCTGGTGTCGCCTTCCTTGTAGCCCCGGGCTCTCTGCTTGTTCTTCACTATTTGTGTTGAGCCCTGGGGACGTTACTGAGAATGACACACTGAGACGATGGGGCAAACAAACACCTTCTGGGTCCAGCGACATGAAGCCTCTCAGAACAGCTCAAAGACTGGCTGTCAGAGCAAGCCTGTCATCATAAAATCGCCGGTCGTGGAGGGCAGAGAAGAGTCTGTTCAAAGTCAGGCAGGCCTCCAGGAGAGGGTGGGAGTGGCGGGTGTGGGTAGAAGGGGCTGTGGTCGGCGGGTGCGGACTGTGTGGGCAGGTGTGGGAGGTTGGTGACGAGTGTGGGAGTGTGAGGTGGGGAAGCAGGACGTTCGGGGACGAGAGGAGGTAGGGCTGGGGTTATCCTCAGTGATGTAAGGCTGCGCACACCCCCTTTCTATTCTGTCTTTGATATGTAGCAGCTCAGTGGCCTTGGGTGTATCTCTCAGAACCTCAGTGTCCTCATCTGTGACCTGGGGAGAAAAAGAATTCTGGTTCTAGCTGTCCCGTGGGGCCTCTGGACACTCAAATATCTCCGAGGCAGGGAGATGCCTTGAGCCCTGTGACAGGCTACCGAGTGGTGAGGGCTATGGGTATGGTGATGGCCGAGCTTGTGATCCTGATGTCTCCGGCCAGGGCCCCTCAAAGTCCTTCTGAGTGGACACCGCCTTCTCTGGTCCCTGGGCATCCAGTCTCTGCAGGACTCTCCACATCTTGCTCTGCCTTGGTCTCTGTTTTTGAAACTTCAGAGCCCAAATCCACCTGGCCATCCCTGGATGTGGCTGTGAGACATGTCATTCTCTACCCAAACCCTAGATCCACTTATTCCTCCTGGGGAGACTCTTTCTCACCAGCTTTATTTACTGAGCTCAGTGAAGGTGAGTGAGTTCTAAAGACTCAATGAAGGGTGGTCTCTGAGCCTGAAATCTGGACTGAAAAGGGGTCCTGCAGTTACATGCCCCATGGCGTTTTCTGAGTAACATCATTGAACATCCCACAGTAACTCGCATCATTACTGACTAATCCAACATTGCGTGGGTTACAAACGCCCACCGTTACCGCAGTAACCTTTCCTGCTTCTCTCCGCTTCTGGTTTGGATAATTTAACTTGCCGCTCCAAGATTTTCTGTGGAATGAGCAGGGATGACTCATGTTATTGCCCTAAAACCCCATGGAAATGTATCGCCACTTTCTTCCTTCCCACTGTGATAAATCTGATTATAACCTGCGGATGGTCACTTGTGGCTATGCAGTGGTTTAAAATGCACTGAAAGATTCATTCAGCTAAACCAAAATTGTCAGGTGGATTGCCAAAGGGAATTCTCGTTGCAGACACAAGTTGTGTTATGTCTGCTGTAGCCTTGTGGCGGCTTTCAAATTGCTGTTAGGAAATAAATCCATTAATCAGTATGGACCGCCCCACTCGCTCTGCTAGGCTCTGGGCTCCTTGGAGGTGCAGTGTATGTCCTAGCCCTGTCTCACAGTGTCTGGCGAGATATGCCCTTGATAATTATTTTTTAACATTAAATTCTTAAAAAAATAGAATCACCAGCTATCACAGCTGGAAACGACCTCAGAGAGCACCTCCTCCAGCCCCTAGATGCAGGTGCTGAGGACCAGAGAGGGACAGTGATAGCTCCCAGGTCACACAGCGAGAGGCAGTGAGAGCTGGACATGAACCCTGACTCCTGACTCCCAGCCCAGGGCTCCGACTCTCCTTTGTGCTTTTCTTGGCAGCTCCTGTCAAGGAAGGGTGCGAGGAATTCCAGTTGGGCTTTATTCTACTGATTTACAGTCTCTTCTGAGTAATAAGTTCAGCTTGTTTAGTAAGTTCAGCTTCAAAGTAGGTCAGGGATTTTATTTCTGTGCATGGGCCATTAGCATTCTTAAGTGAGAACACATTTTTTTTAACTGAGAAAATATCCTCTGTGTCGATGAGGCGCTCGGTGTCTGCCTGTTTTCTAAGCTGTGTCAGATCCTTTTACACCGCAAAGCCCCTGTGAGGGGGGCCTCCCAGCCTCTGGGCTTCTCAGTGGGGGCTGAGGCTGGGTGGGAGGGACAGAGAGGGGACCGCGTGCTCTGGAGGGACCCCAGGAGATGCAGCCCATGGAGCGTGAGCCGGAAGGGCAAGGTGACTTCCGCGGGCTTCTCAGGCTGGTGGTCACATTGAAATGAGGTTTGTGTTTTGTTTTGTCAGAGCCAGTTCTCTGAAAAACCCCAAACATGAGCGTAGAGAGGGTCCAACGGTATGTCAAGAAATCTCTCAAATCTCTTGTGACTTAAGTGCCTTGCCGAATCCTGTCACCCAGTGGCCAAGCTCACGGAGAAGGAGTCTGGGATGCAGATCTTGTGCTGTTCGTCAGGGAGAAGGCTCAGGACCTGCCGGGTGGGGAGTCGGGGGCGGAGGGGGAGGAGGGTGACATGACACCTCGTCCCTTTAGGGCTGCTCCTGAGGATAATATTAATTTTATATTTTTAGCCATGACCTGAATGGTTTTGTGGGCTCACTCCTTTGTCAATTGCCTTTAACCTAAGTGGGGCTGGTAACGTAATAATAGAAAAATGGAGTCTATTCAGAATTCCTGTGTAAGGCACTGTGCTTGGCATGGTGAGGACTGTACAAGCAGGACTGGCCGCTTTCCCCACCTTGCAGTGACTCTGTGGTCAGGGAGAAAAGCACAGACACAAACAACCGATACCATGCAGAGTGTAATAGGGCAATAGTGGGTTCCGAGGCCTCTGGCAGACTTTCTCACACCTCAGTCTTTCCTGTGCCCCCATCATGATTCCTCTTCCTTATCTATTCTCTCATTTGTTTGGCACTTTTGCTTTTAAAAAAAAAGATATACTTCCCTTGTTTTTTCAAATGAGAATTCATATCGCCGTAATTGCTCTATCACTGTAATGAACAGAAGTCTGATAGGTTTCTATTACAAGCAAAAGTACATCTTCAACTATTAAACTAGTTCACAGATAGATGCCCATTGGTGTGGACCTGGCTTCATCACAGGTACCACACTTTGGGACATGTCAGGGAGGCTTTCTGAAGCAGGTGAAATGTTAGCAGGGCCTTGAAGGGTGGAGCTCTTTTAGCAAGAGCATGATGACCGTGAGTATTTCATACATGATTCAGTGTAAGTATGTAGGTTATCTCAGTGCACAAGGATTTCGTGGGGGGTGTAGAATAAGGGGTGACATATTGGCCCCTTAGGACTGCTTTTTACTGCTCTTAGGTTGTTGGCAAAGGAAATATCATGAGATTGGATTTCTCCACCATCACTCACCTTCCCTGCCTAGTTTTTCATGTATTTCACTACATGTTGGGTTAATCAATTCAGGGCCATCTGTGAGCGTTACAACTCCTCTCTGGATCCCGAGCCAGGAGGAGGCAGATAGATGAGGAAGGCCATTCATTCATTCATTCATTCATTTATGTGTTCATCCACTGCTAACCCTAGTGCTGGAATTACAGACATAGACATACATACATTATTACTAACTAAAGAACAGGGTGGTTGAGGGATCACCCAGGGGCCATGCATATAATGAGTGTTCAGGAAATTTTTTTAATTAATTTATTTTTGGCTGTGTCAGGTCTTAGTTGTGGCACGCGGAATCTTCGTTGAGGCACACGGGATCTTTCGTTGCGGCATTCAGGCTCTTTGTTGTGGCACACGGGCTTCTCGTTGTGGCATGCAGGTTTTTTTCTCTTCTCTAGTTGTGGCACGTGGGGTCCAGAGTGCGTGGGCTCTGTAGTTTGCAGCACGCGGGCTCTCTAGTTGAGGTGCGCGAGCTCAGTAGCTGTGGTGTGCCGGCTTAGTTGCCCCGCGGCATGTGGGGTCTTAGTTCCCTCACCAGGGATCAAACTCACGTCCCCTGCATTGGAAGGTGGATTCTTTACCACTGGACCACCAAGGAAGTCCTTCAGGAAGTATGTTGATGAATGAGTGAATGAATGGTGCAGCCCAGTGGTTCTCAAACTTGGCTGTACATTGGGAAAAAATGGGGAGTTAAAAAAAAAAAAAACAACAACACTGTTGCCTAGGCCTCACTCCAGAGATTTTGATTTCATTGGTAAAGGGTTGAGACCTAAACGGCAGGGGCTTCAAAACCTTTCCAGTTGATTCTAATGTGCAGCTACGTTGAGAGCCACTGGTACAACTGCTAAAGATCATTTTTAAAGAGTGGGATAGCTTCATGCATAGGTCCTTTAGTAAAAATAGTGCTTGGAACTGTGTGGGGAATGGACTTGGAGGGACCCAGGCCGTTGGCCACTTAGGGTGAGCAGAGTTTAGCCTTCTCAAGGGACTCCTGTGAGTATGAGGCCCTGCAGAGCTTTAATAGCAATCTTCCCATTTCTTCGAGGGGCTCCATTTATGCTTCTCTCCTGCAAAGGAACTGGTTACTTTAGTTTTTGAATTGGCCTTGAGACTCCCAGATGTTCCCTCATCAGCCTTCTGCACAGAATGTTGATAGTTTGGGGTCAATCGTGAGTACATCCTAGCTGTTGGGAAACCTCATCGGGGTTTCCAACTACGAACATGTAATCAAAGTTACATTTCCTTTCCTTTAGGGGAATCAAAGGTAGGAGAGGAAATTCATGGGGCAATTAAAAGAGGCCACAAAGGCCTTCAAGCTGTGAAGAGCTCGGTAGCAATGATGCCATCAGATATCAATTCTTTAAAAAAAAAGTTAATACCTTGGGAAAATTGCTACATTAAACCTGTTTGTCCTTTGGTATATGTGGCCTTAATCAGGTTGCTTTCCTGATTAAGATCTAGATGAGGTTTTTGGCAAGATTTTTTTTAAAACTTTGTGATTACTTGTGTGTGTTTTTCCTCAATGAAGAACGGCAGCAACTTCACTGAGGCCATCAGTGTGCCCCATTGAATAGGCCACGATATATCTCTGAAGGAGGGCAAGCTTTCAAATTCACTTCTCATTTTATTACAACTGTGACTACAAAGGTGTGTTTTAAACATGTCCTCCGTTTTATATCACCCCATTAAGAAATAAAGAGGCAGATTTTAGGGCTAGCTTTTATTAGTAAATGATATTCTGCCTGCTAGAACATTTGAATTCATAGTACCTAGGTCTAGACCCCTCTGTTCTGCCCCATGGTTTTGTCCATTTCCCATTCAATTCCATCCATGCAAACATCCATCCGTATCTTGCTGACCATTCCTTCTTGATTTGAAGTAATTTGAAAATTCATACTTCCATAGGTATCACTGTCATATAGTATATGGAAGAAATATCTAGAATGGCCAGATGGTAATTCCCTCGTTTGCTTACCACTGCAAAATAAAACACTGGGCTTGCCAAGTGTTCAAGTACATTTTAAAGTGCATTAAAATGTCTCCTTTCAGGGCGTCCTTCAATTAAGTAGGCGGCCTTCTTTTATTTTCATCTCAAATAGATATAGCTGTATCTTCCCCGTCTTTTGCCTAGTTTGTGAGCTTCAACTTCAAAGGTAATTCTGGAACTGATCTTAAAGAAGCTTCAAGCATTTCTCTGTGTGTGTGTGTGTGTGTGCGCGTGTGTGTGTGTGCACACGTTTGATTGTGCCTCTTTATCATACTAATTTCTAGCCAAGACTTTTCCCTTTTCAGTTACGAAAAGTCTGGTGATAGTACTCCAAATTATTAGTTATCTGTGGAATATGTATGGTGTATCAGTCACCTGTGACTACATAAAAAATAACCCCCAAAGGTAGTGGTTTAAAACAACAAGTTTTTATTACCTCACGGGCATGGGTCAGGAATCCTGATACAGCTTGACGGGGTGATTCTGGCTTGGGGTCTCGCACACGATGCAGTCCTCTTAGAGCTCGACTAAGGGAGGATCTGATCCCAAGTGCACTCACGTGGCTGTTGGCAGTCCTCAGAAGATCCTGTGAAAAGATCGCTTACGTGGCTGTTGGCCTCAGAGACTCATTCGCTGTTGGCTGAAGATGTTATTTCTTTGTGACGTGTGAGTCAACATGTAAGATAGCTCACAACATGGCAGAGAGAGAGGGGAAGGGAGAGAGAAGAAGAGAAAGGAGAAGAGGAAGAGAGAGAAAAAGGGAGGAGGGAGGGATAGATAAGGGAGAGGGGAGAAGAGAGGGGAGAGGGAGAAAGAGTGCAAGGAGAAAGAGGGGGAGAGAGGGAGGGGGTAGAGGAGGGAAGGAAGGGCAGGAGAGAAGGAGAGAGGGAGTAGGGAGAGAGGAGGAGAGGGAAAGGGCATGCAAGATGGTAGTCTTTTTATTACCTAATCCCCGAAGTACCATCGGCGCGTCACTTTTGCTACACTGTTTGAAGTGAGCCAGGAGGTGTCGCCCACTCTCAGAGGGGCAGGGTTGCACAGAGGTGTTGATTCCAGGAGTAAATCACTGGGGTCATTTTAGAGACTGCCCACAACCATTGGGGTGGTCCTTAAACGTAGCCACAGAAGTGGTGATCTTTGGCAAATGTTCAGGATTTTCTTGTGCAAGAAATACTGAGTTTTAGGCCTTTGCAGCTCTACAGTAATAACAGTCACACGTTAAATAAGTATCTCAGGATATCTTACACTGTCCCGATTGACAGCTGCTTAATACTGGTCACTAATTGAATTTGGGGTGGTGTTCCCATCTTCTTCCTGGTCAGGTTCAATGAAGGGATTCTGAAGGATGATGTCGTGTTGGATCCGTGCCTCCCAGGTTGTTCTGAATTTTTCTATCTTACATCTTTTTGATAGTTCTGAGCATATGCTTCCTGTTTCCCATTTTTAAGCAACTATCCATCATCCTGATTGAAAACATAATTTTAAAAATATTGTACTTCTAAAAAATAAATGAAGAGTGTCACTAAAACTTTCAAAGCAAAACAGACATATTTTTTCAACATTTCTGTGTTGAAATGAGAAACCCGCTACTACGGCAGGATATACAGCCAAGTATAAGTTGTATGTTTGTCAACTGTATGTTTGAGCAGAGTCAGGAATCTGAACTGATTTGTGAACACTGATGAATTTGAGTATACTAAAAAGCAAAAAATTAACACAGACTTGACATCAAAAGGATTATTTATAGCTGAAAAGACTGATAAATTGAACCTAATCAAAATTAAAATTTTTGCTTTGGGAAAGCTAATGTGAAGAAATTGAAAAGACACGCTATAGAGTGGGAGAAAATATCTGCAAACCAACTATATGACAAAGGACTAGTATCTAGAGTATATAAAGAATTCTTAAAACTCAACAGCAAAAAATCCAAATAATCAGTGACAACAGTCCAATTAGAAAATGGGCAAAAGTTATGACCAGACATTTTACTGAAGAAGATATACTAATGGCAAATAAGCACATGAGAAGATATCAGCCATTAGGGTAGTATAAATTAAAACCACAATGAGATAACACTACACACATACCAGAATGGCTAAAAAAAAATGATAACACCAAGTACTGGTGAAGATGCAGAAAAACTGGATCGCTCATACATTGATGGTGGGAGTATAAAATGTTATAGCCACTCTGGAAAGCAGTTTGACAGTTTCAAATTCCATATGACCCAGGAACTGTACTCTTGACATTTATCCAGAGAAAGGAAAACTTCCAGAAATCTGTACAGTTACAATTGTTTATAGCAGCTTTATTTGTAAGAGCTAAAAACTGGAAACGGGGGGCTTCCCTGGTGGCACAGTGGTTGAGAGTCCGCCTGCCGATGCAGGGGACGCGGGTTCGTGCCCCAGTCCGGGAAGATCCCACATGCCGCGGAGCGGCTGGGCCCGTGAGCCATGGCCGCTGAGCCTGTGCGTCTGGAGCCTGTGCTCTGCAACGGGAGAGGCCACAGCAGTGAGAGGCCCGCATACTGCAAAAAAAAAAAAACAAAAAAAAAACTGGAAACGGCCCAGATGTCCTTCAACAGGTGACTGGCTAAACAAACTCTAGTATATCCACACCATAGAACACTTAGCAATGAAAAGGCATGAACTATGGACGTAGACAACCTGGATGAGTCTTCAGGGAATTATGCCAAGTGAAAAACGCCAATCCCCAAAGATGAGGTGTTGTCATTTTTGAAATGTCAAACTTTTAGAATGGATTAGTGGTTCCCAGGGGTTCACGGTGGAGTGGAGGAGTGAGGATCTAGTATTCATTTAATATTTCCCTGCATTTTGTTTGCTAATATTTGTGTAGGACTTTTGTCTCTGTGTTTATGAGAGGGATTGGCCTGAAAGTTTCCTTTTCCGTGATATCCTTGTAACCTCTTCGTGTGGCGGTTATCTGGGGCTTGTGAAGTGAGTTTGGAAGTACTTCTGTTTGTATTCTATGAAAGAATGTGTCTCCAGGCGGTAATTCCTTGAAACCTTCCCGTGTGTGTAAAAGTTCAAGCTTATTTCGCTCTGTATCTACCAGTAGAATTTTGTCCTATGAAGACGTTCTGTCTAAAAACTGTCACTTTGTGGATCCCTCGGAAGTTGCTCTCTGTTTCTTTGGATTCCCTGTGCCTGTATTTGAGAAGTACGTGATTAAGATGTTAGAAATATCTAGAACAGTGCCCGAAATTTGCCTTCCGCTCCTTGTCTCCTCTCTTCCCTGCCCTTATATGCTTTACCTGACACGGAAGTACCCAGTTGCAGGGACCCTCAGTGGACACCAACATGAAGCCCTTAATCCTGTTCTCAGAGCCCAGCACCCTCCTGGCTGAGTCAGAATTGTGACCTTCGGGGATGGGGACAGTGGCCCATGGTTGCTGGGGCCTTGCATTATTGTGTTGTTTCAAAGTTCTTTCCCCAAGAGAAAGTTCTGCTCCGTCTCTCTTTAGGCTGGATGTGGCAGAATGCAGAGGCAGCCCTAGGGGAGCCAGGGGGCATTTGGAAGAGGCTAATTTTTCAGTTCCTTTACATAAAGGGGCCAATCATCTCTTAAACTCTCGCCACAAACTGAGCAAGCTGTTATGGATAAGCCTCTGAATCCATCTGGACACCCTTTCCTGACACTTCAGAGCAGTCAATACTTCTAGTCACTTCCAGCCATTTCAGCAGCTTAGAGACTAATTATGCCTCTGCCCCCTGCACATAGGGATATGCCAAGGAGAGAAATTTGCAAAATAGAACATCGCTAAAGCCCCAGCCCTTTCGTTTACTCACTGTGGCTGGCAGTGTAATAACTGATGAAGCTGCCTCGACTCAGGTTGTCCTGAATCTCACATTTCTTTCCTCCCTCCCATCACCCCCTCTTCGTCTATTCCGGCTTTGCTCAGACATGTTCTGTTAAGACAGCTGCCATGTTTCCACCCCTGGTGCTTGTTGAATGTGAGTTGCCCGTCCTGGTGGGAGATGAATGGCTTCCTCATGCGTGAAGCTGCAGATGATTTCATCGTTTGTGCTGCCTGAGCCCAAGATGCCCCAAGCGCTCAGATGCTCTGAGTGGAGATCATAGGAGGTTTGAGAAGCTGCGTGCAATGGCCCATTAATGGAGAGGGCTATGGGGTGGGGAGAGGACCAGCATAGGAGGCCAAGTGGGATGGGAGTAACTCACATTTATTGAGGGCCGGTCTTGTTTCAGGCATTTATTTACATTTGATCTTCACGAGGACCCAGTGAGATATGATCCATTACCCTGGTTTTACACATGAAGAAACTGAGGCTCAGAGGAATTCTATGTAACCTGCCCACAGTCATACAATTATAGAGGTTGTAAGCCAGCCTCTATCTGTTGGACCCAATGATCTTGCAATTTCAATACACCATACTATCCTTTGTAAGTAAAAAGGAATATGAAAGTGCAAAGGGATGGAATGAAGAGTATTGGGCTTATCATGAAGAAGTCGGTGTAGTGCACTGGGATGCTGGGCAGGGAAAGTGGAATGGACCCCCACTTATATGGACTGGGGGAGCTTTGTGGAGGCTGAGGGGAGACTGTGGCTCCACAGGCGTGCACATGCCCAGTAGTGACCCAGCCTGCTGAATCCTAGCCTTATACTGGTCCCATCGTCCCTTTCGCTTTACATCCATTCAGTGACCAAGTCCTTTCCAATCTCCTAGTCCCTCTGACTCTGCCTTCCAACCCCATGGTCCTTATCTCGGTCCAGACCTCCATCATCTCTCCCCTCGGTAATGGACACGACTTCCCCCCGACTCTGTCTCTCTCCTTCAGAGGAGGACTCAGAGGAGGTGTCCCTGGAGACCATGTGTCACACCACTGCTTATCTGTGTCACACCACTGCTTACAAAGCCTCAGGCTCCTCAGGAGGCCCTTCCTGATCTGGTCCCTGTTGACCTTTCAGATCACCTTGCTGCTGTCTCCCTGGCTTTCTTCTCTGTTGCAGAGGATGTGCCGTTCCTGAGCGGCCCAGTGTCTTCTCACCTCTGGGAAGGCTCCCTTCTCCCCAGGTGCCTGTTAGACTCCCTCATCCTTTCATGATTTCATTATTGGATTTCCCCAGGAAGCCTTCCCTCACCTCCTCCAACTGATCTCCCCCTTGTGTTGGTTTCCTAGGGATGCCATAACTAACGACCACAAACTGGGCAGCTTAAAACAACACGCGTGTATTGTCTTCAGGCTAAGGAGGTCAGAAGGCTAAAATGGGTCAGCAGGGCTGCGTTTCTTGTGGCTCTAAGGGAGACTTGTTCCGTTGCCTTTGTAGTTTCTGGAGGCCGCCTGCATTCTTTGCCTTGTGGTCCTTCTCCATGTTCAGCTGTGCAGCCTCTTTCAATCTCTCTCTGACTCTGATTCTTCTGCCTTCCTCTTTCACGTATAAAAATCCTTGCGATTACATCAGGCCCACCTGGCCATTCCAGGATCCTCTCCCCGCTCACCCACCTCCTCAAAGGCACTTCCACCATGTAAAATTCTGGGGATGAGGACGTGGGCATCTTCTGGTGGCCGTCATTCTCTGCACCCCATCCTCTGTGTGTCCACGAGGGCCTGCCATTGTTCAGCCTTTACCACTTTACTCTGCATCTCATTGATTTGTGCCTCTTCTTCACTCTCCGGTCTCTTTGGTGCCTCCAGGGTAGAGAGGGCTACTTGTTTTGACTCACTATCCTCAGAAGGTAGCAGCATCAGCCCTTACTACATTTTTTGTTGAACAAAAGACCTTTTCTCGGGCTTCCCTGGTGGTGCAGTGGTTGAGAGTCTGCCTGCCGATGCAGGGGACACGGGTTCATACCCCGGTCCGGGAGGATCCCACATGCCGCGGAGTGGCTGGGCCCGTGAGCCATGGCCGCTGAGCCTGCGCGTCCGGAGCCTGTGCTCCGCAACGGGAGAGGCCACAGCAGTGAGAGGCCCGCGTACCGCAAAAAAAAAAAAAAAAAAAAAAAGACCTCTTCTCCTTGGCTCCCATCTAGCTGCCTCACTCTCTGGCTGACTGGGGTGTTGAGGACACTGAGGCACTTGCGTGCATCAGTTAGGATCACAGACTGGAGCAGGGCAGCTGGGTATCCCAGTGACAGCACATCCTAGCTGCATGACCTTGGGCAAGTTACTTAACTTCTGTGCCTTCATTTCCTCATATGCAAAATGAAGGTAACTGTAATATCTACCTGTATCAGTCAGGGTCGAGGAAGGAAACCCAAACTATGCTAGATATTTCAGAGAGTTTTTAATTAATTAATTAATTAGGCTGTGCTGGGTCTTAGTTGCGGCACACGGGCTCTTCGTTGCAGCATGCGGGCTTCTTAGTTGTAGCCTGTGGAAACTTTAGATGCAGCATGCAAACTCTTAGTTGTGGCATGTGGGATCTAGTTCCCTGACCAAGGATTGAACCCGGGCCCCGTGCATTGGGAGCGTGGAGCCAGGCCACTGGATCACCAGGGAAGTCCCTCAGATGGTTTTTATTGAAGGGAATTACACAAGTGTTGGAAGATTGCTGGAGCAAATGTGGGACACAGAAATAACCAGGAGTTAAAGGAAGCAACTAGGGTCAGGGTAACAGAATCGAATAGGTGGGGCTGTGGGACCTAGGAGTCTGGAGGAGGGGCCTTGCCGGGCTGATGCTAGGACCTCTGAGGAGGGAGGCTCCACAGATGGTACCGCATTTGTAAGGGGGCCCGGCCAGCTTCCTCTAGTACCTCCAAAAAGATTCTGCGCTACAGGGGCATCTGATTCTGAAGATGTGGAACCCAGGCTCTCCTAGGCCCCTCTCTGGGGGAGATAGACTCTTGATTCATACTTTCTTAGGACTCTTGATTAGCAGGTGAGGAAAGAAAGGCCCTTCTAGAGCGATGACTCCGCTCTTAATTTTGGGAAGTGACCCAGCAAAGAGTCATCTCAAAAACGTCGAGGCTGTGGGGGAGAAAGAGGAGCCAGGAGCAGACAGAGTGTTGCAGATCACAAACTTTCTCCTGGCGCTAAGTCACTGCCGAATTATGCATTTTTAAATGACTTCATTGGTTGCAGCACGACTGTGTGAAGTAGACCAAGGCTGAGCTCGTAAATGTATTTGCTTGTGGAAGAGCTGGCAGGAGTACACACTGAGAGGACTGTGGCCCCTTTTCATTCTGACACAGCGAGGGAAATGCCTATAATGTGATCTTTGTGTCTCTCTATGGAGGGCACAAAATGGGGGCACCAGCTGTTTCCCACCCATTGCTGACTAGCTCCACCGACTGCTGGTTGGGATGAGGAAGATAACAGTAGCTAACACAGTGCGCTTGTTATGTACTGGGACTTTTCCAAGGGTATTGACTGCAATACCTTACGTAATCCTCATGGCACCCTCCAAGGGGGAGGTATTATTGTTGCCCCCATTTTACAGATGAGGAAACTGAGGCACAGAGAGGTTAAATAAGTTGTCCTAGCCTTCAAAATATCTTAATTTGAATTTCTCCAAACTGAGAACACCCTGAGACAAGGGTTTGCAAATAGTTTATTTGGAAGTTGAAGGGAACAGTGGTTGAGTGGATGGGAAGTGAGGCAGGAAAAGGAAGGAAGGCACTAATGCAGTACGTCCAGAGTCCTTATAAGAAAAGGGAAATTTGAACGTAGAGACACAGACACACAGGGAAGAAGTCCATGTAAAGACAGAGGCAGAGATTGCAGTAATGCACCTCCAGGCCAAGGAAAATCAAGATCGGGATCAAACATCGGTAGCAAGGTGCCAGAAGAAGCAAGGAAAGATGCTTCCCTGGAGCCTTTGGAGGGAGCATGTCCCCTCTGACACCTTGGTTTCAGACCTCTCACTTCTAGAACTGCGCGGCAATACGTGTCTGTTGCTTTAAGCCACCCAGTTTGTGGTACCTAGTTACAGAAGTCCTAGGAAATCAGGACACTTGTCTTTGGCCACAGGGGAGCTGCTTGGCTGAGGGACAATGCCTGCACCCCTAGGGCAGCCCATATCCAATTAATAACACAGGGGTACAAAAGGCTGCCCCCCTTGCCTCAATGAGGGGCCATGAAGTGGTGCATTTTGTGCTGCAGAACGCCCATGGAATCAGGATGACCTAGTCTGCAGCCAAAATCGCATCCTTGCTTCCATAGTCTGCCTTCTTCTGAGAACTCTCCTCCAATCAATCACTGCACAGAATCTTCGTCTCAAGCTCTGTTTCTTAGGACCCTGGGCTAAGACACGCTGGAGCACAGAGAACACAGCTAGGAGGGCATCCCAGAGGAGAGCTCACGCTTTTTTTTTTTCCCCCACAGAAGTCAACTTACTTCTTATTTTTTTTAACTTTAGAACCAGCATGTTTTTTTTTTTTTTTTTGCTGTACGCGGGCCTCTCACTGTTGTGGCCTCTCCCGTTGTGCTCCGGACGCACAGGCTCATCGGCCATGGCTCACGGGCCCAGCCGCTCCGCGGCATGTGGGATCCTACCGGACCGGGGCATGAACCCGTGTCCCCTGCATCGGCAGGCGGACTCTCAACCACTGCGCCACCAGGGAAGCCCCAGCATGTTTTTTAATTTTATTTTTTTATTGAAGTATAGTTGATTTACAATGGTGTGTTAGTTTCAGGTGTACAGCAAAGTGATTCAGATATCTATCTCTCTATATGTTTTTTTTTTCTTTTTCAGATTCTTTTCCCTTATAGGTTGTTACAAAATATTGAGTATAGTTCCCTGTGCATAGGTCCTTGTTGGTTATCTCTTTTATATATAGTAGTGTGTATGTGTTAATCCCAAACTCTTAATTTTTCCCCCCTCCCCTTTTCTGCTTTGGTAACTCTAAGTTCATTTTCTATGTCTGTGGGTCTATTTCTGTGTTGTACATAAGTTCACTAAAAAAAAAAAATGAGAGCTCACTCTTGACAGACAAGAAAAGGTGAGTCACCTGAAGAAGGGGAAGAGCGTTCCAGCAGAGAGACCAGCACAAAAGCACCTCCTGCTACCTCTGCGTCGCTTGTGCGTAAAGCTGTGGGTTCAGGGGAGCTTAGTAACCATGGAACCTGGAAAGGTAGGGAGAGGCCCACTCCTGGAGGCCCGTATGACACCCTGGTGGACAGCAGATGGAGGAAGACCTCTGGTATGTGTTTCAGAGTACTATCTCACCATTAAAACTCTTCACCAATTGTGTGGACAACTAGTCATAGCTAATGTTAGGGACTTCTGCATCCGGCGGGGAGCGCTCGATGACTTCCCGTGTATCTTCCACATCTGTGGTTCCCTGACAGTTGACTCATGCTGCTGCTGGGTTAACAGAGTACTGGCTAGTTACCGGCTCTGGCTTCTCCTTCTCACCAAAACCACTTCTCTGTGGCCTTGAAAGATAAATCACTTCATCTTCCTCAGCTGTGGGGATCCTAGGAGCAGGAGATGGTATCATGTAGTGGTTATGAGCGCTGCTCTGGGATCTTCCTAAGTTTGAATCCTGGTTCCTCTTCTTACTAGCCGTGTAATTGTGAGCCATTAGCCTCCTTAAGTTTCAGGATTTTTACAATGAATTTTTTTAAATGGGATTGATCATAACCCCTGCCAGAAGATTGAACGAGATGATGCAGGTAAAGTCCTTAGCAGAGTGCCTGGCACGCAGCTAGTCCTTAGTGAGCACTTTCATTCTGTTGAATTGACAGGCTGGGGAGCTGACATAGAAGCACGCTTTTCGTATCAATACTTGCAGCACAAAGAGGGTCTGTGCGGCGTTGAGGAAGGAGTGCAGACTTTGAGAAGGCCTGGGTTTGAACGCAGCTCTGCTCACTCACTGTGAGATTAGGCAGGCTGCCTGAAGTAGCTGGGCCTTGTGGTCTCCTCACCTGTAAAATGTCTGCTTTGTGGGGTCACCGGAGGAAGAAAGGTGATGAAGAAGCAGGTAAAGTACTATAAAATAATAGTTGCTATGATGAGAGGACCGTTCGGAAATCAAGTCTCAACTTATGGTGGAGACCTCTGAGCAGTGCCAGAAGCGGCCAGGGTCTCTCCTTGTTAGGAGCAATGGGTGGGGAGTTGGCTTGGCAGATGGACACGGTTCTGGTTCTTGATTTCTGGTACCTGGTACCTGCTACCTGGGCAGATGAGAGGGGAGGTTGACTGTTAAATACTCCTAGCGGTGGAGGGCATAGAACCCCGACAGAGGTCCCACCCGGTTAGAAAAGCTCAACATATAAGAACACTTTACTTATTTAAAATGCTTGTCTTGGAGAAAAGACAGCCCCTTCAATAAGTGGTGCTGGGAAAACTAGACAGCTACATGTAAAAGAATGAAATTAGAACACTCCCGAACACCATACACAAAAATAAACTCCAAATGGATTAAAGACCTAAATGTAAGATCAGACACTATCAAACTCTTAGAGGAAAACATAGGATAAACACTCTTAGGTATAAACCATAGCAAGATCTTTTTTGACCCACCTCCTAGAGTAACAGAAATAAAAACAAAAATAAACAAATAGGACTTAATTAAACTTAAAAGCTTTTGCACAGCAAAGGAAACCATAAACAAGACAAAAAGAATGGGAGAATGGGAGAAAATATTTGCAAATGAAACAACAGACAAAAGATTAATCTCCAAAATATACAAACAGCTCATGGATCTCAATATCAAAAAAACAATGTAGTTAAAAAATGGGTGGAAGACCTAAATAGGCATTTCACCAAGGAAAGACGTACAGATGCCCAAGAGGCACATGAAAAGATGCTCAACATCACTAATCATTAGAGAAATGCAAATCAAAACTACAATGAGGTGTCACCTCACACCAGTCAGAATGGCCATCATCAAAAAAACTACAAACAATAAATGCTGGAGAGGGTGTGGAGAAAAGGGATCCCTCTTGCACTGTTGGTGGGAATGTAAATTGATACAGCCACTATGGAGAACAGTATGGAGGGTCCTTAGAAAACTAAAAATATAACTACCGTGTGACCCAGTAATCCCACTACTGGGCATATACCCTGAGAAAACCATAATTCAAAAAGAGTCATGTACCACAATGTTCATTGCAGCTCTATTTACAATAGCTAGGACATGGAAGCAACCTAAGTGTCCATTGACAGATGAATGGATAAAGAAGGTGTGGCACATATATACAATGGAATATTACTCAGCCATAAAAAGGAACAAAATCGAGTTATTTATAGTGAGGTGGATGGACCTAGAGACTGTCATACTGAGCGAAGTAAGTCAGAAAAAGAAAAACAAATACCATATGCTAACACATATATATGGAATCTAAAAAAAAAAAAAAAAAGATCTGAAGAACCTAGGGTCAGGACAGGAATAAAGAGGTACACATAGAAAATAGACCTGAGGACAAGGGGTGGGAGGGTGAAGCTGGGGCAAAGTGAGAGTAGCATCGACATATATACACTACCGAGTGTAAAACGGTTGGCTGGTGGGAAGCAGCCGCATAGCACAGGGAGATCAGCTCGGTGCTTTGCGATGACCTAGAGGGGTGGGATAGGGAGGTGGGAGGGAGACTCAAGAGGGAGGGGATATGGGGACATGTGTATGCATATGGCTGATTTGCTTTGTTGTGCAACAGAAACTAACACAGTATTGTGAAGCAATTATACTCCAATAAAGATCTATTAAAAAAAAAACCAGGTACATGTACACCTTCCCTATGCCCCAGCAATTCACTTCTACAGAAAGAAAAACATATGTCCACAAAAAGAAAAGAAAAAAAAAAGTCAGTTTGACTCCTGTGTTCATTGTACCATTATTCTCAGTAGCCAAAATGTAGAAACAACTCAAGTGTGTATCAACAAATGAATGCATAAGCAAAATGTCGTCTATACATACAATGGGATATTATTCACCCATGAAAAGGAATACATTTGTGATATATGCTACAATATGGATGAACTTGAAAAGATGCTATGTGAAATAAGGCAGTGACAAAAAGACAAATTTTGTATTATTCTATTTATATGAAATACCTAGGTAGGCAAATTCATAGAGACAGAAAGTAGAGTAGAGGTTCCCAGTGGCTGGGAGAAGAGGGGGATGGGAGATATTGTCTTATGTCTATAGTTTCTTTTTGGGGTGATGGAAAAGATTTGGAAACACAGAGCAGTGATGGTTGCACAAGAGTGCGAATATAATTAATACACTGAATTGTACACTGAAAATGATTAAAATGGCATATTTTATGTCATATATATTTTATCATAATAAACATTTTTAACCACCCCTCCCCCACAAAAAAAAGTAAAATGCTTGTCTTTGGAATAAACACCCAGTTCAGGTTTATTAGAGGACATTTGTAGAAACACACAAAAAAGAAAACAGTACTCATTTCCTCACAACCCTAAGGAAAACACCAATATTTGGTCTGTTTATGGCTAGGCATTTTAAGAGGCATAGGTAGGTGGGGTTTTTTGGGTTCATTTTCATTTAGTTAATATTGGACTTCTGTACCTTTGGAGAGTCTTGTCTAAGGGAGAAATTATCCGGAGAAATTTTTTGTGTCCATTTTCAGAATTATTGCCAAAGCAAGGGTTAACCATTCATGGTGAAGTTGCTTGCTTTTAAGCACAATCTAAATGCCATTGGGATTTCTGTCTTTTTTTTTTTTAAGTTTGGGATTTGTCTCCCATTTGGTCTGGCATGAGGCAGTGATTCTCTTCTAGACTCTTTTCTGAGAAAGAAGAATCCTGTGGTAGTAATTATCCCACAGGACCTGTCCTTTTGCTATCCCAGTTCCCCCATCCTAGAGGTAATGATTTCGACTCACCCCAGTGTGGACTAGGGTCTATTTTCAAGTAATTTTTCTCCAAGGAAGGGTGTGTAGATAATATGTCTTCTGCATTTTTCAGAATCTGAAATTTTCTATCTACTGGCTTTCCTAATGCACCACAACTTAGCTGGCTATAAAATTCTTGGGACATGAAACATCCTCTTAAAACCTTGTGTGTGTGTTATACTCTTGTGGTTGGGAATGCAGAGCCCCCAAGTAAGGCTTCCTTGGCCTTAAGCCTGGTTCTTTAAATTACTAGTCGTCTGGCATTGGGCAAATTACTTATTCTGCATCTCTTTCTTCTGTTCAGAAAAACGTGGATCATAGTATTGGCTACCCATAGAGTTGCTGTGAAGGTTAAATGAGTTAATATTTTAAGGCACCAAGAACAGTGACAGGTACATCAAAAATGTGCAGAACTCGTTAACTGCTGCTGCTGTCATTTGTGATGCTTATTACTGTTATCGCCTTCACTGTTATATCCCAGTGTTTCAAATTGAAATGATGAACTCTGGAAACTGATTTTTTAGTCTTTTTGTTTTGTTTTGCTGGAGACCTGTTTTTGTCTAGATGCTGTGGGAATTTTTCTTTAGTCTGCTATTTCAAAGTATTGCCAGTATGTGCTTAAGTTTGAGTCTTGTCATTGATTTTTCCCGCAACCCACTGTGGTCTTTCTCGTCCACCAACTCAGACCTTCATTTAGTTCAAATAATTTTTTTTTAGCTATGTCTTTGACTAGTGTTCTGTTCCAGTTGTCTGATGCCTTCTCCCAAATACATCCAGTTCCCAGCTTGGATGTCCATCCACTATTCTCTCTGCCACTCTCCTTTCTCTTTTTAACCCCTTCCTTGCCACCTCGACCTCTTATTTTGGGAAAACTTGTCCAGTATTTTCTCTGTCCAATAAAATGAGACATTAAATATTTCTTGAACCTTGGCCATATGTTAGGCTAGGACACAAAGACTAATTCTAGTTGGCACAGACTGCTGGATTGGATGCTGTATCTGCTTATTATGTCTTCTGCTCGGGGACCTCATGGGCCAGAGATGACTGAGACAGTGGAGTCTCCTACTGACAGCACAGCCAGGGTAGAGTCAGTAAACATAGCCACGCAGAATCCCTATGGTCCTTGGCAGAAAATTCAGATACTTTTATAATTTGAACCACCTTTAATTCTAAAGATGAAAATACTGAGGACCACTAAGACTGGGTGGTATGTCCAGGGTCACACAGCTGACTAGCGGTGAAAGACAAAGAAAGGCAGACCCCGGCCCCAAGCTAGATTCCCTTCTCCTCTTTGATCGTCAATGCCTTATTTTATGAAAGTATTGCATGCCAGTGGGTAGAAAATCTAATCATCATGATTCTTTTGAAATACCTACTCTGTGCCTAGCCTTGTGGTCTGTGCAGCAGAATTGAAAAGAAAAATGGGCATGGTTTGGTTCAAAGCAAAAGGAACGATGTTGCAGTTGGGAGAAAATGTGTGCAAAAGTGTGGATGTGGGAATGATAAAATAGCCTGTGGGTATGTGTGGTATATTGGCAGGCGGGGTAGGGTGGAGTATTCCCATGGACTCTTATGGGTCAGTAAGTGCAATGTGGTTGGAAAGGTGATCAAGTGGGAGGCACAGGGTGATAGACAATGTCAGAGGCCAGGCTGTGTTCACCTTAAACATGTCTCAGGGCTCACTTCACATCTTACTAACATTCAGTTTTTCTCAAAATATTTGATTTCTGTCTGGAGCAGACAATACATAATCGCAAAGCTTGCTCTCTAGCTATTTGAAGCCCTGTTGCTCTCTGTAGGAATTTCCGGGGAGTCAAACTGTTATACGTGCTCACAGCAGGAAAGAGAAAGACAGAATTGGTCTGGAGGTTGCTGAGGATGAAGGAGAATTGCACTAAGGGGTCACTTCGCCACCTCCATGTTCAAGGAGAGGCTTGACCGGTCGGGGTCAGTTGCTGCCCAGGCCTCAGGGATGATGGTCCATGGGGTTCTTGTCCTCAGAGTGCTTTTATTCCCGGCTAGAGGGGGCCAGAGCCATCTCCCAACTCAGATCTCATCTCCCTGAAAACCAGGCTCCCTCCCTCTTGATTTGGTTCCAACCTTTGTCAGCAGAGAGGGCCATCGGATGTCAAACACTTCCTCCTGGCTCCACACAGCTGATGGCGTGGGACCAGGTAAAGAGAGGGCTTGGTCGTTTCATATGTGAAAAGACTCATGAATGAGAACTGATGTGTGCCTGAACAACCTCTTGTTCAGAAAGCTCACGGGAATCAAGCATCTGATGATGCTGATGGAATTGTGTGGACAGAAATGATACGGGATTAAAGGCTCATTCCCTCCAAATACTCTGGGGTTCAGTTCCAAGTAAGAGTTTGTGGCATTCTTCTTAATTCAAACCCACCTGCTGGGTTACAGGCAAGCCATATTTTTGTTTGTTCTTCTTAGACTTTTTTTTAGGTATCATTTACATACAGCGAAATACCTATATTTTAAGTGTACAGTTTGATGAGTCTTACACAGTTCTAGTCAAGATAAGGACATTTTTATCACCCCAGAAAGTTTTCTTATGCCTCCTTCCAGGAAATCACCCCACCAGCGTTAACACGGTTCTGGTTGTTACTATTTAATCACGCAAATCAATGTGGAGTACATTTTAACACCCCAGAAAGTTCTCTTATGCCTCATCCAAGTCAGCACCTGTTCCCACAGGTAACTGTAATTCTGGCTTTTATTGCCGTAGATCAGTTTTGCCTGTTCTTGAACTTTTCATATACATGGAATCATTATGCATTCTTCTTTTTTGTCTTCTTTTGCACAACATCATTTTCTTTTGAGATTTGTCCATGGTGAGCATCAGTTGTTTGTTCCCTTTCCCTTGCTGCGTAGCATTCTGTTGTGTGTATGTGTATCAGTTGATTGATCCAAGCATCACCCTAGGCCTGGCTTGTCCTATGATTTTCTCCTCTTCAGCAGCTTCTGAATTAACTTCTTTCTCTCCTTATTCCTCTTTCTCTCAGTCCTTGAGCGAAAGCTGGAATGTGAGCCCCTGGCAACCAGGACTGTGTCTGTTTCGTCTATTGTTGTATCCTCAGTGGCTAGGACTGAGTGTCACATGAAGCAGATACTCGATGTTTATATAACGAGTGAATGAATAGGTGTGCAGAGTACATAGTTTTAAAAAATTGTGTGCCAGTCTGGCTCTGGGTGGCACCAAGCAACTCAGAACTACAGGATTCCTAGGACAGTCTCTTTGCTCACAGACTTAATGTGAATTTCTGGCCCCATGGATCATGCCCAAATGTTCTCTGCAAGAGCTTCCCTAAGCTCTCGACTAGATTAGGCCCCTTCACAGGCCTCATAACTGTTCCCGTCACCCCATCATGACTCTCATTCCACATTATTGTCAATGCCGCTTTAATTGGCTGCCTTACCCTGTGAGTCCGTGGGTACAGACAACCTGTATTTCTTTTTACCACTAAATTGCACACACTCAGCACTCCGTCTGGCACGTGAGAGGCACAGAGTACACACCAGTTGGGGTTTCTTTCACAGGAAGTCTCTCTCTGCCAGGTTGTTCATCTCAAGACCCCACAATTAGACAAAGCCCTTCATGCACAGAAAGATGGATTTGAAAACATGGCCTGTGCCCATTCATATGTGGAAGCCCTAATCCCAATGTGATGGTATTAGGAGTTGGGCCTTTGGGAGCTGATTAGGTTTAGATGTGGTCGTGTGTGCAGAGTCCCCATTATGGAATTAATCCCCTTGTAAGAAGAGGAAGAGTCCAGCACCGTGTGAGGACACAGCAAGAAGGCAGCTGTCTGCAAACCAAGAAGAGGGTCCTCACCAGACACTGGATCTGTTGGAACCTTGATCTTGGACTTCTCAGCCTCCAGAACTGTGATAAATACATGTCTGTTGTGTAAGCCACCCAGTCTATGGTGTTTTGTTATAGCAACCCAAGCTACTAAGACAGCCTCTGTGGAAGTTTTCTACCTAAGTTATAACATTAAATGGGTAGAATCATGTTTTTTTTCCTTCAAATGTTTTAGTCCAGATGTTGAATCTGTGAATGTGCTGGGTGGGTCATAGTCATGGGAACCTAGACATTTACTTGGCATTGTCCTGGGGAAATCTTAGCATGTTGATTTTCACCCAAACGCTTGGGAACCTGGAGCCTGGAAGTACTAGGTCTATGACCCCTACATCAAGTTCCATTTCCTTACATGATTGTGATCCCAGCCTTTAGTCCCTGCAACAAAGGGTCAGGGTCCCAGAGAAGTGTCAGCTATTAGGGGCATGTGGGCTGTCATTAGAATCTCTGTGGATTTCCTTTATCTTCAGCATAGACTCTTCAAGGGTTCATGTAGGGGCTTCAGAAGGGGTTCGTGAATTCCTGAAATGATGTACAGACCTCTAGGTAGTAGTAGGCTTATGTGCATTTCCCTGGGGAAAGTCTGGAACTTCTCACCACATTTTCATAAGGTCCTTTGTATCAACCAAAGTTAAAGACTACTCTTACAGACTTCCTTCAATGATCTTTCTGGTTAATTGCTTAAACATCTCAAGTACAAGAGGAGAAAACGATGGGCGGGAGTGCTACCTGGGCCCTGAGTTCCAAAGCTGCCTACACCTCCTTCTAGCCTCATGGGCTCTCCCTGGTCCTTGGTTTCCTGTCTGATGACTCTGGTGGTTGGATTAGATGTCTTCATAGAGTTCTTGCACTGTCCGTCTGAACAGTTCATCTCAGAGAGGACAACTGATACAGATAAACACGGTCTTTCTGTGCATTATTTAAAAAGGTGGTACCTACCAAAAAAATCATTCTGTGTCTCATTCCTGCTTTTTTCTCTTTGAACACTAGTACATGTGGCTTCTAAAGAATGCCATTTATAAATCTATAAGTTACTACAAACAGGAAAAACAAGAATGATCTGATGGCCCCTTGGTGCCACGTACAGGAAACACTAGGATGTACTTCCTGACAATTCTTGAGGGGTCAGAGGGAAAGATAGTCTGCACATGGACGTGTAAACTAGTTTGTCATTTGAGATGGAGACATTTATATCCTCGAGGGAATGTTGGTTACTATACTTGCACCTACCTTCAGAAATACATGAAAAGGGACTAAACATTTGGAAAGATTGATGCTTTGTTTTCTTTCTGGTGGTCAGCAGTTTACCGCTAATGCCTGAAATAGGAGAGAAGGAAACCATTGTGGAAAGTCAGTGGAAGAGAGTTTAATGTAGCCACTTGCTCAAGCCTTAAAGTATTAAAGCCTGCTGATCT
Organism: Orcinus orca; assembly: GCF_937001465.1. Taxonomy (NCBI): domain Eukaryota; kingdom Metazoa; phylum Chordata; class Mammalia; order Artiodactyla; family Delphinidae; genus Orcinus; species Orcinus orca. The sequence goes on from NC_064574.1 coordinate 18,065,208, forward strand.
TAATTCTGTCCAGAGCTGGTCTGTGAATAATTATACTAAGGAATTGGACAGAGTCATCACAGAGCTATGAAATATCACCCGTGGGGCCTCATTGGAGACTGATGGGAACTCTGGAGAGTTGATAATGGTGATCAAAGGGTCTATATATTTAAAATGCACAGAGGATGAGCCCAGAAATTATCTGCCTGCCAACTTCTCTACGTGGAACAAATTATCCAAAAATCAATCTGCAAACACCTTTGAGATAACAAGGCCTTGAGTAATAACCTCCATGGCTTTGTAAAGAAAAGCATCTAGCTTGACTAATCTGCTTAATTTCCTTCTCTGACCAAATGGCAGGCTATAATAGAGGCAATCTGAACTTGTCCCTGAAGATTTGCTTCGAGTCACACTGAGAAAATATTGTCCACCTCTGCTTCATAATGATTATTCTCTTTCAGGAGAATCTTTGTTGCTAGATAATTAATTAGAAAGAAAACACTGAATGAGCCCTATCTATCCCAGAGCTCTCACCTGAGTTCCAAACTGAAACTCATACCTGCCTTAGCCACCTGAATAGCTCAGAGGCTCTCCAAAAGTTCTTGAGCACAGCTAAGTTGTACTCCACCCCCAAATGCCTTCCGCACCCTTCACTTCCTAGTTCTACTCCAAGAATCAATAACTTGTTCATACCCTTTGATAGATAATCCCTTCCTGGAAGTTGGTCATAAGAAAATATGAGACGAGATGGACTGGAATCATTTGCACAGAGATGTTCATTGCAGCAAACAACTCATGTGCCCAACAATCAGAGAATAATTAGTGTAATTATCTGATGGATTCTATCACTATTAAAGACAGCGATGGTAAAATCCACATAGTATGTAAACAAAGTCCTTTGGATCTAATAAGTGAGGGAAGGAAAGAAAATCTACATTGGGTCTGTGTGTTACTGTAGCCACAAAAATATGGTTTAAGTATACGCATAGAAATTGGAATGGAACATGGAGAAATAAAAATGGTGATTATATTGGGTGGTAGGGAAGGGGGCCTATCTTCTCTTTCTTCTCACTTCTTTATTGTTGTCCCACTGCCATTTTTTGCTACAAATAAAAATAAAAATATCCACATTGATCTGTAGAAAATGGGTATCGAGAGGCAAACAGCTTTCCAAAGGGAGAGCTGGTCTTGAAAGGCATCAGATGTGGGTCCCATCCTGCCTTACCTGCTCCACTGTCTTGGTTAGGTGAACTGATCACTTGGGTTCTGTTTTTTAATTCATTAAAACGGAGGTGATAATGTCCCAAGAATTACACAAAGTGTTGCAGATGAGATTTTCTGGTAAATGAGGATAAAGTAAATGATAATTTGCCAGTGAGCTAAAAATTGCCGGAAAGAGGCCACCATTCATGCTTTGCTGCAATTCTGGTCTGTTTAGCTGAAGTTACAGAACTTAATGGAAGAGAGATGGCAACACATAGGAGATCCAAGATTACTCAGCATGACTTTTCCCTTGACCCTTGATTCCCACTGGGGTCACTGTGGCCAGCGCCCCTCTCTCTGATGGTGGAGATCGCTAGGGTTGAGGAAGAAGCTGAATTCCTGCTATGCCATCATCCCTTTGCTACTTAGGCTCCTATCACTATTTGGAAGAACATCCACTAACAATCTACGTGTCCCTATAAAAGAAATGTTTGTAAACTCCTGCCTCTCCTGGGTTTTGAACCAAACTCCACTTTACTAAAGGCAGGTTCTCATTTGAGGATAGAAAAGACACTATTGCCCCAGGCATCTTTGCCGTGTTCAAGAAAAATCTTTTCCTCACAATGGCCATCATTCTTTCCTTTCTTTAAATGAAGGAGATACAGTAGGTGTTGAATATAGTTACTTAAGAAATGCTGATTCAGGTATTTACATACAATGATTTAATTAAAGTAGGACGTGAATGGGTTGAGAAAGGGATTTGGGCTGTTTTCATTGGCTGTCCGGAATTCTGTCCTTTGTCCTCACGTGTTTGGAGTCTGCTCTGTAAACCATTTGGGTCTGACATCCTTTGCTGATTCCTGTCTTTCAGAGCCTCCCACACCCATCGCCCCCCCAGAGCTGCTGGCCGTGGGGGCCACATACCTGTGGATCAAGCCGAATGCCAACTCCATCATTGGAGACGGCCCCATCATCCTGAAGGAGGTGGAGTACCGCACCACCACCGGCACCTGGGCAGAGACCCACATCGTCGACTCTCCCAACTATAAGCTGTGGCACCTGGACCCCGATGTGGAGTATGAGATCCGGGTACTGCTCACGCGACCAGGGGAAGGGGGCACGGGACCACCAGGGCCTCCCCTCACCACCAGAACCAAGTGTGCAGGTAGGACTCTTCTTCCTGACTCCGTTTTGAGAGGTTGGGCAGTTGCTGGGAGTGATTGCTCCCGTGACAGTAATTCCTCCACTTTGGTATGAGTGTGCTTCCTGTTGTGATTAAAAAAACACCAGAGTTTTGGTCTTGCCTTAGAGGCTCCAGAGGCATCTCTGGGGACCTCCTGGCTTTGACTGGGAGTCTAGGAAGCACCTGACTCTAGCTGTGTCATGGAGAGGTTCCTGGTCCTGACAGTGTTTTCCGGGACACTGGTTCCCTCTCTCCAAGGGCTTCTGGTGCCACTGGCGTGTCTGAGCCTTCCTAGTGCTGACAGTGTCTCTCAGGGCTCCTGGCCTTGTTTCTTTGAGGGCTTCTGGGCCTGCTTCTCTGAGAGCTCCTGGCTGTGTCTCTGACGGTTCCAGGCTCTGATTGTATCTCTGGGGGCTCGTGGCTCTAACCATGTGACCTGAGGCTTCATTTGGTCTATGTCTCTGAGTGGTTCTGATGCTTGTTGCGTATGTCAGGTGTTCCTGATTTTATTTTTGGCCCTGAGGATCTCTGGGCTGGACCTGTGACCCTAATGAGCTCTTGGTTTTGACAGTGTCCCCGAGGGCTCCTGGTTCTGGTTCTGTCTCTGAGGGGCTCCTGGTACCAGCTGCATCTTGAGTGCCTCCTGGCTCTGAAAGCGTCTCTCAGTGGATTCTGGAAATGCCTTAGTTCCTGAGAGCCGCCCACCTCTGTGTCCCTTGGGGGTTTCTGGCACCTACTTAGGAGTCTGGGCTGAGACTCTCTGTCCAAGGGTCCTTTGGATTCTACATCCCTACAGGCTCCTGGTCAGTGTTCCCTCCAGCCAGGCTCCAGCGGTTTCTCTGAGGTTTCCGGATGCTGCTAAAGAGTTTGCTGACTAGGGCTGTGTATGGGAGTGTTCTTTGTGTCAATCCGCAAGAGCTCTAGGCTTCTGTGGTGTTTCTAACAAGGGGTGTTGTCTGGGATTATACCCCTGACTGTACCCCTGCGATGTTCTGGCTTCAAATGCAACTCAAGAAATTAAAAGGACTCAGTGTTTTATGGGTTTGTTTTTTGCTGCAAATCACATTATTTATTTTATCTCATTTTTCCTAAGTAACCATTTGATGTAAGTACTTTTATCTCATATATAAATGAAAGAATAGAGACTCAATATTTTTTCAAGTTTTATCCGAAGTCATAGAATTGGCCAACAGCACACTCAGGATTTGCCCTCAGGTTCCCTGACTCGAATGCCCTTGATCATGTGGTACAGAGCTGGGGGTGCCCCAGTGGGGGACCAGGGAAGTGGCAACATGAGCCATTGACTTCTGAGGGAAAAGGAATCCTTGATGACTTCTGGGTGGGGAGAGAAGGACCCATCAGCACAGTGACTTCCATGGAACAAAAAAGTAAAACACAGTCAGTTCTGCTATAATGCAACATACGTGTGCCTAAAAATTGTTGCACTATTCAAAGTTATGCAGTAAAAACCACTGGGCTTATGGGGGAAAATGGGGCTGGGGTACAGCACTCATCAGTGACACACCAAAAAGAGAAGAACCTAGTAAAAATGGCTGCACAATTGTACACGTGTTAATGGCTAAGATATGCATAAATACTGTAATACAAATGGGGTGTTACCGTGAAACGTCCTGGAGTTTGCCTGTGGAAGTGGGTATCACGAAGGCTGCAGCCCATGAGCTACTGTGCAGTGGTGGAGGAGGCCTGTCTGAAAGTGGCAGTAAGTTGTGACACCATGTGTGGATCAGTGTGGCTTGTAACGCACACAGTGAACGAAGGAAGCAGGTAGATGTTTGAGGTGGGTGCGTCTTGTGTGTTCCTATGTGACTCAGTCCAGCTGGGTGTGGTTTTCTGCTTCACTAGTGTTTCTGTGTACAAAATCTCACATAGCAAATGTGAAATTCACGCTGTCCTCTCATTGTTCCCTAACATATCAATCATGTTAAGACATTTGCATTTTCAAAGTAAGCGTTATAGCAGAATTGAGTGTAACCATTCTTAAATATCTCAGTGGTGCGTCTTGGTAGCATGTAACGCAGAGTTAGTGAGTATTTCCTTTGCTTGGGAATATTCCTTTGAATGTTATTGAACCACCACAATGAACGGAGATGCCATTTTCTTGATTAGTTTCAAAAACAGGCCTTTGGTAAAATTCCTCATTGAAACTTGATTATAAAACTTACTACTTTAAAAAGACATAAGGATGTGTTATTAAACCAGGTAATACCTTATCTCAGCTTTGCAATTCAGTATTCATCCATAAAAATAATTGATTTGATCCTGCCGATGAGACTTTTCTCTTTCTACAGGGTTTCCAGGGTTTTTGATCTTTATAAATGATATTCAAAGCACTTTAGCAGCCCCCATGGACTTATTTGCTGATGATCATATAATGCATTTTGAAATTCAGTCGCAAGATGATCATCTCAATAAAAATTTACAATCTATTGCAAACTGTTGCCGTGGCTGTGTAATGGATTTTACATGTTGAAAACACGATTGTCTGACTATCAGTATAAAAATTATGAGTTGAAAATGCTGTTTGTGGTTTTATATTTCAAAAAATATTGATGTTTAAGTAAGTTATGCCTAAAATCTTGAATAACCCACATTTTACAAAATGTGTCATCAAAGAGGTAATCATCTTTTCCACACTGCTACTGATAGTAGAATGTTCTTTGCCTCATAATTAATTTTTAAGAGAATTCCAGGGCTGATATCCACTTGTGGAGGCTGTTTATTGGGGTTGGTAGTCTGAGTTTTTTCCCCCTTTCTCTATTCTATTATTAATCATACTGGAAATGTACTCATTATTTTACAAAACAGAAAATGAGAGAGTGTGGAGTGTGGAAGGTATAATTTCTGCCCAGAGGAATTTACAGACTGGGTTAAGATTCCGACAAAACAGCAAAGAGAGTAAAGCATGAAGTCAAGTACCGAAATAGCACACTTTGTGGAGAAAAACAAGTTTGGCGTGGAAAGAGCAATGCTGTTAAAATGATCTCGAGCAGTGGAGTTCAAAGTTTTGTCCTGAACGAAAAGCATCGGCATCACCAGGGGACTCGTTAGAAATGCAAATTCTCAGGCCCTGTTCCCTGACCTAGTGAATCAGAAATTCTGGGGATGGAGGCCAGAGATCTGTGCTGTAAGGAGCTCTCTGAGGGATGCCGATGCACACCCACATTTAAGAACCACTGATAGAGTGTCATACCCAGGTGCCACTTTGGTAGTGTGTCCATTATATTGCTTGATCCTTGAGGCAGTTCTGAGAGGTAGATGGGAAAAAACGGAGGCGCAGAATCATCAGATGAAGCTCACAAGTCAATGACCTTCTTACAGCTAAGTCTCTTGGCCTAAGGAACTCTCCATCACATGGTTTGATGGAGTTTCCTCTGCAAATGTTCTCTTGAGGGTGGGACTGAGTGATAAAGAGACTGGTAACTATGGAGACAAGCTGAGCGTGAATAGCCTCCATGCACTGCAGCTATAGTCCTGTTCATCAAACATCTGCTGAGTCCCTTCCATGTGCCCAGCTCTGTGCTGGGTACTGGTGGCCGAGGCATGCAACTGGAAGCTACAAGCTCAGGTATCAAGAAGATGCCAGGAGGCCCAATTCAGCAAGGGCAGGTGGCGATGATTCTGGTTCTGCCTGGTCTGCCAGGTCACTAGGTAGATTCTTGGGGCACTGGGAGCAGGTTCTAACCCTTAAGGGGAGAGATTGTCAAGAGTTTAGTTACAGTGCAGTGTCCCAGGCCAATAGTCTAGAGTTCATAGCAAGACCCTTAGCCAATTAAGCTCGAGCCTGGACAGATTTACCAGATAGGAACCTAGTAATGTGAGGATAAGAGAAGAGAGCCGTAGATGACACTCCCAGGCTTCTGGTTTGGATGCCTGGGAGATGAGTGATGGAGCTGTCTTCTGAGATGGAAAACACAGAAGACACTTTAGGGGCGAGAAAGCCAGCCCAGGTTTGAATATGTTGTGTTTGAGGTGCAGCTGCACAGCAGGTGATGGTATAGGTCAACCTGGAGCTCAGGAGAGACCAGAACGTTATCTCTTCTTCTTCCAGGAGAACTACCAGGTTGCACCTGGATTTGAAAATCAAAAGGACATCTTTGTACCAATGAAAGCAGTTTACTTCTCTTTCTTCATGCTATTCTCTTGAGATGCCCCATTCATTTTTTTTTCTTCTATTCATCATTTTGTTCCTTTTGGTCAGTTGAATCATTCGCCATCTTTCCTGAGGTCTAAGCCTGGGGAGCAAACATGATAACGTACATCAAAAGCTGAAAAGCTCAAAACGCTCTTTAGATACCTGTAATGAAACAAATCCTTATTTGTTGCTATTATTGTTATGGATGTTATGATTATGAGTAATGATATCAAAACAGGAAGCTTTACTTGTCCACTTCTCTGGACTGACTGGCATTTGGAAGGGTGGGCCGTATTCTTTTGTTGTGTTTCATCATCCCATGGGAAATCCCATTTCAGAACACGATGATCATACTGTAGTCTGGACTCTCAGAGATTTTCTGGTCTAGAGCAACAGGTGGTTTTCTCTGGCACAAACGCAATAGCAGATGTCCAGTCATAGGAGCTGGGTCCTAGAGGGGCCCTCTGGTGCCCACCCAGTCTCACCTTGAATGCCACCTCTGATGGGGGTGCTCATGTTCTCCCATGGAAGACCAGGTCACTGCTGGGGATCCTGGGTGGTTATTATTATTCACTACCCAGTGTTAGCCTAGTTATCATAAAACTCTGGATGGGGTCCTAGTTAGGAGCAGAGAGTATCCATTAGGTTGAAAGAGTAGGGGCAGTAGGCAGGCTCTTTGCATCAACTGTCTGGAGTCCACAAGGAGAACCAAGGCCAATGGCGTTGACGATAGGGCCCAAGGTCAGTAAGCGGGGAAGGCAGGTGAGAAGAAAAGAGGTGCAGACACCATACTGGTCCAACCTGGCCCTGCATCTTTTCTGCAGGTACCACTTTTAATGGCCCGAGCACCTGCTTGTTGATGTCTTAAAATGATCACTCAGAAACTCTCCCTCATTTTTACCCATATCTGCCTCCATGCAACACTCACTTATGGATTCTGGTTTTACTTTCGGGTGACCTGTTCCTCCATATCTCAAAAACAGGTCTATAGCAACTAAAGTTTTCTCTCTTATGCTCCAGAAATCTCTTTCCCCAAAAGCTGTGTTTCAGCCAGACCCTGGGCAGCTCTCTTCACATCATAGCTATGGAATCACACCTCAACGGTCCAGCAAGCCAAGCGATCATGCATCCCCCTGTGATTGCTTCCTCTTGTAAATCAAAGGGCCCTTGCCTGGGAGTCCACTTCATCGTGGTCTCACAGGGTTCAGGCTCTCTAAGTGAAAAGCGACTCGATACAGCCAGACACGCGACACGCACCGCCGATTTGGAGAGCTCTCTTCCCATTGCCTCGCACCTGAGGTTGATTGCACATTATATTTTATTTACATATTTATGGATTTCTACTTGAAGGGATATGTGTCTGCCCTGCTCTTTTCTCCAAGGGGATAAAAAAGAGAAATCCCAATTGCTGGGCTCAGTGAAGTGAGGGTAGTCATTAGAATTTAGTGAAAAGAGGAGGGACTTTAGAGCTAAAAAGATTCTGATTTTTATTTCAAGCTGGCACGTGTGAGCTGGGTGACCACGGGTGCCTTCCTTCTCCTGTCGGTGCCTCAGTTTCTTTTCTTCCGTTTGTGAGAGATTACAGTGTACCACTGTGTTGGGAGGCTTCAGTGAGACACGTTATCTGCCTAGCAGAGAACCCAGGACACAGAGCCCCTTTTAATGAACAGTTTTTAGAAATAATCTCAGGCCTGGGAAGATTCCCTTCACTGTAGCATCATGGACCCTGCTGTAGAGGATTTCTCCAGTTGCTCTTCTCTTCACTTTCTCAGCGGTGGATTCACTCAGAAGCTCTGATGAGTGCCTCTGCAGGTGTTCCGGAGTCTTTGACGTGTGGCTGCAGGACCTAGAGGAGGCTGCAGTGGTTCTTGATAATGCGGGAGGGGGAGATGGGCATTGTCCTTTTATAATTCTGTCTCCAGTCTTAAGTAAGAGAGAGAAGCATGCTTTCCAGACCCTTCTGTCTTCTGGGAGGCCAAGGCTAGTGGGAATGAGGCCTTGGCAGACAGGGAGTGGAGGTGAGTCCTGACCCTCTGCAGTGAACATCCTCAGATTGGTGTGTTTTTAGTCTAGCTTGCAGTTCTAGGGCAGAGTGGAGGGCTAGAGAGAGGGAAAGAGGAATTTAGGGTCTAGAAAATAGAGCAGAGCTCCGTAACTAGCATTGTGAGGCTATTATTTTTATGTTTCTCATTTCTCTAAGCCTCAGTTTCACTCTGTAAGGTGGGGGTAGCATAACCTGACTTAACTCGTAGGGCCCTGAATTAGAAGTAAATGGAAACTTCCTTCTGGGCAGGATGGTGGTATGAGCACAGACCTCTGACTCATCTGCTATGATCTTGGTGGGATGGTCCATAAATCTTAGGGAAACACAGCAAGGTTAGCCAGTAGAAGTAGAATCATCATTCCGCCGAGAATCAAAGCAAAATTTAAAGATTCACGGAGAACTCCTTAACACTGTGAGAAACGAGGGGAGGAGGGGTCTCCCATGCAGGCCATACCATGCTCAAAGGGCCATTATCGCCCGAGCAGTGCCCTTGATCCCAGACTGAAGGCAGCCACAGAAGAGGGACTGTGGCCACCTCTTCCTCTAAATGACTTGGAGACGGGGAGCTGACTGTTCCTTCACTTCCCCTCCCTCCCCCATGCCAGTGTCTCTGCTGCTTTGACACTTCCTTTCTTCCCTGGAGGGTAGGACCTTGGAGAGAGTTACCTCCAAGGGGGTGAAGAGGAGGGAAGGCCTCTTCTCATCCCACCTGGTTCAGGAGCTGCTGCATGAGACAAGAAGCGTCTGCAGAGGAGCAAAGTATCTGCTAGGGCACGAGATGTCCATCTCCTCTTCCTGTGGCCCCTCTCCCCTCCCTCCCACTGCACACATAGTACCTACTAGTGGTTACCTTAGACCCAGCTCCCACTTGGCTTAGGGAAGAGGAGGAGAAAAGAAAGTTTTCTCACTTTACACCTGCAATTCACAACCTCAGGGACTTTCATCCCAGCCTGTACAGTCTCCTTACTGGATGGGCTGAGCGTGGTATCAGAGCAAAGAGTGAGGGTCCAGTTGGACACCTCTTAGCAGTCTCTGGAAGGGACATCTGGAAGTGTCTTAGCTGTTCTGTGTAGAACGGGGCAGCACTTACTCCTTACTCTTCTTGGTTTTGTAGCCTTGGGTAAAATTCCAAAGTGACAAGAAAAGCCCTATTAAACATCCTGTTATGTTTAGATTTTTCTGTGACCCTCTGCTCCCCAGAGAACTAGGCCCACCTGGGAGATGAAGTACAATAAGTCAGCAAACACACCCTGGTAAACACTCCCCCATCCTTCCTAACTTTGAAGGTTGAGTTTAAAGAAAAAGTGAGCCACAGAGAGGTATTAATGAGAATAAAAGCTAACAGTGTTTGTTTATCAAGCTAGCTGGACTAAAGACATGGCCCCCAAATATATTAAAATTGGAGGTCAGTCATTCCTGTACTGATGGAAATCTTGAAATAACAGCACAAAGAAAATGGATGATTATAGTAATGAAAACAGCAGCTACCCTTGAGTATGGTAGCTTGAGTATCTTCCGCACACTGAGGGCCATTGTATTGAGCTTGTTACAAGTAACTATATTATTTGTAATTCTTGCACTAGGAGGGTGGGTACAATTTCCTCCACTGACTGGAAGGTAAGTGACTGACCCAAGGCCATATACCTGCCGAAGTGGCCCAGCTGGGAATTGAACTTCTAATTACATAGCTGCAAAGCTCCAGCCCTTCCTCATATGACCCCTGAAATCCAGCATCATAATGAAAGCATAAGGCACCGTGATCAGAAATGCACCGATGAAAAAAGTTGGATATTAGAAAGACTATTGGTCTGATGCTTCGTATCAGTGGGTCAAAAGATGAAACCATCTGACCTTCTCCGGGGAGACTGAAAAGTAATTCGAAAAAATTCAGCCTTCATTACAGATTAGAATTCTGGGTAAGCTAGGAATGGAAAGGCACTTTCTTATTTCTAGCAGAAAATGTTCTTATAGCCTCAAAGCCTAAGAGAATAAACTAAACCAAAAAAAAAAAAAAAAAAGCTATTAGAACTACTAAGATTTCAGTATTATGGTCGGACACAAAGCAAATAAACAAAAATCAATAGCTATATGCCAGTAATCACCATTATAAAAAAATAACAAAATGTATCCTATTCTCAAATGCAATTAAAATATAAATACTTAGGAGAAAACCAAGAAATGTGCAGAAACTATATGAAAACACACACCCAAAACTTTATCGAGGATGATAAAACAAGAACTGAATAAATGGAGAGATATATCATGTTGGATTAGCAAGTTTAATATTGTGAAGATATCAGTTCTCCCCAAATTAATTTATGGGTTTAATACAATTGCAATCAAAGCCCTAATGAGATTCTTTTTGGAACTTGACAGAGTCATTTCAAAATTGATCTGAAAGAATATATAGGAGAGTGTAGTGAAGAACACTTTTAAAAGTGGTGGTTTGGCGGGGGGGGGTGGATTTCACTGTGAAATACCTGTGTTTATTATAGCTATAATAATTAAAGACCAGGGCTTCCCTGGTGGCGCAATGGTTGAGAGTCCGCCTGCCAATGCAGGGGACACGAGTTCATGCCCCAGTCCGGGAAGATCCCACATGCCGCGGAGCGGCTGGGCCCTTGAGCCATGGCCGCTGAGCCTGCGCATCTGGAGCCTGTGCTGCGCAACGGGAGAGGGCACAACAGTGAGAGGCCCGGGTACCGCAAAAAAAAAAAAAAAGTTAAAGCCCAGAAAATAATCCAACATAGAGTGAAACTGGCTTTCAAAGTTTATTTGCATGGAGAATTCATATAAACATAGTATATCTGTAATTGGTTAATAATTTGGAATTGAAATAGAATGCATTGCATAGATATCACGATATGCTAATAAATAAATTCTGGATCGATTAAGAAGTTAAAAGCAGAAAAAAGCAAGAACTAGAAGAAAATAAAGAAAATATTGTTCTGTATGAGGAAGGAATTACAGTTCATTCAAAGGAAATGCATCCACCATTGAGTCATGGCTTACAAATTTATTATGTAAAAAAGGAAGAAGAAGAAAAATCTCCTATGCTATCCTAACAAAATTCAGAAAGCAAATAGGTAAACAGTGTGGAAAACTATGTGACAAAATAGAGAAAAAAGGGATAATATTCTTACACGTAAAGAGCTCTAATAAGTCAATAAAAATGTCATCACACTGATTTTTTTTTAGAAAGGCCTAAAAGGTATAAATAGGTAACCGACAAACAATATATGAATGGTGAAAAACAAATTTAAAATGTCCAGTGTCACAGATAATCAAATAAATGAATTTTAACCTGTAAGATTACCAAAATATATCTACTTTTAAGTGATAATAACCAGCGCTGTCAAGGACAAAGGAAGCAGCATTTCTGCAGGTGGGTTAGCTGACACAGTGTATTTAGAGGACAATTTGCTCATTTTTTTTCTAACAAACTAATCAGAGCTGCTGAAAAAGAATCGTGTACATGGAGGTCATCACTGTATTATTTATAAAGGCAAAAACTTGGAAATCACCTAACTGCCCCAGTAGGAACATAGTTAAGTAAAGTTTTATGCATGCACACGGTGGAATTCTATGCCGATATTACAAACCATGTTTTCAGGGAATATCTAATGGCATGGGTTCATGCTATGGTAAGTTTAAAAAAAAAAAAAAAAAGCTTACGAAACCACATGTGTAATTACTGTCCCAATTTTTTGAAATATAAATACACAGGCCATTTCTCAGCTGGTGCCCATTTGTCAGTTAGAGCTACGAAGTATTGAGCAGAATCCCCCATTCCAGATCCTGCCCCCGAAGACATCTGGAGATTCCCAGGGGAGCACCTGTGGCCCCTGTTCACTGCCTGCTCTGAGTTGCAGAGCATCACTCTGTTTTTCCTGGCTGTCCTAATGGGGTCAGAAGTGAAACTGGCCCCTCTCTCCTGCTGTCCCAAAGCTGCATGAGCACCAGGCTGTTTTCTGCAGCAGCAGTACCTCTCTTGATGCTTGGGAGGAGGGGAGGGGCACAGGCAAGAGATGACATTGCAAGGCTGACCAGCAGACAACTCAAAATCCTTTCACAGCCTTAAAAGTCCTTTCAGTGGGCAGGGATTTTTCCCATTTTTCTCTCCTCTCTCTCCCAGATCACCTCCAGGTGATGCAAAGACTTCTTCTCATTTCCGGAGAGGTCCCCAACTTCAGGTCCAGTCCTGTCTTTGCACATCTTTTGCATTGAGGTGAACATTAAAGCGGGAGTGTAGGGAGGGCAGCTAAGAGATATTAGCTGAGACCAAAGGCTTTCTTTTAATGGGACCAACCCTCCCTTAAAGAATGTATTTTAGTCTATGGGCTCTCATGCACACGTACAGACAACACATACCCTATATATGGTGTATATTTACATTTATAGGGATATATGTGTATGTATGTGTGTATATATAATATATATACATAAATGAGACTATGGGTCACTGTAAATGTTTTCTTTGTTTTGCTGTGTTATGTAAAATTTATACAACTTGAAAGCAGGTTTCCCCCTTAAAGTCAAATGTGAACGTGAAAGATTATTATAAATGTTAAAGCACTCTGTATAAATGTGAGAGATTATTTTTATCATAGTTAGTAAATCATTGACATTCCTGGAAGGTGCAAGAACAGTTGCACATTTGCTGAGCCCTGGGATGCAAACGAAGCTTTACTGTCTGCTCAGATGGAGAAAGGGGGTAGTCGGATGAAGAGTCTCCCTACAGCTCCATCTGAATTGGAATCCAGGTTCTGCCCTTAGGATGCTAGACAGCTTTGGGCAGTTTGCTTAACCTCTCTGATCCCATTTACCCATCTGTTAAATGGGGATTATACTGCTTATCTCACTGGATAGAAATAAGGGTCATTAATATTAATGATGGCTAATATTGCAGTGAAACTGCTTGCAGCCCCAAAAAGGAAGGTACGGGCCATCAGCACCGTCACTACCAAAGCTTAGAGAGGTTAAGTACTTTGTTGCAAGTCATGAAGCTTACTAGGAAGTGGCTGAGGTTAGAGCCTATCAAGTCTGACTCTAATGCCTGCTCTTGCCCCACCTGGCTGTATAACTGTAAGTGCCTGGTACAACGCCTGCAACTTAGTAGGTGCTTAGTAGATTGGAGCTTCAGGCAATTTAACAGCCTAGAGGCTCTCTCTCTCTCTCCCTGCCCAGGCCCTCCTCACCAGTAAACCCTAAGATCTTCACTGCAGTGGGTCCAAGGGACAAAGGGTAGCCACTTGCCGCTTCCCAAAGGGATCTGGGAGGGCCGACAATTTCAAGAGCTTGGCGTGCACCCTCAGCCAGAATTATGTCAGGGCCAGGGAGATCCCAGGGTGCCTTGCCCATCACTGGCATTCTGGAATGCAGAGACCTCATTACACTAAGAGTGGAATAGTCTGTGCATCAGGGAGCACAAAGCTGGCTGGATGCGGAGGAATTGGCTGCGCATGCCAGAAAGCAGGGAAACCAGAGCGTCAGTCAGTGGTGGTTTCTAAGTCATACCCACCGCTGGCTCGACCCTCAGTCATTTTGAGCATCTTAAGTGGAGCTGTGGCAGGAAGGTCTGTGGGGACCCACCAACGAGTGGATGTCCATCCACCGTATAGACTTCCCTAGCAGGGGATGTCTTGAATCATTAGAAGCGTGTAACTCTTCCCACCAGTCCTTTTCCAGCTGGGCCCAGGGCTAAAAGCAGGTACAGTTGCTGCAGCTACTATGGTATCTGCTGCTGTTCTTCCTTCTTTGTCCTCCTCATCCTTGTACTTGAAAAGAGTAATGTAGTATCTACAGCAAAGCAAATAGAAAATACATCTCATATACCAATTAATTTCTTTGTAAGTGCATATTCCTTTTCAATCATTGACCCCATTCTTATGTAATTATGCCTCATGTCCTATGTCTCCGCCTGTCACTCAACACCATAAAGTAAATATTTTACATGTTCTTAAGGAATCTTCAACATTGTTTTAATGGCTTCTTAGTGTCCCATAGAGTCTTAATTGCCAAAATTTGCTTAACAATTCCTGTATTGTTGGATATTTGGGTGTTTCCAAAATGTCACCATCTTCCTGCCTTGTAACCTTCTGTTTGAATGATATTCTAGGCTGAATTTCAAGGAGTAAGGTATTAAAAGTTAGAGACGTCCTTATGGCGTTTGCTGCATTTCACAGATTGCTGTCAATGAAATAATTATGCTATTTTTTTAATGATATGAGCACTTTTAGTGTAAGCCTTGGCAAAACTATATACTGTCATCTTTTAAAAATTTGACCATTTCATAGGCATGAAGTGATATTTCAAGTCTGCTTTAATTCATGTCTATTCATAACCTCCACTTCTCCATTGCCTCTGCCTCGCTCACGTGTGCCAGCTGCCACGCTAGTCTTTTTTCTGTTCTTCAAAAACACCATGGCCACCCTCTTTCGTGCCTCAGGGCCTTTGCCCAGGCTGTTCCCTCTCCCTGGAACTCTCTCTCCACTCATACTCTTCACCAGCTCATTCATCCTTCTCCTTTGCATGTCGCTCTAAAGGTCACTTCACAGAGAGACCCTACTTGACACCCTAATATAAGTTAGTCTCCTTCCCACTCCCCCTTCGAACAATTTATGACACTGTTCACAGAACTTATCCCAGTTTGTGATTATCTAATTATTTGTGTCTGTTTGTTTATTGCATGCCTGTCCATTAGACTTTGTGCTTCCCCAAGGACACTCTAGCTTCATCCGTTCTGGTCACTAGTTCCTGGAATCGTGACTGACGCATAGTAGGCACTCAGTAAATTGGTGTTGAATGCATGGATGTTGTGGAGATATACGTGCTACACTGCAGAAAATTTGGAAAAGCAGAAAAATACAGAGACAAAAATTTAAGTGACCCAACAAGGCGTCTATCAGAGATAAAAACTATTACCAAGTTGGTGTTTCTGATAGTTTCATGTGTTACATTGAACTCATTAATTGATATGGGGTTTATGTTGGTGTTTGGGATGCAGTTAGGCTTCAACTTGCTTTATAACCATTTGACCTGTTGTCTCAGCCCCATTGGTGGAATAAGCTTACAGTGCCCCAAGCAATGAGGAACTGAGGAAGGGAGGAGGGAATTCTTTATGGAGAAGGGAAGGAAGCTGGGAGCCTGACCCAAAGAAGGTTTGCAAAAGAAAGCCTGTCAGAGAAAGGAGGACCCTAACTGTGCATCTCCTGACCTGGCGTAATAGCCGGGCAGACATCCAGACCACAGTTCGGGAAACTCATTTTGGGAGGAAAACCCCAGGCCCTGTCCAAGTGGCCAATACCACCTGTGTTTGTAAATCCTTTACAATACTGTCTTTCTAGAGCCTTTTATAAACGTTATTGATCCTCATCGTGACTCTGAGACTAACTGGGATAAACACCACCGTTTTACTCTAGGGGAACATAGAAGCCCTCAGGAGTTACGAGACCTTCCCTATATCTCAGACCTTGGGATAGCTGTGAAATGACATCCTGACCCCAAACTCTGACTCCTGCCCTCCGGCTACTGTCGAAGGTTTCAATGAGCTGTGAATCCTGGATTAACCTGATAGCTTGGGGGAAAGGAGGGGGGGACGGGAGGAGGCAGGGGTTCTGATTAATTGATTCCTTTTTTGAATTTGAAGGTTAAGCAGAAAGTCCATTTAAAGTTGGCCCAGGCTATTTTATATAGGATGGTATATGAACTAAGCACAATAAAATTGAGCCCAGAGGAGTATCCCAAGGAAGAAGTCAATAATGGACCCATAACTGCCTTTTACAGTAGGTATGGTATGTGCCCTTGGCCCCTGCACCCACCCCAAAGCATTTAATCAAAGCCATGGCAGTTTAGGCATCTAAAGGCCTCTGGCAGGCAGTTCACGGCCATCCCACTGTCTTGAGCTGTCCTGGACTCTGAACTCCCTGAGGACAGAGCCTTGTGCATTTCACTTCCGGGTCTGGCTGGTACATCCAGAAGTTTGAAGCAAGGATGGGCATGCATCCTCAATTAGGTGTGGCTAACAAGATGAATGATATTCTGTATTGCGGGGAGTTTAGGATTCAGAATGATTGGGCAACGGGATGCCTGTAATATGCCAAGAGCATTCAACTTCATTCTGGCCACATATTTTCAAAGATACCAGATAAAAGATATTACCTAGGAGAGTTCTGGTCCTCTGGGGGTGAGCTGTAAACCCCATCATATGAACAGCCTGGCGGGATGGGGATCAATATGTTTGCTTGCAAGTTAGAGAGACTCTGATACCTGGAATTGTTCAGACTTCTGTACGTGTTGGGAAAGTTAGGGCAGCTCTTCGCATTTTCATGGCGTTTTGGAGTGATGGTGAAAGAAATATGTTTCTATTATTTTTATTTTGGAAGATACAGAAAAACATCAAAAGAATATAAAAATCACCCATAACCCCACCACTTGGAGATAACTACTCCAGATTTTGGTGTAACTCTTCCAATGGTTTGTTTTAGTTTTTTTCTAATGCAGAAATGTACATCTCTTTACACAAAATGAAGCCAAAGTGTACATGTTCTATAACTGATTATTTAGCAGTATATAATGAACATTCTCCCATGCACTTATTATTTTTACTTCAATAAATACAAATAGGTATTAAATAGGTAGCATGATGGATAAAATAGAGATGGTTGGGTTTCCCTGGTGGCGCAGTGGTTGAGAGTCCGCCTGCCAATGCAGGGGACACGGGTTCATGCCCCGGTCCGGGAAGATCCCACATGCCGCGGAGTGGCTGGGCCCGTGAGCCATGGCCGCTGAGCCTGCGCGTCCGGAGCCTGTGCTCCGCAACGGGAGAGGCCACAGCAGTGAGAGGCCCGCGTAACGCAAAAAAAAAAAAAAAAAAAAAATAGAGATGGTCTTGGTTTTCATGGATCCTGAAGCCAAGGGGGAGATGTATATTACATTGAATGTAGATACAGAAATACAGTCTGTCCTTAATATCTGCAGACTCCATGATTGCAAATTCAACTACTTGCTAAAATATAATTGTGATACCAAAAGCAGTACTCACAGTGCTTTCACGGTCACTCACAGACATGCGCAGAGAGATGAAAACTTTGAGTTGCCAAATGCACACGTTCCCAGGTTGAACAAGGAGACGCTCTGCCTTCTTGTTTCAGGTCTCCTCCTGTAAATAATATCCTTTTCACGGTCTGTTTAGTGCCATGTTTTTCCCATTTGGGTGCTTTTTGTTGCTGACTTTTCTGTTTAAAATAGCCCCCAAGCATAGTGCCAAAGTGCTGCCTAGGGTCCCTGAGCGCAAGAAGGCTGTGATGTGCCTTCCAGAGAAAATGCATGTGTTAGGTAAGCTTTGCTCTGCGTGAGTTACAGCTCTTGGCTGTGGGCTCAGTGTTAATGAATTAACAGTGTATATTAAACAAGGTATCTTTAAACAAAAACAGACATAAAACAAGGTTATGTATTGACCGGTTGACAAAAACATTGTATCCGAGGCTCTCAGGAGCCTAGGAACAATGGTTCGGTATTTGCTCATTCAGTGCAACTTTATAGAACGTAACTGTTGCAAATAGAGACGACCAACTCTCTGTATATACAAATCAGTGAGGTGGGGGGTGGTCAGGAATGGACACATACATTTGGCTCTAGATAGCTCTTAAAACTGTTGAAAAATAATTTTCAAGACAAGGTAACATCACAGCTCTCATACGGAAGTAAAACCAACATGATTTTATTTGATTCATCTACGAGGAAGCCGGTGAGGTGTCACAGCCGTGCAGCGGAAAATCCAAAAATCAGACATTTATAGGTGAGGAATGTTGACATGAATATGCAAACAGAGGCAAAACTGGCTTTCTTTTTTCCTTTGGGAGGGGAGAAGATTGTCCTTCCCTGAGACAGAACCATTTCCACGTCTGTAGACAAAAAATTATTCTGCATTGCTCTCAGTAATCTACAACTTGCAGGGTTTTAAAGTAGGTCCCATAGAACCATAATCTGATAACAGGGAAACTTGTGCCCTAGACAATGCACAGTTGTCCACGAAAGCACGTGTCCCCCGCGCCCCCAAGTCATGGTGATGTGATCCATCTAGATAACGTGTGGAGGTAAGAGAAGGGAACCCTGAGCAACGCCCCTACCATGAGACTAGAGGTTGGGTTGCTAATTCAGAGTCAGCAAAGCAAACTGAAGAAACAGCTAGAGAGGCAGAAGGAAAATGTGGCGCCTTTGGGCCAACAGCAAGACAGAGGATGGAGAACGTTGTCAGCTGCCTGAAGGTTGAGTAAGACGCACTCTAAGAGGGTCCCCTTGGATTTGGCACCTTGGTGGCCACTGGTGAGTTACCATGAGCAGCTACTGAGGGGTACAGACCAACAGAAGCCAAAGTGGCATAGGATAGGTGAAACAGGAGTGAGAAAGTAGAAATTTTGATTCAAGTCTATGCGGCTTTTTTGTTTTAGTTTATTCAAGTCTTTGTTTTGATTCAAGTCTTGATATGCTCTTAATATGGACGTGCCATTGATTTTATCCTAACTTGTATTTCTGGACATTTCAGTCTTTTCTAATTTTTCAAAAATTGTCATTAATATCCTTATAGATACAAATCAGTGAGCACATATTTAATATCTTTCCTAGAATCAATTTCTGGAAGTGTCATTGTCGCTGGGTCAGCGAGCATTTCCAAGACTTTGAGACAGTTCCTCCACAACTGGGTCAATTTACACCCTGCCCTTAATAGCGGATGAGCCACTTTGTTTCTTTGGACATCTCATCTATAACTGTTATAAGTCTGCATTCTCTCTATTCTTCTCCATTTCCCTGAGACAATAACTCTGCAAATAAGTCCTTTGGTGTTTGGAGCTGATAATCAGTGGCTTTTATTACTTTTTTTTTTTTTTTTTTTTTGGCAGTACGCGGGCCTCTCACTGTTGTGGCCTCTCCCGCTGCAGAGCACAGGCTCAGGACGCGCAGGCTCAGCGGCCAGGGCTCACGGGCCCAGCCGCTCCGCGGCATGTGGGATCTTCCCAGACCGGGGCACGAACCCGTGTCCCCTGCATCGGCAGGCGGACTCTCAACCACTGCGCCACCAGGGAAGCCCAGTGGCTTTTATTTCTTATCGTCACTTACAAGTGGCAGCCCCCTATTTGGAGCAGAATCAGTTCTTTCCCTTGTTGGCATTAACACACGTCAAATATTTGCAGGTTCTTATCTTTCTTTAGGCTTGGCTTGGGCAGGCTCTGAATTTTCAGCCCCTGACATTTTCCCTCCCAGATCCATTCCTCTGTTTTCCTGAGGGCATTCCTGTCTTGCCTCAGCTTTTCATCCACTTAAGCATGGCCATGCTTCTGCATCCCAAGAAAAGCCCATCCTACCTGAGAGAATTTGCACCCTTACCTCCCCGAGGGCTGCATTGTCAGCTGTTTTTTAAATGAAATCTCTATCCAGCTTTTCGGATCGTATGCCCCCTGTTTCTCATCTCTCATTTCTATGCTTGTTGG
Organism: Orcinus orca; assembly: GCF_937001465.1. Taxonomy (NCBI): domain Eukaryota; kingdom Metazoa; phylum Chordata; class Mammalia; order Artiodactyla; family Delphinidae; genus Orcinus; species Orcinus orca. The sequence continues at coordinate 18,085,259 of NC_064574.1, forward strand.
TGTTTCTTAGGACTGTGTCCTCTGCCCAGTTCTCTCTTCATTACACAATACCCTCCCTGGGTATGTCTTACCTGTTCCCATGGCTTCAACAAGAGGCGGACACATTCCCGTCTCTCTTCTGAGCTCCAGGTCTACACACCTAACTGCTTTTTCTATCTGCTTTATACCCATCTCACCCCTACAGCCTGCCTACCCAGTTCAGAAACCTGAACTCATCTGGGATCCTTCCCTCTTTTTCCCTCTCCTCTCACACCAGATCAGCCATAAAACTGTGCCTTCTCCCTGCTTCTGCCCCCTCTTCTCCAATTTTATTCTCTTGTCCACATACGTCACTTGAGGATTCTTTGCCACCACGATTCACTGAAGTCTCCCATTGGATTTTACACCTATTACCGATCTTGTCTTACCAGGTTTATGAGACCTGGTAAATTTCTAAGGCGGATTATTTTCATTTCTTTTCCAGTAAACTATGTTGTATTTTTAAATGTAATGTCATTTTGCTACTTCTGTATCTTTCCATTTTTGGTCCATTTCAATGAGCCCTTTCAGGCTGGGAGGTATTGATACATCTACAGACCCCATTGCCACTAGGATCAAATAGAAAATGATGTTATCGGATCCATTGGGTTGCCATGCTGAGGCAACAGTCTCATGATAACTAAACGAGTAAATGAATTTAAATGCATAAGACAGTAGTACAGTAAGATGTTGCCTGTACATCGTTCTTCAATGCCAGCAGGAGTAACATTCCTGCCCTGATGTCAGTGAGCTTTGGAAGCAACAGGGTATTGTGGGAAGGGCGTGATTTTCCAGATTCAAACTCTCATCTCACTAGTTAGCAGTGGTAGGACCTTGGGCAAGTCACTAAACTTCTCTGGACTTTCATTTCCTCATCTATAAATTCAGAATAACAGTGTCCATCTCCTTGGACTGTCATGAGGCTTGAACAAACAGATACGTATAAAGAGGGAAAAGATGGTGATTTGGGGGGTGGGAGGCTGGGTGTGTTGAACCGAGTGTGGTAAAGATACACTCTTTTGCTTCCTGTCCCCATCTCCATAGAAACCCTCTGGCCTGAAGAGCTTCACGCCCTCAGTGAGCATATCCTAAAGGGGAGAGCAGCCCTGGGTGTCCGCTATGGAATGTTCTCATTTGTGGCCAGTGCCTCTTCCTTGTTCCACTGGAGCTTCCAGAGATGCTCTCCCTAAGTCCCCTCCCTGCCTGCCTGCTTGCCTGCCTGCCTGTATTGGGTTCGTCTTCTCCATCCTACACTCTGTGCTGGGAGGGGCTTATCATATCTCCCCTGGACCCGTCCACCAGCCTTCTTCCTGTTCCCACTTACAGTCCTGCCTCTCCCCACTGCGTGTCCTCGCCACCATCCATCCTCCACGGGACAACCATGGTGACTGTTCCAACGCAAACCTGGCCTTATTTTTTCCCTGGTTTACCTCATTCCCATGTCCCCTACAGCCCTTAGAGTGTCCTCTGTACCCTCCCTGCCATTCACGGCCCTTCACGAGCTCTCCCAGCCTTCCCTGTCCTGTCCTTTCCTTTCCTTTCCTTTCCTTTCCTTTCCTTTCCATGCTCCTTTTCATCATTAGACACTGCGGCCAGGAGATTTCAAGGCTTCTAAAATGTTTGAAGAGTGGAAAAGCAATTTATTGGCTCAAAAATGTGTAGGAAAACTGCATTGAAGCTAATCAGCATTTAATTCTGTATCTGTGAAATATATCTGCATGCCTATGTGTGTATACATATATGTATATATATACAGTAAATTTACTGTTCAAAAATTTTATTACATTTAGCAACAAACTATAGGTTAGCTTTCCTCCCAGATCAAGAATTCCCCAAGGAAAAACGTGGTTGAAGAAACCAGAGACAACGATAAGTTATTGTTACTTATTTTTTAAATATTTCAACATAATTTTATGACCAAAAAAGGATACATCCTGTTGGAGGTAGAATGTATGTGCATCTTAATACGACACGGAGGCGGCCTCCAAAGCTCGGCTGGCCCTTGAAGATCACACACGGCCTTGGGTTTCCCGTTCACCTCGAGCTGCAGCCTCTCCCTCCTTACCTGCCTCTTGCCATGCGTTTGTACCCGCTGATTATAGGACCATCTACCATGTTTGTTCTATCACTCAATCCTGTGATATTCGTAAGAAGGTGTCGGCCCTGCTCCATGCTGGTCCTCAGCACAGAGCGCAGAGCTTTGCCTGCAGTGCGGGCTCTCAGTGCTGTTAGCTGGAGGAGCATCGCTGGTTGGTCCTGGGGAGTCATTATGGAGAAAGGGAATGTGGAGGAGTTTGCCTTTCGTGGGGTGCTCAGGGCTAGGCCTGAACATTGCCAGACCCACGTAGGTCATTCCGTCACGTGTACGCCATGTGAATAAAAGGACATACTTCTCAGGAACTCTGCACTAAGCGATGTGACACAGAGACGGGGAAGGTGACACAAAGGTGGGGCAGCATCCTTGGTCACGAGATCGAACCCTTGGCTTTGCCTGACCTCAGAGGCGCCGTGGGTATCAAAGTCCTCTGTGACCTTCACTGCAGAGAAGAAAGGGATATGGCAGGTGGGATGGGTGCTGAGAGCACTGAGTGTACCTTCTTAGAGGCCCTGGGAATCACGAGCAGAGGGCGAGGCTTCTGTTCCAAGAGGGAAGCAGGACATCGGCCCCTATGGCAGGTGTAGGCAAGAACAGTCCTGTGAGCTGCAGTGGCCGTCACCAGACACAGGCCGGGGATCAGTGACCACAGCTGCTCTGTGCACTGCCCCTCAGCAGATTCCTCAAGGGTAGGGACCACAGTGTGTTTGAGGCTCTGGTGCCCTAGTGCCCAGCACAGCCTGGCACTGAGCAAGTGCTCAGGGAGGATTTGCTGGACTAATGAGGGGCAGAGCGGTCTAACCATTGCAAACGGCAACGCAGCTCAGAGCAGACCGTTCCCCCAAAGGAGTTTCTCCAAGTATCCTGATTTCATAATGAATGTTTCATGGGCCATTTTTGTCATTAGAGTAGAATAGAAATAGAATATATGGCAGACATTATACCTCATTCTCTAATTAAATATTAATAGCACTTGGAGAGGTATTAACAGGCCATTTTTCTAAAATGAGGAAAAAGCTCAGAGGAGGAGTCATTTGTCCACTAATGAGCCGGTGAGTGTGGACCTGAACTCTGAACCCTGGATGAAGCCTCTCGTCTGTCCCTCATCTACAGTATCACCTCACTTGAGTATTGTTGGTAATCTTCTAGAAAGGGAGCCTACTCTTCGGAGCAGAGAGACCTCACTGGACTTGCAGTCGCAACCAGTGGGTTCCAGACCTGCCCTTGCCTTTGTCCCTTAATGAGTGTTGCTAATCTCTTTGAGCCTCAGCTTTCTCATCTGTACAATGGGAATAAAATGTGACTACCTCATAGGCTTGGAGCAAGGACTAAATGGGCACCATTTGTGAACACACCTGGCACAGCTGTTGGCACATAGAAGATAAACAACTGCTAATTGACTCTGATGTTAGAAATCAATTTTATAGTATGCCTGTATTTTCTTATATATGATGTTGGCAAGCAATGAGGTTTGGACATGTTCCTTCATTCCTGTATGATCCAGTTTAATATTTTTCTGTGGTCACATGCAATGTCATCCCTCTTGGACTTTGTCTCTTTAAAGGCATTTATCCTATTCTTTCACAATGATACGTATATAATCCACTTTCCTTATGAAATGCTTTTTGCATATAGAACCCTTTATAATCTAACACCATCCAGATGTAAGAGCCATTTCGTTGCACATGTAAAAGGACCCATTTGAAAAGTAAGGGAAGAAAGTAGCCTTTATTTTCTCGCAGGCCTGTCTAGGGAGCTTCACCAGAAAAATGGAAGCACACACACACTTCCTCAAGAACTTGAGTGTCGCTGGGGTCTTTTAATTGTGTTATTTTCTCACTGCACGTGAGGCCCCATTGCATTTGCTTTGTATCCTACTCATTCTTTGCCACAGTGGCAGAGATGAATATTTTCTCCACTGTAGTTGTTTTCCTAAGAAGCTAAAAATATTGGAAGGAAATTGTTTTTTTCTCTTCTGCCTTATCTTTGCATAACTATTCTCAGGGATCTCAGAGCAGCGTAGGAGACGACCTCTTTTTTATTGTCGCTGCAGAGCCGAGACAGAAACACAAGCAGCAGAGAATGAAAGCAGCCCTGGCTTCTGCGGCTGTCTCCTGGAACTGCCAAGGTGATGGTTGGAATGAATCCACTGGTCATTTCCAATTTAGTCCAGTGCCTGATTTTGACACGACTTCACCCCTGCAGACGAGCGACGGATTGTTTTTCGTGATCGATGGGGGTGACAGATTTATTTTCAAAACTGAGGCTGATCTTTCCTGACCCTGAGGAGCCTGTGTGTGTGGAGGGGAGGAGGGTTGGAGGGGGAGAGAGGATACCCCTTTGCTAATGGCCTCTGGCAGTGACTTCTGTGAAAGTCTCAACAGTTCAGAAAGCACGCTGTTAGGGAAGCAATGGGCAGGGAATAGGATATTGGGTAGGAAAACCTGGATTCCCAGTCCTGGTTCTGCTGTTTCCTTGGGCAAGTTTCTTAACTCCCCTGTGCTTTTGATCACCTGTGAACAACATGAGCCAGGTGGAGGAGACTGCTAGGTGCCTATTCAGTATTTGTTCTCACCTCCTTCCTTGCTGAGATCAGATTTTATTCTGGCTGCAGTGTGACCAGATAAAAGACTGCATTTCCCAGCCCCACTTGCAGCTGGGTGTGGCCACGTGACCAAGTCCCGACCCGTGAGATGTAAGCAGAGTGGTGGGCAGGACTTCTGGGAGAGCTCCTTCCAAGGGGGCCCCTGACTGCCCTCCTTCTCGTCCCCGTGCCTCGGGTGATGTAGGCCTGAGGCGATGACGTATCACAGGTATCCAGTAGCTGGGGCAGGCTCTCTGACCGTGTCTTGGCTGTGGACTCTTGAGTTCTGTGCAAACAGAGAGGCTCTCACGCTATGGCAGCTGGATTGTGTCTCCAGACTTCAGGGGGAAGGTGAAGGGTGTGTCTGACCTCAAGGAGCAAATACTGTTTGCAGCAAATGAAACTTGAACCCATGGGCTCTTTAGGGAACTTCACATACTCCCAGAGGACTAGAAAGTTATTGCCTTAACCAGTGATTGTATCTTTTTGACTCCTGAGAACCTGTGGCTACTTCTGTAGAGATGGACTTCAATCGGTGCATCGGTGAACTCACTTGTAGGTGCTGTGGTTTGAATGTTTCTCCTCCTCGCCCTAGCACCACCTTCCTATCGCTGTTGTAACAATTAACAGACGCTTTAATACTAGACAAAAGATTGCTGAGGCTGACTTGTCCTGTGAGGGCTTCCCTCTCTGCCAGGCTTCATCTGCTGGGAGGACAGAAGGGGTCTTGGGGAGCTGGAAGGGTGGTGTAGGAGCAGGGAAGACCCCAACACCTCCTTCTCTATTAATGAAGCCCATTTATGAAGGACACCATGGCTGGAGTGACAGGGGTGTCTGCTCTTACTGGGCCGTTATGTCCCTTAAGGCTCTGTCTTCAGTGTAGCTGCTGACAGCCCAGCCAATTAAACTGCAGGCCCCAGACCTGTGGGTCAGGCTCGGGGCTTTGGAAGAGTGTCATAAAAACCCCAGGCACCTTCAGGGTCAGCCCTTTCCCCAGAGCATCGGGGAGAGTGTTCTCAGCTGGACTCTGAGGAAGGAAGGCAGCACTGAAGGGTCACATCTAAGCCACTGCCCCCAGGGGTCCCTGGATGCCATGATGAGTGGGGCCAGCAGTTTCCTGGGAAGCTTATCCCAGAGGAGAAAATCCTCCTTTTGTTATTACTTAATGATTTCTTTTTACTCTGACCACCTCAGATGTGATTTGCAGCATCTTGTGATGAAAGCAGAAATCTAGAGTGTCAGTCTTCTTTCCTGATCCTCAGATCCGAGAGGAACTGGCCCCAAGAGCCTTGGTTTTAATGAGCATCGGCTGGTATCGCAGACACTGTCCTTGCTAGTGGATTCACGAAGGTGCAGACACATCCTCCATTCTCGTGTCTCCTGTTCCTGCCTCTCAGAGGCACCGAGGGTGGAATGTCTGCAGAGGTGGGGTCATGGGTCTGTAGGGCTAAGATCCAGGTGTGAAACGTCCTGGGGATCTGGCCTCTTCCACAGCCCAGACTCAGGGGAACTTGCAAATTGAATGATTTTCTCCATTAGCCGTCACAGCTGGACTTCTGGACAAGGCTGAATGGCTGAGAAATCGAGCCTGAATTCTGCAGTGGGACCAGGTCAAGAGGAGCTCTGGGCTGTTGGCTGGGCACAAGGAGTACAGCATGTGAGGGAGCCATTTATCTACCTGATTTATTCATTCTGTATTTGTTGAATGACTGCTCTGTGCCGGAGATGAGAGATTTAGGGGGGAAGCTGACATTCTGCCCAGGGACTTAGTAGCTCACAGCCTCTGTCACATGAGAGGCAAAGATGTGGATCTGTGGGTGCAAGGATATAAATGTCATGAGTCAGGTTCCCTAGAAGCAGAGCTTGAAATCAGGGTGCAGATACATGTGATTTATTGAAGGAGGAACCTGTAAGGTAGGGAGGGAAGAGGACATGGAAGGGGAAGAGGTAGGGTAAGAATGTGATCAGGGAACATCTGGCCTTGACCTGACCTGCGAAATAAGGGCTCTAGAGTAGCCCTGTCCAGCAGAACTTCCTGTGACGCTGGGGGTGTTCTGTGTCTGTGCTGTCCAGCAGCAGAGCCACCAGCCACACGTGACTGCTGAGCCCCTGAAATGTGGCCGGTGTGGCTGAGGAACTGAACTAGTCATTTTATTTCATTTTAATTCAGTTTAAATACAGTGCTCACAAATAATGAATGGCCGCCATACTGGATACTGCACCTCTAGAGCAGATGTGGGCAACCTTCTGTGAAGGACCAGGAAGTGAATACCTTAGGTTTTGTGGACCAGACAGCCTGGGTTGCAATTACTTAACTGCTGTTGTAGCAGAAAATCAGCCATGGACAACACCTGAAGGAGTGGCTGCGGCTGTGTGCCAGTAACTACCAACACAAGTGGCAAACTGGATTTGGCCCATGAACCGTGAAGGAGACTGCGGCGTTGCCCCCCTCCACGACACCCAGCATAGGGCCAGCCTTGCAGAGCCGGTATCAGACTGCTGTCGGTGTACGTCACCTGGGGGAAGGATGGTACTTCCTGGGCAAGGCAGCTCTGCCAGCTGAGGGCATTTCCCAGAGTAGAGTGAGTGTGGCGGTGGGGTGTTGTGACCCCTTAGGCACATGCCATTGTGGCCGTTACAGGTGGTGCGGTGGCCAGGTGAGGACAGTCTAGGAGATGCTCTACAGTGTCTGCTGCAGTAATGAACAGTTCTTATCATGTGTCCACTACGTGCCAGGCACAGTGTTAGTGCCTCACGCGGATTCTTTTCATTCAGGTCTCAGAATACCCTTAGGAAGAACGGAATGCAAGCATTTGTAATGCATTCCTGTAAAAGTCATTGATGTTCATCACTACAATTTTGTTGGCTTTGTTACTGGTTACCTGCAAGATATTCTCCCTCTCTCTCTCTCTGTCTCTCTCTCTGTCTCTCTTTCTCTCTCTCTCTCTCTCTCTCTCACACACACACACACACACGCACGCACACATGCACACACACACTCCATCTGAAATATAGGTATGATGCCACCACGTGGCAGTCACGTACTTTTTTCTGTCAGGTAGCTTTGCTGTACCTTCAGAGACCCCAGTGACCTGACCTTTTTTGCACTAGTTGCCTCCACTTACTTCGCCTCTCTGGGGTGTTTTTCAGCCAAGATTTCCTAGTTGACAGGAAGCCCATTTCTCCATATCTTATTTATTCTTCTCATAAAAACAGATCTTGATTTGGGTTCAAGTAGTTTCCTCGGGAGGTGATTTCAGAAAGCCCAGTGAAGAAGTGGAAAAGGAGACAGGGAGGGAATAAAGGCAGTAAAGGGTATGTTAACATGTGGGTAACTGGATGGGTTACCACTGTGGCCAACTGAGACCTATCCCCACTGGGGGCCCTGCTGGACACATACAGGTTAGAGTTTATCCCCCCATTGCCATCCCACATTGGATGAGGGTTGCTCCTGGAGTTCTAACTTCCCGACACGTCTACACAGCCTGGGGTCAAGCATATTCCCTCAGAGTGCACCCCTCCCCCTCAGGCAGAAAGACCCATGAAACAGGCTGCCTGTGATCTCCAGGTGACGGGTAGGGTCCTGGAGCGTCTGTCATACTCCCCTTTCCCGACTTACTAGTAGTTCTCCAGTTATGGGCTTTTTCAGTTTAAGAGATTTGTTGCCAATGTCTACAGTGCAATAGACTCTGCTTGACAGTTTGCATGGCATGGAAGAAGTTATAGACTTATTAACTTGGGGTAACAAAATGAGGAAGGCACCACATGAGCCTTGGGTCTTAACTTCTGATTGACCTAGCAAGGTTCTGAACTTCCCTAGGTCTCAGTTTCCTCCTCTGTGTAATGGGAACGATGGCAAGGCTTTTGCTGTACCTCAGATGAGGTAGTGGACAGGCACATACTTAGTGATCTGTGAAGCACATGGGGATGCAAGTTTTTGATTAAGGAGTAAGCACTGTGATTAAGGCAGCATAAGTCAACTAGTTGTCTTTATCCTAGGTCTTTCATGTGTGTGGAGCTGGGCTCCCTATTTAGCCTGCATCCCAGACACCCCTGCTTGCTCTCAGGGCCAGGTTCTCACAGTACACTGAAGACCACTTTGCTGCGTCTCTGGACTCGGGGGCTCATGGCCAGAGGGGAGACATATCCCAGACCATGGCTTTCCGTGCAAGACAGCTTATTCTCCACTCCATCCCACAGCCCCTGTTCCCGCACTTGTACACAGATGCACGCTGCGTAGGTAAGAGCCTGATGTGGTCATGAAAAGAACATTTAAACCAGAGAGAGAAGCATGAACACGGTTGAAAGGAAAATCTACCCTCCTCTGGGAACAAGCAGATCAGCGCCCTAGGCCTGGGAGCATCCTCCCAGGACGCCAAATCAGGAGGGGACTTGAGTGCTGTATTCACCTCAGGGACACACTGCATGTACACAAGTAGAGAGTGACATATTTTGTGTGCATTTGGGGAAGATTCTCTGGTCTGAGGTGTAGGGTAGATGAGAAAGGCTGCAGGAGCCAAGAGGCTCTTACAAAGGTCTAGAAGACAGAGATGATGAGCTCTGGGTGAAAACAGGGCTGTCAGTATTTTTAAGCTGCTCAGCCAGTGGAAGGTTAAGTAGCGGATTCTTGGAGTTTTACTGGAAAGGGGCGGGAGTGCAGAATCAGGACCTCAGCTGGTTTCCCGTGCGCCCCCTCACGCACCTCACAGAGCTAGGGTTTTACGCACACTGCATCATGAAGAACACTTCCTGCTCTCCACCACTGCACCCCTTAATCTTTGGATCTTGTGTCAATAGAAGGCTTCCTTTCCTGAGCGTGTTCCCTCATCCCAGAATAGCTTCTCAAAGAGTGAGATGGAGCCACAAGCTCAAAGAAGATAGCCAGCCCTTGATTCACAGTCCCTGGCCTGGTGAAAGAGGGAAGTCAGAAGTGTATTGCGTCAGGTAAGGGGAGGCTGCACCTCCTTCTACAGAGCAGCGTGGTTTGAGGAGCAGTCTTGCAGCGTACACGAGGCAGTGGTTGGATGTGAGGGCTCTTAAGCCAAACTGCCCAGCTTCAGAACTTGTCTCCATGACTTACTAGCTGTTTGAGCTTGGGCAAGGTATTTAAATTCTTTTTGCCTTATTTTTTCATCCTACAGTGGAAGTAATAATAGCATGTCCCCCATGGGTTTTTGTGTGAAGAATAAATGATACAGTCCATGTAAGTTGTTTGGGAAATGTTTCTTTACTAGGTGTGATTATCATATATGCAGGAAAAAGTGTCTGTGAGTTAAGAGAACTGGTTGCATCAGTCAGCTGCTGCCATAATAATGCTGCATAACAAAAACATTAAAACCTCAGTGACACACAGCAAACATTTAGTTTTGCTTATGGGGCTGTCTGGAAGGTTCTACTGACCTAGGCCAGCCCTGGCTGATGTGCATTTTGAATCAGCCAGCAGGTGTGCTGGAGCTGGATGGTGTAGGGTAGTCTCAGCTGGGGTGACGCCATTTTGCTCCACCTGGCCTGAAATCCTCCAACAAGCTAGCTTGTTCTCATGGCAGAAGCAGGAGAAAACTTCTTCAAGCCTTCATATGTATAAAGCCTGCTCTTGTCCCATTGGCCAAAATAAGTCACATGACCAAGCTCAGCATCAGAGTGGAAAGAAGTGCACAGTTGCAGGTCTAATAGCTTAGATACAGGGAGACCACTAGATATAGTCATGGATGTAATCAATACCACTTCAGTATTTTAAATGAACCTCCTAGGGGAGGGCCAATCCTTGAGGCAACACTCATTTCAACAGTCCTGCTCGCCCACTAATTGGGCTATTTCTTTTTGGGAATTATTAGTATTAAAGATCATAATACTAGTTACCATTTACCAGGCACCTCATCGATGCCACGTACTAAAAGTTCCTACTTCAGGAGGCTGTTTTAAGGATTAAATGAGATAATGTATGAAAGCCCTTAGTTTATCTCAGTGCAACAAGCATTTACCATGATTATTTTTGTTGTCATCCTCATGACTATTACCATTATCTTACTCCTATAAAAGCCTCCAATGTAGGCATTTTTACTCCCATTTAACATGAATAACCGAGACTCGAGGTGGGGGGGTTAATAATTCTGCCAAGGTCATACAACTGATAAGGGTCAGAGCTTCTCTAAGCATTGATCTAATTTGGAAAATGGTCTGAAATCATCGTATAGTGCGGTGTGAAAGGAAGAGCACTGACCTGGGTAGAAAGTTCTAATTCTGAGCCCAAACTGGAAGCCCTCCAACTTTGGCCCTGTGACCTTAGTCCTGCTTCATAGGGCCTCAAGGAGTACGTGCAACCTCTTCGGAGTGGCAGGCTTGTAGAGATACAGGTCATTTAACACTCTCTTGTATCTACAAGCCAAACTCCCAGACATATTTAGACAGGGTCTTGGCCGGAGCACTGATGGAGGACAGGCTGTCTGGTGTCATGCTGTTTGTGGATCCTTGGGTCTTCCGAGGCACACTCAGCTGTTCAGCCCTCTAAGCCCCACAGCAGCTATGAGGCAGGTGTCTGTGTCGCCTTGGATAAGAGGGAGCTCAGAGAAGGTGAGGAGTCAGTATGAGGCCACATGGTTAGTGAAAGTGAGACTAGGACTGGCATTGCTTCCTCGGTGGGTACCACATCTGCCCAGATGTGCGTCCTGCCATGCCTCCCCATCCTTTGCTTGATTCTCCTTATCACTTCCGGTCTCTGTGGCTACTTGATCCAACTTCTTTGGGTTCTTCTCAAGGGACCATCCATCATGAATGACTCACTCAAGCAATTTGCAAATTCTCTCTGTCCACTGGAAAGAGTCGCCTTCAGCCTTTATCTGGCTCCCACGGAGGGAGAAGTACTTTCACATCGCTTGTGCTGGGGCTTTGGGTTATAGGAAAGCTGATTCCCCACCTGCAGTAGAGACCCCCATTAGTGGCTCTCTAAATGACATTCTAGCAGGAGCTGGTGAGGGAGGGAGAGGGGGGCAGGGGGAGATGTGTAAATTTTCCATCAAAGAGAACTCTTACAGACTTTTAATCCGTCAAAATATCCTATACTCTCAGCTCTCACTGCTGCTTGTTCATCCAGGATTCCACACTGTTCAGAGCACACAGTTTATCAGTTCTCATGGGGAGGTTAGAAAGCACCACCACCCCCACACACACGCATTGCTGGCGCAGTAAAGATAGATATTCCTTTTGGAAGGAATTGGAAACGTGTACCAGGGACCTTAAAAATAGTTCATACTCTTTAACCCACTAATCTAATGTGGGAGAAATTATCATAAGGAATTAATCCAAACCTAGGAAAAAGCTATATGCAGGGCAATTTATGGTAGCAAAAATTGGAAGCAACGTAAATGTCTGACAGTATGATAATAGTTCAGTAAATCGTGACTTATCCACTTAGTGGAATATTATGCAGCCATTAAAATGGTCATTAGAGATGATATTAGGCAACCTGGGAAATGCTTATGATATAATGTTAAATAAACAAGCCACCAAGAGACAGCATGGAACATACACAACAATGAAAACCATGTAGAAGTGTGTGTTTGCATTGATATAAATGGTGTGGCCGCAGCAGCAATCCACGTTCCAAATTCCCAGCTGCAGAGAGGGCAGTTCCCAGCTAGAAAGCAAGGCAGGATTGGCACAGGTGGCTGGAGCAAGCCGAGTGGAGAACCACAGTGTTGATTTAAGACCCCACACTAATTTTAAACCATTATTTCGTGCTACACGTTTCAAAACTTGTATTGAAGAAAATGAAGGACATTCTATACTTGAAGATTCCTCCAAATCTCTCATATTCTAACATGTGTTATGATTCACACTGCACATTGATTCAAGTAACAAAATATGCAGCATGCCCATTGATTTAGAATTTGCTGGCCTTGGCGAGAGCAGGTGCAGTGGAGTGGTGTGGACAGAAACCAGGGTGCGGTGGGCCCAGCAGGTGTTGGCCAGTGTGTTTTGACAACTCCCTCATGAAGTTTGGCTGTAGAAAGAAGCCATCCTATAGGTTCATAGCGGGCTATCAAGTTAAAGTTCCAAGGTTCCTTTTTTTTTTTTTTTTTTGAGATTTTTCTGGTTATTTGTAAAGCAGAAGAAGGATAGGCATTTTGAAATGCAGATAGGCTGTGGCCAGGCTAAAAAGATGGGCTAAATGCCTGCAAAGAATGGAGAAAGATCACCAAATAAGTCAAAAGCAGCTCATATCTAAATATCATAGGGGCATTCCATTGACAGGGCCTCAAAGAGCGCGTGGAATTTCTTGATTGGTTTGTGTCTGTTAGTGTCCTGATATATAGGAACAACAGGCCAGGGACAGGGGCATCAGGAAGGGAGGTGATGGAGAAGCTTGGAAGGGCTCAAAGGACTGTGGCGTAAGGCGGGGGGCGGGGGGGGAACCTTGGGAAGAGTCCTCTGGGCACTTTTCAGTGAAATTCTGGGTTGTGCTAGGTGAACCCACTCTTCGGAGTTCTCTGCAAAAAGGTTAGTTAAATGCAGGTTCTTCATTCGAGCTGAGACCTACAGACTACTTTGGGGAATACAGAGAGGGCTGGTAGAGGGCGGGAACAGGGCTGGATGTAAAAGCTGTCAGCAGGCAGGGTTTTGGAAGCCCAGGGGTCTTGATGCAGATTTTAATTCTCTCTTTCACCATAAGGGAAACTGGGAATGAAAGAAGCGCATACTTTAGCCAAAACTGGTGGAAAAAAAACCAGAGGCCTAAACTTACATTTTAACCAGTGACTACCAGTGCTCCTTGTTCTATTATTTCTTGGTTTGTTTCAAAAAGTGTGAATTCCATCGTCAGGCTCGCATAGAGTACCTATAAGAGGATATAGTTATATTTTATCTAAAAACTGGCTCTTTGCAATAAGAACTCAAATGAGAATTCGGGCATTTTCCTCAACTGGTTGAAACTTAAAGGTCAGCATGTCCCCCTGTTGAAGACATTAACGGTTAAAAGAAACAATTGGGAAGGTAATTTAAAATTTCCATGTTTGAATTATAAAACTCTATCTGAAACCTTACAATTGCTATGGCAATCTTTGTTATAAGAGATTTTTTCCCCTGCCCTTTCTTTAAATATGTGGTATTTAAATCAGCTCTACCATTTTAATTCCCTATTAATTTGGGGGTATTTCGTATATATCTTCTTTCTTGTATATGAGAAAACAGTTTAAAAACCGAGTAGAAAACTTACATCTAACCTATGTATTATGGGTATTTTTAATTGAAAAGACAGTATGACTAAAATTTAAGCAAAAATGTTTAGACAAAGGATAAGGTCTATAACCACCAACCGTAAAATAACCTTTAATGGTGCTTATTCCATTCTGTCACTTGTAGCCTTGAGCACGTACTTTATTTACTTGTTCTCATGCTTGGGCTTGTACTACTTTGTATCCTGCCTTTAGAAAATATATAGTTGTAAGTAAGAGAGAGGAAGATTTATTGACTCATTTAACTGAAAGTCCATTGGTGGAGGGAAGTGTGGGTATCACACACAGAAAGCACGTGTCCCAATGTGCACCTGTGTTAGGGTTAGACTTCTCATGCAGGGCAGGGTAGATGTTCAGCCCCACTGGATGGACATCCCAGAGCAGGATTTGGATGAATTCTCTCAGTCTACCCCACTTTATTCTACTGATATGTCCCATTTTCTCTCCTTCCGTTGGTAACCAGCTCATCCAATGACAGGTCTATTGGGCTTGGCTCTCAAACTGAGTACTAGAACGTGTGTCTCTCTGGGTAGGACCAGTGGTGTGCTAATAAACAGGCTCTCTGACAAAAATAAGCCCTATTTTGTAGTGATTGCCAATTCCTATGCTTTAACTATTCCCACCATGGCTAATTTCAAGCCATCAGTGTAAAGTCACGGAAGGTGGGATTGAGAAGAGACGTGCACGATCAACTCTCGTGAGTTAACACACTTCACCCTACCTCCTGCCTAACAAGTTCTCTTATGCCCGTAATGCGCGTTCATCTTTATGGGCTGTTTTCATAGACCCAGGTTTGGTTTTAAAACCTTATACCTTTACCCCGTCGGCTTTGTCCTTTTGGAGGCAGGTTAACGGCAGTTGCTCGTTCTTCAATTCATTTATTCAATCAATCATTCATCCTTTCACTTCACCAAGAGGCATCAAAAGCCAACTATGTGTCATCTACTTTCCTAGGTACCCAGAATATAGCAGTGAACCAAAGTCCATGTTCTAAGGAGGAGACGGACGATTAGAAAATAAATATTATTTTTCCAGGTGAAAGTGATGTGAAAAGAATTAAGCCAGAGAAGGGGATAGAAAGTGGAAAGATGGGGGAGGAGGATTGTGGAGAAAGGGGAGCTTTTGAACAGAATGGTTCCCGGAGGCCTCTCTGAATAGAGAACTGAATGAAATGAGACAGCAAGCCGTTTGAAGATTTGTTGGAAGAACATTTTGAGTTAAGGGGACAGCAGTTGCAAAGGACGTGAGGTGGGAACAAGCTTGGCATGTTGAAGGAACAGCAGGAGGACCACAAGCCTGGAGAAGAGCCAGCAACAGGGAGAGTTGCAGGAGAAGATGCCAGAAAGGTAGTGGGACCCGGATCATGGAGAGCCTTGCAGGCCATTGTTAGGACTTTGGATTTTAAGGCCAGAGAGGGGGAGTATGAGTGGACCACTCTGGCTTCTGGGTGGAGCACCTAGACCAGTGATTCCCAACGTGTAGACCTCTGGCCAGCAGCATCAGCATCATCTGAGAACTTCTTAGAAATGCAGATTCTTAGGCCCCACCTAAACTTACTGAATCAGAAACTCTGGGGGTGGGATGCAGCAATCTGTGCTTTTAACAAACCCTCCAGGTGGTGCTGATTAATGCTAGAGTTCGAGACCTAGACTACAGACAGCATGGTGCTCTCACTTTGTTTTATCCCTCCCAGATCAGGGCCACCATCTTCCCTGAAGGTTAAAGCATTACTTTTCATCATGCATGTCAATAACTGTTAGGTTTCTGAAAGAATACAAGAGAGTCTGATGACATTTTCACAGGCCATCAGATCTGTTCCTGCTGGCGTGGGTACTGGGACTCATATACCTGACACAATTCCCATCATTAATCTCCATTTTAAAATCCTACCTGTGCATTCTTTTTTTTTCCTACCTGTGCATTCTTAAAGTGAATGGCAATCTCTAGGTCCATCCATGTCACTGCAAATGGCGTTATTTCATTCTTTTTTATGGCTGAGGATTTCTTGATGGCATGTTTAAAAGTAACCAAGTATGGGCTTAATGTATCCTAATATTATTCAAACCATCACTCGACTCTATTAATTTCACAAGTACCAATTTTTAGAGACATATTCAAAATTAACTCAAGGACTTTCCTTAAAGGCCAGAGGAAGAATCCTCACAGTCTAGTAGTTAATAATTTATTTTTATGAAATATATATAAATGCATTGCATGCAAATCCTTAAGAGTCAGTCTGTGGGGGCCCTCAGCTTACAGAATTCTTCGTAATGATCTCAAACTGAAAATTCACAGGTATTATTCAACAGGTGTTTTGAACTCTGTTTGGATCTTGTTCTAGTAACTAAATCTAGAATTCAGAATCCACTGTCTGGAAGTTGGATTTTTATCTGGTCTTAATCAAAATGAAAAACAAAACCAAACCCAAGATTTCTAGATAGAGAAGTTACTAATTAGATGTGTAATTCCAGAATCCTAGCATTTCTAAGAATAAGAACGATTACTGTGATGTTTATTCAAATATAATCATCCAGGCACATTTCTATATGTATCTGTTATTATAAGCAATACTAGCAATAAAAATAATAACAATTTTTCAAGGATTATAAATTTGTAAAATTGCGCTTCAGAGGAAAATATGGATATCAGAGCCTCTGAAGTGTTGAGATGCTGTACTTCATTGCCTATAATGTTTTTCAATTTCTTGTTCATGAATTTCAGTTTAAAATGTATTTTTTCATAATTATGCCCTTTTGTTCATAGATTTCAGGAATAAAATGAACCATGACATGGAATTTAAAGCACTTCTTGTTATTGAAATTCTCTACACTATAAAGTGATGATTTCAAATTTTATCTACATAGTTATCATCTCTCATCTGAGGATACATTTGTCTGTTTCCAATATACTTCTCAGTGTAGCTTTCCAAAGTTTATTATCATTTATTCATTCATACTGAGGATTTTTCTTGTTCTGTAATGGTTCCTTGGGTGAGATTCTCATTACTCCATCATGACTAAGTTCAGGAGGCCCAAGGGACAAGGTCACTTCCATGGTACCACTCTCCGTGGTTGGCAAAACCTTAGTTACTTAGTATCTGTGGTGCTGAACTCCCCGTGTGGTTGGTTCTGCGGTCCTGAGGTCATTGACGCTGATCCATGAATGACATTCCAGATAGACAGGCGCCACATACATCATGTCACGTAGTCACTGTGATTCACTGAGACCCGCGTTCCCATCTCTAATACTCTCTTGTTTTCATGCCACTTGCTCAACGAGTATTTCTGGTTTTTTCCCTGTATGCACACATTTACATAAAGATTTGTGGATAGATAATGTAGGTTTTCAAATTAAAGTTCATTGAATAAATTACGTTTTGAAACTAAGGAATTTTTCAAATTGTCTTTACACTCTGAAGCAACACTAGAGCTGAGAATTAGTTAAGTGAATGATGAGCATGCTGTCCTGGTAACCATTTCGCTGCCTGATGAGGACCTGAAGTGATGCTTAATTCCAATGCTTCCCCCCATGGGGGGAGGGCGGCGTGTGGCTCTTTCCCCTCTCCTGCCCCTAGTCTTGGGGGATGTATTCGTTTCTTATTGCTGCTGTAACAAAGTACCACAAACTTAGTGGCTTAAAACCACATAAATGTAATATCTAACAGTTATAAATTGATTATCTTCTGACCTTCTGGAGGTCAGAAATCTGAAGTGTGTTGCACTGGGCTAAATTCAAGTTGTTGACCAGGCGGTGCTCCTTCTAGAGAGTCTGGGGAGAATCCGTTTTCTTGCCTTTTCCAGCTTCTAAAGGCCACCTGCACTCCTTGACTTGACTCCCTCCATCTTCAAAGCCCGCAGTAGAGTGTCTTCAGATCCCTCTCAGACTCTGTCTTCTTCCTCCCTCTTTCAATATAAGGACCCCATGATTACATGAGCCCACCCAACTAATCCAGGATAATATCTCCTTTGCAACATCCTTAGCACATCTGCAAAATCCCTCTCGCCTTGTAATGTATTCACAGGTTCTTGGTGCTAGGATGTGGGCATCTTTGTGGGGGGTGCGTTATTATGCCTGTCACAGCTGGGGCTCTGTATGAGCTGTGGAATCAATGCCAAGAAGCATCATTTTTTTCCCCAGTCGTACAGGTGCTCAGCAGTGCCTGTTTTGAATCATGCCTGTTTCCCCCAATCATGTCCTTTGGATCCTTGGTCTGTGGCCAGGCCAGTTCCCTTATCACTGCTCCCGCCTAGTTCTAAATTCTAGCCTCGCCTTGTTCTTTAGAGTTCATGTGTCAGTCTTAAGTCACTGCTTACTTCTTAGCTCTTTGCTCTGTGCAGGGGGTATCTTTGCCCTGAGAGCATCAAGTGAAACATCCTAGAGCCTCAGAAACATTGAACTCTACAAGTATTGGAGGAGTACCAAGAACACATCCTTCATACCTGGCAACATTAAAACAATTAAAGCAATCGTTAGGGCACCAGGATAGCAAATGCTGTTTGAAGCTAGATTTCATTGGGTGGAAATTTCCATTTCCATTCAGTCTCATCTTCCCCCTATTTTCTCCTGGCTCACAAGGTGCTCAGTAGCACTCGCCTACCTGGGTGTGTGCAAGATACACTGTAGTGTCTCTCCTTGCCATGTCATAATTGCTTTAACTTCTATTCTACCAAGTACACCATAAATGCAGTCAACTGATCTATGCATTCTTTGACAACTATAGTTCCATTTGCTTTATTTAGAAACAAATGTAATTACTTAAACTGGAGAAGACAGAACTACTTTTGTAGCAGAGTCAAAACATGCATCAACACTCATCTCTGGAATTATTTCACCAGGAAAAAAAAAGAAAAGTCCTCACTGGCTTTTCTCACTAGTGAAGCGGGTCCTCACCAGTGGTTGGCTACGTTACTAAGTAATGTATGTCAGTTCTGCTCTCATGACCGTAAACCTGGCCTGACCAGCTCACCCTAAGTTTCCAGGAGTCATGCAGTTGAAGCTCAAGTATTTCTGTTGTATGGCTTGTGGTTGAAGAATATAGCCTTTTGAGGCAGATGGATCTGAGTTTGTATCTTTGACTCTGCTGCCTTCTTGCTAAATGTTATTGGGCAAGATTAGGGGTGACAACGTTTTCTGTAAAGAGCAAGATAGTAAATATTTTAGGCTTTGTAGACTACATGGTCTCTTGTAACTGTTCATCTCTGCCAGAACTGTAGCATAAGTAAAAAATGGGCATAATTGCATCCATTTAAACTTTACTTATAAAAATAGGTTGGACTTGGCTCATGGGCAATATTTTGCTGAGTCTTGGGCAAGATACTCAACCTCTTAAACTTCAGTGGTATTAATAATGAACATTAAGAGCTGACTTTTGGGGTATTATTAAAATGTAATGAGATGCAGGGTATTAAATGCTTTAAACACTACCTGCCACAAAGTGGATGGTCAGCGTACCTTTGGATGGATAGAGGAATGAATGGATGAATGGATGAATTGATGGACGGATGGGTGGGTGAGTGGGTGAGTGAATGGGAAGGATGGAGAGAGAGATAGGAAGGAAGGAAGAAAAAGAAGGAGGGGGCAGCCATTTTGAAGCTAAATATATTGAATAATAATTTGCCAATTTCTGGGAGACAATTCTCCCTAGTTATAGGGATAATGGACCACATGGAGCTAACTGGTCATGTGGCTCATGTCTTGTCACATGGAGCAGAGCAAAAGTGCTAACCAGGTAAGCTGCAGAGGCTCGTCACCACAGTCAGAAGTGTTCAGTTCCTTTTCTACTGTCCTCTTCCCTATCCCACCGGGAACGATTTTGTGTGAGAGTTAGAGCCATCCCATCTTCTTTTAGCTCCTGCATAGCTTCCCCCAGTGAATCCAGGAAGATGATTAAAATTCCAGATGAGGATGCCCCAGGAGTTGCCTGTGTTTTGGCCCCATTGCATTCCCATCTGCCTTTCTTCTCCATGCAGGTATCTTGCCGATGTCCAGATGGTTTGGGAGCTGCGATGGCTCCTGAGTCTTAGGGTTTTCAGATCTGCTTCTGAAAATGACTGAGCTATTCTCCTATGGTCCCCTCAAGCAGTCTGGGTAGATGAAACCTTGCTCATGCAGTGTACTAGTGCCCAAGAAAAGACAGCCCTTCACAATATTTGAGCAAATACAACGATGTCCCCCATTCATTATTAATCACCCTTGAAAACACATTGAAGAAACTCAGACGGGAACTTCTGGCTTTAAATTTTTATCTCTGACACAGACTGTTCCATCTTGCAACTGACACGTTAGTGAAGACATTAGGAAAAAAAAAAAAAAGACAAAAGATGGAAAACAAGTAAATAAAACTACCCCATAACACTGAAAGCTAAGCCTGAAAATTGGCTCTTTTTTCCAACAATAGGCAGTGAAATTATTTTGTTGAAGCCTGAACAGATATGGATCCAAATATAGGCAAGAAGACCCTCTGCCTTACCCTACTGTCTGATTCTTAATTCAGATACATGTGGTCTATTCAAATGAGAAAACTGAGTCTGTCTACCGCATGAGCGCTGCTTTTGAAGATGAACATGTGATTAAACACTATAAAAATGGATCCAGAACTTTATAAGAATTTGAGCATGAAGAAAAATAAAACTATATTAAAAATTTGAGGCTTAACGTCACACAATCTCATAGATTTGCCCAGTCATCCTGGGCTTTGGTTCAAACAGTATGTTCATCATTCAGATGGAGAAAAAAAAAAGATACAGAGGTTGGTGCGTACTAGGATGGAGGAGTATGCAAGTTCAAAGGGAACATAGAGCAGAGGCTTCTCACTCAAGCCTGAAGGTAAGGAGAATCATTTGAAAAATGAGGATACCTACCTGTGCAGTTGCTTCACGCGGTGACCATATGACCCAGAATTTCTAAGACAGCTCCAACTGTCCATAAGGGTAAAAGTAATTTAATTTCTAGGCCATTGTGAATTTTGCTTTTGATGTTTGGCTTAGAAAATATGGTCACTGGGAACGTGAAGGCCCAGTAGTTAGACCCATGCTGTTAGCTGAAGTGTGAAAGTATTTGGCGCTAAGAGAGCCAATATTGCATTTCCTACAAAATAGAACTTTTCTTCGAGATCAGAATGGATTAGGTAGTGAATAATGCGTGCTCAAGGTAGAAATGTCTACCATAAATCAACACATTTTAGTACAAGATAGTTCTTCCTCCTAAGCTTTCGATGATTATCCGTCAGTACCTCGCTCATTTCCAAGTTGATACTCTCTTTCTCCGGCACCGTGCTGGTTGGTCTGGTGCCCATCACCATTTGCGTCTTCTCATAGTGCTCTGACATTTGCAGACGGACTCATCCACTTGGGTTTCTATACTTCTCTTCACTCGAGCATTCTGAGATTGAGGCTACTGCTGCCTGTGGAGGTTGAGGGGGAGGAGAGAACGGGAGGGGCAGAGGGTAATAAGAGTGAAGAGAGAGATTGAAACAGCCACCAGATGACAAAGCAGACCGCCATGCTCTTACTGCCAGATTTAATTTCACAGGAAGAATGAAAGAAAAGAAAAATTCTGGGAAAGGATCTAGCATATTTCAAGTTCCAGGAACTGGATGCTTTATATGTTTTGTTTCATTCATATTCACCTTTCTTATTATTCCTCTGTTCATTCTCTCTCTCTCTCTCATACATGACTTAGCAAATTAGATATTTTTAAATCTCCAGTAAGAATGTGCCTCAGAGGAATTAAGGATCTTCTCCAAGGCCACCAAGTATTAACAGTTAAGCTAGCCCTTCTTGGAAGGACTTGCAGCTCCAGAACTCACATTCTTTCTCCTACACTCTCTTCCCTTCCATCTTATTACAGTTTAATGGGCCTCCCGCCAGTGTTCATCTTTTTACCCTGCTTTGAAAGAAAAATGCTTTAGTAGTCCTTATTGAAGAGAATTCTGTAACTGACTCTGTCTCCTTTTCACTCTGGCCGCCAGGAAGCTTCAAGTCACATTTGAAACCTGACGGTGGTATGTGTGAAGACGTCATGGTCAGCACACGGGTGTCCTTCTTGCCACGGTGCTCACAGCTGTCTTCATGCTGGTCCCGATTCTTTACTCTTATTTACATTTTGCCGTTGTCCTATCATGTTCTTTCTGTAGGCTGTCTCAAATTCCTTGTGGAATATGGTGGTGAATAAATGAATGAAAATTAACTGAATACCAAGGAGTTATGCACGTACCACTAATGATTGTTAACTAACTCTGGTTTGTAGCTCCTGTCACATTTTCTCTTGTCTCCCATCTGAGCTTCTGAACGTCCATTGCGTTTCTCTTTTGTGTACTTTTTTCAGAACATTCAGGACTAAGAGAGCTGGGGATGAAGATTTCTAGCCCCCATTCTCATCTCAGCTTAAGCAGTTCTGAAAAGTTTTTGCTTTTCGCACGGTTCTCTCAAAGTGCTGTTTGGCCCCAGCCTTTTCCTAGGTCTGGCTTTTAAAAACCATTTGTTTCTTTCAACAGTTTGAGCACTTCAGTGAATGCATTGGGCTACTTGCAATATTAATAACTCATGTCATTCTAACCTTATGTTCCTGATAAAGGAATTCTCTGCTGTTTAAGGCTCTGGGATGAATAATGGCTGAGTGTTTCTATTGTCCTCTTAAAATGGAGATTACTATATGTCGAATCACAACAGAACTACTTTTTTATAGGCTGTGAATAGCATAAAGGCCCATCATATTATTCCAGACGGTGCCACGTGAATAGATTATGGGGAGCCAATTATTATGAATAACGCCTGGTTTCCTTTTGGCCCCTGTGCAAATTTCACAGAGCAGGGTTCTATTAAAGGCTGGGAGATTAAAGGAGACAGTGTTAATGTCTGCACCTAGCACAGTGCCTGGCCCACTCATAATCTGAGCTCAGCAGGGGTGCTTTGGTGTTGCTTTGTTTTTTCCTTCACTCTTCTTTTGCTGGGATAAGGGTTACAAACATGCATCATTTCTCATTCAGGTCCATTCACAGGGCTGGGTCAGGCTGCTTGGGGCATGGGCTCAGGGCACTTTGCAGAGCTTCCGGGAGCCCAGGTTGGTGGGCAGAATGCTGCTTGGTGAATCTGGTTGCAATAGAAGCAAAGCAGGAAGCAAACGGGAAGGAACATTCCAGCAGAGTAGATGAGATTGGACTGGGAGAAGAGGCAAAGCTGGTTGTGGAAATGTGACTCTAGCATTCAGAACCCAGGAGGATCAGGGAGTGGAGTATGCAGTGTGGTGTGGGGTTGACTAGGATGAGGGCTTCCGGAAGAAGCACATGGATGAGGTGAGTGTGCCAGAGGTCCTGCTGGCTAGGATGGTGACGCCCTCTGCAAAAATGCTGATACTGACCGGCTCTAGCCAAATGAGGCCATGTTTTTCCAAGCCTCTCGTGCTGATGGAATAAACACCAAATTCTTCCATCACCTCCTCCCATTCCACAGAGTTTAACCTTGAGGAAATTGAACGATTTTCCTCTCTGGGCCTCAGTATCCTTGTTTGCCGAAGGAGGGTGTTGGACTACATGTTCTCTAGCAGCCATGTCTTTGGGTTTGTTTGTTTGTTTTTATTTTATTAGTAATGACATGAGGCAGTCTCATGTGAAAGCAATTTGTTTTTTTCTAGGCTAACATATGTCTTGAAGCCATGAAATTTTATATTCCTAACCTTGTTTTTTATTTTGACATCTGTTGGTCTATACTGACCTCTTTTTAATTCCTGGCTGCTAGCAATTGTAATTCCATCCAGCAGCGGAGTCAAGGACCAAGCTGAGTGGGCAGCGGGAAGCATAATTTAATACGGATGCTTCACTTAAAATTGTACATATGTATAGAAAAAGCAATACCTACCCCAAAGCTGGCATTCTGCAATTTGATGACATATCTATGATTTTCAGTGGACAGTCTCCATATGCCAGAGCGTTGGTGGAGGAAAAATATATTTTCTAGGTTAGAAGCATATTCAAATTTAATTCATGTCAGGAGTGAGTGCCCTGTCTTTTAAGATACAGGTGTTCAGAAAGAGCAGCAAGGGATCAAGAATATTTGGATTTGAGAGCACTTTTTGAAGAAGTATCAAGTTAATTCACCTAACTGTCCCTTAGCTCTCATTTCATCGCTGCTTCTCTTTACCCTGCCAAGAGGATCTTTGCCCCTCCTGAGTCCATATCAACCCATTACTCTGTCTACTGCCTATTGGCTGTCCTCCTTCATAACTATCATTGGTTGTGGATCATTGCAGGGGGGATATAATGGTAGGAAGGAATATGGACATCTTTAATTCGGGAGAAAGAAGTAGAGTTGGAAATAGAGACTTGAGAGTCACCAGGGTATAGATGGTAATTTAATTCATGGTAATGGATGAGATCAGAAGGGGAGGAGAAAGATCTAGTACACAATACCAATATAAAAATTGAACATATGGGCAGGGGATAAGGGTCCAGCGAGATGAACCAAGAAGGAGAATTTAGAAACCTTTAGGATCACTCAGAAGCCAAGGAATTAAATATTTAAAGGAGAGACCGGTCAATTCCACACTTGCTGAGTGGTCCCTTAAGAAAAGGACCAAAAGAAACCCTTAGTTTAGCAACAGGGGGTCCATGGCAGGAGAAATTCCAATATATAGGTGAGGACAGAAGTCAGCTAGAATGAGTTTAGCACAAGAGAAGTAGAGATCACTTTATTTCACTCTTTCAATAAGTGTGCCTGTGAGGTGGGCCTGAGTGTTTGCACAATAATCTGAGAGAAAAATGGAGCTAAGAGGTTTTGCTCTTTATGGGAAAAAATTGGGCTTGTTTAAATGCTGATAGGAAGAGACCCATGGTGAGGAAGGTTGAAGATAGAAGGAGGAGGGGTAATTGGCAAGCACGGGGCCCCTGAGGAGGCAGAGGATCCAGACCCCAGGAGGAGGAATGTACCTCGCTTTATTACAGGACAGAGTGGGGAAAGAAGGGACACAAGTAAAGGCTTCATGGCAGGGAGGTCAGACCATCCCTTTGCAATGGCCTCTTTTTGCTTCTTTGAAATAAGATCACCCGCTAAAGTTTGGGGGAATAGAGAAAGATCCAGGAGCATGGAGAAAGTTTGTAAAAGCAACAGTGGGAAATAGGAGGGGGTGGGTAACCAGGGAGCTGGGGAAGGAATGGTTCAACTGACATCGGAAACCATCTGTCAGTCTGGGGGTGTTGTTTTCTGCTGGAGCAGAGCTCAGCAGCCTAGTTGGGACATGGTTTGTGACATAGATACAAGGTGTCATGGGTTGAATCGTGTCTCCAAAATTCATATGTTGAAGTCCTACCTCCCAGGATATCAGAATGTGACTTATTTGGAAATAGGGTCCTTGTGGATGTAATTAAGATGAGGTCATGAGGGCTCTAATCCAATGTGACCAGTGTCCTTATAAAAACATGGAATTTAGACACAGACACATGCACACAGGGAAAATGCCATGCTAAGGTGAAGGCGGGGATTGGGGTGATGCTTCCACGGGCCAAGGAACGATTGTCAGCAATCCACCAGAAGCTAAGGGAGAGTCATGGAATGGATTCTCACTCACAGGACCTTGGAGGAACCAACTCTGCAAATACCTTGGTCTCGGGCTTCTGACCTCCAGACTGTGAGGCAATACATTTCTGTTGTTGGAGACACCCAGTCTGTAGTGCTTTGTTCTGACAGCCCTAACACCCAAATACACAAGGAATAGGGTTGTTTATTTTTCTTTTCCTTTTTTTTTGCACCTTCAAGTTGGGTGTAAAGGACTTAAGACAAACATTCTAAGAGCGTGCTCTAAAAGTGTTATTAAAGAGAAAGCTCAAGGAGTCCAAGATGGGTTGGGAAAGAAGGCAAAAAAATAGGAGAGAAAACACAGAAAGAAAAAGAAAAGACGAAGGGATTTGGAGTTGACATGTTCTTTCAGCTCCTCCAGTTGTAACCGCCAGTAGTTCCTAGGATCTTAGTTTCCGAGAAAATCTCAACCCTCCTCAGAAGTTCCAGGTAAAGGTTAATCTTAGCCTCCAGGTTCTTGCTAAAGTGATCACTATGTTACTCCTCAAATCAGAGCTCAGCTTAGATCATAGCGAAGGCATTTGAAAATAATCGTATCTTGTTAGGCATTGGCTTCCATTTACATATGATAACCGTGTATCGACTATATCCTCAGAGGGACTTTCAAGTTATCTGAGCTGTGCGAGTCTTCAAAGGGCTGTGTGACTTCCTGTGGATTTAATAGGCTCTTTGCCCCGAGTGTGATTCAGCATTTCCTAGGTTCCATCACTCAGGGAATTTGCTCATTAGCTTCAAGAGCCAGTTTTTAATGGAACAAAATAAAGGGGAAAGTGGGTTGTGGTTTCAGAAGCTGCTGTGATTGCAGTCATATGGACAGCTGCTGTTCAGTATGGTGTCACCCAGTGTGGATAAAGAAGTGCTCGCTGTCAGAAAGCCACTGGGCTGTATATTCTGTTTACTGTACAAGTGGCCGCTTTCCGCAGAGTTTAAAGTTTGAGGAAGAGTGCGTGAATAGACCACGTTGAGCAAAACCAAGGTGTTTTTTTTTTTTTTAATCTTATTTGAAAAAATAACTTTTTTATTCATTGAAGAAAATTTGGAAAGCACATGAAAATAAATATCTTTGTAAAAAGCAGATAGTCTCTTGAGTTTTCACCTTTTGAATGTCTATCCGTTTGGTCTTTCTCGATGCGTCCATATACAGGCATATTTTTACGAACTGGGAATCATATTGCAATACAGTTTTGAAACTTGCGTTAGTTAACATTATATCCTTACCACATTCCCACGCCGTGGAAACATTATTTCACTGGTGCTCCGTGTCCCATTACTATAATTTATTTAAGCCCTTCTCTTTGGAAATTTAGATTGATTCTAGATTTTTGCTATGATAGATGATCAGTGTACATTTTTCAGTGTATATCTTTTAAAAGCGTGAGGCTTCTGGGGATTGCATTAGAATCTGCTGCAGGTCATCCAGCAGTGCAGAGGGCTTTTGAATCCCGAGTCCCTTGAGCTGACTCCTTTGAGCTCTAAATGTGAGGTCTGTTAGCAGAAGCACTGCCCGATTTTCACTTCGACAGCATAGGGAGGGATTCGATACAAACAGAAAAGCACTTGAAGGTGGCTGCCCATAAAATGGGCTTAAGTGCAAAGTGTGATTATGTGTAGTAAGATCGGGACCTCAGAAGCTGCATCGCTTCCTCTCTAATGAATGAGGGCTGTGACTCAGGAGAAGCAGGTTGTGGTGGGATGGGGTGTTTTCTCCTCTCCATTTCCTCACGTTGGAAAATCCATAAACTGTTCTCGCTGGCAGTTGTGCGAAATGAAAAGCTCTGTGAATGTGTGGAGAATAGATTATCCTGACCGCTGTTAAGCATTTGACAAATCGGGAGTTTTGTCATACATCAGAGAACAATGGAGGGAGAATAAGGAACGATGGGCTTCATATAAAAACAACACACCTGACGGCCCCCGGCAACATTTATCTTCCTGTGTGAAGGGGAGTGTGAGGGGAGATGGCCGGGCAGTGGGCAGGCCGCTGGCCCCCGTGAGGCTGTATGATGCATCCCACCATCGAGGTCCCCTTTCACTGTGAGTGTTAGGAGGTGTCAGCTTGTTTAGGGTCATGCTCATTATAGCTTCTTGAACTAAAGAAATATTTCCCAGGAGCCTGATGTGAAATTTTTCCCAGGAGTCACCAATGGGCTGGACAGAGTCTCACGTGCTCCAGTAAGTGGAGGAAAATGCCACGAGCTGCCTGCAGCCCAGCAGAGCTGGACCTGGAAATCCACCCACAAGGGGGTGGACCGAGCACAGGGGTGGGCAGGGGCAGAGAGGTGTGTTGGCTTCTTTCCTGACCTCCTGGGCGCCCACCCACCCTCAACAGAAGGAATGCAGACAGTCAGAAGGGGATGCTCTCAAGTGAGCAAGGTTGGTTTGGGTAAAGTGCTGAGTTGCTTCTGTTCCTGAATATCTCAGCAATGAGTCACAGGTGGAGCACAAAGAGAACCTGCAGAGATGGCTCTGAGGGCAGAACTGGCCTGAGAGGATGGGTGGGGCTACAGGGCAGTGGGAGGAGCATCTGGCAGACCTGACAGCAATCTTCACTCTCCTTTCCCAGTGGTGTGACTTTGGCAGGCAAGTGACTTGACCTCTTTGAGCCTCAGTCTTGTGATCCATAAAACGGGATGGTGGTAGTAGTAGATGGCTCCTGTAGTATGCTGTGAAGATTAAATGAGGTAATATGAGGAGAGC
This sequence comes from Orcinus orca, assembly GCF_937001465.1. Classification (NCBI taxonomy): domain Eukaryota; kingdom Metazoa; phylum Chordata; class Mammalia; order Artiodactyla; family Delphinidae; genus Orcinus; species Orcinus orca. The sequence goes on from NC_064574.1 coordinate 18,113,450, forward strand.
ACCTACATGCCTACTAAGATGGCTCTGAGCAAAAAGACAGTAATAAATGTTGGTAAGGATGTGGAGAAACTGGAACCCTCATACACTGCTGGTACCTATTTACAATGGAGCAGCTACTATGGAAAAGTTTGGGTGTTCCTCAAAAAGTTGTATAGAGTTACCATATGACCCAGCAGTCCCACTCCTAAGTATATACCCAAGAGAAATAACAATGTACATCCACAGAAAAAAATGTACATGGATGTTCAAAGCACCACCATGCACAATAGTCCAAAAGTGGAAACAACCCGTATGTCCATCAGCTGATGAATGAGTAAATAAAATGTGGTGTGTCTGTACAAGGGGCTATTATTTGGCAGTAGAAAGGAATGGGATTCATGCTACAACATAGGTGAACCTTGAAAACATGCCAAGTGAAAAGAGTGAGTCACAAAAGACCATATAGGGTGTGATTCCATTTATATGAAATGTCCAGAATAGGCAAATCTGTAGAGACAGAAAGTAGATCAGTGGTTACCTAGGGCAGGAGGATTAAGGGACAGTTGGGAAGGTGATTGATAAAGTATATGGGGTTTCTTTTTGAGGTGATTAAATGTTCTAAAACTGGTTTAATGATGGTTGCACAGCTCTATGCATGTACTAAAATTCATTGAATTGAACACTTTGGATGAATTATGGAGTATATTAGTTATATCTTAATAAAGGTTTTATTCCACATACCCCCCACCCAGAAAAGAAGAGCAGAATTGCCTGGTGCACGGCAGGAACTTATTTAAACAATAGTAAGCCCTTTCCTATCTTACAGATTCATTTGGAAAAGGTTGGCAGGGCCTCGGTTCTCAGATTTTCAAGTTCGAGTCTTCCTATTCATCTCTTTAAAATATCTGCTCAGGACTTCCCTGGCGGTGCAGTGGTTAAGAATCTGCCTGCCAGTGCAGGGGGCACGGGTTCAAGCCCTGGTCTAGGAAAATCCCACATGCCGTGGAGCAACTAAGCCCGTGGGCCACAACTACTGAGCCCGCGTGCCACAACTACTGAAGCCCGCGCGCCTCGAGCCTGTGCTCTGCAGCAAGAGCAGCCACCGCAATGAGAGCCCCGTGCACCGCAACAAAGAGTAGTCCCTGCTCACTACAGCTAGAGAAAGCCCGCACGCAGCATCGAAGACCCAATGCAGCCAAAACTAAATAAATAAATGAATAAATAAAAAATTTAAAATATATGTCTGCTCGAAAAAGAGACACCAAGCCTTCATTTAAATCAAAAGTGCTCACCAAGGGCCATACCCTTTGTGGAGCCTTTGTGTTCCATAAAATCTGGGGTATGAACTAAAATCCAGTTTCGATCAACTGGATTCCTTCCTCACGCCTCCAGGGAGCACTCTTATTTGTCTGGGTGTGTACTGAGTCTGCAGTGCCACATTGCCGAAGACTCTGGAGAACCGAGCTGTTGTTCCGGAGACAGTTCTTCCCACTGTCTAACTTGGGTCTTCCTGCCGTAATTGGAGTCAGCTTCCCACCGCCTGTCTGAATCCTGGCCTCTGTTGAGGCTTGGATGCCTGGAGTCAAATGAAATAAGCGCTTCTTTGGAGAACAACTCCTGGAGGCCACCGCACATCTGTCTCATGTCAGTGGGATCTGCATATGGATGTGAAATGTATATTTAAAAATGTGCACACGGTCGGATGCACATGCATTCTGCTCCAAATGTGTTTATCCAATTTCCCATCACAGACCCGGCCTGGGCGGCTGGGCCGACCCGCTCACCTTTGCCTGCCAGCCCAGAGCCCCCCCATCTGTAAACACCCCCTGACCACCTTGCTCCTTTCCCCTCTCCTTAGAGGGAGGGCAACTAGCAGGTTCTGTTTGCAGTGGGTTTCCCAGCTCTAAAGACAGATGTCTCACCTTGATAGAAAGGAACCGGCAGCTCCAGCTCTCCACGACGGCAGCTGAGGAGCAGAGTGAGCGCTGGATTTGGAGTCAGTGAATCCTGGCTGCTTCACTTAGCGGCCATGTGACGCTGGGTAAAGGAAGTGACCTCTCTTATTCTTGGTTTCCTCAATGTTAAAATAAAGGCATGGACCTAGGTCCCCAAAGGACCCTAACATTTGGAGAATTCCTTACTCTTACGCCCTAAAGGAGTACAAAATGACATCATCCAGAGTATTAGGATATTCTGAATCACCTCCCCCGTGGGACTACGGGTGGTGTCTGGGACTAGGATATGCAAAGTCCTATACCAAACTCTGACTCTGTCCTATACAAAGCCATATGGTGGTTTTTAAACATGGCCCCAAATTCTTTGGTATTCCTCCCACGAAGAAGTAGAGTCTCTGCTCCCTTCCCTGGAATCTGGACAGGCCTGGTGACTGCTCCCTCCCCTTGAGAAAAGCAGCAGTGATATGACTTCCGAAGGTGGTCTCTTGGGATCCTTGTTTCTTCCGGAGATGCTGTTTCTCAGAGCTCTTTAAGCAGTGAGAAGCCCAGATCACGTGGAAAGGCCACATATTAGTGCTCCAGGTGACAGTCCCAGCTGAACTGACCTTCAGCCAGCCCAACCCAGGCACCAGGCATATGATTGAAGTCTTGTTGGAAATGCATTCCTCCAGCCCCACCTGCTCCAACCCTGGGCCATCCAAATCACCCATGGCTGTTTCAATCTTCCTAGTCAGTGTCCTAGACATTGTAGAGCAGAGCAAGCCATCTCTACTGGGTCCTGACCAAATTTCTGATGCACAGATTCCATGACCATAATAAGATGCTTGTTGTTTTATGCCACCATGTTTCGGAATGTTTGCTATTGTTATGAATGTTTGTGTTCCCCCCCCCATTTATATGTTAAAGTCCTAACCCCAAATGTGATTGTATTTGGATGTGGGGCCTTTAGGAGATAGATAGGTTTTGATGAAGTCATGAGGGTGGGGCCACCATGATGGGATTAGTGCCCTTATAAGAAGATGAAGAAACATAGGAGCACATACATTCTACCCACATACCCCCCACCCTTTACATGTGTGTACTGAGGAAAGGCCACGTGAGCACACAGTGAGCAGGCAGCCTTCTGAAAGCCAGGAAGAGAGTCCTCACCAGAACCACCCTGATCTCAGACTTGCAGCCTCTAGAACTATAGGAAAGTAAATGTCTATTATTTAAGCAACCTAACCTATGATATCTTGTTATAGCAGCCCAAGCTAAGACAGCTATGCAGCAGTAGAAAACTGGAATATATCCAGTCTGAGCCCTGTCTGCCACCTGGCCTTTTGGTCACCATGGGTGTGGTCTACAGAGTATGAAATGATCACTGAAAATACACCTCCAGGAAGGAAATCGTAGGTTCACTACACTTGTGATGTGAGTTACCTTTGCTCTCTTCACAAGAGGCTGCTATGAGGTGTCCTTTCTAGGGCAAGAGTTGGACTAAGTGTGTGTGTGTGTGTGTGTGTGTGCGTGCGTGTGTGTGTGTGTGTGCGTGCACGCGCGTGCGTGTGTGTGTCTGTCCAGCAGAGGTGGTGTGGGGAGAAGTTCAGGAGCACAGACACAGAGCTGTCTGGGAAGACTGAAGCCCCAGCCCCCTTCTCCCTTCCCCGGCCTGTGCTGTGCGAACAACTCAGCATTGTTTATCCCCAGACAGTCTCCTTCCTCCCTCCCTGCACCAAATCGAAGCTATTACCTAAGGACAATGGGGGGTTTGGTCCTTTTCATTCTGCAACAGAGAGGCAAAGCTGACAACACAAGTATTTATATCACACTGTGGCTTTCCAGAGACCTCATATTCATTAATGAATTAATCCTTCGTAACAACAGTCCCTTTATCAGGGTGATATCGTGATTCATGTTCATGAGACAAGGAGACTGGGGCAGCATCTAAGGCTGCTGGTGATACGTGGGACTCCCCAGCCGGAGCCATTGAGGTCTCACTTATTCTAGGGGCAGCTGAGGCCATGAGATGCCACACACAGAGTTTGGAACTTAGAAGTGGGGGTCCGGATGTGAGTCTACCTTCTGGGTATTCCTTGGACAGACAGCTTTACTGCTCGAAGTCTCAGTTGCTTCATCTGTAAAATGCGTGCAGGTAAGAATCCTACCAGGGCATAGAGTTTTCATGATGAGTGAGTCATGGGAAGATGCTCTAAAGCTGTGACACATCACATACATTCATGTTCATTGTCATTGCTTCTGGGTCTGAGTGAAGATGCTGTAAATAGCTGTAGTTGTAGGAGGGATCAGCAGCTACACTGAGGGTGAGGGTCAGCAGGGCAGAGTGAGGACCCTCCCCCTGATCCCCCAGGGCCACGAAGGTGATGAAGACCCTGCAGCAAAGCAAGCACCCATGGATCCCTCTCCCCCGCCCTCCCCTCCCCTCCCCCTGCACTCCCAGCCCCTACGTTAATCTGCCCCTCCCCCATGCCTCCAGCACCCTCACGCTCTCATCACCTTCACATGCTGGCAGTCTCAATCATTCACGTTTTTTAATTTTATTTCTATGTGTTCAGGAAGAGTTTTGTTGTTCCAAGTGTAAGAATTGTCACTGATGAGTGTTAAAAAGGCCACACTTAGGACAACCTCCTGCATAGCCCTGCTCAGCTTCTGAATCATGGTTTTGGCAGACATAACAGTATACTTCCGTCCAGTGTGGACAGTCATCCCACCCGTGGTTGGTGGCTCAGTCGTAACCTCCAATTTCCAAGATCTGGCCTTGACATGAATGTTGCTCAGAATTGCTTTTTTTTCCTTCCATTTTTAAAAATTATGGTAAAACACATATAACATAAAATTTATTATATTAACCATTTTTCAGTGTTCAGCTCAAGAAAGTTAAGTACATGTACATTGTCTTGCATCCAATCTCCAAAATTCCCTTCGTCTTGCAAAACTGAAACTCTGTACCCATTAAACAACAACTCCCCATCCCCTCCTCCCCCAGCCCTTGGCAACCACCCTTCTACTTTATGTCTCTGTGGACCACTCTAAGTATCTCGTATAAGTGTAATCACACAGCATTTGTCCTTTTGTGATTGGCTTGTTTCACTTAACAAAATGTCCTCAAGGTTCATCCATGTTGTAGCATGTGTCAGAATTGCCTTCCTTTTTAAGGGTGAATAGTGTTACAGTGTATGGATAGACCACATTTGTTTATCTGTTCATTAACTGATGGGCACTTGGGTTTCACCCTCTGGCTGTTGTGTATAATGCTGCTATGAACACGGGTGTGCTCAGGACCACTTCTAATTCAGAACGAGTAGTGCCATCCAATGGGGGCGCCATGGCAACTGAACATGGTGCTTCTCCATGATGGACACTCTCCATGGTGGACACGCACGGCGGTAAAAAAGGCAGAAGCAATTCGACGGTAATGTTCCAAGGGCCCCGCACAGCGAACAAGCCGATCACGTTGGGTGTTAGAGCAGAAATCCTCTTTGTGTGGTGCTTTACTTGGCTTTTCACTTTAACAGTGTTTTCAGTCTTTTAAAAAGTATTGACCACCCCCGACTCACCCAGGAACCTCATTTTCCTGACTTCCATGAACATGTATGTACTGTGCTTTATACGTACATAGAAAGAGTAAGATTCTTTTCACCCCCAAGAACCAACCCTTTGCTCTTGTTCCCCTTGAGAACACAGGCTTCAGCAGACTGCTTTCCACTGAGCTTCTGAAGAGAAGCAGCCACTTTGGGGCCCTTCAGAAGTTCCACTACTGCCAACAGTGCTTTTTCTGCTTGTTCCAGTGTGTTCTGTTCAGATGCAGTAGAACAAAGAGTGATGGCCTCGTGACCTTCTATCCAGTGCTGTTCACTGTGGGTGGCCACTGGCCACATGTGGCCACTCCAATTAATTAGTTAATTTATTTTCAAGAAGCTGATGAGCTTCTCATGACCGTATCTGTTTCAATGAACGTTGACAAATATTTGATAAGAATGTCACATCTGTCTTGTGGCTTGGAATTCTCTTTATTCCAGTGGTACCTTCATTGGTAAGGTCATTGGTGTAGAGACTCCTTTTTTTTTTTAAGCCACGTTTTTATTCACATACCTGTAGAAAAGTGTACAAGTCAGATATGTGCAGCCTGATGAATTTTCACAAAGTGAGCATACCCATATAACAAGCACCAAGATGGAGGAATAGCAGTTCCAGAAGCCACTCTTGTATCCCCTTCCAGTCACTGTCCTTACCCCAAGGATATCCACTATCCTACCTTTTACCACCTTAGATGAGTTTTGCCAGTTGTTGAACTCAATATAAATGACACTGTATAGTGAATATTCATAGGGTTTTAAAAACATGAAAATTCATTGCCGATATTTACAGGGTGGGTTGTTTCACCAAAAATCCAGATTTTCTGTGTCTTTTAAAAGAAGACTTGACAGGATCCTTGTGGTGATGGAGACGTTACTGTATTTTTACTGAATCAATGTCAATATCCTTTTGTGATATTGCACTAGAGTCTGACAAGATGTTGCCACTGGAGGAAACTAAGTAAAAGGCCTATATCTCTGTATTATTTCTTACAACTGCATGGAACCTACACGTATCTCAAAATAAAAAGCTTAATTAGAAATAAAAGGTAATATTTTAAAGAAAGATGGGTTAGTACCAGGCCTGCCTTTATCAGGGAGGCAACTGGCTGGAGCTGAGGAGCAGAGGCACCCCTGGGCAGGGACATGGTCTCTCTTGTTTGTGTGGCTACAAGATGTAAATGAAAGTTAAATAAAGCTAAACAGTTCTTGGTGGCACTAGGCGTGTTCCAAGGGCACATTTCAGTAGCATCACATGACTGGTGGCTAGAGGATGGGACCACACAGGTCTAGAAGATGCCCATCATCATAGGCTGTTCTCCTGGACAACATCTGAACAGATGGCTCATAAACTTGGCGAACAGAATGACCACAGATTCGCTGACATCATATGTGTTGGACCAACCCAGTCATAACTGGGGGATCGTCCTCTCCTGAGCTGCTTTAACCTTCTCTATAACAAAGTCAACACCAGTCTGTGAATGTTGCTGTTCTCCCCTTTAACTGCCTTCCCCTTTCTCTTCACTGCATTGACCAGCATCTAAATTCAGACGGACCTGGTGGGGATCCCAGCTTGAATGCTATTTCTCAATCTTGGGCAAGTTACTTAGCCTCTTGGCACCTCATTTTCAGCACTTGTAAAATGCGGATCATGCTTTCTGTATCCCAGCCTTGTCATGTCTCTGTTGCAGGTGCAGTTCAATAAGAGAATGGATGTGAATGTACTTTATCAACCAAAAGGCATTATATGAATGGCGTCCGTCATTCCCCCAGGGCCTGGCACGTAGCCTCAACAAATGTGGGTTGCATGAGCGATTGTTGTTTTCTTTGCTCAAGTCTGTGAGCAGGCAGCAAGGCTGCAGCCTCCGTATTTTTTCAGTGCTGAGCCTCTTGCCCTCAGATTGGCTATGCCAAGGTCCCTGCTTTACAGGGGCATCCCTACCACATCAGTCCTGGTAGTTAGATGTGTGCGTGTCTCACTGTGAGATTAGGTACAGGACAACAGTTGTATTTATCCCTGGATGGATGGAGTCCCTCAGGGAGGTAGAGGTATAGGGAGTGGGGTCACAGAGTCAGGGGAAGTCAAGCGCCAGAGTAAGGGGGCTCACAGTGCGATATGAGTTAGCACTTCTCACACTGCAACGTGCACGAGCATCACTGCAGCGCCTGTGAAATGCAGACTGATTCTGTAGGTCTGGGGTGGAGCCTGAAATTCCGCATTTCTACCAAGCTCTTTGATGATGCCTTTGCTAACAGTCCACCAGTCACACTTTGGACAGCAAAGGACCCACCTCCGTTAGGCTCACTGGCGATCTTGGTCATGTGCAGATTCTTGGGTCTTCGATCACATCTATAGAATCAGACTCTCTGGGGCCCGGGCCCCAGACCCTGCATGATGAACACGTTTTCCATTTATTCTGATGCATCCTAGAACCTGAGAACCACTGAATTGTGGACTGAGGTGGGAGGTTCTGAGCTCCCATAGTGGGGACTGAGACTCCCTTTCCTGGTATCCACATGTCACCCCAGAGCAGTGCCCCAGTGGCTGGTTCCTGTACCAGGTCAGTCTTTGTTCACACTGTTCTTTATGCTGATTTCTGAAAACCTCAATCCTTTTAAGTCAATCTTTCACAGACTTTGCCAAGAACATCCTTTGCTCCAAGGTCATATTTGGATAGGATAGTGAGACGTTTGCGAAAATTGAGGGTGAGAACCGATGGCTGGCTTGAGGCATTAGCTCATCCACGATTACTTATCCAGCCCTTGACCTTTCTGCGGAGATGTCTGAGAAGTGAGTAAATTAACACCAGCGGGAAGTGACAAGGGCCTGCAGACCCACAGCTCCTCTCACTCAGGGGCTGATGAGCTGAGTGAGAGCCGGGCCTGGGAGGTCAGTGTCACTAGGTCCCACCTGGCTTTTGGATCTCTTTGCCTGCCCCCCAAGCAAGGGCCAAGAGCCCCCCACTGCAGGCTTTGTCCTGAGGGTCAGTCCTGGCCTGAGGCAGAAATGGATTGAGCCCAACTGTGGGGCATGGATTCAGCCATAACGCCTGGCTCTATGTAACCCATCTTCACCTAGGGCAGGTGTAAACGCATTTTTTTCCCCACCCTTCTTAAGGTATAATTGACAAATAAAATTGTAATGCATTTAAAATGTACGATGTGATGATTTGATATATGTATACATTGTGAAAGGATTTCCTCCGTCGACTTAATACATCTGTCACCTCACCTATTTACCTTTTTTGCATGTGTGAGACCGCTTAAGTTCTTCTCTTAGCAAACTCCAGTTGTATAATACAGTGTTACAACTATATCACCATGTTATACGTAGGATCCTCGGACCTATTTCGTTTTATATCTGAAAGTCTGTACCCTTTTACCAACCTCTCCCTATTTTCCCCAGTTCCCCAGCTCCTGCAACCACCATTCTACTCTGTTGCTATAAATCTGACTTTTTTTTAGATTCCACATGTGAATGAGTTCATGCAGTATTTCTCTTTCTCCGTCTAGCTTCTTCCACTTAGCATAATGCCCTCCTGGGAGAGGAAAAAAAAAAGGTGGGGCGTTCTTGTCCCTTCCTTCCTCTTCCTCACTCCCTTTTCCTTCCAACAAGCATATCTTGAGGATCTGCTGTGTTCTGGAGGGCGGACATCCCCAGGCATCGTCAGGGAGACTGGACTTGGTGACCTTTAAGTGTTCTCATGACTCTGAGTGCATAGGATTCTTTATACTGTGTGTGGTGCAGGGACAAGACATTTCACCAACCCAGTGGCTGGAGGGGGGCCACAGGCAGAGCAGAACATGTAGGTGGAAAATAGGAGAAGGTCCGGGAAGAAAGTGGTCTTACGTGGTGAGATCAGCTAAGGAAGAGCATATAGGCAGAGGGGCAGCAGAGTTAAGGGGTTGTTTTTGTTTTGTTTTGTTTTTCACTCAGTGTGTCTTAATTTTTCTGCAGCGACTTTGGTGTAAGGGGGCTCTTGTGCTCTTTTTGGCCGCCATGAAGCTTTGGTGTTCATGATCACGTAGGGAACAGAGGGGCCTGGCTTTCAGGGCCTTAGGGAGGTTTATTGACCCCAGTGGGTGCCTGGACCAAGGGAAGTTGGGGTTCAGGCATCTCCACCTAGCTCCTTGGTGGATGGGTGCACAAGACAAAAATGAGAAGGAGATAACTTCCTTCCAGTGTGTTCTGTTGAGTCCTCCCCTTCCACCACCATAGCCACGCACACTGGTGCTGGGTTGGAAAGATCATTGGCAGGGGGACAGAGAGAAAGAAGTCTGCTTCTGAGGCACTGTCCTAGGATGCTACTCATTCTCTTTTCCTTACGAGCTAAAACCACAGTGTTCCTAAGCTCCTGAGGATTTAGACAAAGCACATTCCGTGTCTCCGGCAGGACTGCTTGGTCCTCCAACTCAGACCCCACATCACTGATTCAGATGAGTCTCAAAATGTGGCAGGTCCTGCGTATCAACAGAGAGAAGGAGGGAGGCAAAATATTGTAAAATCTGTAGGTTCTCACCAGATGACTGTTTAAAAGGCCAGGAAATGCAGAGGTGGGAAAAACACGCGGGAGATACATTAACTAGAGCATTGTTGACTCATGGCCGTCCAACTTCAGCAGGAAGTCCTGATTCGGCCCCACGAGTGCCTGAAGCCACCTGCATTGGGCAGCACTGGTGTTGCAAAGCTCAGAACTGCTGACCCACCCTTGGGTCTGCTTCTCAGTTTTCTTACTTTGGGCTTATTTATATGCCAGTCCCTTATATTTCATTTGTTTGTACAGATGTTTTCACAATAAGGCAAAGGAAAAAGGGAGGAGAGGGTTGGTTCTGTGACAGCTGTTGAGGCTGGAGTTTCTAAGGGAGCCCCGGGTCGAGAAGAGCTGGGTACACACGGAGGAAGGGAGTCTAGTCAGAAAGGTGGCTGGAGATTGTTACTCACGGTTGGCTCCAGTTTCCCCTCTCCTAGGTGTACTGGGAAACTCACCTAGGGGGAGGAAGCAGAAATGCCATTCTTGTCCATCTACTGAGTGAAGTTTTGAAATCGAACATTTACCTCAGTCGCCCAGTTCTACCTCTCAGTGTATTCCACCCGTGTTCTCTTTTGTTCGTTCTGCATTTCTTATCCAGAATGAGCTCCGAAAACATAGGTCATGTCACTCCCCTGCTTAAAATCCCAGAAAAACGCCTGTTGCTCTTAGGGTAAAATGCAAACCCCATATTTATTGTGGCCTGAGAGGCCCAGTGTGATCTAGCCCCTCCTCCCTCTCAAAATTCATCTCCTTCTCTTTTCCCTGCCATGCACTGTGCGTCAGCTGCACTGGCCTCACTTCTTTTCCTGGAACTCTTCAAGGTTTCTCTGCCTGTTTGCGTTTGTTGTTTTTCTCTGTCTGGAATGTTCTCCCCGCCCCAGATCTTCCCTTGCCTGGCTGATGCTTCTCATTTTGGTCTCAGCTCAGATGTCATTTCTCAGGCTAGTCTAAAGCATCCCCTTTCCCCCTGTTATTCTCTCTCATCACTAGACAGTAAGCTCCGTGACAATAAGAGTTTCCCTAGCACCCCATGCAATGCATGGCAGATGGTCAGTTCTCAATAAACAGTTGGTGGGTGAATGAATAACTGAGTGAAGGGGTGCTCTGTCCCCCAGCTCTGCCTTGGGACTTTTCCACATTTGGAACATGTAGGACATTTATTGTCTCTTATGTCCTAAATGTTTGCCAGGGTACCTGGAACTATGTACCATTTCCATTTTATACATGAAGAAGTTAAGGCTTAAAGAGGTTATTCGAGGGAATTCCCTGGCGGTCCAGTGGTTAGGATTCCATGCTTCCACTGCAGGGGGCACGGGTTCGATCCCTGGTCAGGGAACTAAGATCCTGCAAGCCACGTGGCTTGGCCAAAAAAAAAAAAAAATTAAAAAAAAGAAAAGAGGTTATTCAGTCTGCCCACAATTATACCAGTAATCTTGGGACAGCCAGAAATGGAGATACGTTCTAACTGGTTATAAAGCTCCTTGCTCTATCGCTGTCTAATATTTGGTGTTGTGTAGGGGGTGGCCAGAAACACTGCTTGGAAGAGGGGCATACGTAATTTTAGGAGAGAAGAATAGCACAGTTGTAAAAACATGTGGGACCACGCTGCCTGGGGTCCAAGCCTGGCTCTACCCTTTTCTAACTAGTGTGACCTGCCGAATTTCTTAACCTCTCTGTGCCCTGGTTCTTCCATCTATACAACGGACATGTTAATATCACCTCCCTCACAGAGTTGTCATGAGAATTAAATGAAAGAGTATATGAAAGCCCTTGGGCCAGTGTCTGGCACAGCTAAGCATTGCATAGTAAGTGTTTACTACTCTTGTTACTACTGTCATCATCCTGCAGCTCCCCGTGCACGTGGCTGAATCTCCCTCGGGACCCTTAAGGACATCTAGTAGCAGGTCTCTTGGGAACCCACCCCCCGCCCCCTGGTCTCTCTCTCTCTCTCTCAGGACCTGCAGGAGGTTTTAGGAGCTTCTCTGGTGAGCGTGGCTTTGGAGGAAGTGGTAATGTGCAGCCTATTGTGTGGCAAAGGAACATCAACTTTAAAAGCAGAGAAGGAAATGGATGTGTTAGTGACACGGAGTTGTGGGAAAAGCCACCCACTAAATTACATTTCTGCACAGGAAAAGAACTGCTAGCAAAGTGGGGATGAATGACATTGGGGTGGCAGAGACATCAAGAAGTAGAGGCAGTAACAAGGCACAGAGCCCTCTATTGTTTCTAGCATCATGGAAAGTGAGGTTTTATTATTCCTTCCCCCAATGGCCTCAGTTCTTTTTTGTTGTTGCTTCTTTTTCACAATCAGTACGGCTGATGTTCTCCGTACTTGCGATCTACCCAGCCCAGGCCTTGGCCCGACAGCTGGTCTGCTGGCTGGAAATCCGTAGTTACAGGAAAGGGAGGTCCTGAGGGGTCCTTGGGAACCATTGCACCTAAACATGCTCATTTTCAGAAGAGCAAAGTAAAGCCGTGATGGAAAAGGACACTTATTTATTCATTAATTCAAGCAATGATGTATTGAGCAAGTTTGCAAGGCCCCAAGCTAGATGCTGGAGAAAGTCGAGAGGTTTTCTCTTTCTGAGCAGAGCGTACACAATGAACTCTTATCAAAGACTATGTAATAGAGGTAACACAGAGAGCTCAGGCCTGCGAATTGCAAGTCTTGTGTTCCAGTCTAAACCTCCACGTCTTATCTGAACTGGAGTAACTGCCTGGGCTTTGGTTCCTCATCAGTGAAATGGGGAAGTTGGTGTCTGGCCTGTGAATTGCACCAGGATTTTACGAGCACCCAGGTAATCATGACACGTGCTGATGCTTGATGGCCTATGAAGCAATTTGTAGATGATGCTTTTGTTATGGGTAGCGTGATAGCTTGCAAGCAGGGAATTGAAGCCACTGGAATAATAGGAACATGAAAGGGGCTGTTGTGGAGGGTGGAGGGCAGATTGCATGTTGGGGAACGAGTAGAGTAGAGCCAGAGGTGGCCCCCGAGCCTTTATTCTAAGGGGTGGTCCTTTGTGCTGTTTGGAATAAATAGGAATTGATTCCACAATGGGGAGTAGCTCATTCAGCCAGGCGGCAGCTGCCCCTTGTTAGCATCTAACCCTGTGGTCAATGATGGAAGATGCTGAGACCAGGCATGGCCCTCTGAATTCAGTTCAGAGTTTATCAGGAGATACCAAATCATAAACAGATGGATACGGTACAGTGCCCTGACAGGGCTCAGGACAGAGGCACTCCAGACCCACATTGTTCAAGATGGGCTGAATACTACCCAGACGATGACCCAGCGGGGTTTGGAAGGCTACAGAGGGCTTGACCACTTGGGTTACTCCAAGAAGGGCAGTCAAGGCTTAGAGAACAGCACAAAGACAGGGTGATGAGGGAAGTTTAGTAAACTAGCTGTGGCTCCAAGGAGAGGCCTGGAATGCAGGTGGGCAAGGTGGTAGGAACCGTTTTGCAAATAATTTGAGTGCCAGGCAGAACCTAAGTGGCCAAGGGGATGGTGTTCGTGGGAGGCCATCCTGCTACGATACCTTGGTGGGTTTTGATTAAGGTCCTTTAATTACAGATGTAATTTACTCAGAGTCAGTCTTCTCATTGTAGTCTTTTTAAAAATATATTTATTTTTTAATATTAATTAATTTATTTTGACTGTGATGGGTCTTAGTTGCAGCACGCAGGATCTTTAGTTGTGGCGTGCGAACTTCTTAGTTGTGCAAGTGGACTTCTTAGTTGCGGCACGCATGCGGGATCTAGTTCCCCGACCAGGGATTGAACCCGGGCCCCCCGCATTGGGAGTGTGGAGTCTTACCCACTGGACCAGCAGGGAAGTCCCTCCTCACTGTAGTCTTAGAAGTCACCTACAGCTTTGTGAAATGTGCAGCCAATTCTGCGTGAAGGGTTTTCAGGCTGGCGACGTGGGCAGCACACATTATCCCGGGAAGGCAGATGATGGAGAACGTGCTTACTGCAGAGGGGAGCCAGGCAGATGAACATCTTCCCAGGGAGCACAATAGCAAGGTCTCAGTTGGACAGGAAGTTATCCAGCTCATGCAGTGCCCGAGATGCTGTGAGCACCATTGTACCATCTTCCCTCCAGGCTGCAAGAAGTAGTGGAACCCTAAGGCAAGGCGGCATTTTATCCCTGAGGAGGGGTAGATGGATTTTACTCATAAGACATGCATCTATTAAGCTCCTGTGTTGCAGAATCAGCCGTGTGTATGTGACAGCCAGGAGGGTGATGAAAGAGGCCCCTGGTGGCTCCGCCTGCCTGTCACTCATGGACTCCAAACCTAGTATGTCCAAACTTGGGTTTGTCATTTCTTCTCTCTAAAAAAGGTTAGCCCCTTATTCAGGCAAATATTACCACCCAGTTGTCTAAGTCAGACCTTGGGAGGTGCCTTCAATGCTTCCCTGCCCTGAAGCCTCAACCTCATCTTCCCCCAGATCCGCCCACTCTACTTCCTGTGTACGTGCCTTGCTGTTGCCCTAGTGCTAGGTCCTCAGTGCCCCACACCTTACAAACTGGGCAGCCTGGTCTCCCTGCTTCCTGTTTGCTCCCGAGAGTCCACCCTCCACCACTGCTAGTAAAATGATTGCTGTAACACCTGGCTTCGCTTTATAAGCTTGGATGGCCCCCATGGCCCGCCAGTATCTTCTTCCTTCATTGATTTGGCAACCCTGGAGTACCCTCTGTGTGGCAGGGCCTGCGATGAGCACCGGAGGTAGAGAGATGAATGAGACAGGACAGAGCCATCAGTGCATTCCGCCTGATGAGGGAGACAGGGTCAAACCACTGAAGGAATTCTGTGTTCTGTGCTGAGGGGCTCGGGACCAGAGCAGATGTGTGAGGGCCTTTAGACTTACTCTTCTCTCCGCCTGCAGTTTCTTTCCTACATTAAAAAAAAATACCAGGGATTGATTTGAAAAAAAAACTATGAAAATAATGTTTGTGTTATATTGAAAATGCAGAAAAGCAGAGCTGAAATAAAAGCTGAAGACGTCCCTCATCTCAGTCTCTAGCTACTATTAAAATGTTGTGTCTTTCCTAACAAGTTTTCTTCTTCACATTTATATTTTACAGAACTTGAAATGCCCTTGGGTATACTGTTTTGTACACAGCTCTTTTTACTAACAGATACCATAGCATTTAGAAAACAGCTATAGGGCTTCCCTGGTGGTGCAGTGGTTAAAAATCCACCTGCCAATGGAGGGGATACAGGTTCGAGCCCTGGTCCGGGAAGATCCCACATGCTGCAGAGCAACTAAGCCCGTGCACCACAGCTACTGAGCCTGTGCTCTAGAGCCCGCGAGCCACAACTACTGAAGCCCGCGCGCCCAGAGCCCACGCTCCACAACAAGAGAAGCCACCGAAATGAGAAGCCTGAGCACCGCAATGTAGAGTAGCCCCCGCTCACCGCAACTAGAGAAAGCCCGCGCGCAGCAGCAAAGAACCAACTCAGCCAAAAATAAGTGAATAAGTTAATTAATTAATTAAAAAAATAAAAAACCAGCTCTATTGTTCTTTTTTGTTATATGAGGAATACATAGCTATCTCAAACAATTTTATGACATGAAAACCACATGTAAAACAAAGATCACCTACTACTTCCATACCTGGAGATACCTTCTATCCACACCTGTGTGTATGTTCTTTCAGAATTTTATGTTCATGTACACAGTTAGGTATAAATATAAATATACCTATAGGTATAGACAGACTTGATCTTTAGCCTACCTTTTCCTCTTAATACGTTATAGCTCTCTTTTTTATTTAAATATATTTGATCACTTGTGTTCTCTATATGATAGATGATATCCCATATAGATATATCATAAATCATATAACTAATCTCATATTTATGGACATAGAGGTTGCTTCTGTATTTTCATGTCTTCAGACAAAAAAATGATGAAAAAGCTTGTGTGAGTATAGGTAGCCCATTTATTTCCTTGGGATAAAGTCCTAGAAGTGAAATTGCTATGACAGAAATTGTGAACATTTTACATTTGGGTCCATATATGTGGTTGGCAGAATTATCAGATGATCTCTGCTGACCTGTCTTTGTATAATTATCTCCCCATGAGTGTAGGCAGGACTTCTGATTGCTTCTAACCAGCAGACTGTGGCAAAGGTGATGGGGTGTCACTTCTGTGATTATGTTGCATTAGATGGCAAAAGTGAGGGGATTTTGCAGATATAATTAACATCCCTAATTTATTAACTTTAAGTTAATCCAAAAGGAGATTACCTTGAGTGTGCCTGACCTAATCAGGTGAGCTCTTTAACAGAAGGAGGGTCTAGAAGTCAGAGGATCTCTCCTGCTGGCCTTGAAGAAACAAGCCACAGTGAGTCTACAGCTGCAAGGAAATGAATTCTGCCAGTAATTACTTGAGCTTGGAAGGGGACCCCAAGCCTCAGATGAGATTCCAGCCCTGGCTGACACCACTGCAGCCTTGTGAGACACTAAGCAGAGAACCCAGCTAAGTCATGCCTACACTCCTGACTCACTGAAACTGTGAGATAATAAATGTGTGTGGTTTTAAGCCACTACAGTTTTGATGATTTTGTTATATAGGAATAGAAAACTAGTATATCAATAATATAGAAAAACTGCTTCAGATAAATTATACACCAATTCATTTTCCCAACCAGTATAGTAACTCCCATTTCCATGAGTTTTTGCCAACACTGAGTGTTGCCAAACTTGTAAATCTGTGCCAATCTAAAAGGTTAAAAAAATACTTGTTTAATTTGCGGCCCTCGATTACAAGTAAATTTGCACATTTTCCATATTATTTTCCATTTTAAAACTCATTTTTAGTATATTACCTAATCATATCCTTTGCCTGTTTTTGAATTTTGCTTATTGGTTTGTGAGAGCTCTTTACATATGTGGAGGACAATAGAGAGGCAGAAATTTACATATTGTTTTATCTGTTACAAATGTTCCAAGTATGTGCTTTTTGTTTCCCCAGTTTGACAGCTTCTCTTTTATTTCAAACGCTGTTTATGGTGTTTGGTGAGGAGGGATGTGGATGTTTTCTCATTCTATTGGGTTCTAGAAAGGCCCCTCTGTATGGAAGGTTGATTGATGCTAAGACAGCAGTGAAGAGGCAATTACATTAGTCCAGGTGAGCTAATGAAGCTGAAGCTTCCGCTATATCAGGTATGGTAGGGATGGAAAAGAAGGTTCTGAGCCCAGAGGCATTTTAGAAGTAAAATCGGCAAAGTTTGTTATTCTCAGATCTGACTTCATTTTTTAACATCTTTATTGGAGTATAATTGCTTTACAGTGGTGTGTTAGTTTCTGCTTTATAACAAAGTGAATCAGCTATACATATACATATATCCCCATATCTCCTCCCTCTTGCATCTCCCTCCTACCCTCTCTATCCCACTCCTCTAGGTGGTCACAAAGCACTGAGCCGATCTCCCTGTGCTATGTGCCTGCTTCCCACTAGCTATCTGTTTTACATTTGGTAGTGTATCTATGTCCATGCCACTCTCTCACTTCGTCCCAGCTTACCCTTACCCCTCCCCGTGTCCTCAAGTGCATTCTCTACATCTGAGTCTTTATTCCTGTCCTGCCCCTAGGTTCTTCAGAACCATTTTTTTTTTAGATTCTATATATATGTGTTAGCATACGGTATTTGTTTTTCTTTCTGACTTACTTCACTCTGTGTGACAGACTCTAGGTCCAGCCACCTCACTACAAATGACTCAATTTCATTTCTTTTTATGGCTGAGTAATATTCCATTGTATATATGTGCCACATCTTCTTTATCCATTCATCTGTCGATGGACACCTAGGTTGATTCCATGTCCTGGCTATTGTAAATAGAGCTGCAGTGAACATTGTGGTACATGACTCTTTTTGAATTATGGTTTTCTCAGGATATATGCACAGTAGTGGGATTGCTGGGTCGTATGGTAGTTCTATTTTTAGTATTTTAAGGAACCTCCATACTGTTCTCCATAGTGGCTGTATCAATTTACATTCCCACCAACAGTGCAAGAGGGTTCCCTTTTCTCCACGCCCTCTCCAGCATTTATTGTTTGTAGATTTTTTTTTTTTTTTTTTTTGTGGTACGCGGGCCTCTCACTGTTGTGACCTCTCCCGTTGCGGAGCACAGGCTCCAGACGCGCATGGCTCACGGGCCCAGTCGCTCTGCCGCGTGTGGGGTCTTCCCGGACCAGGGCATGAACCTGCGTCTCCTGCATCGGCAGGCGGACTCTCAACCACTGTGCCACCAGGGAAGCCCTGTTTGTAGATTTTTTAATGATGGCCATTCTGACTGGTGTGAGGTGATACCTCACTGTAGTTTTGAGTTGCCTTTCTCTCATGATTAGTGATGTTGAGCATCGTTTCATGTGTTTGTTGGCAATCTGTATATTTTCTTTGGAGAAATGTCTATTTAGGTCTTCCACCCATTTTTGGATTGGGATGTTTGTTTTTTGATATTGAGTTGCATGAGCTGCTTGTAAATTTTGGAGATTAATCCTTTGTCAGTTGCTTCACTTGTGAATATTTTTTCCCATTCTGAGTGTTGTCTTTTCATCTTGTTTATGGTTTTCTTTGCTGTGCAAAAGCTTTTAAGTTTCATTAGGTCCCATTTGTTTTTTGTTTTTATTTCCATTTCTCTAGGAGGTGGGACATAAATCACATAAATTGCTGTGATTTATGTCATAGAGTAGAGCTGACTTTTTACTGGATGAGAAGTAGAGACTTAGAGGTGAAGTAAGTGGTGTGTAGTCCTGCCTGCATCAGTAGGTGCTAAGTTCACTAAGGAAGTTTCTTCTTCATGGAGCTGTACCACCAGAGGCTTTGGGCCTCGCAGATCCCCTGAGGTGAGGCAGCACGTACCTCCTGTGATCACAGCTCTGCCTTTATTTCCACTGGGTGGATAAAGAAATCAGTCCTGGAGGCTCTTCCTCCCTACCTACTAAGTCATGGAGGCCTCACTCTTTGCTGTGTTTTCCTTGAATCCCTCTCCCCAGACAGACCTGTGGTTTTGAAGCTGAGCAGATGGGCAGGGGTGTTTGCTCAAACAAGGATCCAGTGGGCATGCCTGGCACTGGATCGATTTCTCCTTAAACACGCTGGGAAGCCTTGTCTTCATGCAGGGGTGGGGGTGGATGGGAGGCAAAGTGTTCAGCCTTGCAGCGATCTAGTGAGATGTTAGACATCACATGAAAATTGTTGGCAAGGGCAGAGAAGGTAGCCTGTTCCAGTCCTAGACTCTAGAAGATCCTTCAAACCATCTGAAATGAGGAAATGCTGCCCACAGTCTGCAATGGCAGAAATTAAGATCTTTTGGCTAGAGAGTTGAAACATGCTTGGGCTCTTCCGCTGGTGGGAGTAGGGGGAGACACCAGGGTAACAAAACAGATTCTGAAAGCTTTCTGGCACTAACTGAGTTCAGGCGTGAGTTATTCAAAACCTCATTTGCTCCCTTGGTTCATTTAGCGCAGTGGTTCTCAACCAGGGCTCATTTTGCCCCTCCCCGGGGGATATTTGACAATATCTAGAGACATTTTGGATTGTTAAAACTGGGAGGGTGCTACTGGCATTGTAGGGATACTTCTACATGTCCTCTATAGGTCATTTAGGGAAGTCCTCTACACAAAGAATTATCTGGCCCCAAATGTCAATAGGGCTGAGGTTCAGAAACCCAGGTCGAGTAGGAAAAAGAAGGATGGTGTGAATTAATGATATGTCCAAGTTAGAGATGTGTGCCGTATCTCCCGAGCACTGCACCCGGCTCTGTGAATAGCCTGCCTCCCTGAAACCTTTCCTCTTTCCCTGTGGTCTCTTCCAAGTACTGCTTGGGGATGGGGTGGGAGTGAGGACTCAACCCTCTAAGTTCACCCCCATAGTTCTGGCCACAAGTAACACTGCTCATCCCAGATCTGAACAGGAGAGATTAAAAAGCAGATGCATGTGTGAGGTACAGCACAATCTCTTTTCTCTCGAACTCCAAGTCTAACGTTCATCAACTTTCACTCCTGTTTGGCAAGGTTTCCATATCTTGTCCCAGTACACAAAGGTACTGACATCAGCTTTGATTCTGATGATTCATTCCCTTTGCCCAAATTGAAGCACAGTGTCAACCAGATGATGTCAGGAATAGGAGAAGGGAGGAGGCTGGAGTTTTGAAATTCTGGAGGTGGGTAAATGTTTGATGTGTCTTAGCTTGAGCTGGACATTCTGTACGTGAGAGTCAGAACAGATGATTTGAATTCTCAGCTCCTGGGACGGTGCTCTTTTAAAGCAGTCTGGAGAAAGGTAAAACTGAAATAAATTAGCTTTACATGCAGTCTACATCTCTCAAGCGTAATCTGATTTCTCTGTGTGTACATATAGGCATATGCATACTATATATAGACATTAAGAATTTTTTTAAAGATTGACTCCAGATAGAATAAGGCTTTTTTAAAAAAAACTAAATTTATGTATTTATTTTTGGCTGCATTGGGTCTTCGTTGCTGCATGCTGGCTTTTCTCTAGTTGCGTCGAGCGGGGGCTACTCTTTGTTCCGGTGCACGGGCTTCTCATTGCAGTGGCTTCTCTTGTTGCGGAGCATGGGCTCTAGGTGCGCGGGCTTTGGTAGTTGTGGCATGTGGGCTCAGTAGTTGTGGCTTACAGGCTCTAGAGTCAGGCTCAGTAGTTGTGGTGCACGGGCTTAGTTGCTCCGAGGCATGTGGGATCTTCCCGGACCAGGGCTCGAACCCGTGTCCCCTGCGTTGGCAGGCAGATTCTTAACCACTGTGCCACCAGGGAAGTCCCTTATTTTTTGTTATTATTTTTTAAATGTGTGTTGATGTTGGCAGCATGTTTTTCTGACCCAAGAAATAGAGAACAGACATTACAAAGAATAAATATTGGCCCTAAATTGTCCCCCGTAAAAGAAACCAATGCCCGTGTTCTGTTTCCACGAACCAATTTTACAGAAAGAAATGCTTTTTTGTGTCTTGAGTCTGTTTCTCAGAAATGGTCTCCGTGGCACAGGATCTAACTTGGCAGAGGCAAATGGGATTTACAGGTAGGCAGTGTCTCCAGTCAGGAATCCCAAGAGGGTTCTCATCCTCCTCATTCTTTTATTATTATTATTATTATTTTTTTTTTTGCGGTACGCCGGCCTCTCACTGTTGTGGCCTCTCCCGTTGCAGAGCACAGGCTCCGGACGCGCAGGCTCAGCGGCCATGGCTCAGGGGCCCAACCGCTCCGCGGCATGTGGGATCCTCCCGGACCGGGGCACGAACCCGCGTCCCCTGCATCGGCAGGCGGACTCTCAACCACTGCGCCACCAGGGAAGCCCCCTCCTCATTCTTAATCCCCCTTGGCAGGAGCTACCTCATGTCTCTCACTCCCCTCCCTTAACGTTGGTCTCCCAGTCCTCCTGCTTTGACTGTTTTGACTGTTTCTACTTTGGCTTGTTCTCTAGGGCTCCTCCCCCGCTCCATTCACCTCCCGTCTCTCTGTTATGGCCGTTTCCTTAATTTCCAAGACCTCGACCGATGGACTGTACAGATAACTCCTAAATCCATGTCTTCAGCTTTAGTCTCTCCCTGAGCCGTAGACCTGCCAGCCAGTGAGATGAGGACACATTTATAAGACTCAGTTCATCTCCTCCCAAAACGGTGAAAAAGTCAAAGCGATATTGGCTTATGTTTCCCCATAGGTTAGGAAGCAACCTTAAGGTAGCTTAAAATGTCTCCCTTCTTTTTACTGCCGAGGAGGTTACTGAGTCCTTCGTGCAATCAGTGCTGCCATTATGAGGAGCAGTGTTGCCATCTTCGTAGTTGTATCTCTGTTGTCATTGTTAACTTCATGGGATTCTAAGCATCGACGTTCTACTCCTCTATGAGCGTTTAAGCTTGTCAGCAAATGTGGAAGTAGCCAAGTTTTCACCTTCCTCCAAGCCCAGTTTTCACAGATTAAACAAGCTCTCCAGCTCTGCCTGCATGGCCATAAGCAAGCTACATGACATCACACGTGTGTAACCCCAGTGTGGATTACAGCACCTAATGTAACTATTAAGAAGACAGAGTAGGATAACGTGTTAGACAGTGACCTGGAAGGTGGATCGGGAGGTGACACAGAAGTTGCTGTCTGAATAATGAACGCAACCTCCCTTCCTGATACTTTGAGTAGAGTTTCAGGCCTGGTGGCTGTCAGAGCCTGGTGGCCACTAGGTGAGGGAGGTATGCAGGGGATTTCAGCCTCCAGTAGTGACCAGGTAGGAAACTTTTTAGGATCTTCTTCTCCAGTGATTCTGAGATTACATGATCACGCCAGTGCCTTCGCCGAGACCCGAGTCGCGCAAAGGCTCGTGAATTAGATGCTGCAGTTCAGTTTTTGCCCCCGTCTTTCCATGCATTCACTGCCCTGTTACTTAACCGAAGACTCCCCAGCTCTTTGCTTCGATCCATCAGTGGCCTAGTTGACCTCATACTATTCCAGTGGCTGAATTTTTCACACGCGGGAAATTCACCAACCATTTCATTACACTGGAAATGGAAGAAGCATCTGAGGTCTTCCTCAATGTCATTTTCATTCCCAAAGACACAGAAAACTTCCAGAAGCTACATTTCAGATCCTTCATTTAAAGTGGCAGGGACTGAAGGCTTGGTTAGGCAGAGTCCTTGGAGGCCGCATGATGGAACCAGGAGCCAGAGATGACTGGCAGGCACCCCACATGCGAGCTTTGTTAGGTCCACGCAAAGGGCAAGCTGCAGGGGGCCGGACGGCACCTTCAGAGTGGGCAGCGTTATGTCTTCTGAGCGTGACTCACTCCCGCGTGTTTCTTTCTCCACCTTGTTCTAAAAATGCCTGATCCACGTAATGACTCCCCAGCTTTGCTGGATTAAGGGAGGAGTGAGACCTGAAAGCCCAGGACTTCAGTGGCTCCATGTCTTTCAGCCTGAAATCCAACCTGTGACGGAGCAGCCCAGAGCGCCTCAGGGTCCACGTGCACTGTGTTCCCACGCGTCTCTGGTGACACGTTCTTTTCACCTACGCAACGTGGCTTAGAGGCAGGAAACAAAGAATGGGAAGAAACGGGCTCTTCTCTGGGCAGAGCCGTGCAAGTGAAGATTGCTTACTGGCCTGCACGTTTGTCATGATGTTACCGGCAAAGTAACCACATGACAACCGTGGCGGCTGCCGAGGCCACACACGCAGCTTGTGTTGTTTCCTGCGTGCTGCTGGGCGTGGCTTTCTGTATGCATTTCTCCCATGTAAGCTCTCAAATGTTCTCTCAAGTAGTTGTCATTGTCCCCGTTTTACAGATGAGGAAATCACGGTTCAGCCAGTTGTAGCCAGGTTCTAAATTTTAGGGGAGTGAGACTAGGGTTAGTGCCACAAGATATAAACCATGAAACAATGCGACCTTCCTGCTGTTCTTCCTGATTCTTGGGCTTGCTTGACTGCTGCTTCACGGGCTTTGCTTAGCAATCTCGATGACAGTAGCGTCAACCCATTACCTTGAAAACAGTGACGGGGTTTTTCCAGGATGAGGTGGTAGGGCAGTGGGGAAGCAGTGGACTGCCCTGCTTCCCCAGCACGTGGAACACACACATACCTATTAGTTTACGTCATAGGTCATAGAACTAGTCAGGACTGAACCAGAACTTACATCTTTATCTAGACTTCCATAACCTGCAGCATCCAATATGTCCTACTAAACACCTGCTTTGTGTCAGGCCCTGAGTTGGGTACAGGAAGCTGCAGGTATCTTAGGATTGCTCAGGGGAAGCTGCAGTTTTCAGGTTGACATTATACCCACCTTCCAGCTTAGTGGAAGTCTTTAAACTTAAGCTTTTAGACTTAGCTTAATATTCACACTTGCTCACTCTCTGTATCTTTGTTTCTCTCTCTCGCCCTTTTGGAATTACATAATTTTTTCTTATGTAGTTGGATTTATCTATCTTTCTCTTAGTGTTTCTGGATTTTGAGTAAAAAAATAGAAATTCTTTAGGTACCCCAAGGTTTTAAAGGAATGCACATGCATTTTCTTCCGGGATTTCAATGGACTGATTTTTTGCATTCCAATTTTGATTGATTCAATCTTGTGTATAGTGTGCAATAGGATGCATTTCTAGAAAAGTTCATCTTTGGAATGTCATTTTTTAACAAATACAGAATCCGTGTGGCATTTGGGTCTCTTTCTGGACTTTCTGATCTTCCATTGGTCAGTCAGTCTGTTGGTATGACAATCAGTTATTGAGGTTTTAATAAGGTATAAATTTTGAGATTCTATAATGTATTTTTAAAGGTGAGAAGGCTTTCTCATAGTTTTTTCCCTATCTAGTCTTTATGATCTATTTCCCTTAAACTCTTTAGAATGCATTAAAACTCTTGTCTCCTTCATCTAATTGACACTGATTCATTCTCAAGACTCAGTTTAAAAATCCTCTCCTCCAGGGAGCCTTCCCTGATGTCCTCAGGCTTTGTTAGCTTCCTCAGCTCTGGTTTGTTCCCAGAGACCCCCACGTGCTCCACTTCACCTTCTCATACGGTATAGGCTTGTGATTGGCAACTTTTCTGTCTCCCCCTTGGGCTGTTCCCTCCTTGAGGGCAGCACAGAGTCAACTTCACTGCTGAATTTTTTTAGCAGAGAGCAGAGTGCCTGCGACATCGTAAGTACTTGCTCCAGTTACCTATTGCTGCCTAATAAACCACCTGAAACTTAAGGGCATAAGACAACGGTGCTTTATTTTCTACTATTTCTCATTGTTTTGATGAGCTGTGACTGGGCTCAGCTAGGTGGCTCCACTTTTGAGTTTCTTCCACTTCTGGGGTCCCTCACGTGATTCCTCCAGACAGTGGCTGGAGCTGGAGCCATGTCTAAGACTACCTCACTCACAAATCTGGTAGTTCATGCTGGCTGCCCCCTGGGGGCCTCCGCTGGGGCTGTTGACTGGAACACCTGTCTACATCCTCTCCGCAATGGCTTGGGCTTCCTCACAGCATGGTGGCCGGACTCCAAGAGCAAGAGAGCCTGGCGGAAGCTGTATCGCCTTATATGACTTAGTTTCAGAAGTCACATCAAAGCACATCCACCATGCTTTATTGATTGAGCCTGTCCCTGAAGTCCACCCAGTTTCAAGAGAAGGGGACATAAACCCGAACTATTGATAAGGAGTGGCAAGGTCACCTTGTAGAACATGTGGGATAAGTGGCATGGTAATGGCCATCTTTGGAAAATGTAATCTGCCTCAGTGCTCAAGAGATACTTGTCAAATATTTGTAAATGCATCATTCAGGATCCCTGGAATGGTTCCATTCTGGGCCCAGACTTGAACCAGGACTTCTGACTGACCAGCAAAGGTGCCTGGGGTGAACGTGCTCCCTGTGCAGCCAAGTTGCTGGGCTCCTGGGAAGGGTTTCCCGTCTAGGGAGCAGTCGGAGGAGCTGCTCGAGGATGTGTGCAGTCATGTTGGTAAAGCATTTTGAGTTCTTGATCATAAACTTCCTCTCTCTCATTCAGAGTACCAGGTCATTAGGGCTTGTTTTCCCTTCTCTACTTTCCGAAGTGCTTTGAAGAAGATGGGTGTAGGAGAAGTGACACATTAAGCGTTTCTGCCGAAATGCGGGGTTTCTGCTCACACGGATGCTGCCGTGTTTATGACTGGCACACAAAGTGAAGAGCTCGCGTTTTGAACAGTCGAGTGTATCATCTTTGCTCTCAGAGGCGCCTTTCACTCATGGAGGAAGCTGAATGGGTTTGAGGACTGTCCCCTTTGATTCTGCCAGGTAAAGATGACCTGGGCAGCGCATGAGAGATGCAAGTGTTTAAATGAGAGAGCTCCCCGCCCACAGTGTGGAGCCTGCTGGGTCCTGACCGGTCTGAAGGAATGTGAGATGCCTGGTATGGCGGGGAGGGGGTGGTGGGCGTTGCTGCTGCTTGTGTTTCAATAACAGCATTCAACTGTCCAGTACAAGCTTCTGCCCCGGAAGGTGACCCGTTTGGAGGAAGACAGCCTGTATTAGGCTGAGACCACGTTTAGCGAAAGTGTCAGTTATCTGAGAAGGTAGGTTCTGGATCCAGGTCTTCTGGACTCAAATTCTAGTCCTGCCGCTTGCTAGGGCTACAGCCTGGAGCGTGTCACTTCACTTCTTGGTGTCTTAGCTGTTCCATCTCAGTAACAGGGACAGTAGGAGTACCTATCTCTAGATGTTGTTGTGAGGATTTAAGTAAGTGTCTGACACGTAATAAGCACTTAGTGAATGTTAGCTATTATTTTCACTGTTGCTGTTACAGCTGTTTTCATTGTCATTATCACTCATAGCCTGCTGTCCCTAGACCTCTAGACCTGTAAACCATATATGCAATTTAAAATTTTCTAGTAGCCACATTAAGAGAAAGGAAAATAGGGGACAGTCGTTTTTTGTTTTTGTTTTTTTTGATAAATTTATTTATTTATTTTTGGCTGCGTTGGGTCTTCGTTGCTGTGTGCGAGCTTTTTCTAGTTGAGGCAAGCGGGGGCTCCTCTTCGTTGCGGTGCGCGGGCTTCTCATTGCAGTGGCTTCTCTTGTTGCGGAGCATGGGCTCTAGGCACACGGGCTTCAGTAGTTGTGGCTCATAGGCTCAGTAGTTGTGGCTCGTGGGCTGTAGAGCACAGGCGCAGTAGTTGTGGTGCACGGGCTTCGTTGCTCCGCGGCATGTGGGATCTTCCCGGACCAGGGCTCGAACCTGTGTTGCATGTGTTGGCAGGTGGATTCTTAACCACTGTGCCACCAGTGAAGTCCCTAGTATTTTTTGTTGTTTTTTTTTTCTTTTTTTGAAGTCCCTAGTTTTAGTCATATATTTTATTTAACCTAATATATATAAACTATTATCACTTCAATGTGTAATCAATAATTTTAATGATTGATAAAGTTTACATTCTTTTTTTCATACTAGGTCTTTCGTCTTTGACATGTGGTATGTTCCTTACAGCACATCTCGATTTGGACTGGCCACACTTAGTGTTCAATAGCCCCAAGTGGCTGGTGACCATGCCCACATTGCACAGCACAGCCTGGAGGGGCTACACCAGAAATTCACCTGCAGCTGATGAGATGCCTACAAGGGCAAAGAGGTGAATTTTTATTGAGTATCTACCATGTGTCAGGTACTCTACGTGGCCCATGTAATTTAATCCTTGCAGCCGTCTTGCCAGAAGGTATTTTGCCCCCATTTTACAGGTGGATTCCTCCAAGTAAAAGAACGAATTCAGCCAAAGTCCCCCAGCTAGACAGAGGCAGAATTTGCAATGAAGTCTGTAAGACTGAGGCCCCTTCCCCGTGGCAAGGCAGTAACTAGAGGCTCGATTTTAATGTTCGTGGGGCATGAACGCTGTCCAGAGCTGAGGCAGGGCTCACACACAGCCTTGTGCCCATGAGTCTCAAGCCTCCTTTGTGACGCTATTTGAAGAGAGCTGGCTGGGCTCGGTCACGACCAGGCCAAGGGCTGAGTCTGGACCCAGGATCAGTGTTCAGGATAAATCTAGGGCTTGGGGCTGAGTCATGACTCTGTGTGAGCCTGGGATCTGGGTCCAGTCTGTGCAGGGGTCAGAGTTGAGTCTGTGCCCAGAGTCAGAACTCAGTCCGCAGTCGGGTCAAAGTTTGATCTGAGGTTGAGGTCAGGGATCTGCTGTGAGTCAAGGTCTAAGCTCACTTTAGGTCCAGGGGGCAGGGTGGTGTGTGCCGCAAACTCACGAGGGTTCACACCTTGAAGGGTGATCCTGTCGGCTAAACTGCATGCTTGCCAGTGCCTTTGGAAATGCCAGGACGGTGTTCTTCCTCTCCCTTGTGGTGGGAACAAGTGACCAGGGCCACCTGAGGAACAATGCAAATGCTTGTTTGGAGGCATGGCTACAGTGAGGGTGATGGTTTTAGTAGCAGTGGTAACTTCCCTGGGGGATGTTAGGAACAGAACACCCACCCTGGATGGGACCAGGATCTATGAAATTGATGCTAACAGCCATGTGGCATGGCTGTCATGGTGAGGCAGAGGGCAGGAAGGGAAGCAGAACTTACAGGGACTCAGCCAGTGTGGCTAGACCGTGCGGTGGGTCAGAGCATTCGGGGAGCCCAGGATTTGGCATGCCACTCGCTCCTGAGCACTGAACGGAGTGAGGGCACCACCAGCAGGAGCCTGGAAGGTTCTGTTTGTTAGAACAAGTCAAGTGCCAGGCAGTGGGCCACAAGGAGTCACCTCTGGCACAGGTTATACAAATGATGGTATAGCCATCCAGTGAAATGTTATTCAGCTGTAGGAATAAATGAAGAACAATTTTCAAATAAATCATTAGGAGAAAAGCAAGTTGGGGACAGGATGTATAGTATGCTGTTTTTTGTGTAAGCAAATGTGGAAATAAAAATATAAACGTGAATGTTAAAGGATGTAGGAGATACTAAAAATAAAGAAGTTATCATTACCTAGAGTTTGTCAAGGAGGGTCGTCTTAGCAAGGAGCAGAGCTCAGTCCAGGAACCAAGCTATGGGGTCTTGGGTAGCTTCTAGCCAAAGAAGCTAGAACTGGTACTTCTCCTCAGACTGGGGGTCTGTGGTTCTTCTTCCTGCCACCCACATCTTGAGGTCCACATCCTCGTCTGAGTATGGTGGGGACTCAGGGAGGAGAAGTCAAGTGGAGGAGCCCCACCTTCGGAGCCAGGTGCGTCCTGACCCACTAGAAGCAATTTCCTTGTAGTCTCTTCCCCACAGCAGGATAGAAACGTGCTCCGTGAGCCTGACCATAAGCTGCTTGCTTATTAGCTTGAACTGAACTCAAAACGATTTTGCGAGATACCAAAAGCAGTACAAAGCGATAAAGCTAAACCTCCATACGCTGTAGGTGTTTCCTCTGGGGTAGAAGAGATTCCTGCATGTTGCTGTAGCTGCCAAAGGTCTGAAGCAAACTGTTTCCAAAAATTACTGTGCGTTTATAGTTCACTTTAGGGGCACTTATGTTTTTAGTTGACAGATACATATTTCATGAAGAACGTATTTAGTCAGGATTTGTAAGAAATCTCTGGTAATCCTTTTCTGTGTCTTCTTTATATTATAAATTTGCTTCACTGCACACACCACAAAATTATTCAACAGCTTCAAGAATGACAGTGCCATTGAACTGAATATCAGCAAACGCTATGTTTGCGTATGTACACGTGTATTGTGTGTGTGTATTGCAGTACGTTACAGCTATATTAAAAGTAGAATTTTAATTTAGTGGCAGAGGCATAAATTATTCAATAAACTGTTGATATGTTGGAGCGCTTGTTAACTATTTGGGGAAAAATAATTGTATCCTCACCTCAGAGAAAAGCTCCATGGATTGCCATTATTAAATAGTAATCACAAATATTAAAACAAATCATTTTTACAATGGAATCACAATTTGCAGTTGTAATTTACAGTTGCAAAATTATAATTTACAATTGCAATTTTTACAAGGTATAGATAAATATGTATATAATCATATAGGAAATTATTTATTTCATAGTGCCCTGCCTTGGGTTCTTCATCTGCATAATGAGACAGTAGTAGTGTCTGTCTCCTAGGATTGCTGTGGATATTAAATGAGTCATATACGTAAAGTCTTTAGAAAAGTGCCTGGCATGTGATAAGTACCAAATAAGAGTTAACTATTATGACTGTTTCTAAACATGATAACAAATAGAGGAACTGAAAACATTAGATGTGAGTACACAAAATTTGAGAATTTCTGAATGTCAAGAAATAGCATACACAAAACAGAATGCAAATGACAGCTTAAAATTCAACTTAGATAATAATAGAAAAAGTATAAATATTCTGTATGTATAGTTATTTCAAGTCAGAAAGAGAAAAGAGATAGACTTCTCAAAGGAAATATAAAACAAAGACTCAATAGGCCAGTCATAAAGAAGACGTTCATGTTAATTCATTCTTTCAACACATACTTACCATGTGCCTGTTATACACTGGATTCTCCAGGATGCTGGGGTACAGCAGTGAGCAGAAAGAAGCCCTGTGCTCTCAAGGAACTTACATTCTAGTGGCCAGTAAGCATATGAGCAAGGGACCCAGCTCACAAAGAATCAAAGAAATGCAAAGGTGAATAAAGAGTTAACCTTTTTCTTTTTAGGTATCCAGATAGCAAATATTTTTGAGTGACTTTATCATATATCAGTAGTGATGCAAGGAAATTAGCATTCTTACACCTTCCCACTACGAGCAAAAAACAAAACGCGGTTCAGTTCAGTCTGTAGGGAATTTTGTCAATACGTGCTAAAAGATTCTTAAATATGTGATTCCTACAACTCAACAATTAACTTATAGGAATTTATTTTGAGGGATAATCAGAAATGCATAGAAGAAGTTCTGTGCAAGAACACATTTCATTGATTGATTCATTCATTTACAAATATTTATTGATCACTGCTACACGCAGGGCACTGTTCTAAGTCTTGTGGATACAGCAATGATAAAAGCAGAGGAAGTTCCTGTTCTCAGGGAGTTTATACTGTCGTATGTGCATTTTTTGTGGGGAGGTTTGGGGCAGGCAGACAATAAACATGTTACACACACACACACACGTAAAGAGCCAGTTTGAATATAGCTATAGCTCTATCTATGTCAGATTGTGAAAGTACTAGGAAGAACATTAAAGCAGGATAAGGGGTGGAGAGGGGGTCTCCCAGTTCCACAAGGGTGCTGAGATGGATGGGGGGAAATCCCTATTTTAGATAGGGTATTGGAGCACACCTCTCTGATTAATTGATCTTTGTGCAAAGACCTTTATGAAGCAAAGGACCACACCATGCTCACATCTGGGGGAAAGAAGGGGGTTCTCACAGAGGGAATAGTGAGTGCAAATGTCCTGAGGTAGAAGGAGCATGTTTGGTGTGTCCAAGGAAGAACAGGGAGGCCAGTGTAGCTGGCGGAGCGTGGGCCAGAGGAATATCAAAGATTAGATCAGAGAGGAACAGAGGACAAGGTCACATACAGATTTGTGGGCCATTGCGAGGATTGTGAGAGCATCTGGAAGACTGACTGATGCTTAAAACAATAACTGTTTTAAAAACATCTCATGATTTTGTGGGTCAGGCATGTAGGCAGAGCGCAGCTGAGGTATTCTTCTGCTCCATGTAGCATTGACAGACAGAGGCCACTCAGGTGTTTAGCTAGAGGATGAGTGGGTCTGCAGGGCCAAGACGGTTCAAGATGCTTTCACTTGCATTGGCACCTTGGCAGGGATGACTGGAGGTCACAGCTGGACTGGGCAACTAGAGCACCTCCATATGAACTGTCCAGCATGGTGGTCTCTGGGTAGTCTGACTTCTTAGACGACAGCTTAGGGCTCCCGGAGAATGTTCCCAAAGGCAGGAAAAGGAAGCTGTCAGTCTCTTATAGAAATCGGTACAGGGTCACTTCCAGTGCATTCTAATGATCATGTAGTCATCAAGACAGTCTGTATTCAGCCAAAGAGAAATAGACCTCACCTGTTAATGGCAGGAATAGAGTCAGCTCCCATATAGAGTAAGAGAGAAAGGAGTCGAAGGGCCAGGCTCATTTTAGTGTTATTTAAAATTGTGACAATGTGGAAATTACCAAAATAGCCAACTGAGAAAAATGGCTAACTATATCTTACATATATTTACACTCATGTAATGGAATATTTGTCAACTAATAAAATTGTGTTTTCAGAGAAAATTGACAGATGAGGGAAGATATGCAGGGTGTGCCAGTGTGTATATGAAGGGGTGTGTGTGTGTGTGTTTGTGTGCACAGGTACACATTCTTTGAAAAGCTGTCAGGCAGGGGAGGGTCAATGTTCAGCCTGTTGTGTCACCAGCCTCTTCCAGTAGTGGTCGGGGGCCCACAGGTCCCCTGGCATATGGCCATTTAGACAGAATTCTCCTGAATGTGGCCCCTTTAAAGTCTGTCTACTGACAGTTAATCAGGGACTGTGGCGTTTAGGAGGTAAGCAGGCCATTGCTCAGATGCCTCTGAGGAGACCTTTGTCATGACCCTAATCCAAGTGTGTATTTGATTTTAAAAGCACTTCCTGAATCTGTAGTGACTGCCAGGTCTCTAAGAAAATGTTTCCATTGTCAAGGTCAGGCTTAGGATCATCTGTGTGGACCTGTTGGGAGGAGTTGCAAGTGGCCTCGTCATTCGTTCCTCCAGTGGTCAACTTGCCAAATGTTTAAAGGTACCGGGGCAAGGTAAAGAAAGGACAGCTGGACGCGCCGGGCATGGTACTAAGCCCTGGGGCTATGGAGATGAGTGAGATGGGTTCTTTGTCCATGAAGAGCTGGCTGCAGAACCAAGTCCGTCATCTCTGTTTCTTGCCCCGGCCTAGGACCAGCACTTCATAGTAACCCTGTGAATACTTGGGTGAATGAAATGAATGAATGATTGGGAGAACCATTTTGGAGTGAATTTTGGAAGGTAGGGAGTCAAATGTGTAGCTCAAATCAGGAAATGATTTCTGGAATCTGAAAATCATCATCTGAAAATGATGTCTGGAATGTTCCATAGACTTACCATCTGTCCATATGTCTAGGTCTTTGAGCAAGCCATCATTCCTAACTTCGCTGGCAAACCACTAATTCGCGGGCAATCACAGACAGCCACAGTTAGCAGCATTTTGCGGGTCTCTGAAAATTTTTAAGAGGCAGCCCCTCTTGGTGAACAAACTGAAAGATGTTGTCCCTCCCTCTGGACTAACCCAATCTATGGGGGGATCATGGCTCCCAAGCTCATTTAGTTCCAGCCCCACTCACCCTCTTGACCTGTGGCTTTGTGCATTGCACAACCATAGGTGGCAGCCCAGCTACGTTGGATCCTTTTGGTCATTTCTTTGACCTGCTCTGATCCTATTTCTGCTCATATGAACTTTGGACAATGTGGTCCAGCCTGTGATTCTGTCTCTAGCCTCAGGGCTCCCTCCGTCTGACTGACACTGGGTTTAAGGCTCATTCTTTTTTATTTTTTTAACGTCTTTATTGGAGTATAATTGCTTTACAATGCTGTGTTAATTTCTGCTGTATAACAAAGTGAATCAGCTATACCAATACATATATCCCCATATCCCCTCCCTCTGCATCTCTCTCCCACCCTCCCTATCCCACCCCTCTAGGTGGTCACAAAGCACCGAGCTGATCTCCCTGTGCTATGCGGCTGCTTCCCACCAGCTATCCACTTTACATTTGGTAGTATATATAAGTCCATGCCACTCTCTCACTTCGTCCCACCTTCCCCTTCCCCTTCCCCATGTCCTCAAATCCATTCTCTGTGTCTGCGTCTTCATTCTTTTTTCTACCCTGAGAGTGTCCACCCTAGGCTCTGCCTTTGGGACCAGCCTTCCACACCAAACCTGCAAGAACCTCTCCACACCCCAGCAAAGGGGCCTGCAAACAGGACCAAGGCAGGGGTCCCCCTCCTCTTTTCTCTCTGCAGAACAGACCAGATTCAGACGCCCTATGGGGACTGGGGGGAGAGGGCTGAGCTGACCCTCTCCCAGCAAAGCCACTGCTATTATGATCTCCACTTCATTCTGAGCAAGTAACCAGAGTGCTGGGTTCACTGGGGAGAATCAGAGCCAGGATCCCAGCCCCTTTGTTCTTTCGCTGCACTCTTGTGCATTCATTTCAGTTATTCCTTTAGAGCAGAATTTAAATTGTTTATTGATTTGGGCTGTCAATTGCCCAATAACACTCCAGGCAGGAGCTCAGATAGCAGTAAGAATTCTGCTACACCTAGCAGAGCCCATTCCCCACCCCAACCTCTGTGTTATTTCCAGCTACAGTGGCAGTGTCTGAAGCATCTTTGCTTTTAGACGTAACTTCTTTTTCCATTTAAAGGCAATGCAATCTACCCGTCCCAAGAGCCCCTTTCCTATTCTCATTTCAAGTTTTATTTCCTCCTCTATGCAAACTCCTTTCCAAAGGTTACATACTCCGCTCCTCCTATTTTTTTTTCATTTTTTAAATTAAATTTTTTTAACATCTTTATTGGAGTATAATTGCTTTACAGTGGTGTGTTAGTTTCTGCTGTATAACAAAGTGAATCAGCTATACATAAACATACATCCCCGTATCTCCTCCCTCTTGCGTCTCCCTCCCACCCTCCCTATCCCACCCTTCTAGGTGGTCACAAAGCACCGAGCTGATCTCCCTGTGCTATGGGGAGGGATACTGATAAAATATGACTGTGTGATTTAGGAATATATCCTCTCCTGCAACTTTATGCCTTTTTCTTCTACAGTTGCCAAATTGAGCACCTAGTAGGTGTCAGCCACTGTTCTAGGTGGTTGGGACACATCTGTAAACAAAACAAACAAGTCCCTGCCTTCATGGTCCTTAGAGTCTCATGAGGGAGACAGAAATATGAGGGAGCATAATAAATGAGTGAATGTCATGCTGTACTAGAAGGTGGTAGGTACTTTAAGGAAAAAGGCAGCAGAGTAAGGGAGATTGAGGATGCTTGTGGGAAAAGTGATTTCTAGTTTTAAAGAGAGTGGCTAATCTTGGCCTCATTGAAGAGGTGATATATTGACAGACTTGAAGGAGGTGAAAAAGATTTAGCCAAATGGATCTTGAAAGGTGGGGGAGAAGGGAGGAGGAAAGACTGCATTAGGGTAGCCAGTGCAAAGGCCCTGAGGCAGGAGTGTGCTTGCAGTGTTCAAAGAACAGCAAGGAGGCCTGGAGCTGAGTGTGTAAGGGGGAGGCCAGGAGAGAACTGGAAACCGGGTCTCACAAGGCCTCAAAGACCTGGGTTTTAGTTTTTTGGTTTTTTTTTGCTGTGTCAGGTCTTAGTTGCAGCACATGGGATCTTTGTTGAGACATGTGGGATCTTTTTTTCTTTATGGCACGTGGTCTGCTCGGGTTTCTCTCTAGTGTGGTGCATGGGCTCCAGGGCGTGTGGGCTCTGTAGCTGTGGCGCACAGGCTTCAGAGCACGTGGGCTCTCTGGTTGAGGTCCGCGAGCTCAGTAGTTGCGGCGCGAGGGCGTAGTTGCTCCGCGACATGTGGGAGCTTAGCTCCCTGACCAGGGATTGACCCCAAGTCCACTGCACTGAAAGGCGGATTCTTTACCACTGGACCACCGTGGGAGTCCCGGGATTTAGGCTTTTGCCCTATATAAAATGGGAAGCTGTTGAAGGGTTTTGAACAGAAGAGTAAGATGGTTTGCTCACATGTAGAAACCATCGCTCCGGCTAGGTAGTTGAGAATAGACTGTAGAAGTCCATTACAAATCCAAGAGAGAGAAGATGTGACATCTGCAAGGAGAGAGCCGGTGGAAATGATTGGATTTCAGGTGTACTTGGAAGATCAGCCAACAGGTTAGCTGGTGGATTGCTGGTGGGAGTGGGAGAAAGAGAGGAGGTTTACGCCCAGGCTGCCGCGAGGATGGAATCGCTGCCGACTGACATGGGGAAGAGCGTAGACGGGTTTGTTGGGAGAGACGAGCAGTTCAGTTCGGGGCATGTGAAATCTGAAACATCCCCTGGACATCTATCAGACGACATGAGAAAATAGAATACACGGCTTTGCAGTCAAACAGGCCTTAATTGAAATCACATCTCCACCACTGGTTAGCTCTGAGACCTTCAGAAAAGTACTAAATAACATCTCTGAGCTCTGAGTTACGATTGTATATGCCTAACATGTAGATCATTCTCTCCGTATGTACTGCACTGGAGGTTGAGGTGCAGATGAAATAACAGAGTGGGTGTGTCCTGGAAGCAAAGTAAGCAGAGCTGAGTCCCTGCTTATTATGTTTCCAGAAAGGCCAGGGATGGATTCCAATCTCAACTCATAGACTCTCCAGTAAGTCACTTCCTCCACTCTGGGCTTCAGTTTCCTCATCTCTCAAGTGAGACGTGGCATGAATAACCTTCCAGGTCTGTTTCGGCATGATGGTTGCATGAGTGCAGGGACCTCCGTGTTGGAAGGGCTCTACCTTCCAGCCTGCTAGTGTTCTGCCTCATGCTGGGAATCCACACGTGTACACACACACACACACACACACACACACACACACACACACACACACACACACACACACACACACACACACACACACACACACACACACACACACACACACACACACACACACACACACACACACACACACACACACACACACACACACACACACACACCAGTGAAGCTCTGCAGGTTTTCTCGTGTTCAGCCGGGTCTCATCTCCCTGGGCCTGTCAGTGGTTGCGTCTGGCCAAACCCTTTTTCATTTGAGACTCGTGGAGTCCTGTGCTGCTGCTCTCCTTCCTCTCTGGTCCGTAGTCTGGCAGCTCTGGTCCTTCTTGTGGCCACACCAGACAGAGCAGTCCAGGCAGCCACTGTTCACCCAGTATAACCACCATCACTGCCAGGGGAATGCCCGCCCCCCACCTCTGTGCAGCAGTTCCGATAAGAGGGGGTTAAACGTCACAAATCTGGAAGAGCATTTCATGGTGGTGCCCAGGTCAGGAAAGAAACAACAGGCTTGCACTACCTCCGATGTCCTCAGACCTGCGTGTGTGTGCTCGGCTCTCCCTCCATGCCCCCTCTGTCCCTCCCTTGGGGCACCTGCACCACCCCACCCCGGATGGTCCCTCTAAGCTGCCTCCTTCCCTGCATCCCATTAGGCTTGTTCATTCACTTCCTCTTGGGTGGTGACCTCGATGGGCACCTGCATGGCTCTTTCTGGAGAGAGAATCACTTTAGAGCCAGTTCATCTCTTTGCAAACCACATCGTGCTTCTGTGATTCAGTTTTGCAAAGAGCTCGATGTTTCCTTTATGTTCTTTCTGTTGTAACAACTGTTGGTGTTAAACTGACCTATCTAGCTTTATTTATTTATCTATTTTTGAGGTATGTGGGACTCTCACTGTTGTGGCCTCTCCCGTTGCGGAGCA
Source organism: Orcinus orca (assembly GCF_937001465.1). Lineage (NCBI taxonomy): Eukaryota > Metazoa > Chordata > Mammalia > Artiodactyla > Delphinidae > Orcinus > Orcinus orca. Next base: position 18,150,402 of record NC_064574.1, read on the forward strand.
CAGGCTCCGGACGCACAGGCTCAACGGCCACGGCCCACAGACCCAGCCGCTCCGCGGCACGTGGGATCCTCCCGGACCGGGGCACGAACCCGTGTCCCCCGCATCGGCAGGCGGACTCTCAACCCACTGCGCCACCAGGGAAGCCCTAGCTTTATTTTTTAAGTGTCTCTATGTTGGTCCTCTTTCTTGGTGCTAGCCTGTTTTTCTTCAGACTCTTAAGTCTACTCGTTTCTAAAATACTATGTGACCCAAACATTCGAGTATACTTTATTATCGGTTTTATTCTCCATTTTGATCCCTAGTTTAGTCCTTGACTGACCATTTATCATAGCATCTACCACACTCTATCAAACGGACCTGTCTTCCCCACCAGACAGCAAGGGAAGAATTGAGTATTGGCCATCTCTGTGGGCGCAGCAGCCAGTTCAGGGGCAGAAACCCATGGGAGCACAGGAAACATTTGTAGATTGAATGAATAGAGAAGGAATTAATAAATTATTAATCATACAGAGAAAAAGATGATTTTGAATTTACTTATGCTCCTATCCAGGAAAATATGTAAACATATTAATGCCTTTGTGTCTCTCCAAACCTTGGTCCATCTTATAAAGCACAGAAAGCTCTGGAAGCCAGGTTATTTTCCTGACCAGGATACCTCTGGGGTCAGAAAACAAGTTCCAGAGCACACGTGAGAGCGTAAAGCCGTGCTGACTAGGACGCCAGGCCATCGTATCTTCAGGTCCCTGGCGAAGGATGGCTCATTGGATATGCTCTGACTTCCCCTCATCCTGAGAGAGTTGGTTGATTGACTCACTGACACACCCAGTCAGTCAGCAGATACTTGCTGAACACGGGATTCGGGTTAGCGCCTTGCTGTGAGGCACGGCTGCACTGCTGAGCTTGCCCAGAACTCCCCTCCAGACCCTCGCAGTAGCAGACAAGCCAACAGAGGGTCCAGAGGAGGCGCCGGACACCAACTCAGGACGTAGGGAAGGCTGCCCAGAGGAGGTGCTGTGTGAAGTGGGGTGAGTCAAAGTGAGGAGGGAAAGGGGGAACAGTGTGAAGGAGAGACCTATGGGTCCCCACCAGCTGATCTAGGGGCAAAAACGCAGGCTGGAGAGATCGCCTGATGCCCCGAAGGCACTTACACCGGCTGGATTACAGAGTGTGAAGGCTAGAGGGCTGAGTATGCACTGATTTCCGAAGGGACTGGTTGGCCTGTCCAGAGTGTAGACCTCATTGTGAAGGCAGTGGGAGCCCCTGAAGAGTCTTAAGCAGAAAGGTGATGTGATCGGAACTGCATCTTACGATGCTCACTCTGGCTTCTGGGTGGAGAGATGTAGGGGTCAGAAGTGAATCAAAGCCTCCAGGAAGGTAGCTGCTGTGGCCCTCTCCAGGCAAGAGAGGATTGTGTCTGGACTAGTGGAGTGAATGAGGGGCTGGGGAAAACTGGGAGGATTCGAGAGATTTTTAGAAGGTAAAATTGACGGGCCTCAGCCCCTTGATAGATCAGCGGTTGGAAAACAATAGTCTATGGATCAGGCCTTGTGCCTGGATTTGTAAAGCTTTATGAAACACGTCCACGCTACAGTGGCAGAGTTGAAGTGTTGCTGCAGAGATATTATGGGCTGCAAAGCCTAGAAGGTTTACTCTCTCATCCTTAACAGAGAACTAACTCCTGGGTTAGATGCAGAGCGCTGGAGAGGGAGGGAGAGGGAAGATTTGAGGGTGACACTCAGGTTTTTAATGTTGGTGTCTGTGGTTGAAATGGAAACTCAGGGAAAGGGAAAGGAGCCGTCTGAGTCCTTACAGCCATGCTAGCCTTGCTTCTTAACGGACACTTCATCAGGCTCTTCCCAGCCTCCCCAGGGAAACTGGGGTCTGTCCTCCTTCTCTATTTAGCTGGAACCTGCTGGGAATTGGCCCCATTCTTCAAAACCATGACCTTGGTTTCACCTGACCACAGTATTACCTGCTGCCCCCATCCACCTCTACCAAAGGACAGAGCCAGTGCCCACTTTCCTGGGTCTTTCCAGGCACATGTAACTCTATCCAGGACCAGAGCTGGACCAGTCATTTTCCCAGCCCCGGGCCAGGCAGGTTCTATCCCCCTGCCTCCCCCGAGCCCATCCCCAGTTGTGTTGCTGAGGCCCCAGCAGCCTGTCCTTCCACCTGAGCCTGTGCCAGTGGTCCAGGAATCACCTGGTCTGATGCTGCTGTCTGTCCTCTCTCCTCTCTCCCTCCCTCCCTCCCTCCCTCCCCCCACTCCGCTCCAGCAGCGGCAACCTGCAGGGATAGGGGCTGTAGCAGTCTTTCTCAGAGGCCAGGGAGCAATCCCTGCTGTCTCTTTCTAAACAGGTCGCCCTTGGTGGGTGTGTAAATGCACTTTTCTACTTGTCAAAGTCACATTTTCACGATGCTCAAAGTTATTAAGTGGCATCTTTGGACACCCACTTTTTAACCAAAGTGGAATGGGCTGGACAATGTCAATAGTGATAATGTACAGTTATGTCCTCAGTACCATTTTGATTGAAGACATCGTGGAAACGGTGCAAACTGCAGAGCCCTTTGCAGGGAATTACCAGTTAAAGAATTTGTTCAGACTTACAGGTTTTTTTTTTTAACTATAAACCCTGAGTGTCTTAAATAAAGTACCAGCACCACAGTCCTCTGACTGACTAGGGAATTTCAGAGGCTTAGCCTGTGATGCTCCGGGTGGCTCGGCAGCCCCTAGCCCCTAGCTACAGGCTTAAGGCTTCCCTGGTTTTGGAGCCAAACTGCCCTCAGTCAGAGGGATGGAGGAGTTTGTGTTGGTTTACTCTGAGCCCAGCTTGCTGGTAATGGATTTTTTTTGGGGGGGTGGTTTGCCCCACCACCCCAAGTAGGAGAGCCTGTCCTGATACCTGTATAGACAGAGGTTTGAATGGAAGTTAAGAAGGAAGCAAGGTCTGGTGAACTCATTGGATCATGGCATAGTCACCTGGTAAAGGCCCCAGCTCTACACCTGGGCTACAGGCCAGACTTTCCTTCAGACTCTGAGACTGACAGATGCTGGCTTCATTCCCACCACGAGGCTGTCAAATGCTACCTCTTTATTGAGACCCCTCTCTGGGGTCCAGCAGCTTGTGTCCTTCCTCCAGGAGAGCTCTTACCTGCCAGGGAAGGGTATTGCATCCAGACGATCGTGGGTAGAGCAGTTTGGGCGGGGGCCTCGCTCACCAGTGGAGACCCCATCTCCCCCGCTAGTGTCCAGGGTGCTTGCCTGGTCCAGGGCAGGCTGGGCTTGTGCTGCCAGGATCACTCCTGTCATCTTCCCACCCTGCATCCCTGCCAGCCCCTCCTTAGCTAGATGCTTCCCTTGTTCCCAGTGTAAACATCCTGCATTCCGCTCTAGTGCCGCTTCTGTCTCCTCCTTCTGGGTGGGTTTTATCCTTCAAGACACACCGTGTTTCTTACGTCCATTTCTTGTGGGCACCTTGCTCAGCGTACCTCCGACACCTTGTTGCCCATCTCCCACGGCATTAATTAATTGTTCATTACATAGTGCACTCTTTAATTTGACAAATGTTTGTCGAGCAAAGATGCTGGGCATTGGGCATATGCTGGCAAGCAAAACAGGTGTGGGCCCTGCCCTCATGGAGCAAATATTCCAATGAGTGAGACAGACAAAAAAAAGACTAATGACAGCTATTGTTTATATAGAAAAACAAATCTCTGCTCTTAGCGGTTGAGGTAGACAGCGTGTTACCTTGGGGTCAGTTAGTGACTGGAAGGGGCAAGGGAGAGGGGGACCTAGGTGCTGTTTATACAGGTGTGTTTAGCTTGTAAAAATTCAGAGATTAGGTTACGGGCACACTTCTGTATGGAATTAAACTTTGATTAAAAGTTAAATAATGAATTAAAAAGTGAATTAATTATAATCATGCCAGGTGCCATGAAGGAGGAGAGCAGGGTCTGAGAAGAGGACCTGGCCCGGATGGCAAGGGGGGCGGGCTTTCCTGAGAAAGTGGCATTTTACGTGCCCTCTGAAGGGCAAGGAGGAGTTACCTAGGATCAAAGGGGAAAGTGGGGAGAACAGTCCAGAGGAGAAGCCAGCATGTACTAAAGCCCTGAGGGAGGCGGGAATGTGGCCTGTTAACAGAACCTGGGGGAAGACCCTAGTAGCCACAGCAGAGAAAGCAGGGGGGAGGGACACCTGTGGGAGGGGAGGCCAGAGGGCAGCCAGGAGAGGCAGGGCCTGGGGGGCAATGAGAAGTCACTGAAGGGAGTAGGCAGGAGGGCTGTTCTGATGAGATCCCTCAGGCTCCAGCATGGAGGACAGGCAGTGGCTGTCAAGAGGGGAAGCAGGCAGACTGGTGAAGGGGGGCAGGCGTTCTTTTTTTTATAAATATAAATTTATTTTATTTATTTATTTTTGGCTGAGTTGGGTCTTCATTGCTGCGGGCGGGCTTTCTCTAGTTGTGGTGAGCGGGGGCTACTCTTCGTCGTGGTGCGCGGGCTTCTCATTGCGGTGGCTTCTCTTGTTGTGGAGCACGGGCTCTAGGTGCACGGGCTTCCATAGTCGTGGCTCACGGGCTCTAGAGCATAGGCTCAGTAGTTGCGGTACACGGGCTTAGTTGCTCCCCGGCATGTGAGATCTTCCCAGACCAGGGTTTGAACCCATGTCCCCTGCACTGGGAGGCAGATTCTTAACCACTGCACCACCAGGGAAGTCCCAGGGCAGGCATTCTTATGGGGAGGGGAGGGTGGCCTGGATGAGGGTGCTGGCAGCTGAGATGGAAAGTGGGAGACCTTCCCAGGGCTTGGTGTCCTCTTTCTGGAGCATCTACCAAAGATGCCCCGTAGCCTCCTTAAAAGGCAGTTTGGCAACATCAGTCAAGAGCTCTCAAAACAGTCAGACTCTTTGACCCAGAAAGTCTACTTCCAGAAATATCTCCTCATAAAAGTCTGATCTGTATAAAGTTTCATTTACAAGGATGTGTGCATTAGATTTTTATCTCTGCTGTAACAAATTACCACAAATTTCATGGCTTAAAACAACACAGATTTATTACCTTGCAGTTCTGGAGGTCAGAAGTGTGAAATGTATCCTACTCGGCTAAAATCAAAGTGTCAGTAGGAATGTATTCCTTTGGGTGGTTCTAGGGGAGAATCCATTTCCTTGCCTTTTCCAGCTTCTGGGGGTCTCCTGGGTTCCTTGGCTTGTGGCTTCATACCCCAGCTTCGAAGCCAGCAGGGTAGCATCTTCAACACTCCTCTCCTCTCCCCCTCTCTCCTCCCCTTTCCCTCTTCCCCTCCCCTCCCCTCCCCCTCCCCTCCCCTCCCCTCCCCTCCCCATCCCCTCCCCTCCCCTCCCCATCCCCTCCCCTCCCCTCCCCCTCCCCTTCCCCTCCCCTCCCCTCCCTCCCCTCCCCTGCCCTTCCCTCCCTCCCCTCCCCTCCCCTCCCCTTCCCTCCCTCCCCTCCCCTCCCTCCCCTCCCCCTCCCCTTCCCCTCTCCCCTTCTTTCTCCTTCCCCTTCTGTCCATCCTTTCTCTTATGATGACCCACATGATTACACTGGGTCCACCTAGATAATCCAGGCTAATCTCCCCATCTCAAGAGCCTTGACTTAATTAATCACTTAATTAGCTTTATCTGCAAAATCCCTTTGACAAGGTAAGATAATATATTCTCAGATGCTGGGGATTAGGACATGGATAGGGGCACTTGTACGGGGCAGGGGCATTGTTCTTTTTACCACAGTAGTCATCACAGCATTGCTCTGATGGTGGAAGGTTAGAAACAACCTAAGTGTCCCTTAGAAGAAAATGGTTACATAATCTCTTCCTCCTCATCACATATGCCACCATTAAAATGTTTATGAGAAACTACTTATAACATGGACCCTGCTGATGCTGTAATATTTGGTAGAAAATTGCAAATTTGAAAAACTATTATGCTTTGCATAACATGTTAAAAGTTGAACAATTATGAACAAATAGGGTTGCAAGGAAATAGTGGTTCACACTTGTTACACCTGGTAGTTGAATCATGTGCATTTATTTGTTACTTTGTAACTTTCTGTGTTTCCCTAATTTTTCTATAATAAACACATTGATTTAATAAAATCTATTAGCATTGCCAAAAAAAGAAAGAAAGAAAAAAAGCAGGAAAGCTAGCTAGCCAGCCTGGAGTGAGCAGAGATTCGAAAGAATGAGGAGAGGTTCAGAGGACTCTCTAGACCCTAAGCAGATGGTTGACCCAATGTTCTGATGGGTTCTAACTTCCCATTTATCTGTTGAGGTCAAGGTGTTAGGTGTCTGTCGCTGGGCAGGGGTGGGGGTGAGTGATAGATGAAGGACATCATTTGATTTGCTTCCCTAACTGGAGATGATGAAATTGCTCCCCAAAGCTAATCGTGTTTCTTGCAGTGTGGTCTGAGATCCTGTGGTAGGAGCTTCCTGACGACAGACTGCACACCCACTGAGCACATAAAACCTCACTTAGTGGTTCCAGGCAAGGATGGCAGGACAGTACCTACAAATGGACATCTTTAGAACCGCACCGGTTGCGTTTACATCAAATCAATTCCATTGATGTTCATTTTTACATGCAGTTAAAGCTATTTACTAGTAACCGTGAAAGTCACCTGGTTTGTAAGGAAAATGAAATGTGTGTTCTTGAACTAAAATTAGCTCATTAGTAGAGCTTTCTGAGGAGCCGCTTCATTATTCTGCTAAAAGTCTTGGCTGCCTTGCCAGTGCCAAGACTCAGACACCTTAAAAAGGTTATCAGTGGATGTGCTCACTTACAAATAGTGGGAATCTCTACAATTTTCTAAAAGGGCATTTTGTTATACATCCTAATGTGGTCTTGGATTGGCTGTAATTTTCGATAACTCTTTTTCTTGCATTAAAATATCTACAGACTTTCTGTTAGGTTTTACTTTTGTTCTTGTGGAGTTGCTGCATTATTGCAATTTTGAGAATTCTGTCCACGTCCGACTTTAATATATCACCAAGTTCATCGTCAGCTAGAAAGACAGGGAAGAGCAGATGAGCTGAGGGGTCTTTTATCTTGTCTGTTCAAGCTAGCTGTGGGCAGAAAAGTTTGGGAACCACCGAGATAGAGGACCGACTCAGGTCGTAGGAGATCAAAGTAAGATGACAAATAATGTGAATTTCCTTGAAGAATCGTTGGCGGCCTTTCCTGGAAACATCGAAATGTAGGAGTAAATGGCTTATTAATTACAAGCCTCTCACCTTGGTAATTAAGCAATAAAGGCCCATCAGGCAGTGCGTTTGTGGGCCATTAGAGCTGGGTTTGGTGGGGTCAGAAACTTGCTGCCGAAGACTAAGTGGTTTTCACCACCCGAGAGATGCATTAATCACCTGCTGGATTTGGTCGCTTATTTGGAAAGGCATTTAAACATTAAAGTGAGGAATATCTGTCCGTGCTGAGAGAGCTCTGGAGTCAAGGGTAGTTACTCAGCAAGGACAAGCAGGTTTTCCAGATGTAATATCCTGACTCAGCATAGCATCTGCCCAAGGGTCACCTCTGTGCTACTTTCCAGAGGTACAAATCAACTATACTCCAAAATAAAATAAAACTTTTTAAAAAAATTAAAAAAATAAAATGAAAAAAACTTGATATAACCCAACATATGCCAAAAAAAAAAAAAGAGGAATTAGGAGAGGGCTCTGGGTAATGGCTTCTGGATCATGGTAACTGTCTTCAGAGGGGGACTTTGTGGGACCTTACGTACAAGTCATGCTAGCTCAGGGCCAAGTGATGGAAGGCCTGAAGAGAACTCGCCACCACTTGGCATCATGGAGACCTACCTCTCTGGGTGCTCTGCGGGAGCCCAGTGGAGAGGAGCAGGCAGCAGTGGGTTGGTAGATAGGGCGCAAGCATGGACACCTGGCTGATATTCACGTGGTCGCATAGGTCATTCGGTGATTCATTTAGAGCCTTCCAAAGATGCTGTCATCTCCCAGATTTCCTGTGACTTTGATCTTTTCATTTTATTCAGCAACTATTTATTGAACACCTATTGGGTACAGGGCTTTGATACACACTTTAGATACAAAGATGAGCAGGGCAGAGGCTATCCCTGCCCTCAAGTGGCTTGCAGACTCTTGGGAAAGGAGGCACCTGATTTCATGGCAAATTATTTGTTACCTTATATATCTCAGGCTTAGTTCCCTCATCTTTGAAGCTGCAATAATCATAGAGTCTCCTCCTAAGGTTGTTGTGAGGGTTCGATGAGCTACTCTATGTAAAGTGCTTAGCACAGCAGTAAAAGCTGAAATATTATTCTTATTCCCACGTGACTCCAGGACACTTGAAGCCTCCTGGGTTTGGCAGCTCAGACAGCTCTCTATGGGCTAGGGGGGCGCCTCTGACCCCAAGTCCCAGTTCAACATCTGGACTTCCGTTTACAGTAGTTTGAGTTCTGGCATTCCGCTTTTATTTGAGGTTCAACCCAGAGGGGCATGGAAAAAATTGGATTTATTTTTATGACAGTTCTTAGTGGAGACTGGTGATCAATCATATGTCAAGAGGATGTTTTGAAAGGAAGCGGATTATAGGTGGACTTGGGAAACCAAGCCCTGCTTACAAAGTGAGCCGTAGTAAACACATCCCTTTTTCTCTCCGCTCCTCAATTTTCTCACCTGTAAAGTGGAGGATAATAATACCGACCTCGGACGGTTCTGCTGGGATTCAGTGAAGTAATAGGAGTGAAAGCCCCTAGCACATGCTTGCTGGGCACCCAGTAGGCGCTCAATAAATGGAAACTCCTACCTTTAATGTCATTGGGTGTTTGATGGAGAGCATTGCATTGACTATCTAAGCCATTTTGTCGCATCGATACTAATTAAGAGAATCACAGTAATGAGCCCAAGTACGATGTATCAACGCAGATGCTGCAGGCCACCAGAAAAATATATCACAACTGTAAAGCAGGCCTGGTGTTCAATAAATACTTTGCAACAGATTAATCATCCCCTACACCTGTGCAGTACTTCAGAGTTAATGAAGCAGGTTCGCTCTTGTTGGTGTGGTAAATGTTCACAATAGATAGGAGAGGTTGACATTAACTCATTGGACAAATATCTCAGAGCACCATGAAGAATATTGTAGCTGCGAAGGAGACAGGGCTCCTGGCTCAAAGAAGACTTCATGCTTGTTTGAGAAATGGGCAGATCTGTTAGTTGCTTCTCTTGAGTGTGATAGAAGAAGGAGATATACAGTGGAGGGGCACCTCACCCCCGAGGGATCACAAAAAGCTTCTTAGTGGTGAAGATGTCAAATCTGAGTCTTAAGATGTGACTAGGAATTTTGTAGATGAAAAGGTCTGCGTTAGTTACGGTAGGCTAGACTGCAGTAACAACTAGACCCAAACATACAATGGCTTCATACATTTGAAGGTTTTTAAAATTCTATTTTTAATACAATTTTGGAATATTTTAGATTTACAGAAAAGTTGCAGAAAGGGTAAAGAGAGTTCTCATCTACTCTCCACCAAGTTTCCCCTAATGTTACCATCTCACATTCCCATGGTACATTTTTCAGAACTAAGACATTAACATTGGTAAGTTACTGTTAACAAAACACCAGATTTTATTTGGATTTTACCAGTTTTTTTCCCACGAATGTGCTTTTTCTGTTCTAGGATCCAATCCAGGATACCACATTGCACTTAGTGAAGTTCACTTTTTGCTCTCTCTGGGCAGGTAGACAGGACGACCAGTCCTCTGCTCAGAGGACAGAGGCCCTGACATCCTCAACCCATGCCTTCTTAGGTTGTCCTGGTCATCTCCCCCACAGCAAGCATCATGGGGGGGGGGGGCGGTGCATGTGAGGCGCTTGAGGGCAGAGCCAGGTCCCGCCCATCACTTCCGCTCACATTTCATTGGTGAAAACTCACCTTGAGATTTTGTGCTTGCTGTGCAATTTTGCTGTGAACCTAAAACTGCTCTAAAGAATAAAGCCTATTTAAAAAAAAAAAAAAAAGAAGAAGTCTTGAGGCCACCCATAGCCAAAATGAAGATAGAAAATATATTCTCTAGCTGAGTAGCTGCTTCCCAGCTGTAGCTATATGGTCTGGAAGGGGAGAATGAATTTGGTAGAGAGCTAGTTGTCTATGCCACAGGAGGATATAGGAGGGTATTCGAAGCAGAAGAAATTGCATTAATAAAAGCAGAAAAAGGGCAAGTGCTGTTATTTCCATTTTATAGGCAGGAAGTTACAGGAGTCACCCGAGACGGCACAGCTGTTAAGCAGGGCTACAGCATCTCGACCCCAGGTCTGCCTTGGCACCCAGACCAACCTGTGCTTGTTCCCCTGATTCAAGAGGCCTTCAGACCAGCAGCCTGATCGGCCAGATGAGCCACGGGGATGCGTTCCCATCGCATACATTTCTGCAAGGGCATTTTATCTGAAGTTTTACAACTGTTGGATGCCGGAGGAAGGCTTTTCCCCAGATTCCTTCATTCTCCCTGAGAAGAGCGAGTGATGAAAGAGGATAAGAGAGGCACTGTAAGGGCCCCAAATTGATGCGCTTCTCCCACCAGGCTCCAGGCTGCATCTGTGCCCAGGGGCTCAGTCACAGCTGGGCACGAGGGGGATAGCGATGCATTCCAGACAGTGTGTCTCTCTGTCATTCTCACATGCGATGCTGGTGTCTGTTGATTTCTGGCTGGACGGAATGTAATTGCTTCCCAGGCTGACAGTGACACATGGTGGTGTGGGGCGTACACTCCTCTGAGTGATGGGATAGGCTTGAGCACCTAGACTGACAGAAACAGGTACTGTCAGAAAGCTGCGAGGGCCTTGCTTCTCAGCTTGAGGCCCCCCAGGCATGGAAAGAGCACCCGGCGGGTGGGCTCTGAGCTGCTTCAGGAGCGAGCGTCTGTGTCTCTTGGGGCGGGAGGGGCAGCCTAGGGACGGTCCAGGTACCGCCCTCTCTCAGTTCCGACACGAGAGCCCCAGGGCACAATTTGTAGCTTGATCCACATTGGAGGAATGTGCCTAATTCCTCTGTGTGACCATCAAAATGGAAATAGATGGACTGGGCCTTTCCTCCCTTATTTTAAAAGTAATACATGTCCATTGGGAGAAATTCAGACGATGCAGAAAAGTGAAAGGAAAAAGCACAGTTGACCCCAAATGCTTCTCGCCAGACCTAACCACTTTGGAATTTTGCTCTGTTTCTGTTTCCTTATGTGAAAAACACTGGCCGGCTGTTGGGCATACAGCCAGGCTGCACCTTGCTGCCCCCCTCGCTTGTGTTAGGGTGGCCACGTGGTTGCATTTTAGCCGGTAGTACATGGGGTAGAAATGAGTTGCGCCACCTCTAGACCTAGCCCTTAAAATGCTCCACACCCACTGTCTTTTCTTCTGGTGGCCAGAGGCAGAAGACCCAGTGGAGGATTTCATACTCTGGGGGACAGCGGAGCCACCGATAGAAGGAGCTAGGGCTATTCAGTGACCAAGCGAAGCCGGGCCTCCCTGCAGACCCATAATTGACTGTGATAGGAGAAAAAAATGAATAAATATTTCCTGTGTTCAGTCTCTGAGGTTACAGATGTTAGTCTACCCTGAATAAAACACCTCCGAAACACTTGCTGTGGGTCCGTGCATGTGTGTACAAACACACCCACGTGTACGATAATGGAGTCATATCTTCAGTTATTTTTTGCAGCCTGCTTTAATCTCTGAAAAGTGGTGTGAATATCTATCCATGATAAAGATTGATTTACTCAATTACTTTAAGATCGACATATTCTTCCATTATCTGTATGTACCATAATTCATGTAACTACTCCCCTATCCCTAGACTTTTAGGTTGCTTCTAACTTCTAAATTTTATGAGTGCTTCTGTTATTAACAGGCTGTACATGTCTTTGTGCACGTATCTACCCATTTCCTTAGGACATAGTCCCAGAAATTGAATTACTTGACTACATTTAAATGGTCTTTGCTCATCATAGGAGTATGTGAGAGATGAAATTTCCCCAAATCATCAGTTGCCTGAATATGAAGCTGATGAGTGAAAACCAGTAGCTTGTTTTAACGTGTTCTTTGTTTATTGATCATGTTGAGCAACTTTTTCATGTATATTGGACCTTATTATTACCAATTGCCTCTTCTTTATGCATTTGCTTTTCTGTTGGGGCTTTATACGTTTCTTCTTATTTTGTAGGAGCTATTTGCATAGTAAGGATAACATATTACTAATATGTCTTTCAAATTTATTTAGTTTTTAACATATGTTCTTTGTATTCTTTTTTATAGAGAAGTTTTTAATCATTATTTCAGTCTTTCTTATTTTTAGCATTATTATACTTTCTGGAAACTAAGGCCAGAATATGAACATATTCTCTAGATTTTATAGCATTTTTATGATTTTTCTTTAAGCCTTTAATCTTTCTAGAATGTATTTCCATATAAAAGTGATGTAGTGGTCTGGCAGGAAGGGAGACAGACCAGGCATGTTCAAAGCACTTAGAAGAAGGTTGGGGTAGCTAGTCTGCAGTGTTGCAGGAGGACATGTGGCACTGAGGCTGGCGGGATCGTCAGGCCAGCTCATGAGGGTGGTGGACCCGGGGGTCTACATGCTGATCTCAGGTGCCTGTAGGGCATCCACATATGCCGGTGGGGAACTCGGGTTTTGGATGAAGTTGATGCTTAAATCTCAGAGACTAGACCTTGGAATAGACTCCTGAGAACTGAGTGCGTATATCCATAAACATTCTTAGGTCAGTATGTTCATAATAGCCCCAAACTGGAAACAACCCAGATGGTCATCAACAGGAGAATGGAACAACAAATTGTGATATTATATCCATATAATGGAATACTACTTAGCAATAGAAAGGCACAAACTATTGGAACATTCAGTAATGTGGATTAATCTCAAAACCTTTATGTTTTTGAGCTAAACACAAGGGTGCATACTCTGTGATCCCATTTATATGATGCTCAAAACTCCTCCTCTGATGATAAGAGAATAGTGCTTAATTTGTGTGTTTTAACAGGCTTATAGTTATGCAAGAGTGAGTGCAATGTTAAGAAGTCATCCTTTAAAAAAGATTTCAATTCCAAAGAAAGTGTTCCAGTATTATGGGAAAATAGTAACCTAAAAATTATTTTACACAAAATACGTTACTTGAAAAAAGCATTCATTTGTTTATGCTTATTTTAATTCAAATAAATTATTTTTAGTTTTTTTTTTTTTAAAGGAATATTGCTTACCTATGAAGGTGTGGTATTACCTATGGTAGGGAACAAGGGTACTTCCGTAGTGATGGGAATAAATGGTCTCTGTATCGGTTTGGGTGGCAATTATGTAGATGTATACATGTATAGAAATTCATCAAGCTATACACTTCAGATTTGTAGATTTTACTGAATGCAAATTATAACTCAAAAGAAAAACACATCTTGGGAATGGATAAAACATTCTACCTCATTTTACAGAGGAAGCAACTGAAGTCCATAGAGGTGAAGTGGTTTGCTCTGAGGTGATGTTTTAGAACAGGGTTGCCTGATTTCAAGGCTGCAGCCAAGTGAGGATAGAATTGTGATTTCCCTTATCAACCATAGGATGGAGATCCAGGCCTAGGATTCAAACCCCTGAGAGGGCCCCAGGGGGAACCACAGCCAGTTATTAGCATCACAGTCAATGAGGCTGCAGTCCCAACAGAAATCTGTGTTAAGTAGGGAAGCTGAGGCATGGAGTGCATGTCATGATGAGCTGGAAGTCCGTGCATGTTGGGGTTCAGGAGCAGAGCTCCTCTGATTTCCCAGTCCCCACGGCACATCTCGCTTGGCAAAGGCAGGCAGTGTGATGAAGTGTGGAGACTAGCTTTCTAACCCCACCCCCGCAAGTCCATAAGAAACAAGTCTTGGCAAGAAACAAGCAAAAGTACACAGAGTTCCAGAACTAGAGAAGCGGCACAAGGATCTAAATATACCCTAAAAGAATTTTACACTTGGCTTCACTGGTACACACCTGTGGGACCATTCGTGCCAGTTTTTTGTCTTCAGATGTCCCCATGGCATTCATGGAACACTGATGGTGACGCTAGGACGGCCTCCTAGATATTAAATACTCACTGATGACACTTGCAGTCCAGAAGTGAGTCAGACCAAATGCCCCTTCCTGCTGCTGGCTGGAATCCCAGCCCAGCCTCGGCCCTTTGCAGGGACTTAGGAACGTAGGCAGTGACTGAAGGCCTGTGCTTTTCCTCTTGAGTTTGTGGGAGGAGGCCAGTACCTCCTCATGGAACTCTCTAAGGAAACTAGCGCACATGTTTACTGATTCCAGAGCAGTTCATTGCTAGGGTTATATTTCCGAGGAAGAAAAAGCAATTGTTACAGTCCTTAAACGAAGGCAAAAGCACACCTCATTTAGAGGCTATCGCTGCATCCCGGGGACCGCCAGCCACAGGTTACCTGCAGGGCGCTGGGGCCTATCCGGAAGCCTCCTAGACCTTTCGGTCCCTGGGAGGAAATTGCCCACAGTCTTGAAAGGGTCATTATGAAAAGAGACTGGAGAGTGCCTGGGGCAGCATGTCCGTGTTCTTCTTCCACAGAGGAGGGAGCCAGGAAAGAAGCTTTCGCTAAAGCCATTGGGATTCCAGTCAGACACTTAGAAACACTCATGGGTGGGGATGTCCTAAATGATGGGCCCTGGTCCCTGTCCCCCGAGAAGTTCACAGTCTACCGAGGGAAACAACAGATCCTCAGTTGCTCGCAACAAGAATCCAGATTGAGGTGCCTGTGTGCTGCTACGTACACGTCTTGGGGTCCCAGCTGCAGGCATGTGGCACAGTGAATGGGTGAGCGAAGGAAGGTAGAGAAAGGGCTGTCTACAAAGATGAAGGCAGTGATTCCCAACCGGCAGTTTTGTCTCCCAGTGAACATTAGCAATGTCTGGAGACAGTTTTTGGTCACATTTTGGTCACAACTTGAGGAAGGTGCTATTGTCATCTAGTGAACAGAGGCCAGACTTGTTGAGAAACATCCCACAAAGCACAAGACAAATGCCCACAGTAAGGAATTATTCAGCCCCAAATGCCAACGGAGCTGAGAAAAACCCTGCTGCAGAATAAGGTATCTACTGCCCAAACCATGAAGAAGCGGGGGAGAGTGATCGTCCCAACTTCTCCATCCACCTGTCCTCCAGTCTCACACCCACACTTCCTATTAGCTGGACCCAACCAGAAGCAAGAGACCAAGAGAGCCCAGTGGGGCAACCTGTAGAAATTAACTTGCTCAACACTGCTTGTTGACACCAACATCCATGATAAGGCAGGAAGGCCAGCATTATAAGGCAAGGGGACCAGACCGCATCCCTAGCTCTACCTGAGCCCTGGTCCTCCCGAGACAGCAGCACAGGTGCTCAGCAGCCCTGTGCTGTCCTGTTTTTTGTCTTTGCTTCCACTGATGCTCTTTTAATGTTTGCTGTCAGAATGAGGGCAGGCCCTGGGGGTAGGAGCTTTCTCTGAGTTCAGAGAAGAGAGAGCATGCAGGACGCTGGAAGAGAGCCCCGTGATGCTGCTGAAATGTCTCATGTGGATTTTCATACAGTTCAAAAACTTCTCACCTCCCACCCGGCTTGGATGAGAAAGTAAAGAATTAAGGAGCTGTGACATTTTTCTAGCACAATGAACTTTAAAAATGGAATTGCTGTGCAGAGCAATGACTGATATTTCGGTAAACAGGCTAAGTACAACTGCACTATGGTTATTTCAGCTTTGACATTTCTTTGCATTTAGAATAGCATCGGCAGGGATGTTTGGAGACCAAGTTGTTCTCTCTTCTCAGAGCCCAGTTTATTCAAGTCAGGATTCAAAGAGCATCAGTGGAAGGGACTGTAATGTCGGCCAAGTCCTCCAGCCTCTAGGTATCATTCCATCCTCTTCCTGGTCACATACTACCCCTCCCTTAATAAGACGCCATGAAGAAGAAAATAAGAATGCATTGGAAATCTATTAAATGAACTTATTTTTTTTAACATCTTTATTGGAGTATAATTGTTTTACAATGGTGTGTTAGTTTCTGCTTTACAACAAAGTGAATCAGCTATACATATACATACATCCCCATATCTCCTCCCTCTTGCGTCTCCCTCCCTCCCACCCTCCCTATCCCACCCCTCTAGGTGGACACAAAGCACCGAGCTGATCTCCCTGTGCTGTGCAGCTGCTTCCCACTAGCCATACATTTTACATTTGGTAGAGGGGAGAGGAAATATAGGTTTGTTGTTCACCTAGCGAGTGTCAGGCACTCTGCTAAGTGCTTTACAAAAGTTATCACTTTTGCCCAAAGCAGAGCTTCCTCCAACCACCCTTACTGCCCTGAGGCTCTGGCCTCTGGGGTAACAAAAAAGAAAGGTGGTAAGGACAAAATCCAGGGTGCTTTCAGATTCTCAGGGAATTATATAGCTTGGAATCCCCTGTGCACATCACAAAGCAGGCAATGTGACCTTAGAATTAAGCCCAGCTCAAAGGGCAGAATTTGGAAAAGTTTTATATAGATTGAATCCCTTTCTGTACTACAACAATTTTCCCAATCCCTCTGACTTTCTATCCCATCAGCATAACAACCCACAGTTCAGGATAAGCCCTGAGGACACTGAGAGTTCAGTGGAAGGACCACACACGAACACCTGACCTTTGCCTCATTTTGGAGATGTTTGTCTTCATATAGCGTTCAGCCAGCAAACTCATGCCATCTTGGCGTGGACCATCCGGTCATCACTCGACATCCGCCTTCTTGGTCACAGCGATCCCAACTCTTTCACACCAGGGATTCTGCTCAGAGTCTTAGGAAAGCTGAGCCCCAAGTTGACATGAATCTTAAGGATCCCATTTGTGGCCAGCTAGCTTTGCATCAGCCACGAACTGACACTGAGCAACAGCCCTAAAGGAAGATGGCTGGCTCACAGGTGGTTACTTCAAGTCATAATTTCAAAGGAGATTCACTCTCGTCAAGTAACGATAGGGGTGTCAGTAAATCCATGAGGGTGAGGTGGGTTTGACATTAGCAGACACCCAGCTCCATTTGGGAATTCACTGAGTGTGTTAGTCATTTCTGCCTGGAGTTGGTCTTCTTGCCAGTCTTTTCAGGAACTGTGGAATGGATCCCAGCCCCACCCCTTGGTGCGTGTGAGTCCATTTCCCTCTTTACGGGTTTGTCAAGACCAGTAATGATAATACTTAACCACCTTTCGGTTACATGCATGGTTCATTTAACTGAAAGGATATTTTGTATCTGTAACTGCTGAATGTGTTAGCCGTGGCCAAGGTCTTGCGGACCAGATGAATGTCTGTCCCAGATTTCCTGAGCACTCCTGCCGAGGCATTGCAGGGTCAGAGCTGGTCAGGTAGAGAAAACGAGGTGAAGCAGACATTTCTAAGTGTTCGCTATGGCAATTCAGCCATTTTGTTTGTATGACTTTTGTGTTTTAAACCAAAAGTTGCTACTTAAAATGACCCTTCTGTACCCTAGCCATTGATTATCTGGACCCATTTGCTCTCCCAATAATGAGGAAACAGACTGGCCAACGGTTTGACCTCTGGCAACAGGGTTGGCTGGGACTGGCTACCCGAGGCTGGTTGGTGTCGGAAGAGGTGCAGTTACACCACTGACAAAGGGATGGAAACTCTAGGGGAACACTGTATCCCTAGCACCGCCAGGTATGGGACCTCCCTATGACCTGTTGGACTGTTTTGCTGGTACAGAGGCCCCTTGAACAGAGCAAAGGGTGAGGGCAGAGTAGCGATTCTGTACATTCAAATGAAACAATGCTGAGCATTTATGGATGTTTGGAGAACTGGGACTGTCTACTTGTTCACTGCTGCGTTCCCAGGGCATAGCGCAATAACTGATATACAGTGGACACTCAGCACACAGTTGACGGAACGGATGAATCCATGAATGTGTTCTGGAACGGACACTTAAAGCAAAGCCTTTGAAGGCATCGCGCAAGACCATACAGCTTTTCCATGGAGGAGCTGAGCTTCCAACCCCGATATCCCTGTCTCTGTCACACTGGGTTTCCTTTCACGTTTACAGGATGCTAGTAGCTCTCAGTTGGGAAAAGTGTCCAGCAGAGCAGAAGAGCAGAGGAGAGGGACACATATTCCTTCTCACGGGGCTCATGGTGGTCTCAGACCCAGGTGAGGGGTAACCCTGCCTGAATGAAGACCGTGACATGGGGTTTCCTCACATACACACTGAGTAGCTTTTCCCTGGGTATCAGCAGCTGTCTTTCCTGTCATCAAGTTAGGGATAAATTGATTAAGCAGTGATGCTCATTGAACTTCTTCAAACTAACCACAACGTGCGACGCGTTTGGTAGCCAACAGCCATAGTTCTGCATCTTCATAAAAAAACTGCATGGAGAGCAGGGAGCCATGCTGCACACAGGCTCTGGGGTGAGAAAAATCCTTGGTTCTAATCTGGCTGTTCTAAGTTGTGAGATCCTCTGAGGGTTACTTCGTATCTCTGAGGTTTAATCTCCTCCTCTATATCCCAGGAATAACAAACCAACTCATAGCATCGTATTGAAGCTTGAATCATCAAATGTATAAGCATTCTAGCAATCTAGTGATATTCATGGATTCAAAAAAGCAGGGTTGCTTCCCCAACATTCACCTCCTGCATGATTTTTAGGACGTGACTTAGGTCCCAGCCTTAGCCCCTCCCATCTGTAAATGGGAGGCGATGATAATCACTGTCCTTCCTGGTCTCGCAGGCTTGTTGCGAGATTTGAGTGAGCTGTGAATGAGGAGGAGGAGATGGAGAAATTCAGCTTCAGACTCTGTCACACTTGCCTGCACTTGCAGGAGGGGACAGTGTGCCTCATGTCACTTGGGGCTGGTTTGACTCTTGGGGGCTTTTTGCTTTAGGGCACCTTAGAGAGATGGGTCTACAACCGACCAGGATGGAGAAACGTTGTGATGACGTGACTTCCGTGACCTGAGTTAGGCGGGTCTCTGCCTGAGAGGACAGTGTGAACAAACCAGATAGAAGGGTTTCCAGCACAGTCCTTAACTACTTAATAGATGTGTGACTTGAGACAGTTAACATCACTTCTCTGGGCCTCTGTTTTATGATCTGCTCTTCTTCCGGACTTTGCTTAAATGGCATCCTCTCAGAAAAATCGTTTTATATTCATCAGTTTTATTGTGGTAACAACAACAAAAATATCATTGGCTTATACGACAAACATTTTTTGTCTTGATCACATGTCCCATAGATGCGGGCCTGCTGGAGGTTGTACCCCTGCTGCACATGTTGTCTCATTCCAGAGCCCAGGCAGAAGGGCTGGCCCTCACCTGGGACTTTTCAGTTTTCATGGCAGAAGGTAGAAACAAGACACTGAGCTAATCACACAAGTGCATTCAAAGCTTCCTATTTGACATGGTATGGGTCACATCTGCTCACATTCCCATTAGCCAGAGCAAGTCACATAACAAGCCTCCTGTCTGGGGTAGGGAAAGAATACAAGTCATGGCAGGGGCCGGATAGAGAATCACCTTGGAGCGGAGGAAGTATGGGACTTTTTACAATAATACAACTTATCACAACTTCCCTGATGACCTTATTTAAAGTTGCCCCCAATACCAGCATGCTTACCGTGATCTTCGTTTAATTTTTATGTGTCATCATGCTCTGTCGTCATTCTCTGTCTTTTATCTTGTTGATGTATAATTGACTTACAATGTTGTGTTAATTTCTGCTGTACAGCAAAGTGATTCAGTTATACACATATATATATATATACATATACAATCTTTTTCATATTCTTTTTCATTATGGTTTATCACAGGATATTGAATATATTTCCCTGTGCTATACTGTAGGACCTTGTTTATACATTCTGTATATAACAGTGTGCATCTGCTTATCCCAAACTCCTAATCTATCCCTTCCCCACCCCTCTCCCCCTTGGGAACCACAAGTCTGTTCTCCATGTCTATGAGTTTGTTTCTTTTTCATAGATAAGTTCATTTGTGTTCATAATTTTAGATTCCACATATAAGTGATATCATATGGTATTTGTCTTTTGCTGCAGATGGCATTATTTCATTCTTTTTTATGGCTGAGTAGTATTCCATTGTGTGTGTGTGTGTGTGTGTGTGTGTACACACACACTACATCTTCTTTATCCATTCATCTGTTGATGGACATTTAGATTGTTTCCATGTCTTGTCTATTGTGAATAGTGTTGCTGTGAACATAGGGGTGCATGTATCTTTTTGAATTATAGTTTTGTCTGGATATACGCCCAGGAGTTGGATTGCTGGATCATATGACCACCCTACTTTTAGTTTTCTGAGGAACCTCCATACTGTTCTCCATAGTGGCTGCACCAACTTACATTCCCGCCAACAGTGTAGGAGGGTTCCCTTTTCTCCACACCCTCTCCAGCATTTGTTATTTGTAGACTTTTTAATGATGGCCATTGTGACCAGTGTCAGGTGGTACCTCATTGCGGTTTTGGTTTGTATTTCTCTAATAATTAGTGATGAAGAGCATCTTTTCATGTTTTATTTAGTTTTTTAAAATTGTTTGTCTGTATCTGACTTCCCTAGAATGTCAGCTCCAAGAGGGCCCGAGTTTTTTATCTGTGTTTCCACGGATGTGTCCTCAGAGCCTGGGACAGGAACATAAGTACTTTGAATCGATGAATTACTCAGTGTGTAATGTGAAGATAATGCAGGACAACGAGCCTCAAGTGCACCCCTGAGCATTAAATCCTCCCTTCCAGGCCCAGCGTGTTCTGTACCCATTTGACTGACATCTGTCCCCAGTTGCTCTAGTATTAGTCTCCTGAGTTCTTCTGAAAGTCACACTTGAGAACGCGTTTGTCAGTCAGCACCCAAAAATGGTCTGCTGACATACCATTTGTAAGGTATGCAGATGAAATGTTAGGATAAGTGATGAGGATAGGCAGCCCCCGCTCCAGAACACAGTACTTTCCTAAAACTGTGCTTTGAAAATTGAGAGCCCACTGTTAGATCAGTCGACATAGATTTTTTTTCTTTTTTTGGTAGGGGATAAGGAAGCCTATTTCAAGACATTTAAAAATAATAACAATCCCCCAACTACCCTCACCTTTAACATAAAATCTTCAATGCTCTATTTCCTGCATTAAATATATCTTCGTCTTCATGTCTTTGACAACTGAGTGCAAATGTGACCAGTTTAAGCCCAACGAGCGTCCAATGGAGGCTAAACATTTACCACTTTCAGCCATGCTTAATGATTCCCAGCATTGCCTGAGGTTTATGGAGCCACGCTTCTCATCACAAATGTGAGTGCTTCCATAATCTCACTTCAGTATTCTGTTTTCACGTAATAATAATGTGACAACATGAAAAACGATTTCAAATATTCACTTATCCCAGATCTATTTTCTGAGCACCCATTAAGTGTCTATTACTCTAATAGGCAGGTGGTACCTAGAGGTGAGTAGTAAGAACAGCCTCCCTGCCCTCATGGAGTTTTCAAACCCTTTGGGGAGAAAATTACATCAGTGATATTGTGCAAAGGAGTGATGCAGCCAGTATTTAACTGGTGGATGACAAAAGTGGCCATCATGTGATAGCTCTGGGTTTGTTTGTTTTTTTAATATGTTAATACAAAAAGCATACGTTTTACAGAGAAAAGGTGTTTTAAGTATTGCTTCTGAACAGTATTCAAGATGGAAAACTGTCCAAAGTTGAATAAACAGAACTCAAGGACTGCCTATATGTAATTATGAATTCTTTTCTCTTCTTCCAAGAACTTTCTCTGTCTGAAAATGCCACAGGTATTTTCTTATCTTAGATAAAGTGGCTCTAAGACCAAGGAATGCCCAGGGCTGCTCCTTGCGCCGCTTTCCCTGGCTCTTGATGGTATTTTCTACTCTGTTGCCCCAGCCAGAAACCTTGACATCACCCTAGATTCTGCCTTCCGTTCATCCTCCATCAAACATTTCCCCAGGCCCATCGATTCTACCTGAACCGTCTTCTATATATACCTGGCTTCCCTCTCTAGCCCACTGCTGCGGCTTCATGGAAAGAGCTCAGCTCCACCCTGGAACATTGCAGCCGCCTTCCTGTCTGAGGTCTCAACCCAGTCCTGGTTTCCAGGTGACCCTGTAAAACTGTGATCTGGCCACTTCACTCTGCTTAAAATTCTGTGGGTTAGAGAGGGAAAGCAAGAGAGTGTATGGAGAAGAGAGCATTGAAGAGTGTGTAGGAAGGGAAAAGTAAAAATGTGGGAGAGAGTAAAAGTGTGTGGCAGAGAGAAAGTGTGTAGGAAGGGAGAGAGAGAAAGGAAAAGAGCGTGTGTGAGAGAGAAAGTGAAAGTGTGAGAAAGAAAATAAAAGTGAGTGAGAGAAAGAAAAAGTATATATGGGAGAGAGAAAGAAAGGAAAATTGAATGGAGAGATAGAAAGGAAAAGTGTGTGAGAAAGTGAACGTGTGAGAGAAAGAAAGTAAAATGAGCTGAGAGAACGAAGTTGTGGAGGGAGATATAGAAAGTAAAAGTATATGAGAGAAAAAGAAATAAACGTGGAAGAGAGAAAGGAACATTGTGTGGAGGGAGAGAGACAAAGGAAGAGTGTGTGAGAGAAAAAGTAAAAGTGAATGAGGGAGAGAAAGTTGGAAAAGTTGAGGGAAATTGTGGCTACAAGGATGAGAGAAAAGGAAGGAGGGAGAATGAGTGAAAAGAGGGACAATGAGAGAGACAGACAGATTGACGTTATATCCCAGGATCACGTGTGCGCGGAGCCCCTTTCCACAGTGTTCAGCAAGCTACCAGGTCTCCTTGGAAGCTCAGTCTGGTTCTTTCCAGCCTTCTGTTTTCTCAGACCAGACTCACACAGTGTCAGAAGCAAGATACACGTGCACCTGGAGTTGTGTCCTGCGGAGGTTCTGTTACAAGTGGCATAGTGGCAGATCAAATTTAAAGCTTTCACAGTTTATGATTTGGGGTGCAGGTGCGGTGCATTATTTAGAGATGAGTCATTTCATGATACTATTTGCCACTATAAGGAACCTTTCCTACTATGGGGACCCCAGCTCCTAGGTAAGGAAATGCAGGTATTTGGAGGGCTATCGAGGCGGAGGAAAATAAAGAAGATAGCACCAGCCTAACCAAGTTTGTCTTTCAACCCATATTTCTTAAGGAGACACTAGTTGGTTTTCTGTTTAAGCCCTACCCCAGTTAAGTTTTATGTGTAGCCAGAGTTAATAGTTGAAGTAGGGGCATCGGTGCACGTGGACACTGACATGAGAAGAGATGTAAAATTCTACACATGAACAGCTTGCTTTTCTACATGTTACCTTCCTTCTGTGTGTCTTCTGTTGCTATCGATTGGCTTCAGAGTGGAGGTGGGATGTAAGGGCAAGTCATTATTCTTTAGGGAAGGGAGCAAGTATAAATGTCAAAGAAAAAGTGAAATATTTAAACTATGCCACAGAAAGAAACCATGTGAAACTCGACTTACTAATGAATGCCCAAATAGAATGCATTACATAAATCTCATGCACTATCATTTTTTAAAAAAGAAAACTAGTATTCAGTGTTTCAGGCTATGTCGGTCCTTGAGACTACATTTTTTTTTTTAAAGAGCTGAATTGAATTTAAAAGGTTTGTGGTTTTATGCAAAGGGGTTTCTATAAGTAGACTAGAATGATTTTTTAAAAAATTATCATTGACTTGTGCATGGTAATGTTTAAATGGTCAATTTCAAATTGTTTCGGGTCAGGAGTTCTACCACTGCCTCATTTATTCCTTTGACAATCAGTTTCTAAGGACCTACTGTTTGCCAGCTGAGGGCCTGGCATAGAGAAAACAGAAATAATTAATATATAGCCTCTGCTTTAGTGTGTATAAACACTAGTGGTAGATCCTGACATGTCACTGGAGTATTCCCAAAGTGTTTACACATCCCTTGACTTTCTCCAAAAGATTGCCCTACATTCTGTAGTTTAGGTCTTAATTCCTGTTCATTCAAAACATGACAGTCAGAGGTATCCTTCTATAGACATGCCCTGTTGTTCATTACCTTCTCTTGATTCCTTCTAAAATATCTCTTGGACTTCTCCCTTCCTCTGTGCAGGCATCCTCCCCTCACACCTGTTAAGTCAATCACCCCTTGTGCTTACTTCATACACAGGCTCCTAACAGAGTTGACTATCCCCACTCTCAACACTTCTGACCTATTTTTTTTTTAAAAACATCTTTATTGGAGTATAATTGCTTTACAGTGGTGTGTTAGTTTCTGCTTTATAACAAAGTGGATCAGCTCTACGTATACATATGTCCCCATATCTCCTCCCTCTTGCGTCTCCCTCCCTCCCACCCTCCCTATCCCATTCCTCTAAGTGGTCACAAAGCACCGAGCTGATCTCCCTGTGCTGTCTTTTTTTGTTCTTTAACCAAAATATAATTTCCTCTTGGTTTAGCAAAGTAAGATATTTTCTACAGAATAACTGAGACAGGTTTAAAGAAGCAAAACTCATTAGCAATTCCACCACTCAGGATGAATCCTGATAATAACTCATTCTATTACCTACGTTTTTTTGTCCCATGTATATATTTCCCTCCAAAATTGAGATCATGGTGTGTGAAGTTCTCAGTACACTATTTTTATAGCTGAAATAGATCAGATTGTTCTCCAGATTGTGACTATTGCTCCAAAGCACCATATTTAGTGAAGGAATAACATTCTATTTTATGGAGAGCCTATAATTGACCTAATTAATTCCCAGATAGAGAGCTTTTTTTTTTTTAGGATTTCCCCACATTTTCACTACTGTTAAATGTTTGATGAGAGACATCTATATCTTATACCATTAATTTAGTATTTGGAATAAAGGCCAAGAAATTGAATGACTAAGTCAAATTATATTGAATCAGGCCACCATTTGATTTTATCATTTCTTTGTTCATCTTGGCCAATAACCAAAACAAAATGGATCCTTTGCTTATGGTTGGTCTTTCTTAGTTAATAGTGATGCTGCACATATACCATCAGTCGTCTTAATGTCTTTTCTGAATGTAGATAGTCTATTTACAGAGATCTATTTATGTCCTTTGCCCATTTATAAAAACATCCCTGACTGTCTTTTACTTATTGATTTACAGAGGTCTTTACATACAAAATAGAAACGTGTTGTTTCATAGGTTACCAACATCACCCTACTTTTTATTTTTATTGTGTTTCATATATACAGAAGAATTTAATTATAATGTTTATTACTAAATATGCTAATTACGAAAGTAAGTACAAGGACTTCCCTGGTGGTGCAGTGGTTAAGAATCCGCCTGCCAATGCAGGGGACACGGGTTCGATCCCTGGTCCGGGAAGAGCCCACATGCCATGGAGCAACTAAGCCCGTGTGCCACAACTACTGAGCCTGCGCTCTATAGCCCATGAGCCACAACTATTGAAGCCCGCACACCGAGAGCCTGTGCTCCGCAACAAAAGAAGCCACCACAGTGAGAAGCCCATGCACTGCAATGAAGAGTAGCCCCCACTCGCAGCAACTAGAAAAAGCCCACGCACAGCAATGAAGACCCAACGCAGCCATCAATCAATCAATCAATCAAAACAAAAGTAAGTACATATTCAAATCAGAGAACTTAGAAATAGAAAGGCAGAAAGGCAGCAAAACCAACCAGAGGTATGCAATTTTGTCTTTATCTTCAGTTTTTTTTTTTTTTTTTTTTTTTTTTTGCGGTACGTGGGCCTCTCACTGCTGTGGCCCCTCCCGCCGCGGAGCACAGGCTCCGTAGGTGCAGGCCCAGCGGCCACGGCTCACGGGCCCAGCCGCTCCGCGGCATGTGGGATCCTCCCGGACCAGGGCACGAACCCGTGTCCCCTGCATCGGCAGGCAGACTCTCAACCACTGCACCACCAGGGAAGCCCTTCAGTATTTTTTATATATTATGTAAACATAGTTTTATACTGTTTATACATTTCTGTAGCTTTTTTCATATATATATGTTTCACAATTTATTATGTTAGGAAATATTCTGTTACAATAACTTTTTTATAATTGAATAGGTTATTCTATATAAGTCTTTATTTCACAAACGTAAGAGTCTGCTAATTGTCAAGCACTGTGCTAGCATGAGGGTTAGATCTGTGAACAAAATCAGCACAGTCCCTGTGGTCTGGACAAAGAGTTTCAGCAGAGCTATAGGTGTTACAAAGGATACATACAGCCTGTATGTCTATGTCTGTGTGTGTAAAAGGCCAATGAAAATCACCTTGGGGAGTGTTGGAAAGCTAAAGGAGCTGTGTTAGAGTGCTCCAGGAAAATAGAACTAACGGGTGATATATATTATAAGGAATTAATTCACATGATTATAGAGACTGACAGGCTCAAGACTGGAGAGCTGATGGTATCATTTCAGTCTGAGGGCCCACAGGTTCAAAACCTAGGAAGAGCCAATGTTTCAGTTCCAGTCCAAAGGCAGGATAAAAGTGATGTCCCATCTCGAAAGCAGTCAGGTGGGAGGAATATACTCTTACTCAGGGCAGGGTCAGCCTTTTTGTTCTATTCAGACCTTCAACTGATTGGCTGAGGCCCACCGATATTAGGGAGCACAATCTGCTTTACTCAGTCTACTGATGAGAAGAATATCAAGCTCATCCAAAAACATCCTCACAAAAACACCCAGCGTGATGCTTGATCAAATATCTGGGCACCCCACGGCCCAGTCGAGTGGACACATAAAATTAACTGTCACAGGAAGTGATGGGTGTTTTACCTGGAGCCAGAAGAACAAGCATTGACCACATCAGGGAGGTACAGGTGTGCATCCTGGGCAGTGAAAAGACCCTAAGGTGGGGATAAGCTCTGTGCATCCGAGGACCTGAAGGAAAACCAGGTGCCTCATCACTGAGGGAGAGAGGGCATGAGTTGAGGATGGAGACGCTGACAGATGCCTGGACCTGGAAGGGCTCCAGGCCACAGTGGTGAATTTAGATTTTCTTCCAATACAGTGGGTAGTGTCTGGACTATTTTTAAGCAGAGATGTAACATGATGTGATTTTTGTATTTAAAAAATACCTCTGGTTCCTGTGAGGAGAACGCATTGGTGAACATGAACAGAGTCGAAGCAGGGAGGCCAGCGAGGAGCCTTATGCAGAGATGGTAGTGAATTC
The DNA here is from genome assembly GCF_937001465.1 of Orcinus orca. Taxonomy (NCBI): domain Eukaryota; kingdom Metazoa; phylum Chordata; class Mammalia; order Artiodactyla; family Delphinidae; genus Orcinus; species Orcinus orca. The sequence continues at coordinate 18,177,572 of NC_064574.1, forward strand.
TAACTGGCATGTTAGACGAGCAGATGAAGATGTGTTTGGTGGGTTCCAGAGATTTTGGACTTGGCCTTTTGCTGGCTGTGGCGGGTTCAATGGAGGATGAAATCAAAGCTGACTCTGGAGTTTCTGCCTTGAGAAACAGAGATTGGTGGTGGCCAGGGCTGGGATGGAAGCACCAGAGGTGAACAACTTGGGGAGAAGCTGGGGAGTTCATCTGGAGACATGTGCCTGAGGCACACCCAAGTAGAGAAGGTAAGCAGACCGTGAGGCTATAGGTGAGGAGTTCAAAGAAGAGGTCTGGCCTAAGGACATCAACTTATGAGCGAGGATGGTTCCATTTAGTGGGTACGTTCTCTGCACCAGGACTAGTCCAGGATCTTGACACGGACTAGCTCCTTTTATCCCCGCAACAAGCTTCGGACGTAGGCATAGTTATTGCCCCATTTTATGGGAGAAGACACTGAGGCACAGAGAGGTTAAGTCATCAGCTGAAGGTCACAATACGTGCAGAGAGTATTAAATCTAGGTAGTCTGTCTCCCGTGCCCCTGAATGAGACCACTTGCTGTTCTGGCTCCTCTCACTAGCACAGAATGATGTACTGTAGTGGGTCTTGAACATTAATGTGCATCGTTGTCTCTGGGAGGAGTTGCTAAAATACAGATCGCTGGGCCCCACCCCCAGAGTTTTCGATATAGTAGGTCTGGAGTGGGGCCCAAGACTTTGCATTTCTAACAAGTTCCCTCATGATACTGATAATGCTAGACCAGAAACTGCACTTTGAGAAGCACCAGTATGGAGAAAGAATAGGAACAGGCCTGCGGAAAGCCAGGGAACCCTCTTGCACTGTTGGTGGGGATGTAAGATGTAAATTGATAAAGCCAGTGGTTAATGAGAAGATATTAGGAAAGTAATAGCAAGGAAGGAGCACGGGTGATAATTAGCTTGGGAAGTAGAAAATTTCAGGAGAGAAAGGGCCAGGTATATAAAATGCTGCTGGAGTATCAGCTAAGCTAAGGACCAGAGCGTATATACCTTGAATTTAGTGACAGAGGCCATTGGCGACTTTGTGCGTTCATTAGAACTTAGGGATCGAATAAAGGTTGGTATGAGTTTGGGACAGAATGGGATTTGGTGAGGAAGTGGAAATAAGTTTAAAGAACTCTTTTGGAAAGATTTTATTTGAGCTAGGCTATCTTTGAATTTTTATGCTGTTTCCAATTTTCCATTATTATACCATTTCAGAGAGCATTGTTACACATGCATCAATGCAGATGCAGATTTTTCAGATAAATTCCTAGAAAGAGAGTTGCTGAGTGAAAAATTACTGTTGTTATTGAGGTTTTAGCTATAGGTATAGAATATAGAGGGCCAATCTGACCTCTAAAATTGACTGTGCCACTAGTCAAGGGAGTTCCTTATTGCCCTGCCCCCTCACCAATACCTGGCATTATTTTTCATTTTAATCCGTGACGATATCATATGCCAAAAATCGCATTATTTTAATTTTCAATTCTTTGGTACTTGAGGTGGAACAGGTTTTCATGTTAGCTGGCTACTTGCATTTCTTCTTTTGTAAGTTACAAATTTACCTCCCTCATACATTTTTCTTTCATTTTTTTCCTATTGATTTGTAAGAACCCTTTATATATTAGCAGCATCAATCTTGGCTGGTTCTGTGTATGGGAAATACTTTCCTCTTAGGTATGTGCTTTTGCATGTGTTGAGTCTTTCTCATTACAAGAAAACTTTATGTGATTAAGTTTATCTAATTTTTTATCTAATTTTTAATAGTTCTGTCTTTGCAAGCTTCCAGTGGAGAGACAAATTTCATAAATATTTACCTAAATCATGTCATTTTTAAATTTGCTTTTGTACTACACTGAGAGTTTTATTCCATCTGGCATTTTGGGTGGGTAAGGTAGGCTATTTTTGTATATTTAACCAATTATGCCAATACATACTATTGAATAATCCAACATCATTTTGCTGCTTTGAAATGACACCTTTAGATTCTGAATTTTTATTTATATTTGTGTTTGCTTCTAGGCATTATGTTCTACTCTCTTTGCTTCTTCTGTGACTACAGCCAACATCCCTCCCAATTAAAGAAGCATTGTTCTTTCATATCTGGTTCCTAGGGTATCTGAAATTTCTCAAGAAGCTGGTTTGAAAATTATGCTTTTCTTTTCTTTTTTTGTTACAGTCTCATCTTCATGATGAACCCAGCAAAAAACCTTCCAGTTTGTATGCTGTTGTAGGTTTCCCCAGATTTATTTGCTTAATCATTTACACGAGAAACAGAGAGTCTGTTGAAGAGAATGGTCTAGATGTTAGAAAAGAATTATGCACAGCAATGCTGGAGTTATAGGTTGATATATATATATATATATATATATAGAGAGAGAGAGAGAGAGAGAGAGAGAGAGAGAGAGAGAGGAGAGAGAGAGAGAGAGAGAGAGAGCATCCTTCTCACGTACATGTGCTAATGAAGGTTTGAGACCCATCGGATTACCTGGAGGGCTGCTAAAATAATAGAAGAGATTTAAGAATGGAACCTTGGGAAACCCAACAAGTAAAGCATCTGGAAGGCCCAGGAAAACAAAAAGTACTCAAAGATATGGGTATGGAAATCAGACCAGTGTTCATCTAGGAAAGCCAAAACAAGAGAGGGTTTCCCAGAGGCAAACCTAGGCAACCAGGTCCCCATTCAACAAGTAAGGCAATGGAAGGTTTCCTCAGGGAGTTCAAGGAGCAGACTGTGGGTTAACAAGTTAGAAATTGCCAATGCATGATTTGAACTCTGAGATTCAAACTCCTTTCTATCACAGATGCAGACAAGAACGCCAAAAGCTAGCTTATTACACTAGATAAGCGTTGACTAACGCATTTTGCATAAGGGGAAAATGTACTTAGTCAAACAAACAACAAAAAAACAATCTCTGTTTAGCCATCCATTTCAAATTTTTATAGAAGATTGTGGAGGCAGCATCAATTATGCTTGGGCAAATTTAGACTAATTAATGGGTTGACTAAGATAATTATTGAAATTTGTCTATGGATGAAAAGAGGAAAGATGAACCATTTAAATTGCTTTTTGTGTGTGCCTGATGACTATTTCTGAAAGAATGAGCCTGCTGGGAAGTGTATGAAACGGGAGTGGCCCAGCTCTGTGCAGGGTATGATGATAGAGTAACAAGGCAGATGTTTTAATCAACAAACCAGGATTAATGCCTTAAAAAGTCTAATATGCATAAATACATATAACATATATCTTATAGAGGGAGATGTATAATTTACTGAGGGTCGTCGATGTGTAGGAATTATTCCAGATGTTTTATGTGTGTGATTACCTTTCATCTATAAAAAAAAATAAAAAACACCATGAAGGAGGTTACCATCATCCCCAATTTACAGATGAGACTTGTGAACGCATAGGGAAGTGAAATAGGGTTATCAGTGTACACAGCCAGTAAGGGAGGAACTAAGTCCAATCCCAGAGCTCACGCTCTGAGCTCTGTCTCTTCAAAGCAGTCTCCCTGTGTGGTCATTTATCTATTGCAGTGAGGAGGCCATTGCTCCAATAAGACTTGGACTCACTGAGAAATGCCTTCAAAAACCAAGTGTTTGACCTCTGGTGTGTCATTCTTATTTCCTTCCAGTCTCACTAAAATTTTGAAAAACATTTTCTGGATCTTCTGTTTTTCTCCTACAGACCTAAGCTTGGGCAGTGTTTAAAAATTTGATCTACCTGTAATGGAGGATCTTGGCTCCATGTTGAAGCAGTTCCGAAGTGGAAGGTCCAACATGCTGGGAGCCAGGATGGCCCCTTAGAACCCATCTGAGTTTGTGCCCAGGCAAGAGACAGTGGGGTTCAGTGGGGCGTGACAAGGCTTTGGATCAGGAAGACAACTGGCTTGGCCATTTACTGGCTGTGTGATCTTGGGCAGCTCATCTGCTCTTTTGATCAGTTGGTAGAAACCCAACTCAAAAAACTTTCACCAACATGAGAACTTTAGGGCTCACGTAATTAAAAAGTTCAGGGGTAGGATTTACCTTGTGTCTCTCTTTTATTTTGTCCTCTCCCTCTCTCTCTCTCCTTCCTTTTCTCAGTCATATCATTGCTTTTCTCTTTATTATCTTCATTTGCCAAGGGACAGAGATACCTTTAGTCACAAAAAGACAGGCAGACTTCTCTTGCCCTTGCTGAGATCACATACCTACCCCATGTGCCAAGAAAGTTGGGAAGATGGTTGGCACCCCACCAGGATAGCGTGGGGAAGGAGAGTGATTCACAATTCACGAAAGCAAGGTGTGTGCAGAAGACAAAGCAGTAACAGCTACCCACTATGGAACCATCATTTCTCATCTACGAAATGAGGTTGAGGTTTATCTTGTAAAATTAGTTGTAGGTGTTATGGGTCATAAATGGGGAGTGATTGGCACATAGCAGTTATTTCGTAAATGGTTCCCATGATTTTTCAATTTTAGATCAGCCCCCATTCCCCTCCCCCACCCCCACCCCCTCAAAAAACTACAAAATCTCAAACCATTCACGTCCCATACCCATTTTTAATTTGAAGTCAACAAACTGGTCTTTGTTTAAGCACTTTTGGGTAAGTTCAAACTTATTCATTCAATGATTTAATGAGGTTGGTCCTTGACATAGAAATGAATCAGGGTGGAGTTTTGCCCTTGAGAACGTCCTGACCACAGTTTTCCCCAGTGGTGCTGAGATACCTTAGGTATGTCTAACCAATGGGAGAGAAGGCAGCGGGTCACAACCAACTGTTGGAAATTGTACATAAGGTAAAGGAAAATCTTTCCCTCCCATTCTGTACCAATGATGAAGGACTGTTACCAAAGGAGGTGCCTCTACACAGGGTTCTAGGTCAGTGAGATGAATAAGTGGGTGCCTCATGACATGGGTCATCTTATAGTATTTGCTCAATATTTCGTAGAGGTAAGACGAAACTGACTTTCCTTTTGACCTTTAGCGCAGGTAGTTGAGTTAATGATATCCTTTTGTTTTTGCCGTCTAATTACATGGGCCTGTAGAAGGCCCTGTCTTACTTCGTTTATTTGGTCACTCCCTTTTCCTATGTCCCCCTCCCCAGCCTGCACTGCCTTTTTAATGTGTTTTAATTTATCTTCCTTTGTTTGTGTTCCAGGGAAAATGCATTTTATTATTTTGAGTATTTTACATTTACACAAATAAGTCATTTATAGCTTATCCTGTTTCCCCCTTTTTTCCAATCAGCATTATATTTTTAAATTTTCATCTGAGTTAGTATCTCACCCATTACTTCTGGCCCTGGCGGTATATTCTACACTTTTCTTATCCATTCCTCCAGAATGAGTGCCCAGGTTGTCTCCAAATCACCCCCCAGCACATATGACATCCTGATACACTTCTACTCATGGAGTTCTGTGAGAAGTTCTTTGGACTATAAATCAGGGTTTGAATTTCCGGAGCGTAGAGTATATTAGTTGGAATGGCTATACTGGTCTGCAATCCCAGAGTTGTGGTTAAGTGTTCCTAGATCCTCACAACTCTGCCCTTACTCGGTGGCACTTATCCAGCGTTCTTATATTTTTGTCAATCTATTAAGTGTAAATGACAGTACATTGTTTTAATTTTCATTTCTCTGATTACTACTAAATTTAAGCATCAGTCTAATGCTTACTAGCATTTTAGGTTTCCTCTTCTTTATTAATTGTCTATTCATATAACTTCTGCTTGTTTTTTGGAGGAATGATTCTTTTCTACTAAATTTTCACAAGTTGAATTCATATTCTAGATATTATTCAGCTGTTGATTTTAGACATTGCAGGTATCTTTTCTGAATCTGTGTTCTGTCTGTTTCTACTGAACATAAATCCATAATTTTTACATAATAAAATTCCTCAATGCTTTTGTGATGTGTGCCTTTAAGGTTTTCCAAAGTACTCCACCTTTAAATTACAAAGGTGCTCTCCTGTATTTTTTTCTGTTATCTTCATTGTTTTACTTTGCATGTTTTGGCATTTTATCCATTTGGAATCCACCTTTGTATGTTATATTTATCTCCATGGGGTGAGACAGTATTTCTAACACGTTTACTCATCTGTCCATTGCTTATTCATTGATGCGCAATGTAACCGTTATCATATAATACATTTTTATGTTTTCAGTGGTCTATCTCAGAGCTTGCTGTTCAATTCCACTATAACTATGCTGTTTTAATCTGTCTCAGTATTGGATAGGGCAAGTTTCCATGCCCCATCTTAGCTAGTCATGGATTTTTATTCTTTCTTATAAATTTTAAACTGTTTATCTAGTTCAAAAAAGAACCCAATTTGAATTTTTATGAGATTGCTTTGAGTTTATAGATTAATCTAATAAAAAGCTGGCATGTTGGTTATATAATTCCATTCTTTCCAAGAACACGGAATGCCTGGGTTGGTTCAGTTTTTCCATGTCCTTCATTAGATTTTTTAAGGCTGTCTTCATATAGGTCTTGTGAATTCTTGGTTAATTCTTAGATACGTTATAGTCTTTGTTGCCATAGTATGATATCTTTTTTTGTTATGTTTTTTAGTTATTGATGGTGTTGGAAAATGCTTTGATTTTTCTGAGTTGATATTGTATCTGGCTACCTAGTAAAACTTTTATTTATTCTATTATTTGTTGATTGTATTACACTTTCTGGATGTATGATTGTGTTATCTGCAAATAATGAAAATTATATCTCTTTCCTTCTAATATTTACAACTTAGTCTGTTGCTTTCCTCTTTCTCTGATAAACAGAACCAGTGATAGTGGGTATCTTTGTCTTGTTCCCAATTGTAAAAAGAATGTTTCTAAAGTTTCTCAAAAATATATACTATTTACTGTAGGTATTAGGTATATAACCTATACCAAGTTAAGAATGTTATCTTTTATTCTTGGTTTGCTTAGAGTTTTTAATCAAAAGTAGAAGTTGAGCTTTATCAGTTTTTTTCTATCATGAGATAGTTTTATGATTTTTCTCTTTGTTTATTCTAAGACTCTACCTACTTTTCTGTTAATAAAAATCACATACCTATTTCTTTGTAAAATAATCTATTATCTGCTATGAACGTACAGTTTCTAACTATACATTTTTAATTCTTTCATTTTATAGTATTTCTTCCACATATACATGGAAAACTTAATTCACATTAATTAAAGAAGGGAATAACTTCTGTGAATGTAGGTACATAGGATCATTCCAAATTAATTTCATGTTTCTTGGTTTCCATGTCTACCAAGTATTTTCCACTTTTTTGAACTTCTTGCTTACTCTACAATACCTGAAATGGCATATTCAGAAGTTTTAAATTAATTCAGCATGTTGTAGTTTTATGTAAGTGATGCATTTCTGAGGCTTAGAATTCAAAAGGCACAAAAGAATGTACAATAAAATGTAACTTTCCCTTCAATCTATGTCCCTCAGCTGCACAATTCCCTTCCCTGCAAAGCAATTCCCTTCCCTTAATCAAACTATAGAGTTGATAAGTAGAGAAATATTTATGCATATGTAAGCAAATATGTACATATAACCTCCCAACACCTTTTTTTTAATTAACAAAGATATTAATAGACCTACTGTTTAACATGTTGCTTAATTCACTTATCACTATAGCTTGGAAATAATTCAGTTACATAAAGAACTTTTTATGGCTATTTATCATGATATGGGTCTAACTTAACGGATTGACATATTCATGCTAATAGATGTATAACCAGTTTGCAGTCATTCGTTTGTTTGCTTTGCAGTCATTTGTTTTTATAAACATTATTTCATGTATGTGTGAGTATAGTAGTCGGAAAAATCCTTAGAAGTAGAATTGTTGGTCCCAAGGTGTTTGCAGATGTAATTTTCGTAGATTTGCCAAATTGTCTTCTCCACAGAGATTGTATAACGTTGCCGTTTTTACAGAAAAATGTAAAAGCACTTGTTTTCTCTACGCTCTCACCAACAAAGTCATTATATATCCATTTTTAACTTCTCCAGTATCATATTTGAAAGTTGTATCTCGTAAAATACCATTGTACATGACTGGAGTTGTAAATTAATTTGAGCATCTTTTCGGGTGTTTAAGAGTCATTTATAGTTTTCTTCCCTGGGAACTATTTCCTATGCCCTTTTTTCTGTTGGGTAGTTGTTCCTGATTTTATTAATTTGTAATAGTTCTTTCTGTATTAGGAAAACTATGAGCTAAAATGTATTCCAATTTAAAGTCTGTTAACTTTGCTTTATAGTGATTTTAGCCATGCAGATTTTTTTTATATAGTACATTGTTATTAATCTTTCCTCTTATGGCTTCTAGATTTTGTGTCACATTTGCACCTTCCCCATTCCAAATTTATAAATAAACAAAAGTCTCTTCTATTACTTTTACACTTTCATCTTTTGCATTAAACATTTGACGCTTTGATCCATCTGAAGTTTACCTTCGTGTAAAGTGTGGATCCAGTTGCATTTTTCTTCCCCAAGTGGCCACCCAGCACTATTTACTAAATAATTTATCTCTGTTTGCATTGATTTTTATTTCACCTTTATTCTAAATCCATGGTGTATTTTTATCTGTTTCTGTATTTTTTTATATATTCCTTTTGTCCACTAGTGTAGCAGAATCCTACAACTTTATTTACTGAAACTTAAAATATGCTTTAATATCTTGGAGAGCTAAGCTACCTCTCCTGCCCCTCTTCACCACCACCATATGCTCTTTTTTTTTCCCCAGAGTTTTTCAATGTTGTTCATTTCTTATATGAAATGTAGCATCATCTTCGTGGCATTTTTATTGGGATTACATTAAATTTGAATTAATGTAATCAAATTTGAGTGTTGGCACTGTATTGGGCAACTTTCTTTATATTTAAAATCTTTTATCCAAGGTGCTGGCGCCCATAGTCAAATTTTTCTTCAGTGTGTGTTAGGAGTGAGGGTAGCCTCCCCCCGCCCCACTGCAGGAAGCACGTTGCACCTGCTTGTGGTTGTGTTAATCACGTATTTCTAAATAGCAACTTTTATTGGTAGGTGTGATTTTTCCACTTTACCGTTATCTGTTAACTTCTCACTGAGGAAGAGGATTTAGCTCTCTCTGCTCCACCACCTAACACACACACACACACAGCCTTCCCACCCACCTTCCCCATCCTTTCAATCAAATTATATACTCATTTTGGTTAGGTCAACATTCAGTGTTTACAATATTTTGACCATGTGCATGCCATTCAGAACTGAGCCATGTAGTATATTATGATTATTTTCCCTTCCTTCACAACTACGATGTTTTCCCTGAAGCCAGCATTTGCCTTGTTTAGGGTTTGTTTGCTTCATTTTTATGTTTTTGTTACTGATTCAGCCCAAACTCTCTGCCAGTTATCTAAAGCTCTTCTCAAGATATTCAGATGCTTGTTTTGCTTTTTCTTGTTTGTTTGTTTTTTATTTCATCCTCCTACAGAAAGCTCTCCCAGAGCCTCTGGCCTGTTCTCTTCTGCTGTTTTACTCTCTCCACTTGGTACACAGCTGTCACCCTGGGATCTTCCTTCACCATCAACCCAGGGGTTCTCCGTGCTTCACTACTGTGTCGCTGCTCCCATGGCCTCTGACTCCTTTTTTTCTTGTTTCATTGCCTTGTCTTGGAGGGATACTTCCTTCAGTAGCTTCCTAAGGAAGTGTGTCCAGGAGGTCAATATGTGAAGCCCTTACATAGTCAACCCTTAACTAAATGAGTGATTTGACTGGAAATAATTTCCTTCCAATGGAAGGCATTGTTCCTTTGTATCCCAGCACCCAACATTGCTTTTGAGAAAACTAAAGCCATTCTGATTCCTCATTATGACCTGCTCCCTGCCCAAATTTGTTGGATGTTATCAATCTCATAATTCTAAAAATTCACAACTGCATACCTTAACGTGGATCACTTTTTATCCATTGCGGTTGGACACAGGGTACGATATCTCGTTCTGGCAATACCTGCCCTTTACTTCGAAGGAGTTTTCTTAAACATCTTTGCTAATTATTCCTTCCCTTCATTTTCTCACTTTCCTTTTCTGGAACTTTATTATTTGTTTGTTAGAACTGCTGGATTGCTGGCTACTCCTATGTTTGTTGTTTTACAGCTCTTTGGCTTTTTTGGTTCTGCTTTTCAAGAGGTTTCCCCAGCTTCCTCTTCTAACCTTTCTACTGAATTTTAATACATACCACCATATTTTTAATTTCCAAGGGCTCTTTCTTGTTTTTAGAATGTTCCTTTTTTCCTAACATTTTGTTCACAGTTTTATAATATGTTCTCTTATCTCTCCGGGGATGTTAATAATAGTTTCGTTTTTTAATTTGTCTTCAGCCCTGCATAGTCCATTTCCTCCAAATTGCTTTGTTCTGCTTGTCTTTTCTTTATATTTTTGCGTTTATTGTGTATAAATCATGATTCCCCAAAGCAGTTAGATTATGGGAGTTTTCTTAGTTTTTTAAATTTTTATTGCAATATAGTTGATTTACAATGTTGTGTTAGTTTTAGGTGTACAGTAAAGTGATTCAGTTATACATACATATACCTATACTGATACATATATACATATATTCTTTTTTACATTCTCTTCCATTATAGGTTATTACAAGATATCGAGTATAGTTCCCTGTGCTATGCAGTAGGTCCTTGTTGGTTATCTAGTTTATATATAGTCGTGTGTATATTTTAATCCTAAACTCCTAATTTATCCCTCTCCCCCTTTGATAACCATAAGTTTGTTTTCTATGTCTATGAGTCTGTTTTGTAAATAGGTTCATTTGTACCCTTTTTTAAGATTCCACATGTAAGCAATGTCTTGATCTTATCTCTTGTGTATGATGCATTCCTCAGATATCTGAATCTGGCGAGAAATGTTGAGACTTAGACTAAGACAAGTCTGGTAGGAAGAAGGTTGACTAGAGAGCAGTTAAAGAAATAGATGTATTGAAGTTGATCACTGATTAAAGCAGGGGAAAGTAAAGAAAGGGATGGTGATTCCTGGTTTTTGGATTCACCAAGATCAGAAACACACAATGGGAAGAACAGTTTTAGGAGGAGACTGTTTAGTGTGGGAAATGCTGAGTTTGAGTTTTCTGTGGCATGTGGCATTTTTTCACCTGGTAAAAATACAACCAATCCTGTGTGTGGTATTTTCACATGATTCCCTGGCAATGCAAAGTGCACATTCCCTAAATCCATACTCTTGAGTCCAGAACCGCAGTCAATGTGTGCCCAGCCCGAAGATGCAGAAGCAATCAGTCAGTAAATTCTGAGCCTTACAGAATGCTGCTCACTGTAATTAGGATGTGAGGATATAGCAGTGAAAACAGCATAATATCTGACCCTGAGCTTTTATTGCCAATGGAAGACTGGTCCCATAGTGTTGGAACAATAGAAGTTTGTGAACTACCAGAGGAGGAGAATTAGAGATAACTCCACAGGTTGGCGACTTTTGGATCTTTGTTGGAAAGTGAATAGTTTAACAAAAGGCAGTGAAGATCCAGGAGGATAATGGAGTGGAAGTATGGAAGGGTTTAATGTGGGGGGGAAGGGGATGGGGTGTGGGGAGCAGGGCAGGAAGACGTGCTATGCTGCAGGAGATGGGAGCTAGAGGTGACAGATTTCTATCAGTGAAGTAGCCCAGATGAATAGTTAGCCATCTCTCTCTGTCTAACACACCAGATACTCCTCATGATTCATGAGAGGAGTAAATGAGAACATCGAGATGTCCCTGTGGAGGCCAGTTGTCTTACCCTCTCTGTACTGAGCAATAATGTTCCCGATAATGGCACAGGTTAGTCCCCATGTGGCTTCATGTGTAATATTTTTGAGTGGCCAATTCATTCTGCTAATCACACTAGTGACAATTAGCAAGATGCTCCTCTGATTAGGGGACTGTGGTCAAGAGGCTCTTACACACTTGCATGTGCTGCAAAATAAGTCCCCTCTCTGCAGAGCCTGTTAATTTCTGCTAACAGGGGACAGGAGATCTAGCCCAAAAGAACCCACCCTTTCACCCTCTCTCCAGCCACCACGGACTCATAAAAAAGGAGAGACAATATGATATTCAATGAATATTGCTCAGATTTCATGGAAGACTAGGAGAAGGAACCTTGATGCGCGCATGTCCTGTCGGGCACTTTGCAGCATTTCACTGGGAAGACAGTGGAGCACGGGGACCTCACGTTAGACATCGAGCTTGAAATGTTCCTGCATTGAACCTTGGCTCTAGAATTTACTAGCTGTAGAACCTCAAGCAAATTTTTATTTGTTTTGTGTTTTGTTTTCTGGTTGTTGTTTTTTTTTTCATCTCTGTGCCTCACTTTCCTCATCTGTAAAATGAGGATTGTAACAGCACCCACTTCATAGGGATATTGTGAAAATTAAATGTCAAAGCATTTAAATGTTAGGATGATGCCTGGCACATAGTTAACGCTCAGTCACCATTTTCATTATTCAGGAATTTAGTGGGAGAATCAGAATCAGCAGACCACACTAGTGGTGGACTTTAGAGGTGATGAACTAGACCCAAATCTAGTTGTTTAGTTGTGCTCCCTGCTTTGTTTCAGTCATCAGTAAAGAATAAGCCATTATCTGTGAAGTCCAGGCATGGTACCCTGCGTAGTAAAGGTGCGTGGATCTGTCTGCTTCCCTCACTGGACTGTGATGCAGTGAAATCAGGAAGCACATCTGTCTTGTGCCCTGATGCGCCCCCAGTGCCTAGCTTGGTGCCTGGGCTATGGGCAGTGCTCAGACTTGTTGGATAAATGAAGAGATGGACAGAGGACCGAACTTGGAAGCACACAGTCAGTTTTCAGTCCTGAATTTGTTCCTTATGAACAGGGCAGGTTGGTTAAGCTGAACCTTACTTTCATTATCAGCATAGTGAAGATGATTATTCGTATTTCAGTTAAAAAAAAAAAAAGGGTGGCTTATAAAAGTGTACTAATTAGGGCATCCCTGGTGGCGCAGTGGTTGAGAGTCTGCCTGCTAATGCAGGGGACACGGGTTCGAGCCCTGGTCTGGGAAGATCCCACATGCCGCGGAGCGGCTAGGCCCGTGAGCCACAACTACTGAGCCTGCGTGTCTGGAGCCTGTGCTCCACAACAAGAGAGGCCGCGATAGTGAGAGGCCCGCGCACCGTGATGAAGAGTGGCCCCCGCTTGCCGCAACTAGAGAAAGCCCTCGTACAGAAATGAAGACCCAACACAGCCAAAAATTTAAAAAAAAAAAAAAAAAGTGTACTAATTAGATACACATAAGCTTATTTATTAACTGATTTATTTTATTTTGAATGAAACTGAATACTCAGAGTTAGCACTTAATACATTATAATTATTACTACAATTATTATTATTACTTTACCCTTGTAAATACATAAATCATATGTGAATACAAATTTACCTTATGAAAAATTAGAACAGATTAGATAATACTAAGTCTACTTTGACCTGTGGCCCTCCCCCCACTGCTGCATAGGTACCATACTTATCAATATAAAAGACTTCATCCAGTGCTTTTCATACTTATATATGTATCTGTAAAACCTATTGTCATGTTTGAGTTTTTTTAACTTAAGGTATTTGATTATATTCTAGAATTCACTTTTTTTTCCGATTTATCTCTGCTTCTTGGAGAATATTTCACATAAGGGATATAGCGTAGTTATTTGGTCATTAGTCCATCAATAGATATTTTGGTTGGCTGTACAGTTTTTTGTTTTTAAATTAATTAATCAATTTTATTTTTGGCTGCATTGGGTCTTCGTTGCTGTGCGCAGGCTTCTTCTAATTGTGGTGGGCGGGGGCTACTCTTCGTTGCGGTGCGCGGGCTTCTCATTGCGGTGGCTTGTCTTTGTTGCAGAGCACGGGCTCTAGGCACGCGGGCTCTAGAGCGTGGGCTCTAGAGCGCAGGCTCAGTAGTTGTGGCGCACGGGCTTAGTTGCTCTGCGGCAAGTGGGATATTCCCGGACCAGGGCTCGAACCCGTGTCCCCTGCATTGGCAGGCAGATTCTTAACCACTGCGCCACCAGGGAAGTCTGGCTATACAGTTTTGCCATTACCAAAATAAATTCTTTAATGACCCTCCCCTAACCTGCTTCTTGGGGCACAGGGCGTTTCCCTTGGGCCACTGTATAGAGGTAATGTTTTAGATTTTGTTAGTTCTTACCCAGTTGCTCTCCTAGGTGGCTCTACCAGTTGGTGCGTCCATCAGTGGTGTAAGAGAGTATTCCTGCTGTTTTTCTCAACACTTGAACTTACAGGAATATTTTCATTTCTGCCAATCTGTTACCCAAAAATGGGGTCACATCTGCTCAACTAATAGGGAGATTGAGCACCTCCTCATGTGTTTTGATAGATGCCCTGTGCCTGTCCTCATTTCATCCTGAGACAACCCAGTGAGTGAACTGTTACTGTCTTCATTTTGCTGCTGCATCACCAGAGGCCCATAAGGATCTCAACGTCCTCATAGCCCGTGAGGTTAATAACGGTAAAATGCCCACACACAGGAGTGCAGTGTCTCCTAACAGGTGTGCGGAGGCAGAGCGAAGAAGGGTTAGGAGCAGGAAGTAGAATGCAAATCATGGGTAAGAATACCGGAGCTGGATAGCCTTAGGTTCGTACCTTGAGTTCCCATGTTGCCCGCTGTCTGCCATTGGGCGTCATTTAATCTCTTGGGAAAATCAAGTTCTGACTTCCGTGAAATCAGAATAAGATTTATCTCATGGGATCGCCGTCAGGATTAAAGGTAACGTTTAAGGCGTAGGCAGCTTTTGGAGCATTAGCTGCTCTTTTGCCTTGAAAAAGAAAAATCTGCCTGGCCTGCGGGAAGCTGCTGCTTACGAGATAGATGAATGTTGACACGCTTGGGTCCCTGCCCCCGCCAGAGTTCTCAGGCTTCTGCCTCGCGGGGCATTGGTTTTTGCCTTAAGCCCAGTCCAGGAAGTTGTTCTTCCCTCTGAGAGAGTTTGTGAGGAATAATCAGACTGGCCCATCTTAGTGAGTCCCCATAGCCTCCTATGGATAGACAAGGTAGGTATCTGTATGCCTAGTTTACAGACGGGGTCGCTAAGACTCAGGGTGATGACGTGACTTGTGACAGTCCCTGCTGTCTACGTGGGGCCCCTGATCTGCTTCAGCTACTCCCGGTCGCCTTGGAGTGGGCACTGGGTCTTCAGCTCCCAGCCCTTTTTGAATTAAGCCCACTTCAAAACTTACCCGGCCATGGGGACCCCAAAGAGGTACCCTCAGTCTCTTCATGCAAGGCACCATCACCGCCGGGACCTTTCCCAGGCCTTGTTACTAGTCCCATCAGCCCCTGACTCTCTCAGGTACCTTCCTCAGGCTGTGAGCCCTTTTTCTCCCCCAAAGCTTAGCACTTATGGTAGCTGCCAAAACAGCTACGTGTTTTTGAGTGCTTTCGACGTGCCGAGGACTTTGTTGTGTGACTTTGGGGCAGGTTCATTAACCGCCCTTTTTCCTCTGTTTTCTCATCTGCACAGTGGGGGTTGACGGCAGGGCTCACCACACATGGGTAATGGGGAGATTCAGGGAGATGGTGTACACGAGGTGTTCAGCGCCAGGTGCATCGTGAGTGCTCCACAAGCACTAACCGTGGTTGATGTTACCCCTTCCATGCCCACGTCACCTTATGTTGTAGGCACAGTAATTAGCCCCATTTCACAGAAGAAGCAATCGAGGCAGTGTTCACGTGGCAGCCGGTAAGTAGAGAAAAAGGCATGTGCACCAGGTACAGAGGGTACACGGCTGCGGAGTGAGGACAGGCACAGCTCTCGGCATCTAAGTCGCTGGTGATAATGTTGACCGAGTGGCCAGGGTTGTTTGGGTGTGGTCTCCAGCACCACTGTTCTGCATCTTGTCCTTGATGTCCTTGTCATGCAAGATGCTGTCCTTGTGTAAATCCACGTGCATGCTCTGCTGGTATCTGTTTGCCAGGGACTCAGAAGAGCTCTCAGGGCCAGACACGGGTGTGGTGAAAGCTCCCGAGGAGGGGGCAATAAAGGCAGTGACAGGCTCAAATAGTGTAAGGTTCAAGCAAATAGAGCATGCCTGACTTTTCCCCTGATCCTCACCATTACCGGCCTGCAAGGAGGAGATGTAGGCTCCTGTCTCCCCACCTTCTGTTTCCCAGGTGTGTGTAGCCCACCCTCTCCTGACCTGCTTCCCCACTCAGGTGACCCTGCCTTCCCTCAGTGCTCTGTGTGCATCTCTGTGGAAACTGAAGACATGGTCAGAGAGGGCAGCCAGCTAGTCAGAGCATTCACAGGGTTGGCGGCATGGATGAGAAGACGGACAAGCTTCCAGCGTTTGTTCAGCAGGAGAAGGCAGCTGATGCTCATGGGACATCTCAGTGCCACGCCCCGTGCACCTTCACCAGTTCACCTGCACAACAGCCATCACCCTCAGTTTGCAGAAGGGATCGAGGCTAAGAGATGCCACATGCCCACCCACGTGTAGGCAGGGAAGCTGGGGCAGTGAAAGCAAACACAGAGAGCATTCTCCGTGACCCAGAGACTGTTCAGGCCCCTTAGACATATATGCAGTAAGGCATGTAATCCTCACAGCAACCTCTTGAGGTAGGTGCTATTATAATCACCCCCATTTTACAGATGAGGAAACTGAGGCACTAAGAGGTACCTTGCCCAATGTGACCGGGCAGTAATGGTAGAGCCAGGATATCAACCAGAGTCCATTCTCTTAACCATCACACTCCCTTATAGATACAGGCAAGTGCACATCCAAAGCCAAACTCACTGCCCTTCATGTCCCAGCCCCCAGCCTCCCCTGGTTCCAGGTAGATTGACTGACAGGCATCACGGTGCCATCACAGCCCCCTCTTCAGAAAGGAGAACAAGACCTTCGAGAGGGACACCCGCTGAAGGGCCCAGGGCTGAGAGCTGGCAGTACCTCTTTTGACTGCCCAGTTCTGCACAGGAACACTGAGTTTGTGGAACAAGCCAGGCTGAGTTCCTCTGCTTGGTTTTCTGGACTCCAGTTAGGCTGGTGAATAGGCCAGTGACGTTTCCATCAATTTCTCAGCCTTCCCTTGGAACTGAGCCTGATTTCCTTGGCCTCCCGTAAAGCCGCTTGCTGTTTACTGAGCAAACCAGCTCCCAGAACCAGCTCCATTTAAGCAATGCAGCCGGGCAACGTGGTGGAGGGAAGATTACAGGTATTAGAGGCCATTTAGGATCATTTAGAATCGAGCTGTTTCTGAGCAGGCAATTAATCCAGTTGCATTAAAGGAGCTGCTGGAGCTCCCGCACCCCTCCCCGCGTTAAGAGGGGGATTTGGGATGCTTCTGTTAAATGACTTGCAGAGCTAGCTCTGGGGCTTAATGGGGCATCATCTGGGGAGGTGTAGTTCTGGGGGGCCTCTCCCCCTAGAGCTATAGGTCTGCTTTGGGAAGGAAGAGACATCTGTCCGGAAAGATTGCGTTTGCTCCTGGTGCCCATGGCTGGCCAGGCTCAAGCACCTCCTGGGGTCTCAGGACAGAAGTGCAGGGGCAGCAGGGGGTGTCTGGTCTCTGGTCTGGGGAGATAATTGGGGCCCAAAGCAGCAAATATACATCCTCAGGACCTTCTCCTTTATTTAAGATGAAACTGACCTCAGCTTTGTGTATCTCTTTTATAGAAGGATGTAAATGGATGTCGGAATGGCTAGAGTTCTTCTATTCACTGAAAGCCTACTATGTGCTGAGCACTTGTGCACCCATTCTGTCAGCCTTAAAACAATCCTATGAGGTAGGAACTATGTACATGGAAGCTGAGGCTCAAAGAACTTAAGGAGCTTGGGACTTGAACCCATGAGCCCAAGCTCCTTAAGGTTAGGTGGCTAACCTCATACCCCGACTGCCTCCATGTGACCTCCCTCAGCCTTGATCCCTTCTATAAACTGAGGGCGATGGCTCCATTCCCATCCCAAGCATGAGACAGACAAAGGGTCACAGAGCATGGCCTCCTCTCTTCCCCCACAGCCTTGCCTATTCCCGAACCAAGTATGTACCCTATAACTCTATCACCACTTACCATACTGCAGTGAAATTGTTAGTTAGGGCATCTGTTTATCTCACCAGGCTCCCATGAGGAAAAGGGCCCTGTCATGATCGTCTGTCTAGCTCCAGCATCGGGCAGACAGACAAGAGCACTACTATTCAGATAACAGGTGCTTGTCTGAGTCTCTTTCCTTTTCTGTGTCTCAGTTTACCTTTCAGTAAAATCAGAGGGCTGTACTGCATGCCGAGGGCTGGGGGCAGCCCCCTCTGACGTGCTATGAAGGTATGTGTCTGCAGGGCTGTTGGGAGGACAGGCAACATCTATCCAAAGACAGTCTTCTCAGAGTGAGCGTGTACTCGCCGGGGACACTGGGAATCCTTGCTTCTGCATTCAGTCTCTTACAGGTGGCATTATTCTTGAGAATCTACCCATAGTCTGGATTCCACTGATGGCCACTTGCTCTCATGGTTGGCTGCATTCCAAAATGAAAGCACCAGGAGTGGGAATCCAGAGGGCCTGGTAGCCAGGAAGCATTCAATACATATTTGCTCAATGAGTCCCTGAGAATAGCTGTTGACTTTCTTACGAACGTTCCCTGTGGTGAGTCGGGCACATCTGCTGTCCCAAAGTAAAAACCATAGTCAATAAGAAGGTAATCACAATAGCCAGGACATGGAAGCAACCTAAGTGTCCATTGAGAGATGAATGGATAAAGAAGATGTGGCACATATATACAATGCAATATTACTCAGCCATAAAAAGAAAGGAAATTGAGTTATTTGTAGTGAGGTGGATGGACCTAGAGACTGTCATACAGAGTGAAGTAAGTCACAAAGAGAAAAACAGATACCGTATGCTAACACATATATATGGAATCTAAAAAAAAAAAAAGGCTCTGAAGAATCTAGGGGCAGGACAGGAGTAAAGACGCAGACATAGAGAATGGACTTGAGGACACGGGGAAGGGGAAGGGTAAGCTGGGACGAAGTGAGAGAGTGGCATGGACATATGTACACTACCAAATGTAAAATAGATAGCTAGTGGGAAGCAGCCGCATAGCACAGGGAGATCAGCTCGGTGCTTTGTGACCGCCTAGAGGGGTGGGATAGGGAGGGTGGGAGGGAGGCAGACGCAAGAGGGAAGAGATATGGGGATATATATATATACGTATAGCTGGTTCACTTTGTTAGACAGCAGAAACTAACACAACATTGTAAAGCAATTATACTCCAATAAAGATGTTTAAAAAAAATAAGAAGGTAATCAATTTATAGACGCCTCGCTTCCTTTGCACGTTCTGGTGAAGCTCTTCCTTTGACTGTTCATGATCCTTTTTAACAAAGTAGACCGCGCTTCGTCTACCACCCCACCCTCGGTAAATTTTCAATTTTCTGTGATCTTTGTTCTGTTTTTCTGAATATAAAAGAAGATACACTCATTGCAAAATGCTGACATTTCAGAGCGTCTCAGCTTAGCTTAAACAGAGAAAGTTTTATCCTTGAAGACCACTTTCGGCCCTTCAGCATCTATTAATGTCTCCTTAACATTCAGATTTTAAGTTACCGACTTTCCTAGATTCCAAAAAGATACGTTCAAACCAAAGGTGGATGGAATCTATATGCCACCAGGCAAGTAGGAGTTATACTTGGTCTTAGCTCTTAAGTTATTTGCTGCTCTAGTAAGCATTTCTTGGGTTTTGTTTGGGGTTTGAAGGTTTGGGACATTGGGCAAGGCACCGTGTCATAGGAAAGATCCTAGGGCCATGTTTCTCCAAGTGTGTTCCAGGGATCACTGGTATCAAATTTATCTTGTAAAGTATGTTCTTATTTTTGTTCTTAAAAGCAAGTACTTGGGCTCTACCCCAGCTCTACCAAGTCAGAAGCCGTGCTTGTGGATGCGTGCCTTGTGTTACTGCAAACTTGAATGCCTGAATCCCACCCTCTATTCCCCTTTCATTTGGCCTCAGCTGACAGCTTGAGGTGATGACTGGATAAGCCAGTGGGTCAGAAAAAAAGCCTTGGTCCAAAGAAGCCTTGTTCCACAGGGAAAGCGTAGGCATTCTCAGAAACATGAGGGGGAATACCAGATAGGTATCACAGAACTCAGGGGCTTCATTTTCCTTTCCCAAATTATCCTGGTTAATTCCTCTTCTTCCCACTAGTGTGATCCCAAAAGTCATCTCCCCTTCAAAGTCTTCTCTAAGATCTACAGGCTAAGGTAACTGTGCTCTCTCCAGTGCTCACACAGCAGTTTATACCTCACTCAAATGCGGCACTTAACGTATTATGTTGTGATTGTCTGTGTCTGGCTCTCCCGCTGTGCTCTTCGTTCCTTATGGATGGGTGCCGTGTGGCCCAGTGCCTGGCTCACAGCAGGTATCAGTAACTGAAGAGTGATTGGCTGGGTCAGTTAAAGAGGGTTCGTAGGAGTTCACAGGTTGGTCTCCACATCCTATAAAAGAAGGTCATCCCAGAAGGTGTGGTCTGCCTCCAAAACTATTTATCAGTGAACCACTTCCAGTTTCTCATTGGCTCTGTGGACACTGCCTCATTAGCCTATGTACAAGACCTTTCTTTTTTCAAGATAGATGAAATCAATTAATGGCCAGAAGCAAAGAGCAAGTTCCTAGCCTTATAAACTCATCCAGAATCAACATAGCTCGATCTGGCAAACAGGCTTGCTGTGCTCCTGGACAGTGAAGGCTTCTGGCAACATCCTCTAGCCAACAGTTCATAAAGAAATGGAGGGAAGAGAAAGCACAGAGCTGGGGAGTCGGGGAGAGGAGCTAAATAAACTCATCTCACGGTAGCTCAGGTACTAATATTTCAATAAAAAGTCTGTTCCTTGCCCAGATGGCAAACGCATCAAGTCATCTTTTGGTTCTAACAAGCTGCTCAGAAGTAAAGGTAATTTCTTCAAGATTTTAAAATTTACTTAGAGCTGGGCATCCAGAGGGTGTTTCCAAACTTGATGGTAACTGTTATCAACAGTAGGTCCTTCTTCCTCCCATGCTTCCCTCCGTGGTGTGGCCGTTCTTGGCTCACAGGCATCAGACAGCTCTTGAGACGGTGGCGGTCTTGGGACGCTCTCACCAGTGCTCCAAGACTGCCAACTGAGGCTTTTCGCCCTTGGGATGCCCTTCCTTACCTTGGCCAAGCAGATCCTTCGGCTGACATTTTTGGGGTGGGGGGGGGTTCTGCCCTTCTTTTGAATTCAGCAGTTATATTCCACACGCCTTTACCGAGGACCTACAGAGTGCCATACAATGTGCGAGATACTGTCTAACTCCATCTTACAGGTGAGGAAACTGGATCAGGGTTATGCACTGAAACTGGAGCAAGTAAATTTAGAATAAAAAAGGTCAGTTCTGTTTCACGCAGAGGGTTATTAACTTATCTAAACTTCTTTCTACAAGGCCTAGGCCTGGCAGGAAGCAAAAAAGGATTCAAAAAGAAAGTTGTGACAAACTGATGAGTGACAGGACCATAAATGGATAGTGGCCGGGTTTTATGAGGAAAAAAAAAAAAAAAAAGTAGGGCACAAAGCCGACAGGTGAGCAAGAGCAAGAGCCCAAATATTTAAAAAATAAGACTGTCTCAGAAAAGTCTAGGATATATGACCACAGTTCTGGAATGCTGAAGTGGAGACATCTAAGACTGTATAAGCTTAAAATGCAATTGATTTTGTGTTCATTTTTTAGGCATTTAAAACTGTGTTCCTAGAGGAATAGACAATGAACGTTTTAAATGACTTTTCAGGAAGTGCACATAATTGTAATAAGGGCTACTTGTAGCATTGGTCATCATGAGGGTGAAACTTGGAGTCATATGTAACATAGATATGATCCATCTGAGACCCAGAACCAAGAAATCCAGGCCAAGGGCATCAGAAAATTCCCTCAGCTCCAGGCAAGTGAATTTGAGTGTAAGAGCTCTTGTCTTTGACACAAAACATTTCATCGTTTACTTGCTCGTTCATCTGACACATAATGGGTATC
This sequence comes from Orcinus orca, assembly GCF_937001465.1. Taxonomy (NCBI): domain Eukaryota; kingdom Metazoa; phylum Chordata; class Mammalia; order Artiodactyla; family Delphinidae; genus Orcinus; species Orcinus orca. The sequence goes on from NC_064574.1 coordinate 18,199,604, forward strand.
TACTATATGCAGGCACTGTGAGGGGTGTCGGGCATAGAGTCTTGAGCATAAATAAAGACAACATGATGCTATTAGAATGTATCCAGTAGGGTTAGTTGGCTTATTTAAGGTCTATGAAGGGTACCCAAATAAATGAAATTTGGGCTGAGTTCTGAAGGGTGAGTAGGCATTAAAAGGCAAAATGCGAGAGAAATACTCTGTACAAGGATCTAAATATACAAAGGCTCGAAGCCTGGAAGAAGCGTGACACATTTCAGTAACAATAAGAAGGCCGGTTTGAGTAATGGTTCAAAATCAGAGGGCCAGCAGAGCCAGATCATGGGCCTGCTAGACCTTGTTAAGGATTTTGTCTCTAGCTTAAGAGTGGTGGTAAACTACTGAAGGATTTGAAGCAAGAGAGTGACATAGCTTTGCATTTTTAGACATGCTGTATTCTATCAGCTAGAACTTGGAATTCATTTTCCATAGAAATAACTTAATAAATGGTAGTTCTGTGAAGCCAGAATAATGCTATTAGCACAATGTATCCAGCTAAACAACCTATTGAGAAGCTGGCCTTGGTTGCCAACTACCATTTATAACTTGGTTTCTGTAAGAAAATACATTCCAAGTTCCAGACAACCTTATTACAAATGACATTTTGGGGGACGGCCTATAATCTACTTAGACTTGTGAAAAGCCTCCAACATTTGCCACATCAAAGCTTGTTAAGAAAGGTGAGTAACAGACTTCTGATTTTGAGATGGCAGAGTAAAGATCCTTTTGCTCCCTTCTGCTCTCAGAAATTACCCCTCCATTAAAAAAGAGAAAAATTCAGAAGGAAAGGAAATGCAAGTGCTGTGTTAAAACTAAGAAGAATATATATGCTGAGTAATAACTAGGAGGACAGGCTGTAGTGTGATGATCAAGGATGTGGTCAGATACTGGGAGAAGGGATCTGCGGCTACAGACCTCAAACAGTGTCAGCAGGACAGCTTATGAGATCGGTAGTGTCCACTAAGGGGCAAAACCAATCATCTCTTTGCTGTCAATGCCAGGAATAGAGTACATAAGGGGTGGGATAATCCCTGGATACGGTTTGGCACCATGGAGAAGCAATGAAGGAATGATTGCATAAAAAGCCAGGGTGGCACTGTGTTAGTGCGTCAGGGTAGAAGAGACTGTGAACCTTGTGACCCTGACCTTTGCTGGGTAAAATAACTAGTGTACACACCCAACACTGCCCCATAAGGGATTTTACTGTGAAATAGGGAGAATTCCTACCAGCTTAGAACATGGCCCTGCCCCACTTCTAATAAAACCTTCTACAAATAGCTAATGCAAGTAAAACTCAACTCAATCAAAGATTGGTAATAATACTTATTTAAAAAGGAACCAGTACAGGTTCTATACAAAGATAGTACAATAAAATTGAGGAAAGGAATGGGGAGAAGGCAAGTAAACACACACACAAACACAAACACTGCTAGAAACTATTACCACAAATACAATGAAAATTGGGACCAAATGTATCACCATTAATTTAAAAAGAAAATTGAGCAACTACCTCTTTATACCAAAACTCAACACAGAGGAAGATCAAGCAGGGGATAAAACATGATTATGCTTCTATAGCAAAATAAAACCATCACAGAAGTGAAGGAGCCGTATTCGAAGCATTCAAAAGGAGAATGAACAGTCCTAAAAATATTAAACAGCATGAATAGGAGTGGGGAAAATGAAATGGAAACCAACAAAGCATTAAAAAGCATTAGGGAGAGAACAGTAATCATGGAAAACAAAGGAGGTCCAATATGCACATGTTTGGTGACACCAAAGGAACAAAGTGAAATATAATGGGAAAAAATTCAAAGATAAGAAAACAAGAAATTAAAGGAAACTTAAACCTAGAGAGTAAAAGATCACACTGTGTTCTAAGTAAACATCACCCAGAATATTCAAAACAAGGATATATCATAGTAAAATTGATGGATTTAAAATCTAAACAAAGAGTCATTTGTTGGTACAAGCAAACATGTCAAGTGGCCTTTAAAGGAAAAAGAAAAGGCTTTTCCATAGAAACAGTAAATGCTAAGTGACAGTAGGGTAATATCTTTAAATGTGTCAGAGAAATAGGTTGACCCTCAAAATCTGTATCCAGCCAAACTTCCATTCACATATAAATACAAGAGACTTGTATTTGGCGCTCTTTGATCTGACACACAGCAATTCCAGAGCACAGCCCCCATTAACATTCTTGTTAGATTATTAGAAGATGAACTTCAACAGATAAGTGAATGCAGGGTTCTCTGCCTAGCCTTTTTGCTGTAATTTCTCCATTCAAAAAACCCACAACTCTTGAAATTAAAATTACAGAAACGGAAATGTGGAAATTACCCAACTGACTTCCACTATGGACAGTATTGAAAATAAGGTATTCCAAAAAGCTCCTCTTGTAGCACTTACCTATTTGTTGGAAAATCACAAGTGTGCTTTTTAAGTGAATAAGTATGCTTGTGTAATTAAAGGAAATATTCAGGGACAAAAGTGAAAAGAGAGCCAAGTAAGGAGTGGCAAGCACATGTCAAACGCTGCCTGCGCAGGGGGACTTCCCAGTAAAAAGGACCTAGACTCTGAGTTTTTAACAGCCTTAAAGATGGTTAAAAGTAGGGCCCCACCCTCAGTAAAGCTCATGCACTAGACATGGGTTACCCCCTCAGTGAACAGCTGAATAGAAGGAAAAATAATATTTAAAGCATTTAAAGGAATAAAAGATGGCATAATGGCTCAAAAAAGCACCAAATGTTGATGAGGCATATTATAAAAAGCCTCAAATATAATTTAGATATGAAATTACAAACACAATGGACATGTTATGGACGAAATGAGACATACATGAGAAGAGAATTAATGACGTGGAAGATGGAAATTATTAAAGTACTCAAAATGTACTCAGAAAGACAAAAGAAAAAAAAGAAAGGCAAACATGGAAGAGGAGAGATGGGACATGAAATGAGGCTGAGAGAGTCTCACAGTTATGTTCTGTTAAGTGGAGCCTGGGGGAAGAGGCAGTAGTCAAAGAGATATGGCTAAGGGCTAGAACCGATGCAAGACAGCTCTCAGTTTCAGGATGCCCAGTTTAATCCTAAGATGGATGGATCAAATAAATTCTTAGAAAAAGAAAAAAAAAAGACTTACTATAGAAAATTTCAGAGCACCAAAGAGGTCTTCAAGGAAGTCGGGGAAAATATACAGGTCACCTTATCATGCAGTGACCAATCCAAAACAGCTTTTCAACAGCAGTAACGGAAACCAGTGAAAAATCTGCAAAGTGTAGAGAGAGATAAAAGTAAACTGTAAATCGAACACATAGTTGAAAATACGGATGAGAGAAAGGTATTCTGATAAACAAAAGACCAAGAATTGGCTGCCAATAAAATCTCACTATAGGAAAGTCAAAAGGTTTTGGTTGAAGAAAAAGAACATCGATCCACCCTAGAAGAAAGGCCTAAATGCAAGAAAGAAAGGTGAGCCAAGAAATTGGTAGACAAAATGGGAACTTGAAATAAACATTGACTGTATGAAAAAATAGGGCTTCCCTGGTGGCGCAATGGTTGGGAGTCCGCCTGCCGATGCAGGGGACACGGGTTCGTGCCCCGGTCCGGGAAGATCCCATATGCCGTGGAGCGGCTGGGCCCGTGAGCCATGGCCGCTGAGCCTGCGCGTCCAGAGCCTGTGCTCCGCAACGGGAGAGGCCACAACAGTGAGGGGCCCGCGTACCATAAAAATAATAATAATAATAATAATAATGCTCAATTTCGTGGGTGTGTGTATAGAAAATGTGATAGAATTAAACTATTGGACAATAATAATATGTAAAGTGGGAAGGAGTTGATTGGTATAAAGTACTCTGACATCTTTGGATTATTTGGGAAGTGGAAGAACTGATAATATTTGACTTTAAATGAAATATGCATAATAAAATCTGAAGTAAAAGATACAGTAGAGAGAAAATTGAATTAAAGAGAGTATAAAAGACTGTTCAGAAATTGCAGGACAAGGTAAAAGTACAAACTAAGATGAAGGACTAATACCAGATTTATCAGTAACCGTAACATATGTCTCTGTTGTTGTACGAAACTCAGCAATTAAGAGAGACATTGTCAGGTTAAGTAGTTTGAAAAAGGAAAGAAAAAGCTACATGCTGGTGATGTCGTTTTTGAATTTTCCCCAATCCCCTCATACGAACGGACAGACAAACTCAAATAACAAAACAAAAACCCATGGATAATATCTACAAAATACCTAGGTGACAGGCTCTCTTCATGAATTACAAATTGTGAGTGGGGAAGGTCAAAGCACTGGTGACCAGGATGGCCAGCACTGAGATATATTCGAATAAAATCTCTGCACTTTAAAAGAAAAATAAATCGTTTTGCTCAGGCAAAACAGACAAAATCACATATAAAGGAAAGATCAGATTATTGTCAGGCTGACAGCTACAAGGCCTGCATGGTATCAGAGCTATGCAGGAGGAAGGAAAGGAAAGCAATGAGGCATCCTGTGGGCTTCAGGATCAAAAAGAGCCAACAGGTACCACTGGAAAGCTCGACAACCGGATTGAGAACAGCAGCGAAAACTCGGAGGGATCGTGCACACTTCAGTAGTGGATGATTACAAGGAGTCAGCAATAAAATCTGGACCAGTCTGGACCGTGTGAACTCTCTAAAGGAGCCAGGCAAAGCCCCCTCCCAGGAGTAAATACTGGGACTCAGAATCTAAGCTGAGCAGCGCAGAGGCAGTAGTGACAGGAAATTGAAGGTCTGGATAAAAGAGTGTGAGGAAAACAGAGCTGGGGCGTCTCAGAAAGGATGCCACCATATTGGCAAATTGTCTGTGAACATTATACAAAGAAAGCAAAAGAGAGAGCTCTGTGGAGTTAGAAATTAAATTTTAAACTACTACAACCTCTTCTAAATGTTTAGAAAGACTAATTTCACATAAAAGAGAGGACAGAAGTGATTGGAATCAGAACACCTAGAGGGGTGGGATAGGGAGGGTGGGATAGGGAGGGTGGGAGGGAGACGCAAGAGGGAGGGGATATGGGGATATATGTATACATATAGCTGATTCACTTTGTTATACAGCAGAAACTAACACAACATTGTAAAGCAACTATACTCCAATAAAGATGTTAAAGAAAAAAAAACAATATATACAAAGTTAGTATCAAGAAAAGGAATAGCATCCCTGCAGACAGTAAAAGCATGCCAGAGAATGTGGCTACGAGTCAGACGAAAAGTGTAATATACTATGGCAAAAAGTGCTAAAGACATTAAGAAAACGATATGTAACCAACACAACAGATAATGCCTGCAGAAAAACAGATTAAAGTAGGAAACTTTTACAAAAGAAAGCAGTAAGTGGATTAAAGAGAAAATAAAGAAGTTAAGAGAGGCTAAGAACATCAGAGCTGTAACAGAGTCCCCCAAGAAGAAACCCAAAGCAAGGAGACAAATATCACAAAGTACAATCCAAACATTACATACTGGAAGGGCACCACCCCTACTGGAGAAAATCGACTTGGAATGGCCAACGCTGAAGCATGTTTTAATAAGAGTTTTTAACTTCAGAAGTTTTTAACTTTTGTGCTTCCAGGCAAAATGACTAGGTCGCATATAAAGGAAAGAAAATCAGATTATTATCCGACTTTTTGACAGCAATACTTTGTGCCAGAAGAAAATGGAACAGTACATTCATGATACTCAAGTAAAGAAAACGTGAGCCAAGCACTTTGTATACAGCGACTGACTGTCAAGCATGAAGACTGCAGACAAATGACTATCAACGTGCAAGAAAGTAGAAAACGCCGTTTTTCCTGGATTCTTCCTGAAGAATTTACTCAAGAATTAGCTTAAGTCAGTCAATATGATTAGAGAGCCGTCTACATAAAGGCTCATGATATTAAATACATATTTACCTGTATAGGAAAAGCACAGTATTAAATGGCTATCTGGTCTGGCAATGCAAATTCAGTACAACTATTTAAAATGCAGGGATAGGGACTTCCCTTGTGGCCCAGTGTAAGACTCCATGCTCTCAATGCACGGGGCCCAGGTTTGATCCCTGGTCGGGCAACTGGATCCCTCATGCATGCTGCAACTAAGAGTTCGCATGCCACAGCTAAGAAATTTTGCTGTTTCAGCCATCAAATTAGGGAGCAAGGACTGATATCATTACTGTTACCTGGAGACTGCTAAATACACAATATGGGGAAAAACACATGAATGATTATATGATATTCTAATTCTCTCTTACCCTTGCCTGCTTGAGAACTAGGATCTTGGTGAAGAAAGACAATACAGATGTAAGATAGGAAGGGTGAAGCCAAAACCTTGTAATCCTGAATATTTGAATCAGAGTGTTATTATGAATTCAAGAGATATTTTATCCTGACTTCATGTGAAATAGCTGGAATTGGTAAGGCAAGAATAAACAGTGTTAAATTAGGATCAGAGGTACCAGAATGAAATGATAGATTAGACAGAGAGAGAGAGAGAGAGAGAGAGAGAGAGAGAGATGTGGGGAGGTGACAGAGAAATAAATGTAGATGTGTGTATAAGCAAGAGTTAATATACATATGTATTTCTAAGCTCTGTCTGCTAAGAAGACCTGGAAGCAATGACACCCAACAGTGAACACAGCTAGCACCCATATCTTGGTTTCTAAGTACCGTTCTCAGTAAAGGGAGCCAGGCCTCCTTCAAGAAGTAGTTGGTTTCACAGCTGCAGCAGAGAAAATACAAGACGAAACCAGAGCACTGTAGATCCAGTGACCTAGTATTTTAACAAATAAATTGTACTGGAAAAAAAGGAGAGTAAGTGCAATTGAGGAGGAAACCTATAGGCCAGAAGAGACTTAAGGCATATCTTTAAAAACAAACAAAAACAGGAAAAAAAATGAACTGTGGTATTTGGGGATGAACATTTGGAAGATAAAGCTATAAATAAAAGCAGGGAGTGATTATCATAAAAGTCAGGATACTGATTATTTTTTGGGAAAAGAAAGAGGGTTTGTGACTGAGACAGGGCTTCTAAGGTGACTAGCAAATTTTATTTTTTGACCCAAGTGTTGGTATCAAGGGTATTTGCTTCAAAAACATTTATTTTTCTCTACATTTGTTTTATTCAGTTTTCTTTATTTGTACTACATTTTACAATAAAAGTATTTTATTTTTTAAGTTCCATGCTCTTTAAGAGACACATCTCAAGCATGAAGATGCAAAGAGACTGTAAGTAAAGAGATGAGAAAATGAACAGAATGTTTTTGGAAATAGAATAAGATATTATGGGCAAAAACTAGCCAAGAGAGCCGTTGTAGCTATAGTAATAAGAGGCAAAACTGACCTTGAGGCAAAAAAAACGTTGTTAAGAAAGAAAAAAGGAAACTGTATGATGATGAAAGGATAAATTCACTAGGCAGATATAATAATTCTAAACTTGTATACACCAAATAAAGCAGCTTAAAACATGAACTAAAACTTGACTGTACTAGGAAGGAAAATGTTCAAATGCACCATCACAGTGGGAGATTGTACACGTCTCAGTAATTGATAAATTAAGCATATAAACCGTTAATGAGGATTTAAAAGATTTGAATAACAAAATTTATAAGGTCTAGCGGAAATATAAAGAATTTTACATTTAGAAACGAGAATACATATCCTTTCAAACACATATGGAAAGCTTATAAAATTGATCAAATAATGACTAAAATTTTAAAACATGGCTACAAACCCACATATATTTAGACCTCTCTCTCTACTATAAATGTAGTTACGTATGTATTTTTTAAATTCCAAATAACCACGCGTGGATTAACAATGAAATTCTATTAAAATATACTTACCTACTCTACATAAAACTGCTATAAACATTTGTGTTCAGCTTTTTGTGTAAATAGGGTTCATGCAGAAAGTTGAATATGAATGTTCATTGTAGCTTTACTTATAACAACTAAAAACAGGAAACATCCCAGGTGTCCTTTAACAGGTGGCTGGTTACCCAGACTGTGGTACGCACACACCATGGAACACCACTCAGCAGTGAAAGAGCACGAGCTGTTGATACATAAGACACCTGAATGAGTCTCCAGAGAATGAGGCTGAGTGAAAAAACGCAGTCCCTAGAGTTTACATACTATATGATTCCATTTATATAACATTCTTGAACCAATAATTTTTTTTCAATGGAGAATAGATTAGTGGCTGCCAGTGGTGAGAAGGGGATGTGGGTGTGACTATAAAAAGGCAACATGAGGAATCTTTTTGGTGATGGAAGTGTCCTGCATCTCGACTATATCCATGTCAATAACCAGGCTGTGATATTGTATCATATATTATTGTAAGATGTTAAATTGTTGGGGAGAGGGGTCAGGGAAAAGGGTACATGGAATCTTTCTATATTTATTACAAGTGTGTGTAAATCTGCAGTTATCTCAAATTTTTAAAATTTAATAGAAAATACATTAAAAACCATAGATTAAGGCACGTGTGGTACAGTGAAAGCAAAATTTATAGTCTTTAAACCTTATTTGTAAAAAGGCTGAAAATTTGTAAGCTAGTGTTTCAAACTAATACGTGAGAAAAAGAAACTATTAAATTAAAAGACCGGAAGAGAATGGACATAATTTACATAAGAATAGAAATTAATGAAACAGAAAAAAAAAACGTAAAGAAGATGGACCAACTCAAAAGGAAGAGAAAGAAGACACACACATGCATACACACAGAGTGTTAAGGGAAACAACGGTTAATCTGCAGATGTGGCACAATTTAAAATATGAGAGAATACTGTGGATAACTTTATTCCAATTAATTTGAAAACTTAGATGAAAGGACAATTTTCAAGAGAAATAGAACACTATGACTAACTCAAAAAGAAGTACCTAAACCACGTTAATTGTGACCATTAAAGAAATGTAGACATATCAAACACAAAACAAAATGGTAGAAATACATCCAGAACAAAGACAGAATTCTCCGGGGAGAAACCAAGCTTTTCCAACCAGATTTTCTTTTTTTTTTTTTTGATCTAGGTATATGTTGTTTAGAGGAGTCACAATTTAAAACATAAGATTATGGAAAGGTTGAAGATTAGTGGAGAAGGGTATATCAGGAAACACTACTAAAAAAGAAAGCTTATGTTACCAGAAATAAATATATACTGACAAATGTTCAATTCATCTTGAGGATATAACCCATTGTAAAGTGGGTATGCCACTATTAATGTGGCTTCAAAAATTCAAAGCAAATGTTGGAACTGCAAGGAAAATATGACAAATACACCATTACCCTGGTCAAAGTCAACATACCCGCTCTCAGTAAGTGATATTTGAATCAGAAGAAAAGTGTTAGTATGGAGATTCAAACAACACAATTACAAAGTAGTGCTAGTAACTGGAGACTGAATTTTCTTTTCAAGCATTCATAGGCATTTGTAAAAAAAAAAAAAAAAAAAGACCATTTATTAGGCATGAATCAATTTTCAACACAGACTGCATTCTTTGACTATAAAGTAATTAACATAAAATCAATATAAAGGTAACTTTGTAAAAGTCTCTATGGAACTTAAATCCCTCCTAAATTACTCAGAGATCAAAGAACAAGTCACAAAGAAAATTGGAAAATATTTAGAACTGTGTAATAATGAAAATATTATATATCAAAATGCATGAAATGGAGTTAAAGCAGTGTTTAGGGAGAAATGTAAGTAATGCAGTGTTTATGTTAACAAAGACTTCCAGTTGAAATTCAGTGGACTTAGCATCCCACTTCAAAGTTAGAGCAAACAAAGACTGTAGAAAGGAGGAAATAATTCAAGTAAAAGCAGAAATTAATTAAATGGAATACAAATGTGCAATAGAAAAGATTGACAAAGGGAAAGTTAGTTCTTTCATAAAAGCTAAAATAATTGACAAACCTCTGCCAAGATTAAGTAAGAAAAAAAGAGTCATTACAAATAAACCATATTACACATGAAGAAGGAGACAATTATAAATGCATCAGTGATATAAAAGGTAATGTAATCCTTAGGGTAAAATCTGAAAAAATAGGTGAAATGAGCACATTTTAGAAAAATATAAAAACTGACCAAAGAAAAAATAGAAAATCCAAACAGTCCCGAAAATCTGAAATTAAAGAATTTACTTGATAATCAGTAGCTAGTATCCCCACAAAGAAAACATCAGGTCCAAATGGTTTAATAGGCAAGTTTTACCAAACATTTAAGGAATAAGAAATTCTAATCTTACATAAAATCTTACAGAGAAGAGAAAGAGCAGAAACTTTCCCTGATTGGCTTTACAGAGCAAATATAAACTTTATGCCAGAAGTGGATAAGGACACCAGGAGAAAGGGAGTTATAACTTAATTCTCTCATGAGCATTCAGAAACCCAAAATTGATTTGCAAAAAAATATTAGAGTGAGCCATGTACAAAAATAACATGACGACTGAGGAGAGTTCATTTTCAGCGTGGTACCTTATTATGTAGATAAAATATTATATGAATATGAGAATTTATCCGTGTTTCTATAAATAAGAAATATTAAAATGTTGAGAACAGGTTCTATTCTGACTGGATTTCTTATGTACTGCAAGTGAACCGTAAATTGCTACAGCCAATTTGGAAAACCAGAATCATATGGTGGGACCTAATAATGCTAAAGATATGCATAACCAGCAATTCTGCTCCTAAAAACAAATTAAATGAGAGCATAAGTACACAAAAAGACATACTGAAAAATGTTCTTGGCAGCCGTATCTCCCAAACTATTGATAGAAACTATTTAAAAATCTGTCAACATCAGGATGCATAAATTATAGTCTCTACACAAAGTAAATCTGTACAGCAAAGAGAATGAACAAACTGTAGCCACACTGAACATGGACGTGTCCCACAGAAACATAATATTATGGGGGGGAAAAAAAGCTAGACATGAAAGAATACTTTCTGTATGATTCCCTAGGTATAAAAAAGATGCAAAACCGATCTGTGGAAAAAGGGGTCAGCATAGTGGTTATCTTCATACAGGGCAGTCACTGTTTGGGGAGCAGTTCTCATGTCATGGGATGTTTTGATCCTTCATCTGGGTGCTGGTTACATGGGTGTGTGCTCTTTGAAAATTCATAAAGCTCTATACCTATGACTTGTGTACTTTTCTGTATATTATACTTCAATAAAAAGCTTACACCAGCGCTTCCCTGGTGGCGCAGTGGTTGAGAGTCGGCCTGCCGATGCAGGGGACACGGGTTCGTGCCCCGGTCCGGGAAGATCCCACATGCCGCGGAGCGGCTGGGCCCGTGAGTCATGGCCGCTGAGCCTGCGCGTCCGGAGCCTGTGCTCCGCAACGGGAGAGGCCACAACAGTGAGAGGCCCGCGTACCTCAAAAAAAAAAAAAGCTTACACCAAATTTCTGTACTCCAGCTGCAAACAAAAAAGGTATTCAAAAATGATAATAAAAACAGTGAAAAATAACTTTCTAGAACTGAACATTTGTACGTGATCCTTAGGAAAAAAATTATACCATTCTATTGAAAGATATTAAACATGACCTAAACAAAGTATATTATTGGATAACAAGACTCAATATGTTTAAGATGTCAGTTCTTTCAAAATTAATCTATTGATGCAATGGCAATTAAAACTCCCAATGCAACTTGACAAGTGGATTCTCTAGTATATTCAGAAGATGATATCCAAAAGGAGAAAATCATGGAGGGTTTTGTCCTCCCCATAGTGAAAGCATACTATAAGTAACAGACATTAAGAGAATGTGATATTGGTACTGGGATGGAAAAATGGAAACAGATAGAAAGTCCATAAATAGACCCATACATGTATAAAACTGGTTGTAAATTGGCAGTAAAACAATCCAGTACGTAGCAGTGGGATAATCGATATGGGTGCTACCTCTCACTAGGCACAGATTACCTCTCACTAGGCACACATTAATTTCTGATGAATTAAGGACTCATATATAAAAAAGGAAACCTTTTAAGGTTTCCTTTTAAGGTTTTAAGGCACTAGGTAGACAGAAATGTGCCTCTCTGAGACATTGGTCTCTAAGTGCACCAGTTGTGGACCATTTGTCACCCAAATCGTAGCAGTAATAGTCAAGCGGGGAGTATCCATTCCTGATCTCCAAATACATTTTTGTGGTCCCCAGTTAAAGGGCTACTCCAGGAATAATTCCGTCACGTTACTGACTGAGAACTAGTAGATTTCACTCTTAACTTCTTGACCACAATTATGTCAACAAAACTACAATGAGTTCTCTACACAAAGCCATCGGTGAAAACTTAGTAAGACGAAAGTCTCTGTTCCGGCAGCATTCAAATTTCTCTTCTTCTTGAATGATCAAAGTCTGCCTCCCCTAGACTGCTCACTGTTCTTGTCTCATGCTGATCTCTGCTGGGATGATTCTCTTGTTCAAGACCTTTATTATTATTTGCAGAAAAAGCAAGGTTGTTATTAACGGTTTTGCTCAAGAATTATCTTAAATTCTGCACATTTTTCGGTTTCTGCCTGAGGAGTGGGGGCTTTCCTCTCATTCATTCTGCAAAATGAATGAGAGGAAACCAGCCCCCCGCCTGCTCGCAGGACCCTCCAGCTTTATCACTTGCCTCCTGAGGGATTTGCCATCATTCTCTCTCCAGCTGCCCCTGGGTTCTGTCCCTTTGTCTTAATTTCTTGCCCAAGGACATAATGGGAGAGATTTTACTCCATCCTTTGGAGCTGGAAGAATAGCTGCCTTTTGGGGGATCTGAGCTCCCCTGAGTTCAACCTGGCACTTCCTGCATGACCGGGAAACATCCTTCCTCCTACCATGGGTCTCTGCTGGAAGCCCCCTTTTTGTTGTTGTTTTTGGTTTTGTTTTATTGTTAATGCTTTATAGATTATGAATTCATGCATGTGGAAAGTAAAATCCAGATGAAATTTAATCCAACAAAGTCCCAGGAATACATTTCGAAAGAAACAATCCAGATTATTAAAGAATAATGTAGCCTGCAATCTACTGTCCCTAGAAAAGGAAGGGCCCCCGAAATGCACAGTCCTGCAGGTTTATTGACACCGCTGTGGTCCCACAAGCCATGTAAGGGGAGTGGGTATTAGAAACAATGTGATTCTGGATTGATGCAAGATGCTGGTGCTTTTGCACCCAGCACACGTGTTTTGAGGTCTTGTCTCTCGTACACGATAAAATCTAACTAGAAACAACCTTCCTCCTCATCTCTGCTCTGTGCCTGGCACTACGCTGTGTATTGTCACAGCATTGTCAACGTCTTGATTTTTAACAACAATGAGATATCACCTCACACCTGTCAGAATGGCTATCATCCAAAAGTCTACAAATAACAAATGTTACAGGAGAGGATGTGGAGAAAAGGGAACCCTTGTACACTGTTGGTGGGAATGTAGATTGGTGCGGCCACTATGAAAAACAGTATGGAGGTGGGCTTCCCTGGTGGCACAGTGGTTGAGAGTCCACTTGCCGATGCAGGGGACACGGGTTCGTGCCCCGGTCCAGGGGGATCCCACGTGCCGCGGAGCGGCTGGGCCCGTGAGCCATGGCCGCTGAGCCTGCGCGTCCAGAGCCTGTGCTCCGCAATGGGAGAGGCCACAGCAGTGAGAGGCCCGTGTACCGCAACAACAACAACAACAAAAAAAACAGTATGGAGGTTCCTCAAAAAACTAAAAATAGAGCTACCATATGACCCAGCAGTTTCACTCCTGGATATATATCTGGAAAAAATGAAAACACCAATTCAAAAAGATGCATGCACCCCACTGTTCATAACAGAACTGTTTAAAATAGCCAAGACATGGAAGCAACCCAAGTGCCCATAAACAGACAAATGGATGAAGAAGAAATGGTACACACACACACACACACACACACACACACACACACACACACACACACACAATGGAGTATTACTCAGCCATAAAAAAGAATGAAATTCTGCCATTTGCAACAATGTGGATGGACCTGGAGAATATTATGCTTAGTGAAATAAATCAGACAAAGTCAAATACTGTATGATATCATTTATATGTGGAATCTAAAAAATAATACAATTGAATGTATATGTAAAACAGAAACTCACAGACATAGAAAACAAACTTGTGGTTACCAAAGGGGGAAAGGAAGTGGGGAGGGACAAATTAAGGGTATGGGATTAAGACATACAAACTACTATGTAGAAAATAGATAGGCAACAAGGATATATTGTATATCACAGGGAATTACAGACATTGTCTTGTAATAACTTATAATGGGATATAATCTTCAAAAAGCATACTGAATCACTATGCTTATACCTGAAACTAATCTAATATTATAATATAGATTATACTTCAGTAAAAGAAATTCTTGGTGTTTTACGGTAACTCTGTTGTGTAGAGGGGCTCAGAAGATGAGGTGACATGTCCCACTACAAGTGGGGGAGCTAGGTTTCTGACTTCATAGCACATTTTCTTTTTCTTCTCAGGAATGTCTCTAATTCTGTGATCAGAGCATCCCGGGGCTGTGGTGTCAGTATTAATTAACACTACCAAGACCCTTGACCCCAGGAAGGAGTAGTTGAAAAGCCCCAACCTGGACAGAACTGGTTATCCTCAGAGAGACGACCCGAAGTGGGTGCTCAGCACATACTTGCTGAATAATGAGAGCCGACAGTATTTCTCCATCCCTTCGGTTTATAAAATGGGAGGTACGGCCTCATTTTACACAGTAAGGAACTAAAGTTCAGAGTGCTTTGCTTTCAGCAATATAATTAGAGATAATCAGATTATTTCAAATATATATCCTGAACTGTTTGGCCGAGTGAGGTACAGTGAGTATGAATAAAGGTCAGTCCTATATCAGGCACTGAGAAAAGAATCTGTAGAACACCTTATACCACAAGGCAGTTCTGCTAGGAACATATATTAAAGCAAAAAGTGTCTGGATACCATGTGAGGGTCAAGCAAGTTGTATACGGAACAGCCGTGTCCAGTCCAGAAGCCAGGTCTGTTAAGTCAGAATGGGTTTATGGTACCAATGACAAGCAGCAGTAACAGCTGCATGGGCCCTGGAGGCATATTGTCTGGGTTCTAGTTCCAGCTCTGCCACTTCCTAACTGTTGAACTAGCTGTGAGTAGGTTGCTTAACCTGTGTCTTAATTTACTCATCTGTAAAGCACAGGTATTCAGGGTACCTCTGTTGGTAAGCTTGCGTTGAGGATTAAAGGAGTTAATATTTTAAATCACTTAGAATAGTTCCTGATACATAGGAAAGGCTGTTTGAGTGCTTGTCAAATAGAATTACTTTTTAAGCATCTTTCTGTATCTTCATAGCAAACTTAGGAGGAATACTATGCCATTTTACAGACTCAGAATTCAGCACAGAGGGGGTCTACCCCCAACCGCAGCTTGTCTACACGACATTTGCATTAGAATCCACGTTCCTTTCCACTGTGCAGGCACTACTGAAACAAGACCAAATGCCAAAAATGGAATTTTGAGTGTTCTACCTTGTTTATTTCATATACCTAAAAGGGAAAATTAAAAAGGAAACAAAGACAGTAATACAACACACACACACACACGCACACGCAAAGGGTAATTACTGATTTTATTAAAAACATCTATCACAGAACCACATAACCATTGTTATTTCACGCCTGAGAATACAATGCACGCTATTAAGCTATTTGATGATTAACGATAGAAGCATGATTAAATATGTTAATGAAGGTGCCAGACTGCGTTGAGATGCATGCCATGCATTGGACTCCAAGAGGTGGGCTACCTTTGTGACCCCTTTGTGAACTTTCTCTTCACCTGGGCTTTCTAGAAGGTTAGTTATTTCCTGCTTAAAAAGAAAAAAAATCCTCTGGGTAATGAAATTCTGTCTGATCCTGGGGGCCTGGCTGGCTGCCCTGGCCCCCTGCCCTCTGGCTGCTGTTGCAGTCCGTTTTCATTCTCTTCTCAGTGGAATTAGAAATTGGGGCCCTGGCTTTCTTCAACCAATTAATCTCTTTTCAGATCTAGAGGGAACGGGACAAAATACAGGCAGGAGGAAACTATATATATATATATATATATATATATATATACACACACATACATAGTTTTTGAATTTTAGAATTTTATTTTTTTTAATGCATCAGGTTCTTATTAGTTATCCATTTGATGTATATTAGTGTATATATGTCAATCCCAATCTCCCAATTCATCCCACCGTCACCCCACCCCCACCTCCCTGCCCCGCCACTTTCCCCCCTTGGTGTCCATATGTTTGAGGAGGGAACTAATGTTTGTCAAGCTCAACCATTGGCCACACATTGTGCTGGGCAATTCCTGTACTGAAACATTAGTTCTTATTTATCCAATCTTTATCCTCATTACTATCTTGTTTTAACAAAGAAGATGGGGGCTCAGAGATGTTAAATGACTTGGAGTGGTAGTCATTCGTGAGGCTTCTCAGCTGTCTTTGGTTCTCCTTCTGGGCAGATGATCAGATGACCCTTCTCTGCCGTCTTAGCTTAGGTGTAGCCATGTGAGTATAAGTGACCTGTGTCTCATCCGGGTGGAACCTTAGAGAGATTATGGACCGCTGTGTGCTCTTTCTCCACACCCGTTTCATCAGTTTAAGTCCACGTAATTAGGCTGAGCAGAGCCCACTTCTAAACGGCCCATGGATGTATAACACGACTGAGAAATAAAGATTTGTTGTTTTCAAGCCACTAAGATTTGGAGCTTGTTTTCACTACAGCATTACCTGGCCTGCCCTAATTAATAGACCTGGTCAAGTTTCTATACCTTGGGTAGATCTGGGAGCTGGAATTTGAAAGTAGTCCTTTCTGTTTGCAAAGACCTTGCTCTTTCTACTGCTCCAGACTCTTTTCATGAGACACAATCAGACCCTAGGATCTGGGAGGACAATCTCCTACGCTAGCCCCACCATATGAGGGACATGGAAAGGGCACAGACATAGCCCCTGGTCAGAGGCTTTCTGTGTGCCCGCCAAAGATGCCAGCAGGGGAAAGCATAGGGCTCAGAATTTTGGTCAGTTAAAACATACTGATTCATTCTGTAACCTTGCACCAAAATCACCTAATCTCAGTTTTTCACACATACATTGGGAATAACATCAAATAATTCAAAGTCCCTGGCCTCCAGCGAGCCTTGGTACCAAATGAGATCCTCATTTTCTCTCGAGTCAGGAGAGATATTTTCAGGGATTATACAAGATTACTGTATAATATTGTTCACTACCTTGAATGATAAAATATCTAGAAATATCTGGAACTGGGTGGCAATAATCTGGGTTTTGGACAGAGAGAGTAGGAAAGAAGAGAAGATAGGAGGAAAAGACGCTGAGAATAAATTCAGCTGAAAAGCATCAATGTCATCACAAGGAATTAGGTCAATAAAGAAAGGCCAAGATAGGAAATGGGATTGTATGACTGAGAGGGTCCATAGGGCTGTGCTCAGAATGGTGTACACGGGCAGTCAGGCTTCCAGATCTGTCCCATAAACCAGTGGACTCATGGTTGGTTTTGTTTTGTTTTTTTATTTGCAAATCTCATCAGTAAACATTTCTGTTTTCTCCATGTATACATTAACTTACTGATAAATGTATGTATACATCACTAGAGTAATGTATTATGTGCATTATATATACATTTTTGTGTATGTAAAACATATGCCAAAAGAGAAATGCTAAAAGGATGAATAAATAAACAGAAGTGGATGATCTAATATATTCTTTCCACACCCTCCGATGGATCGTTGATGGCTCATTGAGCATGGAATAGGATATATGTAACCCTCTAATTGAGTCAACAGCTCTGTATCTTTCTGCCTGGAAGTGACTTTGTTACCACCAGTTACAGAACCCATGGGGAAGGAACACAGGGAAGCTTTTCAGCTGCCTGTTTTGACTCAACCTTTCACTGAGCTGAATGCTTTAAAAAGGACAAAGAACAAAGTAAATATACTTTAATCAAATTCCAAGGGAAAACATAGTCAAAGGGCAAATATAACTCATGTTTCTTTTCTCTTTCCAATGTCATAGAGGATTGTGAGCCATCTGTGTCCCTTGGAAACCAGGCAGAGGGTAGACTCATCTTGATATGCAGAGAAGTGTTAATTTACTCATTTAAAGCAATAGTTCCAGTTGCTCATATCAAACTCACTCTTACCTACGACCCTAAAAATCTGTTATCTCAACAAAAAACTAAAGAGTCCAATTTGTTGCATAGCCATTTAAAATAATGAAGTCATGAACTCTACCAGACATATTTCTGAAACTTAAGAACCCCTTGATAAACAGAGCAGTATGCTTGGTGACTGAGTTGTTTGGTTGGAGATAAAATAGGGAGAGAGAAAGGGAGGAATCACCCTCAGTGGAAACTTAAAAGTGATTTTCTTGGTGGGTGGAGTTAGTATTTGAATTCCGGGAGATAGCATAGTGTGACGACTCCCTGCCCAGCTCCAAGAATGTAGGACATGTTGAATGGATGCTGTATGAATGCATAAAGTTCACAGATATTTCTGCATAATTTATCCCTGATGACTTTCAAAGTCTAGCAAAATATTTAAAGATTTTTTTTTTAAAAGAGGCTAGACTAATAAAATGGAATTAAAAACTCAATAAGTTTAAAGCAAAACAAAAAAAAGAAGAACACAGCATAGAAAAAGCAAGAGCACATAAGATGGTAAGATATTGGGTTGGCCAAGAAGTTCGTTTGGGTTTTTGCATAACATCCTACAGAAAACCCAAACGAACTTTTTGGCCAATCAGATAATTCTTAATGGTATTCTCAGCACATGCAAATAAGCTAAATTCTCTAGTTTAAACATGAAATTGTTACATTTGATTAGAAAACAAAAGTTATACAATTTTAAAAGAGACACACCCTAAAACATAAGGCTACAGAGAGATTGAAAGTCCAATGTGGGAAAAAATATATCAGGAAAACAGTAATAATAATTAAAAAAAGATGGTGAAACCATATTAATGTCAGATAAAATAGACAAAGTAATATGATAATTTTTGTCTTACTAAAAGAGGGTTTTGATCTACTTCCCAGTTACAAAAGATTTGTTTAATTTGTGAGTTCCAATGACTCTAAACTTCTGTGCACATAATAACATAAAAATATGTCAAGTCAAATTTGACAAAATTGCAAAGAGGAAATTTCAGATATGTCAGCTGGAGATTTTTGATAGTCCTTCATTCAGTCATTAAACACATGTTTGCTGAACATCGGTTTTATTTAAGGCTTTCTTCTAAGTGGTGAGGAGGTAACAAATACATCAAAATTTCTGCTCTTCATGAAGAGTAGATAATGAAAACCAATATATTTAATGTGTCAGCTGTTGATAAGTGTAAGAAGGAAAAAATAGATGAGGGTAAGAGGACAGAAAGTGATGGAGCAAGGGGGTGGTTGTTTATATTGTGACGAAGGTATGACTCCTTCATGAGTGACCTGAATGAAGGGAGGGAGAAACACAAGTACATAAAGTGGATAAAAGCATTCCAAGTAGTGGAATCAACAAGTATACTGGCCCAGAAGAGGCAGAGTTCTTGGCCTGTTCTAAGAACAGCAGGGAGGCTGTGAACAGAGCATGAGAAGAATGCACGGAAATAATACCAGTCACACATCTCTCTGTAATTGACAGGCCAAGCAGGCAAATTATTAATAGAAATAAGATATTTGCATGATTAATTAGGTTAATAAGATGGAACCAGTTGAAAAAATACAAAATGCTTCATCCAAAGATTAGAGAATGTACATGCTTTTCAAGAACACATAAAACTGTTATAAAAACTGATAAGCAATCAATAAAGCAAGTCTCAAACTCTCTGAGTCAGTATTACACAAACTAGGTCCTCTGACCACAGTGAAATTAAGTGAGAAATAAAAAGAAAAACTTAACCTTATAAATACCCATACATTTGGAAATTTAAAAGCATTCCTACAGAATAGATAGGTCAATGACCATGTAATGAAAGAAATTGTGTAAACTACTTAGAATTGAATGATAGTGAAAATAATACAAATAAAACTTGTGGTATTTGGCTAAACCCTTCGTGTTGAGGGATGTTATAGCTTTAGAGTTTACAGTAATAAAGAATATCCAAATATTTGATGATTTAAGCATTCATCTTAAGAAGATAAGAAAATAGCAACAAATTAAACCTAAGGGTAATAGAAGGAAAGAAATAATATCAATAAATATTACAGCAGAAATTAATTAAATAAGAAAGAAAAGCCAAAACAGAGTGTATCAACTAAGCCAAAACAACTACCTCTGTCCTTTTTCTCTCAGGAAAAAAAGTTGGCATAAATAAATATTAGGAATAAAAGAGGATACCTAAAAATACAGCTGATGCTGAAGGAATAAATACACTTATAAGACTGGCAATAATCAAACAGCCTGAATTACCAAATGTTGGCCACTCTTTAGAACAACAGCAACTTTTTTTAAAACATTTCTCATGAGAATGCAATTTCCTACAACCACTTTGATAAACAAGTTGCCATTATCTATTAAATGGAAGATGTGCATACCATAATATCCAGTAGTTTCACTCACAGATATACAGCCTAGACTAGAGAAAGTCTTGCACATGAACTCTCAAGAGATACATACATGAACATTCAGAGCAACTTTGTTTACCATAGCTAAAAATGTGCTACTAACACAAATGTCTATGTCAGGAGAATTGAGGAGTAAATTACAGTTTATTTACATTCATATTGTCTCATCTTATAGGACAGTAAAAATGAGTGAACCAACACAAAAATGAACCACTCAATATGGATGACAGTCCACAAACATAATGTTTGAGTGAAAAATAAGGTAAAGAAGAATATATGTGATATTCTTCTAATCCATATACACAGGTTATCTTTCCATTTCTTTGTATCATCTTCAGTTTCCTTCATTAATGTTTTTTCAGTTTTCAGAGTATAGTTCTTTCACTTCCTTGGTTAAGTTTATTCCTGGGTATTTTATTCTTTTTGATGTGATTTTAAACAGAATTGTTTTCTTGCTTTCTTTTTCTCATAGTTCATTATTTTGGTGGAAATGTCCCAAAATGCTTGCTTTTATGCACTTTTCTGCATGTATATGTCAATTAAAAGTTTAAATTAAAAAAATAAAAAAGTAAATAGATGAAAGCAAAATTAGGTTTCATTGAGAAAATGCAGGGGTTATCGAACACTAGAAAATATGTTAATGTAATTGCCATATTAATCAATCCAAATAGAAGACTAATAGATGAATAGATGCATGAAATCATTTGCTAAGATTAAAAACCCATTGATAATAAGAAAAAAACTCTTAAATCTAGGAATAGAAAATAACTTTGTTAATCTGATAACGAGGCATCTTCAAAAATCAGACAATAAGCATCGTAATAAATAAGGAAATTTTAGAACATTACATTTAAAACCAAAAAAAACACTGAGAAACAAAACTGAGGAAGGAATGCACCAACACTATTTCTATGTAACATGATATTAGAAGCAGCCAATAGGGTTAGATAATTTTTTAAAGTATAATTACTAGAAATTGCTAGAAAGTATGCAAAAATATATATATATATATATAAAACACTTGTGTGTAACATGATTGTCTAGACAGAAAAATATTATAAATTAACAAATTCGTAATTAAAGCAAATTTTAAGTAGCAAAATATTATATCAATGTTGTTAGATTTCAGATCAGTATAAAAGTTATTTACTAAAATGATAGAAGCTGCAGAAGGATACATATATAATAGCAATAATATAGTTTTCAAACCTTCATAGTAATTCTTTGTAATTCTTAGATACATATATGTGGAAAAGAAACATGAATAACTGCATGGGAATGCTAAATCTTAATTTCAGTGTTTAAGGTGCTGGGTTTGGGGGTGTTCGGTTTCTTTCGACTTGTACTTTTCCATATGTCTTAAATACCTCATACTAAAATTATTTTTAGAGCTAAGCTCCCTCTTCCTTAAGGGAGCATTGAGACCCTGGTGACAAAGCTGAAAGAGGCTCCGCACACGTTTATCAGAAACCCACTTGGGATTGGTCCGCGTACCTTTAGACAGTGGCCAGAGAATCATTTTATTTTCCTTCTCCTTGTTAATTCTTTGGCCATAAAAGTGGGATGCCACATTTGTACATGCAAAATAAGGAGAGAAGGTGCAGCTCTTCTACTTGCCTGCCCTTCCTGCTTCTTCCAGAAACTGAGTAGATGCCATGAGGTAGGGAATGTGAGTACAAATGGAGAAGGCACTGTGCTGTGACCTAGAGAACAGGGTCCAAAGGTCTGGGTTCCCAGGAAAAGTGCTGGACCTGCCACAGCACTAATCCAATGTCATAAAACAATTGGAACAAAGAAAACATGACATGGAGAATGTAACATTTTCCTGTATTATGTTTGCTGTTAAGTTGAGATAGATCCCATCTGTGCTTCTCTTTGTCCTCATCTATAAAAGGGAAAGTTATACGTGATGATCTTCAAGTCCTTTCCTACTCTGACAGTTTATGAGTCTAACACTCAAGGACCTTAGATTCCAGGGAGGGGAAGACAAGTTATGCACACAGTTTACAGTATTAGTATGACAAAGCCCAGTGTCCAGTGAGAGGTATAAATACTTCTGGGAGATCAGAAGAGGAAGACTCACCTGTGCCTGAGGAAACAGGAAAGGCTTCTAGGAATAAATGATGCTAAATTAAACCTAATGTTTTTCTTTTTTTCCTAATCAGAGAAGGAATTTTTGCTCATTATAGGAAATTTGGAAATCACAGAAGATTGGGGACAGAGAAGAACATTTATTCCACGTGCCCATCCATTCATCCACTTAACTATTTGACTACCTGTTATGTGCCAAGTGTGAATCTAGGAATCAGGGAAAGAACAGAAGACCAGATATACGAAGTGCTTGCTCTTGTGCAGTTCATTTTTCAGGCTAGGGTAGGGGAAATCAGGCAAGTAAACGATTCTGTAAATAAATGAATGAGGTAATTTTTTTGCAAGTGACAAATGCCAAGAAAAGAACAAAGATCGGTGTGATAGTGACACGGTGGTTGGGGAGGGTAGTATTTTTGATTGAGGTCATGAAAGGCCTCTTTGATGACACATCACTCATGAACTCGCCACTCAGAGTTAACCATTCATATCTGCTGGGTTTCCTTCCTCTGTGTATTTTCTTTCCTAGGGATGTGTCTACCCACCACCCTCCCCCTCCCTCCCACCTTAGGAAGAGGCTCTCTTTCATAGTCCCTTCATGACTCTTTAGAACTAGGGCCTCCCCATGCACTGCCATAACGTCTGCAGTGAGAAAACTTGTTTCCCTAATTTTGAAAGAGATCAATAAAAACAAATTAAAATAGAGGATTAGAGGTGTCTTTTTGCCACATTGTTTTCCCAAGAACAAAAGATGTAGTGATCTTGTTTATGGTTTCCTTTGCTGTGCAAAAGCTTTGAAGTTTCATTAGGTCCCATTTGTTTATTTTTGTTTTTATTTCCATTTCTCTAGGAGGTGGGTCAAAAAGGATATTGCTGTGATTTATGTCATAGAGTGTTCTGCCTATGTTTTCCTTGAAGAGTTTGATAGTTTCTGGCCTTACGTTTCGGTGTTTAATCCATTCTGAGCTTGTTTTTGTGTATGCAACCTAAGTGTCCATCATCAGATGAATGGATAAAGAAGATGTGGCACATATATACAATGGAATATTACTCAGCCATAAAAAGAAATGAAATTGAGTCATTTGTAGTGAGGTGGATGGACCTAGAGTCTGTCATACAGAGTGAAGTTAAGTCAGAAAGAGAAAGACAAATATCGTATGCTAACACATATATATAGAATCTAAGAAAAAAAAATGTCATGAAGAACCTAGGGGTAAGACGGGAATAAAGACACAGACCTACTAGAGAATGGACTTGAGGACGTGGGGAGGGGGAAGGGTAAGCTGGGACAAAGTGAGAGAGTGGCATGGACACATATACACTACGAAACGTAAAATCGATAGCTAGTGGGAAGCAACCGCATAGCACAGGGAGATCAGCTCGGTGCTTTGTGACCACCTAGAGGGGTGGGATAGGGAGGGTGGGAGGGAGGGAGATGCAAGAGGGAAGAGATATGGGAACATATGTATATGTATAGCTGATTCACTTTGTTATAAGGCAGAAACTAACACACCATTGTAAAGCAATTATACTCCAGTAAAGATGTATAAAAAAAAAAAAAAAAAGATGTAGTGATCTCATCGTTATTTCTCCAGAGGTCTCTAAGCATAACATGAAGCCATGTAGTGCAGCTTAACATGGTAATAACTCACTGCTCTCTCTCATTACTCCAGGGAACCATGGGGAGGGCAAAACAGCGAGTAGATAAAAGGGTCGGGATGAGTGAGAGCAGCCCACGTCTCCACATTTAAAAGATACTGTCAGTTGTATCTGGCTTAGCAGTCCTTTTTAGGGTAGGACTTTTCCAGGAGAAAACAGGAAAGGATCAGCAGTGTTAAGGGGGGGGGCGGGGCAGGTGTACATGCCTAGAAAATGGGGAGTTGAGTTGGAGGGGGTGATGAAGAGGAAGAAATGAGCGAAGAGTGTGAAAGCACGTCGGACAAGGGCTAAGGGTTGCATGTAGGAGTGTGTTCACTTATGGAAAATCAAAAAAGGATGCTGTGCTTCAGATGACAAGCAATTGGAGGAAGTGATTCCATCAAGTAAGAGGGGCAGAGGACTTCTTTCAGGAGACCCCAGAGTCATCCAGAGAACCATTGGAAGCACACTACTTCCTCCCTCTCAAGGTTCTTGTGGGGCTACATGAAATGTTGTTTGTAAAGCCTCCAGTTCAGTGTGGGAGACCTAATGTAAGCAGATAAGCTGGGAGGTCCCTAGAGAAAGAGAACGAGGAATGGCTTTCTTGACATAAGAGAAGCCATTTTGGCCTAAGCCATTTTGTGGTCTAAGCCTGGTCTCAGTGGTTGTCCTTGAACAGGTCTCAGTAATTAACAGTCTTTGGCTTGGTTGTGTTTATTGACTCAACAGCCATCAAGAGGTGAACCCAGTTTTCAGGTAACACTAAGTCTAGTATTGTGATTAGGAGCATAGGTCCTGGAGTCATCACCACTGAGTTCGCATCCTAGCTGGGAACCCTATCTGAGCCCTCTGTAGCATTAGGATTTCAAACCTAGCTTGTAGGGTGGCCATGAGGGATCACGCACATGCAGTTCTTAGCACAGAACCTAGAACTTACCTAGCAAGAGCTTGCCAAATATTAACTCGGACAGTGATAATGATGGAGAATTTCTTAGCCTAAAAACAAATCCTAAAGCTCCTCCGAGGATGGGGAGGCCCCCCTCCTTTTGCAAATGAACAAACTGAGTCTGAGAGTAGAGTCATTAAAAGCATGGACTTGGGCTTCCCTGGTGGCGCAGTGGTTGAGAGTCCGCCTGCCGATGCAGGGGACACGGGTTCGTGCCCCGGTCCGGGAAGATCCCACATGCCGCGGAGCAGCTGGGCCCGTGAGCCATGGCCGCTGAGCCTGCGCGTCCGGAGCCTGTGCTCCGCAACGGGAGAGGCCGCAACAGTGAGAGGCCCGCGTACCGCAAAAAAAAAAAAAAAAAGCATGGACTTACTGGGAAAATCTGCATTGAAATGTCAGCTCTGCCATTTGCTGGGTGCATGATATAGTCACTTTGCTTCTAGACCCACAGTTTCCTCATCTGTAAGATGGAGACGTTGAGAATTATCACTGTGAGAAGTAAATGCGATATAAGCCAAGTGCTTAGTCAAGTGCCCAGGACACAGAATTTGAAACTGTACATGAAATAATGGATAAGCATTTACAAATTATGGTTGTTGATATGGCAATCATTCTTGGTGGAAGCAAGTTAATGACCAAACTGGGAGATCAATCTATTTAAATGGAATAATATCAAATAGGCAAAAATAGAGAGATGTTCAAGATCTGAAATATATAATTCATAAACTCAAGCTTATTAACATATTGACAAATTGATAGTAAATCATTTTAATATATAGAACTGTATACCTAAACCAAGAAAACACATTTTTGAGCACACACAAAACAATCACAAAAAATAGAATATGTATTAGGCCATAAAAGAAGCCCAAATAAATTCTAAAGAGTCCGTATCACACAGCCCATGTTCCTCAACTATTTTACAATAAAATTAGAAATTAATGACTAAAGGACAGCTTTAAAACTCCCATGAATTTGACAACTAAGTAACATATTACTAAGTAACACTTGGGTTAAAACGGAAATCATAAAGAAGCATGAAGTGAATAATAATGAAAGCAGAGCATTTCTATATTGTACAATAGAGCAGAGCTAAAACAATACTTAAAGGAAAATCTGGAGCTTTAAATTCATTTACTAGAAAACAAAAGTTAAAAACAAATGAGCTGGATGTACAGATAGCAAAAAGCACACGAAAAGATGTTCAGCATCATTAGCCATTAGGGAAATGCAAATTAAAACCAGGGGGCATCACTGTACACCTATCTGAATGGCTAATAAAAACAATAGTGATGGCACACGGAATACTGGTGAGGATGTGAAGAAATGGGATGGCTGATATAGCACTTGAGGGAAGGTAGTAAACTGGTTCAGTCGCTCTGGAAAACAGTTTGTCAGTTTATTTTAAAACTAAAAATGAATATACTGTACAATTCAGCAGTTATTTAGGCATTTATCCCAGAGAAGGGAAAACTTGTGTTCACACAGAAACTTGTGTATGAATGTCCATAGCAGATTTGTCCATCACAATCCCTGTGCTATTGCAATTTTTAAAATAAGAAACATATATTTGGTCCCCATTTCTGGCACAGAGCTCCTAAAACCTTTGGAATTTCCTAAGTGATAAGGGCACTGGAGGTGACTTTTGTTATGTGACTGAGGTGACTTTGTGCTGCACCCAAGGATGGTTGTGGGGGGTGGTGGTACAGGATGGGACGGTTGCCAGGAGAACCAACCTTGTGATTAGAGGGTTGAAACTTTCCAGCCTTTGGGGAGGGGAGAGGTGCTGGAGATAGAGATCAATTGCCAATGGACAGTGACTTTATCAATCATGCCTATGGAATGAAGCCTCCATAAATGTGTTTGGCCAAGTGCCTGCAGCACAGACTTAAACCCATAAAAACCCCAAAGGGAGGGTTCAGAGAGCTTCCAGGGAGGTGCTGGAAGGGTGCTGAGAGGGCATGGAAGCTCCACACCCTTCCCCAGACCTTGTCTTGTGTATCAGTTCCATCCGGCTGCTTCTGAGTTGTATCCTTTTGTAATAATCCAGTAATCTATAAGTAAAATATTTCTCTGAGTTCCGTGAGCTGCCCTGGCAAATTAATCAAAGTGGAGGAGGGGGTCCTGGGAACCTCTGATTTATAGCCAGTTGGTCAGAAGTACAGGTGACAACCTGGACTTACAACGGGCAGCTGACGTGTGTGGGGGGGTGAGGGGTATTCTTGTAGGACTGAACCCTTAATCTGTGGAATCTGATGCTATCTCAGGGTAGATGGTGTCAGAATTGAGTTGAATTGTAGGGCGCCCAGCTGGTGTCTGGACAATTACTCGGTACTATGTGGGAAACCCCCACCTCCACATGCTGGGATTGGCACCAGAACCTTTTTAACCACAAACCGGAAACGACCCAGATGTCCTTCAGTGGGTGAAATTGGTTAAACAAACAGTGGGACATCCACACGATGAAATACTACTCAGCCGTAAAAAGGGAGCCATCTATTAATAGAGGCAACAGATTGGATGATTGTCAAGGGAATTACGCTAAGTGAAAAAGAAAATCTCAAAATGTAACGTACTGTGTGATTTCATTTATATACCATTCTTGGAATCGTAAAATTATAGAGGTAGAGAACAAACTGGTGGTTGCTAAGGGTTTCAGATGGTGGGGAGGGGAGGGTAATGTGTCTGTAAAGGGTCAGCATGAGGGAGCCTTGTGAGGAGACCGTTGAAATCAGGTGGTATCAGTATCTACACGGAGCTACACACGTGATAAAATTGCATAAAATTAAACACAGTTTCTGGTAGTGGTGAGTTGGAAACAAACTGCACATCCATCAGTGGGGAGTAGATGGATAAGCTATGGAGGACGTACACCGTGAAACACTGTGGAATATGGAGAGTAATGGACTGAGGGCACGTGGCAGCCTAGGCAGATGTCAAAATCAGAGTGCTGAACGATGAAAAGGCGAAGGGGCTGTAACATATTGCGACGTAAATAATGAATGTGCATGCATACTAAACAATTACATGCATTTTGTAAGAACTCATTCAACCAAAGGAACATATGTGAAACATATAATAATGTGCGTCTACGAAGGAAAGGCGATGAGAGTGAAGAGTGTGTAAAAATATAGAAATACACAGAATAATATTTGAAGGTTGTATTAGTTTCCTATTGCTGCTGTGACAAATCAACACAGACTTACTGGCTTAAAACAACCCAAATTTATCATTCTGGAGGTCAGAAGTCTAAAATAGGTCTGCAGGGCTGTGTTGCTTCTGTAGGCTCTAAGGGAGAATCTGTTTATTTGCCTTTTCCAGTTTCTAGAGGCTGCCTGTATTCTCTGGCTTGTGGCTTCTTCCTTCATACTCAAGACCAGCAGCACAGCATTCTCTCCTCTTTCTGACCTCTGCTTCTCTCTTATAAGGACCCTTGTGAGTACACTGAGCCCACTCAGATAATTCAGGATAATCTTCCTTAATTCCAAGATCCTTAATCACATCCACAATGTTTCTTTTGCCACCTAAGATAACATATTCACAAGTTCTGGGTATCAGGATGTGGACATCTTTGGGAGGTCATTATCTTGCCTATCACAGGAGTTTTGATTTGGAGCAAAAGATAGCAGGGGATTTGGAGGGATGTGGTCTGAGCCAGTATTGGGGAGGTGAGGACAGGAATGAATTACCTGACCAGTTTGGCTGGTGGATCAGAAGGTTCGTATTGAGATTGAGAAGGGACTTCAAAATGCCAGGTGTATCCTCCAGGTGTGTCTGTTAGACTTCCGCCCCTCTCCCCGTGGGACACATCACAGAATAGTCCACATGGAGGTAGAGCAGGTAACATGTGCCTTGTGTTTTCAGCAGAATATTCTAGCTCCCTAGAGACCAGACTCAAAGTCAGACTGTCCTCCCCTCAGGGGACCAAGTCTGTGCTGTGTGAAGTGCTGGCTGGTCATGTTAACCAAAACATGAACCTGTATTGATCTGTGATAGTTGGGGTTATCATTCAGCAAATATTCACTTCCTCAATCCCCACGTCCCCACTGTGGGAGGCTCAGCCCCCTTGATGTTGGGCTTGCCTAGACACTTGCTTTGGCCAATGTGGTGGACGTGTCCAATACTGAACATGACATGAAGGAGGTCTTACGAACTCTTGCGTGGGTTGGCTTGGCTCTGGTACATCTGTTGTAGAAAGAACATGCCCTGAGTAACTGCTGTCCTTTCAGCCTGGACCCTGGAATAAACACACATGGAGCAGGCCTGAGCCCAGCCTAGATCAGACAAGAGCTCAAGGACAAATGTCTGTTGTTATAAACCAGTGACTCTGGGGGCTGTTTGTTACACGGCAACATCCCACTAGTATATGAGCACATATAATTTCATTTTAATCGCACAAGAATCCTAGGAGATACGGATCATTAGTTTCACTTTAGATATTGCAAAACGGGTTCAGAAAGGGTAAAAAGATTCATTCAGGGTCACGCACTGCGTAAATAAGTTTTAATGGGCAGGAGAGAGAAAGTGTGTAAACGTCAGGCACCTGAGCAGGAGTGTTTACAGGTGGAGGGGAGATGAAGTGTGGGAAGGGCATTTGACTGGTCACACCTAAGAAAAAGCTTACATCGTGCAGAGGCAGCTTCAGAAGGGTAAATTGACATTGAAAATCCGGAGGGAAGGATGGTGACCTCTCCAGGATTCTGAGGTGAAGGATTATCATTTGGCGGCTTACGTAAGAGCCTGTGCTAGGATTGTGTCTCACAGGGTCCTGGCCAGGCGCCACCTTCTATTAGAAGGATCATCCAGGAAACACCATGTATACATTTTAGCCCCTCACCTTTGCTGAGAGGTGCTCACTAAGGCCAGAGGGTGTTTCACAAGTGAGTGAGGCAGATAATCGGCGGTAGATGGGTCTTCCAGCTTCTGTTCTCCTTCCCCTGCTCTTCTGCCAGGGTTCTCTTCTTGGTGTTTTGCCACAAGGTGACTGGGATAGACAACTTTTGCTTCAACACGTGCCCTTTCTCCTTACGTAGGTGAGTCTCAAATGAGACTCGGCAGAGAATAAGCCACCTTTCACTGACAGTGGTTTTTGTTTGAAATTCTTCCTTCAATGTAATGATACTCTTGTACATTTCCCAAAAAAAAAAAAAGTGTTGGACATCATAAGAAAGCTTGGTAGGCACTTCTGGGGCTGCTGACACGGCAGGCCTCTCCAAGGTCCAGCAGTCCTGAGCAGAGTCTATAGATAAACGTGATTCCTTGGGAGATCAAGAATGTCCTGGGGTGGGGGCTTCTCTGTTATGAGCAGCCTCCCCTTTGAAAGACCTCAGATCCGAATATAAAAAGCTGAACTCTCCAGCTGAAAGGGAAGGTAGTAGTTCTGGGAGAGGGGCCATCAGAGTCCAATCAGGAGATATTACTTTTGTTTGTTTGTTTGACGTATTCTGGAAATAATTTGATTTACATTACAAATGGCTTCTCACCAGCATCACAGCAATGGTGGATTAGCTACACTACGGACTGTTTCCTAATTCCAGGGCCCATGTTGTTCACAGCCAGACTGTGTGTCCCAAGGAGAAGCAGTGTTCGGAATGCTAATACCTTACCTGGGCTCAGCGCTAGGTGGCTTTGAACCATCAAAGATGTTTCAGGTTTTATTCTTTCTCCAGCTTTTTTTCCTTTGCCTTTTTTCTTTTTTTTTCTTTTTTTTTTTTAACAGACAGGGGGACTTGCCATGAATTAAGTGTAAATTGAAGTGAAGCTCGGAAGATGCTGTGGGCTCACCTTCTCCCCCCGCCCCACACTGAAACTCTTTCTCTGGAAACTGAAACCATGTAATTTAGAAATTGCTTCTCTCTTTCCAACACATTTTCCTCGGCCACAAAAGTAATTTTTAAACATTCTACAGTTTTTATTTCCAGGCTGCAGTCTTGTGCTGGTGTCCATTTAATTCTTCCTGGCATTTGAACACATGAGCCGTTGATGTCACAGGAGGTGTGGTTGGCCACCCTGCTCCTTGCTCAGCAACCCGCCAGGTGGATGCATCTGGATGGGGCAGAGAGGGAAGAGCCACGTCTGTGCTAGAGCTGGGAAGCAGAGTGCGGCCAGCTAGAGCATTGGATTTGTAGGCAGGGGGTACCAAGGCAGAATGGAGCATGGGGAGAGGAAGGTGGGAGACGCTAAATGATCAAGTTCAGGCGTTGGGGTCCTGCATCTAGATCAGTCAAGGTAGAGTTCGGAGATTCATCACACCATTTACTTTAACAGAGAGGATTGCCTGTTATGAGTTGTCAACTATCGTGGTTCTCAAACTGTGCTGAGGCAGCCCAGGCCACTGCAATGAACTCACCAAGGCACCGTGTGAGGGCATTTAGAATTTTAATTTTAAATGATCACGAAAAACAGTGTCATGTGTCAGACATTGTACAAACTACTAAGTTGAGGTGATCCACAGTTTCAGCATTAGATTGGGCTACATTCCTTTCGGTGACATCATATCTTTGCCAAGCTAGGCTTCCTGTTGTTACTGAGGTGAAAAGCAAATATTGCAGAAAAATCAACATGGCGCAGGCAACAAGAGCGGCGGTGTCTAACCTGAATCCACAGTCTGAGAAGTTGTGTAGGGCTTGACAGGTGCACGTATCCCATTAGTAAGCAACCGTGGTTATTTAAGAATGGAATTAACATTTTTTCTTTTGATTTGTGTGTATTGTTTTCTCAAACCACTGTTAAGTGGTTAGGCTATAAATACTTAATAAGTTGTTTGGACTAACGAATAAGTGAAACTATTAGGTATTTCTTTGGTTAGGAACTCTGCGAAAAAATTACCAAAACACCAAGGTCACCATGAAAGTTTGGAAACCTCTGGTTAACTATATATAAAGAATTGGCTGGGAAACTGCAAAGGTAAAAAGAGAACATGAAAGTATTATACCAATATAGCAACTGTGGGAACAGGTACTGCTAGGCTTGGGGAGAGCAAGGGAACAGACTGGAATTAGAAGCATTTTAAAAATTGGAAGAGGGAGCTCTTTTTGGATGGTGCTGGTGTCTCTGAGGTTCTGCAGTGAAGCTTGCTCTTTGAGTGCTGGAGAAACTGCAAACTAGATCCAACTGCTGTGACAGAATGAACTTCCCTGGGGGGTGAAGAAGTGATATTGGAGTGATGCCCACAGGAACAGGAAGCACTCTCTTCTTCCTCCTAGAGCCCTGCAGGCTCCCTCTATCGCCCCCTACCGGCAGAGACTAGCATAGAGCCAGGTGATGGAGCAGACATGTGATTTATGGAATACCAGCCCCAGCGTCATGAAACAGGGCGTAGAAGGGGTGTTGGAGCCGAGAGACAATGGCTTAATAACTATCCCAAGGTCCTTGGATGGTAGCTGTCATGCTCACCCTTGGCCTGAGGTCCGTGGCCCCCAGCGCATAGGTTGCCTCTTGAACCTGGGCCGTATCTGACTCGTGGCTCCCCGTCCACACCCCGGGCTGCTGAACGGTGGCGCCCACAGGACAGGGCTGGTGCACCAGCCCTGGTTTTACCCTGTGTTACGTTCCAGCCAAGTTCACTCATCCGTTCAGTGTGGGGATGTGGAGAGGGACACCTAACCCAACGATGGGAAAGATAAGCATTTGAGAGAAGGCTTTCCCAGAACAACTGAGGTTCAAACAATGAATGGAAGCTGGGAGAAAGGAGGGACTAGAGAGAGGAGGGAAGGGTGATAACATTCAGTCAACATGTCAGCTCTGCAGAGGTATCTTCCTGACCGTCGTACCTGCAGGCCCTAATGGCCATTTTTATCCAGCTAACCCCCATCGCTTTCCTTCAGAACACTTACGCCAACATGCAGTTTTGTCAGCTCACACGTTGGATTGTCATTATGATTGTTTCACTCTGTGTCCCCCACCAGATTTTAAGCTCCAGGGTGGCAGGGACCATGCCTGTTCTTGTTAACACTTTGTCCCCAACACTTAGCCTACCATTCCATAGGTGCTCAATAAATACTTCAAGCTAAGCCGTGTCCAGGGAAAGAGTAAGGATTTTAGTGTAAAGAGAGAGGAAGGATCAAGAAAGATCACGGAGCTGGTAGCAGGACCTGAAATCAAAGAAGTGAAATTTTAGACCCAACTTTCCCTCAACCCCCTAATCCCCCTTCCCTGCTTGATTTTTCTCTAGAGCACTTACTGCCATCTGACATTCTGATGTTTTGATTATCTCATATACTATTTAATCTCCCATGTCCCACGAGAATGTAAGCCCCTTGAGGGCAGAGAGGATTTTTGCTTGGTTCACTCCTACATCTAGTGTAGTGCCTGGTACGTGGTAGGAACTCAAAAATATTCATTAAGAGAATGAATTTGTCCAGCGCTTGACTTTTGACAAAGGATACTTGCATCACTCTGTTACAACTGCTTTAGTTGCTCTTCTCACTTCTTAGGAATAGTGGGAGGGACCATTACTGTAGTGTGTAACACTCAGACTGGCTTGACACGTCACTGCATGGAGTGTGCATTTGCAGTGGGAGGGAGGGGATTCCTGCTCATATGCCATGTCCATTCGTGCAGCAGAATCTTGACGGCCATTTGCTCCTTTTTTCTTGTATCTTGGACTTTAAATGTGCTGACTCCTTTGCCTGGGGCTTAACCTTCCCACTCCCTACTCTCCATTCTCCATCCCCCCCAAAACTTGTACCTTTACTTCGTTAAATCCCATCCATCCTTTGCCCAAGGCCCCCTCCTTCAGGACAGCCTTCTTGGCCTCTAGACTCCACATTACACTATTGGTGATTTACTCTCAAATATTTACCAGTGGAATGTTATGGATGAGTCACGGGTTAAGCTGTAACCCAGTGCTGCCAGCCTTCCCATCAAGACCGTACTGGTTAGGGGAAGTCCCCTGGTATTCCAGTTGAGAAGCCCCTTCTCCAGAGACAACGCTACGTAGCCCAGGTGTTTCTGATACCATGTCTTGATCCACAACCTTC
Source organism: Orcinus orca (assembly GCF_937001465.1). Taxonomy (NCBI): domain Eukaryota; kingdom Metazoa; phylum Chordata; class Mammalia; order Artiodactyla; family Delphinidae; genus Orcinus; species Orcinus orca. The sequence goes on from NC_064574.1 coordinate 18,233,894, forward strand.
ATTTTGCTAATCAGTACACTCAATGCCAGAAATTGATTGTGGTGGTTGAAATCAGGGACCTGTCAACTAGCATAAGTATTGTAAATGGACTCTAATTGGTAAAATTGAAAGTATTCAAAATATGTGGGTTGGCCAAAATATTGTGAAAGCACTTTCCAGATGTACATAACGTAGGAGAACCCAGTAAGGCCTCTAGCTCTTAGCCTTAGGGATGGTATCCAAGCCTTGCTTCCTAAACGGTCCTGTGTCACCTGTTGGTTGAGAAGGATTCCTGGTTACCTGATATGTCTGTAATGGTACTTGATTTGTCCCTAGACCAGGAGTAGGCAAGGTAAAGCCCACAGCCTAGGCTATCTTTTTTTTTTTTCATGGAAAGGCATTTTATTTTAAATATAGCAGTGTGTACATGTCAATCCCAAACTCCCAGTTTATCCCTATTTTTGTAAATGAGCTTTCATAGAATCGCAGCCATGCCCATTTGTCTACACATTTTCTGTGTCTGCCTTTGCATTACAACCGCAGAGACAAATAGCTGAAACTAGACTGTCTGACCCACAAAGCTTAAAATATTTACTATCTAGACTTTTAACAACAACAACAAAAAGTTTGTCAACTCCTACCTGAGAATACTGTCATAACTGTCTTAAATGAGCCTACATGCAAGATAGGAGCCAGGTCACCTGAAAAGACTAAGACAGGTGCTGAGCTTCATTGAGCTTTATGGAATGGATGGTATGACCTGTTTTGTGCCTGCTTGCTCATAAACATTTGTGTAATAAATGCTCATCTGTGTAGTAGAATTTAGCCTGAGACTTGCTTTTATTATAACCTCATAATGCAGTTATGGAGGAATCATTAACCCTCACTCACCTCAGGTTTCTTTGGTGGCTTCTGGTTTCTATGAAAAAGAATGTAAGGTTGTGCACGAGTCATGATTAAATTGGCTCAGATGAGTTTCCAGTGTAAGGCTGTGTCTTTCTGACATGTGCTGCCTGGAAGCCCAGCACTTTCCCTGCAAAAGCTCCTTCAGGCTTCATCATTCCATCCTTCACAATTGTCGTGTCTGCATCCCCCTCTAGAGCATGAATCTCATGAAGGCTAGAACATGTCTGCCTCATTCCCCTGTATCCCTAATGTCTGTCCCATCTCAGAGGTCCAAGACATGTTTGTAGAAAGGAAAGAATAGATAGAGCTATATCTGAACATGCATTAATGGGACCTTGCTGACTCCAAACTACAGTTGGTTAAAAAGCATGAACCCAGCAGTCAGCTGGACTGAGAACCAGGCCAGGGGTCCACAGTCACCTGCAGGACTTCTGTTTTATCTCAGTGGCTCCCCTGCCTTGCCTCCCTTCTGAAGGTGGGAGCTGTATTTAAGGGAATACAGCTGGGTCAAGTACCATCTGGGAGCTTGGTGGACACTATCTCCTTAATTCACCTCGTAGCCCTAAAAGGCAGAAGTGCCATCCCCGTGTTACACATGAGAAAAATGAGGCAAAGACGTAGATGGGACAAGTGACTTGCTTTAGGTCCAGGTGATGACAGATCCAGCACTCTTTTTTACCATGTCATGATGCCTCCCTGCTCAAGAGTATTTTTTCAGTGTTGGGTAAGCCAACGGACATGTGCATGACACACCTGCTCTATGACATCGCTGCAAGAGGGTGACAACAGAGTCACCTGATTCTAGTGGTCGGGGTAGGTAGGACCCAGTGACCTTGGATGGTGAGGGTACCAGTATCCCTAAGTGAAGCCTCTGGATTCCTGCCCTTGCCTACCTTCATAAGGATGTCTGTGATAATATTCAACAAATTCCTGTCCACCAGACATCTGTAATAAATTAGAGGAGATGGAAGAAAGGAAGCAAGAGAGTAGGTTTGGATGATGTTGAAAGAAGATGGATTTTATTTTTGTTCCTTTTACCTTTTTTCCCTTCATGTAGCATTTCCATGCAGAAATTGCAAATTAATGGTCACATCGAACTATCTGTCAATGTATTACTACTCCTTCAGTATCAAATTATGTCGGCAATAATGTTTCCAGCTGCTTAGGACTCCATTGCAGTTTAATTTGAAAGGAACTCAAATCGTATCTCCAAATGGATAAAAAATTCATTTTACATACAAGCTAGCCACCTCCACATTTTCAGCCCCATGCCCCAAATTATCTCAATTTAGGTTCAACTTTGAATAGTACGTATGTTACAGCCGACTCCACATGCAAAGATGAATACATAGAAAATTCATGAATTGGAAATCTGCTTTGCTGCTCCTTGTTTTAAATAAGGTGTTCTGCCTTGATTCAGGTCATTAGGAGATTCTACAGCTATTGCCTTTGACAGCAGGAATGGAGGCTGGGTCCATATAAAACAAGAGGCTGGAATTCTAACTTAACCACATGATTACCTTAACAGTTGGAGTATAGAGAGAGCCCTGATTTCACCCCTTCACTTACTGCATTTCCCCTGTAGGATGTTAAGGCCTTGATTCTGGTTTGGTCTTCAGTTATCCCTTGCTTTCTGTATTTACTCATTCGTCATTTATTAATCAGCTATATGTCCAGTTTTAAAAATGAAGAGATCTAGGTGCTCATAGGTTAGCAGGGGAGGTGAGCATGAACCAAACATCCAAACATTAATCTGCAATTTGATAAGGGCTATGGGAGAAGTATTAAAGAAAACGGATGATGATTCATTCTGCCTGGGCAAGAAAGGCTTTTGGAGAAAGTTACAAAGAAAGGGTGGCATTGGAGCCCGGCCTTGAATATATTGAATAGGGATTTGCCAGTGGCAGCCCAAGCAGAGGGAAGATGGAGGTGTAAAAGGGTTCAGGATGCAACACTCACTCTGCTTTAGGAATGTAGGGTTCAAAGAGTGGGCAGTGGAAAACGAGGGAGGGAATTTGGAGGTGGAAAGGTACATGTTGCAGGTTGGGCTCTGGTATTAGGTTGAAACTGGTACCTCAGTAAGATCTAACATGGAAAGAAGAGGAGTGGTGAGTGATCAGAAGTTAGGAGGCCCACTCTACCTTTCCAGAGGCAGCTGCAGAATAAAGAAGCATCTGAAGATATGAGTTAGTCAGTCACACACACACATATACACTTGTCCCTAACATAGGTAAGAACACAAATGGGTCTGGGACAAGATACACACACAGACCTGCAGCCTCTTTCCTTCTCCTTTCACCTGCCTCCATCCCTCCCCACAAAGGTCTCGTCCTCCAAACAGCCACGCTCTGGTCACCCGTTGGGCCTAGGGGTACATACATGGAATATGGTGTGACCTTGGATGGCCAGACCAAGGGAAGAGGTTCACACAAGCCCCAGAAATGAGTTTGGAGCCACTGGGACAGGGAATTCTAGGCTGTCAGGTGTCTGGAGCCTGGTCCAGAATGGGGAGCCCAAGGACCAGGTGGAGACGTTGGCCCATTGCCTCCTGCTTCAGGAGGGGGGCAGAGTCTGCAGATGGCCGGAGTGTGCTCCCCAATTCACAGGACTCAGGACAGGGCCCTCATTGCCAAGTCTAAGGGCATAGAGACAGTGAACCCGGAGGCCAAGCCACTTTACTTGTCCATCAGAGGAAGACTTTCCAGCTTCCCAAGTAAGCCACACTCTCTTCCCACTGTATGCCATCTCAGTGGCCTGTAGGCTGTTACTCAAGAAGGTCATATGGACGGAGTCTTATCTGGAGGCAGAAACCATAGGCTCTAGGCTTGGGCATATTTACACGAGGGATGTAAGTTCAACAAACCAGTCTCCACTGCACACACAAGGCTTTCTCAGCAATTTCTGACTTGTTTGTACCAACCGGAATGTAAACCTGAGACTCTACCTGCTGTAGGCAATTACCGGAGCAGAAGCTGGGTGTGGCATCTGATGCTTGGGGGGGTTATAGTGAAAGCATGAATGCCTCCATCATACATTTTGAAAACTAGTTTCCATCATGTAGGATCTTAAGACGTTCTCTTGCTTGAATTGAAAAATAGATAAGTTCACCTTAAAGACTTGGTGACGTGCTAGAGGGGACAGAACAGGGGACTGTGGAGTCAAGGGGGTCCAAGCTCAGTTCTCAAAAACAGGTCACCATCTGTTCATCTCAGTTTAAGCAACATGAACTGGCCCATCAGCAGACTCAGTACCATGTGCTGGGGTTGCTGGACAAACAGCACATGGTCCCTTGCAGCCTGGGAGGAATGATGTATAAAGGAACAAGCAGTTCCTAGAAAGCGTGACGGATGCTGAGTGGGCTGGATAGCTGTGCAAAATGCCGTGGGAGTCCAGAGCTGGGGACTTAGCTGTGTGGCCCTGGGCAAGTCATATCCCTTCGTTGGCCTCAGTTCCCTACGTCGGACAGTTGTTTTCAGCACGCAACTGCCCAGCCCATAGTTATTGCTTAATAAAGAGCCACTGTCTTGCCCTTTCTTGAATGCGAGTTCTCGAACCTACAGAACACTTTCACCCACGTGTATCTAATCCACAGGGCCACCAGAGGTCTTGTCTTCTGCACTTGAACTGAGATGTCCTTGAACCTCTTAATTCCATAGCCTGAGAAAGCCCAAATCATCTGTCAAGGTGTCAGTAAAACATATGGACATATTTTCCAAGTCCCCTTTGCCTCTGGTCCCTTTGTACCCATGCAACATCTTATTTGGCCCAAATGAGGCATGCAGATCTCAGAAGCCCCAGGAAATCAAATCACAGCCAATCATCTTGTGGTATTTTTGAGGACCCTGTTGAAGACTAGGAGTCACATGAGAACAGTCCCGTTGGGCTCCACCCAAAAATACACCATCTTGTTCACCCCCATCCTCTCCTATTCAATCCCAGCAGCCAGTGAGTTCATTTTTCTCTTCCTCTAAAGGCTAAGCACAGCCGATCCCAAGGCCCTGGGACTGCAGCGTCTACTCCAAACAAGCTTCTTAAAGCATTTCTCCAAGAAGGGCCATTCTCTCTAAGAGGAACGCCCACTGCTAGGTAGAGACAATTTTCTCTCTCTTTACAGTTCATTTTATACACATTAACGGCCCTCTGAGATTAGCGCAATAATTTCCACTTTATAGATGAAGAAATGAAGGCTCAGAGATGCAGTGCCCTTGCCCAAGGTCACACAGCTAGTGAGGTAGCATGGTGGGCGGGGCGGGGGGCGGGAAGTACACGGATTGAATCTCTAGCCTGTGCTTAACTACTCCCAGCGAAGAGTCTGACAGAAGAACTTACGGGGAATGCCGATCATAAAAGAAGTTACGTTTCTATCGTAACAAATGCCTAAACCGTATAGAATGAGCTTTACGTATGGGGATTAAAAAAAGAAAAGTTTTGTTTTTTATTATATGTTGTGCACAAACACATCTATTTAATTTGTGTAAAGTATAAATAGAATATTCATAATAAAATAAACATAGCCAATGTTATATATGGGGGTCTGGGACCAAGATCAGTAGGGAGGGCTGGAATGGGAGACAGCACTAAGGTGAGAAGGCATGATCAGACCTGTTGTTATTTTTAAATTAAAGTATAGCTGATTTACAATGTTGTATTAGTTTCTGGTGTACAACAAAGTGATTCAGTTATATATATATATATATATAATCCTTTTCATATTATTTTCCATTATGGTTTATTATAAGATATTGAATATAGTTCCCTGTGCTACACAGTAGGACCTTGTAGTTTCTATGTATAATAGTGTGCATCTGCTAATACCAAACTCCCAATCCTTCTCTCCCCGGAACCCCCTCCTCCTTGGCAACCACAAGTCTGTTCTCTATGTCTGTGAGTCTGTTTCATAGGTAAGTTTATTTGTGTCATATTTTAGATTCCACATATAAGTGATATCATATGGTATTTGTCTTTCTCTTTCTGACTTACTTAGCTTAATGTGATAATCTCTGGGTCCATCCATGTAGCTGCAAATGGCATTATTGCTTTCTTTTTTATGGCTGAGGAATATTTCATTGTATATGTATGCTACATCTTCTTTATCCATCCCTCTGTCAATGGACATTTAGGTTGTTTCCATGTCTTGGCTATTGTGAATACTGCTGCTGTGAACATAGGGGTGCATGTATCTTTTTGAATTACAGTTTGTCTGAATATATGCCCAGGAGTGAGATTGCTGGATCAGATCTGTTTTTAGAACGATGCCCCTGGAGGGGCCTGTTTGGAAAAAAGTGGAGAGGAAAGAAGGAAGGGTTGAGGACTGTTGTGGGAGGCTAGGAAAGGATGAGTTGTGTTGTCAATGAAAGGAAGGGAAATTCCAAGGCACTGTCAATGGGTCACAGTGACCTGTTGAGGATGCTGTGTGTTGAGGATGCAATTTGATTTCTAGACTGTGCACCTCAGTGTGGTGAACTAAAGAAATGGGGCTGGTTTCTCAAGGGGAGGGGATGTGGCCAGATGAAATGTAAAGAGGTAGATCAGAACTCCAGCATCCTTCTCAATTAGTATTTCCCCAAAGTGCTGTGTGTGCTGTTAGTGGTACCCAACATGGTTTTTGGTGGTACCCTGATGAAAACAACTTTGCATTGTTTTAAATGGTAAACATTTATTTATGGCAAGTGATTCAGGTTTTCCCTTTAAATAGTTGTGTTTTCTTTTAGATGCCTTATTTAAAAAAGAAGAAGGAGTTTGATTTACAGAAAAATGTTAATTAAATTATACTCTAGGTGACGAAATCAGGAAGGCAGTGGCTGAGTGATCGGGCTGAGTTTGAAGAGCTGTTCTCCCCTGTTTTAGCGGGGCCTCCACCCCACCTTCCTGACAGCCTCCTCAGAGCCCTGTGTCTTGCGTGTGTGTCTTGCAGACCCGGTGCACGGCCCGCAAAACGTGGAGATCGTGGACATCCGAGCCCGGCAGCTGACGCTGCAGTGGGAGCCCTTCGGCTACGCGGTGACCCGCTGCCACAGCTACAACCTCACGGTGCAGTACCAGTACGTGTTCAACCAGCAGCAGTACGAGGCCGAAGAGCTCATTCAGACCTCCTCCCACTACACCCTGCGGGGCCTGCGCCCCTTCATGACCATCCGGCTGCGGCTGCTGCTGTCCAACCCCGAGGGCCGGATGGAGAGTGAGCAGCTGGTGGTGCAGACGGAGGAGGATGGTGAGTGAGGCGGTGCGCATGCTCACTCGGGAACGGGGAATGCCAGACCTGCTCGGGGGGCCATGCCTAGCGCTTAGGAGGTTTTATGTTTCCTGCGTCTTTCATCTCTCTGTTGGTATATCAGCCCCTTTTCTAGGCTCTTCAGTAAAGCACCACACAGGCTGTGCAGTGCACAACTCCAAGGGATGCTGTCCCCCTAGACAATGGCAACTCTGTCGCAGACACACGCTCAAGTTTGACCTTTCTACATCCCCATCTCTCTTCTCACTTTATACCACCTGCTACACCAGCGTTTAACCACACTGATGCCTCCCGAAAGAGAAGCTGTGTATTGATAGTATTGTTGAAGCATGTTGAGTTTGGGAATCAGACGGCTCTGGATTCTGTAAGAATAAGGATCAGAAAATACACTTAAAGAACTTGGCACACACATTGAATGCACCCAGAACCGCATATTCACCTGGGTGTCCTACAGGCATCTTCAGAAGTACCCAGAAACAGGGCTTCCCTGGTGGCCCAGTGGTTGAGAGTCCGCCTGCCGATGCAGGGGACATGGGTTCGTGCCCCGGTCCGGGAAGATCCCACATGCTGCGGAGCGGCTGGGCCCGTGAGCCATGGCCACTGAGCCTGCACGTCCGGAGCCTGTGCTCCGCAATGGGAAAGGCCACAACGGTGAGAGGCCCGCGTACCTCAAAAAAAAAAAAAAAAAAAAAAAAAAAAACCCAGAAACGAACTGTCTCCTCTTCTATACGGACTTCTCTCCCTGTGTTCCTCACATCAGTGAACTAACTGCATCTACTAAGTCAAGGTAAACACCTGAAGTCATCCTGGGTGCCTCCATGTCCCCCTCCCCATCCCCCAGCTCCACGCCCACAACGTTCCGATGAGTTTGCCTTCTGCAGTTTATCTTCCAGCATGCCTCTTAAGACTCCAGGAAGAGAGAGCCACGTGTACTTCCCAGAACACATCTCTTTTTCCCGCCCTTGTCTCCTTGCCCATGCTGCTCTGTTTCTCCTGCTCAGAATGACCTCTCCTCCACGTTTGTGGGACGAATTCTATTTATAATCTTTCAAGTCTTTGCTCACGTGCTACTTCTTCAGAAGCTTTCCCTGAGTGCCCCAGGCCAACTTGGGTGTTCTTCTCAGACCCCTGCTGTATTTTGCATGTAACTCCGCCACGGTGGTTATGTTATTTATGGTAGGACAGGACTTGCTGGTTCTAGGACTTATCTAAGAAACACTTCTCTGTGACCATATTTCAGTTTTCCTTCCAGCCAGACTGCTTCTGGCCTCGAGGGGTGTCTTTAGTTAGTTTCCTGGCATCAGACTCATGTGGATTGATCTGCAAATGATCGATTAAGGAAGGTTTCCCAGGGGAGACTGGGGAGGGAGTGGGGGAAGCAGGACAGTGAAGGGGAGGAAGCCCAGGTACAGCTTCAGGCCAAATCCAGGGGGCTGTGACCTGGGCCTGCAGGAGAACTCTATAGGGCAGGTTATATATCACTATCGTTCCAGATCACGGCTGCCAGCCAATGGTTAGGTCTGGAATGGGGATGGAGGATTGGGAAGTAAATTCTCAGGAACTTTTGGCTTTCTACACATGCAGACAAAACACCAAAGGGCACAAAAATGGCATAAAGTGATTAGAAGGGATCCGGGCAGAACTCTGTCATTGTTACTACATGAGGCAAATCCTCACACTTGACTCAAAGCAGAGCCTCTTCCATGGCGGTCCTGCCTAGTACTCTTATTTCATATAAGCAAGTCGAAGGACCCCTGAGTGATGGTCCCTGGTGGAATCCAGACCCACACCCTCAGCTGCAGAGTCCCACAAGGAGATAGAGGAAGGAGCTCCAGCCTCTCACCTTGTCTCCCAATTCTCATATCACCCCGTCCCATCCTAGACCTGGAAGTTTTATCAAACCTTCCTTCACGACAAACCCTTCCTGATCCCCTTTAAATTCATCCTCACAGCCACTCTGTTCGCAGCCCCTGTAGACTGTGCTTCTAGGTAGCAGTAGCAGTGGGGACTCAGCCTCTGTCACCTTGTTCCCCCATCTTCCTATCTTGTAATGAACCTCAGTCTTCTGTGGGTACAGCTCTCCCCAAGACCAGCTTCTCCAGAAGTTCTGAGTGCCCTGTCTCCTATGAGCCTGTTGCCATCCATCCTCCAACAGAGAGGGTCAGACATCTCATCTTGGCTTCATTTTGTAGCCCAGGACATGTGGCCCTGGATTTAGCTTTTGATCCAGGAGTTTCCCAGGATCTGGCTCCATTGTTTCAAAAATGTACAGCCCCTTCCTCCAGCAGGTAGAATAATGCCCTCTTTGAGAAGGCAGACTCTGGAGCCAGATACGCCTGGAGCAAGTTGCTTAACCTCTCAGTGCCTCGGTTTCTCATCTATAAAAAGGAGATAGTAATAGTACCTACCTTACAGGTTGTTGTGCTCATTAAAAAGGATGGTGTATATAGAAATTGGAATCATGCTCATCAGATCGTAAGTTTTCATTAAATGCAGCTACTACATTTGCACTAAAAAAAAAAAAAAAAAAAAATCTTGGCAAAGAATCCTCTAGCACAACCAACCCAGAAAGCACCCACCCATCTCTGCAGAGCTGTAGACGTCCACTGTAACTGGTTGTAGATTATGACATCGACTTTCAAGGAGTGGCTATGTGGTCAGTGCCTGGTTGGAGAAGCAGAGCTGGGGCAAGTAGGGGGGTTTAGTGACAAGTGTTCATGAGGGACCTGGTTGTTAGACAGGGAGGAGCCACTGTTGAGAACCAGCATGAAGATTCAGGATGCAGAAGATGAACAGGAGGGTTTGGCCCAGGAACAGCTCAGGGCATTTTTTTGCCAAGATGCTCTGTCCACCTTGGGCTGCTTTTTGAGGGTTACCTCCATGTGCAACAGCAAATCCCAAATCCCATCCTTAAGGCATGCCTCAGCCTCTCCCTTTCTTCGTCTTGTCATCAGGAAAAGAAAAAATCACAAGGCCTTTATCAAAACAAATTGAGAGCAGCAAAGCTTTGAAATTAAATTTTAATCAAACGCCGTTAATATCACATCCATTCCTGCTCTACCGAGATGTGTGGCCATTATCACCGTAAACACACCAACATTAAGACACCAGGCCTCCATCCTGTAGCCCTCCTGAGGCCCCACCTCAGGAACCACCGGGCTGCAGGAAAGTCTCAGAAGAGCACAGTGCCCTCTGCATGCCGGGATTAGGTTCCATTTCTCCTAAAGAGGGGAGAGGCACCATCTCTGTTTGCTGGGAGCTCATTCACCTCAAGGTCGAGCTGGGGATGGAGCTCAGCTCTAGTCCATTAACCGAAACCCCCTTTGGGGAACCAAGGAGCAGCCTTGCAGGTTGAGCTGACTGGACTCACGCTGCTTTCATCTGTGCTACAAAATTGTCTTCTGGGGAATATACGAAATTAGTAATTTCATCACCCCGGTGCTTTCGTGAGCGTGTGAAGTAATCCACCACTGGTGAGAGGAGGTCATGGCCGCTGAGCCCTGTTGCTTCATCTGGGAGGTCATCGTTAATAGGAGACTAAACAGGTTCTTTATTTTTCCCCTTTTCTTCACAAATGTCTCATACAAAACCGTGACTCATTTATTTAGGTGGTTACTTCTCTGCCTTCAACCAGACCACAGCCAAGACTGTGAAATGGAATGTAGACACTCATAGGCATGTTATATTTTATACAATGACTCATACCCAAGACCTTACTTTGAAATGTTTCAAAACCATAGAAAAATTGAAAGAATAGTACAAACGAGATCTGTAAACCCTTCACTAGATTCAGCATTTCTGAACACCTTGCTATCTATTTTTTCATATATATATATGATACCTAGGTATGATATATATGGAAATATATATAAACATACATAGAATATTTTTAACCCTTTGAAAGTAAGTGGCAGAAATCAGGATACCTGACCCCTAAATTCTTTAGCATACATGACATGACCTAAGGATAAGGCCATTCTCCTCCATACCCACAGTACCATAGAACATCTAAGAAATTTAGCATTAATTTTAAAATAATCAAATAGATAACCCACATTCATATTTCCAATAATATTAAACCTGATTTTATGTGACAAACCAGAATATGAGACATGTTTGGCAAAAATGCTATACGGGTTGGTGATGTATATTTCTCACTGTATCATGTCAAGAGGTACATAATGTCAGGGAGCCCCCTCTACTGATGTTGCTGCATTGGTCCCTTAGATAAGATGGGGACCATCCAGTCCCTCCACAGTAAATGCAGCACCTTTTCTCTTCGTAAATTAGCTCACTTGTGCAGTGATGCTTTGAGATCCTTGAGGATCCTATTCCCCAAGAACTTTTTTTTAAATTTTATTGAAGTATAGTTGATTTACAATGTTGTGTTCATTTCTTCTGTACAGCAAAGTGACTCAGTTTTACATATATATATATATATATATATATATATTCTTTTTCATATTTGTTTCCATTATGGTTTGTCACAGGATATTGAATATAACAATAGTTCCCTGTGCTATACAGTAAGACCTCGTTTATCCATCCTATATATAACAGTTTGCCTCGGCTAATCTCAAACTACCAGTCTTTCTCTCCTCTACCCCCTTTCCCCCTTGGCAACCACAAGTCTGTTCTCTATATCTGTGAGTCTGTTTTTGTTTCATAGATATGTTGATTTGTCTCATATTTTAGATTCCACATATAAGTGATGTCATATGGTATTTGTCTTTCTCTTTCTGACTTACTTTGCTTGGTATGATAATCTCTAGGGCCATCCATGTTGTAGCAGATGGCATTATTTCATCCTTTTTGATAGCTGAGTAATATTCCATTGTGTGTGTGTGTGTGTGTGTGTGTGTGTGTGTGTGTGTATCACATCTTCTTTATCCATTTGTCTGTTGATGGACACTTAGGTTGTTTCCATATCTTGACTATTGTAAATAGTGCTGCTATGAACATTGGAGTGCATGTATCTTTTCGGATTAGAGTTTTGTCTGGATATATGCCCAGGAGTGGGATTGCTGGGTCATATGGCAACTCTCTTTTTAGCTTTTTGAGGAACCTCCATACTGTTTTCCATAGTGGCTGCACCAATTTACATTCCCACCAACAGTGTAAGAGGGTTCCCTTTTCTCCACACCCTCTCCAGCATTTGGTATTTGTAAACTTTTTTAGTGACAGCCATTCTGACTAGTGCGAGGTGGTACCTCATGGTAGTTTTGATTTGCATTTCTCCAATAATTAGTGATGTTGAGCATCTTTTCATGTGCCTATTGGCCATCTGTATGTCTTCTTTGGAGAAATGTCTGTTTAAGTCTTCTGCCCATTTTTTGATTGGGTTGTTTGCTTTTTTTGTTGTTGAGTTGTATGAGCTGTTTGTATATTTTAAAAATTAAGCCCTTGCTGGTCACATCATTTGCAAATATTTTCTCCCATTCTATGGATTGTCTTTTCATTTTGTTTATGTTTCCTTTGCTGTGCAAAAGCCTGTAAGCTTGATTAGGTCCCATTTGTTTTTTTGTTTGTTTTTTTAAGAGTTTTTTGATGTGGACTATTTTTAAAGTCTATTGAATTTGTTACAACATTGCTTCTGGTTTTTTTTCTGTTTTTTTTGGGTTTTGGCCACGAGGAATGTGGGCTCTTAGCTCCCTGACAAGGGATCAAAACCACACCCCCTGCATTGGAAGGTGAAGTCTTAACCACTGGACCACCAGGGAAGTCTCAGGCCCCACTTGTTTTTGTTTGTTTGTTTTTGTTTTTATTTCTACTGCCTTGGGATACTCACCTAAGAAAACATTGGTACGATTTATGTCAGATAATGTTTTGCCTACGATCTCTTCTAGGAGTTTTATGGTGTCATATCTTATGTTTAAGTCTTTAAGCCATTTTGAGTTAATTTTTGGTGTGAGGGTGTGTTCTAACTTCATTGATTTACGTGCAGCTGTCCAACTTTCCCAACACTACTTGCTGAAGATACTTTTTCCCATTTAATATTCTTGCCTCCTCTGTCGAAGATTAATTGACCGTAAGTGCATGAGTTTATTTCTGGGCTCTCTATTCTGTTCCATTGATCCGTATGTCTGTTTTTGTGCCAGTACCACACTGTTTTGATTACTGCAGCTTTGTAGTACTGTCTGAAGTCTGGGAGGGTTATGCCTCCTGCTTTGTTCTTTTTCCTCAAGATTGCTTTGGCAATTCCGGGTCTCCCCAAGAACTTTTGACCCAGTGGTTTTAACACTCCTTGATAATCCTCTCCTGAATCAGTTATTATGCTGATATTTACAAAAGGGTGCTCTAAATCTAGCATTCCCTCTACATGTATTAATTTGCATTGTTCTTTATAAAAGAGCTTTTCTCTCCTCATCCCCCTCCCCATTTTTTTCCCTATTGACTCGTGGCTCATTTTTTCTTCCTCAGTGTATTAAACTCCATTACTATCATTATTCTTTTCAATGCTCAAACTGTCTTAAATATGGCTAGTGGGAGTCCCTTCAGATTGGCTCCTAGGTCCTTTGGACATGCTCTCATTAGTCTTCCTTGCTTCTAGTGCGACAGAATATTCCAGACTCTCCTTGTAATGTCTCTGCCCCAGACCTGGAGTTAACCAGTTATCTGAGGATATCTGGTTGTTTTCAGAGACGCATCTTAGTTGTGCTCGATGGGGTGTTACTGCCTCTAGGCTCTCCAAGAAGGTAGAGCTGGGGAATATAATTTTATCTGTTTTAAATCATGAACTCACACTAATTCAAATCCAACACCTCAGGATTCTTCTGCACTTGCCCTCAATCCATATATATCTATCTCCCTCCTCCCACAGTGAAAACCCCAACATTCACATATTTTTTTCATTTGCTCCATGCTGCAATACACACAAAGTAGTCTCAGAATTACAATACCAGTCCTCCTAACAAACAAGAAAACTACTAAATTAGGTTAAAGATTTTCTTTTTAGTTTTTCTCTCCTTGAGTAGTCACGTTACCATATCCAAAAGTTCATTCTTTTCTCTGGATGGTTATATTATCAATTTGATACCCTACTAGGTTCATTTATTTCAATTTTAAGGTCTGCCTTCCCCCCATCCTTTTTTGTTCAATGTCATTGTTTCTAACATCAAAACAGTTTCTTGGTTCAAAAGTCAAAACTGTATAAAAAGGTACACTCAGAGAATTGCCAGCATCTCTCTTTCACACTGTTTTTACCTGCACCTGGAAGGTAACCATTTGTATTTATTTCAGATACATCTTTCCTATAGTTCATTTTGCAAAAAAGTAAAAATTATCTTTATTTCTCTTATTTTTATGTAAAAGATAGCATAGTAGGTATACTCTGCATCTTGTGTTTTTGTTCACTTCATATATCCTTGAAATCAGTCCATGTCGGTTTGTACAGATTTGTGTCATTCTTTTTTATAGCTGTGTGGGACTTCGTTATGTGGATATACCATGGTTAATTCAAGTAGGGTCCTGTGGACACTTGGTTGTTCCCATTTTTTGCTATGACAAATAATACTGTATCCAGTATTGTACATATGTTGTTTGGTATTGTGGAGATGTATTTTCATGAGAAGTTCCTGAAAGTTGGATTACTGGGGTCAGTGCGTAAATGCATATGCATTTTTGTTAGATGATGACAGATACTCCTCCATAGAGGTCCTTATTATTTTACATTTTCATCAGCAATGTAGATTTGTTTAATCTTAACACCAAACATGAAAAAGCAAACTATCATTTTTCTTATTTTGCAGTAAGGAATGTAGATTCCCATATAATTTATAATAATTGTATAAAAATCTAATTGATTATTAATCATATAGTATATAATATATTAACATAATATGCATAATCACATTTAATATATCCTTAATCACATATAATACATATATTATTGCATTTAGTATAAGACATGTACTTTCATCATAGAGAAGAATGATATTTTAGGAATGAGTGCTTGTATTTTATGTGCGTTTCTAACAAGGTTAATTACCTGGTTTCTCAGGTCACATGAAGCTAGAAGGAGACTGCATGTTGCTAGGGACGTGTACTTGGACAGTGACAAGATGCAGTAACAAGAGGCTGCATGTTGCTAGGGATGTGTACTTGTACAGTAACAAGCTGCAGTAACAAGAGGCTGCGTGTTGCTAGGGATGTGTACTTGTACAGTAACAAGATGCAGCACATAAAATCTGGAAAAGAGGACAGTGAGAAGAAAAGTATAAAAAGCGATAACAAGGCAATAACTGGTGAAATCCATAGTCATTTAGTTAAGGATAAAAAGCTATACACATCTTAGTAAGTGCCGAGCCATCATTTAATTAGGGCTCAGTACATTGTTAATCTTCGCAGAGCTGACCTTGAGCTATCATAAAGGATAAGGAGAAGTGCAGTTACAGGTTTTGAATGTCCATTATGAGCTAGGTGTTGAGCTGATATTCTTCATTCATACAGTCAGTTGCCAAATACTGTGATGTAGATGCTACTGATACTGGGTGGAAGAGAAATCTGAGGCTCAGATAGTTTAAGGAACCTGTCTAAGGCTACTTAAGTAACAAATGGCAGAGCCAATAAGTAGATCCCAAAATCTTATCTGTGCTTTTCCCCCAACCCTATCTAAGATACAATCCTATTCCTGGCCAGTATCTCCCTAAACACTCTCTGTATTATCCTTTTCTGTAGTACTTATCATTACCTGAAATACTGTGTGTGTGTGTGTGTGTGTGTGTGTGTGTGTGTGTGTGTTTATTGTCTGCCTGGCACCTAGTAGATGCTCATTAACTATTTGTTAAATGAACGAATAGCTAATATCGAAACCCATGCCTCTTTCATTATATCACGGGGCCCTGCTTATATATGCTAAGAAGGTAAAGACGTGTATACTATATTTTATTTACACTCAAAACCAGCTGATACTGGCTTGATAGAGCTAATCATTAGCCTCTCTTCTAACCTCTGAACCCAGTGATATCACATTCACTGCTTAACATCAACCACGGTGGAGATATTTATACCATGGAAATCGGAAACATATTGAGTTTTTATTTTGTTTTGTTTTCCTGGAGAGCTGGCTGTGAAACATTTACTAATACACCACTGTATAGTTCCATTAAAAAGGTATGTTGGACACCTTAAGATATAAAAATTTATCCAGAAAAAAATTATCTTTCCTCCAGCAAGACTGGAAATTACAAAGTGGATTGAAATTAAATCTATCTTGTCTCTATAAGACAGACTCCTCTGAACCATTTTCAAATTATTTCAACTTTTAAGTTAGTTCTGAGCCTCTATAATGAACAACAACCAACTAACCAACAAATATGGCACCTGGAATGGACAGGCAAAAGATAAATAAATTTAAAAAAAAAAAAAAAAAAACCTAGACAAGATGATAGGAAGGAAAACTTGTGCTGGCTGTGCAGGGCTCTGTGCTTTCACAAAAACTGACTTGTTACTTCTCACAACTACCCTCAAAGTTCACCATTAGCCCCACTTTTCAGATACAAAAATGGAGGGGAAGAAAGAAGAGGAAAGGATAAGACAGGAGAAGAGAGGAGAAAACTTCCCTTGATAACACTCTGTCCTCCTTTATGTTGAAATGAAAATTTCCCTTAAATTGCCACCTGAGTGTTAGGCACAAGAAAACATCTGTTTTAATTACAGTGAATTTACATGAACCTACTGACAAGAAGCACAGTTAAAATTAGCAATTTTAGTGTGCTTTTTTTTTTTTTTTAAAGAGAATGAAATTATAAAGTAATTAACCTTTGTTGTAGAACTCTGTCAAAGGGATGGAAAGTTCCGTGCTGTTAGATAGAAAAAGAAATGAAATTGTGGGGAGGGAATACATGGATCCACTAAAGAATTATGAAGGAAAGAAAGAAGGGTAAAGCAACTTAGAAGATTAGACAAAACAGGAATCTTTCCTCAAGAAGTCTTTTCACAGTGAGTAAGACGGGGAAGAAAAAGACCTAGTTGAATCAAAATAAAGTACAGTTAGCCCTCTGTATCCGTGGGTTCCATGTCTGTGGGTTCCGTATCTGCATATTGATTTCGAAATCAATGCACGGTTGGTTAAATCCTCCCACAAGGAACCCCCAGTGTGGAAGGTCAACTGCACTGCGCCGTTCTATATAAAGAATTGAGCTTCAGTGGATTTTGTTATTTTGTTATCCTGGATCCAATTCCTGCAGACACCGAGGGTCGACTGTAAGTTGGCTTCATGGAAGAGGACTTCTTGACTTGTGGAGTGGTAGTGTGATGTGGTCAAAAGAGCCTCAGCCTGGGGCCGAGATGTGCTGATTTTTCCACTAGTAGGTGACTTTCGTGTGACTGTCTTTCAGCTTTTCTAAACCCACATGTCTACCAGGTGATGGAAGAAAGGGGTGATTCAGAAAACACTCTGGAGTCGGAGGGATCTGGGCTGTATCTAGGCTCCATTCACTACTTTGTTGTGTAACCTTGATTAAATTACTTGCATTCTGTACATTTTAGTGCCCCCATCTGTAAAATGGGGATGGTCATCCCACCAGTTTCTAGACGGTGTCCTACTTGAAAGTCTATACGTAAAGCATTTAATTTCCTCTCTGCCAAGAACTATATTAAGTGGTGTGTGGCCAGTATCAGAATCGGCAGACTGCTTTTTAACTGAAGGTGTGTGACTTGGAAAAACCAAACCAGTGATCTATGCAAGATTTCTGTTAGTTATGGGCAGGGGACCATCTTAAAATTACCTATAATACCTCTGTAATCCCAATTGCAAACATCTTACTCCGACCGTAGAAATGAATGGGTGTGGCAGTGTTCCAGTAGAATTTTATTTACAGAACAAGCAGCTGGTTGCATTTGGCAGTGGCCATAGCTTGTTGACCCTTGGTCCACACTCATTCCGCTAATTATTTCCTCCAATCCTTTGGCTTTAAAATCTATCCCTATGCTAATGATTTCTCCAGTTGACGTCTCCAAGCCAGACCTCTCCCCTGCCCTCCGGAGTCATTTATCCAAATTATCCAGTCATTTATCCTGTTAGACCTATCCACCTGCATTGCTAATCAGCCACTGGAGTTAAACACATCCACAGCTGGCCTGATCATCCTTCAGCCACCACCAAACTCATACGCATTCTCCTCATGCTCTTCTCCACCTCAGTTAATGGCAACTCCATCTTATCAATGGCTCAAGTCAGAAACCTTGATTCCTCACTTTTGTCACATTTAAAGCCCTGGATTGCAAACTCCAGGGAAACTCCAGGGAACACACCTGTTCTCTATGATTGGTGCCCCCTTGCTTAGTGCAAAGCATCCCTGTTCACTCCCCACATCCCATCCATAAGCACATTCTCTTGACTCGTCCTTCAATACATAGCAAGACCTTGATCATTTTTTACAGCCTCTACTGCTAGCTCTTTGGTCCAAGCCACTGCAGTCTCCAACCTGTATTATTAGAGTGGCCTCCACAATGGCCTTTCAGCTTTAGCCCTGGCCCCTACTCTGTTTTCTCAACACAGTGGCCAGAAGGATCTTATTAAACCATGAGGCAAATCACAACATCACCCCTCTGTGCATAACCTTCCAGTGGTTTCTCGTGTTACTGAAATTAAAAGCACAAGTCCTTAGGATGGCTCACGAGGTCCTATGTAACCACAGTGGTGCGGAAAACTTGGCCTCTGTGCGCTGGTGCCAAATCAAATCTCAAAGTTTTGGGTGAAGTAGAAAAGACTAGCTTTACTAGCTTTACTGCTTTGCCAGGCAAAGGGGAACACAGCGGGCTCATGCCCTCCAAAATCTGTGTCCCCCAGTCCAGGAGGATTTGGTGAGGAGTTTTATAGCAGTAGTTCAAGGGTGGAGTTGCTGATAACATTAGGGTGTCTGCAGGGCCTGCACTCCTTTAATCTGATTTCAGGTAGTCTCCTCCTAATGAGCCTTTCTGCTTCCTTTAATTTGGCCTCAGGTGGTCTCTTGATGAGGTTATCAAACTGTGATCTTCTTTGGAATGAAGAATGCTAACATCTTACATGTGTTGGGGGTTTTAGTTCGTAAAGAGCTCAAAGATATTGTTCCGTGCATCCCTTGAGGCAGAACCAGGACCCTGCCCCAAGGCTGCAGTGTTGTTTCTGGGCTGCTCCTCCCTTGTCTCTGTCTGCATCCTCTCCCTTCCCTGATTTGAAGCTGCCCTTTTGAACTCAGGGCAGGTCAGGGAGGCTAGACTCTGTTCCCTACAAACAAGGAACAGGGGGCACAGAAAGGCTTCTGTGCCCATGAGCCCTACAGGGTCCTGCCTGTTTTTTTGTTGTTTTGTTTTGTTTTGTTTTGTTTTGTTTGCGGTACGCGGACCTCTCAGTGTTGTGGCCTCTCCCATTGCGGAGCACAGGCTCCGGACGCGCAGGCTCAGTGGCCATGGCTCACGGGCCCAGTCGCTCCACAGCATGTGGGATCCTCCCGGACCGGGGCACGAACCCAGGTCCCCTGCATCGGCAGGCAGACTCTCAACCACTGTGCCACCAGGGAAGCCCCCTGCCTGGTTTTAATACTACCACTTTTTTGGTTGCCTCTCTGACCTCATCTTCTTCTATGTCTGCCTTACTACATAAATCCAGTCACTGTTCTCCTCAAATGTGCCAGGTGTGTCCCTGCCTCAGGACATTTGCACTTGCCATTCCTTCTGACTAGAACAATCTTCCCACAAAAAAACAGGGCTGGTTTCTTCACCTCCTTCATGTCTTCGCTCAAATGTCACCTTTCAGGTGAATCTTCCTCAACCTTTCTATTATAAACTGGACTTTTCTAACACCAGACTCCTTGTCCCTCTTCCCTGCTCTGTGTGTCTCCCTAGGATTTATCATTTGACATGCTGCCTATTTCACTCTACATTTAATTATCTCTCTTCTCCCACTTGCATGTATACCAAGGAGACAATGATGGTTTGTTTCTATTTTTGTTTACTGGTACTTCCAACCACTTAGAACAGTGCCAGGTAGATAGTAGACATGTGATAAAGATATTATTGAATGGATGAATCATGAGAATCTCCTCAAAGACAAAATAGATTTTTAAATAATTTACCATAGAAATCAGAAGAAAATTTTAGAAAGCTGTTAAATGTGCTCAGTAAAGCTACGAGAAGATACGGCTTCTATGATTAGCAGTACGACACTATTCAGAGACTATAGACAGATGGAAGGACACCAAAGGAAATAGTAACAATTCTGATTCTGCAGAAGAATCAAATTGGTGATCTCCAGGCTGCACTAGAGCAGTTCTCAGAGAATGTGATGGGACCAGGGGGAGGAGCAAACCCACAGAGTGTGAATCACCACAATAGCTATGAAGGAGGTACTATTTTAATCCTCATTTTAAAGTAAGGAAACTGAGTCACAGAGAGGTTAAGCGACTTGCCTCAGGTTGTACAACAAATAAGTGGTGAGAATGGGACAGAAACCCAGGCAGTCTGGCTCAGTCCATGGTGTTAGTACTACGTTATAGGTCTGCATGATGAAAATGAGAGTTTTGATTCAAGATGGTCATCTGATCGTTCTTCTTAAACTACCTTCCCAAAGGAATAGAAAAATGCCTTTCATTCTGCCCTGAGAACTGTAAGAGGATGCCATACCCATGCCAGAGGAATTAATGCAGGGCAGTGTTGGGGGAGGGGGACCTACATGGAGAAAAGATGACTGAGCTGTGACTTCACCGAAAGAAACCACCCCCTCCACTGCCACCCAGTCCCTTGGGGCACAAGAAGAAGGAACTTCTAAGCCCAATTGCATAAATACCCTCAAACTCTGCCCAAGGCTAAAGGCGAGGGTGGGCCATGGAGCTGATAGGAGTTGGGGGGGGGGTCAGGGGTTCAGGAGATCTTAATGTTGAGGCATCTTTATATGCCAGTCCACAGAGCAGAGGATGAGAGCCCTTGGTCCAAGCCTGCAATGTGGTAAATCAGGAAAGCAGAGGGATTTGAGGAAAGAGTATCTTTGGGATGAGACATTCCAGTTAAAGGTAGGGGGAGTGCTCCAGGTAACTTCAGGCTGCTCCTTCAAAAACCAAAGTAAGTCCTCTTTTTGAAAAGAAGCTTCCTGTTGTGTGGTCATTTCTTTTCCTTAACCTTCCCCCACCAACCCTCACCTCCAAGCAAGCGGACCCCTTATCTGGCCAAGTAATGACGGGCATATCTAAATTTTCCCTTTCCCTCTGGGTTAAAAATATTTAAAACAGGGGCTCATATAATCACTAGCAGAACGTATCTCAGCCCACCAAACTAGACTGGCCTGTTCCAGCTCTTGTAAGGTTGCATAAAGAAAGGTTACTGGACAGATGGAAAAATGCTTTCATTCTTATTAAAGAGGAACAGTCTTTTAATGCAAAGCAAATGTCCCTTAAGAATTACAGCAAGAAACAAGATTTAAAAACACAGTAAAATCCACATTCTTAACAGAATGTATACATAAATGCTGGGTTAGAACATGTTCATGGAATGGAAATTAGTGATGTAAAGAGAGAGGTTAGTTCTCCCAGACTGGGCTTTGTAAAAGAGTTTAGCACTGTTTATTATATTTATTATTTTTATTTAATAATAAACTCCATAGTGCTTAGGGTTGTGTGTTTAAGGAAGAAAAACTATAATGAAAACCAAGGTCATGATTATTAGGAAGTTAAGAGAGCCCTTACCTTTTGCGGGTATGAAGTTGTCTGTTGATAAATTAATGAGATGTGTATTTGTTTTATATGCTTGTATACTGGTTCTTTCACAGTAAAAAAGATAAAATGTGGATATTAAATATCCTTTTAGACCAGTAAATTTGACGTTTATGGGCTATGAAAAAATTCCTAGCAAAATATAAATGTAAAAACTTGACTAAAGGGGGAAAATGTATATAATTCTCAAATAGAGAAATAGAATCAGTAGTTTAAACTTTTCCAACAAAAACACACCAGTCCTAGATGGTCTTACAGGTGCAATCAGACAAATACTCAAGGCACTGGCAATCCCAGTCTTGCATCGATACTTTTAGAGAGAAGAAGAAGAAGGAACACTCCTCTCCTCATTTTAGGATACCAATTTATCCTTAATATCAAAACCAGACAAGCTTATTATGAGAAAAAGGACAATTAGATGCAAATCCCCCAAACAAAATATTAACAAAGAATCCAGCACTGTATACAACTAGGAAAAAAAATGGTTTATTTTAGGAAATTAATATTTATTCAACATTAACAAATACTGCAATTCACTACTTTAGCAAAGTAAGAGAGGGCAAAAACATATCATTACTACAGTAGGTACAGAAAAAGCTTCAGTTAAAGCTCAGCATGACTTAAAAAGAAAATATCCTTGTATACCAGGAATAAAAAAGACCTTCTTACCCTGATAAAGGGTAACTATAAGAAACTTACAGACACCACACCCAAGGATGAAAGAATAAAATCATTTCCTTTAAAGTTGGAAAGCACACAGATGCTTATCATTATCTCCACTAAATATTGTATTGGTGGCTTTGGTAGAAGACAAGAAAATTAAATAAATAGTTAAAAGATTGGAAAAGAACAAAATTATCATTAACTGCAGATGCTATGGTTATTTATTAGATAACCCAAAGAAATTTACACACAATTCATTAGAATTAATAGGAGAATATAGCATGTTTGACAAAGAACTTAACATTAGAAAATCAATTGCATTTCCATTCACCTAAAAAGTATGTGTTTTTTTTTAAGATAACTATTTATGATACCAATAAAAATATATGGTTTTTAGGAATAAACCTAACAAAAAGATTTCAAGATATATAGTATATGTAAATGTATAAAGCACTGAAGGACATTAAAGAAGACCTAAGTAAGAAAACCCAATTTATAAAGCCATAATATATAAAGACATTTATGGTCTCCCAATTGATCTATATTTCATGCGACTTCAAAAGAAAAATGAGACTTTTGTTTTGAAAATTTACAAGCTAGTCCTAAAATGTATATGCAAGGAGAAAAGACAAGAATAGTAAGACAGACCCGAACACAAAATGCATATTTGCAGGCCTTGCTCTACCAGCTACAAAACTTACAAATCTTTGTTAATTTAGAAGACACGGTATTTCTGATTCAAAAAGATACGTGCACCCCAATGTTATAGCAGCATTATTTACAATTGCCAAGGTATGGAAGCAACCTAAGTGTCCACCAACAGATGAATGGATAAAGAAGATGTAGTGTATACACACAATGGAATACTATTCAGCCATAAAAAGAATGAAATAATGCCATTTGCAGCAGCATGGATGGACTTGGAGGGCATTATGCTAAGTGAAAGACAGACAAAGACAAATACTGTATGATATCACTTATATGTGGAATCTAAAAAATACAACAAACTAGTGAGTGAAACAAAAAAGAAGCAGGCTCACAGATATAGAGAACAAATTAGTGGTTACCAGTGGGGAGAGGGAACAGGGAGGGGCAATATCAGGGTAAGGGGAGTAAGGGGTTATTATGGGATTATATGAAATCATGTGTGTTAAACTTTTGAAAATTGTGAAGCACTATAGAATTTAAAGAATCATTCAATTAATAAAAAAGGCATGATATTGACACAGGAATAGTCTAATACAACAATTGAAAAAAATAGAGAGAACGTAGAAATAGACCCATACATACGTGGGAATGTGATGGAAGGCAGAGGGAGCATATGGCAGATCAGTTAAGTAAATAAAAATGTGTTTTCATTAAGTAGTGCTAGGATAGAGAGGAAGAATTGAAATTAGATCCCTACCTCATGCTTTACATGAAAACACAATTACAGATGAGTTGAAGACATTTTATAAAAGGTATGACTTTAAAACTGAAGAAAGTTTAAGGGAATATTCTTATGACTTCAGGGTAGAGAAAGTATTTCTTAAATAAGAATATTTTATTTGGATTTATTATTTTTGTTTGCATTTATCTGATCCTGAGATAAGGATTCAAATGCAAATAGTTTATTTAGGAGATGGTCCAGGACACACTGGTAAGTAGAGAGAAGCGAATCAGGGAAGGGAAGGAAGCCAATAAAATGTGCATTATCAAGAAAATTACCATGGGAATCACTGGATTTTAGAGCAGTGCCATTCCACCTATAATCCAGAGACCAGCACTGACTCATGAACTCTTTCAGGTCCTTGACAAGATAATCACAGAAAAAGAGATTAAGTATTTTAAAGGAGGAGCTTGCATTTTCTATGTTTTTATATTTCACTTTTACTTTTTGATTTTACTTTCCTATTCTTTTTAAAAATTTTATGATAGTATCGGTCCACAGTGGGTTGAAAATAATATTAAGAAAATTAATAATAATAATAATGATAACAATAACAAGGGTTTCAGTATTTGAGGTAGTTTGAGAAATATTACTAGAACATATCTCAGAGTTAACCCAACCAATGGTGAAGAGACCAGAATATTCATACATTAAGTTCCTTTCGTTGCTTGAAGAATGTTTTGGGGACGTTAACTCTGGCACTCTTTGCTTACCCTGTGTGGAGACCAAGTTTGCTTCCACAGCCTTCAGGTAGAGTAGCAAGCGTTTTGCAGTGAGCCTCAGTATATGGGCAGTAAGCACCAACAGCATGTCCTGCTATTTTTTTCCCAGCTTTGTTGAGGTATATTTGATAAATAAAATTGTATATATTTAAGATCTACAACATGATGATTTGATATAGGTATACATTGTGAAATGATTACCACCATCAAGTCACTAAAGAAAAAAAAAGAAAACCTGATAAATTTGACCACAGCAAAATTAAGAATTGATCTTTATCCAAAGGTAACATAAAGGGATAGGGAAGACAAAAACCAAGAGAAGATTTTTATAACACACATAGCCAATAAAAGGACCCATAGCAGGGATATGCAAAGAACCTCTACAAGTCAATAAGAAGAAGACAGTAATGTCCAAAAAACACTAAAAGATGCTCATCCTCTTTAGAAAACAGACAAAAACAACTAAAATCTCAATGATCTATCATTTCACACTTACCAGATGGTCTAGAATATAAAAACCTTACAATACCAAGTGTTTGTAAGGATGTAGAGACGTAGGAGCTTTCAGAACGTTGTTGGAGGGAGTGTACGTTGCTGCCAACACTTTGGAAAATCATTTGGCATTACTCAGGAGAGCTGAAGACAGATATTGCCCTTAGTCTACCTGTCCTATTTCTAGGTATACCTTAGTGAAATCATACGTATTTTCAACCAAATGTACAAAAACATTCATAGGAGCAATGCCGTAAGATAGCCCCATCGGGAAATAGTCTTAATGTCTGCCTATAGTAAGAAATAAGAAATATAGAAAATAAATAAGACTCTATTCATAAAATTTAGATGAATGAAATACAACTGCGTGCATTAGTGGGGATGAATCTCAAAACAGCATTGAGTGGCAAATGCAAATCATGCAATACAAACACTCAGCTTTATGTATATAAAGGAAACCAGGAAAAACTAAATGATATTTTGTCTTGAGATAGATGTATATACTTATAACTCCAAATAAAGAGAACGATTAACATAAAATTCAGGATAATATGCATTTTTTTTGTTCATGGGGCGGAGAGTAGGAGTCAAGAGTGAAGGCACAAAGGATGCTCCAATGATACAGTGATGGTTTATTTCTTAGATTGGACAGTGGGTACTTGCATGTTCATTTCATAATTATTATTTACATATACAGGTGTTACACATAATTTTGTCGTATGTTTCACAAGAGAAACTCCTTAATGTAATGCAAAAATAATATGAACAAAAGTAATAAAATCCTAGGAACACAGTTTGTAAGAAATGAAAAAAACATTTTTAACTGGGAGACCTAAAAAGAAAACATTAAGAAATGAGAATTAATACAATATTACTGGCAGGAGGACTTGTTATAAAAAAGGTGTCACTTGTCCCCCAGAGAAGTGAAGAATGCAAGGGAAATAAAGATTCTGATGGAACATTTTGGAAGTTTTGTAAAATTATTCTAGTATTCTTCTGGAAGAATACATGGGTATTGATAGTCCAGAAAACTTGCAAAAGAATGATGATATTTGGAAAGGACCTGTTCTACTGAATATTAAAACATGCTATATCAACACAACAGAGAGATACTGTCAGAATAGAAGCTATGACTCAATGAAATAGAGCAGAAAGCCAACAACATATGCTAGAATATAAAATAATTTAATGTGATAATAAAATGGCATTTTAAATCACTGGGGAAAGTTTTGACTGGTCAATTTATTATCCTAAGAATATTGTAAAGAACTCTAGTGAGATTTCCATTTTGTACAGTACATAATATTGATCCCAGATGGATTAAAGTGTTAGGTTTCAAAAGAAAAAGTTGAAGGCAGAAAATACAGATGACTGTTCATCTGATGTTGGGTAAAAAAGAGAATTTGCTCTGAGCTAGTACGAAAGGAGGAGCCCAGGTGGTGGTCCCATCCCAGCCTGCATCTGATACAGCCTTCTTAGTGAGCAGCGCCAGCACCTCTCTGTTCAGCTCACCTTTCACCTCTTAAAGCTTCTCCAGGTTCCTGACGAAGCTCTTCCTCCAGGACACTTTGGGTAGATGGTTTCACTCTCTCTTCTCAAGAAAGTAGAGCCATTAGAGGACACCTCAACCCCCCTCTCCAGAGCACTTGCATATTTTCTTCCTCTTATCTCACAGAGGGAAGGATGCCCTCTTTCCCTGCCCTGGCATTTTCAGGACCCTACTAATGTCAGTTGTTTCCTCTCTCTTTCCTATCCTTTTACCTCTTACGTCAATTTTGGATTTTTTCCTGGTTGCCTTTAATCATGCTATAACCTCTCCCTCTCTGGGAGGGGGCAGTACTTTAGCTCCATGTCTCATTCCTGCTCCTTCTTGCATTCACCTCCCCTTCGCAGCCAAAATGTTTACTCATCTCAACACAAGTAAACATTTTGTTTGTTTGTTTACTCGCCTCACCTTCCACTCTTTTCTCCACCCATTAAAAGATGACTTATGACACCAGTGTTCTCCCTAAATTACCCTTGCTCAGTTCACAGGTAACCTTGAAGACACTCCATTCAGTAAGCAAACAGAAGGTTGCATCTTACTCGGCATCCACACCTGTCACTGTTAACCAATACCTTTCTGCTCCTCCCTTGGTTGCTTCAGTGACAGCCCACCTTCCTGGTTTTCTGTTGCCTCTCTGAACACGGCTTCCCAGTTTCCGAGTTTCTTTGTTTTCCTTGTTAAGTTTGGAGTTCTTCTTGCCTTAGTCCTAGACTTGCTACTTTTGTTCTCCTCTGCACTCTGGCTACAAGATCTACTCCCTGCCCATGGTTTCAGTGCCTAAACATCGCTACCCACTGCCCCCACCCCACTGCTACAACATTGCCCCCTGGGTGTTCTGCATACTTGTCCAATGAATTATGACAGAACTGAGCTTGCCAGCTTCCTTTCCAAGACTAGGCATCCTCTAAGGCTCCCTTTCTATGAACAACCTCTGATCCACCCCACTGGTATGAAACAGAAGAGCTGGGGTTTTACCTTGACACGTCTCTTTCCTCCATCACCACCAAATCACAGGAGCTCCCCCAAATCTCTGACACAGTCTAATTCTCTTCTACAGTACCGTCACCCTGGTCCAAGCTACCATCTTCTCTCCCCAGGATGGCTTTTCTCCTTCCACACTTTCCTCCACAAAGCCATCCACTGCACTCCAACACCCACCATCCCCAGGATTGTCCTAGTAGCTTCTACTTATCCATCAACCCTAACTTACTTTCTACTCATTATCCTGATTTGCCAGGCTAGATTTTCTCTGCTGGTTATAATTCTTCCAACATCTTATGTGTTTACCTCAAAGTCCTGATAACAACTTTAAAAAACTAATTATGATTGCAATTATTTAATGTAGTCTCCCTTTCCAGAATACAAGCTTTATCAAGGATTTGACTATATCTTTCTCTGTCCCTGGTGTATCTGTAATGTCTATCACCAAGTCCCTTGGTCATATTAAGTATTCAATAAATATTTGTGGAAAGGATGACGGGATAAGGAAAAGCAATAAGAGATCTGAATACTTAGAAGTTTCTACATACCTAAAAGATTTAAAAAGCAAATGAAGAACTGACCAAAACTATTGTAACCTATGCAAAAAAGCTTAAAAACAGATTATAAATCATAAGACAATGATGAACAGAAATGAAGAGTCATCCAGGAAAATGAGCACAGGGTATAGAGAGCATGTTCATAAAAGAATCAATGCAAATGGCCAATTAAACTGAAAAACAAATCTGTGCTCTCCAGTATTCTAAAAAAGGTACAACTACATATGCTTAATCTTTTAAATAGTCGTTGTTGTCATGGATTGGGAATTGGCATATCCTTCTGTTTGGGGAGCCCAGAATTGTGTGAACTTTCTGGAAGGCAATCTGGTAATATATGTCAAAAGCCTTAAAGATAAAATAGTTCATTTACTTTGGCCCAATAAATTAATTTCCAAGAATTTATCTTAGGGACGTCAGCAGAGTTGCATTCAAATACCTATTTGTAAGAATGCTCATTTCAGTGTTATTATAATCATAAAGAATTCAAACCAACTTTAATGCCCAATAATAAAGGATTGGTGACTATAATGGGGCATATCCTGCTCTAAGTAGCCATTCAAATGCATGGCCCCAAAGAACAAGGATTTTTTTAAAACTGTTATCTGTTTAGCGATAAGAGAAGGTCACAACACAATATGCACAGTAGGAGTTTAATTTTTAAAAATAAAATATGTATATGCATAGTCATGTGAAGATACTGGAAAAATATCTCCAGTTACAGGGATTATGAGTGATTTTGTTCTTTTCTTTTTTAAAAAATCTTTTTTTGTAGATTTTTAATATTCAACAAATTCTGTGTATCATGTCCGTAATGAGAAAAACTAAATATATTTTAATTTAACAATAGGGAACTGATTGCAACATATGGCCGTGGCTATATCTAGAGAGGCACAGCATGATGATTAAGAGTATATGCTTTGAAGCTCACAGACAGGTGTTCACTTTCCTCTTTGCAACTTAAGAGCCATATGACCTTGAGCAAGTTATTTAATTCTCTGAGCCTCAGTTCCCTTATCAGCAGAAAGGAGATAATACTACCGGGCAGAGCTCTTTTGTAGCTTAAATGAAATAATGTATGTAGAATTCTGATCACAGAGTAAGCACTTAGTAAAAATACCTGTGTTTATAATGCCAAAATATAAATAGATTCTGTAATGACTTACATGAATTCATGATCCTCTAGGGGGTTATAACGGGAAGTTGGGGGAATCATTATTTTACGGTTCAGCATCTTCCAGACTGTCATAATGATGGTGGAATTCAGCAGGAGGATGCTGGCAGGAAGACTTATCTGGGTACAGAAACAGCCCAGGAAAGGTTTTGCTCATTAGGGCAAAATGCTGGCATAGGTCATTGACTCATCTATTTGTCCAAGCAGCAAATGGTTGTTATGCATCTACCACGTGTCAGGCGTTGGAGACTCAGCAGCTAGACAAATGAGCTGCCCTCTAATTAGACTGAAGTTTCAAGGCACATAGTTCCTGGTAGATTCAGGGATTAGGAAACTATGGAAGCACTTCCTGTAGCTGGAGAAAGCTTGACAGGTTTGGGAAAATGATAGTGATGTTCACGTTGCATTCCTCAAATACCAGTCCTAAGGCAAGAGTCTAATTCCAGAATCCTACTGCTGGCAGGGCTGGGACCTACAGATGTCCTCTTTACCCTGGTCAGTTTTAGTTCCAGAAGAAACTTGCTCAGAGCCTGCAGATGAAAAGCCATCGGTCTTCCAGAGAATTGGTTAGCCAACTATGGCCCATGGGTCAACTCCAGCCCTTGCCTGTTGCTAGAAATAAAGTTTTTTTGGAACACAGACATGCCCATTTATTTATGGATTGTCTATGGGTGTTTTTATGCTGCAGGTGCCAAAGTTGAGTAGTTATAACAGGGACTGCATGGCCCACAAAGCCTAAAGTATTTATTATCTGACCGTTTACAGGATAATTTTGCTGACTCCTGTTCTAGGTCAATGAGGCTGGCGAAATGAGATGGAAGGTGACATCAAGTTCCTAATTTTTTCCTTCTGTAGTTCCAGGAGCTGTTCCTCTAGAGTCCATCCAAGGGGGTCCCTTTGAGGAGAAGATCTACATCCAGTGGAAACCTCCCAATGAGACCAACGGGGTCATCACGCTCTACGAGGTAAGGAGGCCCCTGTGATTGTATCACTTGGCTTGGCTTTATTCAGTTTCCTTCAGCCTGACGTTGGCAAATACCTACTGTGTGCAGAGCTCCATCAAGGGCACAAAGGTGAGTGAGACACAACTTACTGGAAGGTTTCTGATAATACAGTGGGAAAAAAACACAGGGGCATCAACTGAGCTGTCTTGATAGCCCTAGTGACAAAGACAAATGGGCATTGAAAGGATTATTGATCTCTTCAGCAAAGGCATTAGGACTCAAGGAGTCAGGTAGTCCTGGCACAGCTGAGCAGACCCAGGCCTGGCAAACAGTACTTGCAGTTCCTCTGGAAAATCACAACACTCACATGATTCCCGTGGTACCCATATCAGTCCCTGGGCTTCCAGGATGGTCCCAATGTCATCCTCTAACTGGGGGTACATGATTCTTGAGCTTTGACATTGCTCTGTGGCTAAGGCATATGGTGAGGCCTTGGCCACAGAGCCAAGGTGATGGTGTTGAAAGCCCTTCTCCCAGGATCAGCAGGGTCTTATATCAGAGATGGAGCAGAATGTCCTTGGACAAGAATGCTCCCATCAAGCCAACACAATGTGGCCTCACTGAAAACTTTCAAAATTAGAATAGATGGTATAGAAGCTCATTGCAGAGCAGAAGCAAACAGTAAAACTTCAATAAGGCTGATATAGCTAAATGCTAATATTGGGATATGGGCGAGATTGACTTTCTTCTCACCCCTTGTGTTCTGAGACACCACAAGGTTGTTGATACAGATTATAATAAGAAAATGCAGCAATGCAGAGAAAGGGCATGGAAACTGAAGCTGGAAGGATAGAGTCTGGTATCCTAGTAGTCCTATCACCATCTCAAGTGACCTTTAGCAGGTTCTTCCTCTCTTCAAGCCTCAGTTTTCTCATCTGTAAGATGGGGGAGGTTAATCGTTGCTTCAGGGTTTCTCCAGGGAGTCTGAGAGGGGAAAGGTGATAGGCATCCCAGGCTGAAATACACTGCTGGCTCATGGAGGGACTAATGACTCAGTGCTTATGCAGAAAGGTACACCTGTTGAGAGAGAGCTTGGGGAAGAATATCGCCGCCATAAGGGAGGATGAGCTCTGGGGAGGAAAGTCAAGGGGTATTGATGAGGGAGAAATATTCAAGGTAAATCTGATGGACACAAATTCGCTAGAGAGACCTGGACGGACCTCAGGGCTGAGGGAAGAGAAAACTGTCTTATGTACAGGGTGCTAGAGAAAACACCTTCAGGAAACACCTTATCTCACTCCATCCAGCGTTCCTCAGAGGCAGAGCTGTCTGACATCTCCATCTTGGAACATGGGCTTGAGAGAAGCATCCTTCCCAAGGATGCTGCTAAAGGAGAGGAGGTACTCATACTGATAGACCTTGCCTGCGACACATTCAAGACCTTATTAGGGAAGAAAGGGACTGGAAACTCAACTGAAACAAAACCCAGTCATTTAAAAGCTACGCACTGTTCTTTGTAAAGCACAGGCTGCGATCATACACAGTCACATACACACTCACATACACACAGATGAGATAGACATCTACCCACCTGCCCTTTGTAAAGCAGAGGGAAAGGACCCAGGACTTAAGTTGTTAAGTTGCTTGGTGGTGTTATATAAATGGCTCTCAATGCCAGATGTTGAAGACTTTTGGAATTCACAGGCCAGTAACATTTCAAATGGTTTGGGGGAACCAACATAGAGTACTTTACCATCTTTTATTAACATTGTTTCATAAAAGACAATTTCAAAAATATAGAAAGGACATAATCTCAGAATAAAAGGCAGTCCTGTAAATCGAATAAATTTAGCTTTATGGGTAACTCATGACATTCTCCTTATTTTTTCCTCATTTTGCCTCGAATTGAGGACAGCACTGGCGTGAAAAGAGACCCCGGTTCTTGTACCTACCTGCCTTTGGAAACCACAGGTCTAGGCCACGTTGCAGGTGGAGTCATATCTGCACAGATTGCTTCCACAGGAGCAGTATCCCTCTTGCTGTAACAGGATTATGCACTGCGCTGGGCTAGGAAACCCTTGATTGTGATTCCACAGTAAGAAGAAAGAAATAGATGGAGAGAGAGCAAGAGTGCAGACATAGCTGTGAGTTAGACACACTGAGCACGAGCTCCCCGAAGGGGCTGCTGAACTCACGTTTGGCTGCTTGCTGCTCGAAAGCCAATACTTGAGAGACAGACGTGGGTTGGAAAGGAAAGTTTGCTTTATTCAGGAGGCTAGCAACCTGGGGAGAAGGCAGACTCATGTCCAAAAGCCAACTCCCCACTGCCAATCAGAGGGCAAGAGCTTTTAAAGGGGGAGTTTCAGGGATGTATGGGTGGAGGGAGGGGCTTAAGTGCAGCAAAGCACCGTGAGCTCTGACAGTCATCTTGGAATTGGTCATAGGGTGGTCTGATCAGCATCATATTGATTGTTTTAAGTACAGTTAATCTTCAGTTCCCGCGTCAGTTTGTTCCCACTTCCTTGAAGTTAGTTCTCGGAATTGTGTCAGATGGAGCGGCTTATGTCATGGCTACAGTCTGGTCATCGTGTAGTTAACTTCTTCCACCTGGTGAGAGTTTCAGTATCTGCAAGATAGCTCAAAGAATGTGGCTCAGAATATTATCTGCAGCCCTTGAGGAAGAACTAAAGGTCTTTGACTTTGCTTAATGGCTAAACTATTATTACTTTGTTTTATTTGACTGCTTGCATTTGTTTCTGCATTTCCTCACTTTAAATGTATTCTTTGGCTAAAGTTTTTCTACAGACAGGAGGCAGGCGGAGGACATGGCGGGTGGTTCTGTCCTGAGAAGGCCCCATAGGGTCCTGCTCTGTTCCAAAGGTAGACTCACAGATGGTACGCTGTCTGGAACTCTAGGCACAAAGGTGCACACGGATTAGGACAACGCACCTTTCTTCTCGCTTCTCTGTGAACCCAGTGCCTTGTGGATATTCAAAGACCAGTTGCTGGGCTATTGGCATTCCCGTGAGGGACTCTACTGGAAACAGCTGTGGTGAGACACCTTCAGGTAGTTTCTTGGCTTCTCCTTAGGCTGTAATACAGAGAACCAGAGCTAGAAGGCGGCTGCTGTCTGACTTGTTTGAGCATTTGAGGTTACCTTTTGGGAATATGCCAAACTTCTGGGTTGACGCTGTGAAGGGACCTAAGGAGGTCATGGGCTTAGGCCTTATATGTTGACCATAAACATGGCTGTGACCATGTGTGTCACAAACCAGTGAGGCCTCAGAAGGTAAGAATGTTGACTTTGAGGTCAGGCAGCCTAGATGTGAATCCCAGCTCTGCCACTTCCTTGCTGTATAACCTTGGGTACATTAAGGAACTGCTCATTTATATTTATTAATAACCATAAATATATGTTTAGTACTGCGTTTGGCATTTAGAAATAGCATTGAAAAATATTAGCTCTTGCCATTACATAAAAATGAGGCCACTGAGACTTGGAGAGGTGAAATGTAAGGACCAAGGTTATGCAACTCACGGGTCCTGAATTCAAGTGCAGGTGTCTCGCCCCTTATCCAGTGTGGTCCATGGACCAGCAGCATTGGCTGGTTAGAAATACAGCATCTCAGACCCCACCAGACTTCCTGAATCAGAGTCTTCATTTTACCAAGATCCCTGGGTGATTCACATGGGCATTAAAGTTTGAGAAGCACGGCTCTAGACTGCACTATTCTTCAGAAAGTTTCAGCAGGATGGGGAGTCTCCCCCACGCTGGGCTCAACCCAATCCTGCCTCAGATAGTGAGCAGGAGACCTTGCTTTTAAAGACATTCATAACAGAACATGTGTTTATGAGGCAATTTCCAAATGTAATTAGATGAAACCAATTTGATTTTTTAAATTAGGTTCTGGTTATAATTTCTAGAGAGAAATCCATAAATCACAAATCACCCTCTTCTGATCTCAGAAAGTACATTTTGTGGCAAGGAAAAATCAGACAACACAAATGGAAGAGAAATCCAGGATTGTCTGTGCCTTCCTATGTACAACCTTGGACGCAGCAAAGTCAAAAGCCAAAAAGAGGAGGGAGTGAAGAAGAGTTATAACTTTGTAAATATTGTAAAAATTGTTAAACACAGCAGGTCTGAGTAGTATGTCATATGTTAAGATTAAATTCCCTTCCCCGTGGGTCCAAGTCATAACCTGTGGGCCCACCCTTGGACAGTTCTGCCCTCCAAAATCGGAATGGTTTGATTATGTCCCATTCAGTCTCTGGGCTTCAGTCCCCTCTTTGTAATATAAAGGTGTCAAACTGTTCCAGGCTTCTACTGGGGAAAATTCAAAGGAAAAGCAAATCCACGCCAACCCCACACAACCAAAGTTTTACACCTCATTTTGGATTTGCTCTGCTGTTGAAACCTTGCCCGTGGCCAGAGACTTGAGAGGCAAAGCAGTGATGACCCTTGAAGGAAAACAACTCGTGTAAAGGCCCTGCAGTAGGAATGACTCTGGCCTGTTTGACAAGTAGGAAGGAGGTCAGGGTGACTGAAGCCTGGTGAGCATGGACGATGGTGATGAGGCCATGTGGAGAGTGGGTGGGCAGAGTCAGGTTACGCAAGGCTTCTAGAGTTTGCACTTTCTCCTGAGAGGAACAGAACACCCTAGGAGGATTTTCAGCAGAGGAGTGAAGGAATCATATTTGCATTCTTAAAAAAATCACCTGGCTGTTGTGTGGCTAGTGGCTGTGAGCACAATAAGCATCTCAGGGACACCTGCAAAATGTGCCAGGAGGCAAGGACATTTAACTCATCTGTGATGCTGCAGTGAGGGCTCAGCTATTTGTTGGAAGCCCTTGCATGCAGGTGGAAGAGGTGAAAACTTTGTCACATCTGCTTTCTCCTTGCTGCCCCTTTCTGGACTTTGACACCTCCCTTTCAGTCAGGAGTTCTTATCTTGAAGAGCTCCCTGGAACCATGGACTTAGATTCTGGCCTCCTATCCCTAAGGGCTGGGAGTCTAGCCCCCTACCCTGATGCCACCCCAGGGCTGTGAAACGGCCTGATTCTCCAACAGCCACGACCTCTCTCCGTGCCCACTGAAGGGGGAGCTCAGAATGCTCATGAGAGGCCGCTGAAGCCAGCCTCGCCTCTGCTGCAGCAGGACGCATCAGGGTGCATAGCCCATGGCCTCAGATCTTCGGGAATTTGTATTTTAGTGGAGACGCAGGGTGCGCTTCTGTGGTCACTTCCCCAGCAGGGTGACAGACAGTGCATGAAGAGAGGTCACGTCAGAGGCCCCGTGCCTACACACCCGCAGATCAGCATCACCTGGGAGCAGGTCAGACATGCAGCATCTCAGGCCCCAGCTCATCCACTGAATCAGAGTCTGTGTCTCAACTAGGTGACTCACGTGCACATGAACATGGGAGAAGCAGTGGCGTAAGACACGTCCTAAAATGTCCTAATCTGGCTCTGGAAAGCTCTGCTTGATGCAGACACTGCAGTCCTTGGATGAATAATGTGGCGACTACATGAACTGAGGGATGTCTCTGCTCACATGGGGTCCAGAGAACTGAGGATTTTCACCAGGGACGTGGAAAGCATGCTATTTGCATAGACTCTTCCGGAGCCCTACTTGGGTTTGATGGGATATCAGGGTGCCCCAATCAGGGCCTGTACGTGAAGAGGGTTGGCGTGACCCCTTCCACTCTGACTCTGCTCTTGCGAACAACAGGACTCCCTAAAAGCAGACCAGGCAACTGCAGACACGCACGCAAGCCAGAATGCGGTCACAGGGGGAACAATCCAGTCAAACAGTTGCCTGAAAACTCCTCAGTAAAGTCATTCAGAGACAAGCTGTTCAGAGTTCATGAAAAACAATAATATGTGTTTCAATTCAATTAATGGTTCTCGTCTCTGTCCAAAAATAAATATAAAACGGTGTGAGGGAATTGGGCCAGAAGATGCAGCCGATTAACGTGTGCAAATTTTAAAAATTCAGACATGAGAAGCTTCCCAGTAAGCCTTTATGTTTAGCAGTCAAAATCACCAAGTTTCTAATTACAGTGTATAAATCTGAGAAGCTTAAAGGGAATGAGAGGACCCTAATGAGGCAGGAATGGGTGTCTTGATTATGCTAGAGTTGATTGACATTTATCCTGCAAGCTATTCTAGGCGCCTGGCGTTCAGAGTTAAATAAAACACAGACTTCGCCTCAGTAAAACAAGGCGGCATTCCTGTGCAGAAGCCCCTTTAAAAGTCGGGATAGGTTGGAGGGTCGTCAATATTTTTCCAGCATATAGACAGTTGCATTTGATCTGAACCAAACGCATGGGCCCCAGGAATCAGCATTCCATCAGAGTGCATTGCAGGAAGGCCAGGCATGTGTTCTGAGCCGGAGAGGAGTTCTGCGCAGGACCAGTGCAGACAAGCACTGATGGAGAGAGGGGCCAGCTGCGTGATGAGCTCAGAGCAGGCTCTCAGAGAAAGGCCCGGGGGAGGTGCTGCCTCCTTTTGGATGTTCATCCTCCTGCCTTCTCTTGGCTTGGCCGTAATGACCTCTCAGGGCTCGGTCACCCAAGACAGGCTTATGGCTCCAGTCCACAGAGGGTCAGTAGGGAGGATGGGATGTGGTCTTCGATGGGCAGGAGGTAGTAGAGGCAGGAAGTGACTAGCACAGCCCAAAGCAAGAATTTGCATAATTCAAGCTGGATCTACATTAATTACGATGTACAATTTGCATAATGCAGGCGGCTAGTGGGTGTAACATGAACCGGGCCGGTAACTAGGAAAAAGGCTCTTATTTCTTTTGAATCGTTTAAGCCGTAAGTGTGGGAATCATCCATTCCTCCCACCTGCCACACATCAAATACTCTAGAAAGTTCCATCCAGGCCAGGTCCTACGACACCACCTCCACCACCACAGTGTTCTGAGCACTGATCTGATGCCTGGACCACTTCAGAACCCCCTGCCGATCCCCCACCCACACTTCCCCTATTCCACTTCCCCACATTGCAGCCAGACAGAGTATCTTGAAAAGTAAATTCAGTCATGTTACTTCCCTGCTTTGGCTTCGTCTTAACTTTAGAGCCCCGGATGATCTGGCCCCTCTAACTTCAGCTCCTGCCTCTCTTCCCACTGTTTTCTGTGTACCAGCCCCTCTGGCTTTCTAACACTTCCTCCAGCTCATCCAGTTCTTTGCAGCCCATGTGACTTTGTGAATGCTGTCGCTTCTGCCTATAGCACTTTTTACTTGATGTTTCTTGTGGCTGGTTCCTTCCTATCCTTCACCTCCAAGAGGCTTTTTCCCTGTACTGTCCATTTTCTCCGGCAATTTGCTTATTTCTGTCATACCGTTTTTACAATCTGCACTTATTTTGTTTGTGTGCTATAGCATCATCTAGTCCCCTACCGGACTTTTAGCCCCATAAGGGTACGGGCCGTGTGATGGTTATTTTATGTGTCAACTTGACTGGGCCACGGTGCCCAGATATGAGGTCAAACATTATCCTGGATGTTTTTGTGATGGTGTTTTTGGATAAGATTAACATTTAAGCCAGTGGACTTTGAGTAAAGCAGATTGCCCTCCATAGTGTGGGGGGGCCTCACTATGGAGGCCCTCTGAGTTGGAGCTCAGAATAGAACAAAAGACTGAGCTCCCCTGAGCAAAAGATGGAATTCTGCCCACAGACGACCTTCAGAACTGAACTGTGAAACTAGCTCTTCCCTGGTTCTCCAGCCTGGTGGAGAACTCATCTTGAACGGACACTGGTCATATTTGTTTTTGCTTTTTAGTGTGTCCTCAGGACCTAAAAGAAAAGTTTGCACATCATATGTGCTCAATAGATATTCCTTATATGGGTGTGTAGATTTGTACTTTATCTTAATAAGGGGTAATGGTGAAATTTTGTCTGACAAGTTGAGTGGTTCTCAAGCCTGGCTGAAAATGAGAATCATACCTTGAGAGCTCCAAAACATATCATAAATACATTGGTAGGTGGATACATAAATAGATGGATGGATGGATGACTGAATGCTTAGGCATCATTGTATTCCAAATAAATCAGAATATCTGGAGGGAAAGTTCTATCCATGTGGAGTTTTTTTTTTTTTTTTTTTTTTTAAGTGCTTTGGGAAATTTTAGTGTACATCCAAGGTTGGGAAGAAGCATTCCATAACATGCATCCAGTCAGTCCACTCTGATATGTTATCCTAGCTAAATACCTGCTAAATAAACACAGTCATGACTCTGGCTTTCCCCTGCCTTCATTTTCACTCTTCTGGAATACAGCATTGTCTGATGTTACACTATAGCCAGCTCAAACTCATGCCCGTGCAGATGCTAGGCACTAATTATGTTAAGGCTCAAATTCAAGAAGCATTGGCTTTTTTTCCCTCAAGTTTGCTAAACAGTTTGTGCAATAATTGAAGACACACAAGACCGGATCAGTCCGTCAATATCCCTTTGCATTTCGTGAATGGCATCTTGCAGCTCTGACAGCAGAATCCACCATGGACTTTACCTTACAAATACCTTCCCCTCTCCTTTTACAGTAGAAGTTAGTTCTGTTGTTTATTTGTGAGATTTACAAAAAGGCATACGCACACCCAAAGCTTCATAGATTTTCCCACAGGCTTTCCCTAAGTCTTAAAAGTCAGAGACCTGGGATGTCAAGGAGCCGTTTTTCCTAACCCTCAGCCCATTACGCGTCCTCCGTAGGATGTTCCTCTGCCACATACAGGTCTGCTGGGCTGACAGGCTGGTTGAAAGGAATGATTTCTGGCACTCTGAGTCTGGAAGGAAAGGAAGTTGCCTTCTGATATGAATAAGTTGCATTTATGTAAGTGGGACCATTAGAGCTGACTGTCATCCACTTTTAGCATACCAAGAATGCCTATATATTAGCCTCGGGGTGTTTCTTTCTTTTTTTTTTATTACAACACAGGTATTTGTGATGGAGCCAGGTAATGTGACAGTAGGAATCAACAGATGCATAGCGCTTGTTACCTGAAGAACAGCAAATCATGTTCTCCTGGCAATAAAAAGGTTTTCACAATAAACATTAGTCATTCAACTTAGCTGTAAAGAAAGCAGTAGGAGTTACTGCATGGAAAATATTCCCACAGTGAGCACACGTGGACCAGTATATTTGTCTTGGTGTATGTGTTTATAAGCATGTAGGTTTGCGAGTGTATGTAGCTGTAACATGGCACGTGTATGCACGTATGTATTTGTTCACATGTGCGTGTGAAGCCTCTACCCTTGGGCTGTACCCTCAGTCCCCATTGCATCCTTGGAATTGCTCTACTTTTTTTGGAGAGTTAACTATAGTAGATTTCAGAGGCACAGGGCTCTATGTCTGTTTTCTCCTTGCCTCGAGAAACTCCAGGTCATTTCCTATCCGTGTCATAGGAATGTCTCGATGGGCTCCCAGCTGTTTCTCATGAACTTCTGCCGTAATTCCTCTCCAGAGCTTTTGCTAAAGAAAAATTTGAATTAAAAAAAAACCCTGCAGGTTAAATTTAATCCTGTGCATTTACAGTTGTCCTAAGAGAGTGGAGGGAGGGAAATGAAAGGGTCGTTCTGCATTTGGCCAGCCGGGCTCTCCTTCACGTTCCTTACGTGGGAGGGAAACTGTGTTTTGATGTACTGTGCATCCGGTGGGCTTTGTGAGGAGTGGCCTGTACACACAGCCACGTGCCTACTGATGGAACCCTCTCTTTGGCTACCTGGTCCTCTCAATAAACTATGCCCAGAGGCAGTGTTTAAGCTGCCGAGTGTCTCTTTAAACATCAGAAGTTGTTCTCTTTTCATCTCAGATGTTTTACCTTATTACTCCTGTTGGATTTCCACCTGGACAGGGCAGTGTGGCACGGATTTGGCGCTTTTAACTGGCTGGCTCTTTCCTTTGTGTTTTGGTCAGAACAGCTCTTTGTTTGGGACTAAAAACTGAAGAGGGGTTGTGAGTGTTCATCTATCATCAAGGCATTTGAGCCTTCATCCTGAAGTCTCTGGAGGCTGGAATTCAAATTTATGATTCAGAGATTATCCTTTCATGGGTCTCAGAAGATGGCAGGTGGATGTCTTCCCCTCACTCTGATCCTTTTCTCTGGCTACTTTTTCTTCATTCTTCACCAAGAGAAGAGTAGTAGTTCCTTAAACTTTATACCCAAGTATGGGATGTTGGCCTATATCATTATGGACTCAATGCATGCATGCATGCACGCATGCATTCATGCATACCAGGTCTTTTTCAGAGCCCTTCAAAATATATATCATAAAAATCACCATTGCTTTGCTTTCTTGGTGTCCCTTTTATTTTATGCATTGTTTTAGCATACGTGTATCAATGCAAGTCAAATAGTGAATTATGCTATTAGGAAATTAAAGGTCGACTTTTAGTTTGCCATAGCTAAGTAATATATTTGAGTGAGTCCCTTTTCCTACCTGGTCCTTGGTCTCTACAGCTCTGACCTAGGAGAACTGGACCAGTTAGATTCAAAGGATCCTTCCTACTTTGACCTACCACTCAGGTGTCCAAAATTGAATTAATCTTACTCTTTGTTTCATGAAATACTTTCCTCATTGGTCTGTGCATGACCCCTTTTTGTATCTATTCATTATTTCATTTTGCAATTACACACCAGCTACCGAGACAACCAGAACTTTGACAATATTTTATAGACTTACAAGCTCCTCCCACCCCAACCTACTGACTCCTCCTGCTAACCTGAATGTTATATACAATTCCTTTGTATTTCATATGGCTTTACTATTCATATAAATTCCTTAAAGTCATATTATTTTGTTTTGTTAGTCCTTTAACTTCAATAAAGGATTTTCCGTTGTATATAATCTTTTAGCATTTTTATCCCATATCATGTTGCCAGTAGTCATCCCTTTGATGAGTGCAGCTGCAGCATGCTCATCTTGACTGCTGTATAATATTCCATTGCGTGCAGATAGTACAACACATTGATTCATAAGCCCTTGATAGGCATCAGGGTTACTTCTAGGATGTTGCCTTTATCAACTGTGAAGATATGAGCATCCTTGTACATATCTCCTGTTGCATATGTGCAAGATTTTCTTTTGAGTTTATATCCAGAGACTAAGTCATATGGTAAAGTAATGTTCAACTTTACAAAAAAAAAAGTGGAATTATTTTCCAAACTAGGCTCAACGATTTACCCTCATGTCGGCAAAGTATGAGAGCTTCTATGATTCCAAATCCTCTCCAATATTGGTCTGGTCAAGAGTCTTAATTTTGACCAGTTAAATAGGTATAAAATGGCATCTTTTTGTTGTCTTGCTTTGTATTCCCTCAGTCATTAATAAGGTTGAATATCTTTTCAGATATTTGCTACTCATTTGTATTTACTTTTTGTGGGAGGTGTATTCATGTATTTTGCCCATTTTCTACTGGATTATCTGCCCTGATCTTATTGATATGTAGTCTTTCTTTATATGCTTTTTATACTATTTTGTCAGTTATGTGTATAACTTGCATTTTTACTTCCTGTAAGGTATCTTTTGATAACAGAAGCCCTTAATTATAACGTAGTCCATTTTATCAGTCTTCGCTTATCTAATAAGCACATTCTGTGTCCTTAAGTAACTATTCCCCAAACCAAGGTGAGAAAGATGATTCCCTATATTTCTACTAAAAACTGTATAGTTTTGTTCTCTAAATATAAGTCCTTTGTTTATCTACAGTTAATTTTTGTGTATGGTGTGAGATGAGGTGCAAAATTCATTTTTTCCTCTGTGGATAAATACTTTCCCCAGGTCCTTTTAATGATAGCCTGCTCTTTCCTTGTTCTCCCAGGCCGTATCTGACATAGGCCGAAGTTCCTTATACGCATTCATCTGTTTCTGAGCTTTCTATTCCGGTGGCCACCATCTATAACAGCCGCACTCAGAGTTATTAGAGCTTCACAGTTAATCCTGATCTCTAACAGAGCTCGTCCCTCCTCCTCATTCTTCTTTAGAAATATCTTGGCTATTCTTGCCCTTGGCTCTTTCATGTTAGAATTTAGTTTTCCAATTTAATGACAAGCCCTGTTGTAGTTTTGATTAGAATTACATTGAATATATGAAACAACATGGTGGGTAATTTACATCTTTACAGTCTTAAATCTCTTTGTATTTATGTAAGTTTTTGTTACTGTCTCCCAGAATTTTATTACATTACCTATAGAAATAATGCATTTCACATTAAATCCCAATTGCTAACTTAGGTCCCAAAGACCTTGCACCTTGGATTCTCTTTTCCTCTTTAGTCTGGTCTCACTGGCCTTCTTTTTTTTTTTTTTTTTTTGCGGTACGCGGGCCTCTCACTGCTGTGGCCTCTCCCGTTGCGGAGCGCAGGCTCAGCGGCCATGGCTCACGGGCCCAGCCGCTCCCCGGCATGTGGGATCCTCCCGGACTGGGGCACGAACCCGCGTCCCCTGCATCGGCAGGCGGACTCTCAACCACTGCGCCACCAGTGAAGCCCCCTCACTGGCCTTCTTTAACATCCTCTAACAAGTCAAGCTCCCTCCTGCCTCAGGCTCTTTGCACATGGAGTTCTTCGTTGACAGAAATCTCTTCCACCTCCTTGCAATGGCCAACTCATTCTCATACTACAGGGATGGGCGAGTACGCTCCTTCCTCAGAGAGGCCCTGCCTAACAGTGTTAAAGTAGGACTCGACCCACTCACCATTATTCTCTATCACTGCTGCCATTTCCTGAATAATATGTGTCACAATTCATAATTATTGTGTATTTAATTATAAATGTATCTCCCTATATTGTAAGTGCCATGAAGGCAGGACCCACATAATATATTACTCACCGCTGGAGAGCCCAGTGCCTTACGCACTGCCTGGAAAACAGCAGGTGAATATGTCTATCTATGTCTATGTCTATATCTATATCTATATAAATGAATGAAGATTGGAGAGGTTTCCTTTGATGGTAGGAGTACAGTGATAGTTACGAGTCAGTTTGCATCAGTTAGCCTACAGATATGATCTGATATGACCATGTAAAATCGTAAGATTATGCCCTAAGTCCTATAATAATTTATAATAGGCCGCATGAGGTTCCAATGACCAGTGAGTTTACATAACACTCGTAGAACTCAGCTGAAAATGGTAAACATGTCAAGGTTAGGGATCCATTTTTTTACAGTTGCATCTCAGGTACCTTAAACAGTACCTGGCATAAAGTAGGTACTCAGTAAGTATTTGTTTAATGAATAAAACTGTATTCCAAACTTGAATCAAGGTTAAGGCAACAGCTGCAATAGATATTGAAATATCTAATTCCTTCTGATTTCGTGATTTTTAAAAGGAATTTATTCTTTGTTAATGTGAGTGACATTACAACAACAGTACATGGTGTTAGAAAGATGGGGGGTGCAAAGTCACCCCCAATCCCCACTCCCTCACAGACCAAGCATTTTCACAAGGGTTTATTTTTTTTCTAGTCCTCATGCAGTGACATCTTTTGCATGATTATGACCACGCTGCAAAACTTGGGTTTTCACTCTGTCAAACATTTTCCAGTTTCAGTGTAATCTACTTAACTATCCCATTTAATGGCTCTCTGCTCCCCTGAGCATATAGGCCATATTTTACTTTCTAATCATCTGATTTTGGGATATGTTGATTGATCTTCCCAGAATGTAAGACACAATTTTCAGCACAGGGTAAGAGGGACCTGGATCTTTTTAGAGCTGGTTAGCAGTGTTCGAACTTCTGCTTTCCTTTTGTTTCTCCGTAGGTTTGTCAGTAGCAATCAGAGCCAATCACATGCCTTCCGTTGATTGTAGAACTGTGCTCAAAATAATAGCTCTCTCTGTTCCATAGGAATGGATCTAAGGGAGCAGAGTAGAACAATATGTACAAATTCAGACAGAAATCTGTAAACCCAGAGTTAGAAGTGGTGGTCATATTTTCCTCCTTCTTTTAGAATGTAAGTCTCCATTTGCTTATTTCTTAACAAACGGAGGTGAATATGGGGTATGTGTGTGCTCCCACTCTTCCCGAATACCGTCCCTGTGATAGACGTCCAGGGTACACTCTGCCATTGAACTCTGACCTGCCTCAGAATCCCTCTTGATGTGGCATTCTAGGTGGTCATGGTGTCAGTTGTGATGCTTAACTGCCCTCTTTGTCCTTTCCCACCTTCTGTGTAAATGTGCTCTCTGCAGTTCTGGAAGGCAGTTCTTTTTAATAACTGTGGGACTGCCTGGAATAAGGGGCCAGTGCTATGGAGT
This sequence comes from Orcinus orca, assembly GCF_937001465.1. Taxonomy (NCBI): domain Eukaryota; kingdom Metazoa; phylum Chordata; class Mammalia; order Artiodactyla; family Delphinidae; genus Orcinus; species Orcinus orca. The sequence goes on from NC_064574.1 coordinate 18,278,463, forward strand.
CCTTCCTGAAGAAGGTGCCAGAGGTGAGAAAGTCTGCACTAGAACAACTTATCTAGAGAGTTTTCATGACTGTGTCTAAAACACAGAGCCACGGGAAGACAGGAGCATGTGTAGAGGTTTCAAGACCTTACTGGAACTTTCCCTAAGGACCTTGTATATATAACCAGTTCTGTGCACTCCCCGCCAACACATGCGTTCTGTAATCTTAGCCTTCCCCAGCCACTTTTTATAACAATATTACAGAAAGTTTGGATGTCAGAGAAAAAAAATCACCTATAATCTCTCCCCGTAGGACAACAATTATTTTGCCTTGTATATATATTTTTAATTTATTTTTGGCTGCCTTGGGTCTTCGTTGCTGCACACGGGCTTTCTCTAGTTGTGGCAAGTGGGGGCTACTCTTCGTTGCGGTGCGCGGGCTTCTCATTGCGATGGCTTCTCTTGTGGAGCACGGGCTTTAGGCGCACAGGCTTCAGTAGTTATGGCACGCAGGCTCAGTAGTTGTGGCCCAGTGCTCTAGAGCGCAGGCTCAGTAGTTGTGGGGCACGGGCTTAGTTGGTCTGCAGCATGTGGGATCTTCCCAGAACAGGGCTCGAACCCATGTCCCCTGCATTGGCAGGCAGATTCTTAACCACTGTGCCACCAGGGAAGTCCTTTGCCTTGTATTTTATCTTTGTTAATATGCATACATCTTTTACCTAACTATAATTACATAAAATTTGCTATCATAATTTTTTATTAAGCATTTTATCACAACCATGATGCTTTTATAGCACCATGGAAACAGCTTATCTTTTCTAATGATTGTATAATTGCCCATTCAGTGTATATACCCTAATTTACTTATCCATTCCCCTCTTTTTTTCCATATTTCTGAAAACACTGTAATAAACCTCATGCCTATGGTGATGGTATATCGTGATGGACGGAACATGGTCTTCAGATCAGATTGACCTGGATCTAAAATCCTGGTTCTAACGTTACCTGGATGGAAGACTTCGGGGGCACATTAACCACTCTGAAATTGCGTTACTGTATATGCTTAAATTTTTTTAAATGCATGTAGGAGAAGTAATATCAAGCCTACAATTCGAGAGTATCATAAGAATTAGATGTATGTTGCCAGTAGCCATCCAATGTCATGGCTGGTTTTCTTTCCCCTCTTTTTGGCGTATTTCTATTTTAGACATTCACCCACATGAAATTACAGGGTTGAATAGAAGGAAGACTTTTGTAACTCTTGATACATATTGGCAAATTGTCCTCCAACTGGATTGCAGCAGTGTGCGTGTATGTTTTGAGTCCTGTGTTGAGCCAGTCACTGTGTGTGGGAAGCAGGCCTTTGGCAGCCCAGCAGAGGTTATGTCAGGTTTCCCAATCCCCTCAGAGCAGGCTGATGTGTGAAGAGCTCATCACACATGTTGGCAGAGCCATTTGCACTCTCCAAGGATGTGCCGGAAACGCTTTGGGCTCATCAATTTATTGTTCACTACTCCTCCCCTTTGCCTTCAAGTAGCAAGTACAGTGCCTGGCTTCCAAAAGTCTCCCAGAAGGTCCTGGGGACTCCGCCAGAGCTCTGAACTGGGGACTCAAAACTAGTCCCTGGGGCTTCCCTGGTGGCACAGTGGTTGAGAGTCCGCCTGCCGATGCAGGGGACACGGGTTCGTGCCCCAGTCCCATGCGGGAAGATCCCACATGCCGCGGAGCGGCTGGGCCCAGGAGCCATGGCCGCTGAGCCTGCGCGTCCGGAGCCTATGCTCCACAATGGGAGAGGCCACAACGGTGAGAGGCCAGCGTACCTGAAAAAACAAAACAAAACAAAACAAAACAAAAAAAGCTAGTCCCTGTAGGCTCCGCCACTGCTTTACTCTGCTACACTACCTGCCACACCCTCTCATGGCCTCTGTCAGCTCATCTGTAAAAGAGAAAGTTGAGGCAGTTGGCTTCTAAGGCTGAACCACTCAGTGTGTTCTGTCATCAGCATCATCTGGGAGCTCTTTAGAAATGTACCATCTTGGGCTCCACCCCAGATCTGCTGCATCAGAGTCTGCCTTGTTCTAAGATCCCAGGGTGATCCCATACCCATTAAATCATGACAAGTATAGCACTAAATTATCTTCTGCCCAAGATTTGCTATCATGCTGGGAACATTTGCTGGGAGCCTCAGTTTGAGAACCCTGCTCTCCCTGCCCTATGTCTGCACTATCTCAGGATTTCCCTAACCTGCAGTGAGGTTCTTCCCCTGCTTAGTTACATCTGTGGACCTAGATGCCAGTTCTTATGGGTCAGGGTCATAACAACCAATACCTTCTTCCTTGAGGTGACCAAAACCATTTTTGATGAAACACAGACCTTACTAGTCATTCCACTGTTTAAAATCCAGCTGTAGATCCCAGTGGCTCTCAATATAGAATCTGAACTCTTCTTTAACTTGACTAATAGGTCCCTCTATGAATGACCCAGCCCTGGCTGGCCTCCCTAGCATCCTTCCCCTTTTTTTCATACCCACCTCCCCAAATCCATAGGCTTTACCTAACAGCCACCTCACACTCCCCCTGTTCTGGTCTTCCTCTGTCTGGGATGCTCTTTCCCAGTGCCTCCTTTCTTGCTTTTAAAGGCTGTGCCTCCTTCAGCACCCTCGAGGACTCAAGACTCCTCTCAGGAACACTGTTTCTCTGAAACACCTGGTTTGGAGGTTCCTTCTTGTTATGTTATAATAGCATCTATTGCCCTATACTGTGATCGTTTATTTCTACACATGTCTACCACTAGGCTCAGAATTCATAGACTTCTAAGAACGTATTTCGTTCCCTGTTGAGTTGCCGGGAGCTGACCTCCGGCAGGTCTTCCATGAATGGCAGTGGCCAGTGGTGCAGCTCCCTCCCCTTCCTTCCCACAGGTCTCTCCATCCCACTCTACCTGCTCTCTGGCTCCAGAGATTGACTGTCAGGCAGCCCTGACCTGCCTTGCCTTCTTGCCTTCTGTTCAGCAAAAGGAGTGCCCCGCTCCAGATAGAAAGGGCAGGCAGGGGCGGGAAAGAGGGGTCATTACTGCTCCAGCAACCTCAGGGAGGGTCACAGCTTTTCTCAAGGTGACTTTTCAGGTTCTTGAACTTCTCCTTCCTCCACCGCTCTCTCCCTTACTAAATCCCCCTCACAGCCTGTGGCCTTTCTCCCGTCACCTCTCCTACAATGTAAATAGTTCCTTCATTAAACTCTGCTTGGATTACCCATCTGTTTTTTCGCTAGGACCCCAGTGAGACCCCTGTTATCATTACCGTGGACCACTCAGGGTGCTTGTCATCGTGGACTTCATCTCAAGCCTTATAGCCCTTCAGAGTGAGGATCCTTATCCCTACTAACACCAAGGCTTAAAGAAGCAATATGACTTGCCTAAGATCACCTAGCTAGTAATTAGATGATACCTAGTAATTAGTCATTCCTGCCAGGTTTGATTCCAAAGGCTGTCCACTTAACTAGTTAGCCACTGTGCTTTCTCCAAAGGCACTCAATAAATGATCGTGAAGTGGATCTGAATTTCCCAGTCATGTGCAGTCCCCCTGACTGGGGTGGCCATGAGCTGGTAGATGGGGGTAAAGAGGCAGCCTTGGGACAAAAAGGGAGACTGAAGTCTGGAACCAGCCTTGGCCTAGAAACCCTCCATGTTGTGTCTTCCTACTAGAGCTGTCACAGCCTTGAGGCATGGTGCTCAGTCAGTATTGATGGACAATGGCTGACACGGGGAGGCGGGTGGGGGAAAGCAGGTGCGTCCAGATTGGGAGGAGAAGACTTCACGGCCCTCAGCAGAGGTGGCTTCATCGTCATGCTTTTTATTTGCAAATCCCGTTCAACTTGAACATTTCTGCAGCCGAACAGAGGTTTTCAAAGCCCTGCACCTCCCATCTTCTGCAGCTGAATGGCATGCATGACCCAGTGGCTTTTGGGGGTGTGGTTCTGACATGAATTTCTGACATAAATATGCACTGTCTGGTATGTCAGTATCAAAGGAAAACTGTAGAAGGAAAATTAAGATAATATTTTTCAATACTGGGAAAAAGTTTCCCATTCCAAATCAATTTTGAAAAACAAAATCTTTTCAAACATCTAGCCATGTCAAAATAGTCAGGGCTCTCTATAAAACAACCATGGCATTTTATGAAGTTTCACATTTTCAAATCAATTATTATCTTTAAATATAAAAGGACACCTGTCCTGGGCCCCAGGATGCTGATTTCTACCATCATAATGTTAACAGGAGAGCCCAGTGACCATGTTCAATTTGAAGTTTCAGTCACTGTGCAGCAGATCCAGCCCCTGATATTTTATGATGCTCAAGGCAGTGCTTCTCCAACTAGAGTCTCTGGAATCCTGAAGCGTGGGGTACCCACACGTTTATGCTTCAGGATATACAAGTTCTTCAGTTTGAGAAACACAGGATGAAAGGTCTTTTCCTTTTTCTTTCATCCTCTACTTCTGTGGTACTTTTTAGCCTTAATGAATCCTTGTTCTGTAGGAAGTACTTGATAGACAGTTCTAGAAAGGAAGAAAGGGGAGAAGGGAGAACAAGAGGAAGATCAGACCTGGCAGTCCATATCAGCTGCTTTCAGACCTGGCTTTCAAACCCTGGAGTTTTGCAGAGACAGGGAGGGCCAGGTCCTCCTCAGAGCTATTGAATCAGAAACTTTAGGGGCAGAGCCAGGCAACACATATAATTGGAGCCCATAAGAGTCCCTTGTGCAGCCAGATTTGAGAGCCACTGCAGTCTCTATGAACTTTCCCCTGCCCCCTCCATGGTCCTGGTTGGGGTCTCAGCTTCTCCAAGACTCCTGTCTCCATCACCTGCTAGATCTTCCTGTGCTTGGTCATCTTTCTCCAAGCTCCACCCTCCACCTTGGCCATCAGAGTCACCAATCAAACATGCAGGCCAGCAAACATGGCCAGCCTTCCACCAGCAGAACATAGCGTGAGCTCCTCAGTGTAGCACCTGGGATGCTCCCTGTACCCCATGACCTCCTTCATCTCCTTTCTGGACGTCTCCTGCTTCTAACTCCATATTCCAGCAGCTCCAAACTGTTTACTGGCAGCTCTTTACCGAAGCAGCTCTTTACTTCTTTTCCTTTGTGCACTTTGCTATTCCACCTTCAAGGCCCCTCTGCTTTACCCATTCCTGTTTGCTGGAGGGATACTTGCTCCCCAGTCATCTCGATCACTACCTCCTTTTGAGGTTTCCTCTCACCTCCTCCAACTGGTTTAGACACTCCCTGTACAGTATTCTGGAGTATATTTGCATCGTAGTGATGTGTGGCTGTCACTGGACCTCAAGGCAAGGACTTTGTCTTACTCACCAGTGTTTCCCCAACATCTGTAGCAGTACCTAACGCATAATGTATGCTCAAGGGATGTTTGACAAATGCATGACTTTACTGAGCCTTTCTTCTCCCTCTCTCCCCTCTCCCACCAAAACCAACCTATTCAATTTTAGCTGCAGCACTAAGTTACTTAATGTCAAAGAAATACGGAAAAGGAAGAGTGCCTCACATGTTCTTTTGCTGTGTTCTCCTCTAGTCCTTGTCTATTTGCCTAAATCCATCCTCTTTCATGCACCTATCACAGACCTGCCCCTCTCTTTAACTTAGGATTCTCACGAGAACCATCTCCCTGTGTAATATCTTGATGCCATCATCGATTCCCTCCTGTATTCTTGTCTTGGGAAGAAAGGTGTTGCTACAGACTGTTTTATATGTGTCCTCACCTGAAAAAAAAATACGCCCATGGTGGCAATGGCATGCCCAGGAGCACTGGCTGCAACTTGCTGTAATTGCACTGCGCTTGGTGTGATCTGATGGCTGTCACATCATTCCCATAGACACAATCCAATGACACCAGTTAATCATGCCGGAACTTCAGTCACATGCGTAAATGAGAAAATCATCCCCAAATTAGGCCCTGAGTAGGTCAACTTGCTTGCTGTTTGAGGCTTTTGAGACACAGAGTTCCCCCTCTACCAACTTGGCAAACTCCATCGGACCAGTGTACTCAGCTAGAGGGTGAGATGGAAGTGTGAGCCGTTAATGATTAACCCTAGTGTTTTTCACGAGGGTCTCAGGAATCCACCCGTGGGAGACGTATATCCTGACCTATAGGAGTCTTAGAGTGGCAACACCCTTGGTATAACCTTGAAAGCTGCAATTCTGGCTTTGTTAAGTCTCCATCAGTAAATTGAGAGTGTTTGCACAGAGAAAGTGTACCTGTGACTTTGGATTCCAGCTGAGGAAAGCAAGGTTTTCTTTGTTGATGTTTGGAAAAGCCTGGGTGTCCAAAGTCACTGATAGAGCAGCAACAAAAATATTTTCTGGGGCCAAAAAAACACTTTGAGGTTGATCCCTCCCACATCCCCAAAACATTTGGTTAGTTCAGCAGATGTCAAATGAACTGAGATCCATACAGGCTGTTAGAGTCAGAGTTTAGCACAAACCTTAAATTTGTAATCAAAAGTTAGTGGTTTATATTTGTAAAATGTAATAATAGTAACAGAGAAAGAAAACACTTTCAGTTACTCAGAATCTCACATTGTTCTTTTTTCCAGGGTTCCTTCTAGTCCCTGTCTATGTGCATGTGAAATTTTTTCGTAGTTGTAATTATTGCATCTCTGTAGTTTTTAATGCTTTTTCCCTCACTGAAAAGTATCTCATAGTTACAACATTATTAGCATTTTAATGGCTGCATAATGTCCCATCAAGTGGCATGACCACGATTTACTTAACCGCACCGTCTATGACATTCACAGAGTCTCTGGTATTTCTCCAGTATAAATGAGGTTCAAAAAACAGCTTCAGGGACTTCCCTGGTGGTGCAGTGGTTAAGAATCCACCTGCCAATGCAGGGAACACGGATTTGAGCCCTGGTCCAGGAAGATCCCACATGCTGTGGAGCCGCTAAGCCCGTGTGCCACAGCTACTGAGCCTATGCTCTAGGGCCTGTGAGCCACAACTACTGAGCCTGCACGCTGCAACTACTGAGCCTGCGTGCCGCAACTACTGAAGCCCATGCGCCTAGAGCCCATGCTCCACAACAAGAGAAGCCATGACAATGAGAAGCCTGCGCACTATGACAAAGAGTAGCCCCCACTCACCGCAACTAGAGAAAGCCTGCACGCAGCAATGAAGACCCAGCGCAGCCAAAAATAAAGAAATAAATAAATTTATTTAAAAAAAACAAAACTTAAAAAATAAAAAAAACAGCTTCATGTATTTGCTTTTTCCTTTTACATTATTTCCTTTAGATACATTTCCAGAATTATGATTATGTCAGAGAGCAGAGCCACTTGATATTTTTCTGGGTGTACACTGCCCCCTTTAGCGGTGGATCGTATCTGCCTACACTCTGGTCAAAAGGGCTGTCGGCCCAGAGGCCTCAGCTGTAAGGAGGCTGAGGCCAGCGAGGTGCCTGGAACAGGGTGAGCTCTGCAGGTTAGGACAGAGTGAGGGTGCTGTAGAAGGGACAGTGGACTACGAACCATGTAAGTAGGAGAGACCCAGTCTGACTTGGCCACAGCCCCTGGGTGATGTTGAGTAAGTCATTCTTTGGGGCCTGGACCTGGCCTGTATGTGGGAAGCAGAATGACGACTCTCGCCTGTTGGTAACCCAGTCATTGCCTGTGATGGGGAGAGGAAGAACCTGACGTACAAGTACCTGGCATGAAATGAGCCCATTTCTGATTCCCTTTCCACTCCCTGCTTCTCCTCCACACACAACACAATCCGTCAGCAGTCTTCGAAGTGTCCCTTCAGTGTGTTGAGGAAATCTGCCCCCATTACCACCCTAGTGGCAGCCACCACCATCTCTTGTCTCAACTACAATAATTTCCTAGCTGTTCTTCTTGCCTCCATGCTTGGCCCACACCCAAGAGTCCATTCTCCACAGATCGACCAGAGCGGTGGTTTTAAAATGCCACTTGGTTCACGTTACTCTCCCGCCTGAAACCCATCAAAGGAAATGATGTGCAGTCAGCAAGCCAGCACTCTCCCAAAGCCCTCCAACACCTCCCCACACACATGATTTATTTGTAGCCTTATTGGAAACACACCATCAATAGCTTAACCAAACCCGGGTGAACCTGGACGGCACCCAGGAGCTTCTGTCCCTTCTTTGTGAACACAGTGGGGAAGAGACCAAGCGCCCCACACAGTTGAATCAAGCTCTTGTTCAGAGGACATCCGCCGGACATTAAATGTCAGTTCTTCTGTGGTTGTGAAGGATGAAGGGACCTGAAAACTGGCTCAGCGATGGTGTATTCGTTTCTGAGGGCTGCCGTAGCAAATTGCCACAAACTGTTGGCTTAAAACAAGAGAGATTTATTCCCTCACAGTTCTAGAGGCTAGAAGTCCAAAATCAAGATGACGGCAGGGTGGGTTCCTTCTGGAGGGTCTGAGGGAGAACCTGTCGCATGCCTCTCTCCTCGCTTCTGGTGGTGGCCAGTAATCCTTGGCATTCGCTGGACTGGGGTTGCATAGCTGCAGTCTCCGCCTCCGTCATCACGTGGCCTTCTGCCCTCTGTGTCTCATTCTCCCCTTGTCTTCCTCTGGTCAGGGCAACTGCTGTTGGATTTAGGGCTCACCCCAATCTAGCGTGATCTCATCTCAAGATCCTTGATTCAGTTACATCTGCAGAGACCCTTTCTTTCAATAAATTCACATTCACAGGTGCCAGGCAGACGTCTCTTCTGGGAGGACTCTACCACTCAACCCCCTACAGACGGCAGGCCCTTTGAGACAGCATGGAGTAGGGAGAGCTTTCTGGAGTACCATATGTCGATGTCTCTAGAAGAGCAGGGCAGTCTGCAGCTCATTTTCCAGGAAAATGATATATAATCAGACTCCTCACTTTTTGAGGTTTCACACAGGGGTGGGGTCTGTCTACCTGACAATAGGGAGGATCAGAATAAAGGGCATTTCTGGGTCTACCAGGAGCAAAGACCTGGGCTAATTCTGACCCAAATCTGGGAGAGCCAGGTATGGCCTGGGGCAGGATTGGATGTTCAAACTCAGCAAAAAGCAACAGCAAAATCCTCCTGGAGGAGGAATCACTTCTCTAATCAAGGTCAATTTCTGCTCTCAGGGTCCCTTCAGCCTTTGCCAGGAACCTCCTCTACAGCTGCCCCTCTTTGACTCAGCAGCCAGCAGCCCTCACGCCAGTCACCATTTCCCAAAACGCCCACACATCGTAAAATGTAGGAGGTCCTAGACGCATGCCAGGGAGAGGTTGGTTCTAGAATCAAACTCCTGCCAGTTTATTGGGACAGTTCACACTATGGGGACAGACCGTGACAGACCAGAGCCCCTCCCCCATCAAAAGGTGGGGACTTGGAAAAATACCTCAGTGCTTCGGGCATCAGTAACCACGCCCACTGGGTCAGGTTCATGCGCAAAGCTGAGCTGCACGGCTAGTTGAAACCTTTGTGAGCTAAGCCTAATGGGCAAAGAGAAAGAGAATATCAACAGTGACTTCCTGGGAGAAGGAGGTGGAGGTGAATCATTTCTCCTTGATGCTTTGTTCGCTCTCTCGCTCTCTGGGTTTTCTGCTGTTTCTAACAAGCGTGCATTTTGTGCGTAATCTGAACAAAGAATAATCATTTGCATGGAGTGGGGGGAGTGTGAACATGCCGGAATAGAGCACAAGAGCTCAGACATTTCTCTAAGTGGAAGCTAGCTCAGCTTTCCATGGTCACAGGAACTCCAGATTTCAGATATGATAGGAATTGGACAGTCGTATTCAGACCCTCAGATAAATGTATTCACATCACAGCTCACTTTTTCTCAGCAAAAGTGTGCCTGTGAGTAACGAAGCCACCTGTAATAGCTGAAGACACACGCACAATCATACACACTCACACAGCACCGCTGTATTCGTTGCTTGGGACTACCATAACAAAGTACCACAGACTAGGTGGCTTTAAACAACAGAAATGTATTCTCCCACAGTTCTAGAGGCTGGAATTCCAAAATCAAGGTGTTGACAGGACCATATTCCCTCTTAAGGTTCTGGCAGAGAATCTGTCCTGTTCCTTTTCCTTAGCTTCTGGTGTTGCCAGCAGCCCTTGGCATTCCTTGGCTTGTAGCCACATCATCCAGTCTCCACAGTGATCTTCTCCCTGTGTGTCTGTGTCTCTTCTCTTTTTATAAGGACACCCGTCATATAGGATCGGGTCCCACCTTAAAGATGTCATTTTGACTTAATGACATCTCCAAAATCTTATTTGCAAATAAGGTCAGATGCACAGCTAGAAGGCGTTAAGACTTTGACATATCTTTTTGGAGAGACACAATTCACCTGCAACAAACTGCTAACCCAGTCTATCTTCCAGGCTCACTCTGAGGCCTGTCCCACCAGACAATGGGTATGATTACTCGGGAAACCGCCTTTCCCTCAGAGCCCCCGTCCTCCCACATATACCCTGCAGTCAGCACACCTGTGGTTGCTGCTTCTCTGTCACTGAGCTACAGACTGAGGTGAGCCCCCCCCACCAGCCACATGGTCATGATTACATTTTACACAGACACACTTGGATTTGCACGGCCGATTACCCTGCAAAACCACATACACTGCCTGTGATTAGGCAGCAGGAGAGCCGCCAGCATCCAGTTCCAGTCCAAGCAAAGCAGCCCCTTCCCCTCAGGAGGGCAGAGAGGGGGATGGTTCTTTGCCAGTGCATCCACCTGCCCCATCTTAGACCCAAGTCCCTTCGTACATCTCTGCTCTCTTGGTCCTCAGCTGACCCTCCACTTCCAGAAAAGGGACCAGAGAGTGAGGTGGCCACATCTGGGGGAGGGGGGACCTGGAGGAGAGGAAGCTGGAGGAGAGGCGGGGGGAGAGGGTGTCAGGCTTCCAGTTCAAGAGTCTACAGCATCAACCTCTAAACCACATGCCGGGGGCTGAGACGGGGAGGAGGGGTGTCTTGGGATGAGGCTAGGTTCTGAGGGAGGAGAGGGTCTAAAACAGAGCTATGCTAAAACAGGAGAAATCCTAGATATACGTCCCTCCCCACGCCCACCCCCGGATCTGGCCCTTTCCTGCTGTCCCTGCCTTTTGCCGGCACCTGTCAGCTGCTTCCTCCTCCACTCGACGCTGAGTTGCTCTTGTGCTCAGGCAAATCGTGTGCACGTGCAGCTGGACTTGGACTTGATTCCAGCCTGAGCATGCCGGGCTGGACCTCTGGCTGTGACACACGTTGGAGAGGGTGGACCCGCGTGAGCAGTTGTAATGCTGAAACATAGGGGGGCCTGGGGCCCACACGTGATACAAGCACACACAGAGTCACACCCGTGTACAGTCACAGCAAAACCCAGCCTCACTACAGCCATCACAATCTCTTCCTGTAGGCAGCACCCTATGGGATGTCATATTCATTCATTTATTTGCTCACTCACTTAGTATTTATTGAGCAGCTGCTACGTGCCGGGCACTGTCGTAGGCCATTGGGCTATATCACTGGACCAAACAGACACAAATCTGTCACCTCCTGGACCTGATGTTTGAGTCATAATAGGAGGCAGCCCTTGTGAAGGCCTGGGGAGCCTTTGTCAAAGGCAAGAGGAGGCAGATTAGAGTTTTGTTTTTTTAATTTTATCATCTTCATTGGAGTATAGTCAGATTAGAGTTTTTAATGGCCTCTGCCTCCACCTACCCCAGGGCCACATGGCAGTGTCCCCCAGCCTGCACAGCCCTTCCCACGATGGGGCTGCGGGACGTGCCCTGAGAGCAGCTTCCCTCGCTTGGCCTGCTGCTCCTGGCTGCCAGACGCCTCTCGCTGTCTGAGCCTCAAGCTCTCTTTTTTCCACATGGCCCACTCCTGACCGTCTAGGAGCCCTGCTTCCCCATCCAGGTAACTTGCATCCCTACGTTCTGATCTGATTTGGACATTGATTCTGAGGGCAAGCTGATAGCCACATTCCTCTTATTTTTCATTTTATCAGCTACAAACTGCACACATTGATTGCGGGCTAGGTTAATTTTTCCCTATGTATTTGTTAACCATTTGTACATTATTTCTGAAACACTGTTTTCTAACGTGGCGTCTTCACTGTGTAAGCAGAGACCTAAAGGGGAAACACACCATCAGTTTTGGGGTCCTAATTCTGGGTCTAAACTAGACTCTCATCTTCTCTGCTCTGTTGTGTTAGAACAACACCTTCCAGGCAACGGGAGCTGTGGGTATAATGTAATTGTTTCTAGTAGCTGCATTAAAAAAAAAAAAAAAAAAAGAAAAGAAACAGGAAAAAAAATTTTAATTTTAGTAATATGTTTTCCTAACCCAATAGGTCCAAAATAGTATCATTTTAACATGTAGTCAATATAAAAATATTGAGATATTTTACACTCTTTTAGATGCACAGAGTTTGAAACACAGTACATATTTTCCAACTGTAGCACATTTCAGTCTGTACTGTCCACACTTCAAGTGCCCAATAGCCAATTTTCAGTTTCCTCATTTGTACAATGGGAATATGAATGCCTGTTCTATATCACTGTGAGGATAAAATGAGTTTGTATATGAGAACTCCTGGAACATTGTAGGGGATCAATAAATGTCAGACTTTCCTCACCTCCATACTATTCATCCATTTTGAGTGTGTTGGGCAGGAACTAACGTTTGCCTCAAAATATAAATGAGCTTTTAAAACATAATAGGTTGTCCATTATTTTGGACAATCTATTGTCCATTAATCAATAGATTGTCTATTGACAAAATAACCCTTGTCCTTATTTTGTGCTACTTGGTTATTTTTCTCCAGCTGTTATTTTCTTCTTATTTAATCTCTAAAAAGTCTAGGAAGCTCACTCTCTGTGGTAGTTTGAATTGCATCCCCCCAAAAAAGATATGTTAAAGTCCTAACCTTTAGTACCTATGAATGTGACTTTATTTGGAAATAGGGCCTGTGCAGATGTAATTAAATTAAGGCGAGGTGATACTGGATTAGGGTGGACCTAATCCAATGACTGTTGTCCTGGGGAGAAGAGGGAAGTTTGGACACAGAGACAGAGGTGGGGAGACCACGTGACAACAAAGGAGGAAATTGGAGTGATGTATCTACAAGTCAAGGAATGTTAAGGTTTGTTGGCCACCATTAGAAGGATCCTCCTCTAGAGACTTCAGAAAGAGCATGGCCCTGTCCATCTTGATTTTAGAGTCTAGAGTCCAGAACTGTCAGAAAATAAATAGCTGTTGCGGAAGTCATCCAGGTTATGGTAATGTGTTACTGTAGCCCAAGGAAACTGACATACTCTCAATGAACTTCTTCCGCTTCCTCTCCCTCCCATTCATTCCTCAACCCACTGCACTTTGACTTTTGATTCCATCACTCATTAATACAGTGCTGTCGAGGTCACCCTGCCCTTGACATCACCATAGGCCATGACCTGAAAGCCTGGCTGCCCTGAGGTCCTTTGCCACTGGTCTAGGATATTAGAGATGCAAGATCAGGGAAGCTGGCCAGTCTCCATGATTTTGAGCTCCATGTGGCCTACTGGAGCGGTGCATCTTTAGAACTCAGTGTCTTATCTGCACAAAGCCGAGATTTCTTCTAGAGGCACATGCGAGAAATGGGTCTGACCAGGGAAATCTCCAAAGACTTAAGGATGGGTTTGCACTCAAGCTGAGCCTTGAAGAATGGCCAGGTAGCTTGTTTGTTCCAAAACAGGAGAAGGGATGAAGGGACAGCCCTGCCCTTTTTGTGTGTTTTCAGGGAAGGAAAAAACAGGGGATGTCCGGGAACTAAGGAGGAATCTTCATGAGGAGGAGCACAGGTGTTTGGGGTGGGGGTTAGATCCCAGGGGGCCAGGTTATGGACGGCCCGGGACATGGGGTTGCCTGCGGATTGTGTCATACCCAGTGTTGGTTTTTGTTGGTTTTTCTTTTGCGGTACACGGGCCTCTCACTGCTGTGGCCTCTCCCGTTGCGGAGCACAGGCTCCGGACGCGCAGGCTCAGCGGCCGTGGCTCACGGGCCCAGCCGCTCCGCGGCATGTGGGATCTTCCCGGACCGGGACACGAACCCGCGTCCCCTGCATCGGCAGGCGGACTCTCAACCACTGCGCCACCAGGGAAGCCCCATACCCGGTGTTGGTAAGATTTACTAGGAATTTGCTGATCCAAGCTTGAGCCTCATTCGAAACTACAAGCCTCCGTACTGTAACACAAGGTGCCCAGTCCTCCCTCGGGATAAAATTCGGTAGAGCTTCGGAACAGGGCCCTTTGCTTTGTGATGCTTTACCGCTTTCTTTTAACTGTAGCTTCTGAGGCGTTCAGGTAAACTCTAGGCTCTGGTGACCGTTTTGTTTTCTTTTTCATTCTAGTATAAACGCCATTACATCCCTAAGACTCTAAATGAAAGAAAGAAGAAGTACACCCACCATCCCAGGGCCCAAAAAAACAAGCTGTTTTAAGTCCTCACCCACATGTAGGAAGCATTTTTTTCATACTTATTAAACTGTAGATATGATCTGATAACATACTTTTCTTCCACTTAGTGTTATGTCAAAACCCATTTTCCCCCCCCACGTCGCTAGTCTTTATCACTATCTTATTCAGTGACTAGGTAATATTTCATCAAGTTGATGGACCCTAATTTACTTACCCATTCCCCTATTATTGGACACCGTTGCTCTAATACAGATAACACTGTTATCTCTATAACCAGTAGATCAAAAGCTGACAAAGCAGATACAGGCAGAGTCAGCCATGAATTATGCATAGGGTCAGGTCGCAGGCAGTTTCTTCTATTTACCTTAGGGGCAGCAAGTAGAAGACCGGTGCGTCCTGCGGGGTGGGGCGGGGAGCTGAAGGACGTGGTGAATGAGAGGGGATTTTCAAAGACAAATAATGAGATTTGCCGAGGTTGAGAAGTATGTTAGTTTTCTGTGGCTTTTGTAACAAATTACCACAAACTTCATGGCTTAAAAACAGCAAACATTTATTCTCTCACGGTTCTGGAACCTGAAGTCCAAAATCAAGGTATTGGCAGGGTTGGATCCTTCTGAAGGCTCTGGGAAGCGTCTGCTCCACGCTTCTCTCCTAGCTCCTGGTGGCTGCCCACAATCCTTGCATTCTCCAGTTTGTATCCATATAACTCCAATCTCTGCTTTCATCCTCGCGTGGTCTTCTCCGCCGTGTGTCTTACGCCGCTCTCTTCTTTCATAAGGATTCTTGTCAGTGGATTTAGGACCCACTCTGATCCAGGTCAGCCTCATCTTGAAATCCTTAACCTAGAAACACGTGCAAAGACTCAATTTCCAAATAAGGTCACAGTTACAGCTTCCCAGTGGACGTATTTTTTGGGGGTCATCATTCAACCCACTATAGGAAGAGAAGGCATTTAAATTCATGAACACAATTGTACATTGTGGGTTCGTGTTACCTGTATGTCTGCTTGTCTTTATTCAACGATATGTTAGGAATATCCTTCCGTACCAAAGTGTAGAGATCCCCCGGGTTCATTTTTATTAACTGCTGAGTACTACATAGCATGCAGGTCACTACATAGACACTTACCACATTTTTCTTAATCTTGTGAATTAATAATATTTCGTCATTATAAATAAGAGTAGAGATGAATGTTCTCATGAATGCATCATAAGCACATGTGCGGTTGGTCCAAGATGTATAACTAGTTGTCTTAACAGCATACCTTTCCTCTTTAAACTTATTTATAGATATATATGTGTGATGTATATATATATGTGTGTGTGCTTATATATATTAATATATATGTATGTATAATAACATTTATTGAACATTTATCAATACTAAGTGTCAGATGTCAGGCCCTATGGTAACATTTTTATACATTATTTTATTATATCAAAAACATTTGAGGAAGACTATTGTTACTCTATTTTTCATCCACTACATAGGAGAAGAATACTTTACAGAAAAGTTAAGCAACTTCCCTATGATCCCATTGCTAGAAGAGGCAGGGCTGGGATTTGAACCTAGCACCCAACCATTTAACCACTAACCTCTACTGTTGCCCTTTACCCTGAATTTTATACACACACACACACACACACACAGACACACACACACACATACATATATAATTCTGTTCTATTTTTGGAATCTATTCCGTTGTATTGTCTGTTGGTCTATTCTGCACTATCACCATACAGTTTTTTGTTTGTTTTTTTATTTATTTATTTTTGGCTGCATTGGGTCTTCAGTGCTGCGCACGGGCTTTCTCTAGTTGTGGCGAGCTGGGGCTACTGTTTGTTGCAGTGCACGGGCTTCTCATTGCAGTAGCTTTTCTTGTTGCGGAGCATGGGCTCTAGGCTCACGGGCTTCGGTAGTTGTGGCGTGTGGGCTCAGTTGTTGGGGCTCGCAGACTTAGCTGCTCCGCAGCATGTGGGATCCTCCGGACCAGGGCTCGAACCCATGTCTCCTGCATTGGCAGGCAGATTCTTAACCACTGCACCACCAGGGAAGTTCCATGCCATATGGTTTTAACGTTGATCTCTTACAGCACGCTAGTAATGTCTGATAGACCTACCTCCCTTCACTTTTTCACAAACTTCCTGGATGTTCTCACCTGTTTATTTTTCCAGATATGTGGTAGAGAATATTGTTAAGTTGCAATATAAACCCTATTGAATTTATATTGTAGCTGCATTGAATTTATATATTCATTTAGGAAGAATTGATACCCTTAAAATACCGAGTTTCTTATCCAACATCTAGTTATGACTCCATAAAATTTTTTATATTTCTGCATAGAATTGCATAGCTTTATTCATGTAGGTACTTCACATTTCTATTTAAGCTTGTTCCTAGATTTCTTTTTCTGATGACTTACAGGTATAGGACTTTTCTTGTATTACATTTTCAAACTGATCATTACTTCCATTACGTTTCCTGTTTGTTGTCTATTGTGAAGCTATTGGTTGTTTTATATTAATTTTGTAACCAGCAACCTTAGTCAACTTTGTTTTTCTAATGTTTTTCAGCTGATTCACTAAGGCTGACTTGCAAATAATAATCATTTTACCTCGATGTTAGCAACAGACTTACCCTGTATTTCAGCCTCTTGTTTAATGGCTTTGGCAGTTATGCCCAGAAGAGAGGACACTCTCATCTTATTCTAATCTAATGGAGAATCTTGGATTATTTTAACATTAAACATGAGGCAAGATTTGGACTTGAGTTACCTTTTTTATCATGTTAGAAAGCAGCCATTTATGTCCATTTTACCAAGCTTTCTATGAGGAATGGATGTCGAATTTTTTTCAAGAACTTCGTAGGTAGCTATTGACATTCATGCAACAAGTAATGATTGATTGAGTGGGGCCAGGCACTCCTGTAAGCAGTAAACAAAGTCTCTGTCCTCCTGGTGAGTGACAGTGCTAGACTAGAAGGGAGGTGAAATTTCAAAGGTGAAATATAGTTTGACAAACTTATGGTGCCCAAAGGGGAAAGGGAGGGCAGGAGTGGATAAATTAGGAGTTTGGGATTGACATATACACACTACTATATATAAAATAGATAACCAACAGGGACCTCCTGTATAGCACAGAGAACTATACTCAATACTTTATAAATAACCTATAATGAAAAAGAATCTGAAAAATAATATATATATAAAACTGAATATATACATATAATTATATATCTATATAAACTGAATAACTTTGCTGTACACCTGAAACTAACAACATTGTAAATCAGCTATGCTTCAATTAAAAAAAAAAAAAAAGAATATAGTTTGAGAAGGCTGTGCTGAGGGGGTGCTATTTAAGCAGAGTTCAGTGTGGGGGGAGCTGTGTGAGATCTGGGGAAACATGTCAAACCTTGGAATCAGAGAAGATCAGGTGGGACCTCCCTGATGGCACAGTGGTTGAGAATCCGCCTACCAGTGCAGGGGACACGGGTTCGAGCCCTGGTCCGGGAAGATCCCACATGCTGCGGAGCAGCTAAGCCCATGCGCCACAACTACTGAGCCCGCAAGCCACAACTACTGAGCCTGTGTGCCACAACTACTGAAGCCCGAGTGCCTAGAACCCATGCTCCACAATGAGAGAAGCCACCACAATGAGAAGCTCGCGCACCTCAACAAAGAGTAGCCCCTGCTCGCCACAACTAGAGAAATCCCGTGCATAGCAACGAAGACCCAATGCAGCTAAATAAATAAATTGATTAAAAAAACAAAAGATCAGGTGACCTCTCTGACCTCTTAATGTTATAATGAATGAAGGCACATTTCCTAATATTGAATCATCTTGTACAGTCATATAAACCTCATTTCATCACAAGGTAGAGTTATTTTAATGGATTGTTAGGTTGACAGTATTTAATTTAGAATTTTTTGCATCCGTATCTATAAGTTTGGGCTGGGGGTTTTTAAGTCTATCTTTGTAAAATTTTGCTTTGTATGTTAGACTGGCTTAAAAACAGGAATTCTTAAGTTGTCTTTCCTTTTTCCATGGCTTAGTACCATTTCATTGATGTAGACCTTATGTTTCTTAAAGAACTGAAAATAGTCATTCATAAAAGTATATGTCCTGGTGCTTGGAGGAGGGAATAGGAGGGGAACACAAATCATATGTGGTTTAGTTTAGTTTACAGTTACTGATTTATTCAGGGTTTCCTTTTTTAAGTTAAATGTGTTAGTTTCTGGTTACTTAGAACTTCATTGAGGTTTTCAGATAGAATAGTGGTAGAGTTGGGGAAAGTACTGTGCTGCGTAATTTTAGTTCCATCTTTATCCACATTATTTGCCTTTTCTCATAAAGTATTTTGTGTGTATTAAGGTTTTTTAACTATTATTTGCATATAATAAAAGATACCCCTTTTAGCAGGACAATTTAATGAGTTTTTAAATGTGTACAGTTCTATAACCACCACCACTATAGAGATATAGAATATTTCCCAAACCCCCAGAAATTTCCCCATGCCCTTCTGTAATCAATTCCTCCTTCTCCCCAGGCCCTGGAAACCACTGATCTGATTTTTGTCCCTATAGTTTTGCTATTTCCAGAATGTCATATAAGTAGAATCCCACAGGATGTAGCTTTTTGAGTCTGATTTCTTTCATGAGGCATAATGTTTTCAGGGTTTATCCACATTATTGTATGTCTCAGTAGTTTATTTCTTTTTCTTTCCAGTTTTATAGAGATATAATTAACATAGAACATTGTATTAAAGTATCCAACATAATGATTTGATATATGCATATATTGCAAAATGATTACCACAATAAGTTAACACTCATCTCGTTTGTTTCCTATTTGTTGAGTAATGTTTTACTGTCTGAAAATACTGTAGTTTATCTATCCATGGGTGGCAATGTAGGTGGCTTCCAGTTGTTGTTTACTGTAAACACAACTGCTATGAATATTTGTTTAGAAGACATTTGTCTTTATTTCTCTCATTTAAATATCCAGTATTGGGTGTGTCAGGTCATATGTAAAGTATATGTTTAACTTTATAAGGAACCACTATTATGCTTTCCAAATCAGCTCTACTATGAATTCCCAACAGCAGCATATAAGAGTCCCAGTCATTCCACATCCTTGTCAGGACTTTGCATTGTCTTTCCCTCTCCTTTGGCCATACTAATAGGTGAGTGGGTGAGGGCTAAGATCTCATTATGATTTTAATTTGGGTTTCCCTGACTAATTAATGGTGTTGAGTGTTTTTCTTGGGTTAATGCTTTCACCATATGTTCTTTGGTGAAGTGTTTGTTCACATCACTTGCCCATTTTACAAATTGGGTTATCTTCATGTTATTGAGTTTCAAGAGCTCTTTATATAATATTCTGGATGCTATCTGCTTTTTCAGGTAGGTGTTTTGCAAATATTTTGTCCCTATCTGTGGCATCTCTTTTTATTTCCTTGACAGTATCCTTGGAAGAGTAGAAGTTTTTAATTTTGATGAACTCCGAATAATCACAGTTTTTTTTGTTTCATGCTTTATTGTGCTTTATGGTCAAAAAAATGCTGACCTAACCCAAGGTCATGAAATGTTTTTCTTATGTTTTGTTTGGAGTTGATTATTGTGTGTGGTGTGAGGTATGGGTCAAGGTTCATTTTTTACATATGGATGTCTATTCCAGCATCACTTATTAAAAATACTCCATTTCTCTTGTATTATTTTTTTCCCTTAAATTTTTGATAGAATCCTCTAATGAAACCATTTGGGTCTGGATTTTTATTTGTGGAAAGGTCTTTAAATTACAAATGCAACTTATTTAATAGATAAGGGGATAACTGGGATTATCTAATTCTTCTCGAGTGAGTTTTGGTACTTTGTGTCTTTCAAACAATTTGTTTATTTAGTTTATGCTATCAGATTTATTGGCATAAAGTTGTTCATAATGTTCCCTTTTTATTTTTAATATCTCAAAGATATATAGTGATGGGTCCTCTCTTATTCTTGATATTAACGATTTGTATCTTTCCTCTTTTCTTTCATGGTCTGTCTGGCTAGAAGTTTGTCATTTTTATTGTTTTTGTTTTTTTTTTTTTTTTTAAGAATCAGCTTTTGATTTTATCGTTTGTCTCCATTGGTTTTCTATTTTCAATTTCATTGACTTCTCTATTATTTCCTTTCTTCTGCTTCCTTTATATTTAATCTGTCCTTCTTCTAGTTTCTTAATGTTCAGCTTTTATTTTTGATATGAGAACTTTCTTATACTCTAATACAGACAATTTAATGCTATACATTTCTGTTTAAGTACAGCTTTCACTGTCTCCCCCTATTCCACATAGTTGAACATACTATGTTTTCATTTTCAATCAATTCAGTATACTTTAGCTTCCCTAGTGATTTATTCTTTAACCCATGGAAAGAATTTGGAAGTGTTTATTGTGTGATTTACAAATACTGGGGGACTTTCAGGTATCTTTCTGTTACTGATTTTTAGTTTAAATCCACTCTGATCAGAAAACACATTTTCTATGGTTGCAGTTCTTTTATATTTGCTGAGATTTGTTTTATAGACTAGTATTGGGTTGGCCAAAAAGTGCCTTTGGTTTTTAAGTAAAAATAAAAGACACATTTTTCATTTTCACCAAGAACTTTATTGAACAACGTATTCACCCTTTTGCTCCACTTTCTTCTGCCATTTTCCAGGCAACTTCATAATTCCATCTTCCCAAAACTTTTTATGTTTTTGAACAAAGAACTGTTCCAGGTGCCTTTTACAGTCTTTCAGGGAATTGAAATGTTTTCCATTAAGAGAATTTTGTAAAGACCTAAATAAATGGAAATCCGAAGGTGCAATGTCTGGTGAATATGGTGGATAAATCAGAACTTCCCAGGCAAGCTGTAATAATTTTTGCCTGGTCATCAAAGAAACATGCAGTCTTGCGTTATCCTGATGGAAAATTATGCGTTTTCTGCTGACTAATTCTGGACGTTTTTCGTCAAGTGCTGCTTTCAGTTGGTCTAATTGGGAGCAGTACTTGTTGGAATTAATCGTTTGGTTTTCCGGAAGGAGCTCATAATAGAGGACTCCCTTTCAATCCCACCATATACACATCACCTTCTTTGGATGAAGACCAGCCTTTAGTGTGGTTGGTGGTGGTTCATTTTGCTTGCCCCACGATCTCTTCTGTTCCAAGTTATCGTGCAGTATTCACTTTTCATGCCTCGTCACAATTTGTTTTAAAAACGGAACGTTTTCATTATGTTTAAGTAGAGAATCACATGCAGAAATACCGTCAAGAAGGTTTTTTTCACTTCTGTGGAACCCAAACATCAAAGCGATGAAACATAACCAAGCTGGTGCCAGTGATTTTCAGTGCTTGATTTGGATATTTTGAATATGTTGGTTCTCTCCTGAGTGGTATAACAGTGATTGTTCTCAGTTAATGTCTCGATTTGATCGCTATCAACTTCAACTAGTCTACCTGACTGTGGAGCATCGTCCAGTGAGAAATCTCTAGCACGAAACTTAGCAAAACACTTTTGACATGTTCAGTCAGTTACAGCATCTTCTCTATACACTGCACAAATCTCTTTTTTTGCATTTTGGTTGCGTTTTTACCTTTCCTGAAATAATAAAGCATAATATGCTGAAAATGTTGCTTTTTTTCTTCCATCTTCAGTATTAAAATGGCTACACAAAAATTCACCAGTTTTGATAAGTCTTTTTTTAATTTATTTTTAAAAATTTTTATTTGTTGACTTTTTTTAACGTCTTTATTGGAATATAACTGCTTTACAATGGTGTGTTAGTTTCTGCTTTATAACAAAGTGAATCAGCTATACATATGCATACATCCCCATATCTCCTCCCTCTTGTCTCTCCCTCCCACCCTCCCTGTCCCACTCCTCTAGGTGGACACAAAGCACAGAGCTGATCTCCCTGTGCTATGCGGCTGCTTCCCACCAGCTATCTATTTTACATTTGGTAGAGTATCTATGTCCACGTCACTCTCTCACTTCGTCCCAGCCTACCCTTTCCCCTCCCCATGTTCTCAAGTCCATTCTCTATGTCTGTGTGATAAGTCTTTTTTTAAATGCACGCTGATATGACAGCTGTCACATGCAGTCTGACAAAATTGTTTGGAATGAAGTTAAAGACAACTAAATGCTACTAGAGCCATCTTACAGAAAAAACTGAACAAATCTTTTGGCCAACCCAGTATACGGTCTATTGTGGTGAATGTGCCAGGTGCACATGAAAAGAATATATGTTTTGCAACTGTTAGGTATAATGTGCTAGAAATGCTAATTAAGTCAAGTTGATTTATAGTTTCGCTCAGGTGTTCTCTAGTTTTAGTGATTTTCTTCTACTGTTCTATCTATTACAAGGAGAGGAGTATTGATATGTCCAACTATACTTGTGGATTTGTTTATTTCTCTTTTCAGTTCTGTCAGCTTTGGTTTTATGTATTTTTGTTGGTGGATGTAGTTTTCTTTAGTTTTATGTAGCTCTGTTGTTAGGTGCATTTTTAAGTATTTTTATATTTCTATTTTTAATTGATTTTACTAGCTGTTGGCTCATCCCATCCTATTATCTGTTTGCTTTCCAACAAATTCAATCTTAAATATATCTTTTGAGTCTACTTCTTTCTTTTTCTTTTTTAATTCCTCCTTCTCCTCTCCTTACCTCAGATTTTCATGTTGTGTTTTCTTTTTCATTTTGAATTAACTGCCTTCAATAATTTATTTTCATTCTTTTTGTATGTAATGAATCAATGAAATTTGCAGTTTTGGTAGCATGTTTTTGTATGAAGCATAACAGGTATTGCTCTTTTCTAAAATTCCTGGTATAAACTGTGGTTTTGATTTTTTCTTTGAATTAAGTTTTGATTAGATTTTTTAAAATTTCCAAATGGTTTGGGTTTATGTTTCTTTGTTTCCATTCTTGTAATTTCTTTCTAAATTTATTGAGTTGTCAGAGACTGTAGTCAGCTCTGATTTTAAAATTAAACAAGTTTTCTTTTAACCCAAATACATAAAAATATGACTGTGAAAGCAGTCATAAACAATAGGTAACAAATATGTATGGTCATATTCCAATAAAACTTTACTTATAAAAACTAGAGAAGGTAGTGTTTGGCCCATGAGCTGTGGCAAACCCTGACCTGAAGGGACCAATAAAACACTAACTTGCATTATTAGTTCTCATATTTCCTTTAAAATTTCCTTCTGAAACTAAACCGGAAAACAAAACAAAATACAGTCACAAATGACTTGAGGCTGCTTCACCTTTCAAATATTTGCCTTCCAACAACATATTGGTACTTTTGTAACATATGAAATTGTTAATTCATCCATTTTTATGAACACTACATTCAATTTGACATTATTCCTGATTTGGTTCCGATTTTTTATTGCAATATTATAACTCCATCTTAGGACAGTAATGTTAGTACCCTTAGATTTAATGGATCTATCAGTTATCATCTTTTTTCCCTATCACGTTATTGTTGTATTATAAGATAAATTGGTCTATTATCAGATTTAACTCTCTGGCCACCCATGTTTAGGCACTATATAATTTTCTCTTAACAGGAAAGAAATTCAGGCTGGATTTAATACAAAGGGACTGGTTTCCTGTCTAAGGGAGAGTTGGTTCTTTTGGAGGGGTCATTCTTGATATGCCTTGCAGATTCTCCATTTCCTAATTCTTTTGCCAAGAGAATAGTTCTTCCTTAAGTTTATCAAGAAAACTTCATCTTACATGATAACCAGATTTCTTCAAATAAAATATATTTATATTTAATGTTTCACTGAATTCAAATTCAACCTTTGTCACTTATTATGTGCTCATATACAGTTTGGATCCACTTTGGAAAACCTATTCTGTTCCACTGAATTATTATCTGGGCCAATAACATACTATTTTATTTATAGTGACTTTATTGTAAGTTTTATAAAGGAAAATGGTGATTCCACCTTTTTTATGTTTTTTTTTTTTTTAATTCCACATATAAGTGATACCATGCAGTATTTGTCTTTCTCTGTTTTTTTTGCCTGGCTTATTTTACTTAGCATAATTCCCCCCCCAGGTTCATCCATAATGTTGCAAATGGTGGGATTTCCTTCTTATTTTAAGGTTGAATACTATTCCATTATGTCTGTGTGGATATATATTTTTTTTTTCTTTGTCCATTTTTCCATCAGCAGACACATTGTTTCCATACCTTGGCTATTGTGAATAATGCTGCAGTGAACATGGGAGTACAGATATTTCTTCAAGATAATCATTTTATTTCCTTTGGATATATACACAGTAGTGAGATTTCTGGGTCATATGATAGTTCTATTTTTAATTTCCTGAGGAATTGCCATACTGTTTTCCATAGTGGCTCTACAGTTTACACTCCCACCAACAGCGTACAAAGGTTCCCTTTTCTCCACATCTTCACCAGCATTTGCTATCTCTTGTCTTTTTGATAACAGCCATCCTGATAGGTATGAGGTGATATCTCATTGTGGTTTTGACTTTCATTTCCTTTATAATTAGTGATGTTGAGTACCTTTCGTTAGGGTTCTCTATACATAATATTGTGTCATTTGCAAACAAAGACCATATTACTTCTTCCTTTATGATTTGGGTGCCTTTTATTTTTCTTGCCTAATTGCTCTGGCTAGGACTTCCAGTAGTATGTTGAGTAAAAGTGGTGAGAGTGAGCATTCTTGTCTTTTTCCTGATCTTAGAGGAAGAGCTTTCAGCTTTTCACTGTTGAATATAATGTTATCTATGAGGCTTGTCATATATGGCCTTTATTATGTTGAGGTACATTTTTTCTATACCTAATTCCTTCAGAGTTTTTATCATGAAAGGATGGTGAATTTTGTTAAATGTTTTTCTGTATCTACTGAGACGATCATATGATTTTTATCTTTCATTTTGTTAATTTGGCGCACACCACATTTATTGATTTGTGTATGTTGAACCATCCTTGCATCCCAGGGATAAATTCACTTTGATTATGGTGTATTGACCCTTTTAATGTACTGTTGAATTCAGTTTGCTAATATTTTCTTGAGGATTTTTGCATCTATGTTCATCAGGTATATTGGCCTGTAATTTTCTTTTCCAGTAGTGTCCTTGTATGGCTTTGGTATCAGGGTAATGCTACTCTAGCAAAATGAGTTTGAATGTGTTCCCTCTTCTTCAATTTTTTGGAAGAGTTTGAGAAGGATTGGTATTAATTCTTCTTTAAATGCTTAGTAGAATTCACCATTGAAGCCATCTGATCCTGGACTTTTATTTGTTGGGAAGTTTTTGATTACTGATTCAATCTCTACTAGTAATTGGTCTGTTCAGATTCTCTGTTTCTTCATGATTCACTCTTGTTAGCTTGCATGTTTCTAGGAACTTGTCCATTTCTTTTAGGTTATCTAATTTGTTGGCATAAGTTGTTCATAGTAGTTTCTTCTGACCCTCAGTATTTCTTTGTTACCAGTTTTAAGGTCTCCTCTTTCATTTCCAATTTTATTTGAGTCTTCTCTTTTCTTACTTTGTCTAGTTAAAAGTTTGTCAATTTTGTTCATCTTTTCAAAAAACTAGTTCTTAGTTTCACTGATTTTTTTCTATTGTCTTTCTAGTCTCCATTTCCTGGTTTCTTAGACAAATAGTCTTCCATATAAACTTTAAAATAATTTGGTAATTAATTTTAAGAATTAAAGTCATAAAAATTCTGAATGAAATTATGGTCCATTAATGTATTGGTTTAGGAAGGACTGATATATTTACTTTATTGAGTTTTCTCATTCATACATATGGTATTTCAGTTTGTTCAGGTCATGTTTTCATGTCTTCAATAAAGTTTATTGTTTTTTTTTTTCAATATAGATCCAGAACCATTCCTGTCAAATGTATTCTTACTTGTCTCATATTATTTTAGTCTCTTTTATGAAAGGACTTTCTGCTTCTTATTATTGCTATTGATTTTTGTATATTTAGATCAGTTCTAGACAAACTAGCAACTCCTGTATAAATTTCAGTAGTTTTTATAATAGTCTCTCATATTTTCTAAGTTTACTGTCACGTCCTTTGTGGATAGATACAATTTTGTCCCTTCTTTCTCAGTATTCTTCCTGAGTATTTCACTTCTTGACTAAGTGCATTGGCTTTAACCACCAAAACAACATTAAATAGAAATGGAGATGGTGTGCCTGCCTATCTTCTTCCTGATTTTAAAAGAAATGACTTCCGTATTTTACCCTTTAATATGAGGTTTACTGAGGTTTATTTTTTTAAAACAACCTTTATTATATTTAAGAAATGCCCATCAATTCCTATCTTAGAGTTTTTGTCAGAATGTCTACTGGATTATATCAAATGTATCTTGGCTTACATATCAATGACGACTTCCTCTGTGACAAGTGCCAAGAAATTTCAACTCAAATTTGCTTAAGCAAAACGTGAATGCAGGGACTTCCCTGGTGGCACAGTGGTTAAGAATCTGCCTGCCAATGTAGGGGACACGGGTTCGAGCCCTGCTCTGGGAAGATCCCACATGCCGTGGAGCAACTAAGCCCGTGTGCCACAACTACTGAGCCTGCGCTTTAGAGCCCATGAGCCACAACTACTGAACCCACGTGCCACAACTACTGAAGCCCGTGCGCCTAGAGCCCGTGCTCCGCAACAAGAGAAGCCACCACAATGAGAAGCCCGCGCATTGCAATGAAGAGTAGCCCCTGCTCGCCACAACTAGAGAAAGCCCACGCACAGCTACGAAGACCCAACACAGCCAAATAAATAAATAAATAAATAAATATTTTTTTAGAAAAATGAATGCATTGTTTTTTTTTTTCTGGTCCCTTTTAAAAAATTTTTTTATTAGAGTATAGTTGATTTACAGTGTTGTGTTAGTTTCAGGTGTACAGTGAAGTGAATCAGTTATTCATATTTATATCTCCACTCTTTTTTAGAGTTTTTTCCCATATAGGTCATTACAGAGTACTGAGTAGAGCGCCCTATGCTCTACAGTATGTCCTTATTAGTTATCTGTGTTATATATAGTTTATAACTAAAACTGCTCAGGATGAAGTTGACTTGAGGCCAGCCTGATATCAGGGCTCAAACTGTGTCACCAAATCTGGTAACTCTTACAGACTCTCCCCCTGTGACCACTTGATAGGCTGTAGCGACTCTGAAACTCATGCATTTAGCTTCAAATCCAGTACTGGGGAAGTAATAGGTATTCCTAGGATTCCAGAAAGTATGTTATTTCTTCTCACTGGCTTTGGGAGGGCCATACACTTTCACTAGGGTCATGTGATGTGCTGATTGGCTCATGTGTAGAGCACAGGCTCCACTCTTGAACTGCGTAGAGTCCCATCCAATACTCATTCACTGAGAGGAGAGGAGTAGGTGCATCCCCAGAGGAAAGCTTTGGTTTCAGTTACCAGGACAAGAGAAAACAAATGCTGGGAGGCACAATACCAGATTTCACTTCAGCATCAATTGATTCAATCATATGGCTCTTCCAATTAATTTCTGGTTGTAATACATTGTCTTGATACACTTGTTGATGATAAACCATCCTTGGAATCATCCTTGCTTAGTCATGGCTTATCCTTTTGATGCACTGATTGATTCCATTTGCTTAAAAATTTCCATCTGTATTTGTAAGTAAAATTGATGGCTGGTTTTATTTTTTGCATTATATGTGTACCATGACTGGGCATTAAGATTATGTCTGAAAAAAAAAGATTATGTTTGATATAAAATGTGAATGAGAATGTCTTATTCATTTTTATGTGGACTGAAATAATTTAAATATTATTAGAATTATGTTTTTTTTTAAAACAGCTAGATTTAAAAAATCAGATGGAAAAAAGTTCTAGGCCTGCATATTTTTTTTAACATCTTTATGGGAGTGTAATTGCTTTACAACTGATATGGTTTTTACAAGAGATATTTAAGTAACTTTCTTAGACTCTTCCATGGTTTTCTACTCCTTGGTTGAATTTAATTCTTTTTTACTAGAAATAGCATCAAAAAAATTTTTGCTTTAGAGTTACACATAATAATCTCTTTAAAATTATAAATGCATTGAATCTCTTTCCTATTTATGGTTATGCTGCCTTTTCTAGTATTTTGTATTATACTTTATCTTTCTTTCTTCACCAAATGTACATATGTTTTTTGAAGGGCCAGCTTTAGGATTTTATTTATATACCTAGTTTTTCCTTTTTTATGGTATTATTTTCACCCCTCATATTCTCCTAATTTCATTTGGTTTGTTTTGTTACTTTTTTCCAGTTCATAAATTTGAAATTCTTGGATCATTGTACTCTGAGTATAGCTTTACCTGCTGCCACATGTTTTGGCATAAAATAGCCTCTTTTATTTTAAATTCATTATTTTCTTGGTAACTTACAGGTTCCATTTGGAGCTTCTGTTTGATCTAAGCTCTGAGTATTTAGGATAAAGTTTCTTAACTTCTAAGAAATTAAGGTTTTCATTTTAATTTGATTAGATTATGACTAGAAATATATGACCTATAAAAAATTACTCCTGATAAAATTTTTTATGACTGTCTTCTCAACCAAGTAAACACATATATATTCTTTCCTTACATCATATACATGTATATATGATGTAAGGAAAGAATGTAAATTCATAGAACTTCAAGTTCTTTAAGTGCATAAGTGTTCTGCATGATACATTATATATCTGCATATGTGTACATATGTATGCATGTATATAATTTTATTAATTAATCCTGTATGTGCGGCATAGTTTTATATTTTATCTAATTCTGAAAAAAATCTATATGAATAGATGGTCTCATATAGGTGAAAAATGGAAATAATGACAAAAAATATAGTTTTTGGTCTAAGACAAATAAGTGAATGAATGTTGGAGATTGTGTGGGTGTGAGATCTTCACTCGGTCATTCAGGGACCCAGGTTCTTTCTATTTGGTCGTCTCTGTCATCCTGTAGGACACCAAGTCATCCACAGGATCTGGCTGGCAGACAAGGAAAGAGAGAGAGGGATGGATTCTACATGAGGTTTTATGAGCTGGACCTAGGAGTGGCATACTTCCACCCACTTTCCATCACCAGAACTCAGGCATAGGCCACAGCTAAGTGCGTAGCTTTCTCTAGCTGTGTGGCCAGGAGAAGAATGGAGCTTGGCAAACATCTAGCTAGCATCACCGCATCTTGTCCTCGGGTGGAGAATAGCACTGAATGTGGTTGTAGGGGAGGAAGCTCAGTGGAGCCCAGGGCCCCTGTTGATCTGGGGATCACCATGAGGTTCCAAACTGAGTTTGGAAAATTGAGCTTTTGTTGCAAACTGGGGAAGAAGCCTAGAGGACCCAGAAGGGTGAGAAGGTGGAGTCCCATACAATGGAGATGAAAGAGCCTGGTGTTTCCTTAGGTACAAAGGCATCAGGATAACTCCCTGCACCATCAATTGTGAGACTAGGTCACCTGTCCCAACCAGGCTGCTTTGGATGTGGCCGGGCCAGAAGATTAAAGACATCAGTACTGGGAGTGAATGAGGGGGGAGCTGGTGTGAGGAGGAGAGTGGTGGTGAGAGGGCTGAGACACATAGGTCTCTTTTCCATAGGGCTTTTTTATGGTTCCAGTCACTGAATAGGGTAATCTTGTCCCAGGATATTACTTAAGATGTTCGCCTATTAAAGGGAGCAATGGAAGATTGAAAGGCTTCAGGACAGAGGGGACCTTCAATATGGCAGAGGTGTAAGACATGGAGATCACCTTCCTCCCCACAAATACATCAGAAATACATCTACATGTGGAACAACTCCTACAGAACACCTACTGAATGCTGGCAGAATACCTTAGACTTCCTAAAAGGCAAGAAACTCCCCACATACCTGGGTAGGGCAAAAGAAAAAAAAAAAACAGATACAAAAGAATAGGGATGGGACCTGCACCTCTGGGAGGGAGCTGTGAAAGAGGAAAAGTTTCCACACACTAGGAAGCCCCTTCACTGGCAGAGATGGGGGTGGCGGGAGGGAAGCTTCAGAGCCACAGAGGAGAGCACAGCAACAGGGGTACAGAGGGCAAAGCAGGGAGCTTCCTGCACAGAGGATCAGTGCCGACCAGCACTCTCCAGCCCGAGAGGCTTGTCTGCTCACCCACTGGGGAGGGTGGGGGCTAGGAGCTGAGGCTCAGGCTTTGGAGGTCAGATCCCAGGGAGATAACTGGGGT
Organism: Orcinus orca; assembly: GCF_937001465.1. Taxonomy (NCBI): domain Eukaryota; kingdom Metazoa; phylum Chordata; class Mammalia; order Artiodactyla; family Delphinidae; genus Orcinus; species Orcinus orca. The sequence continues at coordinate 18,309,104 of NC_064574.1, forward strand.
TGGCTGCGTGAACACAGCCTGAAGGGGGCTAGTGTGCCACAGCTAGATGGGAGGGAGTCCGGGGAAAAACCTGGAACTGCCTAAGAGGCAAGAGACCATTGTTTCAGGGTGCATGAGGAGAGGGGATTCAGAGCGCCACCTAAACGAGCTCCAGAGATGGGCGCAAGCTGCGGCTATCAGCGCGGACACCAGAAACGGGCATGAAACGCTAAGGCTGCTATTGCAGCCACCAAGAAGCCTGTGTGCTGGCACAGGTCACTATCCACACCTCTGCTCTCGGGAGCCTGTGCAGTCCCCCACTGCCAGGGTTCCATGATCCAGGGACAACTTTCCTGGGAGAACGCACGGTGCACTTCAGGCTGGTGCAACGTCACGCCGGCCTCTGCCACCACAGGCTCACCCCATATTCCATACCCCTCCCTCCCCCTGGCCTGAGTGAGCCAGAGCCCCCTAATCAGCTGCTTCTTTAACCCCGTCGTGTCTGGGTGGGGAACAGACGCCCTCAAGTGACCTACACGCAGAGGCGGGGCCAAATCCAAAGCTGAACCCCAGGAACTGTGCAAACAAAGAAGAGAAAGAGAAATTTCTCCATGCAGCCTCAAGAGCAGCAGATTAAATCTCCACAATCAACTTGATGTACCCTGCATCTGTGGAATACCTGAATAGGCAACGAATCATCCCAAAATTGAGGCGGTGGACTTTGGGGGCAACCATAGACTTGGGGTTTGCTTTATGCATCTAATTTGTTTCTGGTTTTATATTTATCTTAGTTTAGTTTTTAGAGCTTATCATCACTGGTAGATTTGTTTATTGATTTGGTTGCTCTCTTCATTTTCTTATATATATATTTTTTTTTTCCATTTTCTCTGTTTGTGAGTGTATATGCATATGCTTCTTTGTGTGATTTTGTCTATATAGCTTTGCTTTTAACATCTGTCCTAGGGTTTTATCTGTTTTCTTTTTAGTATACTTTTTAGCGCTTCTTATCATTGGTGGATTTGTTTTTTGCTTTGATTGCTCTCTTCTTTCTTTCTGTTTTTTTTTATTACTTTTTTATTTTGAATAATTTTTTGATGTTTTATTTTAATAACTTTATTTTATTTCCTTCCTTCCTCCCTTTCTTTCTTTTTTCTCCCTTTTCTTCTGAGCTGTGTGGCTGACAGGGTCTTGGTTCTCTGGCTTGGTGTCAGGCCTGAGCCTCTGAGGTGGGAGAGCCGAGTTCAGGACATTGGTCCACCAGGGGCCTCCCAGCTCCATATAATATCAAATAGCGGAAGCTCTCCCAGAGATCTCCGTTCTCAACGCGAAGACCCAGCTCCACTCAATGACCAGCAAGATAACAGTGCTGGACACTCTATGCCAAACAACTAGCAGGACAGTAACACAACGCCACCCATTACCAGAGAGGCTGCTTGAAATCGTAATAAGTTCACAGACAGCCCAAAACATGCCACCGGACGTGGTCCTGCCCACCAGAAAGAAAAGATCCAGCTCATACAATAGAACACAGGCAGCAGTCCCCTCCACCAGGAAGCCAACACAACCCACTGAACCAACTTTACCCACTGGGGGCAGACCAAAAACAATGGAAACTATGAACCTGCAGCCAGCAGAAAGGAGACCCCAAACACAGTAAGTTAAGCAAAATGGGAAGACAGAGAAATATGCAGCAGATGAAGGAGCAAGGTAAAAACCCACCAGACCAAACAAATGAAGAGGAAATAGGCAGTCTACCTGAAAAAGAATTCAGAGTAATGATAGTGAAGATGATCCAAAATCTTGGAAATAGAATGGAGAAAATACAAGAAACATTTAACAATGACCTAGAAGAACTAAAGAGCAAATAAACAATGATGAACAACACAATAAAAGAAATTAAAAATTCTCTAGAAGGAACCAATGGCAGAATAACTGAGGAAGAAAATGGATAAGAGATCTGGAAGATAAAATAGTGGAAATAACTATCACAGAGCACAGTAAAGAAAAAAGGATGAAGAGAATAGAGGACAGTCTCGGAGACCTCTGGGACAGCATTAAATGCACCAACATTCAAATTATAGGGATCCCAGAAAAAGAAGAGAAAAAGAAAGGACCTGAGAAAATATTTGAAGAGATTATAGTTGAAAACTTCCCTAATATGGGAAAGGAAGTAGTCAGTCAAGTCCAGGAAGTGCAGAGAGTCCCATACAGGATAAATCCAAGGAGAAGCACGCCAAGACACATGTTAATCAAAGTGTCAAAAATTAAATGCAAAGAAAAAATATTAAAAGCAGCAAGGGAAAAGCAACAAATAACATACAGGGGAATCCCCATAAGGTCAACAGCTGATCTTTCAGCAGAAACACTGCAAGCCAGAAGGGAGTGGCAGGACATACTTAAAGTGATGAAAGGGAAAAACCTACAAGCAACATTACTCTACCCAGCAAGGATCTCATTCAGATTCGACAGAAAAATTAAAACCTTTACAGACAACAAAAGCTCAGAGAATTCAGCACCACAAAACCAGGTTTACAACAGGTGCTAAAGGAACTTCTCTAAGCAGGAAACACAACAGAAGGAAAAGACCCACAAAAACAAACCCAAAACAATTAAGAAAATGGTAATAGGAACATATATCAAAAATTACCTTAAATGTATATGGATTAAATGCTCCACCTAAAAGACATAGACTGGCTGAATGGATACAAAAACAAGACCTGTATATATGCTGTCTACAAGAGACCCACATCAGACCTAGGGACACACACAGACTGAAAGTGAGGGGATGGAAAAAGATATTCCATGCAAATGGAAATCAAAAGAAAGCTGGAGTAGCAATTCTCATATCAGACAAAATAGATTTTAAAATAAAGACTATTACAAGAGACAAAGAAGGACACTACATTATGATAAAGGGGTCAATCCAAGAAGAAGGTATGACAATTGTAAATATTTATACACCCAACGTAGGAGCACCTCAATACATAACGCAAATGCTAACAACCTTTAAAGGGGAAATCGACAGTAACACAATAACAGTAGGGGATTTAACACCCCACTTGCACCAATGGACAGATCATCCAAAATAAAAATATATAAGGAAACACAAGCTTTAAATGATACATTAAACAAGATGGAGTTAATTGATATTTATAGGACATTGTATCCAAAAACAAGAGAATACACTTTCTGCTCAAGTTCTCATGGAGCATTCTCCAGGATAGAGCATACCTTGGATCACACATCAAGCCTTGGTAAATTTAAGAAAATTGAAATTGTATCAAGTATCTTTTCTGACCACAACGCTGTGAGACTAGATACCAATTACAGGAAAAAAAATCTGTAAAAAATACAAACACATGGAGGCTAAACAATACGCTACTAAATAACCAAGAGATCACTTAAGAAATCAAAGAGGAAATCAAAAAATACCTAGAAACAAATAAAAGTGAAAACACGACAACCCAAAACCTATGGGATGCAGCGAAAGCAGTTTTAAGAGGGAAGTTTATAGCAATAGAATCCTACCTCAGGAAACAAGACATCTCAAATAAACAACCTAATCTTACACCTAAAGCAATTAGAGAAAGAAGAACAAAAACCCCAAAGTTAGCAGAAGGAAAGAAATTATAAAGAGTGATCAGAAATAAATGAAAACGAAATGAAGGAAACAGTAGTAAAATAAACAGAACTAAAAGCTGGTTCGTTGAGAAGATAAACTAAATTGATAAACCATTAGCCAGACTCATCAAGAAAAAAAGGGTGAAGACTCAAATCAATAGAATTAGAAATGAAAGAGGAGAGGTAACAACTGACACTGCAGAAATACAAAGGATCATGAGAGATTACTACAAGCAACTATATGCCAATAAAATGGACAACCTGGAAGAAATGGACAAATGCTTAGAAAAGCACAACCTTCTGAGACTGAACCAGGAAGAAATAGGAAATATAAACAGAGCAGTCACAAGCACTGAAGTTGAAACTGTGATTAAAAATCTTCCAACAAACAAAAGCCCAGGACCAGATGGCTTCACAGGTGAATTCTATCAAACATTTAGAGAAGAGCTAACACCTATCCTTCTCAAACTCTTCCAAAATATAGCAGAGGGAGGAACACTTCCAAACTCATTCTACAAGGCCACCATCACCCTGATACCCAAAACCAGATGAAGATGTCACAAAAAAAGAAAACTACAGGCCGATATTGCTGATGAACATACATGCAAAAATCCTCAACAAAATACTAATAAACAGTATACAACAGCACATTAAAAGGATCACACACCATGATCAAGTGGGGTTTATCCCAGGAATGCAAGGATTCTTCAATATATGTAAATCAATCAATGTGATAAACCATATTAACAAATTGAAAAAGAAAAACCATATGATCATCTCAATAGATGCAGAAAAAGCTTTCATCAAAATTCAACATCGATTTATGATAAAAACCCTCCAGAATGTAGGCATAGAGGGAACTTACCTCAACATAATAAAGGCCATATATGACAAACCCACAGCCAACATCGTTCTCAAGAGTGAAAAACTGAAACTATTTCCACTAAGATCAGGAAAAAGACAAGGTTGCCCACTTTCACCACTGTCATTCAATATAGTTTTGGAAGTTTTAGCCACAGCAATCAGAGAAGAAAAACAAATAAAAGGAATCCAAATTGGAAAAGAAGAAGTAAAACTGTCACTGTTTGCAGATGACATGATATTATACATACAGAATCATAAAGATGCTACCAGAAAACTACTAGAGCTAATCAATGAATTTGGTAGAGTAGCAGGGGACAAAATTAATGCATAGAAATCTCTTGCATTCCTATACACTAATGATGAAAAATCTAAAATAGAAATTAAGGAAACACTCCCGTTTACCACTGCAGCAAAAAGAATAAAATACCTAGGAATAAACCTACCTAAGGAGACAAAAGACCTGTATGCAGAAAACTATAAGACACTGATGAAAAAAATTAAAGATGATACAAACATATGGAGACATATACCACGTTCTTGGATTGGAAGAATCAACATTGTGAAAATGACTTTACTACCCAAAGCAATCTACAGATTCAATGCAATCCCTATCAAACTACCAATGACATTTTTCACAGAACTAGAACAAAAAAAATCACAATTTGTATGGAAACACAAAAGACCCCGAATAGCCAAAGCAATCTTGAGAAAGAAAAACTGAGCTGGAAGAATCAGGCTCCCTGACTTCAGACTATACTACAAAGCTACAGTAATCGAGCCAGTATGGTACTGGCACAAAAACAAATATAGATCAATGGAACAGGTTAGAAAGCCCAGAGATAAACCCACGCACATATGGTCACCTTATCTTTGATAAATGAGGCAAGAATATACAATGGAGAAAAGACAGCGTCTTCAGTAAGTGGTGCTGGGAAAGATAGACAGCTACATGTAAAAGAATGAAATTGGAACACTTCCTAACACCATAAACAAAAATACACTCAAAATGTATTAAAGACCTAAATGTAAGGCCAGACACTGTAAAACTCTTAGAGGAAAACATAGGCAGAACACTCTGTGACATAAATCACAGCAAGATCCTTTTTGACCCACCTCCTAGAGAAATGGAAATAAAAACAAAAATAAACAAATGGGACCTAATGAAGCTTAAAAGCTTTTGCACAGCAAAGGAAACCATAAACAAGACAAAAAGACAACCCTCAGAATGGGAGAAAATATTTGCAAATGAAGCAGCTGACAGAGAATTAATCTCCAAAATATACAAGCAGCTCATGCAGCTCAATATCAAAAAAGCAAACAACCGAATCCAAAAATACACAGAAGACCTAAATAGACATTTCTCCAAGAAGATATATAGATTGCCAACAAACACATGAAAGCATGTTCAACATCACTAATCGTTAGAGAAATGCAAATCAAAACCACAATGAGGTATCACCTCACACCAGTCAGAATGGCCATCATCAAAATATCTACAAACAACAAATGCTGGAGAGGGTGTGAAGAAAAGGAACCCTCTTGCACTGTTGGTGGGAATGTAAATTGATACAGCCGCTATGGAGAACAGTATGGAGATTCCTTAAAAAACTAAAAATAGAACTACCATATGACTCAGCAGTCCCACTGCTCACATATACCCTGAGAAAAGAATAATTCAAAAAGAATCATGTACCACAATGTTCATGTTCATTGCAGCTCTATTTACAATAGCCAGGACATGGAAGCAACCTAAGTATCTCTCAACAGATGAATGGATAAAGAAGATGTGGCACATATATACAATGAAATATTACTGAACCATGAAAAGAAACGAAATTGAGTTATTTGTAGTGAGGTGGATGGACCTAGAGTCTATCATACTGAGTGAAGTAAGTCAGAATGAGAAAAACACATACCATATGCTAACACACATACATGGAATCTAAAAAAATATATGGTTCTGAAGAACCTAGGGGCAGAACAGGAATAAAGAGGCAGACGTAGAGAATGGACTTGAGGACTCTGGGAGGGGGAAGGGTAACCTGGGACGAAGTGAGAGAGTGTCATGGACATGTATACGCTACCAAGTGTATAATAGAGAGCTAGTGGGTAGCAGGCGAATAGCACCGGGAGATCAGCTCGGTGCTTTGTGACCACCTAGAGGAGTGGGATAGGGAGGGTGGGAGGGAGACGCGAGAGGGAGGAGATGTGGAGATATATGTATATGTAAAGCTGATTAACTTTGTTGTAAAGCAGAAACTAACACACCATTGTAAAGCAATTATACTCCAATAAAGATGTTAAAAAAAAAAAAAAAGTCGGGCTTCCCTGGGGGCGCAGTGGTTGAGAGTCCGCCTGCCAATGCAGGGGACATGGGTTCGTGCCCTGGTCTGGGAAGATCCCACATGCCGTGGAGCGGCTGGACCCGTGAGCCATGGCCGCTGAGCCTGCGCGTCCAGAGCCTGTGCTCCGCAACGGGAAAGGCCACAACAGTGAGAGGCCCGCGTACCGCAAAAAAAAAAAAAAAAAGTCTTCAGGACAGAAAGTAATTAATATCTCTACTATTAAAATTTAGCTAGGTCACAGTGCTTTAATCCCACAGGTCCCAAAAAGGTTATCCACAAACCATGTCACCAGTCACTCACATGTTGTTAGTAGATATAGCCATCTAGCCAGCACTTGAGAAAGGTCATTGTTTGTGGTACATTCGTCAATACAAGTCCGGCATAGCCTTAACACAAACACTTGTGCTGACAAAGCTAAGCACTGTTGTATCACTTACCATTGTGAAAACATGAAACTACTGAAAAATCAAGGAGTAGAAACTTGTCGGGTAAATGATGGTACTTGGCGTGATGGAATATTTCAGAGTCATCAACAGTGTTTATTAGGAAGTTCAAGAATCGAGGATGCAGGTTTTATGTAATAAAATAACAAAAGCAGAATGAAAATTGTTTCTCTGGAATGATGGAAACTATGTAAAAATGAATAGGAGAAAGGAAAAAAGTAGAAGAGATGCATAAAAATATTTAGAGTGGCTGCTCGGATACGAGGGCCAAGGCTTTTTATTTTCTTTCTTCTTTTATGTGTTTTCCAAATACCCTAAGTATTGCATTAGCATAATGAAATAAACACCTTTTTAAAAACTGTACCATTGTTGGAGCTGCTTATTTTCGCCGTTCATGAAGTCAAATGTGGTTGCGTTTCTTTCAGAACTCACATATTCATGCATGAACAGACATAAGCGCATGTGAAGACACACACACGCACGCACGCACACACACACACACACACACACACACACACACACACACACACACACACGCCGCAGTCCTTCTGAGACAGCCAAGACCCAAGGCAGCATGAATAGCAGATGTTCTCGCAAGTTCCTGAAGACTAAATGCCTTATAATCCACACTGTGCATTATTATCTCTCTTGCTTTGTTGGAAACCAGATTGTTGAGTCCCCTTCTCTCTTGTTCTCTCTCCCTTTCCCTCTCTCTCCCTCTGCCCCCCTCCCTCTCTATCATAAAGGCTGCATATTAATGGATATAGGCCATTGGGTCAGACTCAGTTCCATTCAGAGCGGACACAATGCTGTTGCCAACTCCCTTTTTTACTGCTCTATCTTCCATGAGAAAATAAGCCATCTTTCTGAGAATGAGCATGTAAATTTCTTTGCATTTTTCACAAATATGTTGGTTGTGTGCTTGCCTCCAGCCTCTTGGGCCCAATTATCTGAAAATAGACCCTCATTTGTTTTAGCCCAGCCTTGGTTAGTTGCAAATAATAGAAACCTACTCCACCTGGTTTAATCAAGAGAGGAAGGTTTGCTGGAAAGGTACAAGGATAACTCACAAATCTCAAGTCAGTGAAGCTTTGGGGAACTAAAACCTACAACAGAAATGGATGCAGCAGCTGGTTCTGTCTCTCTCCATCCTTCTCTCCTTCTCCCTTCACAGCTTCTCTGCTTTGTCTGCAAACCTGCTTCATTCTCACCACTGATCACTTTTCTCTGTGCTCCCCCGACTCCTTCGCATGGCAAAATGTACCATTCTAGCCCTTTATAACTGTTTTTAGCCTGATTCGAATCATAGGGACCCAGTTCCAAATTCTCAGGACAAAGAGCCTGATTGATAGGCCAGTTGTCCACCAGCTTTGACCAGTGGGACAGATAGAAGGCTCCGGACAGCAAAAGACTCCTGCTGCCCAGCCGGTCAAGAGCAGTAGGTATGAAATATTTCGAACGTGATCTTAAAAAGTTACACTGGGATAGTCCATTCCAGTGGCTTCGGGTTTGTTCCAGTGATCTGCCTCCACTTCTGCCTGCTGATCAGGCTGACTGTGACAGCGATGGTGCCTGGGATTTGAACATCCTTTAGTTAAGCCTGTGCTGGGCACATCCATTGCAGCCTGTGATCCTCACAACAGCACTACTAACCCCATTTTATAGGACGGGCTTGGGGTTGGAAAGAATGATGACGCGTCCACGTTCACACATGGGCACCATCTGCAGAGATGATGTTTGAGTGCAGTTCTAATTTAGTCCAGGCTTCTTCTAACACCCCATGGCTGCCTTTGTTTGTTATTGTGTGTGCGTGTTCTCATCTGTAAAATAGTGGTTAAGAAATAATCCTCGTATTTTCCTTACTGGATTGTTATTACAGTGAGATGGATTGGGTAGAAGTATTTTGAAAACTACAGACTATGATATAAATATTACTATCACTTTACTTACCTAGCTCCCTACTACCCTGCCAAGGTTTACATCAAGTGATGGCTTTATTTGGCAAAACTTCCCTTGCATATTGTCTATTGGGGGATATTCAGAAGGGGTGATGGGCAGAGTGTGGTGAAAAGAGACTAAATCAAATGAGCTTCTGAGGTATTAGCAGCGATGCGTTAACATGTCAACCCTGATAGAAGTTTTTGGTTTGTTTGTTTTTTTAAAATAAAAGGTGGGTGCTTTTCAAAATCATCTTAACATTTTTAGTTATTCCAAGTTGAAATCTGAATTATCAAAGCTGCTTCTCCCCTGTATTTCTGTCCTGGTAAAAAGTAGAGCCACCAGCCACAAGCCAGAATCCTGAAAGCACCTTGGACCCTCTTCCTCAAACCTGACATCCAACTGGCCACCAAACACCTGTTCCCTCAGTATAGGTCCACCATCTAAAATCCAAATCATCGCTTGCCCCAGCTGTATAAATAGCCCCATACTGTTTGGCTGCCTTCCTTTAATTTATCCTCCTAGATGGCTACCAGCTTTCTAAGATGTGCATTTGATCGCGTTGCTCCACCTGCTCAGACCCCTCCAGTAGCTCCCATCCTCTAAAACCCAAGCACTTAGTGTGACTTGCAGGGCCCTTACTTTCTCTTCTCAAGCATCAGAACGCATGGAATGCCCTGAATGTACCGTGAGCTTCCAGTTCTGGCCTTTGCAAAGACAGATCCTTCATTCCCTCTCTGCACTGTATAGTCTTCCTTATCCAGTAGGTTGTGACTTCTTCAGAGCATCTTTTCTGACCCACTTAGAGAGGGAGTAGTCCTGTCCTCATCTGGACTCCTCTGGGCTCCCCTAGTTTTGCAAACACCTTTACACTGTCCCTTCTGACAACACATAGCAGTGATTTAAATATCATCTCCTCTCCAGACTTGAGCTCCTTGAAGACAGAAATTACAATAGCTGTACTTGTATCTATAGGACCTAGCACAGGGCCTAGAAAAAGATGAGTTCTCAAGAAAAATGAATTAATCAACTGTGCCCATCTAAAATCAAGCTTCCTTAGAGGAAAAAAACTGTATTAAAGCCCCGTTTAATTCTAACAAAGATGGCCCTGAATCAGACACTAGAAGAGGTTTGCCTTCAAAGTCAATGGTCAGTTTTACTCCACGTTGCTGTCTCTTTAATGAAGAGAAAAATGTAATCCAGCCTTGGAAATGTGCATGGCTCTGACTGGGGTTAAAGACAATATGATATATCTTAGGACCATGTCAGATGTTGATGTGGAGGGTACTGATGGGTGCATTCCAAAGTGGACTGAGGCTACTTCTTGTCTTCCTGGAATGACCATCTAGATTCAAATGTTAATGTTCAATCCAATTTGTTGCTAAGGCAACCAAGTTACAGGCCATCTTCAATTCACAAAAGGTGATATTGCCAAAGTCATTTTGTAAGTCAGATATTTGAAAAATACACTACGTTTTCCATCATGAAAAGTGATGTCAATGGTGGCTGGAACCTGCTGAATTGTATTTAACCCGTATTGTTGCATTGCTTGTGCAAGATGAGTCAGTAAAAATATCCCGTATCTCGCAGGTCACAGCAACAGTCTTAAAGCGATCTGGCTGCACACCCAAGAGCTAGGGGAAAAGCAACCCCTCTTCTGTGTTCCCCACAACTAGTCTGAGCCCTTAGGATACCCTGTGTTTAGTCCAGAAATTCTAAAACCTGGTTCAGCATCCGGATTACCTGGAAAGGATTTCATTAAAAGAGTCATTGGTTCACCTTCAGACGCATTCCATTAAAATCAGAATCCACAGTGGGCTCCAGGAATATATATATATATATATTTTTTTTTTTTTTTTTTTTTTTTTTTGCGGTACGCGGGCCTCTCACTGTTGTGGCCTCTCCCCTTACGGAGCACAGGCTCCGGACGCGCAGGCTCAGCGGCCATGGCTCACGGGCCTAGCCGCTCCGCGGCATGTGGGATCCTCCCAGACCGGGGCACGAACCCGTGTCCCCTGCATTGGCAGGCGGACTCTCAACCACTGCGCCACCAGGGAAGCCCTATACATATTTTTAAAGCCCCGCCCCCCGCCCCCAGTGATTCTGATGCTGTTTGTGAACTGCTAACCAGACTTCTTGGGTAGCACTGCCATTTCTCCTCCTCTGATTTGGTACTGGGGGTAGCTTGTCATATCACAGCTCAAGGTCAAAGCTGTAGTTCTGTGGGTGATGACCTCTGAGGGTACCATAGCTCCTGTTGTCACAGAATGATTTTGGATATTCTTGGACGTCATTGACACTGAACTGATCATGACTTCTAGACCAGTACTGCTGGTGCTCACAGTGGCAGGCTCTTCCATCCCTGCTAAAGAAGGATAATGGTTAACCTGGACACTGAGACCAATGATAATATTGGTAACATTATCAATATCCTGGGAATCCATTTAAAAATAATTAAAATAGGGGCTTCCCTGGTGGCGCAGTGGTTGAGAGTCCGCCTGCCGATGCAGGGGTTCGTGCCCCGGTCCAGGAAGATCCCACATGCTGCGGAGTGGCTGGGCCCGTGAGCCATGGCCGCTGAGCCCTGTGCGTCCGGAGCCTGTGCTCCGCAACGGGAGAGGCCACAACAGTGAGAGGCCTGTGTACTACAAAAAAATAAAAATAATAATAATAATAATAATAGTTAGAATAGCTCTTTTTTCTCCCCTTCCTTCTTATCCTAGGAATTAAGCATGAGTCTCTGGGGCAATCTGAATATAAAGCATCATGTCGTACTCAGGATAACTCCTCCCCAGACACTAACCCATGATCATTGGGTATTACGTCTTTTCTGTAACTATCTTTGCTCTTATAATAAGCTACAATGACGAGCCCACTATGCCTTTTGTGCATAACAAAGTCCTGACGGATCCACCTTACCATTGCCCAGAAAATCCCAGACAACTAAATCCAAAAATGAACCTAAATTGGGTTCAAGAGAGGATCCTGAGAAGGCCTGTTGGGTTGGGGGAAAATTGAATAATTTGTTATAGTTAATCTGTTAGATTTCTTTGAGTGTTACAATAATGGTTCTCCATGAATCACACCTCCCTGTGCCCATGCCCCTTTGTAATGTGACATTGCTACTCTTCCCAGTAAGAGGTGGGATCTAGTTTCTCCACTTAAATTTGTGGATTTCTTTGACCAATAGCATGTGGGAGAAGTGATGACATGCAAGTCTGAAAACTAGGTCTTCAAAGGCCTTGAATTGAAATGTCCATTCGTACCTACTCGAGCCCTGAGGCCACCATTCTGTGAAAAAGCCCAGTCTGGTCTTCTGAAGAATGAGATATCAAATGGGAAGAACAAAAGTGTCCTAACCAGTAGTGAACACTTAACTGCCAGACATGTGGGTGGGGCTGTCTTGGAACCTCCAGCCCAACTAAGCCTTCAGATGACTAACAGCAACCATGTAGTGATCCTGAGCGAGTCCAGCAGAACAAGTCTAGATTGACAACTCACAGAATTATGACAGATAATAAACTGTTGTCTTAAGCCACTAAATGTTGGGGTACCAATAGAGATCTGATTTGGTACTATGTTTTTATATAAAAAATACATAAATGTTGAATTGAACAGTGTCACACATAGTCTCTCTGTGCAGAGATACTAATTATTAAAACGTACATCCTTCCAGAATTCTGATATTCAAATAGAGACATAGACAAAGTGTTTTTGTTCTTGTTAATGCACAATTGGAATTCCACTGTACATCCTATTTTGTAACCTGCATTTTCCATGTCATAATACACTCATCATTTTCATATCTCATAAATACACTTTTATATCATTTTAATGACTACATAATACTCCATCATTAAGATGGGCATAATTTATGTAACAAGCTTCTGTTACTGGATATTTTTTCACAGTTACAATCAATGCTGTGATGAAAATCCTTACACATAAATCCTCCCACACATAAATGATCATTCTGTTAGCATATTTTGGGGATTAATGCTTAATTCTTTTTGCCAGTATAATATGAAAGGAAGAATATGTCACCATTTTAATTTTGTTTCATTTTGCTAACCACAAGTTAATTAGATTTATACATGTCTGGTGGCTGTTTTTATTTATCTGTTGTTTTATTAAGGAATGGCCCTTTCATCTCTGCAAAAAGATTTTTTTACAGTACATGCACACAACTTGAAGGAGTGAACCACAGAACATGGGCCTTCAAACTAGATAAAATTGCGTCCCTTCCTACTACTTTGCTATTTTCTAGTTATTTAACACAGAGTAAATTAACTACATTTCTCCAGCTTCAGTTTCCTCATATATAAAGTGGAGATACTAGTACCTATTTTCTAGGACTGTTGTGATTTTGATGAGGAATGAAAGTGCTCAACAAAATAACTGGTAGAAAGTGTTCAATAAATATTGCCTTTCATATATACTTGTTTTACAAAATCAGGACCATATATATTTATTTTTTTCTGTCTTGTGTTTAAATGAATAATTATTTTTATTCATTCAACGAATACTTACTTAAATGCACACTGTGTGTCCGGCATTGTCCTAGGCACAAAAACAGCAGTTGAAAAATAGAATTTCTGTTCAATAAGCCATTAAATGTATAGCATACTAAATGGTGATAAAACTATAGAAAAAAAGAAAGGTAAAGAGGATATGGCATGCCAGGTGTCTATGTGAGAAATCTTCAAAGGTGGCATCTGAGCAGAGATGTGATGGAAGGCAAATGTCTATCTGGAGGATAGACTTTTCCAGGCAGAGGTAACAGCAAGTTCAAAGGGTCTTATGAGGGAGCATGGCTGGTGCAGTCTAAGAATTATAAGACCTGCATGGTTGGAATAAGTGAGTGAGGTAAAGAGTGGACGAAAAGATTTGACTTTTTTTAAAAGGACCACTTTGTGTGCTTTGCTGAGAATAGGGTGAAGGAGAATAAGAGTAGAAGTAGGAATACTGATTAGGAGGCAGTTGCAATAATCCAAGTGAAAGGTGGTGTCTTAGATGAAGGTAGAACAGAATGATGAGAAGTGGTGGAACTCCAGATCTATTTTGAAGGTAAAGCCAGTAGAATTTGGAAACAAGCTAGATTTAGGATGTAAGAGGAAAAAAAGAAAGGAATCAAAGATGACTCCAAGTGTTTTGGACTGGGTAAACAGGAGGATGAAGTTGCCATTAACTGAGATGGGAAAGAAAATAGAAGGAACATGTTTCGGGGAAGAGATTAGGTTTAGATTTTAGGGTATGTTAAGTTTCAGATTAATGTTAGATATTTGGGATGAGATGTCAAGTAGGCAGTTGACATGTGAAGTTCAGGGAAGAAATTCAGAGAGGAAATGTTAATTGGGGAGTCAGCCTATAGATGTAATTTACAGCTGTGAAACGGGAGTAGATCACAGTATCGATTAAATAGAGACATCTTGGGATTGAGCTTCAGGACAGTTGGATTTTGGAGCTGGAGAATTTGAGGCAGAATAATTAAATGAGACTGAGAAGGACCAGCCAGTGAGGTGAGAGGTTCAACAGAGCCCAGGGTCCAGGAGGTCAAGTGAAAAACGTTATTCAAGGAGAGAGGGATGAACTGGGTGAAAAGCTGTTTGTAGTTCATATAAGTGAAGGACTGAGAATTGGCCATTGGATTCAGCCATGTGGGGGTCACTGGTGACTTAACATGAGCAGTTTCTATAGAATGGAGAATAGTGAAACCTGATTGCAAAGGGTCCATGGCAGAACAGGAGGAGAGGAATAGAGTATAATGAGTGAAGAGGGGAACAGAGACATGAGAGGATAGCTGGAGGTGATCTCTGGTCAAAAGGAGGGAGTTCTGTGTATTTTTAATAACAGGAAAAATATTAGAGCTGATGAAAATGATCCAATGGAAAGGGAAAAATTAATCCTGTAGAGGTGAACTTGGCTGTTGAAATATCTTTTGGCGAGAGGGTACTCATGCACGTGTGGAGCTGGCCTTAGACATGGCACAGACTGTCCTTCCAAATAGGAGGGGAGTCAGAGTGTGGGCAGTTAAGCTGACATACGCCATGGTTAGAGCTGTGGAACTTCCATTTTCTCAGTGAAATAGGAAGCACAGTTATTAGCTAAGAGGGAGGAGAGAGCGGAGGTGTTGGAAGTTTGATGAGATTCTATAAAGCAGAGAATGGTTTGAGAATCCAAGAAAGTGACTGGGGTAGGAGATATCAAAGGATCTCCAAGAAATACTAAGAGATCACTTGAAGTTAGAGGACAGGGGTTATAATGACAGCAGTTAGCATAGTTCGGTGTTTTTCTCACTTTTGTTCAGCCGACTCAGAGTAGGTGGGAATTTGGATTAATTAATGTTAATGTTAGTTAATGTTTTGACAAATGAGTATAATGAAGGAAGAAGGGACAAGAACATTTTGAACATTACCAACTATCTATATCATCATAAATCTAATGGTTTCAGAGGATTCCATAAAATGAACTCAACCTAAATTTAGCTGATCTCCTCATCTTGGACATTCAGTTTTCCTAGTCGCTCATTATCACAAATAATGGTTCAATGAATTCCCTTTTATATCAGCCTTTGCTTGTATTTTCAGTTCTTTCTTTTGAAAATAGTGTTGCTAAACAAACAGGATAATAATCAGGATACTTTCCGCTGTAACAGAAAAGCCAACTCAAAATGGCTTAAACAATAAGGAAATGTGTTACATCATATAACAAGGGATCCTGTCATATCCTAAGCTTTGGAATTGCTTTATTCATCATTTTAAAGACATCACCATGCACCCAGAGTTTTCTGCTCTGTCAACTCCAGTGTGCCAGCTCTGTCCTTCAGGCAGACTGTCCTCATAGTCAGAAAATAACTGCCATGATCTCACACATCACATGTGGACGTGACAATATCTGTGAGCAAATGTTCTTTTTATAAGTGAGCAAATGTTCCCAGAGGCTCGAAGTAAACCTCTCCTCTCATCTCATTGTCCAGAGCTTGGTTACATGCCCATATATAAACCAATTACTAGTGAAGGAAATAGAGTTTTTAAGGTTAACAGATTATTCAGTGTTTATCCCTGAAATGGGTCTAGCGCCCCCTTTACTGAGTTCACGGCCTTATAGAAAAGTTCAGATACCCAGCCCGATCAGTCTTTGCCAGAATGCGAGAAAAGAGGGCAGAGAGGAAGATGAACATTACATAAATGTGTCTTGTGCTTAGAAGATATGTATCTTTATGGTTTTTAAAGGTATATTATCGGATTTCCTATCAGTCTTGTACTCATTTTTTTGTCCTCATTCCAACTTTGAGTAGTTTAATTTTTTTAACTGACTTGTAACATCGTCACAGCCTTGTTGCATTTTTACCCTCCTGCTTATCATTTGGGAGCAGTCCTACCCTACTGGGCACCCTGCAGGTTGTAGTCACAGCTGTAGTCTTCCCTGACTCTTTCAGTGGGATTCTGTTGATATCTTCCCACCTTTACTTACCTGGCACTTGGGAATGTAGTCAGTTCTGATGTAATGTGACTTACATATCCCTAAATATCACTGTGCTATGCAAAATTGCAAAATAAAAACCACAAGCATTAATGGAAAGTTGGGGTTAGGGACATAACAGTCAAAAACTTTATCAGTAACAATAAAAACCCCACAAAAAAACATAGGAACCTAGTAAAAAATAGTAGCATAGTTTTACACGTGTTAAATGGTTATGAAATACACAACTACTACCACACGTGATACTTTACCTTGAGAAATATGAAGCTTGTGAGTTATTGTGAGGTGGTGGAAGGAAGGTCATCTGAAATCAGGGGAAGTTGTGGAACAGCAGATGTGGCTGATAACCTCCGTGAATGAAGGATGCAGGCAGATGTCTCAGGCATGTGTGTGTGCATTTTGTGTATTCCTACATGATTCGTTCATTCGGGTACAGTTTTCTGCATCACCTAGTGTTTCTCTTACGCATAATGACACATAATCAAACACTTGTGTTATATTCAGAATTTTCCCTAACACAGAAGTTTGCATTTTCAAAACAAGTGTGATAGCAGAGCTGACTCTCCTGAATTTGCCATCCATGTCCCTTTCGAGCCAGGTGCCTCTGCATCCCACCTCATGGAAGTTCAGCAGAGTTCCTTACATGTGGATGGTACCCCCTCCAAGTTTCCAAGGCCCGTGCAGGCTTTTTGCTGTCATTCTGTTGTGAAGCCCAGAATCTCTGGGGTTATGAAGAGAACTAAGCAGCTGTGATTCTGTTGCAGTATTTCTAGAACCCAAACCTACTCCTGTCTGACTCTGTAGCATCTCTCTTCTTTCTGAGCCAAGTGACTGTAGGTCACCACAAAGTGGCAGTTCATTTTTTAAAGGTAAATATGTGAGCTAAGATTATTCTTAATCAAGTGGAATTGTTTTTTGAAAAAGCATCCGAAGAAAGATTAGTAAACGTCATCCACTAGAAAAAAATGCCAACCTCTATTTACTTAGCAAAAACATATTATTTTACTTTCTTCCCCTTTTCTTGAAATATGCTGACAGCCCTCTTACCTTTCAGGTCCTTAGCTGACTCACAGCTAGAACAGAGGGAGGGAACCTAGACATTTCACACAAGGCCTCAGAAGAAGTAGGGGAAGAAACGTTTGTCTGTGTTAGAACTGAATGAGTATAAGTAAGATAGCCTTGGTTGGAATTAGCTGGAATGGAAGCAAGATAAGAGGGAAAATGTAGAGCCTGTTGGGAACAAATGAGCCATGAGGGTGGAGAGGTGGCATCAGATGTAAGAGCGGGATAGAGCCACTGGGAAGCAAGAGAGGGGATGGGCAGGTGGAAGGGGCAGGACATAGTGTGGTGGCAAGGGCAGGGTGCCCCACTCTGGCCATCTCCCATCAGGACAGGAAGAGCACAGCCCAGTGGAGCCCCGGGCAATCTTTTGTTGACACATGTAGGACATCAGACAACTAGAAGCTTTTCTGTTGAGGAGAGCCTAGACTGTATCATCAATAATTAACGTGCTTATGCTCAGCATCTAAAAGAAATCCAATGACATTTCGTTGTGCGACAGGGCATTTCAATTGGTTTTCCACATGTATGACTTGTTCAGTGATACCCAAGGGCAAGACATACCAGGTTTATTGTAGTTTACTGAAATCAAACGAAACATCTCAACTTCCACCAGTGTGGCTGGCAGCTCACCCAAGTCCATTTTTGTTGCATTTCCCTCCTCTCATCCTTTAGGATCTTAAAAGAACCTCAGGCTGACCCACTTACTACGGGAAGGTCCAAGAAGGGCTCTGGTCTTTGGTCCCTCTGGGTTGCCTCTGAGATCTGGGTTGCCTGGGTCCTACGTGCCCCGGAACCTTTGCTGGCAATGTCCTCCCAGCTCACCAAGTTTGGCAACCAGGACACTGATCAGGGCTGAGATACTCCTGAGTCTGCTGAGCTTGGTGCTCAGAATATCTTCATTCTAGCATTAGGGGATCACATGTGTATCTTTGCAGCTCAGGTGGTCCTGCTCCAGCCTTCCAGGCTTCTGCACTTGTGTTCAGGGTCAAGCCACACCCCTTTCCACTTCTGGCTGCAGCATGAATGTATCCTCTTCCCTCTCTGTGAAGTACAGTTAAGGGGTATTAAATAGAAACTTTGCATTCCTCTCTGATTGAGGGAACTCTGAACTCACACTCAAAAGGGCAATTGCTTTCAATTCTTCTTTTAAAGATTTCATAGTAACCCCCTTCTCTTTTCCTTGCCCCAAACCCAAATACCTCTTAATTTATGATAAGACAGCCTACTACGTATTATTCCATTTATTTATAATTGTGACCCTTAAAAGTGGGCACCTTAAAAGTAATGGAAAAAGCTAAGTAGTTTGCTCAGGGTCAGTTACAATGCAGGAGTAATTTTAAATAAAAAACATTTTCAAACTCAGGCATGACTCTACAACTCAGTTTCTTACCCCTACATGGCAACCTCCTGGTCAGTACTTGAGCTAGTCCCTTTGGTTAATTTTTTTTCCCGGTGTAAAACAACAAACATCTATTATCTGATACAGTTTATGAAGGTCAGAAATGTGAGAGCTGAGTGGTTCTGACTCAGGGGTCATAAGGTTGCAGTCCAGATGTCAGGGGATGCTGTATCATCTGAAGGCTTGACTGGGGCTTGGAGGATGTGTTTTCAAGATGGTGTCCTACATGGCTGTAAGCAGGAGACCTCAGTTAAGATCATCACATGGACCTCTTCTCACAGCATGGCAGGTAGATTCCATCAGAGCGAGTGATGCAGGAAAGGGAGAAGTCACAATCTGTTTTATGACGTAGCCTTGGAGGTGGGAGGGGATTACACATGAGTGTGATTACCGAGAGATAGAGACAACTGGGGACCAACTTGGAAGCTGACTATCTCAGGACGTTTACTTTGGTTCATTTTAGTACTATATGTATTTGCCACACCAGGGTGAAAAATGATTCCTGGTTTATATTTTTTAATTAACTAATGTATTAACTTATATTTTCCATTAATTTTTCCAACTGAAGTGGTGGAGAGGTAGATAATTTCAGAGGCACAACCCCCCAATTAATTGCATTCCATCTTTCATTATGCAGTTCATTCATCAGGTGTTTATTGTTCCCCAACTCTGTGCCACTGTATGTGCCACTACTATGTGCCACTGTACTAGCTGCCTGGATACAAAAACTTGGTAAACAAATGCTCCCCCAACTCCCTTAGAGCTGTCAGTCAAGCAGGAGAGAAAGCTATTAAATGAATAATCACACAAATGCATAGATCACTGCAAAATGGGATGAGTGCTATGAAACAAGGGTATACGTTGCTATGGAAACATATAAATTATGGGAATCTGATTTAGTTTGAAAATCAGGGAAGGGCCTACAGCAGGGTTTCTTGACCTCAGAACAATTGATGTTTTGGACTGGATAATTCTTTGCCTTGGGGGCTGTCCTGTGCATTGTAGGATATTAGCAGCATCCCTAACCTTCATCTATTACATGTCCTCCACCGCTCCCCTAGTTGTGGTGACCAATAATGGCTCCAGATATTTCCAAAGGTTCCCTGAGGACAAAAATCTCCTCCAGTTAAGAACCACTGATTTATAGGAAGTTTCCAAATGAAAAGTATTAGGGGGAGGGGCATTTCAGGGGAAAGAATGAGGATGTTAGTGAAATTTTTGTTGACAGGAAATAAAACAAAACACCCTGGTTTCCTAATTCTAATTCTCAATTTTAAATTCAGATCGGACTCCTTTCTGTATGACAGGTTGGTGCCCTTTAAACAGAAATTCACACTCTGTAGCCAGCCTGCTTGTGCTCAATAAGGTGTCCCCATATAATTGCCAAGGAAAAAACGGGTCTGGCCTGAAGCTGTTTTCCAAAACGTATTTTAGCTTATTGAATCACTGGGCTAGCTAAAGTTGTTTGGCCTTCAGCCTGCTGGTTTATATCACTGCCCAAAGCAGGGTATTATCACTCAGAAATACATGGCCTCACTTTTATTGGAAAGCTATTTATAGGTACTGCTTATACTCTATATGAATATGTTTAATGTGGAAGGAGTATATAACCAGGCCGGGTATAAAGTCAGATTATTTTCACCAAGACTTGGCTTATTTCAATCCTGAACAGACAAGAATTAGCCGTGTGTTTAGAATCCTGAAATCTTGAGTGACAAAGGAACGTAGAGGATCTTATGAGAAAAGCATGGTTTTTGGAACACAGGCACTTCTGGGTCCGATTTGGCCTCAGCTTTATGATCTTGAACACATGAAATAGCTTCAGTTTCCTCATATGTCATGAAGATAATAATTTCTTACCTCGCAGGTTTGTCATGAAGATATGGAAAAGTAAAGCAATGTCTGGCATACAACAGATGTTCAATACATGAAATGCCCCTCTTGCCCTTTGGATTATCCTCTCAAGCATCCCCAGGAGATGGTCCCCTGGAAACCTGGGAGCTAGGCTATCCACGCCTCTCCCCTTACCTTCCACATCCATAAAGTCATCCTGTTCCCCCAATTGTATCTCCATGTTTTACTTAGGCCACCATAATTCGTTTGGACTCTTGCAGTGATTTTCTAATTCGACGACTGTAGCCACAGGTAAAGTCTAATCATGTCACCCCTTGATGGCTACTTTTTATTGGTCCCACAGTCTCCAAAGTGGGATTAGTTCAGGCTTCAGACTGGGATTCTGGCTCACCTCTCCAGTCATCTCTCTTAGGCCCTGCCTTTCATCCTGTTCTCTAGCAATGCCAGTCTTCTGACAAGAGTCCTATGTGCTGTTGCATATCCTCATGCCATTTTAGAAGTTGTTTCCTTGGATAGAGATTTATCCCTCTCCCACCCTTATGCACGCATTAGAGTTTTACTGATCGATCCTTAAGGACTAGGTACCTGCCGTAGCATCTTCTGACCTCCCACCGGTCTCCCCTCCAGCACCTCTTTGGTTTGACACAACCTCGTGTACGTTTCTCCCCTGACGTGTGTCACACCTCGTTGATTTAAGTATTTGTTTATGCATCTGTCTTCTCCACAGCAGCATGAATTACTAGAAAGCAAGAGCCATATCTTTTAATCTTTGTGTTCCCAGCTATTATCACTGACCCTGTACTGGTTCATGTTCCATAAGCCCGTGATGAATGAATCCACATTTAGCTGTAATCCCCATCGTGATGGGAACTCAAAACATTTCAAGGCAGCAACCTGATTTTGATCCTGTGTCCCGTGTCAAACCCAGATTGTTAAGACTTCCATCTATATTGTCATATATACCTCTTTACCTGCCTCCATCCTCTGATCCTACTTAGAAAGAATACATATAATCCCTTAACGTGGCTGCCATTTGATTATTAGAATGCAGCCAACATCAAACAGCAACAAAATTTCTTCTTCTTAAAGAATTCTTCTCATCATTCCTGCTGTGATATGATGTCCACGGTCCTCACCTTATCTCCCTGATCAGGATCCGTTGGGGTCACCATGTCTAGAACTAAACTCAGGATGGATTCTGACAGCATGGAGAGCCTTTGTCCTAAATACGATATTGTGGCAGGAAAAGGATAAAATAGAATATGCCTGCATTTATTCTTATATTTTTTTAATATTTATTTACTTACTTGTATGTATGTATTTTGGCTGCTCCGGGTCGTGGTGGCAGCACGCGGGATCTTTTTTGCAGCATGCAGGATCTTTTAGTTACGGCATGTGGACTTCTTAGTTGTGACACGCCAACTCTTAGTTGTGGCATGTGGGATCTAGTTCCCTGACCAGGGATCGAGCCCAGGCCCCCTGCATTGGGAGCATGGCGTCTTACCCACTGGACCACCAGGGAAGTCCTTATAATAGTTGTAATAGTAGCTAACATTATTGAGCTCTTACCACATACCAAACACTGCAGGACCAAAGGTGTAAGATGGGTTAGCCTCTCTTTAGTCCCTGAGCTCAACTGTTTAACTCTACTCTTGTCCTCTCAGGTACACCAGCTCTCTAGTGAGTCATTGCTTCAACGTCACCAGCCAAAAACCAAACAAAAGGGTTGGTTTTTGTCTACTAGTTTAGGAGCATCCTTCTACCCATCTGGCAAAAATGAAACTGCATGAGCTCACGGTGCTTACAGTCCCTTGAGACGCTAATTAATTAAGCACCTAGACAAGGCACCAGGGAAGCCAGAAGGTGCGCCCTCAGAAATCACTGCTGAATGTGTCGTTCAAGCGTCACTCAGGTCGGAGGCCCCATGTTCCGTTTCCCCACTGGTGCTCCTTTGGTTTTCAGAATGGCTCGTTTCAGATGTCCTGTGCGCCATCCAAATTGCTAGTATTTTAAACCACTCAGCTTTAATTATACGTATCACTCACATGTGCTGAATGCCTTTTAGACCCTGGCAATTGCATTTCACTCTTCACATGCATGATCTTGCCTAGTCCTTCCAACTACCCTACAAGCAGATACGTTTTTCAGTCAAGGAAACTGAAGTTCGGGGAGCTTAACTCACTTGGCCCAATACACAGAGCTTTTACTTAGCAGAGAGCTGGGATTTGGACCTAGACATAACTCCAGTGCTCAAACTCCTAAACATCACAGCACAGTGCCTCCTGAGTCCCTTTATTGTCATACTGAAGGGGTAGGTGGGGATCCCGTGAGCCAATACGCGGCTGGAAGCCTGGGTCAAGAAAAAACTTCAAGAACACCTGCGGGTGAGATCATTTCCGCATGGCGGGAATGGGGACAAGACAACTGGAACAGCAGTTACTGTCCCTACTGGATTTCATCTGGGTGCCATGCCCGCACCTTCTGGCTCCTCTGATACCCACCGTGGTGCCCCAGTGATCCCTTCACCCCACGCTGCTGTTGTTCTGTATACTTGATTGCCATCATGTGTGGCATCGTTTGTTCTGCCTTATCCCCCGTATACAGCCTTTTCCTAAGCTCTAAAAGCATCCATTTGTCCAGGCATTTTTCCTCTCACCTTTGCTCCCAGACATATTTGATTTAAATCCTGCCTCCCTCCTTTTCTGGACGGACCTGGCACCCCTCCCCCCATGACACTCTCCACCTGGCCCAGGCAGTCCATCCTTCTGAAATCCACTTCTTACATCCCAGTTCCAAGATCGCTCCATCTTGTCCACAAGGACCATCAGAGCTATTACCAAGTGCTGTCCAAGGAACCGGAAGTAGCCTGCCAACGGCGTACCCATGCAGGAGGCACTGTGGACCTCTGGCATCAGAAACGTTTGGATGCTTTAGAACACGCTCCAGTCCAGGGAGACAGAAAAGCCATTTCTCCTAGTCAGAAAATATCCCTGAACCCCAGCCCCCCGGCAAAGGCCAACTCAGGCCCAGAGTCCATCAAAACTTCAATTTTATCATAATCTCCTATATAAGAGGCCATTTTACGTGCTATTAAACAGAACAGTGCAGCTCGCCAGTAAAAATCATCTGCAATAACAGCCCATTAAAAGCTTTCCTTTAATACGGAACTTTCTAATTAATGTAAATGGGGTGCAAAGCTTGGAAAAGCTGAGTTGATTCTAATGTTCAGAAAGCAGGTAAAATAAGAAAGGTCTTATTTCTCATTAGCCATCTATTAGGGAATCTAATGAAATCTTTATGGCTTCGATGTATTACCAAAAAAGTTACAATTGCTTTGTTTCCGGCCTCATTTCTCTGCCGCCTTTCTCTATAAATATTGCTATGCTACACATCAGATTGGGGAAAATAGAAGTGTGCATGGATTTTGTGTCTGACTCCGGCAGGTTCTCAGAGTTCTGCAGATGGAAGGCAGCACAGTCATGATTAACTCTAGTTTCCAGATTTCTCAGTTGGAAACTGAGGCCCAAAGAGAGTTGAAGACTAAGGTATAGCCGTTGACTTCCTTCCCCCTCCCTCCCCCTTTGGCCCTTCCTTCCTTCCTCTTTCCCTCCCTCCTTCTCTTCCACCACTTCCTCCCTTCCTTTTGCTCTCGTTGAACTATTTATCAAACACTCTATCCGTCAGGTTAGGCTGGGTTACACGACAATAACAAGCAAACCCCACATCTCAAAAGTGTAAACATCAAACGTCTTTCAACCGTACCGTATGATAGGACATCAACATTTCAACTCTCACCTGCATGGCGTGGTCCATTATGGGTCAACAGGGGAGCAGAGTCACTCAGGGACCCAGAATGATGGAGCAGCAGTCCTCATGCCAGAGGGAAAAGAGAAAGTGGGCTCTGGCTCTTAAAGCCTCTACCTGGATATAACAGGTGACTTCTGCTCATTGCGCAGAGTCTGTTTGGCCACGCCCAACTTCAAAGGGATCCAGGAAGTATTATCCTACAGTGAATCCAAAGGCTTCTCCTGTGAGCCAACTCATGGAATAACCTGTGATATCAAAATGAGTGAGAAATAGAAGAGCTCAGAGTCCAGTAGGAAAACTAAAAAACAAACACATTCAAGACAGGGCATGGTAAGTGGTGTGAGAGGCTGTACCAGCAGCCCGAGGACCAAGTAGGCTCACTCTTTCCCTACTTTGCTGACCTTCTCGTGGGGCTTTGCTGCAACTTGCTGTGTAACCACCTTCCTCTTTCTTATTGGGGTCCAGTATCCAGGAGGGAAACCCATGCTCGGATCCTGTTCTCCAGGTACCTGTCCTCAGTTTTATAGACCCTCGATGCAGGGGCTTAGGAGAAGGGGAACCATCTGAGACCAACCAGCCTGGGCGGGCCTGGGGCTAAGGAAAGCCAGCCGCCCGAGGAGGGAATGCCCAGGTTCCAAGGCAGCATCATGGGTGTTGGCGTCGTCATAACCTGCTGCTCTGTACCGTTTTGCCTTGCAGTGCCGGGGAGTCAGTCATTTCAGAGGACGGGGTTCTATCATCTGGAGGAGGTGGCAGAGTGATTTAGAGCACGGATCCGGACCCCTCAGGGAGCTGGAGAGTGGGCTGGGGAAACTGAGGCAGGAACCCAGCAGACGGCAGCCCTGAAGTCGAAGCTTCTCCTTAATCAGCCTGCAGTTAGCACTTTGGCCCCAAACCTCTCTGCTGAAGTTGGACTTACGTTCTTAGAGGACTGCTGACCACACATACTCACCCTTGGGCAGGATTGACAGTGGAACTCAGGGGAGCAAGGGATCAAACCTTAGGAAGGAAGAGAGTCCTTGGCTTTGGTGGGTGTACAGGGATAGCCAGACATCATACACTTTATGTCCCTCTGCAACAGGCCTTTTAAAGCCCAGACAGAACGAGCTGGCTGGCTTCGTAATCATGTTCGTAATCAGCTTTACAGAATTGTGAAATTGATTATCCTGCTGGCCTCACACAGGCTTAGAGCAAGGCAGAGGGGACCTTAATTCTTTGTTGAGTTCCATAGACTGATTTGAGGAGACTTTAGCTTTCCCACCCATCCCCAAGAGGAAGGGAGTTCAAATTACCTTGAAATCACAATTTAGAGCTGTCAAGCCTTGGCCAGTCTGTTTCATTTTCCCGATCACCCAGCCGGGGCCAAGGCCGAGAAAGGAGGTACCTGGCATATTAACTCCTCTTTAGGTACATGAGGAGGGGGCGTGAGGGAGTGTGAGCTCCGGGTGCCCCACGCGGGCTCAGGCAGCTCCGGGAACGACAGAGTGAGAGGATCTGGGAAGCATGGCTGTGGTCTCCCAAATTTGGGTCCGGTAGTACTAGGTCTCCCCACAAGATGGTGTGATTGGGGTGTCAGAGTCAATTGAACTGAATATAGTTTTCCTTTGCTTTTGTCTTCTGTCTGGATGAAATAGTTGGGATTTTTATATTGCTGCAGGGAAATGAATAGAGCTTGGTGATGCGTGTTTCACCAGCCTGGGGGTTCAGAGAAGTCTTCCTGCAATACAGGGGCCTGACATGGGTCTTGAACAATGACCAGGAATTCGTCAGTTGGAGAAAAGTGGAAAGTCCATTAGAGATGGAGGGGGCACCATATGCCAAAGCCCAGAGGCACTTTACTAGGACGAGAAGAGTGACGGAAAGAATGGTGGGCATGAGACTATGGAGGTCTGACACACTAAAGAGATTAGAGTCTAAAGGCAGAGGCAAAGGCTTTGAGGGTTAAAAATGAAATACAGGATTCCAAGTGGAAAAATGGACTTGTGGATGGTACAGCAGAAGCACAAAGTGTGGAGTGGTCATCGTGGACACTTGCTGGGACAAGTTGACTTAATATCACATCTGTCAACTCATGTCTGGAATTCACAAGGAATTTCTCCTTCCTCTAAATTACCTAGTTAATTATTACGCAGCGACAGTCCTGTTATAATGGCTGGTAGGTAGTGAGTGCTTATTATACATCAGGACTATTCTAAGAGTTTTGCCTGAGTTATGTAATCTTTTCACAGCCCTATGAGGTGAATATCATTAGTATCCCCATTGCGCAGGTGACAAAACTAAGTCTCAAGGAGTTAATCAATTTGCAGAAGGTCCCGGAGCCAGTAAGTGGTGGGATTGAGGTTCAAACATAGGCAGTCTGAACCTAGAGCCTATTACTTACTCACTATGCTGTGATGCCTCCTGTGATCTTAAGAAAATAGAACCCACCATGCCTTCCTTCATTCAGCAGATATTCACCAAGTGAAGACGTACGACCGGCTTAGTGCTACGTGTTGAGAGGACAGGGTTGAGCAAGATGGCAAGTTATGTCATTGCATGGGGCATCAGCCTAGTGGGGAGACAGGAAGTCGGTGACCAATTAGTGATCAAGAGAATATCAGGTTGCAAAGAAAAAGTAAAATAGGGCATCGGGAGAGGAAGTACCAGAGCTTGAAAGCATCTTCAATGCCAGATAAAGGAATGGAAGCCAAGAAAAGGAGAGTGATCTGT
The DNA here is from genome assembly GCF_937001465.1 of Orcinus orca. Classification (NCBI taxonomy): domain Eukaryota; kingdom Metazoa; phylum Chordata; class Mammalia; order Artiodactyla; family Delphinidae; genus Orcinus; species Orcinus orca. Next base: position 18,336,607 of record NC_064574.1, read on the forward strand.
TCGGAGTCATACAGTAAATTGGCGTCAGTTTTGAGAAGAGAATCCAAGACCCCAATATATTCAGTAGCTACTTAATCTCATGCCTACTCTATGCCTTCCACTGTTCTAGGCACCAGAACAAGACAGCCGCGGTCCCTCCCCTCACAGACCTTACATTCTTTCCCAGTGCTCTGCTGCCCGGGTACCTGAAACTTTGCAATACACACTTTATTTCATCAATTGTTGATTCTACTAAAACACGTCCTCCACTTTATTTCTCCTATGCTCAGCTCATGGCAGGAAAATCTGAATAGGAGTATTTCCTTCTTTGTATAGCCCGGATTCACCTGCCATGAGTAGAACATTTGGAGAAGTAAGGGTCAGGGGCCTATGCTTTCCTCCAACTTCCCAAAGAGGGAAAATCTCAACAATTATATAAAATAAGATGTTTTCTACCTGCCACACCATTCCTTTGAGGCAATCAACAAGTACAGAGTTGACTGTCTTGTTTGAATGGGGGAACAGAGAAAGGGGCCTGGAAGAGCAAAGGGACTTTGGCTAATACTTCAGAGCTTTTCCCTCAGGTGTATCATGACTTTTCTTAACTTCTCTTCTGCTCAGCGAAGGCAAAAGGCACTGGGCCCTGGCTGAGCCAGCTTCCCAGATGCCCTGCTGAGGTCCCCCGGCCCTGAGACCACATAGGGCAGGCTGCTAAGGCAGAAAATAAGGGATTCCTGTAGATCTAATTCCTACCGTCATAGTGCAGCAGGGCACTGCAGATCCGGTGAAGGGAAGTCTATTTCAGCAGCCCTCTTTGGATATAGAATAATTCATATCCTGTCTCTCAGAGCTTGGTCCCTTTCCCTACACCTTGACCTCTCTATTTTATTTATTTATTTATTTATTTATTTATTTTTTTTGCGGTACACAGGCCTCTCACTGCTGTGACCTCTCCCATTGCGGAGCACGGGCTCCGGACACACAGGCTCAGCGGCCATGGCTCACGGGCCCAGCCGCTCCACAGCATGTGGGATCCTCCTGGACCGGGGCACGAACCCGTGTCCCATGCATCAGCAGGCGGACTCCCAACCACTGCGCCACCAGGGAAGCCCTTGACCTCTCTCTTGTATATATTACTCATTTAATCTTCACAACCACCCTACAAGATAGGTACCAGTATACAAACAAAGAAACTGAGGCACAGAAACATTAAGCAACTTTCCTAAGGTGACACAGCTAATCAGTAGAAGACTTGCTATTTAAATCCAGGCGGTTTGGCTCCAGACTCTGGACTCCTAAGCTGTGAGATATACCGTATCTGCCACTCCTTCTATTCTGCCCTCACCCCTGCTACTGACACTATCCTACTGCTAGTGAGGCCCCTAGTACTACTTCAGTACTGTTAGTTATGACAATACTATTTTAACTTCTGCTTCTCTACAGATGCTGCTATAGGATTTGTAATACTAACACTGTTGGTCCTGCCTGTATCACTATTACTGAAAATAATAGCATTACTGCTGCCACTTCTGCTTTTTCTCCTCCTCCACTTCTTCCTCCCTTGCCTCCAAAACCCCCAGTATTTATTGCCCTGATCCTAGATCTTCTCCACGCCTTCCACAGGCATTATATACAGATGGGGAATTGGGGGACAGAGGTAGGAAATGTTTCACGTGTAGTCACAAGACTGACAGGGAGCAGTCAGGCACAGGATTGTAGGTCTGGGTCATTTATTTCAGGTCCAGTGTCCTTTCAAAGTGATACCAGGAACTTGCAGCTGAGGGCCTGTTGGTATTTCGAACCCCTCTGTGCTAGGGATGGTCTATGGAGCACCTGGGAATGTGTTAGAAATGCAGAATCTCAGGCCCCACCCCAGGCCTGCTGAAGCAGAGGCTGGTTTGGTGGCGTGTTAGAGCTTGCAAAGCACTGAAAATGCCCACAAATCCGTGATGACATTGAATCCTTACAACCCCATAGGAAATAGAGCAGACAGTGCTCTTCCCTCTTGGGTCGGGCAAGTGGTTCAGAGCCATGAGTGTGAACTCAGAAGCGTGAGTGTGAACAGCAAGCTAGGATGGTACCTTCCTTTCTCTGGGGGCCAAGATGAAGATGTGAGAGGCAGGGATCTGCAGGGAGACATGTGGAGCCGGCCAGACTGAATCTGGATTTGTGGCCTTTATACACTAATTTATGGAAGAATATTGGTTGGTATTTTAAATAACCTGGTGGGGGTGGTGTGTGTGTGTGTGCGCGTGTGTGCATGGGTGTGTAGTGGGACGTATAATGGGGGACAATAGAACAGCACCTGCCCTGGGGAACCATGGTTTGGGCATCTCTTCCCCCTGGGAACGCTAGACTTGGGTTCCACGCCTGAGGATTTCTGGCCTTAGTGCATACCCTGAGCCCTGAGCTCACAGATAGATTCTCCTTGGCTTTCTCCTCCTCCGTGTGCAAGTCCACCCTGCGCCCGACTGCTGTCACCCATCGCTGTTTCCGGTGAAGGTTGTTAAGCACAGGTGAGGGATGTTTACCGTTAGTGCCCTTGGAAGCTTTCTCTCCATGGCCTTGTGTACAGTGAAATGCAGGGCTTTGCTGAGAAGGAAACACAGTGGTAAGAATGGCATTCATCCAAGGTATCAAAGGAAGGTGGTAATTGCAGAACGAACCCAGAGACAAGCAGCTCACAGCCTTGCTTCCTATCTTGCCCTGTGTCTTCTCTTTATAGGGATTCAAATAATCACTGCTGTGTTCTTTCTTTAAAAAGGAGAATACGATAACGTCACTGTCTGGTTTAATTCCTGAGTTGGTTTCCCACTGCTTTTGTCCTAAAGCATGAACTTTCATGGGGTCACTGTCTGACCCCAACTCACCACTCTGTCTCATTGCCCCTGCCGTATCCTCCACTGCACAGAATTTCTCAGCATTCCTCAAGCTCCCTGGGCTTTTGTGACTCGTGGTCTTTCCTCGGGCTGTTCCTTCTGTCTGGAATTCTTTGCCCCAATCTGCTCCGAAGCTTCTACTCTCATTTTGTATCATAAGCAATGCCAGCGTCTGTCTAACACCAAAGTCTGGGCTCCTAACCCTTGTACGTCCTGAGACTTGACAGGGGCTAGTGACAGAGTGAGGTTCTGTGGTTGGGGTGAGGGTTAGGGCTCCGTGTGAATTCCCCCCAGAGAGGCAGCCAGGTCTGTGCCCAGGAGCACCTTGGCATATCTGTTCCAGACAGGCAGTTGGACTGTCTGGTGGACGAAATGGAACAAAAAACAAATCTACATAACGGAGCCATTGATCACTGTCACAACACGCAACCAGCAGTGGCCTGGAGAGAATGTTTTTCGGAGACGTTCTCCTGGGGAAAGAGTATTCGTTGATATGAGGCTCTTAAGAATATGGTGAGGGTTAGTCAGTGTGAGGAAGATTCTTTCCTGGTGACATTTTGGAGATGGTTTTGCACAGAATCAGATTAAAAATGTCTCTCCGTCTGCTCTTGGAATTTGGGATTGCTGTTTCTTCCCTGCAGGGTGGGAGTATTCCGTCTCCCATCCGGCAGTCTCCTATCTTTTCAGCCCTGTTCATCACAGTTTTCTAGTGGAATGGGGGATGCAGTCTTCCCCATCCATTGTGATAGTTTGCTGTTGGCAAAATCCGGTCTCTAGATTCTGGAACTATTTTAATTTTTATAGCTTTCACACTTCTCTTTCATAATATTGCACAATCTTTACACCCTCACATGCTGCTTTATTTGTTGGTGCTGTTGTCTGCTTGTTTATTTAATTCTGAGTGCTTGCACTTCGAGAGCAATGTTGAATTGTGGTCTGAGCAGCGCCCTCCCCTTTCCCTGGGTCTGACTTTTATGGGACTGTCCTGATTCCGTCACCACTGAGTGTGAAGTTGACTATTAATCTCTCTAAGCCTTCATCCTGATTTCCTTTATAGCACCTATCACTCACTTTAAAAAAAAAATGTTTTCACTCAACTGTTTCCTTGGTTACCACCTGTATCCCTCACTTGAATGTAACCTCCATGCTGGCAGGTACTTTGGCTCCCGTTGTATCCCCTGGCACACGGTGGGTACACAGTAAATGATCATGGATATAATACATGATTTTCCCCTCCCATTAAGAAAGAATTCTTTCTTTCCTAGATTAGAAATACATTGCTTTTTCTATGTAAATTGATGTTGAATTTTATCAAGTACATTTTGACATCTTTGGGGATAAACTTCGACCTATGGATAAAATTAATGACTTTAGGAGAAACTTAATTGTATTAATTCTTGAATTTCTGGAATAGGTTCTTCTTGGTAGTAGTATATTATTCATATATATATATATATATATGATACAAACATACATACATATATGCTGGTCTGTAGGTTTGGTTTGATTTGGTTATTGATTTGATTTTTTTATAGTTCTGCTCTCTGTCAACCTCTGGTCTTACTAACTTCTTGAAGGAGGCTGCCAGCCATGAGATCAACCCCAGAAAGAGATTAACAGTCCCACAAGCAATGTTCAAAAGTGCCCATTAACTCTCACTCTAGCAAGATTCTGTATTATCATTTTGAATTCTCCCTACTACTTAGGAGAGTAAACCTAGATATGTAAATTTGCATGTACTTGATTTCTAGTGAGATTGAATCTCTTGTCTTCCCACTGATATGTGTCTTTGTGAATTTCCTATTCATGTCATTTATCATTTGTTTCCAGTCTGCATGTTCATCCTTTTATTGATTTGTAAGAACCTTTTCTATATTAAGGACATTGACTTACTCTGCCGTATCTATTTATATAGTTCCCATTTTGCTCGTTTCTCTTTTAATAGTATTGATGGTAGATTTTAACATTTTTATTTTTTAATTTTTTTCCCCCAATATTTAGTGATTCATTGATTGATTGATTAACATCTTTATTGGAGTATAATTGCTTTACAATGGTGTGTTAGTTTCTGCTTTATAAAAAGTGAATCAGCTATACATATACATATATCCCCATATCTCTTCCCTCTTGCATCTCCCTCCCTCCCACCCTTCTAGGTGGACACAAAGCACCGAGCTGATCTCCCCGTGCTATGCGGCTGCTTCCCACAAGCTATCTGTTTTACAGTTGGTAGTGTATACATGTGCATGCCACTCTCCCACTTTGTCGCAGCTTACCCTTCCCCCTCCCTGTGTCCTTAAGTCCATTCTCTACATCTGTGTCTTTATTCCTGTCCTGCCCCTATGTTCATTAGAACCTTTCTTTTTTTTAAACCTCTTTATTAGAGCATAATTGCTTTACAATGGTGTGTTAGTTTCTGCTTTATAACAAAGTGAATCAGCTATACATATACATATATCCCCATATCTCTTCCCTCTTGCATCTCCCTCCCTCCCATCCTCTCTATCCCAACCCTCTAGGTGGTCACAGAGCACCAAGCTGATATCCCTGTGCTATGCGGCTGCTTCCCACTAGCTATCGGTTTTACATTTGGTAGTGTATATATGTCCATGCCACTCTCTCACTTTGTCCCAGCTTACCCTTCCCCCTCCCCACGTCCTCAAGTCCATTCTCTAGTAGGCCTGCGTCTCTATTCCTGTCCTGCCCCTAGGTTCATCATGACCTTTTTTTTTTTCTTTTAGATTCCATATATATGTGTTAGCATACGGTATTTGTTTTTCTCTTTCTGACTTACTTCACTCTGTATGACAGACTCTAGGTCCATCCACCTCACTACAAATAATTCAATTTCATTTCTTTTATGGCTGAGTAATAGTCCATTGTATATATGTGCCACATCTACTTTATCCATTCATCTGTTGATGTACACTTAGGTTGCTTCCATGTCCTGGCTATTGTAAATAGAGCTGCAATGAACATTTTGGTACATGACTCTTTTTGAATTATGGTTTTCTCAGAGTATATCTCAGTAGTGGGATTGCTGGGTCATATGGTAGTTCTACTTTTAGTTTTCTAAGGAACCTCCATACTGTTCTCCATAGTGGCTGTATCAATTTACATTCCCACCAACAGTGCAAGAGGGTTCCCTTTTCTCCACACCCTCTCCAACATTTATTGTTTGTAGATTTTTAGATGGTGGCCATTCTGACTGGTGTGAGGTGATATCTCATTGTACTTTTGATTTTCATTTCTCTAATGATTAGTGATGTTGAGCATCCTTTCATGTGTTTGTTGGCAATCTGTATATGTTCTTTGGAGAAATGTCTATTTAGGTCTTCTGCCCGTTTTTGGGTTGGGTTGTTTGTTTTTTTGATATTGAGCTGCATGAGCTGCTTGTATATTTTGGAGATTAATCCTTTGTCAGTTGCTTCATTTGCAAATATTTTCTCCCATTCTGAGGGTTGTCTTTTCATCTTGTTTATGGTTTCCTTTGCTGTGCAAAAGCTTTTAAGTTTCATTAGGTCCCATTTGTTTACTTTTGTTTTTATTTGCATCACTCTAGGAGGTGGGTCAAAAAGGATCTTGCTGTGATTTATATCATAGATTTTTCTTCCTATGTTTTCCTCTAAGAGTTTTATAGTATCTGACCTTACATTTAGGTCTTTAATCCATTTTGAGATTATTTTTGTGTATGGTGTTAGGGAGTGTTCTAATTTCATTCTTTTACATGTAGCTCTGCAGTTTTCCCAGCACCACTTATTGAAGATGCTGTCTTTTCTCCATTGTATATTCTTGCCTCCTTTATCAAAAATAAGGTGGCCATATGTGCATGGGTTTATCTCTGGGCTTTCTGTCCTGTTCCATTGATCTATATTTCTGTTTCTGTGCCAGTACCGTACTGTCTTGATTACTGTAGCTTTGTAGTAAGGTCTGAAGGCCAGGAGCCTGATTCCTCCAGCTCCGTTTTTCTTTCTCAAGGTTGCTTTGGCTATTCAGAGTCTTTTGTTTTTCCATACAAATTGTGAAATTTTTTGTTCTAGTTCTGTGAAAAATGCCACTGGTAATTTGATAGGGATTGCATTGAATCTGTAGATGCTTTGGGTAGTATAGTCATTTTCACAATGTAGATTCTTCCAATCCAAGAACATGGTATATCTCTCCATCTCTTTATATCATCTTTAATTTCTTTCATCAGTGTCTTATAGTTTTCTGCATACAGGTCTTTTGTCTCCTTAGGTAGGTTTATTCCTAGATATTTTATTCTTTTTGTTGCAATGGTAAATGGGAGTGTTTCCTTAATTTCTCTTTCAGATTTTTCATCATTAGTGTGTAGGAATGCCAGAGATTTCTGTGCATTAATTTTGTATGCTGTTACTTTACCAAATTCATTGATTAGCTCTAGTAGTTTTCTGGTAGCATCTTTAGATTTCTCTAGTATCATGTCATCTGCAAACAGTGACAGCTTTACTTCTTCTTTTCCAATTTGGATTCCTTTTATTTCTTTTTCTTTTCTGATTGCTGTGGCTAAAACTTCCAAAACTATGTTGAATAAGAGTGGTGAGAGTGGGCAACCTTGTCTTGTTCCTGATCTTAGAGGAAATGGTTTGAGTTTTTCACCATTGAAAATGATGTTGGCTGTGGGTTTTTCATATATGGCCTTTATTATGTTGAGGTAAGTTCCCTCTATGCCTACTTTCTGGAAGGTTTTTATCATAAATGGGTGTTGAAGATTTTAACATTTTTAAAAACCTGATTTTAAACTCTCTCTTTCTATTTTTAAGGTAGCTTTTCTTTACTTACTTGCATGTTTAAAAAGTCCAGACCAGAGATCAAACAACTAGCCACCTTTATTTACTTCTAATTACTTTATGATTTCATTTATTTTAAATTTGACTCCTTAATTGAACGAGGTTTCTCTTTGTCCACAGATCATACCCAGCCTTCTCCTTGAACCTCAAAGCACAGCAGACCCTACCCCTGTAAGGTTTAGGAGGGAAAATAAACGGGTGCTGAGAGTGAGACAGATGGAGCAGGGTAGTACAGGGATGCTCTGTACTGAGGAAAGCTGCAGGATTTCCTGGGGCTGGACGGAAGATGAATATCCTGTGAGATCATCACATTCTTGTTCACATGTGATGGACTGGGGTGAGGAAAGTGAGGTGCCCAGGACACAGGACTTAAGGAGGTGCTTACTCTTGGGTGCAGACTTGGAATAGCTTGCAATTCTGCTTCCTGGGCTATTACTTGTACCGCTATATCCTCACCCCCACCATGCTCTTGGTAACAGGGGCACTGGACCCTCCCCACCACCCTTAAGGTACCCCTCTGGCCTCAGCTCGGAATCATCCCTGGGTACTTCATGACGCATGCTATGATGTGGCCTCACTGTCATCCTTGGTCTGCAGTTCCTTCCATCATGGGTTTCATGAAAGGTGTAGGGTGGTGCCGTGAGCCCTGAGCTTGGAATCAAATGGTGTGCACGTGAGATCTGACCTCTCACCTCCTGGTGATGGCGCATCCATGGCTTTGTCCTCCCCATACTCTGTCATGTGGTGTCACCGGCCTGCCACCTAGAACCATGGTCAAGGTCAAGTTGGGTCTGTACTTTGCAAATGGCAAAGCTCTGTACATATGTCCATAATTTCTGTTGTTGCAACTTAATATTGGCATCGGCGGGTTCATTTCACATCAGAGGCCGCTGCTGCTGGCCAGTGTTAGCATCAACGCTGTGAGAAGCATTGACACAGCAGAGAGGTCATTTGGAGATGTGACAATCAAAAAGCAGTGAATTCTTTTCCCTCTAAGAGTTCCTGTCAGTGGCAGAGTCCTACAAGTTTACAAGTGAAAATCTAAATATTTAGAAAGCCTAAGCCCCTGCCTGAAAATAAAGATTAAAAATGAATATTTATGAGCTAATAGTTCTGTAATTCTGTCTTTGAATGTTTCCTTCAGTGACACACAGAAGCCTATTGTCGCCTGCTCTTTTGGCAGGAGCCAGAGCCCTGCCGGGGAGTGTATAGCTCTGTGACCTAGATGAAATCACTCACCCTCTCTGAGCCTGTCTCCTCAGCAGTAAATTAAAAGAGTAATAATTACAGTGCACATTAAATAATACAACATATACCGGGAGCCTAGCATAGTGTCAGGCACATAGTAGGTGTTCAAAAAATGTGAGCGTCTTCTATGTGTTCTGCCTTGGCTGGGAGCACTGTCATTTTTTTCTTACCAGAATTTGTCTGAAGACTCAGTGTTTTTTCCAGTTTTTTTTTTTTTTTTTATCATGGTAAAATACACATAACAAAATTTACCATCTTAACCATTTTTTAATGTACAGTTCTTTGGTGAAATACATTCACTACATTGTGCAACCTCACCACCATCCGTTTCCAGAATGCTTTTCATCTTGTAAAACTGAAACTCTGTACCTGTTAAATGATAATTCTCCATGCCCTGCCCCCGCAACCCCGGCCACTGCCATTCTACTTTCTGTCTATGAATTTGACTACTCTAGGGACCTCATATAAGTGGTTCCACACAATATTTGCCTTTTTGTGACTGGCTAAGAAAAGTTAGCATAATGTCCTCAAAGTTCACCCACGTTGTAGCATGTGTCAGAATTTCCTTCCTTTCTAGGGCTGAATAACGATCCGTTGCATGTATAGACCACATTTTGCTTATCCATTCATTCGTCAGTGCACTTACGTTGCTTCCACATAAGTCTCAGTGGTTTTTTTATATTCTATTTTGACGTCCTCTAAATCGAATTAAGAGCGCTTTATCAAAATGGAGCAGACCCTCTCTTCTTTTTACCAAACTTCGTGACTTGCTTTTACTCTCCAGTCCAGAATTTCTGTTTCCTGAGCAGCTCTCTTGCTGATCTGTCTGTAATTATCTTTCTTCAGTTGGGAACATAGCCAAGATCTGAGGGAGCTTCTCATCGTTGAAGGTTGGACTCACTATTCCTTCACTGCATCTTGGATTTGTAGGGAAGTAAAGGACCCTTGGAGCCTCCTGGTGCCAGGTCTGTCAACTGTCTTCCTTCTCCAAAAGCCTGAAGACAAACTGCACCAAAATCCCAGCAGCAGGGCAGTCTTGCCGAAAATGCTGGTACCCTGGCCACGTTCTAGACAGACTTACTTGGAACCTCAGCTTTGACCAGCCTTATCCGATTCTCCCAGGGTGATCCTCGCCTTGCTCTCTGGTCCACCTCGGCAGGGGTAGGATGACTCAAGCCGAGCAGCTCACCTTCACACGACTGTCAATGCCTTCCTTGAGGAAAGGACTGATTCTGGAACTTACGAGCCAGTGCGATTGAGGCTCCTGACTTTCTTTCCCTCAGCCCAGGGACTAGGCTAGAATTTCAGGAACTGGGCTTGGCATTTGGGGGCTGGAAGAGAGACCTGGGCACTGAAACTGAGGCTTCTTCATTCATTCACTATGTATCGGGCTGGCCAAAAAGTTCGTTCAGGTTTTCCAGTTACATCTTACAGAAAAACCCGAACACACTTTTTGGCCAACCCAATATTTATCGAGGGTCTATTCTGTGCCCTTGTGGTAGGGCCACTGCCGTGGACATAGCAGATATGACCCCTCTTTGCATATTGCTTAGAGTCTGGTTGGAGTGGCAGGTATTAATCAGAGAAGCAAACAAGGAAATGTGAAGTTGTGTATGTAAGATGGGCTATGAAGATTTGCTTCCAGGGTGGTTTTAGGAGAGGATTTGAAGTAGAGTGTCAATTGCTTTTTCTTAGTGTACTCTCTGTAAGTGGTACTTTGGCTGTAGATGTTTAGACTGTAGTGGACTGAAGCCATGTGAGACATAAGACTGGGTCATCAGTGCTTAGGCCCTGAGTCACAAACAAAATATTGGCCAGTGGTGGTGTCTTTTTAATGTCCTTATTCCTTCACTGTCCAATGGTGCAGTGCTGTGCAGAGAGAACAGCATGGGCACAAGCTCTAAGGTGGGAGATGCAGGACCAGTACCTGTAGGGAGAAGGCTAGTGTATCCGAATGCAAGGTCAAGGGAGCATGTGCTCATTGAGATGGCAAGGGAGCGACAGTAGCACCAGACCATGCCGGATCTGTGGGCCATGGTATAGATACTTGTTTTATCCTACAAGCAGTGGAAAACCACTGGTGGACTTTAACATTTTCACGGTAATAATAGGGGATGCCTTTATTGAGTGCTTACGATGTCCCAGACACTGTTCTAAGGGCTTTATGGTATTATCTCAAAGATTTCCTCAATCAGACCTATGAGACAGGGACTTCATTATCCCCATTTAACAGATGAGGAAATCTAGGTACCAGGAAGCTAAGCACCTTGTCCAAAGTCTCACAGCTAGTAAGTGGCAAAGTCCACCTTCTTAACCACTGCAGAAAGCTGTCTCCCGCTTTGAGAAGAGGTGAGTAGGAGCTAGTATTCTTTTGGGGAATGGCAGGATAAACCCAGCCTCCTGGGGGAATGCCCAGTCCTCTGCCATGGAGGTGGCCAGGCAGGGACATGTGGTGTGCCTGTGTGTACATGTGGCTCAAGGGGAAGACTTGACACCTGGCACGGGTGTCAGCCCTGTCGCTGGCCCTTATGTGGAGCTGGTGCCCGCGAACTCTGACAAGGCAGAGAAGCCCTTTTCGGCCCACATAGCTGCCTCTTGCGCAGTCTCCCGTGGGGGATTACGTGGCAGCAAACATTCAGTTTAAATGGTACCGACATTCAGTTCTGCTTCCTGCACAGGCTGTTCTGCATTGGGGAACACCAGGTGCCCCCTTGAATTAATACGGTTTGGAGTGTGCACTTCGGATGAATCCATGGCTCATAGCGGGCGGGGTGCGGGACTTGGGACGGGGTGGAATGGACTATAGATACAGACTGAGAAGGGGACACAGAGGCAGCTGCTGAGCTAAGGAAGCCACATTCTTTGGGCTGTTTGCTGAGGGAAGAGCAAAAGGTAAGGATGGAAAATCCAAATGAGCTGATTATTTCGATGAGATCTTCTCATCAGGGAAATATACTTTTAAGGAACCAAAGTCCATCACAGTAGTTCAGATTGGCTTTACAGACAATCCTGGACAGTGCCTGAGAAATGATTTGGTGTCATGGACATGGAACTGGAGAGTCAGGCACCCAGCTTTCTCTCTTTCCTTCTCTTCTCCATTGTCTTTGCCTCCTGCTTCCTTTGGTCTGTCTGCCCCCATCCTCCTTTCTGCACACTGACTTCTCTCTTGGCTTCGTTGTTGATTTCCCTGCCACGTGCTTGGAAGAGTGTATTTCTGCAGCCTGCAATGGGACTAACTCTGGCCGCCACCAACTCTGGGCCTTTGAGCTCCAACCCACCCTTTGGGCTCAGCACAGTCTCTGTCCTCCGAGCAGTTGAAGGCAGGTTGGCAGATGTGTCCATGGCGAATGGACTCCATTGACTCAGAAATGGCAGCTGTGGTTCAGGGAATTGGGGGAGTAGCTTTTAACACACAGGTTCAGGATAGAGAGGGCATGGGACATTATTAAAATTCTTCAGGGGCACCCAGACTGAGAGGTAGGGTAACCCCCTTCTAAGGGTCCCGTGTACTGTTGGAGCATTCTTATAGTTCCTGATTCTTTCCTTGGAGGCAAAAATCTGAGCCCCTGGATTGTTTGTCATTGAAGGAAAGAGCCAGACGTAGAGGCAGTAACTGATGGAAGACTCCCCCGCCCCTCACCCAGGTTAGGCAGCCCAAGGCAGTATGGCTGAGTAGCTCCATCAGCCCATCCGAGGCTGGCAATGAACCTAGCACTACAGTGATAAGACGAGAAGCTAGACAGAACAGGTCTCCATGGGAGCGTTTCTATGTTTGTATTCAGAGTACTTCGAAGAGTATTTCAATTGCTATTACTGTAGCAGATGTCTTTCATGCAAATTTTGATACCTTTCGATGAAGAAGGCTTCATCCGAATCAGTGGAGTGATTCTTTCCACCTCCCCCATGAAGCACCTAGTGCCTTTTAGGCGCATACCTTGTACACGCTGCAGAGAGAGTCTTTAAGTCGCCTTCTTCACACTTGAAGGATTTGTGAGTTCTGCATCTTGATGGGAGGCTGGAATGCCAGGAGTGGACCTCGTAAAGAGTTTGTGTTATTTTAAATATTAGCTCAGCAGGATACCTTGTCTCGGAAGCTGTGCTGGGCTCCCGGCCCTGATCCCTCTACTTGAAGACCAATGGGTTTCAAGATCTCGGGCTTCACGGGAAGCTAAAACTAAGGACTATACTTGTCAAAGCTTTGGGGTCACTGCCTTCAGAGAGCACTGCTTATAATAACCTTTGACATCTTTAAATAAGCTCCGCATTCCTGGGATCCAGCTTGGGGATGGCCATGCCAGGTGGGCAGTGGTCATCTTCCTAAACACCCCTTCAACATCCGGAATTTGTGTTCATTTTTCCTGCCCAGGGCCTAGGGCACGTTCCCTGTTCTCCCGACTCACCCAGCAGGGGCCCTCGAAGGAAGCCTACTTGGGGGTTATTGCACTAAACAGCTGACAAGGAGGCAGGGTCCAAGGGCTGGGCTCTGCAGTACCCTGTGGACCCAGGGGGCGTGGCGGTAGGACCGAGGCACCAGCCTGTCCTTCCAGGTGCCCAGGGCCCAGAGTGCTGGCCGAGGAGTCCCAGGGAGTCATGGGCCCCTGTGTCTCTGGCCTGAGTTAGAAAAGTCATTAATCACCATTACAGACAAAGAATTCAGTCAGTCCAGCCAGTCCTCACCACCAGGTCTGTCTCAGGGGCTGAGTCCCAGCCTGATGCTACTCACGACTTACAGTGGCCTCCACTCCACCTGGACCAAAAGTCTCATCCTTGCAGGGACTCACAGCGGGTCTACACAGCCCCACTCACCACTCTCGCCCTGTCTCCCATCCTTCCCTCCTTTGCACACTGGCCTCCAGCCACACTGGCCTTCTTGCTGTTCCTCAAATCAACCAGACATGATCCCTCTTTGGGGCCTGTCCTCAAGCTGTTCTGCCTGCCTGGAAAGCTCTTCTCTTAGGTACCCACTTAGCAAACTGTCTTACCTCTGCAGAGTCCTTGCTCAGATCTTACTTTCTCAATGGGACCTGCCCAAAGGTTAATATCACAACCTGTAGCACTCTCCCCCAGCACTCCCGCACCCCTTACTCTGCTGTTGTTTGTTTTCTTTTTGTTCCTTTTCCATGGCACTTATCATCTGCTAACATATTAAATAACTGACATATGTATTATGTGTTTTGTAATTTTCTCCCCTCCTCTCGCTGCCCTGCCAACTAGAAGGTAAACTCAAGGAGGGCAGGGAGTTGTGTTTGTTTGTTTACTGACATATCCCAAATGCCTAAGATAATGGCTAGTTTATATGACCGCTCAATACATAATTGTTCTGTGTGTGTGTGTGTGTGTGTGTGTGTGTGTGTGTGTGTATGTGTGTGTGTGTCTTTTTTTTTTTTTTAAGTGTTGGAAAAAAAAATTTTAGGGCAAATTGAGATACACACAGACAAATATATACACACTTCTTATAGATCAGAAAACTCTAAAAGTACATATTTACAAATTGGATTTTCTAAGTTTTATATATTTAAAATTATATATATACAAATCTAAGGGATATTTTGAATTTTTGAATTTTATTTAATTTATTTTTTTGTACAGCAGTTCTTATTAGTCATCAATTTTATACACATCACTGTATACGTGTCAATCCCAATCGCCCAATTCAGCACACCACCACCACCACCCCCCGCCGCTTTCCCCCCTTGGTATCCAAACATTTGTTCTCTACATCTGTGTCTCAACTTCTGCCCTGTAAACCGGTTCATCTGTACCATTTTTCTAGGTTCCACATACATGCGTTAATATATGGTATTTGTTTTTCTCTTTCTGATTTACTTCATTCTGTATGACAGTCTCTAGATGCATCCACGTCTCAACAAATGACTCAATTTTGTTCCTTTTTATGGCCGAGTAATATTGCATTGTATATATGTGCCACATCTTCTTTATCCATTCGTCTGTCTATGGGCATTTAGGCTGCTTCCATGACCTGACTATTGTAAATAGTGCTGCAATGAACATTGGGGTGCATGTGTCTTTTTGAATTATGGTTTTCTCTGGGTATATGCCCAGTAGTGGGATTGCTGGGTCATATGGTAATTCTATTTTTAGTTTTTTAAGGACCCTCCATACTGTTCTCCATAGTGGCTGTATCAATCTACATTCCCACCAAGAGTGCAAGAGGGTTCCATTTTCTCCACACCCTCTCCAGCATTTGTTGTTTGTAGACTTTCTGAGGAGGCCCATTCTAACTGGTGTGAAGTGATACTTCATTGTAGATTTGCATTTCTCTAATAATTAGTGATGTTGAGCAGCTTTTCATGTGCTTCTTGGCCATCTGTATGTCTTCTTTGGAGAAATGTCTATTAAGGTCTTCTGCCCATTTTTGGATTGGGTTGTTTGTTTCTTTAATATTGAGCTGCATGAGCTGTTTATATATTTTGGAGATTAATCCTTTGTCCATTGATTCGTTTGCAAATATTTTCTCCCATTCTGAGGGTTGTCTTTTCGTCTTGTTTATGGTTTCCTTTGCTGTGCAAAAGCTTTGAAGTTTCATTAGGTCCCATTTGTTTATTTTTGTTTTTATTTCCATTACTCTAGGAGGTGGATCAAAACAGACCTTGCTGTGATCTATGTCAAAGAGTGTTCTTCCTATGTTTTCCTCTAAGAATTTTATAGTGTCCGGTCTTACATTTAGGTCTCGAACCCATTTGGAGTTTCTTTTTGTGTATGGTATTAGGGAGTGTTCTAATTTCATTCTTTTACATGTAGCTGTTCAGTTTTCCCAGCACCACTTATTGAAGAGACTGTCTTTTCTCCATTGTATATCCTTGCCTCCTTTGTCATAGATTAGTTGACCGTAGGTATGTGGGTTTATCTCTGGGCTTTCTATCTTGTTCCATTGATCTATGTTTCTGTTTTTCTGCCAGTACCATATTGTCTTGATTACTGTAGCTTTGTAGTATAGTCTGAAGTCAGGGAGTCTGATTCCTCGAGCTCCGTTTTTCTTTCTCAAGACTGCTTTGGCTATTCGGGGTCTTTTGTGTCTCCATACAAATTTTAAGATTTTTTGTTCTAGTTCCATAAAAAATGCCATTGGTAGTTTGATAGGGATTGCATTGAATCTGTAGATTGCTTTGGGTAGTAGAGTCATTTTCACAATATTGATTCTTCCAATCCAAGAACATGGTATATCTCTCCATCTGTTGGTATCATCTTTAATTTCTTTCATCAGTGTTTTATAGTTTTCTGCATACAGGTATTTTCTCTCCCTAGGTAGGTTTATACCTAGGTATTTTATTCTTTTTGTTGCAATGGTAAATGGGAGTGTTTTCTAATTTCTCTTTCAGGTTTTTCATCATTAGTGTATAGGAATGCAAGAGATTTCTGTGCATTAATTTTGTATCCTGCAGCTTTACCAAATTCATTGATTAGCTCTAGTAGTTTTCTGGTAGCATTTTTAGGATTCTCTATGTATAGTATCATGTCGTCTGCAAACAGAGACAGTTTTACTTCTTCTTTTCCAATTTGTATTCCTTTTATTTCTTTTTCTCCTCTGATTGCCGTGGCTAGGACTTCCAAAACTATGTTGAATAATAGTGGTGAGAGTGGACATCCTTGTCTTGTTCCTGATCTAAGAGGAAATGCTTTCAGTTTTTCACCATTGAGAATGATGTTTGCTGTGGGTTTGTCGTATATGGCCTTTGTTATGTTGAGGTAGGTTCCCTCTGTGCCCACTTTCTGGAGAGTTTTTATCATAAATTCGTGTTGAATTTTGTCGAAAGCTTTTTCTGCATCTATTGAGATGATCATATGGTTTTTATTCTTCAATTTGTTAATATGGTGTATCACATTGATTGATCTACGTATATTGAAGAATCCTTGCATTCCTGGGATAAATCCCACTTGATCATGGTGTATCAACCTTTTAATGTCTTGTTGGATTCTGTTTGCTGGTATTTTGTTGAGGATTTTTGCATCTATATTCATGAGTGATATTGGTCTGTAATTTTCTTTTTTTGTAGTATCTTTGTCTAGTTTTGGTGTCCGGGTGATGGTGGCCTCATAGAATGAGTTAGGGAGTGTTCCTTCCTCTGCAATTTTTTGGAAGAGTTTGGGAAGGATGGGTGTTAGCTCTTCTGTAAATGTTTGGTAGCATTCACCTGTGAAGCTCTCTGGTCCTGGACTTTTGTTTGTTGGAAGATTTTTAATCACAGTTTCAATTCATTACTAGTGATTGGTCTGTTCATATTTTCTATTTCTTCATGGTTCAGTCTTGGAAGATTATACGTTTCTAAGAATTTGTTCATTTCTTCCAGGTTGTCCAATTTATTGGCATAGAGTTGCTTGTAGTAGTCTCTTAGGATGCATTGTATTTCTGCGGTGTCTGTTGTAACTTCTCCTCTTTCATTTCTAATTTTATTGATTTGAGTCCTCTCCCTCTTTTTCTTGATGAGTCTGGATAATGTGTTATCTATTTTGTTTATCTTCTCGAAGAACCAGGTTTTAGTTTTATTGATCTTTGCTATTGTTTTCTTTGTTTCTATTTCATTTATTTCTGCTCTGATCTTCATGATTTCCTTCCTTCTGCTAACTTTGGGTTTTGTTTGTTCTCGTTTCTTTAGTTCCTTTAGGTGTAAGGTTAGATTGTTTACTTGAGATTTTTCTTGTTTGTTGAGCTAGGCTTGTATAGCTATCAACTTTCCTCTTCCTGCTTTTCCTGCATCCCATAGGTTTTGGATTGTCGTGTTTTCATTGTCATTTGTCTCTAGGTTTTTTTTGATTTCCTCTTTGATTTCTTCAGCGATCTCTTAGTTATTTAGTAACGTATTGTTTAGCCTCCATGTGTTTGTGTTTTTTACATTTTTTTTTCTTGTAGTTCATTTCTAATCTCATCGCGTTGTGGTCAGAAAAGATGCTTGATATGATTTCAATTTTCTTAAATTTACTGAGGCTTGATTTGTGGCCCAAAATGTGATCTATCCTGCAGAATGTTCTGTGCGCACTTGAGAAGCAAGTGAAATCTGCTGTTTTTGGATGGAATGTCCTATAAATATCAATTAAATCTATCTGGTCTATTGTATCATTCAAAGCTTCTGTTTCCTTATTTATTTTCATTTTGGATGATCTGTCCATTGGTGTAAGTGAGGTGTTAAAGTCCCCCACTATTATTGTGTTACTGTCAATTTCCTCTTTTTTAGCTGTTAGCAGTTGCCTTATGTATTGAGGTGCTCCTATGTTGGGTGCATATATATTTATAATTGTTATATCTTCTTCTTGGATTAATCCCTTGATCGTTATGTAGTGTTCTTCCTTGTCTCTTGTAACATTCTTTATTTTAAAGTCTATTTTATCTGATATGAGTATTGCTACTCCAGCTTTCTTTTGATTTCCATTTGCATGGAATATCTTTTTCCATCCCCTCACTTTCAGTCTGTATGTGACCCTAGGTCTGAAGTTGGTCTCTTGTAGACAGCATATATATGGATCTTGTTTTTGTATCCATTGAGCAAGCCTGTGTCTTTTGGTTGGAGCATTTAATCCATTCACATTTAAGGTAATTATCGATAGGTATGTTCCTGTGACCATTTTCTTAATTGTTTTGGGTTTGTTTTTGTAGGTCCTTTTCTTCTCTTGTGTTTCCCACTTAGAGAAGTTCCTTTAGCATTTGTTGTAGAGCTGGTTTGGTGGTGCTGAATTCTCTTAGGTTTTGCTTGTCTGTAAAGCTTTTGATTTCTCCATTGAATCTGAACGAGATCCTTGCCGAGTAGAGTAATCTTGGTTGTAGTTTCTTCCCTTTCATCACTTTAAGTATATCATGTCACTCGCTTCTGGCTTGTAGAGTTTCTGCTGAGAAATCAGCTGTTAACCTTATGGGAGTTCCCCTGTATGTTATTTGTTGTTTTTCTCTTGCTGCTCTCAATAATTTTTATTTGTCTTTAATTTTTGCCAGTTTGATTACTATGTGTCTTGGCGTGTTTCTCCTTGGGTTTATCCTGTATGGGACTCGCTGTGCTTCCTGGACTTAAGTGGCAATTTCCTTTCCCATGTTAGGGAAGTTTTCAACTATAATCTCTTCAAATATTTTCTCTGGTCCTTTCTCTCTCTCTTCTCCTTCTGGGACCCCTATAATGTGAATGTTGTTGCGTTTAATGTTGTCCCAGAGGTCTCTTAGGCTGTCTTCATTTCTTTTCATTGTTTTTTCTTTATTCTGTTCTGCAGCAGTGAATCCCGCCATTCTGTCTTCCAGGTCACTTATCCGTTCTTCTGCCTCAGTTATTCTGCTATTGATTCCTTCTAGTGTAGTTTTCATTTCAGTTATTGTATTGTTCATCTCTGTTTGTTTGTTCTTTAACTGTTCTAGGTCTTTGTTAAACATTTCTTGCGTCTTCTTGATCTTTGCCTCCATTGTTTTTCTGAGGTTCTGGATCATCTTCACTATCATTATTCTGAATTCTTTTTCTGGAAGGTTGCCTATCTCCACTTCATTTAGTTGTTTTCTGGGGTTTTATCTTGTTCCTTCATGTGGTACATAGCCCTCTGCCTTTTCATCTTGTCTATCTTTCTGTGAATGTGGTTTTTGTTCCACAGGCTTCAGGATTGTAGTCCTTCTTGCTTCTGCTGTCTGTCCTCTGGTGGATGAGCTCAATACATAATTGTTAACTCAAGTTGAGTGAATCTTTGGTTTAACTATAATACCTTCAAAGACCCTCTCTAATGTTGTAAATTCAGGTCTAACTGGACCATTTGATGATATCCTACAAAGTTCTAGGCGTTTCCAAGGGGTCTTATATACATGGACACATTTCAGATTCACAATGAGCCTTTCCTCTTGGTGATGTAACTGAGTCTTGTTAGAAGTCACCAGCTGCTAAACATCACAGCTGTAAACCAGCCCTATGCACCCAAGATCATGTCCACACTGTTAAGTCTTCCAGAATTCAGAGTTTTTCTTTTTGTTCTCCTTGAGACTTTACTGATAAGATTCAAAACAATTTCTTTCCATCCCTAACCTCCTCTCAAGTGAAAGGTAGGGGAAGGGTTATATCTATAAAGAAACACAAGAATTCGTGAAGTACACTTTACTATGAGGCAAGAAAAGAAAGGCAGAATCCCAAAGCCAATTTCCCTTCCAGCCTGCAGCTTGGCATCTCCCTACAGTGGATGGCTAATGAGGCACAGCTCTGGAAGACCAGGCAGTCAGATGTCCACCACGTAGGTTTTACTCTCCATCCCCAGCTGAGGACACCAAGTCATTGTCTTTGCAGTAAGCCCCGCTCACATGTGCCATGTAGAGTCGATGGAATCAGAGGGAGAGCAGAGTGACTAGGAGGGACTGAGGTCCCTGTCTCCAAAGGCATTCTAGATGATTCCCCAATGACCCCTAGCATTGCCTCCAGGGCATGTGTCACTCAGGTGGGACACAAGGAAGAACTGGGTAGAGATGGTTATCATTGACAAGTTAGAACTCCTTGGGAGCCACAGGTGCAGAGATGGATCCTACTGGCCACAAAAAGGATCAGGCTGGGAAGGGAAGAAGGTGCCAGAGTCTCTGGGGAGCTGGGACATCGGATCTGTATCTTCATCTGCAGAGGGCATGGGCTTTTTAAAAGGGGAGAAACCACCTTAGCCCACACTTAGCAACCTCTCAGTTCTGGGGTAGACTGCAGGGGTGGGGTGGGTGGGGTTGGGACATGTGACGTGTGTCTCTGCAGAGATAGTAAGCCTGGGTACCACCCCCTGCCAGTGAGCATCCAAAGGAGGGAAGAGAAGCCTGGTCGAGGCGTCAGGAGACCTGGGCTGCCCCTCACGGGTGTCGTGTGGCCCTTCGGCATCAATTCTGTGTCCAGTAGGGGAGGGGAGGCGTTGAAGCTGTGGTCCACAAGTTCCTGCTGCCATTGGCTGGGCTGTGGCCAGGCTGAAGGACAGCATCCCAGTCTCTTATGTGGCAGCTTGGTGGAATCCCCTGAGGCAGGAGAGAGGACCTGGGCAGATAGCAAGCAGCCTGGAGCTGCCTGCAGGCTGGGGAGGAGCCTAACTCCTGGGCTCCACCCCCCACGTGGGAGGGAACAGTGTGTTGGAAGCACCAGTTCAACGTGGTTCTTAGCATCCATGCCACACTCGGTGCTACCAGATGCGTTCCCACAAAACCTGCCTCGTTTTGTCCACTCACCAGTCCTCATAGGAACCCAAAGTTCAGTGCTGTTACTACTTGTTCTAGACCATGCATTCTTAACAAGGGTGCTATTGCCCCCAAGAGGTGAAAAATTGTTCTTGGGGTAGGGGTGGTGAAAAAAATCTTCCTCTTCATATGCATTTCACGCTATACGTAAAGTACCAAAACAGTTATGCAGGTATGTGTAGAGTCCATATACAGCTAGACAACATACCTGTAGAATTAAAATTTCATGGGGAAAATTTTGCTAGTCACTCTTGACTGTTAAGCCCTTGATCTGTGGCTAATCAGAATCAAGATGTGCAGGAAGTGTAAAGTACACACAGATTTCAACCAGTAGGAAAACAGAATGTAAAATATCTCATTAATAACGGTGTGTTGATTATATGTTGAAATAATAACATTGTGGATACCTTAGTTTAAGTGAAATATATTATTAAAATAAATATCACCTATTTCTTTAAAATATTTTTTAATTTTAAAGAAATATAAATTATTTCTTAGGAAATATAAAATTACAGATGTGGCTCACATTCTATTTCTAGTGGGCAGTACTGCTCCAGACAACCGTCTGTTAAGAGGAAGCATCAGGATTTGCACCTAGGTTTTCTGGTTCCCTCCCAAGCTGTTTCGTAATCCCACAGCTGCCTTCTCAAGAAGATCTACCTGCTGTGTGACCTTAGATGTGCCTCTTAACCTCTCTGAGCCTTGGTTTCTCCTGACTGTTTGTAAATGGAAAAACTCCCTCTGGCTGTAAGTTTCTATTCTAGACCCAGCTGAGAGCCTAGGGTCACCATAGAATAGGAGGTTCCTAATGACCTATCTCACCAGAAATGACAGTTCCATAAATAGCAATGTCACCTGCTGTGTGTCTGCTTCTGGGGAAATACCACATTTGCAAGATTAGAAGAGGAGCTTCTCACCTGAGACCAACAGAAAAGAGTGTTAGAATAAAAGATCATTTTAATGAAAAAGGAAGAAAAACAAAAGCTTTCATCTCTTGTGGGGAGGAGGAGATACAACCAAAAAAAAAAAAAATAGACTTTCACAAAGCCTTCCCATAATAATAGGGGCTAATGATACATCTTACAAATGCTGTTTTGCTAGATAGAACTGATGCTCAGACCTCCAGTATGTCCACCCTTTTTTCCCCCTTTCCTAATGCCTAATTTAGGGGAGGTGGGAGAGAAAAGTCAATTCTATTTTAATTTCATGAGAAAAATCCTGAATGAAGGAAAAATGTGATGGAGTGAAACTTCAGCCCTCAGCCCCCTGCTGACCCAGAATGTGTGATTATGTGATCAATGGATTTCTCCAAGGAAAGGCTGTGCAAATCTGCCCCCTGCCTTCACCTTCTGACAAGGAGGCCAGAAGTTCCAAGCTGGAAGGAGGAAGGCTCTGGGGGGTGTGGAAAATTCAGTCAGGTAGAAGCCCACTGGTCTCCCTCCAATCTCCAAATTTACTTCCACCCTAGCTCTCCTTAACTTTGGCATCCCTGTCCCCAGCTCTCTAACCAGGAGCTCTCCGTGTCCTTCCAAACTCCAGGTGTGTCCTCTCACTCCAGCTGACCTTTTGCCAAACAGGTTTCCCCCAGCAGTTTCTGGTCTCCCAGACCCTGGAAGCAAGACTGGCCACTCATCATGGCACTGAGGCACTCGTCAGAGCACTGAGGTTAGTTAAGCAGGTGGACTCTAGATTCCCACTGCCTGAGTTCCAGGTCTGGCCCTGCCACTTACTACCTGTGAGAACCCTGCAAAATTACTTATTCTCCCCGTGCCTCCGTTTCCTCATCTGTAAAATGGGGAGAATAATGGTACCAGACTCAGAAACTTGTGGTGATTAAATGAGTCATTCATGGACAGCGCTTGGCATGGCTCCTGGCAGAGTTGAATGGCAATAAGTATTAACTCATATTGTTATTGCAATGAATTTCTACAAGGAAGTGAGAAGCAGAGGGTTGAGCCTTTGACTTCTGACCTGTGGTTCCATGATTCCAGACTAGCCAATCAATGTGACTTAGCAAACGTTTATTTTTGTTCTTTCTTTTCTAAAATATTTAATTTTAAAATACTTTTAGACTTACAGAAAAATTGCAAAATTAGTACAGTTCCCACAGTGTTAGCATCACACATGGCCACAGTGAAATGTATGAAACGAGGAAATTAACACCGATGAATATTTTAAACTACAATATGTGAATACTGTAATCTACAGACCTTATTTAAGTTTAACTTTGTTTTCCCACTGATGTCCTATTTCCAATCCAGGATCCTACATTGATTGCAATTATTATTATTATGCCTTCGTTTCCCCCTAGTCTGGGACAGCCCCTCAATCTTTGCCTTTTGTGACCTTGGCACTTTTGAAGAGTACTGGTCCATCATTGTGTAGACTGTTCTTTAATTCAGGTTATGCGTTTTTGGCAAAACTACCACATAAAGGATATCACTTCCTCCAGAGCCTCTTATCGGGAGGCACCTGATGTCCATAGTTCTCATTACTAGAGTTGTTAACTTTGATCACTTGGTTAAGAAGGTAGCATGTATTTATTGAGCATATACTATGTTTCCTTTTGGGGCTACAAAAGTGAATAAAATGGTATCCGTGCTCTCAAGAAACTCTCCAGTCTAATGGACAAATGATGTTCTACTTACTATTGTTGTGCAACAAACCACCCCCAAATTTAGTGGCATCAAACAACAACCTTACAATGCTCACAGGTTCTGTGGGTCAGGAATTTGAAAAAGCCTGGCCTGTTTCAGCCCCATGACATCTAGGGGCTCAGCCAAGAAGACTCAAAGGGCCGGGAGTGACTGGTCAGCTGAGAACTGGAAGCGTCTGGAGGCTCGCTCACTTAGCAGTCTGGTGCCTGGACAGTAGAACTCAGACTTGGTTCAGCTGGGCCTCTTCATGTGCCCTGTGCTTCCTCACAGCATGGCCATCCCACAGGCTTAAACTTACACAGCAGTTTAGATGCTGTAGACTTGAGCAACCCCTGTGAACAGGTCAGAAGCTGCATAGCCTTTTTTTTTTTTTTAATACATTTCTTTCTTTATTTTTGTCTGCATTGGGTCTTCATTGCTGCCCGGGGGCTTTCTCTAGTTGCAACGAGCAGGGGCAACTCTCGGCTGCAGTGCGCGGACTTTTTGTTGTGGTGGCTTCTCTTGTTGCAGAGCACGGGCTCTATGTGCGAGGGCTTCAGTAGTTGTGGCACACGGGCTCAGTAGTTGTGGCTCGCAGGCTCAGTAGTTGTGGCGCACGGGCTTAGTTGCTCCGTGGCATGTGGGATCTTCCCAGACCAGGGCTCGAACCCGTGTCCCATGCATTGGCAGGCGGATTCTTAACCACTGCGCCACCAGGGAAGCCCTGCATTGCCTTTTATGATCCAGTCTCAGAAGCCACACAGCACCATTTCCTCCACACTCTGTTGGTCAGAGCAGTCACAAGTTCTCTTAGACTCAAGAGGGAGACATAAGTTCTACCCCTTGGTGGGAGGGCTGTCCAGGATATGTGGCCATTTTTATAAAGCACCAAAAATAGGAAAGCACTGAAGGGCCTTTCTACTTATACAGAGGTGGAAACTCAGACCCCAGAGGACAAGAGCTTCAGCAACTGAGGCCTCGTTCATGATTCAATACATAATTGAATTGAGTCAGTCCCTCTGTGGGGAGGCAGGCCCAGACAGACCCACTGCAGAGCCCTAGAGCCTGACGGTTGCCGATACCCACAGCCAGTGGTCCCCCTGGCAACTGGTCACGTACATGCCCAGAGGGCTAAGGGCAAAGTGGCAGCTCTGGGTGGAAAATGCTGGACTTTGGCATCAGAAGGACTTCATTTCAAACCCAGCTGTACCACATTCTGAGTTTATTACATTTTCGTTATTAATCCTCATTTATTTGCGAACCTCATTGACTTCTACTCTGTGCCAAGCTGGGTGTTGGCAGTTATAACAACGAATAATTAGCATCCAGGCCTTGCCCTCATTGAAGGATTTCCCCCAGCTATCTCTGCCAGAAAGGCCATGGGTGGGGCGGCAGGGTTCCAGGGAGCAGGGTCAAGGGATTATTCAACTTCTCTCTCATCTCCATGCCCAGAGCCAACCGGAGAGGAATTGGTCATGCAACTTAGCAACTTAACCAGGTTAAACTCAGCAGAACAGCGGTCAGCTGAGTGTGAAGTTGGAAGGCAAGCAGCTTATACTTAGAAACCTGAGAAATATTGCAATGCAGAGTACAAGCAATTGGGAATATCACTAGACAGACTCATTAAGCAAAAAGACTTCTATGAAAATAATAAAATCATAGCACCCAGGACACCGCAGCACGAGATTAAAAGCTGAAAGGAGGTTTAAGCTTCATATTATTAAGCTGCATTATGACAGTTTAGGAAGAAAAAGCTTAGAGCCATCAGAGTTGAAGGTGGCCCCGTTATGGGAATCTGACAGCATCTTTGAAATTCAGAGCAGGTTGAAAGAGTGAACTGTCAGAATATCCCTCCCCTGTGGGGGAGAGGAGGGGAGAGGAGGAAACGGAGAAGTAGTCCAGTGGTGAGGCTTGGAGGGGCTGAGATGCTAGTAGGGGGATCATGTATTGACAGAAAGACACCACCTGAAGTCTGCCTGGGATCTGAGGGGCAGGGTGGTGATTTAAGGAGGAGAGTGGGGCGTGCATGGAAAGCACTCAATACATGTTAATTCTTGTTATTATCACCTACTGGCCAACTTTTCAGTTTTGGTTGCTGGGTGGTGAATACTAATGACCCTGGACCAGTTGTATTCGGAGCTTGCTTTCTCCTAGTGTTTGATCCCAGAGCCACCAGGAAACCATCTGAAAGTGGAAAACAGGATATTGATTGGAAATCAGCAAAAGCCAAGTTGGGCAAACATCTTTTAATCCTGGCGACCAAGGGAGTCCACACAAGACTAGAACAAGCTCCCTGTAGGGTCCTGGGCGATACTGATGGTATTTTGTCTATAGACCACAATTTTAGTAGCACTATTCTTAAATACAGGTATGATGCTATATCCCTCCCATTTAATGACTCTATACTGCCCTCAAGATAAAATCCAAGCATTTGAACATTCACGTAAAGACTTCCATGACCTGACCTCAATGCAGGACTGTCACAAACCGTTGCATGGGTTGTACACTATACCACCAAGGGGATGAAACCCACTAAGCTACCTCCTGTATCTGTCAGGAGGGCTATGACTAGGCATTAAGAAAGGCATATTGGGTTTCCCTGGTGGCACAGTGGTTGAGAGTCTGCCTGTCGATGCAGGGGACACGGGTTCGCGCCCTGGTCCGGGAAGATCCCACATGCCGCGGAGCAGCTGGGCCCCTGAGCCATGGCCTCTGAGCCTGCGCGTCCGGAGCCTGTGCTCTGCAACGGGAGAGGCCACAACAGTGAGAGGCCCGCGTACCGCAAAAAAAAAAAAAAGAAAGGCATATTTTTTCCTTCTCACAATGGTACTTTCAGCTCATTGAAATACAGGGGGTTGGGAATGGGGGTTGGGGGTCAGCATCTGCCTAGAGAAATGCCTTTTTCTTATTTGCACAAAAGCACTCATAGGTCAGTAGCCATCCTGCCCAAGGGCATCTCTCTGGCCTCCTCTTCCTTCACTCTCTGACTCCCATCACTTCCCCCCATCCCCTCTCCCACCCCCTTCATCTGGCTAACACCTTCACACTCTATGGTGAAGACTACTGGACCCCAGAAGCCTTCTCTATTAGATGCTCCCAAGAACCATTTTCCCTTCCTTCAAAGCAGTAATCTACACGTGCCTTTATGACTCATTCCTGTGGTCATGCCCATCTCCTGCACTGGACTGTAAGTTTCTGAAGGCTCTCCAGTTCTTAGCACAGGGCCAGGTCCAGAGCTCACTGAATATTTGTTGTAGATTCTATTCTACAGCCAAAGAGACCTCACAGGTACCAAAACCCAGCATGCCACATTTTGTTGTGGTTTCTTAAACATCTTATTTTGAAATAATTCTAAATTTACCCCCAAAAATGTTGCAAAAATAGTACAGGGAATTCCGTACCCTTCACACAACTTCCTCAAACGTTAACATCTTCCCTAACCATGGTATGTTTATCAAAACTGAGACTTCACAGGGGCGTCCCTGGTGGCACAGTGGTTAGGAATCCGCCTGTCAATGCAAGGGACATGGGTTCAAGCCCTGGTCCGGGAGGATCCCACGTGCTGCAGAGCAACTAAGCCCGTGCGCCACAACTACTGAGCCTGCGCTCTAGAGCCCACAAGCCACAACTACTGAGCCTGCGCACCACAACTACTGAAGCCCGTGCGCCTAGAGCCCGTGCTCCGCAACAAGAGAAGCCACCGCAATGAGAAGCCCACGCACTGCAACGAAGAGTAGCCCCCGCTCGCCGCAACTAGAGAAAGCCCTCGCTCAGCAACGAAGACCCAACGCAGCCAAAAATAAATAAATTAATTAATTGAAAACAAAAACTGAGACTTCACATCTGTGCATTACTATTGACTGAACTCCAGACCTTTTTTTTTTCCCCCAGATTTCCCAAGCTTTTCCCTAGGTGTTTTTTTCTCCTTCTAGGTTCCCACATACCATTGAGGTGTTGTGTCTCCTTATTTTCCTCGAATCTATGACAGTTTCTCGGGCTTTTCTTTTCTTTTCTTTTTTTTGCAGTACGCGGGCCTCTCACTGTTGTGGCCTCTCCCGTTACAGAGCATAGGCTCTGGACGCGCAGGCTCAGTGGCCATGGCTCACGGGCCCAGCCGCTCCGCGGCATGTGGGATCCTCCCGGACCGGGGCACGAACCCGTGTCCCCTGCATCGGCAGGCGGACTCTCAACCACTGTGCCACCAGGGAAGTCTCGGGCTTTTCTTGTCTTTATGACTCTGACATTTTTTAAGAGTGATGACCATTTCTCAGTCTGAGCTAGTCTGATATTATCTCATGGGTGGACGGAGGTTCTGGGGAAGAAGACCACAGATGGTATGCATGCTTCCCATCACATACCAGAGAGCCCTTGATCTCAACGTGACTGACTTGTCATTAGCAACGTTGACCTTGATCCTTTGGTTAAGCCCTTGTCTGCCAGATCTCTTCGCGTTAAAGCTACATTTTTCCCTTTTCCATCGTAAGTCACTAGCTCCAGCCCACACTCAAGGAGAGAGAAATTAGGCTCCACCTTCTGGGCGGAGGGTTATCAAAGAACTTGTGGTCTTATTACATTTGGGGAGAGATAAGGTTATGCAAATATTCCATTTCTCCTTCATTTAACCCACCCACTTTAGCATTCAGTAGTGAATCCTACCTTCAGCAACTATCACTGTGATATGCCAGTGGTGAGTTTCCAGTTCCTTCCAGCATGCTGTTCTAGGATACTTTTCCTTGGCATGTGCCGTATATCATAGTTCTTCTGCTCAATCGCCTTCATGCTTTAGGGCTCAGATCCAGCATTCTCAGCCCTGGCTGCCCAATCAAATCTCCTGGAGAACTTTAAAAATGTACTGATGTCCAGGTCTTTGTAGCCAAAACGTTCGATTCAATTAGTGTGGAGTGGGTGCAGGCATTGGTACTTTTTGAAAGGTCTTCAGGGCATGTGCTTTGGAATCCAGGCTGAGGACCACTAGCCTAGACCAATGCTCTTGCAGCTTCTCTGGGATGCTGTCCTCACTCTCTATGGCAGAAGCAGTTACTCCCAGATCTGTGTTCCCAAAGGCTTTGGTTACCTGCAAGATCTACCAATGCCTCTGTTGGTCCCCAAAGTCAGGAACTGGGTCTTCTTCACCAGTGTTTCTCAAGAGCTCAGAACAGAGTCCAGCACAGAATTGGTTCTTGGTGAACATCTGTTGATGGAGAGAATGATTCAGTCACAATGGAAGCAAAAGCAGTAGTTGTCTGTGTACAGAAGTGGCAAGTCCCTGCACTCCCTCACTGGTTCAGCAGTGTTAGAAACCCAGGAACAGCAATATGTGTGTTGGTCATAATCATTTTTCTGCTCTTACTCTACTCCTCAGCTCTCTAGGAAATACAAGGGTCCAATGGCCAAGAAGTCACTGGCATGTACATTGCGGCCATCTGTGCGTTCACACTGTTCTTCAGAAGGAAACATGTTCGCATTTTATCTTTAAATTGTCAGCGAACCAAAGCATCAACACTACACTTCTAACAAGAGGAGATTACCTTGAACTGGTCTCCTTTTATACATTTGCCTTGGAAGTCAAGAAGATGGAAGAGACCATGCCTGTAAACACTTTTACAATAGGTAAAAAAAGAGGGACAAAAGATTTTAACCAGTTGTTCTGAGTTTTAAAAAAATTAACCTTTATCCATTGAACTGACCAAGTCTATCTATTTTACCTGTAGCCTTGTTAAAACTCTGCTATCTTGAGACTTCCAGAAAATGGACTGGAAACCATTTGGAGAAAGTCAGGAGCAGATGGAATGGATAACATAGGGTACTGAACCCTCCCTTCCCCAAAAGGTTTAGGATGAAGACACCACATGCATAGTAGCAAGAGGAGAGGATGCTAAGCCATAGAGGGTGCTTCTGGAGCGTCAAGCTGTAGGTGGGCAGGTCTTGACCCAGTTTATGCTATCAACACTGACAGTCGATGCCATTGTGGGTTTCCTCAATAGGGGTCATCTGTTAGGGCATGAGCTCTGTGAATAGCAATCAGGTCCTTCCAGGGCATCCCTGTGTTTCCAAATAGACGTATCCAGGTTCTTGCTGCATCGTGGTACCCACTGTGGTAAAACTGAGGCATCAGAGAACACTTCGTGAATGGCGGGTCACCATCTGTCCTTCCAGCAAGCTGCCTGATTGCACGCAGAGCTGTCCTCACCCTGGCTCGCACTTGGACCATGTCACCTCTCTTGGCCTCAGTTTCCTCAGCTGAGGAATGGGAATAACCATAAAGAATCCACACCATTTTTTTTTAAGGATTAAATGAGATGAATTTTATGTGAGTCCCTCTTCACAGTGCCTGGCACAGAGTAAGTGCTCCAAAATGGTGTTTTTTTCATGACTGCATCTTCTAACAACCTGCTTCTGAGTCCTGGCCACTTCCCTCAGCTCTACTTTCTCTCATATCTTCCCTTAACCACCATCCACCATCTCATCCTCAGGCCCAGAAACTTGTCAACTGCTCTCTTTGAACGTGGAACCTCTGTGGTCTAACCCTGTACCTGGCCCAGTGCCTGGAGCACAGCCTGGCTCAATCTAAGCACGTTCAATACGCAAGCAGGCCCTTCCTGATGGGCTCTTTGAGGGAAATTGTTTTATGTTCTCCCCACCTGTCTTGCCCCCTCCTCGTCAGCCCACGGTGGAAGGGCTGCCTGTTCTTCCCAAGATGTTCCCTGGTCCATGGCAGCTGGCGCCTTGATGCACAGGCTAAAGTCACTCATGGACTCCCCCCTGGGGCCTTACTTCTGAACAAAGGGGCTGCCTTCCAGGAGTAAAGAAGCTGCAGGTCATTCTGCAATATAAATCAAGACAGAAACTGGAATTAAAAGGAGTATTTTACCCTTCAAGAGCCCAAGACTCTAGGAGGTTAAGCAAATTGCTCAAGCCGCATAACCTGGTTTGATCATTCATTCATTTATCCAAGGGGAAAAATGCGGAGCAAAAACCACATAAGATCTTTGCTCTCTTAGAGCTTAAAGTCTAGTCCAGGGCTCAGCAGACTCTTTCTATACAGGGTCAGAGAGTAAATATGTTAGACTCTGTGGAGTTACAAC
Organism: Orcinus orca; assembly: GCF_937001465.1. Classification (NCBI taxonomy): domain Eukaryota; kingdom Metazoa; phylum Chordata; class Mammalia; order Artiodactyla; family Delphinidae; genus Orcinus; species Orcinus orca. The sequence goes on from NC_064574.1 coordinate 18,367,414, forward strand.
TACCTAATTCTGCCTTTGTAGTGTGTCAGCAGTTATCACAGACAGTACAGAAATAATGGTGAGGTTGTGTTCTGGTCAGATTTTATTTACAAAAAGAGACGATGAACCAAATCTGGCTTTCAGGCTTTACTTTTTCGACTTCTGGGCTGATGGAAAAGGGACTCATCAATGAAATAATTTCATGGTTCAGTATAAAAGTAGTGGGGAGTCATTAACGAGGTGAAGGGAAGGAAAAAAGTGTCTGAGCTGGCAGAACAGCTGGTGCAAAAGCCCTGTGGCAAAAGGGACCATGGCTCTTTTCAGACACTGAAATAAGGCCTGGAATGCAAGATAGAAGGGCAGGAGGGGACTTCCCTGGTGGTCCAGTGGATAAGCCTCCACGCTCCCAATGCAGGGGGCCTGGGTTCCATCCCTGGTCAGGGAACTAGATCCCACATGCACACTGCAACTAAGAGTCCGCATGCCACAACTAAGACCTGGCGCAGCCAAAATAAATAAATAATGAATAATTTTTTTTAAAAAAGATAGAAGGGCAGGAGAGGCCAGCTCATGCAGTGAGGTGATGGAGAAACACAGGGTAAGAATGTGGTCCTAATTCCGAAAGCTATGGGAAACCATTGCCCTTTTGATTCCAGGGGGTGACTGGATTCTTGTTATGAAGGGCTCACTCTGGCTTGTGGCTGGGGATCCCACTGAGAGCGACCAGGAGAGACTGGGGTGGCCCTGAGCACTTCATTGCAGCCAGAGCGCCATCCCTGGAGCCCAGGGCTGTTGTGCAGCTCAGCACTCTTTCCCCTACTACCTCCTTACTTTATGTTTGCTATTCTAACAAATCTTCCTCTCTCTCCACTTCCAAGTGAAGAGTCACATTGCAGGATGCATTTTACGGTCCCAGCTCCATCCCATTCCATTTTTCTCACCTTCCTTCTTTCCCCCCCACCCCCAGCCCGATCCCGCACTAACTTCGTAAAACTTGAAAGTTAAATTTTTCAAAGACTGTTTCTGACAAAGCAGTGGGAATTAGATTTGGTGAAGCCCTTCATAAAAAATTGAAGACATGCTATATTAACATACATTGATTTATTCATAGTGTTTCATTACAAGTAAGTGAGGATCCTGTAATAGCAGGAAAGGTTAGGAGAGCAGGGGAGCACAGTATATTATATTGACAGCTAGGTGGAAATTGAGTCGCTTCTGGATTGAATTTGGAGCACAGAAAAGGAATTGGCTAGTAAATAAGGCATGAATTTTACCACCCATTGTCTGTATATCAATGTAGTTGTCATCAGCCCAGGCAGGGGACGGGGGCAGAATTTGCAAAGGATGCTCTAGTACGTCTTCTCCCCTGGTGGCCTGGGTTAGCAGACACAGGCAGAGCTCTCCAAACATCTGCCGCCTTCTGCTGCTGGGGAAAGCTGGAATCCAGCTGCACACAGCTCTCCTGTTTGTTCACCACTATCCAGTCAACACGGGACTCTGCTTGGTCCTCCCAAGCCTTTCCCCACCCCAGGTCTTTGCCTGGTTAGCTCCCTCTGCCTAGAATCTAGAGTGCTCCTAGACTCTGTATCACCCCCAGGTATTAGTTCAGTTCTCCCCTGAGATACCTCCCTGAGCACTTCGCCTTAGTTTGGCATTTCTCAGAAGCAGAGCCTGAGGCAAGGATTTGAGCACGAGCAGATTATGAAGTGTGGGAAATACCAGGGAGTGGGGAAGGGAAAGAAAGTAGCCAACGATGGGTGTGTTTTCCAGTCAACTACCTATGAAGGCAAGTGGAGTGGTATCCCTCGGGGAAATCCCAGGGATGCTGCGGGGGTATCACAAGAGGAACCGTGGAATGTATTTATCAACTCCCATTAATCCAGTCTCCGGGGGTGTGAATTAACCAGCACTTCCTGTGCGTACCCAGGGGAAAAGCCCTCAGACAAAGAGAGGCAGGTGTTTGCAGTGCTTGCCTTTGAGACGGGCTGGAGTAGGCAGGGTGACCAGGCCCCCCCAGGGATCTGCTAGATGGGCGCCCCTGCCAGCTCTGCTAGCACAATGGCCAATTCCTTCAGTTCTGTACATTTCTCCTCCTGGGCTCACTGCGCTTCAGACAAAGTCTGGCCTCTGTCCTCGACATGTGACATCAGTTGCTACACTGCACTGCTCCTGCTTCATAGAGGAGAGAGGTTACTGCTTTCTCCAGAACATTTGGTGCCCTAGCCAGAAACAGCCAACTGCTTATTTGTGAAGTAAAGTTGGTATATTACCTTTTCTGCCTGGGTTTGGCCTTCCTGACAAGCATGGGACATTCCTGACAAAAGACAAAGTGATGTGAGGTGTCTGTGTAGTTGACTTACCTCGTTCTGGAACAGAAGACCTTGAGGACAGGGCCTAGCTTGTGTTCATTGCATTCATTTGCTAGGGCATGGGAGCACACAGTGCAGGTCCTGGAATAGTACAGGAGTATGCGGGGAATGGTTGTAGAGGAGCAAATGAGTGAATGAATGAAACCCAACAGATCTGGGTTTAGTCTTGGGTCAGTGATAGGACACTGAATAACCGTGACAATGCCTGCTAGGTGGCTGCATGTGACAGCCGCATGAATCTCACACAGGACGTTGAGAGAAAGAAGCTGACGCTAAAGAGTACACTCTGTATGATTCCATTTAGATAAAGTTCAAAGCCAGGCAGAGCTCGTCTATGCTGTTAGAAATCAAGGTAGAGGGTATCCGTGCTGGGGGGAGGAGGGAAAGGATTGGAAGGGGGCATGAGGGGAAAATCTCGGGTCTGGTAATGTTGTGTCTCTTGATTGGGTGTGGTTAGATGGTCCTGTCCAGTTAGTAAAAATTCATTGAGCTGTATAATTTTCTGTATATATATTATACTCTAATAAAACACTTTTAATAGAACAAACTAGATAAACAAAAAAAAAACCTGAGTTTGCCTTTTCAACAACTGTGTAATTTAGAAATGTGCTTCTCAGAGTGTGATCCTTGGGGACCAGTGCCAGGGATGCCAGCTGTTTTGTTACATTCACAGCAGGATAAGTGCAAAGTTGAAAGTGAGCATCTAGAAACTTTTGAGGGCCTTGACGTTGCTGTGACGCCCGTATGTGTGGTCAGTGGACACGTCTCCTTGCACATAATGTAGAACAGTTTGGTTGTTGCCAAACACACATGATGAGTCACGTGTGATGTGGTCTTCGGATCATTATGGGTCTGCAGTGGACTGGGAGACAACTGGGTCTTCACCAGAGATATTTTGAAAAGCGCTGGTTTAATACAAATTGTTGCCAGTTGAGCCTCAGTTTCTCCCACATTAAAATGAGAATAAATACTCTGACGTACGCAAGGTTTTAGGGAAGAAAAACTAGATAATGCACAAGAAAGCGCCAGAGAGCGCCATGTGCAGTAGGGGGTGCATGAGCTGCAGGGGGTTTTTTTTTTTTTTTTTTTTTTTGCAGTACACGGGCCTCCCACTGTTGTGGCCTCTCCCGTTGCGGAGCACAGGCTCCGGACGCGCAGGCTCAGCGGCCATGGCTCACGGGCCCAGCCGCTCCGCGGCACGTGGGATCTTCCCAGACCGGGGCACGAACCCGCGTCCCCTGCATTGGCAGGCGGACTCTCAACCACTGCGCCACCAGAGAAGCCCGTAAGCTGCATTTTTAACTAGGCTTCCAGATCATTCTTATCAGGATGCTACACTTGGACACTGCTCTATGGCCACATTGTCCAATGTGATGGCCAGTAGCCACACGGGGTCCCTGCGCTTTTGAAATGTGGCTAGTCCAAATGGAGATGCACCATATGGTAAAATATATACTTGATTTCTAAGACCTAATATGAATAAAAGAATATAAAATATTTCATTAATTTTTATGTTGATTGCAGGTTGAAATGATAACATTTTACATCTACTGGGTTTCACAAAATGTATTACTAAAATTAATTTTACTTTATGATCTTACTTTTTTTCCTTTAATGTGACTATTAGAAAATTGAAAATTACGTATGTGGCTTAAAGTTTACTTCTATTGGATAGCGCTGCTCCAGAGCATTGGGCGGCTGGGATCATCTGTAAGGTGGATGCTAACAGCAGAAGTGCTGACCAAGCTCACACGCCTTCTGCTTTCCTCCCCTGATGTTCCTCCGTATGGACTCCACCCAGCTTCCTGGGTGAGGCACTGATATGTTTGTTTGCCGACTCCTTGTACAGATCAACTACAAGGCCGTGGGCTCATTGGACCCGAGTGCCGACCTCTCCAGCCAGAGGGGCAAAGTGTTCAAGCTTCGGAATGAAACCCACCACCTCTTTGTGGGTCTGTACCCCGGGACCACCTACTCCTTCACCATCAAGGCCAGCACAGCAAAGGGCTTTGGGCCCCCTGTTACCACCAGGATCGCCACCAAAATTTCAGGTATCTGTCCTAGGAAGGGGAAAGGAAGAAAGGTGGTGGTGGTGGTTTTTTCCATTCCTAATATTCCTGGGAGTGAAAAAGGGCAGAGCCAACCGTCACCATGTGACTTTGGAGCAGCAAGGACAATGCAGTCCCTTGTGTGTCAGTGCTGTAATCTCATGAAGAAATCCTAATCCATGAACTTCCTAAAGTGTAAAAAAATATATCAATTAGACTAGACCGGAGGGAATGCTGAGTGATTCACCAAATAATTTATCTAGCACACAGTTGCCTTAAATAGTACATTTTCCCCACACAGATTGGTTTGTAAAAATGTGATTGATTTTCAAGAGTATTCCTTTTGACAGTGCAGGGCACAGCACAGGTTCTCGTGAAACGTCTGATGAATGAATGAACAAACAAATGAGTGAATGACTGTTACAGAGCCATAGCAGTCCAGGATGTCACCTGCCATCACCAGTAGGGTGGCCTCCCCCGCCAGACAGCATCAAAGCAGAATTATCTCAGACCCCGTTTTTACAATTTACATTTTTTCAGAATACGCGTGCAGTTCTCGTCTGCATCCACATTTTGCATAGATACAGACCCACCGTGTTTTTTGTAGCTTAATGTTTCCACTTATCCTTAAACCATAAGCATCTTCCATGTTGCTACATTGTTTTCATTGTAATGTTCTGTCAAGTGGACGGACGTAATTTAATTAAACATTCCCCTGTGGTTGTATATATTGGGTGCTTCCGTGTTTTTTATAAAATAACGCTTCAATAAACATGTTACAGAATAAAGTTTAATTCCTTGGCTCGGATTATGACTTTAGGATTAAATTCCAGAGATTGAGATACTGAATTAAAACCGATGTGGGTTTAATAGCTCTTAATACAAATGGCTAAATTACCTTCCCAAGGGATTAGATTTAGTTACACTTCCATCAGAAGGGAGGACCTCAGGAAGAAAAAAAAGATGAGGGACTAGTTCATCACTGCTGTAATTTGCATTTGCATTTTAAATACGTTTAGGGTTGACGTTCACATTTGCAGTCACATCTTTAAGTACTTATATCTCCTGCATTCTTCTGTTTATTTGGTGTGGAACTTCCTGATTCATGAGGGTTACCAGCCACATCATTGCTGCCCTTCTCCAGACTCTTCTGTACCTTGAAGGAACCTACGGGCAGGTTGGAAGTCAGGGCCTCCTTTGCTGAAAGCCTGGGATGCCATGTGACTCTCATCCTACCCTTCCCCAAACACCTGCCTTCTAGGCATCCTGAGTGTCTCGAGGGAGGTGATGAGAGGGGTTTGGGACCTTTGCTAAGCTCCCTTCTCTCTGTTCTCTGTCCAGCTCCATCGATGCCTGAATATGACACAGACACCCCACTGAATGAAACAGACACGACCATCACAGTGATGCTGAAGCCCGCTCAGTCTCGGGGAGCCCCTGTCAGGTGAGGAGGGTGCTTAACCTGGCGTTTGCCATTTTCCTTCTCTGCACCGTGCACGCCTCCAGCTGAATGATGTCACTGGCAATGCCCATAGGCTGGCCAGGAGCAAGGCTTCCTGGAGGAAGAGGGTCCGCAGCCCCAAGCCCTGTTCAGAGGGGCTACTGAGCCAGGAGCCCTGTCTCCCGACTGTGGGCCACTGGGACTGGTTTAGCGAGAATGTGCTGATGGGGACCTGAGGAGGGCTGGGAGAGAACTTTCTGGAACACACCTATGGTAAATGTATTTAGTCCGTTTGGAGGCCCAGAAACACAGCATCCTGGCAAGATCACCTTTACGTGTCCAACTGCCATTAACAGACAAGTAGACAGATTCACTGAATGCTAAAAACAACCTGCTCAGAGGTTATGAGTGGGACACGACCTCAGGGCTGGTCCAGTTTACGGCCTTGGTGTTCCACAGGGGACTTGAATTCAGAGTCATACTGCTGATTTTAACAAGAGGCTGCTGGAGTCCAGGAGTGTACCTACAGCCCAGGCAGTGAAAGCATCTCAGTAGCTAAGCTGATCCCATGGAGGTCCATGGGCTCACAGCTGTCAGGAAGGTGGTCATCTCTTTTAAATAAGCTACACTATGTACAAGGGCAGCAGCTCCGATGTTGACTGCTGGCTTTTGCTCAGAGCTCAAGGGACTACAGACCCTGAAAGCCAAGCAAGAGTGTTGGGTAGAACAGCTTTCAGATTAGCTCAGTTCAGTTCAACGAGCATGCATGGAGTATTTTATATGCCAGGAACGGAGCGGCGTACGGGGGATGAAAACGATTCACTTATTCATTCATTCGATAAACGTTTCTTGAGCACTCACTCCGTGCCAGGTACTGTTTAAGTGTTTGGGACAGGCTAGTGAACTAGCTGTGTATAACCCATGCTCTAAAGAAAGTCAAACTCTAGTTAGGGAGACAGAAATGTGAAAACATAACTGCACTACAGGGCATGCTTGTGGAGATGCGCGTAGGCCATTACACGAGCTCACAGGAGAGAAGTCCCAGAGGAGGTGACACTGAGCTATATCTTAAATGTTGTCTAAGATTTCACCAGAGTGGTAACAGGGTCCAGCGTGAACAAAGGCATGGAGGAAAGAGGAAGCTTGTCATCGTGGGGAGCAACCAGGAATCGTTAAATTTGCCTTAGCATAAAGGTGAAGGCAGGAGTGGTGGGGTGGGAACAAGGGCCGTGTTTGAGAAGCTCAGCCTTGTTTGAGGGGCCCTGGGGAGCCACTGAATAGCCACATGCGTTGTCTCTTTTATGATACTGTAGGCTGGGAGACCAGCCGGGAAGGAGGCTATCGAGATGCTCTAGTTGCCTGTTTGCCAACCTGGGTCCAACTCTACCCAGGAATTACAGGCACTGGAGCACGTAGAATCCCCTGCCGGTTTGGAAGTTGCCATCTATTCTCTAGACTTCGGAAAGTGTTCTATCCTAAGTAAGGTGGGTCTTCAGGCCTTCAAACAGGTGTGGATAGAGGTTGTGGGCACCTGAACTAAGACCGTTTGCCTTACATTCCACACGTAGGTTGTTCCAGGACTGTCCTACCTGTGATGAGCCAGAGCGGATGGTGGCTCTGACATCAAACAAGGAGCTGTTGAGTTACTGTGTTTCTTCCTGTTACTCTTAGGCCGCATTGTCATTTACTTCCCTCTGTACACTGAGATACGTTATCCTCCTTTTCAGATGAAGAGGAGAAATGCGCCAGGGCACACAGACAGGGAGTAGGAAGGCTGAGCTTGGACGCACGTCCTCCAGGTGCCCAATCACACGTTCCATCTTGGCCACCCGTGTCTCACCTCCCCTTCACAGCTCTTACCTCTGTCATACAGCAGCATTGGGCATGTTTCAGAGTCTCAGAAAGCTTCCCAGATGGCAAGAGTCTGGCCCAGAAAAGAGAAGCCCAGTATTGTACAAGTTAGCAGCTGACCCAGGGTCAGAGGCCAGATCTGCCCTAAAACCCAGGCCCTTTCTGTGGTAGACCCAAGTGTCACCTTTCATTGCTACAAGGCTACAAAACTGTCAGCAAGAGAACCTGGTCAGCTGGCACCCCGGTGGCGGTGGATCCAGCCCAGCTTCCCACAGTCTTCTGGCTGCTGTGTGGGGCAATGAAAAGGATGTGAGTTCGGTGGCAGTGAACCTGGGTTCAAATGCTGACCTAATGCTGCTGTGTGACCTTGGGCAAGATACTTAATCTCTCTGAACCTCAGTTTTCCTTATCTGGAAAGAAGACACTGGCGATATTTCACCAAAGCTTAATGGGATGTACGTGTGAGCCAAAGCAGCGCAGGCTGTCAGAGAGTTAGTTCCTTTGTTAGCTTGGCTTCTTCTCTGTGGAACTTAGGAAGCTCTGTGCAAAATGGTTTTTGCAAATCCACCTCTCTATAGGGTCACAGTGTTGCCCACTTCCTTCCTGTTCAAATTTCCAAAGACCCTGATTTCAGGGTGGGGAAGGAGGTGCTTTGTTTTTTCCTTAAGAGCCCCTAACTTCTTTCTGGCACAGATTCAGAAAAATGTCTTTTCTAGTTGTCCTGAGAAAGAAGTAATCTGTGTCCTTCCTAGTGATAGGAATAAAGTTAATTTTTGTACAGAGGATCAGGGACCCATCCTCAGGATGAATCAGATTATATGTCTGTGAACCTCTGAAAACTCCTCAAAGCCAGCTGAACACAGATGGGAGTAATTGTCGCCATGTTTTATTGGGCAACTCCTATGATCCAAGAATTTAATCTCTACTAACCTATGAGTAGTACTATTATCTCCCTGTTGGAAATGAGGAAACTGAAGTTCAAGGTCACGGAGTCTGTAAGTGTTGAAGCCAGGACTCGTACCCAGGCCTGCCTGACTCCAGAGACCAGCAAACATCCCAAACCAATGTTCTTGGGAAAGCTTTTCTAGCCTCCACAGAGAGAAGCCCCTTACATTTTCCTTCTGAGCCTACAGACTTAGTTTGCACATCTGTTTAATGAGCTCGTGCATCCTAAGACCACAGTAAATTAGTAGGTGGGAATGGAAATGCCCCAGTAGCGGGGAGAAATGACAGTTGGCAGGGAGTGAAAAAACAGGACAACTCTACAAAACCGACACAGGGACTCAAGAAACAAGGAGGTCCACATGCCGTAGCCCCTGCTGCCCCTCACAGCCACGGGTATTCATTTGTTGTTCCTGGTTCACCCTAAAAAATGTACCATTGGGTCCCACGTCTTCAAGTTAAAAGAGCCAACTAGCTTCCATTTGATGAGCACGCGCCGGCCGAGTGCCTGTCACTACATGTAAATGGTTTGCAACGTCACAGCATCGCCGTAATAGCCTCACCATTGTGCAGATATGGAAACTGAGATACATGGAAGCTAAGTGCATTGACCCAAGCCATGAAAAGAGCAAGTGGTGCAGGCAGAATTTAAACCCCGTTCAGTCGCCCCTAAGCCAACACTCACATCTCTCTAGCCACGCCACCTCCCTAGGAGAAAGTCACATGTGATGTATTTTGGTGACATTTCCATCGGAAACAAATTTAAAATAAATGTCACTGCTCAAAGGGGCAATGCCTGGTGTCTGGAAGAGTCTGCCTGCTTTTCTTCTCAAGGCTCTAGATCACTGAGGGTGGGTAGACACTGAGTTTCTGGAGTTATTTTCAGACAGTTGCTTGGGCATTTGCCAGGAAGGGAAGAGACTCATCAGTGCCAGCCAGCAAGGCTTCCGGGACGACCGCAGTGACAGCAGTGGAATATCGCAGTAGACTTCAGTTACTTTAACCCTTTGTCACCTTGAACTCTGGGCACTGGAGTGCCCCATGGGAGGCAGCTGACCATTAAGTCATTCAACAAATATTTACTGAGCAGGAACTGAGGTAAGCAATGAGGATACAGCAGGAGGCAAGAGAGACACACACCTGTCGTGCTGAGGCTTCATCCAGTAAGTGTACATGTGAACGGGGCAGGGAGGGGACCGTTAAGCCATTAAGGAAACAGAATAACGAAACCGGCAAAACAAGATAACATGAAGCCAGTACAGACAGTGACTGTATTGACTGAGAGGAAGAGTAGATGGGCTGGAGAGCTGGGCACAACCCAGGCAAGTGGACCAGTGTGGAGCCCTGCAGGCAGGGGAAGCACGAGCCTTGAGAAAACAGCAAACTCACTCTGTGACCACAGGACACTGAGAGCTCCCTAGATGCACTGGGTCAGGGATGCCCGGAATCGTGTTTTATAGTTGATAGTTCCTTCATTCCATTGTAGCATCTGACCGTCACTCACCCAGTGGCTAAGCTGCACAGGAAACACCATCTCCATTTTAGAGGAGAAGCTGAAATCTAAGATGTTAAGTGATTGGCCCAAGGTCACAGAGCTCATTACACGTAGAGCCAGTCCACGGACCTAGCTTCCTGCCTCCGAGTTCACTGTTCTGAGTTCCTCGTGCCTGGGATGTCACATGATGCCCGGGTGACCTTCTGGTGGGATGCTGTGGAGTGAATCTCTTCCACCTAGGGAACGACGGGTAGACAAGACAATTCTGGTTGCGTGGGCGCAGCCAGTAACTTGTGAGGCCCGGCATAACTCTGAGTGGAGAGTCTTCCTGTTCTCCAACAGACTCACAGCTGAGCCTCAGCCTCCAGGCCACACCCACACAGGCTGTTCTTCCTCCTTCTGCCAGTAATGCTCTGACCCTGGTTGAGCCGAACTCCAGCCCTGCTGTACTGCTTGCTGCCCCTCTGAAGCCCTGTGGCTCTGACTCTGACTGGTAGGACTGAGCATACAGGGAGGCGAGGAGGCGGGGAGGGAAGATGGCCATGCGGGGTCCTGCACCCTCATCCCTCCAGCCAAACCACCTTGGCAGTGTGGCCTCCTTTTCTAATACTCCACAATGGAGATGTATTGCTTTTGCATTGCTTTCCCCAGGCCTTCAAAGATTTATTGGTTTTTAAGTGACAGAATCCCAGAATTGCTTAAAAGATCAATCAAATAGTGACTGGAATCTAATATTCAGCTCGGCACACGCCAAGGCTTCTTCCCCCACACCCCACCTGTCGTGCTGATGTAACTGTAGTAACCTTCATAAGAAAGGAACTCGGCCGTGAATTAACCACCCATGATGCAGTCCCTGAAGGGAAGTCCAGGGCAGAGCCCCAGATTCTGTAGCAGACCCTCCTCTGGATCCCCAGCGGGCTTCCTTGAAGATGCCTTCCCCACCCCAGCCCCTGCTCTCTCCTTCCCATCCCATCAGCCCCTGGGAGCTTTGGGATTGTCTCTTTCTTCTCCCTCTGCCACTCTCCACCCCGCTCTCCTGACCTGCCAGGACGGCTTTCTGGTCTGCCTGTCATAAGTTCCTCTTTCTTCAATCCCTCCCCCACCAAGCTGCTGGACTGGTGTTTTGGAAGCACAGATTGGATCAAGTTAACTTTCCTGCTTAAAATTCTTAAATGGGTCACTGGCTTCCTACCGCATTATGTTCACACTCCTTAGCGTGGAATTCAAGGCCCATCTGAATCTGGTTCTGACCTTCGTTTCTGATTCCATTTCCTTTTACTCTGTCCCTTTAGCAGGTTTTCCTCAACAGCGCCATGTACGCTTCCTTCATCATTCTTTCATGAGCTTTTAATTGTGTTATACATTTGTTTGTATGTTTTCTTTGGTTTCGTTTCTTGCATGCCCCTCACTAGACTGTGAGCTCCAGGCAACCTGGAAGTTTGACACTAATGGATTCCTTTCCCTGGGACAGGGTCTGGCTTTCGTAGGTAGTCCAAAAAACAAACAAAAAAACAGAAAAAAACAACAGCTAAGTGAGTAAGGAATTCAGCAAATCTGGTGGTACCTGGTAGGGTACTGGGACAGTAGAGATGCACTGTCTTTACCTGCCTCCTTTTCTGCGAGAGCTCAGTCCAATAGAAATGCCTGCGTTGACGGAAATGTGCTATATCTGCTGTCTGGTAGAGTCCTCACTAACCACACGTGGCTGTTAAGCGCTTGAAATAGGACTAGTGCAATGGAGGAACTGAGCTTTAAAATTTTTATTTTCATTCATTTAAATATAAAGAATCACACATGCTCGTGGCTGCCGTTTGGACGTGCAGGTCTATAGGTAAGAGAAAGAGTAAAAGAAACAATGCGGGTAAGCCTGTGTACTTGGTTGGAGGTGGGTATGAGCGTTCAGTGCGGAGGCAGCCATCATTAGCCTGGTGAGCTCAGGGGCCAGGAGGCCTTCTTGGAGGCAGTATTGCCTGAGACCTGCCAGAGGAGGGGGAGCGTGGCCCAGGAGGAAGCGACATGTGCAGGAGCTGAGGTAGAGGAGGTGCATGTTGTGTTCGGGGCACAGAGATGAGGAGAGAGGCAAAGAAGTGGGCAAGAGCTATAGGTAAAGATCTTCACTTGGGATCTGGACTTTGTCCTGAAGGGTACGGGGAACATTGGCAGGCTTCTCTAAGCAGTCCAGCCCTTGTCTGTGCCATTCTCTCTGCCAAGCACGGCATCCTCCACCTCCCCAGCATCCGGGTCAAATCTGCCACATCCAGGACCATCTCCCATCCTGCAGCAAGATGCACCAGCTCTGCCCTGGGCTCCCACGCTGCCCTGTCCCCTCCCCTGCGGGGGACTTGCAGTTTCAGTCTCTACCAGCCTGTGACCTCCTTGGGGGCAGGAACTGGGGTCCCACAGGCTCACACCTGAGATCTCTCATGTTCTTCCTGCCACAGCTGACTTCCCAGCTGGATACACTGGAACAGCAGAAGCTCCTAGAATGAGATCCCCGTATGCAGTTGACTTATCTGATGGCTCAGGGTCAGATTCTTAATTTCTCTGAACCTCAAGCTGCTTGTTCGTAAAATGGGAATACCCACGTCACAGATTGTTTTAAAGGTCAAATAAGCTAAACTATGTAAAGTGTCACTGGTAGTTGTTCAGTTTGCCCCTGGGGTTGGCCAAGCTGTTGAGACAAGGGCTGGCTGCCTGCCCTGGGTAGTCCTGGCAGGATTATTCTCAGAGTCCTGCTGCAGCAGATGCCTGTTTGCTAGGTGTCCTTTACCACGGTGTAAGAGTCACTGCAAGATTGTGCTGGCGTGCATGTGACGTGTCAGGGAATGTGCAGTTGTCTCCAGGGGTGTCACAAAATCCTCACAACGGTTCTCAAAAATGCATTCTCAGATTTGAACACCTTTCAGAAACACCAGATCAAGCAGACAGGGCTAGGAGGCGTCAACCACTGAAGGACCAGCACGACGAGGAGTAAAGGCAGTGCCCTCTACTTGGAGATGCCACTTGGTGTTGTGAAATCAGAGTGAGCAGATCCAAAGCCCCTCAGGAAGGGGTGTGGAGACTCCCATGAGCTCCCTGAACTGAGACCTTATAAATGCTGGGACCAGAGCGGGTGCATGGAGTCAGAACCAAGCAGGAGAGGTGAGACCAGATCCTAGGAGGTGAATCATGTTTATCTGTTCACTCATTCATTTGTTTATCAAGTCATTAACTAATTCAGTCAATAAATACTTCGAATTTCAGCAAACAACCAGACACCGTGCTGAGCACTGGAGACCCAGAAATGAGCTAAACAGGCCCACACGCTGCTGCCATCCTAATGGCAGATGCAGCTCTGAACTAACAGTGCCACAGACACTCATGACAGACTGTTGTCAGCTGTAGCCCATTCTCATGGGGTCCATGTCACCTCCCCATCCCACCTCTGATTTCAGCTGTGGCTAAGCTGGATAGTTCCATGCAGTTATAGGATCCCACCTCCAGCACCAGCACCCACCCCTTTTTTTTTCCTGCCTTTTGGCTCTAATTCTTTCTCCAAAGCCCCACGGATCTGGCTTTGTCTGAGCAAGCAGGTACAGCTGAGGAACGCAAATAATTTAGTGCTACAGGGGAACTCTCAGCCAGTGTGGGATGAGAATCCAGGCATCAGAGCCTTGCCTCCCATCCTTTGAAAGGACCATTCTGAGGTGCATGCCACACACCCCCAGTAGGACTGAGCCCCGGGTTCCCACAATGGGAGCCTGCTCGACAGCGCACACTTTGTTGGTTTTTCTTCCTCCTATGTCTCACTTTTTCCTGTAAGAGGTGGATCAGCCCCAGATGGGGTGGTCAAGAGATAATGTGAGAGAAGCTGAAAGGAGGCCGGTAGGACTGCAGTGGGGAGAAAATGCAAGGGAGGATGGCACGTGATGAGATTGGATGTGAAAGGGCCAGGTAACCCAGGGCTGTGTTGTTCCCGTAGCAAGGACTTTTATACTAAGAGCAATGAGGCATCAGAGAAAGGATTTTAAGCAAGTGAACAGTATGATCCATCTTTTTTAAAAGGTCTTTCTGGCGTCGGTGTGGAGAACAGATCAGAGAGGACAAGAGCGGTCCAGAGGAAGAGTTGGGATCAGTTATAGTTGTCCCAGTGAGAAATGAAGGTGATGGACGTCCAGTAGTTGAGGAGGTAACAGGGGCGAACCTTGGCGATGACTCCTCTGTGGGGCGGGGGGTGGGTATAAAGGACAAAGACATTGTCCAGGGTGGCTCCCAGGTTTCTAGATTGGTTAATGGGATGGATGATGGTGCCGTTCTCTGAGCGAAGGAACACAGAGGGAGGGAAAGGTCTATGAGGATACTTTATCCAGGAGGGGCCAACGGTGGTAAAGGTGGTCTGGGAACTGAAAGGCAGAGTTACGAACCAACTGGGCACGGACAGGCTGGGACCAGATGCATGGTTTGGCGAGCCCTGGGGACCTCTGGGGGACCTTCTTCAAGGTCAGTTAGGACTTGCAGCTCGCTTTCCTGGGCTGCTTGAGGCATAGTGCACAGAGGGTGCAGCTCTAGCTTGGAGGGCCAGGGGTATGTCACACTGAATACCAGGAGACCGTGTGACATGGCAAATGGCTTCTAAGGTCACTGCAAGTTCTCTTCACTGCCTGATGAGAATCCCTGATCCAGCTGCATTTGACAGGTATGGCTAGTTAAGACTAGAAATTCTGCAATACAGAGTGATGAGCTCCAGTACGAACTGGAGATCCAGCCGGCTTTTAAAGAAAGAAGAAAGTTTGTTGGGAAGTAAAGGAAACAATTGACAAATTTCCTCCAGGATTCCTTTAATGACTGTGAAGCCCAGAGTGGGGTCACGTGAAGCAACCACAGTAGGGTTTTGCTGGTCCGTGGAGCTGCAGTGAGCAAAACTGGCATCATTACCATCTGATTCTCAGATATCAGCATGTGATGGTGTCCTGTTAAGGTAGGGGAGATGAAAATTCAGAGGACTTATTAACGTGAGGCAGCCTGAGGAGTTCATGAGACCCTGTCCACGCTGGTAGAGATGAGAAACTGCAACTACATTGAGATGTTCTTTCTTGAAACATCACTTGATTCACTTAGTTCCCCAGCTCTCTGGGCTGCCTCTGCCGGGGTCTGGAGATTAGGAGTACTATGATGTGGGGAGATGGGAAAGAGGCACTCTCCTATAAACTGTGAGATTTAGCTCTGCAAGTAATAGCACTTTGCCAAGTCTCACCGCCTGCTGGGATTTCATCACACCGGATTAGGAAAGAGGAGGAGCCACACAGGAGAAGCAGCAACCGAAATAAGGAAAAATGGGGTAAATGCTACTGCAGAGCTATACGCACTGGGGCTGTCCCACACTCTAAATATGGCAGCTAATGGGACGTGTAACTATGATTAAAGAGACTTGTAACTACTACCAGTGAAACTACCAAGGGGACTCCAAGTGTGGCCCAGAGCTGCACTCAGAAAGATCATCCAGGAAAACAAAAGGGAAGAAGGGTGAAACCCAAATAATTTAGGAGGGTTTGCATTCGCTTCAGCACATCCTAACTGCTTGCGGGTCTTCTTTGATCAGCCCCAAGCAACCCAGCTTCCCAAGAATTGGCTCTGGTATTAAATGATGCTGGATCATGTTCCTTAGGCTCAAACCAAGGAGGAAAAAACAGGTATTTCAGGAGGAATATTTTAAATGGAGCAGGCTCAGTTGCTGAAACATGAAGAACGAAGGAGTGTTCTATTTTGGACCATCTGCCATCTGGACAGATGGAGACAGAGACTCTTACTGGTGTGAGGGAAAGGAGAGTGTGGTCGCCATGTTCACCTCCTACCATAGGACTATTTAAGTTCCCAAAACCTGGAGTGCTGGCGAGGCATCAGAGCAGGGGGTTAGATTTGGGAATCATTAACATCCAGGTGGTGTTTGAAGCATGGGAGGAGCGGATGAGCTTATCCAGGAAGAGTGTAGACTAACCAGACAGAGCTCTGTGAAACTCTATCAAGGAACCACACAGGAGATGGAGAAGGAGTGGCCAAAGAGGTAGAAGAAAAACCAGGGCAGAGTTAAAACATGAAAACCAAAGGAAGAATAATTTAAAGAAAAGGAGATGGTTGACATGTTGTGATTTGATTTTCTCTAAGAGCTCCAAGCAGCTCTTACAGTAGAAAAGAAGGAAGACACATAACTTGACCCAGGACATGGGAAAAGGAAGATGATGATATCAACCAAAGTGCTTAAAAGTGGACCATATGGTCCAGGCTTGATTAAAAATGCTTATGAAGGTAGATGTGCAAATAATGGAGATACTGGGGGCCAGGCGACCTCAATGCTGTTGAAGAATCGGTACCGAGGGTCCAAAGCTGGGAGAGGCTGGAAAGGCAAGATACTGATATTTAGATAATAAGATGATCGAAGCTTCGGTAATGGAACCCTGCTATGGGGTAATAGGGCTCTGGGTGTGACTGTGTTGGCAGTGATGGTAGGTGGATGGTAATGGATTCAAGGCGAAGCCAAGTATTTTAAAGAACAAAGAGGCCAGGCTATGGATGGTAGGGCTGTCTAAGTAGATGTAGTTCTTATAATGCTAAACTTCCCCCCCTGAGGAACTGGTGAGACCCTTCACAAGAGCACCAGTGACTCTGCGTGACGCCGCTCCTGGGTCTCACTTTTTCTCCCACTTGTTTTCTGCTGACCTTCACTCCTCACACTCTTCTGGGCCCTGTGACCGTTTGCATCACTGCTTTGCCTCAGGTCTTGCACAGCTGATAACGGATGGCTCTCAGTTTCTCCCTCTGCCATCACCCAGAGGTCAGACTTTCAAGTTGGCCTCCATCAAGTGCATTTCCCTAGCCCAGTCTCTTGATGTTCTTCTGAGCTAGCGCGTGGATCTGTGCCACATTAGAATCCAAGGGGGTTTCCTCTCATCCAAAAAGCATTCTGCACGATGCTCGCTCCTGCTGCCTGCGGGTGCTCAGACCTGCCTCCTTTCAGCAGCAGTGAGAGAGGTGATCCTGAAAGCCCTGGCTTTTTAGTAGGAATAGAACTCCTTAAAGGTTCGAGTCTCCAACCATTAGGCGGAAGAAATTTGTACTTACCCCCTTTCACAGTACAACCCATCCTTTTCGTGCCTGGCCACAGCTGCTTGGGGTTTGCTGTTTAACTAGTGCATTTCTACTTGGGTGTAGGCTCACCAAGCAACTTACAAAGGTTATAAATGTACTAAGTAAATATTCATGGCCGGGGCAAGGGGTAGCAGCCCCAGTAGCGCAAGGAGGGGTCAAGGGCAAAACTTCAGACCTACACAGTCCGATCCTGTAACCACCGCTATGTGAGGCTATTTAAATTTAAATTAATTAGAATTAAACAAAATTAAAACTTCAGTCCATTAGTTGCACTATCGACATTTCACGTCCTCAGTAGGCAGATGTGGCTAGTGGTTACCATATTGAACAGCACTTCCATCACCACAGAAAATTCTATCTGACTGCATTGCTCTAGACTCTGGGAGGGCTGGTAGAAAGAGGCCAGGGCCCATATTTGGTTTCCAACAGGCTATTATATTAATGTAGGCACTTGAAGTCGTAGGTAAAGGTCAGGAATCCTGTCCTGAGAAATAAGAAATATAAGGGGGGGCTTCAAAGGCAGAAAATATAAGTCTCACCAAAAGCCAGAGGAGACCTTTGACTGGGCTGACTTGCTGCTGAGACCCTGACCTACTGAACTGGATTTCCCAAATTCCGTTGCATCACCCTTGCCTGGGATAAAGTCTGGGAAATGGTTTAACCCCAGAGTTTTCAAACTTTATCAGAATCACCAAGAGCCCTAGCAAATACAGAGACCCCTGCCCATCCCTAGGGGTAATGGAATTGGTCCCGAGAATCTGCATTTTGAACAGGCTCCCAGATGATGATGATGATCCTGCTGGTCTTGAACCACAACTTGAGTACCACCGGTCTAGCCTATAGGTAGACTCAGGTTTGAAGAAAAGAGACTGTAACGGGAAACCAAGTATTTTCCTCTGTGGTGCCAGTTGTTTGTTCATTCTCATGGTGTGGGGAAGCAATTCTTTTACATTTGATTGTAGAGTTGCCCCTGTGGGTTTTACAGCTTTTGGAACTCTTACGTCTTTTTTGATGGATGTTTCAACATGCAGATCAACAGTTTTAGCTTGTAAGGTCTGAGCTGGGATTCCTGCCAGCTTATTTCTCTATCCCTGTCCGCATGGGGGCTAAAAACATACCCCTTTTTTCTTATGGTGACGACAATGACTGGTGTCTGAAATACATGCTGTGTTGTTGCATGCTGATAGCATATCTGAATATATCACTTTTGTGCAGATACTGGGGCTTAGGTAGAAGATAGATGCTGGGTGAGACTGAGAGTCAGTCTCTGAACAAATCTGTATTCTTTCATGGAAGGCTAGAGCAGCCTGGGAGAAACAAATCCATTTCCAACTTTCACTCTATAAAAAGTTCCATATTGTCTTAGATCAGACAAAATATATTGAGTGCCAGAATGCTACTGCGATATGGGCGCGTCACTCAGCTGGCTTGGGAATCTGTATGCATTGTCCCCCTGGGCCAGTTTTGATTATGTTCTTTTTTCCTTTTATTGCAGTCAGCAAATCTGAATTTGCTATTGTGGGGAGAGCAGGAAGAAGAGGGGAAAAAAAGGAAGGTTTTTAACCTTCAGAAAGCTCAGAGGTTCAGTCTGGATAAGCACAAAAACTTTTCCGTGTGCCTCTGAATTCCTTGAATTTGCAGAACTGCTCAGAATCCCAAGAGAACTACCCTCCACAGAGGATTCAGGCCCCACTTTGAGCTAAAAGGCAGAGCTGAAGTTAAGAGAGAGGATCAGAATTAGGGAAAGTGGGAATAGGAATCAGTGGGGAAAAAATAAGGAGTTTGGTCCCCATCCAGGCTGTTTCAGCCTATTGTTCAGTTTCTTCAATTCAAAGCCATCTGCTCCCCACAGCTCTCAGATAATGTCTCCCCTGCCAGGACACCCTTTTCCTGCTTAATTGAAGTTAGTCTCCAAGAATAGTTGTCCAAAGCAGTTCCCAATGGTGGGAATGTTTTGAAAGTCACAGTAGGAGTTGAAGTTTTTGGTTGCAGACGTCTACACATGAGCCAGATGTTCAAAAGGCATCACGTGGTCTGCAACAGCCTTCATATTTCCAAAGCCAGGAGTTCTCTCATTGGCCTCCGTGGCTCACAAATGGCTCCTTTGAAACTGTCACCGTCTCTCCATTCGAGGACCTGTAATACCGCCAGTGTGCAGGGAAACAATCACTTCCATTCAGGTTTAGAGCAATGTGTTTCCCAGGCTTAATTATACCACAGGTATATCAATTACAGAAACATGTTAATGCTCCCATGATTAAAATTATAGAGTGCCTAATTGAAAAAGCATAAACTAAATTGAAGAATTCCTAATTATAGTTTGCTTTGAGGTGTTAATTTCCTCCATAACAAATGCGTAATTTCTTGGAACCTAAACAGGTAGCCTCTTGTGTCAGCACGTAGGCTGCAGGCAGATGGGCTAGGGTTGTAATCTTTCAGTTCAGCAAGTTGACAAGGGAGGCTTAGTTCAGGGGGGAGAGCATTGAAAGGGAGCTTGGGGAGGCGGTAGAACTGGTGAAGTTGACAAACCAAGGTCTACCTAGTGGGCATCTGGACCAAGGGAAGATGAGGAGCCCTTGGAAAACGTTTTCCACCTGCTTTTCTCTTCCTTCTCCAAAGTCTCAACACTTATCCCAGTTAGTTTTTTGTGCCTGTAAGACAGTGGTTCTCAAAATTTGGTCCTGGACCAATGTTATTATCTGAGAATTTGTTAGAAATGCAAATACTCAGGCCCCTCCCCCTGACCTGCTGAATCACGAACTCTGGGGATGGAGCCCATCTGGCTGTTTTAACAAGGCCTCCAGAAGATTCTGATACATGCCAGAGCTTGAGAAGCACAGTTCTGAGGAGTTGGGTCCCAGATAGCCAAAGTCACATCCAGCTGAGCTTTCTTGAACTCCTTCTCTGGATCAGAACCTGTGATTGGTGACTTCCCAAGCATCATTTCATTTTATACTCCCAACATCACACTGAAGTAGACAAAAATGCTCCCCCTTTCTCAGGTGAGAAAACTGAGACGCAGAGAAGTTGGCTTGCGCAGCTCATATCTTTGAGAGCTGTAGGCCTTGTCTGTAAGCTTTTATGGGGACTCGGATGCATTACATTGTCCCTTTTCTTCATTGTTGTTACATAGTTTTCATCAATATCTTTACTGATGAGTGGGTTTTCGAAGCAGTGTAGAGCTGGAGGCTGAACCTCTGCTGAGAATGACTTCCAGGTGAGCCACGACTTTGCTAATGTTGAGTCTGATTGTAGGACAAGGAAGGGGGCTCCTATATTTGAAATAATTGCTGTTAATGGCATAGATTGTTAGTATGCATTCTTTCTGAATAGTGATGTGAATTCTAAGTATAAAAGGCCACAGCTCAAAAAGATACTCCTTGATTTTTGGAAGGAACTCCCCTTGCATAGTGACCCAAGCAGCTGTGAGCCCCCTGTTAGGGACTTTGGGGACCAGACGAAGTAAGAAATACTCTATCTCCATCTCCTCTGTACAGACATCTTGGTTTTCTCAGGTTCCTGTTTTCTAGTCTAAACACATCAGGGGCTCTGTGTGTGTGTGTGTGTGTGTGTGTGTGTGTATTTGCTTGTGCTAGGGGTGTGTGTGTGTGTTTGTGTGTGTGTGTGTGTGTGTGTATTTGCTTGTGGTAGGTTTTAGCCATTCCATAGCCATATGAAACAATAAACTTAATATTTGAGGTTTATATCACTCCATCAGGTTTTTGTGCAGTTCTTAGCCATTCCCATATGGTTGAAAATTTGGGTCATTTCCAGTTATTTGTTGTTATAAATAACCCAGCAATAAATATATTTATTCATGCTTTTCTTTTGGTATTGTATCTTTAGATAGGAAAAAAATCCCCACGAGTAGAATTACTGAAATGACTAAAATGGAACTAAAATATATTGAGTGCCTACACTTATATGTCAGGCACTGACAGCCGATTCATATGTATTAACCTTTTTCATTCTTTAATTAAAAAACCTCAGAGTAACAAGCACACATAATTGGGAAATCAAATAGTCAAACCATTCTCTGCTCCACATTTTTCAACCTCCTAGTCCTGTGCTCCAGAGGCAACTGCATTTTAATTCTTTGCCATTTCTTCTGGGAATTGGCAATGTCACTACATAATGTGCTATTTTAAAGTTACTGATTACAGACATTATCTATTTACTTCCCGCTATTATAAATGAGAATTTGTCTGTCTTGAATCATCCAGCTTCCCAATGTAGTTATACCACTAGTTTTAGTTAAATAAATATACAATAGCTAATTTTATAATTTGACAAAAGCAGGCTACTTCAGTGCCAAGTGATATACTATTTTTATTGTAGTATTGTATGTTTAACTTAAAGCTCACTATGTACTAGACACTATTTTAAGTCCTTTATCTATATTAACTCGGTTAATTCTCATCAAAACTCTGTGAGGTAACAACAAATTGTATCCCTGTTTTAAGATGGGAAACTGAAGCACTGAAAGGTTAAGTAATTTCCCAAGATCATGCAACTAGTAAGTTGCTAATCTGGGATTTGAACATGACAGTCTGGCTCTAAAGCCTGACTCTTAACCATTATGCTATACTTCCTCTCATTATTCTTCCTGTTTTGTGCAGTGTTTTGTTTAAAATTCATCATAGAATGTACAAGTATTCTATTTTATGCAGGCAATACCTTTATTATACTGTTAATACATTTTTCTTCCAACAGAGCTCTACCATTTCAGATTTACTATTAAATACTCTTTTTTTCTTTGATTTTCTTGGTGTTTTTTTGGTCATTTTGTTCTATTTTCTGGAAAAATAACCAACCTTGTCTAGCATTTGTTTAAACCTTCAGCAATCATGGCTTTTCCTTTTAAGAGCTATTTACTGTTGTCTGATTTTATTTTTCTCACTTCTTGTTTTTGGAAGCAGTCATTTCTTTTCTGAGGATAATGTTTTGATTTGGAGAGTGATAAAGGTTTTGCTGACTCCTATATTATCTCTGTTTCCTCTGGAGTCATTTTTTCCCCATTTGAATTGACTACTCTCTTTCATGTTGGGGCATTTCTCACCTAACTGGTGAGCTTTGGTAGTCAGTGTTTAAAAGTAAGGTGTTGTAAAAGTTGACCAGAAGTGCTGTTTTGTGGGGGTGAAGGCATTCAAACTCTCCAGAGATGAAACCTCCTATTTCCTGCCTGAGGGGTACGGGGTAGATATATAGAGGCCCATGTTCCAGGGTTTGATACTTTCAGGTATAGACTTTTGATCAACACCCCTATTTTCAGCCCCACATTTCACTTTCACATCCTCCACATTTTATTGCCACAAGACCAAAGTCTCACTTGAGATCCATTGGGCAAATCAACTCCATTTTTATTCACGTCTCTTTATGATTTGACTTTCTATATCCTGCCGCAACAGATAGCACTCTTCTGACCATTTTCAGTCTTCCAGAATTTTGTTGAACCCTGTCATCCACTAATGGCCCCTCTCCTGTTCTTTTTTTCCTTGCAGATTTATATGCTTTTTCATCTTTTACCATCATGTTAGTGAGGTCTCAGGAGAGAGAGGAGGTAAATAGAGTGCATTAAATTTTCCACTTTTAACTGGAAGTTTACTTACATTGTTATCTAATCCAGTTCTCACAATAATCATTTATGGGACATTATTATTGTCTTTAGATTTCCAATATCATTTAAATATTTAAAGGAAGGTCATACAACTAGTAAGATTCAGAGCTAAAATTCAAATTTGATGCAGATTTTTAGAATCTATGCTCTTTCTACTTCCAGGTCATAAAGGTGTTTATGAGTCTTGAAAGCCTTTGCCAAATTATTTCCCCAATTCGATGAATCAATTTACAGTGCTGCTGGAATTGTATAATCCTACGTGTTCTACCATAACTTCACTGACATGGCGTATTATAATTTACATTTACTTTGATAATTGAATGGGTTTTAAATGGGAACATATCATTTTGTTCCGAATTTCTCAGTGTACTGGCAAAGCAGATTTTTTTTCCCCTGTGTTTTATACTGTTGACGTTTCTTTTTTGTGAGTTATATTTTTAACATTCTTTAACCACTTACCTATAGCAGTGACAGTGGTTCTTGACCAGAGTTAATTTGCCCCCAGAGACAATGTCTGGAGATAACTTTGGTTGTTACCACTTGGGACTAGGGGCTGCTACTGGCATCTAGTTAGTGAATAGAGACCAGGGGTCCTGCTAAACATCCTTCAATGTACAGGACAGCCCCCTACAACAAAGACCATCCAGCTAAAATTCTAATAGTGCCAAGAGTGAGAAACCCTTGAGGATCTTGATAGCGCTTCTGTTTTTGTTTTTGTTTTTTTCAATGTATTATTAGATCAGAGATTCTCAATCTTTTTGGCCCCAAGACCCCTTTACATTGTTAAAAAATAATGAAATCCCAAAGAGCTTTTGTTCATGTGGCTTTTGTCTAACAATATCAATATGCCCTATTAGAAATTAAAGCTACATTTTAAACATATTATATTTTTAAAAAAATAATAGTAAACTCATTACATATTAATATAAACAATGTATATTTTTTAAAACAATCAAATTAGGGAGAAGAGGTGCACTGTTCACATTTTTGCAAATATTTTTAATATTTTTAAGGCCGACTTGTAAAAGATAACTGGATTTAATATTTTCAAGACTGGCTTGTAGAAGATAACTGGATTCTCATATCAGTTATGTATCAATTTATGTTGCCCACTGAATGGATCTTTTATCCTTGATATTTTGTCCTTATTTTGTAACATTATACATTGGTCATTTGAAAAAATGCACTGAACCATAAAAATCATCCAAATGTTGACACATTTCATTGTACAACATCAAAGCATTATATTTGCTAATATCACCACCAAATCTCATCAGTAAAGTTTTCAAGTATTGGGAACCTAAGTTCACAGTGACAGACAACAAGTTTTCCAAATTATAATTCTCACCTGAAGCTCAGTTATGAACAAATACCATCAGTGTCCCTTAAAGTGACAGATAAAATTCATTTATTTTGGAGGTGTTTATCAAATATCCAAATGTGAATAACCACAATTTGTTAGTTATTCTTTCAAGAAAAAAAAATGGTGCTTCATTAAAATGTGACTAGTTTAGCATGTAACTCAAACAATCACAGAAATGTTTTTCCTTAAGAAACCATAGTACTTCAGTAAGCAGAAGACATGATTTAGGCTTACTTCCTATTGTGTCACATGAATATTAAAAAGCTGTATACTCAGGGGTTGAAATGAACACCTTTTACTGCTTCATCCAGGACATTCTTAAGCAAAACTGGCATTTTTGTTTTTATATAGCAAATTTTTATGTGGTGGTGACAAATACAGTGACAAGTACAATTGGGTACCATACCACTGCTGGTAAAACCAGCAGTTTTACTCACTATTGCCTTTGCATTCAGTGCAAATATCAACAGAGTGGAAGAGGCAAATAAAGTTGTAGTATACTATTAAAATCATTTTGACATTGCAGAACCACTGAAAGGGTCATAGGACTTAAGCTTTTGTTCATTTGGGTTTTGTCTATCAATATCAATATGCTCTATTAGAAATTAAAGCTACATTTTAAACATACGATAATTTAAAAAAATAATAGTAAAGGCATTCACAGACCACACTTTGAGAACTGCTAAATTAGATTGATTATATTGTATCCAAGGGTCTTTTTGCCTCACATCACAAATTCAGGGCAAGGCTTCCACAGGAGGGTCCCTGAAACGTGTTGTATATAAGAATATCCAGTGAGCTTATTCAGAGTTCATATTTCCATGCCCTACATCGAGAAATTCTTAGTAGGGCTCTGGAATTCACAGGCAATTCTGTTGTTAGCTGGAGACCTGGCACCTAACAGTTCTCCACACATAGGTGATTTGTATTCCTGCAAATAACTCATCAGTGGGTTACATTTTCCCATAGGAAAAATCCTCTAATTGGTGTTACTGTTCTTCTATAGCATTTATTTGCCCTATCTGGCACTAATATGCCAGTTATTATGATTAGTTTAATGGTTAATTAATAATCATTCCATTTAGCTTTTTAGAGCTTAGAAGGTCTTTTTGAGGACAATTCATTTCAGATGGTCTTATAAAAAAGTGCTCAGAGGGAGGAGATATGGGGATATATATATATATATATGTGTAACTGATTCACTTTGTTATAAAGCAGAAATTAACACACCATTGTAAAGCAATTATACCCCAATAAAGATGTTAAAATAAATAAATAAATAAAATAGGAAAAACAAAGTGCTCAGAGGATTTTCGCCACTTTCCTTTCCTTAAGCAAATGTCTTTGTTGCAAGTAGAGAATCCAAGGCACCCTATTGATTACTGTTTTAAAAACAGCCGCTGTAGCAGCTTCCTCTGTGAAAGCATCACTATGGGTTTTAATCGTGAAGTCTGGAGACTGACTCCCTATCAGAGCTAGGCTTGTTCAACTTTTTTTTTTTTTTCTTTGCTCCTTTCACAACATAAAATGACTTTAGAAAACAACAATGACATTTCAACTGAGAACTTGGCAGGAGGGTAAAGGGGTTGCTTCCCAGGACATCTGAGGAAGAAGGCAGTATTGGGAGACCTGGAGTGAGGGAAACAGCCTGGACTTCCACTGGGGGACATAAAAAGCTTCAAATGTTTATTAAAAAACAAAACAAAATAAGAAAGGAAGGTTTTCAGTTCCCCAAAGAGGTTTTTTTTTTCTTTCACTTTATGGCTTTTCAAAATTTAATATGTAAATGTATTAACCTGAAATCTTTTAAAATGAAGATTCTGATTCAGTAGATCTGGCATGGGGCCTGAGATTCTGTGTTTCCAACACATTCCTAGGTGATGAGGATGCTGTTGGTTCATGGACCAATGAGTAACAACGTCTTACAGCATTCTGCTTCTCCTAGCAGTTGTTGATAGGCACTGTTTGCCCTAAACATTGTTTATTACTTAAGTCTACGTAAGCTGTTTTAAAGTTTTTGTTCAAATGAGCCATTAACATTAGCTAATAGAGCTATTGGGCAGTGGTGATTATAAATTCTTCTTTATACGTTAACTGTATCCTTGATTGATTGAAATGATACTTTGCAAATTGAACCTGAAAAATAACACTCTGAAGTTAGGTAGGGGTGGAGTATATTTATTAAAAATTCCAAAGTCACACTACTCAGAGAGGTAGAAGTGTATTCGGCATGGACCATGCCATGTCACCCATGTGCAGAAATCCACTTGTCAATTAAAGATATACTACAGCTAGTTGTAGTATATTATATTAAATGATCATTTTCAAAGTTCTTTCATATTCCTCATTATCTTTGATCCTCATTCATAATACCGAGGTAGTGAATATAAGTATGACTTTATTTTATCATTTCATTTAAAATAGTTTAATTTAGATTCCTGACAAAATAATATAAGCTTATAGAAATTATAGAAAAAATTTTAAAAAGGAAAAAGTCATTATGATCCATCATAAAATATTAACATTTGGGATGGGTTTTTCTCATTTTTCTTTACCAAATTAAAAAATTAAGTTGAACATAATTTTGATCCTCCCTTATAATGTTGCATACTACTTTTGCCACGTATCATAGTAGCTATTATATTATCATTTTAACATTTTAATGATGTTTATTGGGTACATCTTATTTTATTTCTCCAAATTGTCAACAGGTCCTCTCCACATTTATTGAATACTTCTTGCAGTACTGCTGACTTGTGATGCTGCCTCTGTGTGTTTGTGTGTGTGTGTTTGTGGGTATCCCACTATATTCTTGGTTTGCCTACACTGTTCCATTAGGTCTTTCTCTTAATTGATCCCTGTGTCTGCACCACCCATTTTAATTACAGCTTTACAAAACATTTTAATATCTGGTCCTCCTAATGATTCTTATTGTTCCAAATGTTCTTAGCTATTTTCACCCACTTCTGTTTTCCTGTGAATTTTAAAATCACTTTGTCATGTTCCCTAAATAATCCCCAATGGAATTTAGTTTTAACTGATTTAAAACTCTTACTTAATCCGAAGTGGTTACATGAGCATGAACTTTTCCACACTGAAAGAGGGCAAGTCTATCCACCCAAGTCTTCACTATTTCTCAGGAAATCTGCCTCGATTCCTCCACGTAGATGACATCAAGAGCTACTTTGTTAAAATTGTGGTATTTTCTGTTATCTTTCCACCATTATGTCTGCTAACTGGGATTTGCTGGTATTTAGGGAAACCTTGTGTGAGAGTGTGTGTGTGTTATCCATCTCGTTTGCTGAAACCTCTTGTGAGTTTCTTTAATTAAATTTTAGTATCTAGTTTACCAGTCTAATAATCACGTCATCTGTGAATAATGAAAATTTTGTGTCCTTCTTTACAGTTGTAATATCTCTTATTTTGGTTTTATGTTTTGTTGCATTGGGTAGAGCTTTTTGGGCAATGTTTGGGTAGAGCTTTGTGTTACTGCAACCTCCAAGACTTATCCTCCAGTAAATTATTCTTATGTGTGATGTTAGTGGTAGGTTTGAAATAGTTATTTTTAAACATAATAAAAAATATCTCTATTGCATCATTTATCTTTGTGCCTTTTAAAATCAGAAATGGATATTAAATTTTATCAAATGCCTTTTTAGCATCTATTCATATGATCATATTGGTTTTCTACTTGGACTTATTTATGTGTTATTTTCCTAGATTTTTTTGTATTACTAAATCTGTCTGTGTACCTGAGGTAAATGACCTGTTTATGGGGAACCAATTTAATAGCATATTAAAAGAATAATTTGTAACAATTTGAGAATCTCTCCCTCTATTTCTGTCTTATGTAATTGCTTACATAACATGGAAATTATCAGTTGTTGAAAGATTGAAAGAAATCATTGGAAAAGCCATCTGGCTCCAGTGTTGTTTATTCTAATTTTCTTTTTTATGGAATGCTTAATTAATTTATTGTCTTTCTTTTTTGTTTAATAATGGCTTTTCAGATTCTGAAAACAGGTTTTGTCCTATCCCATAGACATTAAACATCATTGTTCTCACTGTAATAGTTCTAAAGTATATGAAATTGTGGTTTTGATTTCCTATTTGATATGAGAGTTACTTAGGAAAGTTCTTATTTTCCCCAACTGGAAGTTTTTATTTGTTTAGAATTTTGGTTTCATAACATCTGGTTCCATCTCATTATACAGAGGTAATATAATGTATACCTTTCCATGTACAGAGAATTTATTGATTTTTGTGAATGCCCCTTGACATTTTGATCCTCCATCCCAAATATGATCACTTAAGTATTAAAATATTATTTCCTTCTCTATCATATTTTCTGGGAGTAGCTTTCATAATTTTTTGTTTTATTTTTATTCATAAATTCAGACATTTCAAATGTATACATACACAGCCTTTTTCTTTTCTCTTTTGTGAGTTGTTCTGTTGTTAAGCTGAAAAAGATTTTTGCCACTCCAGATTATTTTTTTTCGAATTTCAAATCTACAGGCTGTTACAAGAATGGCACAATAAACATCCCTATATCCTTCTCCCAGGTTCACCAGTTGTAAATATTTTGTCAGTTTACTTTATGTCTCTTCTCCTGATCTCTGAAATGCTTGCTAGGTTAGTTGTAGTAATCATGACTCTTTAAAGCCTCCAGTCTGTATATCCTCAGAAAAAGGTCAGCCTTCTACATATCCACAGTGCAGCCATCACACTCAGGAAATTGAGTGCAGTATCCAATCAAGAATCACACATTGCATTTGACTGCCGTAGTCATCTTGAAATTTTTCAGGAAACAAATTAAATTTTGAACTGTTTGAATATAATATGGTTTGTCGTATATGGTGAAGTCTTAAACTTGGTGCTTTTTTTTCTCATAATTATGGAATTTTCCCAATACTATTTATTGATAAAATTTTCTCTTTTCCATTGCCTTGCATTGCTTCTATTTCTATATATAAAATTCGCACATACACATACACACACACTCCACACACACACACATCCCTCTTTCGTTTTCTTTTACTCGTACTCCAATACCCATGGTTTAATTATTTTAACTTCATAATATCCTCTAACATCTAGTAGTGGTTTTTCACTCACATTCCCCTGTTTAAAAATAAGTGCTGGACTCTATTTCCTATTTTAAACAAACAAACCAAAATAATCCCATTGACATTGTTAGAATTTCAAAATTGAGGTCATCTACATCTTCGGGGCTTCAAACTGTCACCTAACTGACCTCCTATTTTATACTATTTGCTTTTTCCCAAAGAAAAAAACATCAATTTGGCAAGAATTGACACCTTTACAATATGTGCTGCTTTCATCCAGGGCTTTAGCATTTCTGTCCATTTATTCATCTTTAGGTCAGCACAATTATTTAACACCCACTGTGCCAAGCCCTGTGCTAGGGACTGGAGATATTATATCACTCAGTAGAGTTTTTTTTTTTCTTTTCCTTTCCCAAGTCAGGCCTGTACATGTCTTATTTGTGTTATCCTTAGCTATTTTTTAAAGGATCCTATTCTAAAAGGGTTTTTCCCGAATTACCTCTTCTAGCTTGTTTTTCATGTTGTACAGTTTATTTATCTCTATATTCTATCAAACCACTTTACTGAATTCTTTTATTAATTTTAAAAGTCTTTCACTTGATTCTCTTCAACATATTAGGTCACAGTCATATTATCTACAAATGATGATAAATTGCTTTCCTCTCTAAAATGTGTATCTCTTCTGTTTTGTGTCTTATTGCATTGGCCAGAATTATCCCACTTTAGATACAAGTTCTAGAGGTGAAATGACTTGCTCAGCATGTCAGACAGAGCTAGTGAGTGGTAAAGCCAGAACTAAAACCTCAACCTTGCTTTTTTGGTGCAGTAAAGGTCACTAAAATAAGGCCATCCATCTAAATATAACTGTCCCCATATCTATCCAGTTGCTTTTTCCGAAAAGGAAGGTTGACATTTGCAGTGCTTACAGTTGTCTCTTTAAATGACTTAACCTCTTAGGTGCACACACATATACACACGCACACGCACACACACACACACACAGAGCCGGCATGACGACGGTAAATGATATGGAGAAAAATTAAGCAGTGAGGGCTTTCCTGGTGGCGCAGTGGTTGAGAGTCCGCCTGCTGATGCAGGGGACACGGGTTCGTGCCCCGGTTCGGGAAGATCCCACATGCTGCGGAGCGGCTGGTCCCGTGAGCCATGGCCGCTGAGCCTGTGCGTCCGGAGCCTGTGCTCGTAATGGGAGAGGCCACAACAGTGAGAGGCCCGCATACCACAAAAAAAAAAAAAATTAAGCAGTGAAGTGTGACAGGGTATAATGTGGTTGGAGTTGCTGTTTTATTTTATTTTTTTAATATATAATTTTTAAATTATTTATTTATTTCTTTTGGCTGCACTGGGTCTTAGTTGCAACACGTGGGATCTTTAGTTGCAGCACGTGGGATCTTTAGTTGCAGCATGTGGGATCTTTTAGTTGCAGCATGTGGGATCTTTTAACTGCGGCATGCATGCGGGATCTAGTTCCCCGACCTGAGATCGAACCTGGGCCCCCTGCGTTGGGAGCACAGAGTCTTACCCACCGGACCACCAGGGATGTCCCAAGGTTGATATTTTAAATACAGCGGTCATGTAAGACTTCTCCAGCAGAGGTGAAGAAGCAAGTCTTCCAAGGGTTATGTATATCTGAGGGAAGAGCATTCCAGGCATCAAGGATAGTAAATGTGATGGCCTTAAGATGGGAACATGCCTATAGGGTATTCAAAGGACAGCAAAGAGGCCTCATAACAGAGGGCCTTGGAGACACTGTAAAGATGCTGCCTTTTACTCTACACAAGGTGGGAGGCATAGCGGGGCTTTGAGCACAGGAGTGTCGTGACCTGAGTCATGTTTTTAAAGGGTCACTCCAGCCACTGTTTGGAGATTGTTGGGGGCAAGATTGGAAGCAGGAAGACCAGTTGGTAGGCTATGGCAGTAATCCAATCAAGAGATCATGGGGGCTTGATAGGGTAGTAGCTGTGGAGGTGATGGAAGTGGTCAGATTCTGGATATGTATTGAAATTAGAACCATGGGAGTTGCTTATGTACGGTATTGTGAATGAGAGAGGACCAGTGATTAAGAGAAAATACATGAGGGCTAAGTCTTCTGCATTATGGTTTAAAAAATATCTCCACCCCAGTAAGTACATGCTCAATTAAAGCTAGTTATACTTCTTTTAAATATTTGAGAAGAAGATATGGTACTCTAGCCATCATGAGATGGTTGTCTGGTTTCTCCTTTTAAGGTTTCTTTTGATTTTATCTGATAATAATTAAAACTTAATTTGAACTCTTCATTTGAATTGTTATGGCCCCTTTACACAACATATGTTTCTTCCTTTAAATTTCTACTCAAAATCCACTTTTGTTAAATGTATTAAGTGCAGTTCAATCACAGGAGAAGAATCCAAATGGAAAACAGGGCAAATCTTTGTGGTCTAATTTGGTAACACTGTAATAATAATGCATGCAGCAGTTGTTTTGGCTCCAGCCAACTTTTAGGAAAAGCACTCTACTCTGTAGAAAGAATGTTCTAGACACACTATCCCATTTAACCCTCACACTATCCTGTAAGCAACCCTCTTCTCAGAATCCTTCCCTGGCCAGGTTCCTCCTGTACTGAACAGTTAATATATGTTTCCCCCATCTTAGTTCTGAGCTCCCAGTGCCCAGGGGCCATATTACATTCAAATTTTAACCTGCTACACTGTAGTCATACAATAAATAACCTGATGAATAAATGAGTAAGTACATGAAAGAGTGGGCAGTAGATCACACAGCTAGTCAGAAGCCAGGGAAAGATGCACATGCACGTATTCTGATGATAAACTGCAAATGTATTCCTCTCCCCATTTCCTTGCCTCCTCTAATGGCTATTGTGACTAAGCAAATCGTGAACAAAAACAGGAATTCCCAGACCCTTGGAGTAAAGGTTGGCTAACTAAGACATATCTTTGTAAATTTCAGTTTCATAGTTCCAAGTGACCTTTAAGGTACGGAATGTAATTGCAAAGCTATATTCTGTTGGGGATTACAAAGCTCACACTTGTTTCTTAGCCCATCTTGTACAATAATGCCGAAAGTTTATCATAGCGTTTCTGTATTGAAATGTGTGCATCATTGAATACTAAAGCACAGACTCTTTGGAAGGGAAAAAGAACATTCAGGATTACTCAGTCCATTTCCCTCATTTCGTTAAGAGCTTTATTGAGGTATAATTTGCATACCATAAAATTCAGTCAGTTTTAAGTGTACAATTCAATGATTTTCAGTAAATCTGTAGGGTTGTGCAACCATCACCACGGTCCCATTTTAGAAAATTTTCATCACACCATAAAATACCCTGTGCCTGAGTGCAGTTGATTCCTGTTCACACCTGCAGTCCCAGGCAAACACTAATCTGATTACTGTCTCTATAAATTTGCATTTTCTTGACATTTCATGTGAGTGGAATCATACAGTATATAAAGTGTTTTTCATCTGGCTTCTGTCATTTAGCATAATATTTTTGACCCTCATCTGTACTGTAGAGTATATTAGTAAATTGTTTCTTTTATTACTGAATAATATTTCATTATATGGATATACCACATATTGTTTATCTGTTCACCACTTGATAGACATTTAGATTGTTTTAGTGTTTTGGCTATTATGAATAATACTGTTATTAACATTTGTATACAAGTTTATGTATAGACATACATAGATAAGTATTTATGAATGGAATAGCTGGATGAATGGTAGCTTTATGTTTACCTTTTTAAGGAACTTCCAGACTATTTTCCAAAGTGACTGCACCATTTGACTTTCTCACAGCAATGTATGACAGCTCCAGTTTTCCAATACCCTTGTCAACACTTGGCAATTGTCTGTCTTTTTACTGATAGCTGTTCTAAGTGGGGAGGGGAGTGGTTTCTTTTTAATTGTTGTTGTCTTATTTTCTTTTGTTCTTTTTTTTATTTTTTAAATTTTTTTATTGAAGTATAGTTGCTTTACAATATTATATTAGTTTCAGGTATACAGCATAGTGATTCAGTATTTTTACAGATTGTACTACATTAAAAGTTATTATAAGATAATGGCTGTGATTCCTTGTGCTGTACAATATATCCTTGTTGCTTATCTATTTTATACATAGTAATTTGTATGTCTTAACCCCATACCCCTACTTTGCCCCTCCCCCCTTGCCTCTTCCCTTTGGTAACCACTAGTTTGTTTTCTGTATCTGTGAGTCTGTTTCTGTTTTGCATATATATTCATTTGTATTATTTTTTAGATTCCACATATAAGTTTGATTCCTTCTTTATATCTTTAGTTGTGGAAAATCTTTTCTGCTAGTCTTCAGGTCATTCTCATAGATAACTACTCTGTAAATAGTTGTAATTTTGGTGTGCCCATGGGAGGAGCTGAGCTCAGGGTCTTCCAACACCACCATCTTGGCCACACCTCTTAAGGTTGACCATCTTTTCATGAGTTTATAAACCACTTGTATTTTATCGTTAGTGAAATGTCTAGTCAAATCTTTTGCCAATTTTTAAATTGGGTTGTTAGTGTTTTTATTATTGAGTTGTATTGTGTCATTATGTATGTTAGATATGTCATCATACCTTGCATACCTTTCAAATGTTTTCTCTCAATATGTAGCTTGTCTTTTCATTGGTTTAATAGTGTCTTTTGAAGTCAATTTTTTTTTTAATCTGATAACATCCAATTTATCAGATGCTTGTTTTTTTGAAAAGTCTTCTGGGATTCTGATAGAGATTGCTTTAAATCTATAGATAAATTTGTTGAGAATTGCCATCTTAACAATATTGACTATTTCAATCCATAAACAGGGACTGTCTCTTCATTTATTTAGATCTTCTTCATTTTTTTCAGCAGTTTTTTATACTTTTCAGTGTCTAAGTATTTTACATCTTTTGTTTAGATTTATTTTTAGGTATTCTTTCTGATACTATTGTGAATAGAATTGTTTACTTAATTTCATTTTCAGATTGTCCTTTCCTAGTGATAAAGATAATTCATTTTTGTATATTGGTCTTATATCTTGTGACCTTATTGAAATTGTTTTATTTCAAGTTGTGTGTGTGTGTGTATTCTTTAGAATTTTCTACATACAGAATAATGTCACCAGCAAGTAAAAAGTTTTACTTCTTCCTTTCAAATCTGGGTACCTTTAATTAATGAATTAACTAGCTTCACTGACTAGAATCTCTAGGACAATGCCTTATTTTATTGGCTTGAATCTCTAGTGCAATGTTAAACAGATGTCCTTGTCTTATTCCTGATTTTAAAGGGAAAGCATTTGATCTTTTACCCTTGAGTATGATATTAGTTTTATGTATTTTGTAGATGGACTTACCAAATTTAGAAAGTTGTTTTTTTCTATTCCTAGTTTGTTAGTACTTTTTTATCATAAATATGCATTGGATTTTTTTCAAATATTTTTTCTGAACTTGTTGAAATTATCATGATGTTTCTTCCCTTTATTTGAAAAATATGGTGTATTGCATTAATTGATTTTGGATATTAAATCAACCTTGCATTCCTGTAATAAATCTCACTTAGTCATGATGTATAATCTTTTTCATATGTTGCTAGATTTAGTTTGCTAATATTTGGTTAAATATTTTTTAGATCTATATTCCTGAAGGATAATGCTGTAGTTTACTTTCACTGTAATGTATTACTCTGGTTTTGATATCAGGGCCTCACAGAATGAGTCAGGATGCATTTCCTATTTTCTGGATATCAGAACTATTTATTGTTTTAATATTTGCCATATGGGCGGGGCTTTTTGAGGGAAGAATTTAATTACTAATTCAGTTATTTTACTTGTTATGAGTATATTGAAATTTTCTATTTTTTCATGAGTCAATTTTGGCAAGTTGTCGTTCTACGAATTTATCTGTTTCATCTATGTTGTCTATTATTTGGCATAAAGTTTTTCATAGCATTCCCTTGTAATTTTTAAAATTTCTATAGGCTCAGTAGTGATGCCTCCTCTTTCATCCTTGATTTTGTTAGTTTATGTCATAGCTCTTTGTCTTTGGATCAGTGTAGAGAAAGAGTTGCCAATTATGTTGATCTTTTCAAAAACCAACTTTTCTTTCATTGATTTTCACTCTAATTTTTATTCTTGTTTTCTTTCTGCCTATTTAGAGTTTAGTTTGCTCTTATTTTTCTGCTGTCTTAAGGTAGATACTTAGATTAATGATTTGAGATCTTTCTTCTTTTCTAACATAGTTATTTAAGGCTATAAATTTTCCTCCAGTCACTACTAAAATTGTTATCGTTGCTAATACTGTTCAGTTTAATCATTGCTCTTTGGAGAGAGAATGTGCTGAGCTCCTCACTCCACCATTCAAGAAGGCCCACACCCTGATTTTTAAATATGAGGAAGTTGAGGCATATAGAGGTCTTTTAGGTTGGGTTCTTCCAGAAACAGACTCAGAGATGCTGGGTGGGCTTCCACTCCCTACTCTGGGCCACCATGGCTTCCCCCGTCATGTACAGATGCCTGCTTGCTCTGCCCTGTCTAATGGCTTTAGGACTGAACCATCTGGGAGGGAACTAGAGCAGGGCAGTTCAGAAATCTTGAACTGTACTTATAAGTTTTGAGGTTGGTTGTAGTGTTGATGAGTTAATTGTGAAACTATTTTGTGTGTGTCATGTGACAATGTATATGAGTAAAATATTGATATTGAAAATGAGGGTTCTTGGTGTAGGAATTTGGAAAAACAAATATGGGAAAGGTAACGAAGAATCTTATATTACTGGATTTGAATTGGCAATACCAGTATGACCTAATCAGTATGAACTTACGATGTTTAAAAAGGTATTTCACAACAAGGTCCTACTGTATAGCACAGGGAACTATATTCAATATCTTGTAATAACCTATAATGGGAAAGAATCTGAAAAAGAATTCACACACACATATGTATGAGTGAATCACTTTGCTGCACACCTGAAACTAACACAAAATTGTAAATCAACTATACTTCAATTAAAAACTGTATTCCTTAATTCTGTCCAGTTGAAGGGCATAGAAGCAATTGTATAACAGTACAATGAGCTTACTTGGTGCCCAGAAGTGCCTGATTATGGTTCCAGGGAAGGAGGGCACAGGTGAACCTTGAACATCTTGTGGTGCCTACAAGCAAGGGTGTGCTCAGTGATCAGTGGGGCCACCAAAGGATGTGGGAGCTGCCTGAAGGGGCTTCCACGGGACTTAAAACTATTTTTGTTTTACACTTAGATATTTTATACTTGTACATATTTATGAACTCCTTGTACCTGTGGCTCTTATATAACTATAAAAGTATAATACTATACTTACTTCAGCTATAAAAGTAAATCAAATTTACAAATAAATAAATAATATTATAAAAGAAAAAAAAAGAAATCTTGGTGGAGAAGCCACTGTGATTGATGGAATGTTACCATATGCCTCAGCAGAGTTGGGCTGAAAACAAAGGTTGAAAAATACTTTGCCTAACTGGATCTCTGCTCTTATGCAAGTCCCATGTGGTCATTGGTCATAGGTGCCCTGTAGGGGAACTGTTGGTGCTCATAGAGATCCCCTCATCTCCCCTTTCCTGCAATGTGCCCATCCTCCATATTCTATGCGCTTCGATGCAAATGGCCCTTGACCGTGACCATCTTTGAAGGGTTGCCGTTAGGCTACCAGAGCCACCTTGTTTGACCCACAAAGTTGGGAGTACCTGGGAGTTTGTCTCTGCAGGAGGGTCCATAACCAATAACTGATTGGTATCAGAGGCTCAAATACCCTTGGCTTGAGATAAGACAAACTGGGGGGTACAATTTATGCTCCGGAGCTCCCTATGGGATCAGATTGAGTCTGGGACCTTGCCTTGAAATCATATTCTTACTTAGCTTCTGCCCTGTTCTCTCCTCTTCCCTCACTCCCTTACTGGTTTCTCCTGGGACCACTTCTTTCACAGATTGTTTGCATTGAAACTTTAGCTGAGGGTCTGTTTCTAGAAGAACTTGAACTAAAACAAACCTATTTCTGGGAGAACATTGGCTCAAATATGCCACTTTCTGAAGTTGGGCAGCATACCCTCTATCTGTCTTCTGACTTCAACATTCTGAATGGATACAGCCTCTGGCTGGAAACATCTTCCCTGGATATAGAAAGGGCGCCACAGGATGTGTCTATGATGGAGGCATGGGTCTGATAGGTCCCTGGTGCCCCTCAGTGGTACCTGGTCAGAGGAGCGTGAGTCATCCTCTAAACTGTTAATTCGGGAAGCAGAGGAGGCCTGAGAGTCCACGGCAGGGTTCTTCCCAAGCCTGCAGAGGTTCCTGCAGGTTTTGCTCTTAAAGGCATCTAAGGCTATTGACCTCTACGAGCTGGGGTCTTGGACTTTGGACCAGAGTAGAGTATTCTTGTCTCAGGAGACACTGAAACTAAAATATAGAAGTTGCTGGCAAGCCTGGGTCTGAAGAGTCAGGGAGGAGAGGGGAGGGAGCATATCAGTCACTGTAGAAAGAGGATGAACAATGGACATTGACGGTGAGGAAACCAAAGCTAAGGAGGTGAAAGAGGTACAGATACCCCTTGGCCTTATGCATTGAGGTGAGGTTGCAGCCTAGCTTTCAGGGTCCTGAAAGAAGAGACCCTTATAATAAATTATGCAGAAAATGTGGTCATAAATGTCCACCTTCTCATTGGGAGAAATAGAGAAGGTATCACAGGAAGGGGAAATGTATGAGTAAACATTGTATGTTGTGAGGTAAGCGTAGAAAAGAATAAGTTATTCTCGTACTATCAGGAATTTTCTACTTAAAAAAAATCCTGTCTTTTTACAAATGATCCTGAATAGTTTATTCTAACCACTTATTTTGCACTAGAGATAATGACTTGGGCTGGGGAGAGTGGGTAGTCTCATTTAGGTATGATTTAATCATCACCAGCGAGCTGAAAAGAGCTTCGATAAATATATTTTCAAGAGAATGCTGATGAGAATGAAGTTACTTCAGAAACAAAAAGAATGCCCCCTCTCTCGTTTTTCTCCCACCGCTTCCTACAGTATGTAGTTCAGGGACAGGAAAGTCGCATAACTTGCTCGGCCATTTCTTACCTCCTTCCCCTTAGTCAGAGCTCTCAGATCTTTGAGAGAGGCTGCATTCCCTGGCAAAAAAAAAGATTTATATGACGAAATGGTTTACAGCTTTCTGGCTGCAATTGTAGATTTGCCTCTGCATGGACAGACTACAGACACAGTGGGCCTCAGGAAGCTGCTGGGTGTGCTCTGGCACATTGATCCCAATTGTATGTGAACCATATGTTGACGGCACAGTTTAACCCCAAAAATGTCCTTTGCTAGTCTTTGTGATTTCAGACGAGGCTGGGTGGAATAGAGCTATGCAATTTCAGCTACCAAGCAAAAAAAACAAAAAAAAATGCTTGGAAGGCCCTCTGCACATTTTGTTGGCTTATGGAAGAAGAAGGAAGGTAGAGAAAAAGAAAGGATACTGAACTGACTGTGGGTCTGGATTTCTACTTTTGCTGCAGTTTGACACCCATGTGGCACTCAGCCTCTCAGCCTCAGTTTCCTCATCTGTAATCGGGCTGCTGAGTTTGGTTGAATTGACAAGTGAGTCCTCAATAATCAGATTGGTGGGGAGGAGGGGGCAGTGGGGTCGCAGGCTGACCCCTGGAGAGATGATTTGCCTCTCTCTGTAGCCCTTGGCAGCATTCACGTGTCAGAGCTCAGTGAAGACCCCACTGCTTGGCTGTCCATGACTGCAGAATCTCATGCCACTCATGGGCAGCCCTCGGGCCAGCCTTGCGACGCTTCTTGATCCATCCCATTATCGGAGGGACAGGGACAACAGAATGATTCTAGGGAGTGGAATCCAGCCCCAGTGAAGCTCCCAAGGTTTTGGGGTAAGGATGACAGAAGGATTCAAGGGTGGCATGAGAGTTCTGGGCTGAGAAACAGAGACAGAGGTCTTCTCGTGTGGGTGGGATTAACCCAAGTGGTGACTAGGGATAGGCTGGGCCTCAGGGGAAAACAGGGACCCATAGCTCTTTTCAACGTCCTGCTTCTAGGGATGAGGCTGTTGGTCCCTCCCGACCTGGTCAAGAGGGCGTGAGGGCTGGATCGGTTGAGTGCCCCCCAAGCCCAGTGTAGAGTATTGTAGGTGCTATTGCAAGCATGGACAGGTGAACCCAAGAGGCTGTTGCTCCTTTTCTCTTAATTCCTTTTTGCCCTTTCCCTCATAGATTAGAGTCACATGAGTAATGGACCCTCAACAAGTAGCCCTTAGCACACTAGCCAGCTTCAGTTTTACTCGAGATTCTTGTTATATGTAAAGTAATACAGGTCCTGAAAACTGGCATAGGTGCTCCTCCACTCTCACCCCATGACCTGAGTTTGGGACTTGGGTCTTTGTGCTGTTTTTCAGGGACTGTTTTGAGCTTAACTGACCTGATAAACATAGTGATGGTACCATTGAAAAAGACCTCAGGGTTGAGGATAGGATGAATATTAAAGTCATAATTTAATTTAATTATTTGTTGACTTCAGTTTTTTTGTTTTTTTGTTTTTTGCGGTACGCGTGCCTCTCACTGCTGTGGCCTCTCCCATTGCGGAGCACAGGCTCCGGACGCG
Organism: Orcinus orca; assembly: GCF_937001465.1. Classification (NCBI taxonomy): domain Eukaryota; kingdom Metazoa; phylum Chordata; class Mammalia; order Artiodactyla; family Delphinidae; genus Orcinus; species Orcinus orca. The sequence continues at coordinate 18,407,356 of NC_064574.1, forward strand.
CAGGCTCAGCGGCCATGGCTCACGGGCCCAGCCTCTCAGCAGCATGTGGGATCTTCCCAGACCAGGGCACGAACCCGTGTCCCCTGCATCAGCAGGCGGGCTCTCAACCACTGCGCCACCAGGGAAGCCCTGTTGACTTCAGTTTTATATACACATTTGGATGTCTCACACACACACAAATACATACACACACTTTGGGCTGTTGGAGACACTCACTCAGATTTCATACACACTTATTTAGGTGTCCAAACACTCAGGTTCACACTTGTCTGGATGTTACACCCACTCATTCAGAGAGTATACATGTTCGCTCAGCTTTCAGACACCCAGGTCCTACAGATCCTCATTTGGACATCGTTCATACTCAGATATAGTTTGTACTCCCAGAGAGGTTGGCCACATTCACTCACATGTCACTCACATGCACTCTGGGCTGTTGAGTTCTTGTCCAGATGTGCACAGCAGATAGCAGGCATCTCATTGAGCTGTTGCTCACCTCCACTCCCATATCACTCATCCAGGGGCAGCACTCACATGCCCATTTGTCTCCCATCCGCATTGCTGACCATCCCCATGCTCAAGGAGATCCAGGGGAAGACTTGACACATTGATTGTGTCATGTTTCCTTGGGTCAGTCCCTCTGTAGCCTTTTTTCCTTAATTAAATAATCCTGTACCTCTGTCTCCACCAAGTTGTGCTTCTTAACCAAGTGTCTTTAGATGGGTAGTCTGATTGAAGAATGGTAGCACTCACCACGTTCCATTTTTATAAACCGTGTGTTCGTTCACTGTGTCATCTTTAAATGATTGGTTTGAGGCCATTGCTGCAATCACTTCATTAATTTGCAAAAGTTCCTGGAGGTACTCTTTGGATAATTGGCTTAAATCATGAGTCCCAGAGATATGTGCAATAAAGATCTTAAAAAAGAAAAAAAAAAGAGCATTTATTCAAGAGAACTACAAACTGTGGGCATTTGAAGAGATAGTAAAATGTTATCAAAATTCACAAAATTTAGGATAACTTTTATAAAAGGAGCCTACACATTTAGCATACAGTTGGTGTTTTAAAAAGGCTCGGTCATCTCCCTTCACACATTAACACCTTCTTACAGTCCTGCTAAGTTGAAGGGAATGTGTGAGATCACTAGATAGGAGCTCAGAAGAATCACTGTTTATCTTGATTAGGGTTTCTGCATCCTGTCAGGTTGGGTTTCATGCTTATTTTCAATTTTAGTTCAATTTGGTCCATTTGAACAGGCATTCACTGATCACTATGTAGGTATCAGGCAACCTGCTGAGCAGTATGTGGATGGAGGAGAGTGATACAGAGATAACAAAGCCACAACTTCCACTGCCTAAAAGGTCACAGTCTAGACCTAGAAACAGCAGTTCCATGCTTATGTTATTGCCGTCCCGAGCAGATAGCCATTAACGAACAGTGGAGGAGCAAAGTAGGGGGAAAGTCATTCAGATTTGGAGGATCTATACCGGCTTCATAGAGGAGATGAAAGACAGGCTTAGCCTTTAGAGAAAGGCTTCCACAGGCAGAAGTTGAATGAGAGGGCATTGCAGATGGAGGAAGCACGAACTGGTGATGGCATAGGCTGGGATCCAAAGGAGGTTTGTGCGATAGCATGGGGTCTGCAGCAGCTGCAATGAGGGGTTTACCATAAGACTGTCTGAGGGGTAGACTAGAAGCCAGACAAAGTGCCCCAAAGGTCAGGATGAGGAGTCTAGATTGTGTCGTTTGAAGAATGGAGAGCCTATGAACGTGTTTGAAGAGGGACAGTGTTTATGTTCAGGAAGGTCAGTGGATTGACTGGTGAGTTGATCCAATCAATTAGAGGCAAAGAGACTAGCTGAGTTCAGCTAAGAGGTGGGGAAGTGCCCAACCTCAACAGTTTGATGGGAGGAGAAAAAAAGGGAGGGGCAGGTTCAGATTGCTGATATCAAGTCAACAGAGCTTGTTGATCAAAGTAGAGTGCAAACCAAGGATACAGGAAATGAGAGTGAGCCCCGTCTTCAAGATCTGGCCACTTGATGAGCAGTGCTACTCTCACTAAGGAAAGAAATGGAGAAGAGGAACATACAGGTTTGTAGGGGTTGAAACTGAGTTGCATTTTTGGACATACGCAGTGTGAGCTGGCTTTGGAACATCTAAATGGAAATCTGTTTCTACAAAGCAGCGGGTTTATAAGTCTGAAGCTCAGGAGGGAGTTGCAGACAGAAGTGACGATGATAAAAGTTCATCCCTCCAGGGGGTTGCTCATCTGCCTCTCCTCTTTCCCGTCCAGTGTTTATCAGCTGGTTGTCAAGGAGGAGCGACTTCAGAAGTCACGGAGGGCAGCTGACATCATTGAGTGCTTTTCGGTGCCGGTGAGCTATAGGAATGCCTCCAGCCTCGATTCTCTACACTACTTTGCTGCTGAGTTGAAGCCTGCCAACCTGCCTGTCACCCAGCCATTTACAGTGGGTGACAACAAGACATACAATGGCTACTGGAACCCACCTCTTTCCCCTCTGAAAAGCTACAGCATCTACTTCCAGGCACTCAGCAAAGCAAATGGAGTAAGTATGGCCACATGGAGGCCATGTCTTGCCTTGTTTTCCCATTCTTAAATGAGAAGGCAGCATGACTTTAGAGCAGAGGTTGACAAACTAAGGCCCGTGGACCAAATCATCCTGACCCATGCCTTTTTTTGTGAGTAAAGCGTTGTTGGTTTTTGGCTTTTGGTTTTTCATACAGTGACGCCTATTCGTTTCCACGGTCTGTAACTGCTTTGATGCCCCAGCAGTACACTTGAGTAGTTGAGACAGACTGTATGCTGCATAAAGCCTAAAATATTTACTATATGGCCCTTTACAGAAAAAAATTCTGAGACCCCTGTATTAGAGGATAGAAAGGTGTTTCACTTGGGCAAATCATATGCAGATCTAAGACTTAATTTCCTCATCTATAAAAGAATACCTATAAATTTGATATCTATTAATGCACTAAACATGTTTTAGTTAATCAGTGACTGCTAACCCCTTTATCATTACCGTTAGTCACATTAGGAAGTATTTTTCTCCCAAAGACAAGGTAACCTTTTTGTGTCAAATATTTTTTTGGCTACTGAGGAGTGCCAGTCATAACATTACAAAATCACAGGGCTGTAAAGGATCTGAAAGGTCATCCAATATCTCCCTCCCTCCCCCTACGTACAAAACAGTGCTTCAGTCAATACTACAATATCACAGTTAACTGATGTTAATAATTATTCCTTTTTTAATTGAAGTATAGTTGATTTACAATGTTGTGTTACTTTCTGGTGTACAGCAAAGTGATTCAGTTATATATACATATTCTTTTCCATCATGGTTTATTACAGGATACTGTAAATAGTTCCCTGCACTATACAGTAGTACCTTGTTGTTTATCTGTCTTATGTATAGTAATGTATCTGTTAATCCCAAACTCCTCCAACCCCTTTCCTCTTTGGTAACCATAAGTTTGTTTTCTATGTCTATGGGTCTATTTCTGTTTTGTAAATAAGTTGATTTGTATCATTTTTTTAGATTCCACATATAAGTAATATCATATGATATTTGTCTTTCTCTTGCTGACTTACTTCACTTAGTATGATAATGTCTAGGTCCATCCATGTTGCTGCAAATGGCATTATTTCATTCCTTTTTTATGGCTGAGTAGTATTTCATTGTGTGTGTGTGTGTGTGTGTATATATATATATATATATCACATCTTCTTTATCCATTCAAATGATGAACATTTAGGTTGCTTCCATGTCTTGGCTATTGTAAATAATGCTGCTGTCAACATTAGGATGCAGGTATCTTTCTGAATTAAGGTTTTCTCTGCGTATATGCCCAGGAGTGGGATTGCTGGATCATATGGTAACTCTATTTTTAGTTTTTTAAGGAACCTCCATATTGTTCTCCATAGTGGCTCCACCAATTTACATTCCCACAAACAGGGTAGGAGGGTCCCTTTTTCTCTACATGCTCTCCAGCATTTATTTGATGATGTTAGTTCTTATTCTTGAATACCTCCAATGACAGAGAACTCACTTCTTTATGTGGTAACTTTGCTGATCTTTGTGGAGGCTGTGGCTCTAAGAAAGCTTTTTTTTAACTGACTTAAATATATCGTTTATTGTAGTTTCTACCCATTGCTCTTGATCCATACTTTCAGGTCCCAATAGAACCAGTGCAATCACCTTCTCAGGTGGCATTTTTCTTCAGTTACATAAGAACTTTTCCACCATTCACTTCCCCTCTATACACACAGACCCATCTGGTCTTATGTTCGCAAGCTAACTATCTTTAAGTTCCTCTTATACTCAAGTATTTTCTGTCTAGGATGCTTTTGTGGACATGTTTTGTTTCAGGTTGCCATATTTCATTCAACAAATAGATAATGAACAGTGACGCTTGCTAGACGCGATAGTTCATACTAAGGTTATGTAGTATGTGCCCTCAAAGAGCTTCTATAAATGTAAGGGAATCTTATGTGCCATGCCACAGTGTTTCTGGAGAAGTGAGAGGCTCACTGGAGAAGGGAAAGCTGAGACAGAAGCAAGATTTGCTAAAGTTCTTACAGAACAGCCTGTGGCCAAGATAGTCTAGTCTGTCAGTGCCACTCATTACCTTATGAGAAACCTGGATTGAGAAACTAATTAACATTTAAAATGTCCACATACCCATTTAGATTCCACATTGGTATTTCAGTTCTGCATTCATTACTGGTTCAAGCAGCATTCCTCACAGAGAGTATAAAACTACAAAAAGAAGCCAGACTGCCTTCCACCTGTCCGTCTGGTCTTACCTCTGCATGCAACACTCTGATGTATTGTGGAGGAAGACATATAAAGATGGCCAGAAGCATCTGGGAGCTCATCTTCTTCTTGGTTCTCTGCATCCCATATGAGCCAGTTTCTTGGTTCAGCACAACCCTGAGAAGGGATGACTTTCCCTGCTCTTGGAACATATCAAGAGGTGCTGTTGGGTTTCCATGCTGTGGAGCAGAGTCGTAGCTTCATTCAATTCACCTGCTATTGCATTCCTACCAAGATTCTCCTGAAAACCCAGCAACAGACCAAGTTTGTAGAACCCAGGGAACTAGAAAATGGACCCCAGGAGAGATTTCCCCAACCTGAGCATGGTGGGTCCTAGAAGAACAGCAGATGAGGCAGGAGGATTGCTGGAGGTCTTGGCCCCCAGACATCATATAATAGAAACCGTTTTCAAGACATGCGGTTTTGCCATTGGGCAAAAGTCACCCCACTGTGAAACTGCCTCATCTAAGAAGCAGTTTCTACTACTGCTTCCGAGATAAACAAAGCCATTTAATTACTCATGCCTCTGATCCCACCCCGTGGGTACACCCATTTGGGAACTAAGGTTTGCTGTAATGAAACACGAGCAGGAATGGAACTGGATGGGTGCTTACGCCAGGTGTCTTGAGGGTATAGTCGGCCTCACAGGAACAGAGAGGAAAAAGCTGTGGGAGCTGGCACTCAGAGTATTGTATTTTTCTAGCAAGAGAAAAACCACACACCATTTCAAATTACTGTGTAGTATTAAGTTTTACTGAAAAGAGTTGGGTGAAAGGGACACAGGAGCAGGAAAGTCATTCTCGGTCTAACACATCTCTGCTTGGCCCCCTCAGATTTCACCATATCATAAAGGGCGGAAGACAATGCAGTTAAGCCTGGAGGATTTTTGAGGAGATGTTGTAACCCACAAATTTCTTACCAGCCCAGTTGTTGTTCTTATGTAAATGCATCAGAAAGACATTCTCACCATCCTGAGGGTCCCACAGGTCCTGCTTCTAATAAATCATTCAAAGAGCAGCTGACCAGGCAATGAATCAAAATAAAGAAATCAAGAATAGAGAAATATGAAATAAAAAGACCCACAGTGAGCATGGAAACTAATTAAATATCACATTAATGCTAAATAATTGCTCTAAACATGTTACAAAGAGGTTAATATTAAAAGCAATTACTTAAAGAAAAGATGTATAATGTAAAAAGTTACCAGTTGTAATCTGGGTCTGTAATTCACTCTTATGTCAACAAAAACTAAGAAAGAGTTGGAGGATTGATGAATGTAAATAAAAATCTGCTAATTATCCCACTTTAGACAGGATAGAATAGCAAATGACTATTTTATTTTTGATACTAAGATTTTTTTTAGGTATACTTTTTTGGAACATAAAGGCAGCCTTCCAGTCTATCATAGAAAAGCCAGAAGACAACAATCTGCAAAGAAAAGGGGGAGAAATAAAGGAAACTATAAGTAAACATGAAAATCAGCAACTGTAAAGCAGGCCAGAAACAGAAGCACTATATTTTTTTTTAAGTGATGCTTTACTCCCTTCAGAAAGGGGTAAAATGTCTTGAGTCAAGTAAAAACCAGAATTCAGCAAATCTGTATCACTAGAAGATTAAAAACAAAGGTTAGGGCAAAGTTATATTACATTTAAAAAATTAAAGGAAAGCAGAAATGGCCGTTTGTTGCAGGATGGTTGTGGGCAAGGTTGAATGATGTACTGTCAGTCAATTTCATTGCTTCCGATCCCGTCTACAAGTTTCAGTCAAAACAAGAGTAAGAGAATTTTAGGGTTCAGATATAGTTATTCTGTGAATAGTAAAGATGTTTTTTCACCTTATCAGAGTGCCTAAATAGTCAGCCTTTACCATCAGACTGCCTATACACAAAACCCTAGTAACTGTGTGACTTTTAAGTAACCTATTAAAAGAGTTAGATGTGACTGATTAATTAATTAAGGAAACATCTAGCAAGCATACACTCTATGTCTCCCCCCCAAAACAAAGGCATCTTTTTTGAGTGCTGGGAATAAAGCAGCAAGCCAAACAGACAAAAAATCCCTGCCCTCGTAGCATTTACATTCTAGCAGGGAGAGACCAAAAATAAATACGTAAAATCGTGTGTCAAATAATTAGTCATTAGGTTTAGAAATGTGGAGGTCACTCATTAAATCTTGACTATTATTAGGATGGGAGTAAAGACATTTTACAAACTCTACAGTGAACTCTATAAATGTGGAGTCATTTAATCCAGCCCTATAAAAACCATGGAGAGTCCGAGTATGATGTCCACTATGAAGCATGGTCCTCAGAGTCCTCACAGGCACTTCCATGAAGTGTGAGTTGTTCACAGGCACTTGCGTTTGGAATTTTGATTAGATTAGTATTGGGTTGGCCCAAAAGTTCATTTGGGTTTTTCCATAGCATCTTATGGAAAAACCCGAACAAGCTTTGGGGCCAACCCAATCTCCCATTTACCCATCTATGCTTTCTTACAGATAACAAGGTCAGTCCCGCCTGTTGAAGCACTGTCTTTGGCGCTGAATTCTCAGCATCTGTCTTTCTTGCGAATCAGGCCATATTGTAACTATTTGTTTTGGATACAACAATATTACAGATCTGTAGCGGTTAAGAATTGGATGATTTTGAGGTGTCATCTAATCTACACCAGAAGCCAACACAGAAATCTCTAATAAAGTGTTCTTGGCAAGGCATTATATAGCCTCAGCTTGACCGCTGCAATTCTTTGGAGGGAAAGAGTTGATTCCTTTGTTGAACAAGAAAAATTGTTGGAACTTTCTCCTTTCTATAAAGCCAAATTCTGTCCCCTTAACTCTCTACTCTTGGAAACTTGTATTGATTTGAACAAATCAAATCATTCTTTACCATGTCAGCCTTTTGGAGAAAATACGACAGTATCAACTACCATCCCTGGTCACCCAGGCCATCTCTCACTGATATTGAATATGCAATTACTTCTGTTTCTCATAGGGCATGATTTCTGTATCTCTTTCATCCTGTTTATTCTGTTCTCTCATAGACAGACTCCTTTTTTCCAATGCCTTCTTTAAAAAGGGGTAACCAGAATGTAGCATTGTACTGCAGATACAGTTAGACCATTCCTGCTACATTTCAACTACCCCTCCTCTCTTGACCATTTTCTAAGACATTATTTCTCATACATTCCAAGATACTTTTCTCGCTTCAGGGACCTCTTGCAGGCTGCTGTATTATCCATGTCTGTCTTCTTCATTCTTTGAAGAACTAGTACCTTAGTTTTTAGGCCTCATCTTCAACGTCATATCCTTTGGGAACCTTCCAGTCATATTATCTAAGAGCCATCCACACCAATACTCACTATATGTTAACCTGTTGTTCTTATTTAAAACGTTGTGCATATTTTTTAAACATCTTTATTACAGTATAATTGCTTAACAATGGTGTGTTAGTTCCTGCTGTATAACAAAGTGAATCAACCATACGTATATATATATATCCCCATATCCCCTCCCTCTGGTGTCTCCCTCCCAGCCTCCCTATCCCACCCCTCTAGGTGGTCACAAGGCATGGAGCTGATCTCCCTGTGCTATGCGGCTGCTTCCCATTAGCTATCTGTTTTACATTTGGTAGTGTATATAGGTCACTGCCACTCTCTCACTTCATCCCAGCTTACTCTTCCCTCTCCCTGTGTCCTAAGGTCCATTCTCTACATCTGCGTCTTTACTCCTGTCCTGCCCCTAGGTTCTTCAGAACCATTTTTTTCTTTTTTTTTAGATTCCATATATATGTGTTAGCATATGGTATTTGTTTTTCTCTTGCTGAGTTACATCAGTCTGTATGACAGACTTTGGTCCATCCACCTCACTACAAATAACTCAATTTCATTTCTTTTTATGGCTGAGTAATATTCCATGGTATATATGTGCCACATCTTGTTTATCAATTCATCTGTCAATGCACAATTAGGTTGCTTCCATGTCCTGGCTATTATAAATAGTGAGGCAAAGAACATTGTGGTACATGACTCTTTTTGAATTACGGTTTTCTCAGGGTATATGCACAGTAGTGGCATTGCTGGGTCATATGGTAGTTCTATTTTTAGTTTTTAAAGGAACCTCCATACTGTTCTCCATAGTGGCTGTATCAATTTACATTCCCACCAACAGTGCAGGAGGGTTCCCTTTTCTCCACACCCCCTCCAGCATTTATTGTTTGTAGATATTTTGATGATGGCCATTCTGACCAGTGTGAGGTGATACCTCATTGTGGTTTTGATTTGCATTTCTCTAATGGTTAGTGATGTTGAGCATCCTTTCATGCCTTTGTTGGCAATGTGTATATGTTCTTTGGAGAAATGTCTATTTAGGTCTTCTGCACATTTTTGGACTGGGTTGTTTGTTCTTTTCATATTGATCTTCATGAGCTGCTTGTATATTTTGGAGATTAATCCTTTGTCAGTTGCTTCATTTGCAAATATTTTCTTCCATTCTGTGGATTGTCTTTTCATCTTGTTTATGGTTTCCTTTGCTGTGCAAAAGCTTTTAAGTTTCATTAGGTCCCATTTGTTTATTTTTGTTTTTATTTCCATTTCTCTAGGAGGTGGGTCAAAAAGGATCTTGCTGTGATTTATGTCTTAGAGTGTTCTGCCTATGTTTTCCTCTAAGAGTTAGATAGTTTCTGGCCTTACATTTAGGTCTTTAATCCATTTTGAGCTTATTTTTGTGTATGGTGTTAGGGAGTGATCTAATCTCATACTTTTACATGTACCTGTCCAGTTTCCCCAGCACCACTTATTGAAGAGGCTGTCCTTTCTCCACTGTACATTCCTGCCTCCTTTATCAAAGATAAGGTGACCATATGTGCGTGGGTTTATCTCTGAGCTTTCTATCCTGTTCCATTGATCTGTCTTTCTGTTTTTGTGCCAGTACCATACTGTCTTGATTACTGTAGCTTTGTAGTATAGTCTGAGGTCAGGGAGCCTGATTCCTCCAGCTCCGTTTTTTGTTCTCAAGAGTGCATTGACTATTCAGGGTCTTTTGTGTTTCCATACAAATTGTGAAATTTTTTGTTCTAGTTCTGTGAAAAATGCCATTGGTAGTTTGTTAGGGATTGCACTGAATCTGTAGATTGCTTTGGGTAGTATAGTCATTTTCACAATATTGATTCTTCCAATCCAAGAACGTGGTATATCTCTCCATCAGTTTGTATCACCTTTAATTTCTTTCATCAGTATCTGATAGTTTTCTGCATACAGGTCTTTTGTCTCCTTAGGTAGGTTTATTCCTAGGTATTTTATTCTTTTTGTTGCAGTGGTAAATGGGAGTGTTTCCTTAATTTCTCTTTCAGATTTTTTATCATTAGTGTATAGGAATGCAAGAGATTTCTGTGCATTAATTTTGTATCCTGCTATTTTACCAAATTCATTGATTAGCTCTAGTAGTTTTCTGGTAGCATCTTTAGGATTCTCTATGTATAATATCATGTCATCTGCAAACAGTGACAGTTTTACCTCTTATCTGATTTGGATTTCTTTTAGTTCTTTTTCTTCTCTAATTGCCGTGGCTAAAACTTCCAAAATTATCTTGAATAATAGTGGTGAGTGGGCAACCTTGTCTTTTTCCTGATCTTAGTGGAAATGGTTTCAGTTTTTCACCATTGAGAGCGATGTTGGTTGTGGGTTTGTCATATATCGCCTTTATTATGTTGAGGTAAGTTCCCTCTATGCCTGCTTTCTGGAGGGTTTTTATCATAAATGGGTGTTGAATTTTGATGAAAGCTTTTTCTGCATCTTTTGAGATGATCATATGTTTTTTCTCCTTCAGTTTGTTAATATGGTTTATCACATTGATTGAAGAATCCATGCATTCCTGGGATAAACCCCATTTGATCATGGTGACTCATCATTTTAATGTGCTGTTGGATTCTGTTTGTTAGTATTTGTTGAGGATTTTTGCATCTATGTTCATCAGTGATATTGGCCTGTAGTTTTCTTTATTTTGTGACATCTTTGTCTCGTTTTGGTAACAGGGTGATGGTGGCTTCTTCAAATGAGTTTGTGAGTGCCACTCCCTCTGCTATATTTTGGAAGAGTTTGAGAAGAAAAGGTGTAGCTCTTCTCTAAATATTTGATAGAATTCACCTGTGAAGCCATCCGGTCCTGGGCTTTTGTTGTTGGAAGATTTTTAATCACAGTTTCAATTTCAGTGCTTGTGACTGCTCTGTTTCTATTTTCTATTTCTTCCTGGTTCAGTATTGGAAGGTTGTGCTTTTCTAAGCATTTGTCCATTTCTTCCAGGTTGTCCATTTTATTGCCATACAGTTGCCTGTAGTAATCTCTCATAATCCTTTGTATGTCTGCAGTGTCAGTTGTTACTTCTCCTTTTTGTTTCTAATTCTATTGATTTGAGTCTTCTCCCTTTTTTTCTTGATGAGTCTGGGTGATGGTTTATCAATTTTGTTTATCTTCTCAAAGAACCAGCTTTTAGTTTTATTGATCTTTGCTATTGTTTCCTTCATTTCTTTTTCATTTATTTCTGATCTGATCTTTATGCTTTCTTTCCTTCTGCTAACTTAGGGGGTTTTTTGTTCTTCTTTCTCTAATTGCTTTAGGTATAATGTTATATTCTTTATTTGAGATGTTTCTTCTTTCTTGAGGTAGGATTGTATTGCTATAAGCTTCCCTCTTAGAACTGCTTTTGCTGCATCCCATAGGTTTTGCGTTGTCATTTTCTCATTGTCTTTTGTTTCTAGGTATTTTTTGATTTCCTCTTTGATTTCTTCAGTGATCTCTTGGTTATTTAGTAGTGTATTGTTTAGCCGCCATGTGTTTGTATTTTTTACAGCTTTTTTTCCTGTAATTGATATATAGTCTCATAGTGTTGTGGTCAGAAAAGATACTTGATACAATTTCAGTTTTCTTAAACTTACCAAGGCTTGATTTGTGACCCAAGATATGATCTGTCCTGGAGAATGTTCCATGAGTCCTTGAGAAGTAAGTGTATTCTGTTGTTTTTGGATGGAATGTCCTATAAGTATCAATTAAGTCCATCTTGTTTAATGTGTCATTTAAAGCCTGTGTTTCCTTATTTATTTTCATCTTGGATGATCTGTCCATTGGTGAAAGTGGGGTATTAAAGTCCCCTACTATGATTGTGTTACTGTCAGTTTCTCCTTTTATGGCTGTTAGCATTTGCCTTATGTATTGAGGTGCTCCTATGTTGGGTTTATAAATATTTACAATGACTATTTCTTTTTCTTGGATTGATCCCTTGATCATTATGTAGTGTCCTTGTTTGTCTCTGCTAATAGTCTTTATTTTTAAGTCTATTTTGTCTGATATGAGAATTGCTACTCTAGCTTTCTTTTGTTTTCCATTTGTATGGAATATCTTTTTCCATCCCCTCACTTTCAGTCTGTATATGTCCCTAGGTCTGAAATGGGTCTCTTTTAGACAGCATATATACGGGTCTTGTTTTTGTATCCATTCAGCCAGTCTGTGTCTTTTGGTTGGAGCATTTAATCCATTTATATTTAAGGTAATTATCGATATGTATGTTCCTGTGACCATTTTCTTAATTGTTTTGGGTTTGTTTTTGTGGGTCTTTTCATTCTCTTGTGTTACCTGCCTAGAGAAGTTCCTTTAACATTTGTTGTAAAGCTGGTTTGGTGGTGCTGAATTCTCTTAGCTTTTGCTTGTCTGTAAAGGTTTTAATTTCTCCATCGAATCTGAATGAGATCCTTGCTGGGTAGAGTAATCTTGGTTTTAGGTTTTTCCCTTTCATCACTTTAAATATGTCCTGCCACTCCCTTCTGGCTTGCAGAGTTTCTGCTGAAAGATCAGCTGTTGACCTTATGGGGATTCCCCTGTATGTTATTTGTTGCTTTTCCCTTGCTGCTTTTAATATTTTTTCTTTGTATTTAATTTTTGATAGTTTGAGTAATAATGTGTCTTGGTGTGTTTCTCCTTGGATTTATCCTGTATGGGACTCTCTGGGCCTCCTGGACTTGATTGACTCTTTCCTTTCCCCTATTAGGGAAGTTTTCAACTATAATCTCTTCCAATATTTTCTCAGTCCCTTTCTTTTTCTCTTCTTCTTCTGGGGCCCCTATAATTCGAATGTTGGTGCATTTAATATTGTCCTAGAGGTCTAAAAAACTGTCCTCAATTCTTTTCATTCTTTATTCTGCTCTGCGATAGTTATTTCCACTATTTTATTTTCCAGGTCACTTATCCGTTCTTCTGACTCATTTATTCTGCTATTGATTCCTTCTAGAGAATTTTTAATTCCATTTATTGTGTTGTTCATCATTGTTCGTTTTCTCTTTAGTTCTTCTAGGTCCTTGTTAAATGTTTCTTGTATTTTCTCCATTCTATTTCCAAGACTTTGGGTCCTCTTTACTATCATTACTCTGAATTCTTTTTCAGGTAGACTGCCTGTTTCATCTTCATTTGTTTGGTCTGGCAGGTTTTTACCTTGCTCCTTTATCTGCTGCGTATTTCTGTCTTCTCATTTTGCTTAACTTACTGTGTTTGTGGTGTCCTTTTTGCAGGCTGCAGGTTTGTAGTTCCCATTGTTTTTGGTTTCTGCCCCCAGTGGGTAAGGTTGTTGTAGGATTCCTGGTGGGGGGGACTGGTGCTTTTGATTGGTGGAGGAAGCTGGATCTTGTCTTTCTGGTGGGCATGCCACATCCGGTGGTGTGTTTTGGGGTATCTGTGAACTTATTATGATTTTAGGCAGCCTCTCTGCTAATGGGTGGGGTTGTGTTCCTGTCTTGCTGGTTGTTTGGCATGGGGTGTCCAGCACTGTAGCTTTCTGGTTGTTTAGTGGAGTTTGGTCTTAACGTTGAGATGGAGATCTGTGGGAGAGCTCTCGCTGATTGATATTATGTGGGGCTGGGAGGTCTCTGGTGGTCCAGTGTCCTGAACTCAGGTCTCCTACCTCAGAGGCTCAGGCCTGACACCTGGCCAGAGCACCAAGACCCTTACATGTAAATTGGTTAAATTCTCCAATCCAAAGGCACAGGATGGCTGGCCTTCCATGCTGCACTCGGTCCTCCAGCTGGGCCTTGTCCGTCGGGCCTGGTTGACATGGAGAGCCTGCTTTGGATCCAGGTCCAGCTGCATCCCCTAGCATCTAGAAGAAGCAGCTGATGCCCCTATCTTCCCTTATCCCTGCTGCAACTCATCACGATCCTGTAGCGCCTGAGGCTCTGCCCCTCATCCATTGTGCATATTTTTAATTGCACTTGTTTTTTGCAGTGCATGCCTCTCTCATTAGACTGAGAGCTCCAGGAGGCAGGATCTCTCGTTTGCTGCTGTATTCTCCCTACTGAGTACAATATTTAACACACAGTAGAAACTCAGTCATCCTTTGATGAATAAATGAATGAGAGTACAGACTGTTTCTTGTTGTCTCTGAGTCTCAGTTCCCTCACTTATAAAATTGAAATAGTAATACACACTTCGCACAGTCATTTTGAGGAGGATTAAATGAGAAACGATCTTGAATACTGAAAGGCACAAAATAAGTGTGAGTAAAGTCTGAATTTCCATTCAGTGTAGTGTGAGAGATCTGGCTCTGAGCTATTTTCCTCATAGAAAGATCTGCCATAAAGGACTTTCCTTCCATCATAGCAGTAATACTTTCCACAGCTGTCTCATTTCACAAGCTCCAGGCTCCTGGGAAGCCTTGATTTCCTCCAGATCTTCCACATGGTACCCAGAGTAGCTGTCTCAGTTGTAAACAGTGGGTGGATGCAGTTTTGCATTGTTTCTTTCCCTCTCTTCCCAGAATGAGGTCTGCTGAATCTACTGTTCTCGGCATCCCCACCACCATTAGCCATGAGTGTGAAGATGAAAGGACCATAATTAACGGTTGTATGCAAAACAAGTGTGGCGAGTTCATGCAAATATCCATCAGAAGCCACCCTTTGTTGGGCAGCGCTATTGTGCCTGTTCTATTTATGCAGAGGGAAGACTCCTTCCTATATCCTTTTCATCACGTGGGGGCACATTTAACCTGCATGATGCCTCCTCCAAATGGTGAGCTAAATAAGAGAAGTGGGAAGCAGAAGGGTGACCACTCTCTATGTTTCATTTCCTCTTCCAGCTCCTGAATTCACTTGCCTCTTAAGAACAGTTGGAAGGCAGATGCTCTTTTGAATGAGTCCTCGTGTTTGCTGCGTTAATCACATTATAATAGTTGGGACGATCTAGGTAGAGCTGGGTTAGGGGAAATTCTGTGTCTCTGAATGAATTGGAAGAAACCATATTTAGTTGTGTCCAAGCCCTGTGAAAATAATATTTGCACATGGATGGGTTTACTGAGGCATGGTTGGGTAGACAGAGCTGAAAGTCAGGCATCAGACAGACTTGGCTTTGAATTATGGCTGTTCCCATGTATGTGAACTTGAGCTGATTTCTTCCCATCTCAGGATACATAATGAGATTAATGATGTTCCTCCCCCAGACTTGGGGAGAGCAAATGAGACAATGCGTATAAGGCATCCGTCACAGTTGTTGTAGTTCTAGTTCTCTTTTCCTTTTTGCTGCTTCCCTGAAGCTCCTCTCTTGAAAGAGGGGAGGGTTGAAGCACCCTTTCCTGGTACGTTCCAATTTGTCCTGTAGACTCCACATAGAAGCACATCACTTCCTAGGAGGACCTCAGGAGCCGTGTCTGTGTGGCACCTGCTGACTGCCTTAATTCACCCATGACTCAGTTGCTTTGTAACCCCACCCAAGCTTTATTTTTCTTAGTTTAACTTTTCATATGTGGCTCCAAGCCTGACATCTGTTCCTGTTGAATCTTTTGATATAATTGATTTTGGCTTTGGAGAATGATCTTGCCCCTCCCAACCCCATTTCCTGATTCTGTTTTTACTTTAGTGACTGTTCACATGAAAAAAGCTCAGGTGGACCATGGAATGAGAAGATGCGGGAATCCCAAGCTCAAATGAGTTAGAGTTAAGACCACACAGGAGGTCACATGGCTTGGATCTGAGATATTCCAGAGGGAGTTTATAAGAAAACTCCTATATTGGTTAGGATAAACTAATTTATGCTGTAGTAACAAGCAACCATGAAATCTCAGTGTATTCCAGAAAAAATATTTTCCACTCTTTCTACATGTGCAAAATGGGCCAGCAGAAGGGCTCTGCTTATCCTAGTTACTCAGGGACTTAAGTTGGAAAGTCCATCTTGACATGTGCTTCCATAATCACCAAGGCAGGGAAAGAAATGTGGCAAACAAGGCAATGGTTCTAAAAAGTTTCCACACAGAATGATACACAGCACTTTCCATTGGCCAAGACTAGTCATGCAGCCATGCTTAACTTCAAAAAGGAATGAGGCAGTGCCTTCCAACTGTGTGCCCAGAGGGAGAACTGGGATATTTGAGAACATCCCTAAGGGCCACCACACTTCCCCATTATACCCTAAGCTTTTCCTTCAAACTTTCATAATACCCAGACTCACTCTTGAAGCACCGGTGCAGTTTCTATCACAGATCCTGAGAACTTTCTTTTATTGAGCACCTGCTGCATCCCACACACTAAGCAAGGTGTTTTCATGTATACGACCTTATGATTGGTCTCACAAAGTGACTCCTTTTAAATCAGTGCATGCGTGGACTGCCAGAAGCACCATGAAATCTCATAGCATCTCAGTTACTTCATACTGATGGAAGGATTTTAGTAGCAGCTTTGTCTTTACCTCCCTGGAGATGTGGTCAAGAAATGTCTAACATTCCCTGTGACACTGTTCCACTTTAAAAGACTGTAGTTCTTCAAAGTCTACCATGCAGTGTGGTTGAGAGGCATTGGAAAACCTTAGATCTCTCCTACCCATCAATAGCTGAGCCAAGGTAGCAGAAATCTGTGAATCAAAGGCCTCCATACATCCTTTTTCTGACTTGTTGCCATAGTCCTATGTTAGGAACATATTTCTGGGTTTTATTAGCTCTGCGAAAATGGAAAGGAAAACTGAGAAATGGACATTTAGAACCCAGGGTTATCATCACACCTTTCTGTAACCACTTTGGAAAACTCTGGCCCGCTAAGTGTCCCCTCCCAGTTCTTGTCTGTCCCCAGAGCCTGGGTGCCGTGCCCCATCTACCTGCCCAGGCCTCCTTCCCAGTCCTCAGTGGATTTTGTCTCCTGGGGATCACCCAGCCCCTTGGGTATGTCTACCTCCAGGGCTGCATTCTACCCTTCGAGCCTTATCACTTGCTCTTGAAAGCTCTGAATTTCTGCTGAATCCCTGTTAGGTCTCAAAATTCTCTTTCCAGGTAGAGAAATTCTCTGAGTGTCACCTTGTACAAATACCAAGGTGAGCTCCCCCAGGTTGCTTTTTCACACACTTACAGTTCCTAAAGATTTTATCATCAATGGTATGAGAGCTGAGGGACCGAGAGCATTTTCCTTTCAATGAAAATATACTTTAAACTCATTTGGAGAAGGAAATGAAGGTTACCCAGATGTTGACAGCTGATAATCTTGCCAGCCTGGGCCTTGAGGCATCAATGCTGCAGACCCTCATCCCTAAAAAGTTCAGTTTCCATACAGCAGGGCTTCTGCCTTCATCAGGCCCCTTCCAAACTGAGGGTCTCCATGAAGTTCAGCCCAATTGGCTCCCAAATGGTGAAAAAGTGGGAAAACCTCTGAATTTGGAAACTGGATGCATGAGCTTAAGTCATTTTATAGCTACATGAACTGAATATTGACCCTAAACTTCAGTTTCCCCATCTGTCAAATGGGGATGAGATATGCCCTCCCAGACTCATTGGGGTCTTTGTGAGGAGTAAACAATAGGTGTGATAACTCTGCACATTCCTAAGCACCTTTCAAAGGAAGGTGTTGCTAACATGAATATGTGTTTGAGTACAAATTCAGCGTAGGTGTGTATATGCATATATACATCCATACATAAACATTTTAGCATGTGTGTGTATGTATGTACATGTACATATGAATATGCATATATACATATTCAGTTAAAATAAAATATTTAGCTCAAGAATCTTAGTGGTAGAAAGGTTGTCACTGTGCCAGAGTTATATTGGCTTGGCCAAAAATTTCATTCGGGCTTTTCCGCAAGGTGTTACGGAAAAACCCAAACGAACTTTTTGGCCAACCCAATAGTATTGGTGGTTAATGAAATAGAATATTACCTACACCTCTTGGGCTTCCTGGAAGCCAAGGCAAAAAGGGGCATGTGGCAGGTTCTCTGAGAGAAAGAAGTATACCTATTTTTCATCAAAGACACTAGAAGAGGTATGTATCATATATATCCTTACATAAGGGGCCTTGAGGAGATACCAATCAATATCATAATATCATTTTTGCTCAAACACTCCGTTATTTCCTTTTCCACCAATGTTGTCATACAGTAGTAAACTGGAATTTAATGGAGCCATTTACATGCAAGGATTCTGTTTCTTGTGCTGTACAATAACATTAATGCTATAAATTAATGCCATTAAATAAGATGAATGGATCTCAAAGTTTCTTTCCCCTCAGCATTTTTTATGACTGTGTTTCGTATGGGGTCTTTCCTGTTGCATAGATTGGCGCTAACTATCTGTGATCTTAGGCAAGTGAGTTAGACTCTCTGAGTCCCATTCTCATTTGGAAAATTTCAATGCCCATAGTATCAACTTTATAAAATGTTTGTTAATTGTTTAATGAGAAGGTACATTTAAAAATGCTTATCACGGTGGTTGGTGGTCAGTAAACACTCAGTGTCAGCTGTCATTATTAGAATATCATAGGTGATAAGTATGAAGCAGAATGTGGGAGTTCACTGAGGAAAGAAAAAGCGAAATCTATGGGTGCACAAACATTTTTAACCCATCGATCAAATTTGAATAGACTGTGGATGGGGTACAGGAAGAGGAAATTCAGGAAGGAGAAGCAAAATCAGTGAAATCCAGGGTGTGCAAAGATATCAGCTGACATGCGGGATGCCTCGAGGAGAGAGAGGGAGTGAGACTCCAAAGGAAGGTCAGGAATGTTGTGCTTATAGACAGACAAGTTCAGAAGTGAGGCAGTTCTTCTGCAGGCCCTTCCTGGAGGCTGAATTTTGGTCAACTTCCATCTTTTACATCATGGACTCCAACTTTGCAAACTCATAAACTCAATTTACCAGGATATAGAGTTGAGAGGAGATTCAAATAAAACAAACCTACAAGAGAATGGTGGAAATAGTAGGCAATTCTTTTTAAAAATAATTCCTTCCCTCCTAAAGCATCCCTAAGTGTTTCCTATCTCAGAAGTCTGGGTTGCCCAAGATACCTCACCTTCTATATCCAGTTGCCACCGAGTCCTACTGATTCTACACTCTGAAATTCTCTCCAATCCATGTGCTTTTCTTATCTCCAGCGCCACTATCCTCATTCTGAATACCATCATCTCTTGCCTAAGAAACCTCAACAGCCACCCCCTGCACCAAGCTGGTCTTCTCACATCCACTCTTACTTGCCTCAAACCCATTCTCCACCCACAGCGAGCATACTATATGTATCTTCATTTAACAGATGAGTAAGCCAAAACTCAGAGAGGCTACTGAAGCACATTCCAGAAGCAAGAGACTGACCTGGGTTTGAACCTGTACATGTAAAAATGCTGTTAGTTGGTCCTGTGCAATTAATGTCATGCTTCGTGCTGAGTCATAACCCCACAAAGTGGAATCTGGCTAGACTGAGACCAGCAGAAGCCCTAAAAGACCCCCCAATCCCCCCACATCCACATTTTTCTCTTACGCCCACCAAACGTGGCCAGCTTCAACCCCCTGCTCAATCTTGAAACACCTGCTGGCCCTGTCGTTAACATCAACAAATAATGAGGAGCTGTACTAATAACAATTATCATAATAAATTGGCCTTTGATTACATCTGTCACCTGAGAATTTCAAAGACTTTACAAACATCAGTTAGTAATTATAGCTAAAAGGATCACTCACCTCAGATAAGAGCTGTGCAGGGAGGCATGGAGGACAGCTCTGGCTTAGGTTGGTTTAGACCTGAGAGTCACCAGTCCCTGGGGGCAGGTCTAAGCCTCTCTCCATGAGGCTCAGAGGAACCACAGTTCTGACATCCCAATTAGGGGACAGTTTGTACAACTGCTCCATCAAAATCCTGGTGCGGAGGAATGGGAAGCATGAAACGTAGTTTTGGACGGGAGCTTATAGATTGTGCAGTTCCTTTCTTTGTGCAGAATAAGAAACTGAAGTCCGGAGTAGAAAAGTGATTTGCCCATGGTCAAAGCCATGTCTTGAATCTAGTCTCCTGTACCTTGTCCGTATTTGTTTACTCTGCAAAATTATGACCATGCTCTCCTCTGTAAGGAGATATGGATTGATTGATTGATTGACTGATTGATGATGGTGATGATGGTGATAAAAATCCAACAATCATTTATTAAGGGCTTGCTCTGAGTCAGTGAGGGGATACACAGGTAAATGAGATACAGTTCCTGCCCTCAGGGAACCCACAATGCAATGGAAAAGACAGTCATGAAAGCAAATGTGTACAATAAACTATATCAATAGTCACATTGGCAGAATACCCAGTCTACAGCTGGAAGCCTGGAGGTGGAAAGGATCAGGAAGCATCTCATATAAAAAGTAACATTTGAGCTGAATATTGAAAGGTAAGTAGGCATTTCCCACACAGACAGTAGGGCAGTGGACAGGGTGTGTCCTGCAAAGGGAGCACCTGGGCAGAAGCCCGAAGGTTGGGAATTTTGTGATATGTTTGGGGAGATTTGGTGTGATTGGTTCTGGGTTTATAGAGGGAAGGCCTGAGAGAGACAGAGAGCAGATAATGGCTGGCCTCACATGCCATGCTGAAAAACTTGGGATTTATTCTGTTGAAGACAGGGAAAATGATCTTGTCAATAATCCCAACATCTGTTTATTACAATAATAAAGCCATGCATGTATACTTTTTGCATCTTTCAGGTATTTGTGCATTTGAAATTTTGTGCAACCCAATGAGATGTGCAGAGGACATTGCTACATTGTATAAATGAGGACCCTGTGACTCAGAAAGATTAAGTAATTTACCTAAGGAATTTATCCAAGGTCCACTCAACCAATGAGAAATGAAACTAGAATTTGAATGTCTAACTTCATTTTTTATGGCGTATATAATATGTGCTAGGCACTGTACCATCAATGAAAAAGATGGGCAAGTCTCTTGCTTTCGTGGTCTTTACATCTGGTGGGGAGCATGGAAAGTGACAATTAGTAAACATACAAATAAATAATTTTATCTTGTGATGGGTGAGAAAAGAATGATATGATAGAGGGCAACTAGAGAGTGTGGCAACTGAGTGGAACCATCAGGGAAGGCAACTTTGAGGAGGTGACAGGTAGTAGAACTCGAATGTTGAAGATGTGAAGGTCTCAAGGCATTCCAGGGAGAGGGAACAGCAAATGCAAAGGTCCTGAGGATGAAATAAATTCAGCAGATTCAGGAATTATAAACAGGATCAACAGGAAGGGGGAAGGTGGTAAGAAGCTAGTCAGAAGCGATACCAGTGTTGGTTAATGCAGGGTGATGAAGATAAGGGGATTTTACCCTTAATCCACTAGGAAACCATAGGAGAGTTTTAAACAGGGAGTAGTGGGATTTGACTTAGGTAATTACAAGGTGATCTGGGTCACAAGGGGAAGCATTAATTATCAGAGTCAAGAAAGGCTGCGGATAAAATGGACAAGAAGCTACAGCAGCCATCCAGGCAAGGGATGGTGGCAGTTTAGACCAAGGTGGTGAGAGCTGAGGCCAAAATAACATGATGAATTCAGAATATGGAAAAATATTTATTCTCTCCCTTTAAAATCATGTTAATATGGAAAATTTCAAACATATACAAAAATAAACAGGATAATAGACTCATTTTATATGCCCCTCACTCAGCTTCAACAATGATCAACCCATGGCCAATCGTTTTTTCCCTCTCTATCCCAACTAACTCTCTCTGCTCCTCCAAATATTTTAAACTTATTTCAGTGTCATTTCAATCTTACAGAAAAGCGTCAAGAATAGTATGAAGAGCTTTCACAAACTCTCCACCCCAATTCCCTAATTACTCACAGTGTTGCTTTACCATTCCATTCTCTCTCTGTCTCCCCTTCTCCTCTGCCCCATCTGTCTATTTGTCTGTTGGTCCATCTATCAATTGATCTATCATATCTCTATACCTAAATGCTTCAATGTACATTTCCAATACAATACAATACAATACAGTTACCAGGAAATTAATGTTGATGTGATACTGTTAGCCCCAATTTTCCCAATTGTCTCCATTATGTCCTTTACATAAAAATTCTTTTTAATCTGATTCACAATCACAGGTTGCATTTAGTTGTCATATCTTTAGAGTCCTTGTATCTCAGTCTTTCATTGGTTTTCCTGACCTAGACTCTTGAAAATTACAGGCCAGTTATTTTGTAGAAGGTCCCTAACATTGGGTTTGCCTGAGGTTTGCTCACCATTAGATTCATGATGAATCTGATGCTTCTTTGGCAGGAATACCACAGAAATGACGTTGAGTTTTCAGTGCATCATATCAGGAGACGCGTAATATCCATGTATTCCATTACTGGGATGTTAAGTTGAGTCACTTAAAGTGTTGTTCATCTAGGTTTTCTCCATCATAAAGTTACTGTTTCTCTTTAATGTATATATATCTTATAAGGATATAATTCTAGGCTACGTAAACATCCTGTTAGCCATCAAAATTTCATCCCTTAGTTTCAGCATTTGATGATTCTTGTCTACCTCAATTATTGGTAAGATGTTCACTAAATGATGATTATCTAATTCCATCATTCTTTCTACCTGCATTAGTTGACATCTTTTGTGAGGATGAGCTCTCCTTTGTCTCATTCTTAACTAATTAATTTATTTCTAGTAGTAAAGACTCATAGATTCTTATTTTATTCAGTAGGTTATAAGCGATTGCCATCATTATTTTTAATGCTCAAATTATCCCAGTCTTAGCTAGTGGGAGCCCCATGCAAATTGGTTCCAATGTCCTTCATTTTTTATTCTCTTTAAGAAAAATTTTGCCGACTTCTAATTATGCAAAAACCATACAGATATCTTTTGATTATTGCTTTTATATGTATAAATTTTTCAAAGTAGAAGGATGGAATATACTTTATTTAGCAGGTTTAGCTTGATCTATCAATTCAAACATTTAAATAAATAGTATGTGGCTTCCATGTTTCCCTCTGCCTAAGCCCTGCAAGCATAAGGAGTGTGCCTTCAGGGAAGTGTGCCTATGTCCTTCCGACATGTCTCCATCAGTTGAAAACTTATTTTCTTTCTGGCACAATATCTTGTGCTTTCTCTGCCCCAACCCTGTTATGGGGAATGGTACTTAGAAACCAACATCTGGGAACTAGCGGGTGTCATTGCTAATGGATATCATTGCTTTTAGGCTCTGTGAGTGGACATAAACACAAGATATGCATATATCTGTATATTTTCATCTATCTATCTATCTCTGTATTAAAAACCAAAAATTCATAATGATACCCCAATTCCAGTTCAACATCAGAAGACTCATTCTAGTCTTTATCCTCCCCCTCATATTTTAACTTGTTTCTCTGACAATGAGAAACTTGCCTTTTATTATTCTCAATACATGTACTTATTTGTTCAACCCTAGGCTACCCAGAGAGCATTTTCAGAATTATTAACCTATACCACTTTGTAAAACAAATCCATTAACTAAGGTTCAACATATGCTTATAGTTCTTTCTGTCTTTAATCTGAGGCTGTATAAAATATTTTGTTCAAAATAGTTCTTTTTGATTGAATTCTTTTTTATTTCCCTAAGGAATGGTTATATATTTATTGGAAATACAGTTAGGTTTATTTGTTTCTCCTTGTTTCTAATTTTAGGTTCACTTGCCCCATCATTATGGATGTTTTTGTATATATAAAATAACATAGTTCCAAAAGCCTAACCTGTACAAAAAAGTGCATACAAAAATATACACACCATTTATTTGACCCCATTTCCACCATCCCCTATGGGACATTACTGTCATTAGTTTCTTATAATTGTTTTGCAAAATTAAAAGGTTCATGTATATTTTATTTCCCCTTCTACTTATAGAAAAGATAATACACTATTGATACCTGGAAATCACTTTATATTAGCTCATAAAGGTCTTCCTCAATCTTTTTTACAGCTGCATAGTATTTCACTATGTAGATGTATCTTAATTTATTCAGTCACTGTTATGTGTGGACAGATAGATTGTTTCCAATATTTTTGAACTGCAGACATTGCTGCAATAAAGTATTGTGTACATATATATTTTTTCATATTGTTGGAGGTGTGTCTTCAGGGTACATTCCTAGAAGAGGGATTGTTGGATCAAAAGGTGGACAAATATGTAGTTTTGGTAGCTGTTTCTAAGTTTCCTTCCTTAAAGGTTGAATCAGTTTTCATTCCCTCCAGCAATGTTTCAAATTATCTGTTTCTCCACAGCCTCACCAATAGTTTGTGTAGTCTAACTTTAATTTTTGTCAGAGTTATACACACGAAGTTGTATCTCAATATAGTTTTAATTCCCTTTCTCTTATAAAAAATGAAGTTGACATCATTTCATATATTTAGGAGACATTTTTATATAATTTTGGAACTACATGTGTATGTCTTTTGCCCATTTTTCTATCAGGATTTTTACCTTTTTCTCCTCAGTTTTTAAGAACTGTTTATATATCAGGGATATTAACTCTCTGTGATATATGTTGCAATTTTCTAGTCTTTGCTTATAATGTTTTTGCCACACCAAAAAAAGAATGTAGTCAAATGCATCAATTTTTTAAAAATTACATCCAGACTTTGAGTCATAGTGAAAAAGCCTTTTCTTACACCAAGGTTATAAAGGAATTCACCCATGTTTGCTTCTAGAACTTGTATAGTTTAAATATTTTTTACATTTAAATTTCTGATATTTGGTGTTTGTTTTGGGCATGGTGTAAAGTATGTATCTAATTTTATCTTTTTTCCCAAATGTCTATTTAGTTGTCCTAGCAACATTTAAAAAGTCCATCTTTGCCCCAATAATTTAAGATGCCACATTTCTCATATTTTAAATTTTCATATGTTCTTGTGTCTTTTTTCTGGAAAATCCAGAAATTCTCTTCCACTCACTTGTTTGACTATTTATGTGCTAGTACCTCACAGTTTTAATTATAAAGGCTCTATGCCTTGATATCTGATAGGGCAAGACCCCCACCTGGATTTTCTCTTCCAGTGATTTCTAGTTCTTCTTGTGTGTTCATTTTTTCGTCTAAGCTGTAGTGTTAACTTGTCCGGCTCCATAAAAAGCCTATTGGTAATTTTACTGGGATTGCCTTAAATTTATACATTAATTAGGGTGAACTGACATCTTTAAGATGTTGAATTATTTTAGCTGAGAACAGAAGATGTCTTTCTGTTTGTTCAAGTCTGCTTTTGTGTCTTTCAGGAGTGTTGTAAAGTTTTCTTCATATAGATTTTGCAGTTCTTGCTAAGTTTAATACCAAGTATTTAATCTTTGTTGCCATTGTGAATGGGATTTGCTGCCATATCTGCTGACTGAGGTTGGTTGTGTTTGTGGTTACTATTCATTTTGTATGTTAATTTTATATCCGGCTACCTTTTATCATTGAGTCTCTAAGGATTTTCAGATATACTGTTATATCATCTCCAAACATACTCTAAAGTTTATTTTCCAATTTGTATGCCTCTATTTGATGTCTTTTATCCAATTGCACTGGCTAAAACTTCCAGTATGATATGAAGGAGTGAGTAGTGGAAATAGGGGACATTCCACTCTTGTTCTTGGTATTATTAGTGAGAATGCCTTTACTAGAGTCCCATTAAGTAAGATGATGGTGTTAGAACTTGGATATATATTTTTATCATATTATGAAAATATTAATCAATTGCTAGTTTCTTGGGTTTTTTTTCTTTTAATCAGGAATGGGTATTAAATTTTGTCAAATGCTTTTTCTGCATGAATAGAGATAGTATGACTTTTCCTTTGATCCATTAATATGGTATACTATATGAATGGACTTCTTAACATCCAACCAACCTTGCATTTCTAGAATACATTCCACTTGATCATGGCATTTTATTTTTCTCAATACAGTGTTGGCTTCTGTTCACCAACATGTTATGTAATAGTTTTACACATTCAAAAGTAAAATTGGGGGCTTCCCTGGTGGCGCAGTGGTTGAGAGTCCGCCTGCCGATGCAGGGGACACGGGTTCGTGCCCTGGTCCAGGAAGATCCCACATGCCGCAGAGCGGCTAGGCCCGTGAGCCATGGCCGCTGAGCCTGCGCGTCCGGAGCCTGTGCTCCGCAACGGGAGAGGCCACAACAGTGAGAGGCCCACGTACTGCGAAAAAAAAAAAGTAAAATTGGTCTATAATTTCTCCCCTTCTCCCCTCCTTTTCTTTTTTTGGTATTCTCTTCCCCAAGTTTAGGTGTCAATGTTTTGCTGGTTTCATTTAAAAATGAGAATGTTTTTCTTCATTTTCCATGCTGTAGAACAGTTTATGTCAGTTACTATCTTGTCTTTAAAAGTCTGATTGAAATTCCCTATGGAAACATTTCAGCATGGTGTTTTTCTTATGGGGTAGTTCTTTAATATCTTCCTCTATTTATTCTGTGAAATTAGATCTGTTGGTTTTGTTTTTATTTGTAATAAAATCTATTTTATAAGCTATATTTTCCTAGGAAATAATCATTTCCATTTAGCTTTTCAAAATTATTTTCAGAGTAGTAGTAGTCTAATTTTAAGAAGTTTCTTCTTCTTCAATAGTTATTTCCCTATTGTCATTTCTTCTTTTGTACATTGGTGCTTCCTCTCTTTTTTCTTTTTTCTAGTAGTTTTCTCTTCTCTATTTCAATAATTTCTGCTTTTGCCTTTATTATTCCCTACTATGGTCCTATTTTTGCTCATTTTCTTGTTTCGTTTCTAGATGTCTGTGCTGGAAATTTAGTTAATTTTTTTCATTCTTTCATTTTACCGATGTACTTTAATCTAGTCACTGCTTTACATGATTTTTGTAGATTCCAATATGTAGATTTTCACTATTTTGCTTAAAAATATTTAAATTTTTGTTTACAACTTCCCTTTCACCTAGAAGTTGCCCAAAAGAAATTATTTTGTAAATTTCTAGGTGGAAGGACCTACTTGGTTTTTTTATATTCTTAAAAAATTCTCATCTTATTATATTGTAACCATAGAATGTTTCTTATAATATTTCTAATCTATTCAATATAGCAATGTTTTCTTAATTAGCTAACATAGGGTAAGTTTTTCTGAATGCTTCATAAGAAGAAGGTTTTTCTCTATAATCAGGCTGTAGGGTTTGACACAGATCCACAAGACCTGCCTAATTATTTTAGCTCTTCTGTATCCTTGCCTATTTTTTTGCCACTCGATCTGTCTTATACTGACAGTAGTCTTCTATTATTCTTGTATCTCCTATGGTTTCTACTTCATAAAGGTGATCATTGTGGCTTTTGGTGCATAGATATTCATGCCTGTTATATTTCTCGTTAATTGTGGGTTTAGCATTAAAAAGTGTTCTTTGTTATATTTTATGCTTTTTAAATTGCATTTTACTCTGTCTGATATCAGGATCACTCATACGGCTTTCTTTCTTTTTTTTTGCTCCCATTCCTTTATTGTTGCCTTTCAGAATTACTTTGTTTTAGGTTTGACCTTTATATATAGCAGATAGTTGGGTCTCACTTTATGAGACATTTTGAAATATTTTTCATGTAATTATGAGTTTAAACCCATTCACGTGTGTTGATGTGACTGATATGTTTGGTCTCAACTCTGTCATATGTTCTTTATATCATAATTTACTGTATTAGTTTCATAATACTTACCAATATGTTTTCCTTACCCTTTTATTTTAAAATTTCTTTTGATATTTAGAAAGGTTTGTATTTTTGTTCTAGTAGTTATCTTTGTTCTTATACTTTTCAATACATTTTATCCTCTCTTTTCTTATTTAACCTCTTCCTGGCAGCATGTTTTCCAGCATTTTTGAGGTGTAATTAACAAATACAAACTGTATATATTTAAGGTGTACCACGTGATGGGGTTTTTGGTTGATTTGTTTGTTTTGGGTTCTTTGTGAAGTACAGTTGATTTATAATATTATATTAGTTTCAGGTGTACAGCACAGTGATTGAGTATTTTTGAAGATTATACACCATTATAACTTATTACAAGATAATGGCTGTAATTCCCTCTACTGTACAATATATCCTTGTTGCTTATCTACTTTATACATAATAGTTGGTATCTGGTAATCCCATACCCCTAATTTGTACCTTCCCCTTCCTTCCACTGTGAAATGGTCACCATAATGAAGCTAATTAACACATTCCTCACCTCTCACAGTTACCATTG
This sequence comes from Orcinus orca, assembly GCF_937001465.1. NCBI lineage: Eukaryota > Metazoa > Chordata > Mammalia > Artiodactyla > Delphinidae > Orcinus > Orcinus orca. Next base: position 18,435,634 of record NC_064574.1, read on the forward strand.
TATGTGGTAAGAACACTTAAGATCTACTCTTTTGGCAAATTTCAAGTTTGGAAAACAGTAATATCAAATCTCCAGAACTTACTCATCCTATGTAACTCTTGGATCAACATCTCCCCATTTCCTCTGCACTTTAGCTGCTGCATCCACTACTCTCTGATTTTGTAAGTTCGACTTTATCAGATTCCACATGTAAGTGAAATCATGCATTACTTGTCCTTCTGTGTCTGGCTTATTTCCCTTAGCCTAATGTCCTCCATGTTGTTGCAAATGACAGGTTCTCCTTCTGTTTAGGATAATAGTCCATCTTCTATATCTACCACATTTTCTTCTCCCTGGTCCTAGCTGCCTCCAGACCATTCAGCCATGCTGATCCCCTCTGTTTTCTGGTTGGGACAAAAAAGAAATGGGCCTCTTGAGCAGCATCTTACATAGCTGGGGAGGTGGGTCACTCATGATGTTCTCCTTTCCCCCATGGGGTCTCTCTTGGCACTGAGCTGTGCCACTTTGGGGGACAGATGACACATGTAAAGTGAAACTGTTCTTTTTACCCTCCTCAGTGCTTCTGTTATCAGAGTTTTTGCTCCAGTGGGGTGCTGGGACCTCTCTTCTGGACTTTCAAGTTCCCACAAAGGCACTCTCATCCATGGGTGTCAAAATTATGTTTCTGGGGGATGATGAGTGTGAAAATTTATTCTGCCATCTTGCAGACATCATTGCTTTGTCAGTTTTTGACGGTATCCACTGACTTTCATCTGTTGCCTGTACAACAATCAGAGTGAACTTACTCTGCTCTCCTCTTTCCCTATTTCTTCTCTTTCTCATTTGTACTTGCATTATTTTTACAAGAAAATGAAACATTTATATATTCTGCTTTCAACCATGTCCCTACCTTGTTTTAGTTTTAGATTTACAATTAAATATATTAAACGCTTCCCATCAGTCCTTTTGCCAAAATTTCTTCAGTCATCTCTTTGTTGAATGAAGTTTATCCTCTGGCATATTTCTCAAGAAAGACTCATGAGTACAGGAATCTCTGAGTGATTGAACGTTGCAAGTTATTTTTCTATAGCTTTGATAATTGAAAGGTACTTGGCTAGCTGTAAAATCCTTGGTTCGTAATTTCTTTCTTTGAGTTCTTGAAAATGCTGCTCCGTATTTCTCAGCCTTGTATGTTGCTTTGGAGACACCTCATGGCAGCCTAATTCTCTTGTCCTTGTAAATTGTTTGATTCTTTTTGCCAGGAGTCCTTGAGACTTTTTTTTTTTTTAAAGTTAAACAGCTTTGCTAGGATCTTGAAATTGATCTTTCAGGTCTTTGAGTCCTTTCAATATGTAGGCTCAGGTCCTCTTAATACCAGACATTTTCCTCAGATTATTGTTATAAATCTTTGCTTATTTAATTACTTAATCTGTCTTCTCAGGGATTTCAAGTAGACATATTTTGGATCTTCTTTGTCTTCTCTTTAAGCCACTTTTTCACTGACTCTTGTTACATTTTTCTCTATCTCATTTTCATTCCCTTGGCTGTCTTTCTCTTTCTTCGATGCCCCTTATTAAAAATTTCCTTTGGGGACTTCCCTGGTGGCGCAGTGGTTAAGAATCCATCTGCCAATTCAGGGGACGAGGGTTCAAGCCCTGGTCCAGGAAGATCCCACATGCCATGGAGCAACAAAGCCCGTGTGCCACAACTGCTGAGCCTGCACTCTAGAGCCCGCGAGCCACAACTACTGAGCCTGTGTGCCACAACTACTGAAGCCCGCATGCCTAGATCCTGTGCTCCACAACAAAAGAAGCCACTGCAATGAGAAGCCCACACACCTCAATGAAGAGTAGCCCCTGCTCACCACAACTAGAGAAAGCCCACACGCAGCAATGAAGACCCAACAAAGCCAAAAAAAAATTTTTTAATTAAAAAAAATTTCCTTTGGACACCTTGTAATTTAATAATTTAATCTTCATTTCTGATCACATTTGGTTTTGTTTTCTTTTTCGTTTGTTTGTTTTTTGTTTTTGCCTCTGAGTTCAATCAACTCTTTTTTCCTAGTTCTTTTATGTTTCAGTTATTAATCTTTGCATTTCTAATTCAAAGTTGTTCGAGGAAATTTAATTCAGTTTGGGGTATTATTGTGTTACAGATTCTTTTCTGGTTTGTAGTTTTTTTGGAGGGGGTTTATATTTCTATCAGTTGGGATGTTTTGATTTTTATTTTCTGTTCTCTTCGTATAGCAGCTTTATTTGGCTTCTTCCATTTATTCATTTTGTAGATTTGAGGTTCAGAAACACACTATTCTGACAAGGTAGTGAAGTATGTTTGTTTTAATGTATGACTGAATTTTTTGTAGCATGGGGGATGGGTGCTTATGTGCTCTCTGACTTGTCACTGTTGCTCTTCTCTTTTAATGTACAGAATCTTAAAATTCCCCCTTTTGCCTCTTTGCCTTTCATCATCCAATCTCCCAAGGACACTTCTCCCTTCTTTTTACCCTATTTTCCCCCATAAGTGATACCTATGGAAGATTATCACCTTGAATTATGTGTGCTTTCAGGTTTTCACATAGTCATTTCTTTATTCTAGCAGGATTCTCTTTCAGAATTTTCACAAATAGGAACTTGGTCTTTCTGAAGATCGTTTTATAAAATCTTACAGCCTCTACTACCTTACCTTTTTTCTCTTTCATGTTGTTTTTCCGTACAGCCCTGGCTGTCCACAAAGGCTTGTGTTGAGATCCTTAGAAATAGTTCATTCAACTGCAGTGCTTGTTCTTCTACTAACAGGGACTATGAAGTTTTGAGGGTTCTATATATATTTTTTAAATGTATTTATTTTATTTATTCTTTTTTTTTTTTTTTTGGTTTGCATTGGGTCTTCATTGCAGCATGCGGGCTTTCTCTAGTTGGGGTGAGCAGGGGCTACTCTTCGTTGTGGGGCACGGGCTTCTCACTGCGGTGGCTTCTCTTGTTGCGGAGCACAGGCTCTAGGCGTGCAGGCTTCAGTAGTTGTGGCATGCTGGCTCAGTAGTTGTGGCTCGCAAGCTCTAGAGCACAGTCTCAGTAGTTGTGGTGCACGGGCTTCGTTGCTCCACGGCATGTGGGATCTTCCCAGACCCGGGCTGGAACCCGTGTCCCCTGCATTGGCAGGTGGCTTCTTAACCGCTGCGCCACCAGGGAAGCCCCTCTATGTATTTTAATGATGTTGAGGTTGTGAGTTTTGTATAGCTTTATTTTTTTCTTGTTTTCCTGTGTTGTTTTTTTGAAGGATATGTGGGGAGATTTGATTTTAGATGGTTATCATTTTCTTCAACTACTAAGAGCCAGCAGGAATTGACTGTGGATTGGTTGTGGGAAATTATGGAACTAGAAGAATTCAAGGATTACTCCTAGGTTTTTTACTTAGTCAACCGAGTAGGTAATGGTAACATTTCCTGAAATGAGGAAAACTGGTGTGTGTATAAGGCCTGGAGTACAAGTGAAGAGAGTAACAGAGTTATCTTCTGGAGGTTTGTAGATTTGTTATGAGTATATGGATATATGAGCCTGGATCTCTGGAATACCATTGTTAGAAATAGAAATTTGAGCATTACAAGGGTTCAGTACTTAAAGCCTTGTAACTAAATGTAATCTCTTAGTGAGAAAATTGGGATACAGATGAAAGAGGATATAAAATGAGACCACTCCAGTGTTTGGAGGTCAAGCAGATGATAAATGTCTAGCCAAATAAAATAAAATTTAAATTTCAAAAAGAGGATTAGGAACAGACAGTGAGGTAGGAGAAAGACCTAGAGAGTAGAGTGACCTAAAAGGCAAGAGGAGAAAAAGAGTCAAAGAGAAAGTGTCAGTTGCAACTAATATTGATGAGAAATTAAGGAAGATGGGGTTGGAGCAGTGACCTTTAGAGTTGACCATCTGAAAGTCTTTGTCAACCTGATGAGAGCAATCTGATTGAGGTGAGTTCCAGAGAGCTGGTGAGGTAAGACAATCAAGTCTGCACCTAGAGAGAGAACACAAAATATTTTCAGAGCTTGAGTTTCATCGGGAGTTTTCTGAACGGGCTTGCGTGTTATTGGGAGTTTCGTCCCTTAGCGTCGGGCTCAGGGCCCTGGCTATTGCCTGAAGCAGAGCCTAGTGCCTTCCAGGAAGATCTGATAGGGTTGGTGACGAACATGTATCCAGTTAGAAGAGTATGCCACCAAGAGCCAGCTCTCCTGCGTCCTGCAGCTTTGCTTTGCCTTTTGTTGGTGACTGAAGATCTGCAGATTACAGCATGCATTCTTATTAGGGAGTTCTATCTCAGAGGGTACTCTGGCCCTTTCATGCCTTAAAAGGCATTCCTCACTCATTTTTCTTCCAGAGGATGAGCCTGCCAGGTGACCTAGTTGTAATGGTTCTGGGCTGCTCCGTTTCCAGAGCCTCTCTGCTTCCCTTTCCATCCCTGGCTTTCCGATGGCTCAGGGTCCTGTTTCAAGTCAAAATAGAATTCCTTCATACAAATTGCTTGGCCTGTTTTTCAAAATATGGCTGTGCTCCACATCACTGTGCCAGTAAACAAGCCAAGAAAGCAGGGCATCTTACCTCAGTGGCAAAAACATATTTGCCAACAGGCACCTCAGAAAAGAAGGCCATTTACTTCAAGGTTACTTTGTTTGGCTTATTATTTGTGTAACCTTAGGAAATTTTATGTAATCTTGTTTCATTAGAGAAAAAAAGGGAACACTGTGATATTCATCGCATAGCCTTGCTACAGGAATGAAAAATAAAATGTTCGAAATAGGTACCTTAAGAAAGAGAAACTTCCTCTTTTTTTTTTTTTTTTTTTCCTTAGTGATGCTTTCAGGGACTGACATGCTAAGTGGATGAGCCACACCGAGGCCAAACAACAGCTTAGGGATCAGGGCAATGGAAGAGCAACACAGGAAACTGGGCTGCAAAGAGACTAGACTGAGGACCCAGTGGGTTACCATTAATACCAGAAGCATGGGGCAGGGTGAGGTGGTGGGAGGATCTGGGATCAAGCAGAGACAAGATACGCTTTGCAAAGGTTTGGGGGGGGAACAGGATCTCTGTAGCCAGGCTCTCCCTCCTGGTCCAAGCCACTACCATCATCTCTAACACCACACTCTCCCCACCAACTAGTTTGTCTTGCACCGGAAGTCTATTCTCTATACCACATACTCTACATTTTGGAAAATGAAAGTCTGAACATTTTATTCTTCCTACTCATAACTGTAAGCAACCTTAGAATACCCCGCCTACTCTACCAAAGTGGCCTTCTCCATCCCTTTCTCTGTCATTTGATTGGTGGGAAAATTGAGCCACAGAGAGGGGCAATGGGTTGCTCAGTATCGCACAGCACTGGCAGATCCTTGAGTAGAAGCAGGTCTCAACAGAAGCACAACAGTTAGGGCATTATATTCTATCCCAAAGTGATATATTCTTGTGTGCAGATTTGCAAGTCTAGAGTGGGAAATGGAATGTGAGTGAGGTTAAAATAATGGGGACATGAAATTGTATTGTACTGTGGAGATGGAACTGAAAATATACCAAATGCTTTTCCTTTTCCCAAAGGCTTACATAATCTTGGCACAAGGAAAGTACTCATTTCCTTTTTACAGAACCAGTTAGGAACTTTGAGTTAATGCCCACAGGCCAGACTTCCCAAATGATCAAATGCAGAATTTCAAGCATGTTCCTGACTTGCTTGCTAACAATTCAGTCACCCAGAAGGCCAAGAGAGTGACTCAGGACTTTGTTATTCTGTACTTGATTCTAACCAACAAAGACAAATTGGTTATGGAATTAAAGATGTCAGGAATTTGGGAGAAAGCAGATTATGTCAGTGTCGTGTTGGTGAGAGCCAAGGATAGTTAAACATAATCAGATGTGTGCTCTAGATGATAGAAAATAGTTTAATAGATTCGGGTGGAGGAGGTGGTATTGGGAAATGGCTCACTTTCAGGCATGCAACTGTGGAAGGGAAGATGATTCTAAGGAGAATTAGAAAGTTCTACGAACAACTCAATGAGGAAGAAGGGCAGTAGAATAAACCACTGTGGCTACCCAATATTCCCTTTAATGTGACACATTTTAAAGCGAACTTTCCCTCACAAGACACATTAGCCTTCACCTTTGTGGAGAGAAAGTGACCCAGAAGGAGCGTGATGGGCATTAGTTCAAAGCACTCGAATTCTTATCGTATGAGGAATTGCTGAAGAAGAAGAAGGTTAATGAACCTGAGAACTGTCTTTCAATATCAAGACGTCTTTCCTACACAAGCAAAGGCAGACTTTCTGTCGTCTGCAGAACAGAATCAAGACCATTGGGGAGTCATACTTGGGTTTAATAGGAGCAACGATTCCTAGCATTTGGAGGTGTGCATGGATAAAATAGACTCTGCTGTAGACATTATCATTGCTTCTCTTCTTGGTGCCTGGACGACTCCATCTCCTACCTCACTGAAGTCAGGCATGGCCCTGGGAGTGGCTGTAGCTGATGAAACCTGAGTCAAAGTAAAAGTGTTATTTCTGATAGTTGCCAGTGCTTCACTCTTCACCGTGCTTTTCTCCTGCCTCAGTGAACACTGAAGCACTCCAAGCCTTGGTCTTGGAGTGACTACAATGATTAGAGTATCCCCTAACCACCACCATTACCTCGCCCTCAGACCCAGCCATACGCCTACATTGGACATGTAGCTTGAGTGGAAAATAAACCTTTGCTGTTTTTAGCCCCTGAATTTCATGGGTTTTATTACTTCTGCATAATCCTGACTAGCTCAGTGTCTTCAGGATGCGGTGGTTCCTTACGTGGGAGCGTTAGCAAGATGGGCTTTGGATTCCTGAGCCTCACACACTGGCATTCTTTGCTTTTTTTTTTTTAACATCTTTATTGGAGTGTAATTGCTTTACAATGGTGTGTTAGTTTCTGCTTTATAACAAAGTGAATCAGCTATACATACACATGTGGTCCCATGTCTCCTCCCCCTTGCGTCTCCCTCCCTCCCACCCTCCCTATCCCACCCCTCTAGGTGGTCACAGAGCACCGAGCTGATCTCCCTGTGCTATGCTGATGCTTCCCACTAGCTATCTATTTTACGTTTCGTTGTGTATATATGTCCATGCCATTCTCTCACTTTGTCACAGCTTACCCTTCCCCCTCCCCATATCCTCAAGTCCATTCTCTAGTAGGTCTGTGTCTTTATTCCCGTCTTGCCCCTGGGTTCTTCATGACCTTTTTTTTTTTTTCTTAGATTCCATATATATGTGTTAGCATACGGTATTTGTTTTGCAGTTCTATTTACAATAGCCAGGACATGGAAGCAACCTAAGTGTCCATCAACAGATGAATGGATAAAGAATATGTGGCACATATACACAATGGAATATTACTTAGCCATAAAAAGAAATGAAATTGAGTAATTTGTAGTGAGGTGGATGGACCTAGAGTCTGTCATACAGAGTGAAGTAAGTCAGAAAGAGAAAAGCATTCTTTGCTTTTTATTTTCCTTTGCTATACAATATTCAGACTCTTACTGGGGGTATAACTTAGTCAACTGGAACGTTCAACTGGTTCCACGACCTCCTAGGATATGATCCCAATAACGCAGGCTAAAATGATTCTCTTGCTAAGCACACTCTTCTGTATCTCAACTGCATGCCCAGCACCATCATAAATTTATGGATCCTGTTCCCTTGGGGAGTAGCCAACAGCAACAAGATAGGTCACCAAGCAAAGATTCTATTGCCATGCAGACACACCCGCACAACATTATCTATGAAAACTGTAAGATGTCTACCAGAGATCTCTGGGCCAAAGTAACTTTTTTTTTTTTTTTTTTTGCGGTACACGGGCCTCTCACTGTTGTGGCCTCTCCCGTTGCGGAGCACAGGCTCCGGACGCGCAGGCCCAGCGGCCATGGCTCACGGGCCCAGCCTCTCTGAGGCATGTGGGATCTTCCCGGACCGGGGCACGAACCCGCGTCCGCTGCATCGGCAGGCGGACTCTCAACCACTGCGCCACCAGGGAAGCCCCAAAGTAACTTTTTGAACATGAACTTTACAGTTTGTTTCTTATACATGCATATTGACTGGGCTATTCCTAACCGTCTGTTTCAGTGTATGCATATAGGTGTGTTATATTCTTTTAACTGAGCTTCGCAAGGATGCCCTTGATACCATCTACTAACCCATGCAACGGAGTGAAGCATACACATGCTACAGTGCACCCACTCAGTGTTATGGTTAAAGTTGTTCTGTGCTGGGCAGTATTTATGCGTTGGTTCTGTCTGGGGAAGAAGCTTATAAGGTGATGGGAGCCAGGAAGTGAAAGTAACGAAGTATGTACCTAGCATGAAAAGAAATGACGTAGAATTAAAAGGTGATTCCAATGGTGGAAAAAATGGAAAGAACAAATTTTAAATTATAATTTAAAATACATATGCATGCCTATATATGCAAATATGTATATGTATATTTTATATGGATTAAAACACAAAACCCACGACAAATTAACTGAAGTCTCACTTCTGTTTTTCACAGGAGACCAAAATAAACTGTGTTCGTCTGGCTACGAAAGGTATGTTGGCATGCCCTGTCTGTCTTCAGCCATTTAAGTACTTCTCCCTGTAGCCACACAGCGAAATTTTAGGCAACAGTGGCTAAAAATAACAAGAAAGAATTGTTATTTTCATTGGAGTCATTTGCATCTAGCTATTAATATATACTTATGGTATATATTAATAACACAGTGCCTAAAACATAGGAAGAGCTCAAAACATATTTGTTTAGTCAGTGGATGGCTGGACGAACTGGTACATTAATCAGTGGAGTGGTAAATATAAATTTACTCAAATAGCCTTCTGCTATAGATTTTCATTGTATTTGGGTCTGTGTTTGGGTATTTTTTTCGCATGTCAATTAGACCTATCTTCTGGTTTTGTGCTTTATTCAACTGGCACGTGACTTTCAAAAATGAGGTGATTAGTGTTAGTGCCTTCGGTAATGAGAAAACAAACACTGCATCGTTATGTAGTTGGCATTTTCAACACTAATCCCCAAAACTAAGGCAGCATTGTTCAGGCTCATCACTTTTTGTTTCCCTAATTGTAATTGAATTGCCTGACTCTTTCCGTTGGTACATGTTTCTGTTTATTACTCTTTAAAAACAAAATCAATGAATGGTTTGTTATCATTTAACCTATGACAAGGTTGAATGGTTAGAAATCAGGTTTATCTTTCTGTTATAGAATTGATCCTTTAAACAGCTATCCTCCCTGTATAAACACACCAAAATTAGGCAATTGCACTCTGTTCCCTGCATTTATGGACAGCATATACAGTTTCCTAGATTGCTTCCACAGCGATGATAAGTGTAAATATAAGTAAACATATAGTCATAGATATAAACTGTAGACAAAGACAATGACTCAAGTACGTATACACATATGTGAGGATATACACGCAGGCACACACATACAGAGGAAAATGCACACATGTCAGGGAGGGGAAGAGACAAGGGACGGGGCGGGGGGGGGAGAGAGAAGAATATTTTATGGTTATTTGGCAAAATATGCAGTGAGACATATCACTTTTATAACTTTGAAGAAAATCACATCAATTTGTAGGCAGAAAAGGGAAGATGCAGGAGGAAGAAGACAGGAGCGCTAAGGGCTCCCTGTGATAAGAACTCACTCTGGTTTCACATCCGTCATGAGAGGTCGACATGTCCCTAACGTGTTCTCTCTCGAGAACCCAGGCTACCAGACAGAAAGAGATAAAATACTCCTTGTGAGGCAAGGAGAATTGATGGCCTGCAAACAAAAGTGACACAAATTATGGGCCTTGGCAGACTTCTCCACTGAAGAAAACAGATAATCTAGAAAGAAGAACCTCCTCAGATGGCTAGCACTAAAGCTCTGGTCTCAAGCTGGACAGCTGGGTGTCCCCAGCATCCCCCAGGAGGGGGCAGGAAACACACAGAAAAACCTTCCCCGTGACGGTGCTCCACGGCTCCCACTAGCGCTTGACCCCTAGACGAGGGAGGAGTTGATGCCATTGATCTCCCCTGCAGGATGTGTGGGATTCTAAGGACACCCTCTGGGACATAAGCCCTCCTAAAGGGGAGTTTGTTGGATCGTATTTTCTGAACTGGGAATTCGTAACATATGATCGGACAGGCAAAGGTATACGTGGGGACTTCGAGAGAGAATATTTTAAAGTATATGTTGCTGGCAATGTCAGGACTTACTGTCCTGATAGATATAGAGCCCACCATGCCACACTTCTCCAAAGTTGCATTGCTGATCTGCAGAATTACAGTGGCCTTTAAAGAACTGGCACAGAAGAGCTCTCTACCTCTTCTTAGCATAAGGATTTCTCTTCTTGTCTGATGCTTAGGTTACAATCTTGCTTTAGTGGAGTGTGTTGTGTACACACGCCAGGTGTGGCGTGGGAAAGGATAGGAATGCATTAATGAGTATGAATGCCCAGCTGGCCATGCCCAGGCAGGGCTCAGAGGAGTCGGGAGTAAGTGGTGGATTCCAAGCTTCCACACCCTTGTTTGCCAGTGAGGGCCGTCACTCCAGCCAGGAGAAGCAGGCTCTAGCAGCACTTGGCAGCAGGGCAGAGGGCTGGATAATGCAGAATGCCCGTCAGCCACAGGTCAGGGAAAGCTGTGTTTGGCATCCAGGGTCAACTAATTCACGCACTGCCCATGAGGACTTGGTATCAAGGATCTAAGTCCAGGAATATTTGACCCATCCCTTTCCTGATGGTGTGAATCAAATTTCCCTTTTTATGGGTTTGCTGAAAATACTGTTTTTATTAATAGAGAAAATGCGATGGTGGGAATCCTGCAGGCAGTGGGGCTATGTGAAGTCCCAGCGGCAGATTCCATGGGCCATCTGTCTCCCTCCGGGCTCCTCTACCTCTCCATCATCGTGGCACCTCCTGCACGGGTCTGCCAGCGGCTGGCCAGCCCCTGGAGTATGGTCACACGGGCAGGCTTGAGGCCAGTGCTGTGACGATGAAGCAACTTGCTGATGTCCTGTCCCTGACCCTGGTGACTCCAGACAGCATCTGTGGTCAGCTGTGTGGGTCCCGGGGAACTGGAGGGCTGCCACTCAGAATGGAACAGGCTGGAGCTGTTCAGGGTCGCTCTGACCTGACCGGATGCCCAGGGCATCTTCTATTAAATACAGTCCTCGGTTCTGGCATGCAGCTCTAACCCTTGTCTGTCTGTAAGGTCGCTGTGAGTCACCCAAGCTCTAAGTGCTGCCCAGTTTTGAGGTTTGCAAAGCAAGGGACCTGGGTTAGTTTTCGGGGACTGCAGAGTCCCACAGACTAAGTGGCTTAAACAACAGAATGTATTGTCTTACATTTCTGGAGGCTAGAAGTCCAAGATCAAGGCGTCAGCAGGGTTGGCTCCTTTGAGGGCTGTGAGGGAGAGTCTGTTACACTCCTTTCCTCCAGCTTCTGGTGCTTTTCTGGCCATCTTTGGCATTCCCTGGCTTGTAGAACTATCACCCCGATCTCTGCCTTCACATCTTCCTCTGTGTGTGTCTGTCCACATTCTCCCTTTTTATAAGGACACTGATCGTATTGGATTGGGGGCCCACCTTACTCCAGTATGACCTCATCCTAACTTAACTAATTACCTCTACAAGGACCCTATTAGCAAATAAGGTCACAGTCTAAGGTTAGGACATTAACATAAGAATTTGGGGGGAACACAGTTCAATCCATAACCGGCCCCATGCAGTTAGGGGCAGTGTCCAGTGGTTCCCGTTGAAACCTCTGACTCTTTACCATTCACAGCGTGATCCCGATAGCTTTTAGGGATGTGCAAGGAGCCAGAACGGGCCCTGCCAGAGGGGGCCCCGGAGGTGGGCTGAGGTCCAGATGTGGTTCCTGTTCCTTTCGGAAGCTGAGCGAGGCTGCCTCATGCAGAGGAGCTGCGTGTTCTGTGGAAGGAGCCCAGGGCAGGGGGTACACACAGTGGGCCACCCGTACACACCAGATGCTGGGTCCGTGGCAGCAGGACCCTTCCCAGACCCCACATGATGGTGGAGCATCAGGTGCTGGACAGGGCCAGGCCTGCTGGGACGGGCACCAGCACCGCTGTTTGAGAGGAGTTCTGATGAGCAACTGCTCAGGCCTAACCACTAATTTCCCAGTCACATTGTGCCATGGCAGGAAGGTCCTGGCACACAGTTGACCCTCGAAAAATGCCTGCTGAAGTAGGAAATGCATTTGAAGTCAGCATTTCACTGCAGCAAGGCTCGGAGACTCTGGGGGTCTCACTCCATCTTCTCAAACCTCAGCAGCACCGTATTTAAAGTGATCCCCATCTACCCATTCACACAACGATTTTTGAACGTACCTCCTGCCAGTGGTTTGCTGATAAACCTGCTCTTTGTAAAAGAAAAGCCCTTATTTGTTGTCTTTGTCCATTTCCAGGGTGTAAAGATACCCACAAATCCAATATCAAGTTACCAGTGGTTTAACAACTGGCTTACAAGAAAGTCCTGAATGTTTAGCAACATTTCTTCTGTAGCGAGCAGATGCAAGCCAGCTCCAGCACACCGAGACCTCGACCCTAGTCGTTTGTTTGTTATGAGGATCAAATGATATCATAAACATAAACATGGTTTTATTTACTGCAAATTGTCCTGGAAATTTTAAAAAATCATGATCGATGACCATTATTTCTCCCGTGTGGTCAGCTCACTCACTGAGCACATGTGAGCCAGGTACCTTGTAAGGAACTAGGGACTTTGTGATGAACCAGCAGGCGTGCTTCTGGTCCTCAGGAAGCTCACAGTCTAGGGCAGAAACAGACGTTAAGTGAAGGATGGCAACAGACAGTGGTGGAGTTACGATTGTGATCAGTGCCTCTAAAGAGAAGTGAGAGGTACTGAGTGAGGTCTGATGGCAGCAGAGCTAAAGCCCTAGGCACTAATGAGTGTGTGTTCCTGGGACACCCCCTGGGGCTCCCTCCCCTGGGATGGGTGCAGCGTGAGAGACTTCGTGCCCCCTCGTCCCATCACCACCCCTTCTCAACTAACACTGGGAATTGAGTCGGAGGGTGGCATTTGAGAAGCCAGCGGACTCAGGACCTCACGCTGTGAGAGGAGCTACACCCTTGGCCCAGACTCCACGGGAAGAGCCAAGTCCCCTGTGTTTAGAGAGCATCTGGCCGGTGGATTCACACACCACCAGGGGGCAGTATTTATTTATAGAGCCGGGGCAGAACCTCCTGCTGAAGGCGCTGCTAAAGGACTGTGGGGTGGAAGTTTGGTATTAGCTAGTGGAAGGGTTAGTTCTGGGATTAGGACAGGCTCCTCTCAGAATGCTGGAAGGCAGTCTTTTTCATTGATATGGAGGGGCGGGGGCATGATGCACCATGCCAGGTTCACATCTTCTGTACCTTGTTCCCCAGCCAGGGGTTGGCTGTTAACGCTGACTGGAGATTCAGAGGAATCAGAACATGAGTTCAGCTGTAGTGGGGAAGAGAAATTTGTCAGTGAGCAGATAAAGAAGAATGGTAGCATTTTAAGACAGATTCCCGAGAAGCAGAGCCCGAGGCAGGGATTTGGGTACATGGGATGTACTGAGGGAGAGCTCTTGGAAGAAACCTGTAAGTGCAAGAGGGAAAAGGCTGAGTAAGAATCTCTTCTCAGATAAAGTTAAGTTTAGGCAAGATCCCAGGGTAGAGTGTAAAGTTCTCCAAAGTTGTTCAGCTTTGAGGCAAGAAACCAGGACTCCTCCCCCATACCCATCAGCCCTTGGAATTTTCCCTTCCCTTCCCCTTCTCCTTCCACTCAGGATATGTCTCACGTAGCTCCAGAGGAAGTGGCACCTCTGAGCCTTGCACAAGTCTCTGGACAGAGTCACAGGGGAGAGTCCTTAGCCCCCCACACACGCAGGAGCTGGAGGATGTCACACCAATCTGTAAAGGGGACCTGGGTGTGGCACCAACAGCGTGGACCACAGGGCTCTTATTATATGGAGCATGTAACATCTTCAGGTTGAGGATGGCAAAAAGCTAGTGGAATTGCCTCAAGTTCAAGATCTAAAAGAACATTTCAGAAGCCCTTTGCTTGGCAGACTCTAGCTCCGGGAGTCTGCTCAGAGCTATATAGAGAAAACTACAGCCAATGGGTAAATAGACATTAAGTTTTGGTTTGGAAACAGAGAACTCTGATTCAGACTTTGAAGGGAGGGCAGTCAGGGAGAAAAAAAAGATCCATTCAAAAGTTAGGTTTTGTTCTTGTAGTTAAAACAGCAACTGTGAGAAAGTGCAAGTAAGAGGGAGGGGGACTCAGACCCATTCAATACTGTTCACTCTCTATTTGGAAGACGGGGGACGGGCTCGTTGTAGGAACCAGGTTGAAGAGATAAGCAGAACATGCCTGGGAAAACGGAGCTTGTGAAAACTTGGGGTGGGAGACCTAAACTTCCAAGGTGCTGAAATTTAAGTGAGAGACAACTCTTCCCAGGCGAGCGGATCATCCTGCCTGTGGAGGATGCCCAGGGTTGCAGTGGCTGAAAGCGGTACCCAGTATCTCAATTCATACCCTTCTGGCTGGGCCAGAGCAGGCCATGGGGGAAATGGAACTGAACACAGAGGCTCAGTTCTGGAACCAGATTGGTCCGTTCCCCTTCCAGAAGCTGTGTGCAGTTCCACGCAAGCCCTCCTGCCTACGCGTCCTCCTACCTAATTCTTCCCCACCTCCTTCCATGCACTCGTTCACGTCGCTCCTTTCTCCCGCCCACAGGCCCTGCCTCCACCAGACTTGGCTGCATGATCTGGCCCTTTCCTACCCTCCAGCTTCATCCAGGCTTCTATCCTCTCATTCACTGCACTCCAGCACACTGCTCTTTCAAGCTCCTTCCAGCCTCAGGACTGTTGCCGAAATATCGGCTTCCCTGTGCACCGATGCCAAACAGAAATACGGAGACAGAGATTTTGGAGGAAGAGGGAGATGGCTTTATTGTTCTGCCAGGCAGAAGGGAAGACACAGCAGGCTAGTGCCTCAAGGACTGTGTGTGTCCTCCCACCCCCAAACGGAGAAGATTTTATATGTGGGACTCGCAGTCCAGGGTATATGATAAGGATCAAAGTAGTGAAGGTCTTGCATTCTTCTTCCTGCATTATTTCAAAACAGTCACAGCTGGCATCAGGCAGCCAGGTAATTGAGTCAGTTTGTCTCTGGCTATTGGCTTGCAACCTTTTTTCTGAAATGCAAATACTACAAAGGGTGATTTGCTACAAGGGAGCGCAGGATGTAATTCACATAGTGTTAAAGAGTAATAGGTTAACTTTGTGATGTACAAATCTAGTTACAGACACTATAGATTAGTAACAGTTAAAAACTAGGAGTGATTAACTCTTTCAGGCCATGTTATGTTTCTTCTCTAGCCTGTTCACTGTTCCCTTTACTTTCCTTGCTCTCAGGAGAGGGAAAACTTTATTTCTGTTTTTGCTGCAGTAAGACCTTTCCTCATCCTGCCCCCTCTGCCTGAAATTATCTAGCTTAACAGATGTACATCTTTCAGATTGCAGCTTCAATCCCTCCTCCTAAGAAAGACCGTCCTAACCTCCAGTCTAATGTGTATCCCCAACGTTTTCCACTCTCATTATACCCTGTACTTTTTTTCATAGCATTCATCATCACTTACAAATATATATATTTTTGTTGGTTTACATATTGATTGTCTGTCTCCCAGCGAGATTCTAAGTGAAGTAAATGAAAGGATCGTGTCTATTTTGAGCCATGTTGTGTCCCCAGATCCTAACGAACATTAGTGCTCAGTAATATATGTTGAATGAACAAGTAGATAAATGAATGGACTGATCACTCAATTAATCAATCAATTAATGTATGGATCAATGGCTAGATGGCTGGCTGGCTGGATGGATGGATGAGGTCTTCGATGACCTCATTTTTTCAAATACAAGCTACTTGTCAAAATATTCTCTTGAGGACTTCCCTTGTGGTGCAGTGGTTAAGAATCCGCCTGCCAATGCAGGGGACACGGGTTCGAGCCCTGGTGTGGGAAGATCCCACGTGCTACGGAGCAACTAAGCCCGTGCACCACAACTACTGAAGCCTGCGCGCTCTAGGGCCCGCGTGTGGCAACTACTGAGCCCACGTGTTGCAACTACTGAAGCCCATGTGCCTGTGCTCTGCAACAAGAGAAGCCACTGCAGTGAGAAGCCTGCGCACCGCAACAAAGACCCAACGCGGCCAAAAGAAATAAATAAAATAAAAAAAATTTTTTTTTAATGTCCTCTTGGAAGGTAGGAATAAAAGTGGTAGAGGCAGGGATTAGCTACATGATCTACAATCCCCACTAACAAAAAGACCAGCCAGGCTCCGCTTAATTGCCTGTTGTGACAGGGACCTCACTATTCCCCCAGGGAGGTCATCCCACCATTGGACACTTCAGTTGAAGGAAACCTCAACATCAGGGGTCCAAATTGGCTCCCTATTAGTTCTGCCATTCAGTCTTTGGGGCCACATAAATCTGCCTTTTCTCCTTCCAGAAAATAAAATTTGCCTCCTCGGACTTGTTCCCCCCACCCCAGTTGGGGGCAATCAGGTCCTTGCTTGTCCACTGTCTTCCCATTGGAACCTCTCTGGCCGCCCGCAGGCAGCCTCACTCCCATCTTTGGCGCCAGCCGGCAAGGGAACACAGCTGGCTCTGCAGACTCCCGCTGGGTGTGCCCAAGTGGCAGTTGGAAAAATCAGCTTTGATTTGATTTGCAAACTGAGCCCAGTCATTGAGACAAAATAAATCCGGAAACCCATAAAGCCATTTGCAGAATTGCTTTGCAGAAGAAAGTCAGTTTTAATCTAGTAAACAGTCTCTAAGGATCCCATTAAAACAACCCCCTCAGAGTAGGTGCTGAAAGCTGAACTCCAGAATAATGAAGCATGAGATAAGGGGCCAGTGTCACCCATAGTCCCGTGCTGCCTTGTGGTATTGATGGACCAAAACCACTGTCTTGGGTAACAAGAGGGTGGGTAATAGTCTTTTGTAAATGTGGCTTCTTTTTTTTTTTTTTTTTAATTAATTAATTTATTTGTATGTTTATTTTTGGCTGTGTTGGGTCTTCGTTTCTGCGCGAGGGCTTTCTCTAGTTGCGGCAAGCAGGGGCCACTCTTCATCGCAGTGCACGGGCCTCTCACTATCATGGCCTCTCTTGTTGCGGAGCACAGGCTCCAGCTGCGCAGGCTCAGTAGTTGTGGCTCACGGGCCCAGCCGCTCCGCAGGGTGTGGGATCCTCCCAGACCAGGGCTCGAACCCATGTCCCCTGCATCAGCAGGCAGACTCCCAACCACTGCGCTGCCAGGGAAACCCTGTGGCTTCTTTTTATAATGGCTAAGCCTGAGGTAGATTTCATCCAGCGTTTTCTCTCCTCTCTTCCTAATGGATTCTCACCCCTGCAGGGACAATAAATAACCATTCTCCAGTGAGATGCCCTCATTTCACAGATGCTAAGACTGGGGCCCAGAAGGGGAGTGATGTGTCCCTATGTGTCCCTGGCTTTTTTAGTTACAAGAATAACCTGCCGCAGGTTATGTGAGAAGCCAAGCAAGATGTAGGAGTTGTCTGCTATCAGATAGGAAATGCCCACTGCCCGCCCTCCCTGCTTCCATTGATCTACTTCTATATGGAAGGTTCTGTCTTGTATAAAGCTTCCTCGAGAGATTACCTGGAATAATGGGAAATCAGAGACACCTGGTTTCAAATCCCACATCCAAAATTTAGCTGTTTAACCTTGAACAAGTCACGACCTCTAGGAGTCCATCCCATCCCTTTTAGGCCTACGATCATTAGTTCTTTCCCCTGATAATTTGGGATAATGCACATAAAAGGTCAAGAACATCATAGATGATACAGCTTGCACGTCCTTTCTTCCTTCTTCTGGGTCTTGTCTTATATGAGACCTGGAGACCCAGGTCTACTAAGCACACATCTTCTCTCTGCTCTTCCCCAAGGAAGAAAGCCAAAGCCTGGACCGTAGTCGCTTCTCATGCAGTTGTACAAACCAGGCATTTATCAAATGGACTCAGGCTAGATTCAAAGTGCAGAAACTGAGAGGGGACAGGAATGACACTGGCCTTGGCTCTCAGCATTTATCATCTTCATCTACAGGCCATTGTGTTTAGATGAGCTCCTACACAGCAATAATATATTTGCATTGCCTGAGTATAAGGTTTTGCTCATGCACTTGCTAACCTTTGACTGTGGCACTTTTCCCCTTCTCATCATCTGCCCAGCAATTTCAGGAGGGATCCAGAATCACAGGGTGCTCAAATCTAGCTATGGCAGCTGGAAGTAGGGGCTATAATGAAGGATCACTTGTGAGAGGCTAGGCTATAGTGAGTGAGTCTGTTGGAAAACTCTTGGTTATTGTTCAGTCCTTAGAAGTCCTACCAGACTTTCAGAGGAGAAAGCCCAGGTGTGTGTTTTGAGGTTAGGGCAGGGGAGTGGTATTCCTCTCTAGCCAAGCCCCATGAGATGAATTTTCCATGCTTGGGGTTCTCAGAATTACTTTAGTGTAACAAGGTCTCTTTGTCCCTTGGGCCTCTTTGCTCTCACCCAGCATCTTCTAGACCCTAAAATGCCAATGGAATAATGTGGATTTCCTTGAAGGTTATGTGACAAGATGGAATAAGAGGATTATATCATGAGTATACTGTAAAAGAACCTAAAGAAGACCTTTAAACATCCCAACCCTTTAACATTTTTCTTGCTACAACAGCTGGAACATCTGTCTAGTCTTCTCTGTCCTCGCCCTACTCCCTACTCTCTAGATTTGCTCTGGCCACCACCCCGTGACACACAGATGTGCACACCTTCTCCACACCCCACTCAGAAAGACAAAGCTGGTACAACAGAGTCCAGAAAACAAAAGCCAAGACCAATACTTGTCCTTCAAGCATATCCCTGGGGAGTCCTATTTCATCCCTCTAAACTAGAAATGAGGAGTATCTACTTAAAACCTGAGACACCCAAGTTGACTTTAGCTCAGATCTGATATCCCAAAGTCATTGCATCTTATGAAGGGAATAGTAGGCCTTTTAAAATCAGGGGTCAAGGAAAGGGAGAAAACGTGGGTAGGCTGGAGCCAAGGGATAGAAATACAAAGCATAAAGCTCCACTGGAGCTTTCTCTGATGGGGTCTCAATGTAGTGTCGGGAGTGTTAGCAACAATTAACCACCTACTGTGTGCAAGTCATAGGGCTGTGTGTTCACATGAGTCTCCAGTGCAATGATAGCAGTAAAGCCTGGCATTTATTATGCACTAAATAAATAGTGGTCACCATTATTACCCTTACTTAAGAAATGAAGCAGTGTAAGCTCAGATGGGTTAAATAAAGAGCTTAAGGTCCCTCAGAATTGTCACTCAGATCTAACTCCAATGCTCATGGCATTTCCATGGCGCCATTTTGAATCTTGTCAGTACCACAGACTGGGTGAGATTCTATGAGCCGCTGTCAGGGTCCTCTGTCTCCTATTTGTTAACCCCTTCCCATCCCTCTCTTCCAGTAACAGCTGATAATAGAACCTTTAGGGTGTGATGATGGGTCTTTGGCCTGTCTTCAGCAGTATTCAAGCTAAGTCCTGGGATCTGGAGCAGAAGGTGGGGTCCCTCAAGGAGCCCTCAGCTTTACTTCCACAATGTACCGAAGCTCATAAATGAAGAAATTAATTTGTCTTCAAGGTTATCTGATCCAGGGCCATCTTTAGCCTATCGGCATCTCTTTGCATTCAACCTTCATTGCTTTAGAAGGGAAGAAAACCAGAAAGCAAGTCTGAGGCACTCAGTATTCAGACCTCCTTCTTCTTTGCATGGTCCCAATGTTTTTGTTAATGGCTGTCATAGATACATATGAGCAAGCTCTGGAAACTGTGAAGAGAGAAGGATCATGAATCCTCCAGTAAAAAAGCCACACTGTAGGCAGACCGGATGACAGAGGAGAAAGCAAGGGACTTCATCTTTTGTTCTGCTGAATTAGTCAGGATAAGCTAGGCTTTGCTGCAACAACAAATTAATACCTAAATCTCAGTAGTTCAGTGCCACAAAGGCTTCTTTGTTGTTATGCCATCTAGAATATAAATGGCCTCAAAGGACCCCAGAGCAGGGGAGAAGTAAGTATGGAAGTAGTAACCTGGATCTTAAATACTTCACTTGGAAATAACTCATGTGACTTCCACTTACATGACCTTGATGAGACTAGAATTCTTCCATATGCCTTAAGGAGAGATGGGCCAGGCACCAGTAAACACCAGTTGTCTCTAGCACTAAATATATGAGTCCTTTTCCTATTTCTACTTCCTTTGTGTCCTGCTGAGACCCATTATCCATCACTTAACTTCTGCTACTCCACCCACTGGGAAGACTTCTCCCCATCCCAGCACCTGTCCAGATACACCTCTGTTCCCACCCCTCATAGCTAAGCATTCCTGCTAAACCGTTGTAGCCATAAATTGTAGGGTGGGGAGGCTCCTCTGGGCCTCCTAACCAAACTAAGGCTTTAACTCTTTTTCATTTAATCCTCGAAAGAACTTCATGAGATACTTACTGTCATCCCCATTTTATAAGTAGAGAAATTGAAACTCCAAAATGTGTGTCATTTTCCAAGTGACACGGCTAGTAAATGAAAAATACTAAACTAGAATTTCATTTATCCATTTAGTTTTGAGTGCAACTTAATATTGATATGTGGTCCCTCGTCTCCTAGAGGTTAAGAAGTTTGTCTTTGGATTTGGACAGTCTTTGACTCCAGGCTAGAAAATGTACTAAACTGCTCTGTGTCTCAGTTTCCCCACCTATGAAACAATGACAATAACACCACTTACTTCACGGGGCTAATTAAGAAGTTAATGAGCACATCAAGTGCTTAGTGCTATGCCTGGCTAATAATAAGCACTGAACAAATAGTAAGTAGTGAGGGAGCCAACCAAGAGTAATTATATCAATACGCTATGATGAGGGCTATGGTGAAGGTAAATTCAGGATGCTGTGGAAGCAGAGAGAAGAGACACGTAAGTCAATGTAGGGTGTACCTTCTCAGGTATGTGGTCACTGAGACAAAGTTTTGAAAGAAGAGTGACAATTATCATATTGAACAAGGCTGGAGAGTAAGACAGGGAGGTCTTCTGAGCTGAGGAATGTACACGTGCAGATCACTGGAGCCAAGAGAGGTGGCCACTGAACTTGAATGGGACGGGGTTCCTTTGAACCATGGCTAGAATGCCAGTGTGA
Source organism: Orcinus orca (assembly GCF_937001465.1). NCBI lineage: Eukaryota > Metazoa > Chordata > Mammalia > Artiodactyla > Delphinidae > Orcinus > Orcinus orca. The sequence goes on from NC_064574.1 coordinate 18,456,906, forward strand.
CCACAGGAGGCTGGGAGGGATCAGAGGTGAGGCTGGAGTGGTAAGCAAGGCCAGGACACTGAGGACACTGCATTAGCCCCGTGGCGTCTAGAGGAGCAATGATTGTCCTGAGACGGTGCGAGCCCTTGGAGGTGCTCAGCAGGCTGCCTTTGTCGCAAAGGCTACCCTAATTACAGCTTAGAAACTGGACCAGAGAACGGAGACTGAGGCAAGGATAAGGCTGGAGCAGGGAAGAACAGGTAGGAGGCTGCTGAAAGAGGCCAGATGGGGATTTGAGTCACCTCTTCTCTCAGCCTTCTATTTCTTTTTCTGACATGCCAGGCCAGCAGTCTCTGTCTTCCCTGCCTCAAAAGGTTGGGGGCACATTTACTAAAAACATGCGCTTAGAACAGGGGTCGGCAAACTTTTCTGTGAAGGGCCAGATAGTGACTTTCAGTTTTTCAGGCCATATGGTCTCTGTCACTACTTCTCCACTTTGTCATCGTAGCACAAAAGCAGCCGTAGATAATGCATGTAAAACGAGTGTGGCTGTGTTCCAATAAAAATGTATTTATGGACACCGAAATTTGAATTTTATTTAATTTTCATGTGTCACAAAATATTACTCTTCTTTTTATTTTTTTTCCCAGCCATTAAAAAGTGTAAAAACCATCTTCACCAGTGGGCACACAGAAAACAGTGGGTGGCCAGATTTGGCCTACCAGCTATAGTAGTTTCCTATAAAACTAGAACGTGATTTGAAAGGGGTGAAGTTGGACTTGGAATGTGGTTTGAAAATGTTGAAGTTCCCCATACCTTTGAGGGAGGAGTATTATGATTACCGTTGACTGGTGGTTACAGTTTGACGTATTTCACAGCTGTTGGTAAAGCTTGCCATTTGTGTGAATTTTTGAAATTATGTATTTCCTGTTTCTCAGTGGGTCTGGGACGTCCTACCCCTCTCTCCATTTTGCATAAGGACTTTATACAATTTTGTTGATGAATCACTAGAGAAACACGCAGCCTTTGACGGGGCCTAGGACACCTTCCTGCTTTTTGATTCAGTTTCGAGAGGCAAGTAGTGGGTTCAAAAGGACAGAACATTGAAGTCGTACAAACCAGGATCTGAATACTGCCTCTGCCAGTTCATAGTTCTGTGGCCTTGAGCAAGTTATATCAATTTTCTGATTCATCCTTCCTTCATTCATTTATTCAACAGATATACCCTGAGTACCTACTGTGCAGCTCCACCACAATGCCACAGCAGGACATTTGTAAATGACAGTGACTGATTTCAAGGAGACTCAGAATTGCGGGGGTGGCAGCCACTTAAAATACAGTGAGCTTATTGCTTGGGGAAGGGAAGACCAGGGTGTTCGGGGAAGACAGAAGAAGGGCACTGACCCATATATGGTGGGTCTCCCAGAGCGAAGGACTTCTGAACCGACACCTGGAGGATGAACAGTCGTCATCCAGGTGAAGAGGCAGGAAGGGGGTATTTCCACACCAAGTTACCAGCCTAGGTAAGGCCTGCCGACAAGAAGGTGGGCCGGGGGGCGCTGCTGATGAGGGAAAGGAGTTTATTGTGCTCGGGACAGAGCACAGAGTGCGGTGGTGGGAGTGGAGAGAGGCTGGAGGGGCGGGCAGGGAACTCATCACTGACGGTCTGTGAACTGGGTTAAGGAGGTTGAAGTTGACCTGGAGCACGACAGGGTCACTGATGCGTTTCGACTGAAGGATGGAGAACGGACTGAAGGGGACAGGACTGGAGGCGGGAGGACCAGCAGGGGCTGCTTCAATAACCCAAGCGAAACAGGAGGATGTCTTGAACGGAGTGGAGATGAAATTGGAGAGAAGGGGGCAGCTTCAGTACCTTTTCTGGAGTAGAATTAAGAAGGCATGCCAAGTGATCAGAAGTGGGAGATCAGTAAAAAGGAGAGGTAAAGGACGACTCCCAGGCTTGTAGACGGCGTGGCTACGTGGATGGTGACGCCATTTACTAAGAAAGGGAAGACGGGGAGAAGATGTCTGGGTGGAAAGGCTATGGGTTCGTTTATAATAATACTGACCTTTCTGGGTTGTTCTAAGTCTTAGAAACATTGTATGTGAAGTACCTGGCAGAGTCCCTGGCATGTGGTGGGTGCTTGATAAATGGTGACTCTTATTATTTCATTAAAAAAAATCTATTTCAGGCCCTGTTTTGTTAGATCATGATGTTCTTTTGCTGTTTAGCGTGAGCTCTTCAGAGCCGCGAGAATTGCAGCTTTGTTCACCGTACTGCACGTGTTCATGTGTGTTTCTTTCTCTCCTTCTCTTCTGCATGCTGCCTGGGGACTGGCTTCCTTGTGGTCAGCACCAATGGGCAGCGCCCAGGTGACCCCGGGGACTCCACTCTGCCTTCTCACCACAGGTGATCACCAGAGCCCTGGGCGGGGGGAGGGGAGTGAGAGCAGCCTGTGCTCAGTGGTCCCTGGAGGCCAGGTGCACCCGAGAGGAACTGGCAGTCTCTCCAACCCACCCACATATCCACCCACGCAGCCATCCCTCCACCCCCCCATCCCTCCCTCCCTCCCTCCCTCCCTCCCTCCCTCCCTCTATCCATCCATCCATCTATTCATCCATTCACCCATTCTACTCACGCATACACAGTACCTACTATGTGCCAGGCACTGCTCTAAGCGTTGAGGTATATAGTGATGAGCAAAAGAAAACCTATTCCTGTACCTTTGGGGGAGGGGAAAGAGCCATTCATCCAAAAAAAAGAAAAAAACTACACAAATAAATGGACAGCTGCAACTCTGAGTCAGGCTACAAAGAAGAGATGTGTGGTGTTCAAAATAAACCAACAAACATACCTGGAGCCCAGGGAATGATTCCCAGGGGAAGTGACAGCTGAGCTGTGGTCTGAGGTTGGGGGAAAATTGACCTACCTTATCTGTGCTTAGATCTGGCTATGACCCCCACACCGTCTGCCGTTTGTCTTGGACAGGTCACTTCAGTATGATGATTCCCACCTCTCCTATCTGTTAAGTAAGAGTAATAATGCTTCCCTCTTAGGGAGCACCGTTTTCTTACAGACTTTGCACCTGCAGAGTCTTCTGCAGCCGTATCCTGAGATGAAACAAGATAATGAATATGAAAAAGGGTGCTATGGGAACACCCAGTCTAAATAAATAGTGTAGGTATTTATTTGAAGCAAATACCAGCCCCTTCCCTGTAGCACACTGTATTTCAATCTCATTTCATATAAACTTCCGCTGCTCTTCAAAGATTGGGATGCAGAACCCATCAGACGCTGATGCCCATCATGGAGCCCCAGAGACAGAAGAGACCCTGCTGACATAGGGATCTCTACTGCGGGGGTCCTTCCTGGTCAGTGGAGGTTTCTTAGAGATTTCAGATCTTTAACTGGCACCTCTCTCAAAGTTCTTGCTCAGACAGCGGTCTCCTCTCTGCTAGTCCCTGACTGGTCAGTGTGTCATGGTGGGAAAGGGGATACATCATGCAAGGATGACATGAGTCCAGCCGTCCAGGACCTCATGGTCCACTTCTGTTCACCCCCTTTCCCAAACTCGGAAACTTCACTGCTCAGTGAAGCACTGCTGCACTGCTTCACTGTCTTAGCCTGGGTTTCCCAGACACAGAGCCTGAGATGGGGATTCTTGTGCAAATTATTCACTGATGAGTATTCTCAGAAGAAAGAAAGTGAGGGAGATGGGATAGGGCCGGGGAAGAAGCCAAGGGAGGATGTGGAGACTGTGTCAGCTGAGCCCACGGGGGCTCTGGAGTGTGCACTCTTATCACTGGGGCGTCCCCACTTTGAGGCAGGGGCTCCAGCATTTGTGCCGCTGTGTCAGTTTAGCCGTTGCCCGTGTCCTGGCGAGGCAACTTCACTTTGCCTTATGGCAGTTCTGCAGGGAAGGAGGTGGCTGTGAGCTCTTAGCAGCCAGCACCACCCCCCCCAACCAGCTGGAGATTAGCGCACCAGCCCAGGAAAGGAGATCTGAGCAGAGCCTTCACAGCATTCACGACAACCAAGTTCTGTCCCCGCCTTTGTGCCTGCCATCAAGCCCCATAGCCCAGCATGTCACCATCAACACCCTAGGAATGTCATCACAGCCACTCCCTAGTTATATGACCTCAAGTAAGTTGCACAGCCTTTGTTTCACCTGCAAAATGAATCGTCACACCTACTGCAGAGTCATACTCAAGATTACATTAGGTGACCCTAGAGAGTACCCTGCTCTCCAGGCCTTCATCAAATGTCAGGCTCCTACCCCATCCCATCAAAGGCCCCCAGCCTCACTCTCACCCCAAAGGAGGTGGCAGTTGCAGACGGATGCACGGTGACAGTGAGAAGAGAGTGGTTCCTACCACATGCCCACACCCAGTGTGCCAAGGAAACAGTGCTTCTCTGGAGGGTACAAGTAGCTCCCTTCCTGCTGGGCCAGTGTTTTCCGGGCTCTCTTCAAGTCCGCAGTCCTGTAATGTTTTCTTTAAACAGAGTCAATCCCACATCAGGCACATTTGTTTTACCTCTTGCCTTCTGAGGCATCTGAACGCTCCCTCTCTGACAGGTTTATTTCATTGTGTTGCATTTATTTCCACGCCTTTCTCAGCCTCGTTTGATGGGTGAGGTGCCCGCGAGTATTTCGAGCAGGCTGTCCCTTTCCAAGGGCGTTTTTGTTAATGCTCATCCCCTGGTAGCAATAACGGCTGATGTGAATAATAACCACCCGGGTCTGAGTAATGGAGACATTAGACCGTGAATACAAGCAGCCTCTTCGCATCAGCACCAACTCAGAGGACTGTGGAAGCCGGTTGTGGAGCAAGGGGGGCAGGCTGGCTTTTAGAGTGAGTGGATGAGTGCGAGTCTCAGCTCAGTCACTTCTTGCGAGTCATTGCTCTAGTGTGGGCTTCCTTCTCTCCATCAGGAGAAGCAAGGTTACCAACACCCCTGGCCATCATTAATGGTGAGAACTGTGTGTGATAACTCCGACTAATTCTTCAGGTCTTCCTGACTTTTCCTTCAAGGAATTCATGCTCTAGGGTAGGGTTTCTCAACCTCAGCACTAGTGACATTTGGGGACAGATAAGTCTTAGTTGTGGGAGGCTGTCCTGTGCACTGTAGGATGTTTAGCAAATCCCTAAACCCATTAGATGCCAGGAGCACTTGATTCCCCAACTAGGACAGCAAGTACATCTCCTGACACAGCCAGATATCCCCTGAGGGGCAAAAGCACCCCCTGCTGAAAACCTCCAGAGTTGCACTGTGTTCAGTAGATATAGCATCTCAGACATGTATGTATTTTGAAATTTCTTAGAGTCACATTAAAGTTAAAAAGTAACAGGTGAAATTCATTTTAATAAATTTTATTTAACCCAATGTCTACAAAATATTATCATTTTAACATGTAAGCAATATTTTAAAATTACTAATGAAAGATACGTTGCATTTTTTTTTTAGCACTAAGTCTTTGAAATCTGGTGTCAATTTTATACTTACAGCATTTTGCAATTCAGATGCTACATTTTAAACAGTTAATAATGAAGTATTATCCTAAAAAGATAAACATTGTGTTTAACAAAATATACTTTACAGTGTTCCCATGTTAACAATTTAAATTATTGGAGATAAATTTTAAAATTCAGTTCCTCCTTCACACTAGACGCACTTCAAGTGCTCAGTAACCACGTGTGGCTTAGTGGCTATCATCTTAGACAGCGCAGATGTAGAGCTAATTAGGAATTTAGGATTAGCAGATACAAACTACTGTATATAAAACAGATAAACAACAAGGTCCTACTATATAGCATAGGGAACTATATTCAGTATCTTGTAATGACCTATAATGGAAAAGGATCTGAAAAAAGAATATATATATTGATATAAAACTGAATCACTTTGCTCTACACCAGAAACTAATACAACATTGTAAATCAACTATACTTCAATTTTTAAAAATTAAAAAAAACCCAACAAAATGGCTTGACCATCTGTGAGCCTAGTTGGTAGACAGAAGCGTAGAGGCACAGAGTGCAGAGGGTCAATAAATGTTCAGTTCTTTTTATTCCATTTAGACACACCCCCAGGCGACATTCAGCAATATCTGGAAATGTATTTGGTTGTCACAGCTGGGTATGAGGCGTTACTGGCATGTAGTGGGCAGAGGCCAGGGACGCTTCCATCGAAAAACATAAGGTAAAACCTCTTATGGTCAAGGTTGGGTGTTTTTCTGTAGTGGGATGACTTGCGACTGCAGTGAACAGATGACTAGTTATTTAACATTTCAGCTGAAGGACCAGGTGGACCCCAGACCCACCATCACTGAAACAGTGCTTTTCTAGCCCCTGCAGTAGCTTGGCCAGGCCTCCAGGGGGCGCTCTGGGAGACTGAGCCCAGTAGGAGACTGGCAGCACCCAATCTGGAGGCTAGAATGGATGCACCGAAAGTCAGCCAGGTAGCCCTGCTCCGTCCGGTCTGAACCCGCAGGCTGGCCCATAGTCACTGCCTTGCCCATGCTGAGTGCCCGTTGTCCATTCTCCCTGGGGAGGAGGGCCTTGGGACAAGCCCTCACGTGGAGCCCAAACTCTGTTCCTTAAAACTGGGGAACTCTGGCAAATCACTGAGCCTTTCTGAGCCTTGGTTTCCTTTCTATGATGTAGTAAGGATGAGTCCCTGCCCTGCCTGGCTCAGTCATGACTAGGGTCAGCAGACAAAGTGGATGCATTTCCAGCAGGGCTCCTGGTTTGAGAGGGTGCCAGGTACAACTCCACTCTATCGTTCCCTCCTTTGCACTTCATGTTAAAACTCTCTGTTGTTATTTTCCTGGCAAGTCTTTAAATCAAGACCTTGCCACAGTGACAGGATTCAGGCCATAATATGCTCTCTGGGACTGCTCTGCAGCTAACTGCCTCTAAAGCAACTTTCCCAGGGATGTCTTGTAAATCTTGGATCCAGGTAGAAAGAGTTTGAGCCTTTGGGGCAAGGCTGTGTGGCTGAGAGCAGATGGGGAAGCAGCACGGCAGCCTTAGGGAAGGCCCAGCAGGATGCCTGGTGCCCCTGGCAGGCTTGGACATCCTGGGGAGTGAGCGACCCTCCCAGGGAGGTTCTGCCCTCTGGCAGGGGTTGATGGATGGTGTGAGAAGAGGAGCTAGAGGCAGGAGGACCAGATGAAGCTCTCTGGAAAAGACTTAAACCTGTACATCCACCAGGATGGGGCTGTGCTTGGCGGAGAGAGGTAGAAGACAGGCAGTGGGAGTGCAGCCTGCTGGCTGGAGAGAGGTGGCAGCTCTGGGGGACAGTGGCACCAGGAGTGTTCAACATGATGATGAAAAGAACAATAAAATAGTAAATATGTGTTACATCCTTCTTACGTCCCATGGAATGTGCTGAGGGTTTCATATTATTAATGTACTGAAACTTCTCAACAACTCTACCATGTAGGGTACCATTAGCATTCTCATTTTATAGATAAGGAAACTGTATCTTATAGATAAGAAGTCTGAGGCTCTGGTGACTGAAAATCACACAACTCGGAAATGATGAAACGGGATTTGAACCTAGGTCTCTGGAAAGTCTGTAATCTTACCCGCTATGCTCTATACCCATGGCCAGTATTAGTGAGCACCCATTACACGCCTGGGACCGAGAACTACCATGATCCAGGGCTGTGCCTCAAAAACTATATCACATACTAGCTGTGGGACTTTGAGCCTCAGAGAGATTACACAGTTTGTCCCATTTCCTTGTCTGCAAAATGGGGACACTGATTACACAGTTTGCCCCATTTCCTTGTCTGCAAAATGGGGACACTAATAATTGCTAGTTGCTGAGAGGAATACATGAGAAATAAACTTTAAGTGCTTAGACTTGTGCTGTCATTATTATCCTAAACCCATTTTACAGGTGAGGAAACTGAGGTCCAGAGAGGAGGGAAGCAGAGAATCTGGCGACATTGGTGACATTCAGGCAGGTGGCTGGGCCAGAACTGTGGCCCAGCCTGAGAAACACAGAGGATGGGGGTGAGAGGTAAGAACCCACCAGAGCCCCAGGTCTGAGGCACCTAAAGTGCCAAGCAGGATTCACAAACCAGGGCTCATTAGGGAGTTGGGACATACAAGGTGGGAGGCTGGACACAGCAGCGCAGCAACCCCAGCTGCAGAGATGGCCCAAAGCAAGAGCAGGATGGAGGGTGAGGCAGCACGATGCTGAAGTCCTTAGACCTGGGCATCCTCCAGTTCCCCTTGATGGAGGCTTCAGTTGGTCCCAGAGCACAGTCCGGGGCTGCACCTGCAGAATAGGGGCGGAATACCTGAAGAACAGCTGGGGGTCAGGGAGGCAGGTGGTAATCAGGAGCCAGGTGGTCACCGCAGAACCTCCTCAGCTTTTCCGTTTGGCTGCCCAAGTGGCTGCAGGCAGACTCTATGAAGCAGGGAAGGAGTCGAGTACTCAGTCAAGTGCACCAGAGTGTCACCTTTGTCAGTAGTCTTACAGCAGATGTTCACAGCCTGACAGACACCGGGGTCTTGGAACACCATTCTGACTGCCAGCTTCTGCTGCCACTCTCCCAGTGGACTCAAAAGACAATGCAGAAGAGGAAGGCATCTTGCTGGGGTGCCCAATCCCCTGTGGAGTGTTCTCCTGTAGCATGTGAATGTCTGTGTTTCCTGTAAAGCAAGCATCCAAGCAAGGTGCGTATAAGAGACTGAGGCCCTCGCTATACCTTTTTCTCTCTTGGGATATTCTCCTTAGACCAAGGAGAAATCCGTCTCCAGTCTGCTATCCAAACTGCCGTTAAATTCAGATTCAGGGGCTTCCCTGGTGGCGCAGTGGTTGAGAATCCGCCTGCCAATGCAGGGGACACAGGTTTGTGCCCCGGTCCGGGGGGACCCCGTGTGCCGCGGAGCGGCTGGGCGCGTGAGCCATGGCCGCTGAGCCTGCGCGTCCGGAGCCTGTGCTCCGCAACGGGAGAGGCCACAACAGTGAGAGGCCCGGGTACCGAAAAAAAAAAAAAAAAAAATTCAGATTCAGAAACCCAGCGTCATCCTTGACCTCTCTCTCCCTGTCTTTAATATTCAGTTAGTCATCAGGTCTGTCCAATATTTGCCTCCGAAATCTCTTCTGCATCTTTCCCTTCTTGCTCACTGCTGCGACTCATGTTTGAGATTCATAAAGTCTTCATCAGATTAGTGTAACAGCTTCCAAAGTGGTCTCCCTATCATCACGCTGGTCCTTTCCGATGTACGCTCCACAGAAGACAAGCGATCACCCCGAAGTAAGAGTCTGATCCTGATTAAGATGCTCCCAAGATTCCCTTTGTGCTCGGGGACAATTAGCCTTATTCGAAAGCCCTTCGCTCTCTAGTCGCTGACCCTTCCCCATCTCCCCACCTCTATTTCCTCCTTGGTGCCCAGTGCCACACTCACACTGGTTATGTACATAGGACCTGCCTTATCACACTCTGCTCCCTTTGCTGGATGACCTCCCTGCATGGTCTGCCTTACTCACCCCCTGGAATCAAATTCAGACAGCGTGATCTCTGCAAAGCCTTCCCAGATCCCCACTGTCTCAGGCTGCACCTAAAGAAGATGGTCAACTGGCCAGGTCAGTGGGCACCGAGGACACCCCCTCAGCCCTGAGTGGGGTTCCTCTCCAACAGGGCACACATTCTCATTACAAGCGCTTGTCTTGGAACTGTCTGGTTTCTGTCACCTCTTTCCCTCTGCCCAGCACATATATAGTGGTCATTTACCTGGCCCCATGCACGAATGGACTAATAAATGAGCAGGTAGAGTATGTGCCAGGCATGGCGCACTGCCCCGCCCTACCTTCGGCCTCCACCCTGTGATGCGTCAAGTCCCCCATCTACCATTTTGTTAGGTTTATTGTGAGTCACGGAGCACTGGTTTTCAGTCCAGTATTTGAACTCCATGCAGCCCCATCTGCCCAGCTTCCTAGAGACTGGAGCCTTTGAATAGGATTCCCCAAAATCCACTGGTCCAGCCCTGCTGAGCCCAGTACCCAGCCTGGACCCGCATGGTGCTGACCCAGGAGAGGTCAGGCTGGGGACAGGAATCATGCGCATCCCAGAGAGACCTGTCCCCAGACTCTGTGTCCGTGTGAGTGAGAACCGACCGGGCAAACATTCCGGACCTCAGCTTTTTCCCTCTATCATCTGCTAATAGCAGAGCTGCTTTTCTCTCCATCCTTTGGGGAGGCGGGTAGATCAGCTTTTAGTACAGAACACGGTGATTCAATGTTTCTGCTTTCAAAAGCCAAGGGGCAAAGGCTGGAAGAAAGAAAACATGTTCATGGTGGATTTGGCTGGAATCTCAACAATCGATGCGGCTCCCACTGCTGGTTTTATTACCCTCACTCAGCTGCGTTGCACTAATCTGAATTCTGTGCTGCGTGTTCTCTCTGATCCTGCCCATGCTTTCACTAATCCCTGCTATAGATTTCTCTCTCTCCCTCCCACAAGCCTTCTCTCCTTTCCAGGCACCTTGATACTTGCTATAAGCTGCATATTCCAGAGGTATGATCTGGGCAGAGCTGCCCCGGCTGGTCAAATCTTCTCTTCCCCTCCCCATTCCTGCCCCTTTGTGGCAGGTACCATGTTCACCCCTTAGGGGATCAATTTGGCCGAAATCAGTTGGAATGAATTGGATTATGTTTCTGAGTAAGAGCCTTAGGGACACCTTGGCCCCTGGTACATCCCGCTGTGCTGTTCAGACAAATAAAGCCAGGACCTACTGTCCTTCCAGAAGCCTCCTGTTCCACTCAGCCCATGACCAAGCAGGAGTTTCCCATCCCTCTTACTGTGTGCTCTCCGTTTGACACCATTCCTGTTTGAATTGACTTAGTGAAATGCTAAGACCTCCCTCCCATTTGCAGCCCCTTCCCAGGCTGTTTGAATCATGACTCAGCATAATCTGGGGTTATGGGTTGAAGTGTGTCCCTCACAAAAGATGTGTTGAAGGAGAACTAACCCCCAGTTCCTGTGAAGGTGATTTTATTTAGAAAGAAGGTCTTTGCAGATGTAATTAGTTAAGATGAAGTCATGAAGGTGGCCCCAAATCCAATATGACTGGTGTCCTTCCAAGAAAAGGAAAACATCAGGTGAAGACAGAGACACACAAGGAGAACCTACGTGACGACAGAGGTGGAGACTGGAGTGATGCGTCTACAGGCCAAGCAGTGCCGAGGGTTGCCAGCAGCTAGGAGAGGCGAGGAAAGCTTCTACCCAGCCTCAGAGGGAGCACGGCCCTGCTGACACGTTGATGTCAAACCTCCAGCCTCTAAATTTCTGTTGTTTAAGCCACCCAGGTTGTGGTCATTTATTACAACCCTAGGAAACCAATACACTTGGAAATGCGCTTGGAAATCCTGAGCATCAGGCAGCAGGCGGGGGTCCACCTTCCAGAGCCGTGCCTCTACAGCAAACAGACCTCAAGGCGGCCAAGACCAAGGGCAACATCCCAGAGAATCCCTCTGGCCCCCCTGCCCCCGCTGTGGGGTCTCCGAGTTGGCTGGACTCTGCAGTTGTCTCTCAGCGGGGCTCCCCTGTGTGGCCCTGACCCTCCCCTCTGTGATCTGCCTCCTGCATTTCAATAGCTTTAGCATCTGCTGCTGGTCACGCCCCGCCCTTGGCCTCTGCCTCACCAACCAGGCTGTTTCCCATTGTCCTGGCATCATTTGACCTGTAGGCCATCCCTGGTAGGCTTTTGTGCTGCCTCTACACTGACTGCTCCTGTGAAGGCTTCCCTTGTTCTACAGCTGCCCAGGACTGCTCTGAACTCTGCAGGAAGAATTAACAATCCATTCAGTGTGACCATTTGCTCTCTCACAGCGGCTGCCAGAGAAGGTCTAAAGGGACTATCACTTTGCCGCTGGGCCTCCGAAAGACTGTGTGTTCTCTCTCACATCTGCTCTTCAGACTAAATCCTTAATCCCCAGCGCAGGCCTTGGGTGCCCCTCACTCCCGCAGCTAAGCAACTTTGAGCCCCCTGGGCTCCAGGCTCAACACACAAGTTCTGCAAGCAGGGAGCCGGCACTGTCGGCTCTGAGCTGACTCGGCCTCTCCATCCTCATCCATGGGGCAGGCTTCTTCTGGACCACAGGGAGCTGGAGTGGGGAAGGGAGGGAGGAGACCACTGGGTGGTCCACAGTGTGTCCCACACCACTGATGCCATACGGAAATCAAGCTTGTAGTCTAGTTTTGCCTAAGCAGAGTCATACACTCCCTTCGCTCTACAGACCTCACACGGAGCTTCGATGTTCAGCTTGCACACTTGTCTCCGCCACTATATAGTGAGTTCTCAGACAGCAGGGTGGTCCCCTAATCACCTTGCATGCCCAGCACCTGGCTGTACCCACATCATCATCATAATCCCAGCACCATTCACATCAGGCAATAGCTAGGACTTTTTCCCTGTGGCCAAGGGTTGAATGGGTGCTAATGAGGCCAAGAGAATGCGTGTAGTCCATTTGGAGGTCACGTAGCTTTGCCCACGTCCATGGTTGTGGGCGAAGTTTTATTTCTGGCCAAGTCCAAGCATAGCTCTAAGCATACGTTGACCCCTCACCATGGGTGCGGACTGACCAACAGATGCGCTGAAACCTCAGCCACAGACTGGCTCCTGATCACCCCTTCAGATGTCACTCCAACCTCAGCCACATCCCCGGCTTTTTTTTTTTTTTTTTACATATTTATTGGAGTATAATTGCTTTACAATGGTGTGTTACTTTCTGCTTTATAGCAAAGTGAATCAGTTATACATATACATATCTTCCCATATCTCTTCCCTCTTGCGTCTCCCCCAATCCCACCCTCCCTATCCCACTCCTCTAGGTGGTCACAAAGCACGGAGCTGATCTCCCTGTGCTATGCTGCTGCTTCCCACTAGCTATCTACCTTACATTTGGTAGTGTATATATGTCCATGCCTCTCTCTTGCTTTGTCACAGCTTACCCTTCCCCCTCCCCATATCCTCAAGTCCATTCTCTAGTAGGTCTGTGTCTTTATTCCTGTCTTACACCTAGGTTCTTCATGACATTTTTTTCCCTTAAATTCCAATATATGTGTTAGCATACGGTATTTGTCTTTCTCTTTCTGACTTACTTCACTCTGTATGACAGACTCTAGGTCTATCCACTTCATTACAAATAACTCAATTTCATTTCTTTTTATGGCTGAGTAATATTCCATTGTATATATGTGCCACATCTTCTTTATCCATTCATCCGATGATGGGCACTTAGGTTGTTTCCATCTCCGGGCTATTGTAAATAGAGCTGCAATGAACATTTCGGTACATGACTCTTTTTGAATTTTGGTTTTCTCAGGGTATATGCCCAGTAGTGGGATTGCTGGGTCATATGGTAGTTCTATTTGTAGTTTTTTAAGGAACCTCCATACTGTTCTCCACAGTGGCTGTATCAATTTACATTCCCACCAGCAGTGCAAGAGGGTTTCCTTTTCTCCACACCCTCTCCAGCATTATTGTTTCTAGATTTTTTGCTGATGGCCATTCTGACTGGTGTGAGATGATATCTCATTGTAGTTTTGATTTACATTTCTCTAATGATTAATGATGTTGAGCATTCTTTCATGTGTTTGTTGGCAGTCTGTATATCTTCTTTGGAGAAATGTCTATTTAGGTCATCTGCGCATTTTTGGATTGGGTTATTTGGTTTTTTGTTATTGAGTTGCATGAGCTGCTTATAAATTTTGGAGATTAATCCTTTGTCAGTTGCTTCATTTGCAAATATTTTCTCCCATTCTGAGGGTTGTCTTTTTTCTTGTTTATGGTTTCCTTTGCTATGCAAAAGCTTTTAAGTTTCATTAGGTCCCATTTGTTTATTTTTGTTTTTATTTCCATTTCTCTAGGAGGTGGGTCAAAAAGGATCTTGCTGTGATTTATGTCACAGAGTGTTCTGCCTATGTTTTCCTCTAAGAGTTTGATACTTTCTGGCCTTACATTTAGGTCTTTAATCCATTTTGAGCTTATTTTTGTGTATGGTGTTAGGGAGTGATCTGATCTCATACTTTCACATGTACCTGTCCAGTTTTCCCAGCACCACTTATTGAAGAGGCTGTCTTTTCTCCACTGTACATTCCTGCCTCCTTTATCAAAGATAAGATGACCATATGTGCGTGGGTTTATCTCTGGGCTTTCTATCCTGTTCCATTGATCTATCTTTCTGTTTTTGTGCCAGTACTATACTGTCTTGATTACTGTAGCTTTGTAGTATAGTCTGAAGTCAGGGGGCCTGATTCCTCCAGCTCCGTTTTTCTTTCTCAAGATTGCTTTGGCTCTTCAGGGTCTTTTGTCTTTCCATACAAATTGTGAAAGTTTTTGTTCTAGTTCTGTGAAAAATGCCAGTGGTAGTTTGATAGGGATTGCATTGAATCTGTAGATTGCTTTGGGTAGTAGAGTCATTTTCACAATGTTGATTCTTCCAATCCAAGAACATGGTATATCTCTCCATCTATTTGTATCATCTTTGATTTCTTTCATCAGTGTCTTATAATTTTCTGCATACAGGTCTTTTGTCTCCTGAGGTAGGTTTGTTCCTAGATATTTTATTCGTTTTGTTGCAGTGGTAAATGGGAGTGTTTTCTTGATTTCGCTTTCAGATTTTTCATTTTTAGTGTATAGGAATGCAAGAGATTTCTGTGCATTAATTTTGTATCCTGCTACTTTACCATTGATTAGCTCTAGTAGTTTTCTGGTAGCATCTTTAGGATTCTCTATGTATAGTATCATGTCATCTGGAAACAGTGACAGCTTTACTTCTTCTTTTCCGATTTGGATTCCTTTTATTTCCTTTTCTTCTCTGATTGCTGTGGCTAAAACTTCCAAAATTATGTTGAATAAGAGTGGTGACAGTGGGCAACCTTGTCTTGTTCCTGATCTTAGTGGAAATGCTTTCAGTTTTTCAACATTGAGGACAATGTTGGCTGTGGGTTTGTCATATATGGTCTTTATTATGTTGAGGAAAGTTCCCTCTATGCCTACATTCTGCAGGGTTTTTATCATAAATGGGTGTTGAATTTTGTCAAAAGCTTGTTCTGCATCTATTGAGATGATCATATGGTTTTTCTCCTTCAATTTGTTAATATGGTGTATCACGTTGATTGATTTGCGTGTATTGAAAAATCCTTGCATTCCTGGAATAAACCCCCATTGATCATGGTGTATGATCCGTTTAATGTGCTGTTGGATTCTGTTTGCTAGTATTTTGTTGAGGATTTTTGTATCTATGTTCATCAGTGATATTGGCCTGTGGTACTGGCCTGTGGTTTTCTTTCTGTGTGACATCCTTGTCTGGTTTTGGTATCGGGGTGATGGTGGCCTCGTAGAATGAGTTTGGGAGTGTTCCTCCCTCTGCTATATTTTGGAAGAGTTTGAGAAGGATAGGTGTTAGCTCTTCTCTAAATGTTTGATAGATTTCGCCTGTGAAGCCTTTTGGTCCTGGGCTTTTGTTTGTTGGAAGATTTGTAATCACAGTTTCAATTTCAGTGCTTGTGGTTGCTCTGTTCATATTTTCTATTTCTTCCTGAATCAGTCTAGGCAGATTGTGTATTTCTAAGAATTTGTCCATTTCTTCCAGGTTGTCCATTTTATTGGCATAGAGTTGCTTTTAGTAATCTCTCATGATCTTTTGTATTTCTGCAGTGTCAGTTGTTACTTCTCCTTTTTCATTTCTATTTCTATTGATTTGAGTCTTCTCCCTTTTTTTCTTGACGAGTCTGGCTAATGGTTTATCAATTTTGTTTATCTTCTCAAAGAACCAGCTTTTAGTTTTATTGATCTTTGCTATCGTTTCCTTCATTTCTTTTTCATTTATTTCTGATCTGATCTTTATGATTTCTTTCCTTCTGCTAACTTTGGGGGGTTTTTTTGTTCTTCTTTCTCTATTGCTTTAGGTGCAAGGTTAGGTTGTTTATTCGAGATGTTTCCTGTTTCTTAAGGTAGGATTGTATTGCTATAAACTTCCCTCTTAGAACTGCTTTTGCTGCATCCCGTAGATTTTGGGTCATTGTGTCTCCATTGTCATTTGTTTCTAGATATTTTATTTCCTCTTTGATTTCTTCAGTGATCACTTTGTTATTAAGTAGTGTATTGTTTAGCCTCCATGTGTTTATTTTTTACAGATCTTTTCTTGTAATTGATATCTAGTCTCATAGCATTATGGCCAGAAAAGATACTTGATACAATTTCAATTTTCTTAAATTTAACAAGGCTTGATTTGTGACCCAAGATATGATCTATCCTGGAGAATGTTCCATGAGCACTCGAGAAAAATGTGTATTCTGTAGTTTTTGGATGGAATGTCCTATAAGTATCAATGAAGTCCATCTTGTTTAATGTGTCGTTTAAAGCTTGTGTCTCCTTATTTATTTTCATTTTGAATGATCTGTCCATTGGTGAAAGTGGGGTGTTAAAGTCCCCTACTATGAATGTGTTACTGTCGATTTCTGCTTTTATGGCTGTTAGTATTTGCCTTATGTATTGAGGTGCTCCTATGTTGGGTGCATAAATATTTACAATTGTTACATCTTCTTCTTGGATCGATCCCTTGATCATTATGTAGTGTCCTTGTTTGTCTCTTCTAATAGTCTTTATTTTTAAGTCTATTATGTCTGATATGAGAATTGCTACTCCAGCTTTCTTTTGGTTTCCATTTGCATGGAATATCTTTTTCCATCCCCTCACTTTCAGTCTGTATGTGTCTCTAGGTCTGAAGTGGGTCTCTTATAGGCAGCAAATATATGGGTCTTGTTTTTGTATCCATTCAGCCAATCTATGTCTTTTGGCGGGAGCATTTAGTCCATTTACATTTAAGGTAATTATCAACATGTATGTTCCTATTCCCATTTTCTTAATTGTTTTGGGTTCGTTATTGTAGGTGTTTTCCTTCTCTTGTGTTTCCTGCCTAGAGAAGTTCCTTTAGCGTTTGTTGTAAAGCTGGTTTGGTTGTGCTGAACTCTCTCAGCTTTTGCTTGTCTGTAAAGGTTTTAATCTCTCCGTCAAATCTGAATGATATCCTTGCTGGGTAGATTAATCCTTGTTGTAGGTTTTTCCTTTTCATCACTTTAAATATGTCCTGTGACTCCCTTCTGGCTTGCAGAGTTTCTGCTGAAAGATCAGCTGTTAACCTTATGGGGATTCCGTTAAGTGTTATTTGTTGTTTTTCCCTTGCTGCTTTTAATATGTTTTCTTTGTATTTAATTTTTGACAGTTTGATTAATATGTGTCTTGGCATTTTTCTCCTTGGATTTATCCTGTATGGGACTCTCTGTGCTTCCTGGACTTGATTAACTATTTCCTTTCCCATATTAGAGAAGTTTTCAACTATAATCTCTTCAAATATTTTCTCAGTCACTTTCTTTTTCTCTTCTTCTTCTGGAACCCCTATAATTTGAATGTTGGTGCGTTTGATGTTGTCCCAGAGGTCTCTGAGACTGTCCTCAGTTCTTTTCATTCTTTTTTCTTTATTCTGCTCTGCAGTAGTTATTTCCACTATTTTATCTTCCAGGTCACGTATCTGTTCTTCTGCCTCAGTTATTCTGCTATTGATCCCTTCTAGAGTATTTTTAATTTCATTTATTGTGTTGTTCATCGTTGCTTGTTTCATCTTTACTTCTTCTAGGTCCTTGTTAAATATTTCTTGCATTTTGTCTATTCTGTTTCCAGGATTTTGGATCATCTTTACTATCATTATTCTGAATTGTTTTTCAGGTAGACTGCCTATTTCCTCTTCATTTGTTTGGTCTGGTGGGTTTTTATCTTGCTCCTTCATCTTCTGTGTGTTTTTCTGTCTTCTCATTTTGCTTATCTTACTGGGTTTGGGGTCTCCTTTTTGTGGGCTGCAGGTTCGTAGTTCCCGTTGTTTTTGGTGTCTGTCCCCAGTGGCTAACGTTGGTTCAGTGGGTTGTGTAGGCTTCCTGGTGGAGGGGACTGGTGCCTGTGTTCTGGTAGATGCGGCTGGATCTTGTCTTTCTGGTGGGCAGGTCCACGTCTGGTGGTGTGTTTTGGAGTGTCTGTGGACTTATTATGATTTTAGACAGCCTCTCTGCTAATGGGTGGGGTTGTGTTCCTGTCTTGCTAGTTGTTTGGCATAGGATGTCCAGCACTGTAGCTTGCTGGTCGTTGAGTGAAGCTGGGTGCTGGTGTTGAGATGGAGATCTCTGAGAGTTTTTCACCGTTTGATATTATGTGGAGCTGGGAGGTCTCTTGTGGACTAGTGTCCTGAAGTTGGCTCTCCCACCTCAGAGGCACAGCACTGACTCCTGGCAGCTGCACCAAGAGCCTTTCATCCACACGGCTCAGAATAAAAGAGAGGAAAAATTAGAAAGAAAGAATTAGTAGATGTAGAAAGAGAGAAAGAAAGAAAGAATGAATGAAAGAAAGGAGGGAGGGAGGAAGGAAGGAAGGAGGGAAGGAAGAAAAAAAGAACGGAGATAAAGTAAAATAAAATAAAGTAAGATAAAATATAATAGTTATTAAAATAAAAAATAATTATTAAGAGAAAAAGAAAGAAAAAAATGTTAGAAGAACCAACAAAAAAAAAACCGCACGGATAGAACCTTAGGACAAATGGTGGAAGCAAAGCTATACAGACAAAATCTCACACAGAAGCATACACATACACACTCACAAAAAGAGGAAAAAGGAAAAAAATCATAAATCTTGCTCTCAAAGTCCACCTCCTCAATTTGGGATGATTCCTTGTCTAAAGGAGGGAAGGAAGGAAAGAAAGAAACAGTAAAATAAAGTTATTTAAATAAAAAATAATTATTAAGAAAAAAAAAATTTTTTAATGGACGGATAGAACCTTCGGACAAATGGTGGAAGCAAAGCTATACAGACAAAATCTCAAACAGAAGCATACACATACACACTCAGAAAAAGAGGAAAAGGGGAAAAAAATCATAAATCTTGTTCTCAAAGTCCACGTCCTTAATTGGGGATGATTCGTTGTCTATTCAGGTATTCCACAGATGCAGGTACATCAGGTTGATTGTGGAGCTTTAATCCGCTGCTCCTGAGGCTGCTGGGAGGGATTTCCCTTTCTCTTCTTTGTTCTCACAGCTCCCGGGGGCTCAGCTTTGGATTTGGCCCCGCCTCTGCGTGTAGGTTGGCGGAGGGCGTCTGTTCTTAGCTTAGACAGGACGGGGTTAAAGGAGCAGCTGTTTCGGGGTCTGTGGCTCACTCAGGTGCGGGGGAGGGAGGGGCACGGAGTGCGGGGCGGGCCTGCGGCGGCAGAGGCCAGCGTGACGTTGCACCAGCCTGAGGCGCGCCGTGTGTTCTCCCGGAGGAGTTGACCCTGGATCCCGTGACCCTGGCAGTGGCGGGCTGCACAGGCTCCCCGGAAGGGGGGTGTGGAGAGTGACCTGTGCTCGCACACAGGCTTCTTGGTGGCGGCAGCAGCAGCCTTAGCGTCTCATGCCCGTCTCTGGGGTCCGCGCTGTTAGCCGCGGCTCGCGCCCGTCTCTGGAGCTCCTTTAAGCGGCGCTCTTAATCCCCTCTCCTCGCGCACCAGGAAACAAAGAGGTAAGAAAAAGTCTCTTGCCTCTTCGGCAGCTCCAGACTTTTCCCCGGACTCCCTCCCGGCTAGCCGTGGTGCACTAACCCCCTGCAGGGTGTGTTCACGCCGCCAACACCAGTCCTCTCCCTGCGCTCCTACCGAAGCCGAGCCTCAGCTCGCAGCCCCGCCCGCCCCAGCGGGTGAGCAGACAAGCCTCCCGGGCTGGTGAGTGCCGGTCGGCCCTGATCCTCTGTGCGGGAATCTCTCCGCTTTGCCCTCCGCACCCCTGTGGCTGCGCTCTCCTCCGCAGCTCTGAAGCTTCCCCCCCTCCGCCACCCGCAGTCTCCGCCAGCGAAGGGGCTTCCTAGTGTGTGGAAACCTTTCCTCCTTCACGGCTCCCTTCCATTGGTGCAGGTCCCGTCCCTGTTCTTTTGTCTCTGTTTATTCTATTTTCTTTTGCCCTACCCAGGCACGTGGGGGGTTTCTTGCCTTTTGGGAGGTCTGAGGTCTTCTGCCAGCGTTCAGTAGGTGTTCTGTAGGAGTTGTTCCACGTGTAGATGTATTTCTGGTGTATCTGTGAGGAGGAAGGTGATCTCCACTTCTTACTCTTCTGGCATCTTCCCAGAAGCCTCCCACATCCCAGTCTTTAACCCTAATTGTGTCCTGACACCTAAGCCAGTTTACGAAGTGCACCCACCTCTGGCTTCTTAGAAGTGTCACCCCCAACACTAGGCAGAGCTTACGGTCCTAGTCTGGCCACAAGCTAGGGTCCAACACTCATGCCCCAGGCCTCCCCTGGGCACAAGAGGGAGCAGCTGAGACCAAGTAGAAAGGGCTTCTCAGCCCACCGATAGTGAAGGCCTTGAAAGGGCATGCCTTCCAAGGGATGTGTCAATAATGACAACAGCTGGCATCAACCGGCCATGACTGCTCTTAAATAAGTCTATCATGCGAAATTACAAATGCATGAAAAATCCTTAGAATAAAGGAGTTTACTTGCACCCAGAAGAAATGCACCGCTAGGATCTTATATGGCCACTTTCCTACCATCTATAACATGACTGAATTAGAATTTGACCTACACAGAGCATTTGCTGTGTAAAACAAGGTCCACCTGGAAACACAGATCCGGGAGACGCATGGAACCAGGCAGAATCAGAATTTGAGGAACAGGTTATTTGAGTGGCCGGAGTGCTTTCAAACAATCAATTAAAGCTATTCCCATCCACAGGGTGCTAACCTCCATTGAAGACTGAAAAAAAGGGGCAACTCTGTCAGCAGTATTTAGCAGTTTTAGTTGTATAGGTCGTGATTAAGTCAATTCCAGCCTCTTAGGACTGGCTAGGTAATGTTGCTGGAGTCTGGGATATTAGAAATCTGTATCTACTTTATACTTAACTCAGTACTTGTTAAATGGTCTTCCCCAGCAAGGGTAGAGCTATCTTTGAAGAACCTGAGTCTCTGTAGTGTTTTCTAGCTACTTGACATTGATTTTAAGTTAAATCTTGGCTAAAAGCAATTACTGTCATATGATGAATTGAGGCAATTTATTTATTACTTGAGAAACATCCTAGGTGATGTCACTTGGAAGAATGATGGAATTATCCTTCTCAAGTAATCCATTATCAACCAGATCTAGTGAGGGAGGCACTGTTCTGAGGTGTCGGGGAGGTAGTCAACAATTTTTAAAAATCAGTCATCGTGAGATCAAAGAAAGAATATTGGAAATAAAGCAGAAAACAGTCCCCTAACCTTGAGCTTGTTTGTCTCCCTGTGGGATTATATGGGATGCTTTGATTGCTAAATATCAAGAAAGATATTACAGAGAAAGCCCAGAGATTAATAATAAAACTAAACTCAATGTGTGAAGGGCTTGGAGGTGGTGGTTGAGGTACAAGGAAAGTGAAAAGGATGAGGGAACTTAAGTTAAAAAGGTCAAGTTTAAATATCATTTGAGCAAAGTCTGTATAATTTGGCCCATATAACAAGATTCACATGACATGTTCATCAATCCCTTAGGTATTAGAATGTGATATATTGGTGGGAGGGCATGAGGGGTGATAATCTTGAAGAAAAGCAGGTATGAAGTAGAACTGCATGATAACAGCAGGTGGCAAACTCAGCAGGGACAGCAGTAAATACAAAGACGCCTTAGTCTGGCTGATCAAGATAAGATTCTAGATCCCGTAAGAATGCCCTAAAGAACCAGTCTGATTCTTTCTTCCAGATTTTTTAGGAAAGACAACCAGATTTCTTTGTTGAACAATCCCTTCCCCTATTTATTGAAGAAGTGGCAGAATAGTATAGTGGTTTAAAGAGAATAAAGTCTGTACCAGACTGCCAGGGTTCAAACCACATCTCTGCCACTTGCTTCTGTTATTTAGTCTCTCTGAGCCTCAGTCTCCCCATCTCTGAAATGGGTATAATTATAGAACCTGCTTTGTAGGGTTGTAGTGATGATTAAAAGGGATAGCATATGGGAAGGGCTTAACATGGCAGCCTGGCTTGTAGTAAAATATCCAAATGTGTTTAAACTCTATTATTAATAATACGGCTGTTTCACATGCGGTCAGGTATCCTGACTCTGCTGTTGCCATCTTCTGGATACAACTTAACACCTGGCTGTCCTGAAAGCCAGTCACAATTTCTGCAGCTTGGGCTTGACGTTGTTGCAGTGAAGACACAGTACTGGACATTCCTCCTGATTTACAAGTCCAGACACCTCTCAAAAGTGGCAATGAGGTGCACCTAGCATCATTTGTTCATAGGAAGCTCATGCTGGCCCTTGGCCCATTTGGCCTCACATCCATCCCTTGCTTTCCCTCTGCTGTGCAGGTAACCCCCGTAGGCTGTGTTTCCTGGGCCCCATGTCAACTGGTGTCTGGGTGTGGCCAATAGGAGACAGGAATTGTAGCATGAGAGGAAGGAGAAGCCTTCTCTCTCTTGGCCTCAGGCCCCTTCTTTGGCAGTGACCGTGTCCCCTCTGTGGCTCCAGTTCTCCCATAGGTCTACGGGAGTTCCAGCTTCTGTTGGGTGGCCCCGACCTCTAGGCTCTGTTGAACCTTTGTCTCTCTAGTCTGGGCTGGGTAACGGCTCCTGAGGTTGCTACCCACTGGGTTGCCTCACCATCCTCTCCTGACCCCTGGGTACCAATTCTCTAGTAAATTTGCTCCATTTTAAATGTTTGGAACAGTTTCCCTTTTTCTGGTTGGATGCTGACTGACGTGGAGCCTGGTCTGCTAGTAATGAGTCCGTCCTTTAGTAAATGGTGAGGAAAAAAATCTGATTTAATCATCCAGTCTATATTTTTTCCTGTATCAACATCACACTTCCTTGTGTGAAATATATGGAATCTACATTTTTCCATTAAGAAAAAAAAGGTCAACAACAGCATTTGTTTCTCCCAGGCTTCTCGCACCCCTCCTGTTCGCTACAGTTTCAGTATTCAAAGACTGCCAAAGTAGTTCATGATCACAATTACAAATGCTCTCAGTGCCTTGGGATGCAATTTGTAAAGTCTGGAGGCTTGAATCTAATGAAGTATCCAGATGCTTTCCTACCAACTTCTTTCCTATCTTGGACTTCAGTTCCATCTTAAAAATAGCCTACCACTCTGAGAATTCACTTCCAGGGAAAGCAAGAAGGGATATGGTGCATACCTGACTTTAGAGGAGCCAGAGACTTGCCCAGCTTCCTCATCTTCTCCCTGGTGCCTCCTCGTGGCAAAACTCCCCAATACTCAGAGATACCTGCAATGTTCAAAACCTTCACTGGCATAGAGGTAGCAGCTCAGAGTCAGGATTTCGGAGGTTTTCTCTACTGGGTGCCAGACGCATGTAAAGCCAAAGTAAAGACGGAAAAACTCTTCAACAAAAGAAGTCATTAAATAGATGGGCATAAACGACCAGCACGGTAGATGTGGGGATAAATGCCCTTGGATAGCTAAGAGGCAACTGTGTGTTTGAAAGACTGTAGCTTTTAGGAATTGTGTCCCCGAGAGCCAGCTTCCTTTCTTTGTCATCAGCAATGATCACCAGCATGGGTTATGCGGCCGCTGGGATTTGCTTGGTTTTAACAGTTACAATTAGATGTTCTTTATCTGCAAGTTCTATTTTTGCTCCATTATCTTTACAGGGGAAATTCTCTGAAGTAAAGCTATAGAATTAGGGTTGTAGCCAGTGAGAGTACTTTGAGAAAGAATTATTAATGCCTTGTTACCAAATTATGTTATTTGCCATTAAGTCATCCAGACAGACATCCAGACATCCAATGCCATTAAGTCATCCAGGTAGAAGCCTGATACCGGCCTTGCCTATAGGAGGAAAGACAAGTGCATCAGTCGGGGGTCTCTGCCTGCCTTCGTCCTAAGGTTTGGATGAACCTGGGCAGCAGGTTGCCAGGAGGCAGCACCCACGGTGCACCTGCATTTGACAGACACATGAAACCCTGCTACCACCTGGAACCAGTTCCAAGGTCGTGCCATCATTATGCCACATACGTGAGCAGATTCTCAGAGTTTATTAAGCGTTTTTACCTCCGTTTTTACATTTGATCCCTAGGAAAGCCCTGTGAACTTGTCATTTACTCCCTGTTTTACAAATGAGGATATCAAGTCACATTGTGGTTAACAGCTTTGATCAAGGTCACACAACTAGTTAGGGGTGGAGTCTGGGTGCAAGCTCATATATTTCTAATTTGAAACCCATTGCTTTTGACCAGTCTCATAAAACCATAGCATCTCATCATCAAAAGGGTGTAAAAGGTCACGCAGTCCCTTCTGCTTGCTGGGGAGCACAGTGAGTGCCCAGACAGTGCATTTCATCGTTGTCGACACATTCTCCTGCCTTTGTAGGTAACTTGGGGGTTTGGGGGATAGAGCCCCACTGGAGTCCCATGGATCTAAGGATGACAGGGAGAATTTCTCTCCCTCTGAGCATGGGTTTCACTATAATAAAGGGATGCTGGGTTGAGGTGGAAGGTAGGGTCAATAAGTCGAGAAGAAAGGTCAGCATCTCATGAAAGTGAGGCATTGAGGGCTTGGTTAAGCATCCAGGAAGCCCAGGAGGTGAGAACCGGTGGAGACAGAGTGAGCAGTCTGAAATAGGACTTGGGAACCACGAGTGCTTTCGTGCTCCTCGCGACATCATAACACTGTGTCCCAAAGGGCTGGGCTTTAGCCTCATCTGGGTGGCATTTCCACATTAAAACCTTTCCTTGTGTTGGCCCCTAATCTACTCTTGTCACTCCTACCGGTTTGTATTAGCTCTGCTCTTTAAAATTAAAGGGACCAAATCTATTCCGTCTTCCACAATGGCCTTTCAACATTTTTAAGGCAAGAATTCAGTCTCATATGAATCTTCCCCTTCTCTAGGCCAAAAAAAATCCCGATTCTGACTGTCACTCCTCCAAAGTCAATGATGTCTGGATTTTCATGTGCACCAGAATCACCTAGAGACCTTGTAAAATGCAGGAGCTGATTCAGCAGATCTGGTGTGGAGACCGAGAGTCTGCATTTGTAATAAGTTCCCAGATGATGTTGATGCTTCTGGTCATTGGACCACACTTTGAGCGGCAAGCCTCTTGGCCTGTCTTCACCCTGAAGGTCCTCTCAGGGGTTGGAGTCCACACATGAACAAGCCTCACCAGAGTGGTCTGACTAGTGCAGAGAAGAACAGAGAAGCATTGTCCTTACTGGGTCTCAGGAGTCCCTGGGGAATATAAACTGGGATGGTTGTTTGGTGCCATAGGAGGAGACTGGGCGTTGAGGGGGGAACATAGTACCTGGGCCCCATATATTGAGGAAGAGAGGCAGGCTTCAAAAGACTAAGAGCCCTGCCTTGGATGCCAGGTTTCCATGTGCAACAGTCGATAGGTAGCACATTGAAAGCCAGATGTGCACTCTGGGCTGGAGCTAGCAGGGGACTAGATTCTAAGCCACCATAGCTTTCGTGCAAAGAGTCAAGGGCAGGGGGCAGCAGCAGCTGCTTTGAGAGAACTGTCCCAACCTTTGGGAGTACTCAGAGCATGGAAGGCACAGCTGGCTGGGGTATAAGGCTGGGCATGCAACCTCGTATTGGAAACAGCAGTCTCCTGTCATTGCAGACTGAGTTCACAAGATTATTTTTGATGACTGCATCACACAGGGGACTCAGGTAGAGCCTTGAAGCTACTCCAAATGGATAAATGTACCACCTGGTGCCTACTCGCTAATTCTGATTTACTTGGACTGTTCTTAGGTTGGCTCCCAGTGGAGGGCAGAGGTGAAGAGGATGAATGCAAATCCCCCCCTTTCTCTCCATTCTCAGACTTCTAGTTCCTGCTTAGTAGACAGACGTCGCCCAGGGCCAGAGACAGAGCTTTTTAGGGACCGGGGACTGATACTATGTTTAAAACTCTCATGAAAAGGGTGGGTTTAGGGCAAAAGGAATGCAGTTACCATATTACTAATGGGCTTCCAGACCCCTTGGATTTCCAGTCAGATGGCCAACTCTCTAGGTGGACCCAGGGCTGGCATTTCCTTAACAGTAGCGCCATCAAGCACAGTTATTGTAATGATAAGGGGGTGAGCCTTGCACACAGAATCCCAGCTCACCAGTTATATGGCTTTGGACAAGTCACTTCACCCATTTGTGAAGTTTCCTAATCTAAATAAAAGGGAAAATAAAACTAGCATCTTCTGTGTCAAGTTTTGTGAGGATTAAATGACTTCATATATGAAAAGGGCTTATTAGCACATTTTTTGGCGCTCAGTAATGCACTGATATGTTTAGGCTAAATTTTAAAAAGTAGTAGTAATTGAGCTTCTGTTTGATGAGGTGCTCATTACCTGCCTGAAAGAGCTGGTTGCATTGCTAGGAGGCCCCATCATTAGCGAACCCTGATGTGCTTCCCTGTAAGTCCTGTTGCAGGTTCTCATCTGCACTTACAACATGAGCCCCGTGGACAAGCTCCTGACTGCAGCAGGAGAAGGACTAGCCCATCTGTCTCTGCCCCTCTCTTCTTCCTCTCCGACGTAGGAGCCACACGTCAGTGCTATCTGGCCTTTGGTCCCAGAGCCAGTTCAACACCTGTGTCACCTTTGAACACTGTCAGCACACTTCCGTTAGGAACAGAGGCACACATCTCTCGTGGCTAAAGCCAATGCCCTTAAAAGGATGCTGAAGTACAGGTAGAATTTACCACGTCCCAGGGCAATCCCTATATCTGGAATCTAGTTGGACCAACCAAGCATGGCTCCTCCTAATAACCTCACTGTACAGGGTCTGGGATTTCAGCTGGGATGCCTGTTTGCTGAACTCGTGGAATTTGTCTAAACTGCTGGACTGTGGCCTTTCAGATGGCCTCTCTGAATGTCTAGGATGTTCCTCTGTGACCCTCCGGTGTGTTCCACTGTTGGTTCATGGTGATCACTGAAGGGTCTTCTGTTTAGGAACATCTTGCAATTTACCTGGGAGAGGTTTTCTAATACTCATCCAAGATCTCCACTTTCCTTTGGGTAGGGAGCTTGGTTCTATCCTAGGAGTAGCATTTCACACAGCTGGTTACTCCTTCCCTTGAAACACTGTCTTCCCCTGGCTCTGGGACACTACACTCTCCTGGGTATTTTCTTCCGTGTCTGGCCACTCCTTCTCTGTCTCTTGTGCAGGCTTATCTTCCTCTTCACACTCATTAAACACTACAGACCCTCAAGTCTCTATCTAGGCCTGCTTTTTCATCCACTCTTTTTTTTTAAAATTTTTTTAAACATCTTTATTACAGTATAATTGCTTTACAATGGTGTGTTAGTTTCTGCTTTATAACAAAGTGAATCAGTTATACATATGTCCCCATATCTCTTCCCTCTTGCATCTCCCTCTCTCCCACACTCCCTATCCCACCCCTCTAGGTGGTCACAAAGCACCGAACTTATCTCCCTGTGCTGTGCGGCTACTTCCCACTAGCTATCTATTTCACGTTTGGTAGTGTATATAAGTCCATGCCACTCTCTCATTTTGTCCCAGCTTACCCTTCCCCCTCCCCATATCCTCAAGTCCATTCTCTAGTCGGTCTGCCTCTTTATTCCCGTCTTGCCCCTAGGTTCTTCGTGACCATTTTTTTTTTTTTTTTAGATTCCATATATATGTGTTAGCATACGGTATTTGTTTTTCTCTTTCTGACTTACTTCACTCTGTATGACAGTCTCTAGGTCCATCCACCTCAATACAAATAACTCAGTTTCATTCCTTTTTATGGCTGAGTAATATTCCATTGTATATATGTCCCACATCTTCTTTATCCATTCATCTGTTGATGGACACTTTGGTTGCTTCCATGTCCTGGCTATTGTAAATAGAGCTACAATGAACATTTTGGTACATGACTCTCTTTGAATTATGGTTTTCTGAGGGTAAATGCCCAGCAGTGGGATTGCTAGGTCGTATGGTAGTTCTACTTTTAGATTTTTAAGGAATGTCCATACTGTTCTCCTTAGTGGCTGTATCAATTTACATTCCCACCAACAGTGCAAAAGGGTTCCCTTTTCTCCACACCCTCTCCAGCATTTATTGTTTCTAGATTTTTTTTTTTTTTTTTTTTGTGGTACGCAGGCCTCTCACTGCTGCGGCCCCTCCGATTGCGGAGCACAGGCTCCAGATACGCAGGCTCAGCGGCCATGGCTCACGGGCCCAGCCACTCCGCGGCATGCGGGACGCTCCCAGACCGGGGCACGAACCCATGTCCCCCACATCAGTAGGCAGACTCTCAACCACTGTGCCACCAGGGAAGTCCTGTTTCTAGATTTTTTGATGATGGCCATTCTGACTGGTGTGAGATGATATCTCATTGTAGTTTTGATTTGCCTTTCTCTAATGAGTAATGATGTTGAGCATTCTTTCATGTGTCTGTTGGCAATCTGTATATCTTCTTTGGAGAAATGTCTGTTTAGGTCTTCTGCACATTTTTGGATTGGGTTGTTTGTTTTTTTAATATTGAGCTGCATGAGCTGCTTGAAAATTTTGGAGATTAATCCTTTGTAAGTTGCTTCATTTACAAATATTTTCTCCCATTCTGAGGGTTGTCTTTTCGTCGTTTTTATGGTTTCCTTTGCTGTGTAATAGCTTTTAAGTTTCATTAGGTCCCATTTGTTTATTTTTGTTTTTATTTCCATTTCTCTAGGAGGTGGGTCAAAAAGGATCTTGCTGTGATTTATGTCATAGAGTGTTCTGCCTATGTTTTCCTCTAAGAGTTTGACGGTGTCTGGCCTTACATTTAGGTCTTTAATCCATTTTGAGCTTATTTTTGTGTATGGTGTTAGGGAGTGTTGTAATTTCATTCTTTTACATGTAGCTGTCCAGTTTTCCCAGCACCACTTATTGAAGAGGATGTCTTTACTCCACTGTATGGTCTTGCCTC
Organism: Orcinus orca; assembly: GCF_937001465.1. NCBI lineage: Eukaryota > Metazoa > Chordata > Mammalia > Artiodactyla > Delphinidae > Orcinus > Orcinus orca. Next base: position 18,485,815 of record NC_064574.1, read on the forward strand.
CTTTATCAAAGATAAGGTGCTCATATGTGCGTGGGTTTATCTCTGGGCTTTCTATCCTGTTCCATTGATCTATATTTCTGTTTCAGTGCCAGTACCATACTGTCTTGATTACTGTAGCTTTGTAGTATAGTGTGAAGTCAGGGGGCCTGATTCCTCCAGCTCCGTTTTTCTTTCTCAAGATTGCTTTGGCTATTCAGGGTCTTTTGTCTTTCCATACAGATTGTGAAATTTTTTGTTGTAGTTCTGTGAAAATGCCAGTGGTAGTTTGATAGGGATTGCATTGAATCTGTAGATTGCCTTGGGTAGTAGAGTCATTTTCACAATGTTGATTCTTCCAATCCAAGAACATGGTATATCTCTCCAACTATTTGTATCATCTTTAATTTCTTTCATCAATGTCTTATAATTTTCTGCATACCGGTCTTTTGTCTCCTGAGGTAGGTTTTTTCCTAGTTATTTTATTCTTTTTGTTGCAATGGTAAATGGGAGTGTTTTCTTAATTTCACTTTCAGATTTTTCATCATTAGTGTATAGGAATGCAAGAGATTTCTGTGCATTAATTTTGTATCCTGCTACTTTAGCAGAGTCATTGATTAGCTCTAGTAGTTTTCTGGTAGCATCTTTAGGATTCTCTATGTATAGTATCATGTCATCTGTAAACAGTGATAACTTTACTTCTTCTTTTCCAATTTGAATTCCTTTTATTTCTTTTTCTTCTCTGATTGCTGGTGGCTAAAACCTCCAAAAGTATGTTCAATAATAGTGGTGAGAGTGGGCAACCTTGTCTTGTTCCTGATCTTAGTGGAAATGGTTTCAGTTTTTCACAATTGAGGACAATGTTGGCTGTGGGTTTGTCCAATAAGGCCTTTATTATGTTGAGGAAAGTTCCCTCTATGCCTACTTTCTAGAGGATTTTTATCATAAATGGGTGTTGAATTTTGTTGAAAGCTTTCTTTGCATCTATTGAGATGATCATATGGTTTTTCTCCTTCAATTTGTTAATATGGTGTATCATGTTGATTGATTTGTGTATATTGAAGAAGCCTTGCATTCCAAGATAAAACCCACTTGATCATAGTGTATGATCCTTTTAATGTGCTGTTAGATTGTTTGCTAGTATTTTGTTGAGGATTTTTGCATCTATGTTCATCAGTGATATTGGCCTGTGGTTTTCTTTCTGTGTGACATCCTTGTCTGGTTTTGGTATCGGGGTGATGGTGGCCTCGTAGAATGAGTTTGGGAGTGTTCCTCCCTCTGCTATATGTTGGAAGAGTTTGAGAAGGATAGGTGTTAGCTCTTCTCTAAATGTTTGATAGAACTCACTGTGAAGCCATCTGGTCCTGGGCTTTTGTTTGTTGGAAGATTTGTAATCACAGTTTCAATTTCAGTGCTTGTGGTTGCTCTGTTCATATTTTCTATTTCTTCCTAGCTCTGTCTCGGAAGGTTGTGCATTTCTAAGAATTTGTCCATTTCTTCCAGGTTGTCCATTTTATTGGCATAGAGTTGCTTGTAGTAATATCTCATGATCCTTTGTAGTTCTGCAGTGTCAGTTGTTACTTCTCCTTTTTCATTTCTATTTCTATTGATTTGAGTCTTCTCCCTTTTTTTCTTGATAAGTGTGGCTAATGGTTTATCAATTTTGTTTATCTTCTCAAAGAACCAGCTTTTAGTTTTATTGATCTTTGCTATCGTTTCCTTCATTTCTTTTTCATTTATTTCTGATCTGATCTTTATGATTTCTTTCCTTCTGCTAACTTTGGTGTTTCTTTGTCCTTCTTTCTCTAATTGCTTTAGGTGTAAGGTTAGGTTCTTTTTTTGTGATGTTTCCTGTTTCTTAAGGTAGGATTGTATTGCTATAAACTTCCCTCTTAGAACTGCTTTTGCTGCGTTCCATAGGTTTTGGGTCGTCGTGTTTTCATTGTCATTTGTTTCTAGGTATTTTTTGATTTCCTCTTTGATTTCTTCAGTGATCTCTTGGTTAAGTAGTGTGTTGTTTAGCCTCCATGTGTTTGTATTTCTTACAGGTTTTTTCCTGTGATTGATATCTAGTCTCACAGAGTTGTGGTCAGAAACGATACTTGATACGATTTCAATTTTTTTAAATTTACCAAGGCTTGATTTGTGACCCAAGATATGATCTACCCTGGAAAATGTCCCATGAGCACTTGAGAAGGATGTGTATTCCGTTGTTTTTGGATGGAACGTCCTATAAATATCAGTGAAGTCCATCTTGTTTAATGTATCATTTAAAGCTTGTGTCTCCTTATTTATTTTCATTTTGGATGATCTGTCCATTGGTGAAAGTGGGGTGTGTAAGTCCCCTACTATGATTGTGTTACTGTCGATTTCCCCTCTTATGGCTGTTAGTATTTGCCTTATGTATTGTGGTGCTCCTATGTTGGGTGCATAAATATTTACAATTGTTACATCTTCTTCTTGGATCGATCCCTTGATCATTATGTAGTGTCCTTCTTTGTCTCTTGTAATACTCTTTTTTTTAAAGTCTATTTTGTCTGATATGAGAATTGCTACTCCAGCTTTCTTTTGATTTCCATTTGCATGGAATATCTTTTTCCATCCGCTCACTTTCAGTCTGTATGTGTCCCTAGGTCTGAAGTGGGTCTCTTGTAGACAGTATATATATGGGTCTTGTTTTTGTATCCATTCAGCCAATCTGTGTCTTTTGGTTGGAGCATTTAATCCATTTACATTTAAGGTAATTATTGATATGTATGTTCCTATTACCATTTTCTTAATTGTTTTGGGTTTATTATTGTAGGTGTTTTCCTTCTCTTGTGTTTCCTGCCTAGAGAAGTTCCTTTACCATTTGTTGTAAAGCTGGTTTGGTGGTGCTGAATTCTCTTAGCTTTTGCTTGTCTGTAAAGGTTTTAATTTCTCCATCAAGTCTAAATGAGATCCTCGCTGGGTAGAGTAATCTTGGTTGTAGGTTTTTCTCCTTCATCACTTTAAATATGTCCTGCCACTCCCTTCTGGCTGAAAGATCAGCTGTTAACCTTATGGGGATTCCGTTAAGTGTTATTTGTTGTTTTTCCCTTGCTGCTTTTAATATTTGTTCTTTGTATTTAATTTTTGATACTTTAATTAACATGTGTCTTTGTGTGTTTCTCCTTGGATTTATCCTGTATGGAACTCCCTGTGCTTCCTGGACTTGATTAACTATTTCCTTTCCTGTATTAGGGAAGTTTTCAACTATAATCTCTTCAAATATTTTCTCAGTCACTTTCTTTTTCTCTTCTTCTTCTGGGACCCCTATAATTTGAATGTTGGTGCGTTTAATGTTGTCCCAGAGGTCTCTTAGACTGTCCTCGATCCTTTTCATTCTCTTTTCTTTATTCTGCTCTGCAGTAGTTATTTCCACTATTTTATCTTCCAGGTCACTTATCTGTTCTTCTGCCTCAGTTATTCTGCTATTGATCCCTTCTAGAGAATTTTTAATTTCATTTATTTTGTTTTTCATCACTGTTTGCTCTTTAGTTCTTCTAGGTCCTTGTTAAACGTTTCTTGTATTTTTTCTATTCTATTTCCAAGATTTCGGATCATCTTTACTATCATTACTCTGAATTCTTTTTTAGGTAGACTGCCTATTTCCTCTTCATTTGTTTGGTCTGGTGGGTTTTTGCCTTGCTCCTTCATCTGCTGTGTTTTTTTCTGTCTTCTCATTTTGATTAAGTTAACTGTGTTTGGGGTCTCCTTTTCGCAGCCTGCACGTTCGTTGTTCCTGTTGTTTTTGGTGTCTGTCCCCAGTGGCTAAGTTTGGTTCAGTGGGTTGTGTAGGCTTCTTGGTGGAGGGGACTAGTGCCTATGTTCTGGTGGATGAGGCTGGATCTTTTCTTTCTGGTGGGAAGGTCCACGTCTGGTGGTGTTTTTTGGGTGTATGTGGACTTAGGATTTTAGGCAGCCTCTCTGCTAATGGGTGGGGTTTTGTTCCTGTCTTGCTAGTTGTTTGGCATAGGGTGTCCAGCACTGTAGGTTGCTGGTCGTTGAGTGAAGCTGGGTGCTGGTGTTGAGATGGAGATCTCTGGGAGATTTTCGCCGTTTGATATTACGTGGAGCTGGGAGGTCTCTTGTGGACCAGTGTCCTGAAGTTGGCTTTCCCACCTCAGTGGCACAGCACTGACGCCTGGCTGGAGCACCAAGAGCCTGTCCTCCACACGGCTCAGAATAAAAGGGAGGAAACAAAGAAAGAAAGAAGATAAAATTAAATTAAATTAAAATAAAGTAAAATAAAAGTTATTAAAATAAAAAATAATAATTAAGAAAAAAATTTTAAGTAATAAAAAAAAACGGACAGACAGAACCCTAGGACAAATAGTAAAAGCAAAGCTATACAGACAAAATCACACACAGGAGCATACACATACACACTCACAAAAAACAGAAAAAGGGAAAGAAATTTATATATCGTTGCTCCCAAAGTCCACCTCCTCAATTTGGGATGATTCCTTGTCTATTCAGGTATTCCACAGATGCAGGTACATCAAGTTGATTGTGGAGCTTTAATCCGCTGCCCCTGAGGCAGCTGGGAGGGATTTCCCTTTCGCTTCTTTGTTCGCACAGCTGCCGGGGCTCAGCTTTGGATTTGGCCCCGCCTCTGCGCCTAGGTCGCTGGAGGGCGTCTGTTCTTAGCTCAGACAGGACGGGGTTAAAGGAGCAGCTGTTTCGGGGTCTGTGGCTCACTCAGGCCAAGGGGAGGGCGGGGCACGGAGTGCCGGGCGGGCCTGCAGCGGCAGAGGCCGGCGTGACGTTGCACCAGCCTGAGGCGCGCCGTGCGTTCTCCCGGGTAAGTTGTCCCTGGATCCCGTGACCCTGGCAGTGGCGGGCCGCACACGCTCCCCGGAAGCGGGGTGTGGATAGTGACCTGTGCTTGCAGACGGGCTTCTTGGTGGCGGCAGCAGCAGCCTTAGCGTCTCATGCCCGTCTCTGGGGTCCCCGCTTTTAGCCGCGGCTCGCGCCCGTCTCTGGAGCTCCTTTAAGCGGCACTCTTAATCCCCTCTCCTCGCGCACCAGGAAACAAAGAGGTAAGAAAAAGTCTCTTGCCTCTTCGGCAGCTCCAGACTTTTCCCCGGACTCCCTCCCGGCTAGCCGTGGCGCACTAACCCCCTTCAGGCTGTGTTCACGCCGCCAACCCCAGTCCTCTCCCTGTGCTCGGACCGAAGCCGAGCCTCAGCTCGCAGCCCCGCCCGCCCCGGCGGGTGAGCAGACAAGCCTCCCGGGCTGGTGAGTGCCGGTCGGCCCTGATCCTCTGTGCGGGAATCTCTCTGCTTTGCCCTCCGCACCCCTGTGGCTGTGCTCTCCGCCGCGGCTCCGAAGCTTTCCCCCTCCGCCACCCGCAGTCTCCGCCCGCGAAGGGGCTTCTAGTGTGTGGAAACCGTTCCTCCTTCACAGCTCCCTCCCACTGGTGCAGGTCTTGTCCCTGTTCTTTTGTCTCTGTTTATTCTTTCTTCTTTTTCCCTACCCAGGTACGTGGGGGGTTTCTTGCCTTTTGGGAGGTCTGAGGTTTTCTGCCAGCGTTCAGTAGGTGTTCTGTAGGAGTTGTTCCACGTGTAGATGTATTTCTGGTGTATCTGTGGGGAGGAGGGTGATCTCCGCGTCTTACTCTTCCGCCATCTTGAAGGTCCTCCTCTTCCACTCTTCGTTCTTTCTCTGGATGACTTCATCAGCCCCCATGCTTCAGATACCATCTATGTGCATGTGAGTCACACAGTTTTACTTCCAGCTTAGGCTGCCTTTAAGAGCTTCAGACCTGCATTTTTAACTGCCTACTTTTCTAGAGTATCTTACAAGCTCTAATTGCCCCAAACACATATTTTCCTTCTAACTCTATTGCTTTTTAATTGTTTCTTGAACCTTTAAGTATCACCGTTATCCACCTTGTTACGGTCACCCTCAAGAATTCAGTTCTCTTTCCCTTATGCCCTGTATCCCGTCCATCAACCAGTTTTATTTATATCTATTTCAGGTAATTATCTCTTTTATTGCATCTTTCCATCTTCACGACCATCACCTGAGTTCAATCAACTATTATCTCCCATCTGGATGACTATAATAGTTTCAAAATGCATCTCTCCAATCCACTCTGGCTTCTCAAAGAAACTGGAACAGTCCGTTGGAAATACAAATCTGACCATATCGTACCTCTATGAACAGCACTTAAATGACTCCCTGTGTTTCTTGGGGTATAAAACAAAAGCTCACACTGTGGCCTATAATGTCCTGCATGGACTGGCCCCTGCTGCCCTCGCCAGCTGCTCTCACCATGCTCTCCCTGCCTTCTCGCCCTCATTACGCCACAGTTCTTTCATATCTTGAATGCACCAGGCTCCTTGCCTCCATCAGACGGCTTTAGCCAGTGCTGTTTCCCATGCCACCACTGTGTGCTTTTCTCGTGGTGCTCTATTTGCCTAGTTATAACCTGTCCTCCCTTGGAGCCCACCCCATGGGCCACTTCCTCCCGGAAGTGATTCATTTCCCAATTATGTGTCATGTGCCTTTCTATTGACAGAGTTGAAAGCTTCCTCTTATTGATTCTTCATTAATTCTGTTCCCTCAACCCCACTCACAACTCATTGTAGGCTCTTCGAGGGCAGGGACTGTGCCTGTTTTGCTCACCATTGTGTTACTAAATGCCCAGCATACAGTGGGTACTTGTGATTATTCATGGAAGGAATGCAGTGTGACTCTCATTAGAACAAGCTAAGAACAGCGTTCCCAGGGTAACAGGATCCTCTCCATGGCTTTGCCTTTGTGCCCCCAGTCTCTAGAACAGGATCTCCTAGCAGGTGTTAGGTAAAGTTTAGCCATTACTACATCAGTGAGTGAATGCTCCAGAGCCAGCACTTCCTCCAAAGCCAAGTAAAAAAGACTCTGACACTATTCAGGAAATTATGGTCTGAGGTGCTCAGCCTCCTTTATGCTTAGTCATGTTCTGTGTCTGGGGGACTAGACATGTCTCAGAAATCTTGTCTCCAAACGTGAAAATGGAGGCTACTCAGGACTTGCCTGCACTCTGGAATGTGAGACCCGCCTTCCTATGAGGTTGGCCAACTCCGCCAGGAATTCTTTGGCTGTAAACAGGCAGAGCCTGCTCAGACCATCCTGCGATTTGATGAGCTGGGTTTGTCTCTAGCTGGTGAGGGGACCTGAATAAAATCCCTTATGTGTAAGTCCTTCCAGGAGAAGGATCTCTGACCCTGTTGATGGCATAGTTGGGCACACAGAACAGGGATGCTTAGTAGCAAGTTAATGAGTGCTTGAATGAATAAATGAAGCAAACGACTGTGGTCCACTAGCCTTTCTGCCGTTCAGCCATCATCTGTAAACAAACAATGGGGAGGAGGGAGGCCTGTGCTAGACACTGGCTTTAGAGAGACGACTAGGACGCACTCTCTGCTCTTGAAGACTTGCCGTTCCCACTAGGGAGACTTGACTAAGTGAACCCAGTTTTTCTAAGTTACAAGAGAGTCTGGGGAAAGTGCTGTGGTAAAGGAAACACTTGACGCTCTTAATCAGGAAGAGGGGATGTGCCGGAGGACTGGTCTGAAACATCCCTGAGTTTGGAGAATCAAAATCATAGCTTATGGGCATTAGCATCCCTTCAACTCAGCTGGGTTCTGTGAACACATGGCTGAAGAAAAGGAGAAACTCAGTCTGGTTTCATGAGAACAAATGTGTGTGGGCAGAGATGTCATCCCTTCAGCTAAACATTAAACCACCACAGATGTTAAGGGAACACCAATTATGAGCCAGATCCTGTGCTAACATGAGGAAACAAAGATAAAGGACGCTTCCTCTTGCCCCCAAGGAGCTTGCAGACCACTGGCGGAGACAGATGGGGAAACAAATCACTAATAACATCAGCACATTGAGATCTGTACCAAGTGGTACAGTGTGTTATCAGAATTTGGAGAAGAGAGAGAGGAATGCTCCTGGGGCAACCAGGGAAGGTGGTGTCACTGGTCATGGATGAGCTGATTCTGATGTGGTAGAAAAGTAGGGATGGGTCAGGGAAAGGATGCTTTGGATTTAAGCTGCCTCACATGAACATGGGATCATTGGGAAGAATTCACGGAGATGCTGGTCCAGGACCACACTCTAGAAGGTTCACACAGGTTCCTGGGATGAGAAGTTGCCTCTGTCCCTGGTGCACTGCATGAAGAGGCCGGGCTTAGGCATTCTTTGGCTCCTTCCTTTTGCTATGGCATTAGCCAAATGGTTGTCTGGGAGGAGAAGGATTGAGGGACTAGAGGACATGAAAGTTGAATTCAAGGCTTCTGACTTTTGAGACCTAGACTTACAGAAAACCTGTGTAATCCTGGCCCTGAACTTTATCAGCCATGTGACTTTTAGCAAGCTCCCTTTGTCTTCTCATCTATAAAATGGGAAAATCAATATATACTTTAGGGAATATTTGCAAGGATTGGCCAAGCCGGGTCCACAAAACGGCCCAGCACAGGGCAGAGGGTATAGTAAGTGCCCAGTTCTCAGTCTTCCTTGATGTGGACTCGAGTCAGTGTGTTAGTAGCTGGCAGAGCACGTAGCATCAGCATGAAATCCAAAAATGGAGTTAGCAGATATAAGCATTTTCTGAAACCAAGGCAATTCCCTTTAATCCCCACCATTTGTTTCCTATAAGGCACAAAATTTAAAAGTTATGTTTTTATCTTTAAAAATCCAGTGCTTTTCATTGTGTTACCCTTATACAAAGCTGTTGTTTTCGCCATTTACCTGAAAGAATTAATTAGGATTTGGAATAATTCCATGAACCTAAGATTCACACCATAGTTCCATTGTCTGATCCTAGGGACAAACCATTATGAGGGATAAAATTGTCTGCTTAATCTCATGGGAGGATAAGGGTTACCCTTATCCAGCATAGTGGTTGTGTAACCTTGGGCAACTCAGTTTCTCTGCATCTCAATTTCTTCCTCTACAGAAAAGGCTATAATAATAATAATTCAATATCTCAAGGAATTAATCCTCAAAAGGGTTAAATGGGTCAATGTGTATAATGTCCTCAGCACAGTGCCTGGCATATAGTTAGGACTCAGTGAATGGAACCTGTTGTTGTTATGATTGCGTCTAGTCACGTATGTGAGGCTTTTCAATTATCTTTCTTCTTCCCCTTTCCCTCCAAGGTGCCTCCACTCAGAATTCCAACACCGTGGAGCCCGAGAAGCAGGTGGACAACACTGTGAAGATGGCCGGCGTGGTCGCCGGCCTCCTCATGTTCATCATCATTCTCCTGGGCGTGATGCTCACCATCAAAAGACGGTGAGTTTTGGTCGCTGCCCTGCAGACCCTGTCAACCCCAGGGGGCCCCAACACTGCCATATGGCCAAGTCCGTTCTCTGCTGATGGCGTCTGAGCAGGGACCTTCTGATGTAACTGTTGAGATCCTGAAATTTGGGGCCAGCGGTGGCTCATTGTGTTGGTGTCTGAAGGGCATGTGTATCTGCTTGGCGAGCAGCCCCAAGACGGCAAGTTTCTTGTGGGGGCAGGGGTTCCTTGGAGTACCATGGGAGTCCATGTGTGATGCGTCTCAGAGATAGCTGCTCTGTTGTGATTGGTCACGTCATCAAGATTACAGGGGAGCCCCGGGGACGCGGGTGAGCCCACAAATAGAGACGCAGGAAAGCAATGCGTCGTTCCTTTCACCTTCATTCATCCTTGACTTTTCTTTGGTCAAGCAGCAGCATCCCAAGGGATAGATGCATCCTCAGCGTCAAAGGGATAGAGCCACCTCTGAGGGTGTGACAGCCCTGGGGGAAGGCTCCTTCTTACTCCACATCCCATAGAACCTTCCCAGCTGGATTGTTGCTGCTTGTCGCCTCTCAGCGGGATGTCCTCCCGGCACCTCTGGTCAGCGCGCACAGTTATCTCCTGTTGCGTGCATTGCTCATGAAAGCCAGGGTGCAGGTTCTTTGCTGATCCCCCAAATTCATTACATCGACATCTTCTGTTTATCAGACATACAGGAGGCTTGAAGACGACACAGAGGAGTTGCAGAGAGGGAGAGGAAATAGTCATTAGGGAAAGTTGAAGAATATCTGCTCTCGCTGTCCCTGGGGTACACACTTATTCCTCCAAACAGGGGGTCCTCCTACCTACTGTACCTTAGCCACCATGTCCCTGTGCCTACTGCCCATCTCAGTTTCAATGCCAGGATTCCAGCCTTGGTCTCCACCCTCCCACTCCCCAGACTGCCAAAGCAAACAAAACACTTATCTACATTATAATGAACTGTGCTGCAGCCTGCCCTGCCCCCAATTTAAAGAGACCGTTTAGTCCATTCTTCAACAAACTACTAACTCCTCAGCCTGAAGCTCTGGGTTTGGTTACTCACAGAGTTCAGGACAAGCCCAATAATGAGGACCCGCACCTGCTTTCATCCCTGAGACAAAAACAGCTTGTGAAACTTGTCCCCACCAGAACAAAGGGACGGAATGCCCCAAAGACAAATTCCAGCTTCTACTCTAAGGAGTCCCATGAATATAAACGCATGAAGTAAACAAATGAAGACAGTGTCCTTATTTCCAGCCATCAGTTTCGCTCTACAAGTAGTCGGCCTTCTTCTAGCCGTTCTGGCACCAGAATGTCTCTGTGTGTCTCATGGTTCTGTTCAGAATCAGCCAGGACCCCGTTTGACCAGGACATCTTATTGGTAGGACCTGTTCTTTCTTGACATCTTTGTTCTGTAGGATCATTCCTTTACTCAGGCTCCCAGCAGAATGACTGAAGAGTTTCGGTTCTCGTCCAGCTACTGATTTTCTGGTTGGAGCGGCTAGGGAGGAGGGAAGGTCCACGATAATATTGGGGGTCCAGAGCCCTCAGAGTCATCATCATCATCATCTATAAAGCGAGGCCACGTTTTGTGTCTGTGACAAGCTAGCTGCTGTTGGATGAGGCCAAACATGAGGTTTGATTTCTCTGGGGGTGAGTGAGCACATTGCACATGTAAGATCATTGACACGTTCTCGGAGTCGCAGACGCTTTAGAGACAGAGGTGAGTTTGGGCCAGTCTCCCTGAAAAAAGTAACCAATTTAAGAGAATTGCATTCCTCTTTGGTAGACCCTGCATGTTCTCATTCTTCGCCACTGATTTGTAAGTCAGATATGCTCTTCCAATTTTGTTCTTTCTAAAGCCTGACTTAACCCACGTCACCATTGTCTGCGAGCTTGTGAAGAAATTTCACTTCCCTCTCAACAGCTATTTCTGAAATGTGTGACTTTCTGGGAGGGAGGAAAGGGCTTTCTGTTTTCAGGCTGGCAGCAAGGATAAAGTGAACCCTTTGTGTGGTTTTATCGTCTTCTGAGTATCTTCATCATCTCTCGCCTCTATCAAAACCATCCGTCAGACCCAACCAACAGACATCAGGTGATCACCATTTCCTTCCAAGAGGCAAAACTCAGATGTAGTGGCAGTGGGCAGGGGGTAGGGGTGCTGATCAGTGTTTGCATATACAGTATCTTTGGGAGAAAATAAGACATTTTTCTGGCCTAGTTGATGGTAATATTTTACAAATAGGTATAGGGGAAGGAAAGGGAAGGAGCAGAGAGGAGAGGAGAGGAGAGGAGGGGAGAGGAGAGAGGAGTAGGGGATGGGTCAGAGGGAGAAAAAGAGAAATTAAACATCAGCCTGCACTCTTTCCACTACCCCACAGTGTCTTCTGATGTCTAGAGGTACCCCCACCAAAGGACAGTGAAGAGCTTAATGGGCTCCTTTCCCTCTTCTGATCCCAACCCCATATATAAATTTGGGGAAAACATCACTGGTCAGTTGAGTCTGTCACTGACTTACTTACTGCTCACCAGAATGATGTCCACAGTCACCTAAAGGGCATAGATACGAAAGGAAAAGAAACCCCCAAATAATAGGTGAATCATCACAACTCAGGATCCTAGTGTCAGCATCTCTTCAATGTCCCTTTGTGACCTAGAGTTAGTTCCTGCATCTAGCAGCTCTCAGAAGTCGAATGCCTGCCACACTCCCTGCACTGGCTTGCGCTGGGTCTTCTCCCTAACCTCCACAGACATGGCCATGGCGGCTCCCTGTTTCCTCTGCTCCCAGTGGATTCAGCTTTCTCATAGTCTTCCCCAGAGCTGCAGGCACATGTTTCCAGTATGCCCCTAGTTTCTCCATACAGGCCTTGAAGCGTCCCTGTCACTCTCCAAAGAGAGTCTTTCTCTTACTGTTAGGTGGTGTGTGTGTGTGTGTGTGTGTGTGTGTGTGTGTGTGTGTGTGTGTGTGTGTGTGTGTGTGTGTGTGTGTGTGTGTTGGGTGTGTGTGTGTGTGTGTGTTTGGGTGTGTGTGGGTGTGTGTGTGGGTGTGTGTGTGTGTGTGTGTGTGTGTGTGTGTGTGTGTTGTACTGAACTAGAAAGCTGGCCCAGAAAGGGCTAAAGATACAGAGGACCAAGGGAAGGGCTTAGTCAATTTACATTCAGAAAGGAATATAAGAGAACGGGAGAGAGAGAGAGAGAGAAATATATCAGCGTAGCCTAAGGAAAGTGTTGTTGTTGGTGTTTGGCTGTTTTATGATGGATGGAGGGGATCTTGAAAAATGCAGGGTTGCAGAAGGGGATATGAGATGCTGGTGAGCAATTCAAACAGAATTCCCTTACTCTTTGAAAAAGATGCAAATTAAACTTTAGACTTCTTTTAATAGTACCTTTGGCTGTTTGGACTGGGCTTCTTTGAATGCAGGACCATACAGAATCAGGGCTACATGGAGGTATGGAGGATTGCATGAGCATTTTAAGAAGGGAATCTGGAGCCCCTTCCGACAGAGTTAACAGCCAGTGTGGTTATAGCCAAGCTCATTGCAAAATAGTCATTCTTATGCTGTCACTGGATAATGGCTTCATCTTTTTCTCCTGGCTCTGTTGATCACATCTAGACCTCAGAACATTCTAAAATGGGTTCCCGCATGCCATTATGTAACGGAACGTACCTCCTTTTCATGAACACCCTGTTGAATCCTGAAAATAGAGAAAAGCTCTCATCACTGCAGTCCCGTTCATCTTCTTCCCTGACCTCCTCCCTGTAGAATTATCGAACATCCTCTCCCAAAGGAATGGGCAGCCAAGGCATCGTAAGGCCACCTCTCTGGCTTAATACCATAGGGCCCTGGGTGCCTTCAATGCAAATTCAGGTGGAAAGCTCAAGCCTTAGCGCCTTCACTAGTGTATCTTGATGTTTGAAGGTGTTTCTTGGCCGCTCACATAGGGGAAGTTTGACATTTTAATGTTTGTTTGTGGGATGTGGACATACAAGCCTACAAGCTTCCTGTCATCCAGTTTATTCCCTGGGACACGCTTCCTGAAATCTAAGCATGGTCCTCCAGGGCTTAAGGCGTAGCAGTGCACTTTTGATGGGGAAACACTGGAGCCAGCCTAAGCAGAACTCTTTGGTAACAGTGTATCTCTACCCCAAGACTCGTCTGTATCCTGCATTAACCTCACCATCCCTTCTTACTTTTCAAATGTAAACTAGGCAACTTTTGGGGAGACAGTTTCAAAGTCCTTTGCGGCACATAGTTCCATCCACCCACATCTCCTCTTCTCCTCTCCCTGCCCAGCTCTTCCTGGTACAGCCTGAACTTCCAGCGAACCACGCTCTGCCTGTCCAAACGGTAACTCTTCCAAGAATATATTTGGAGTGTCTTGAGTTTGAAATATGAGAGTCTACTTTGAGAGAAATGTGCATCTCTTGGTATACCTTGCTTCTCTGTGATTGTGTCTGCACTCCAGTAGCTCCCAGTCTAATGGGTGTAGACATTCTTGTTAGCTGTGTACTGGGAAGCAGAAAAACTGGATCCAGATCTCTACAGCCCCATTTATCTGCTGCTAACCTTGGAGAAGCAACTTAACAAGGATCAGCCTTTGCTTTCTCAGCTGTGAGATGCAGCCAGTCTCATGTAGCTGTTCTGAGGATCAAATGAACTGATGGCTGGGACAGGCTTTACTTCCTGTACCTGCTTACGTACAGGTAATGCATATATTGCATAATATCAACAGGGACATTCATCTCACACATGACCATCAAGTGTACCAAGCCAGCTCCAAACCCAGCACTAATATGTTAAAAGGCAGTGCTGCAATCAGTACACACGCTCTGACCTAATTTGTTCATTTTCCATTTGAACTGCTGCCGTACTCGAATTTTAATCCTACAAATAATCATAGAGGGTAGGACTGTTGATACTCCTGTTTTTTGAGAAGAGGAAACTGAGGTTCAAAAAAGGTTTTTATGAGTTATCCAAGGTCTTGGGCAGAGTTGAAATGCAAACCCAGGGTCTGTGACTCCAGACCCCTTGCTGTTAACTTCTGTTCTATCAGTCCGTGGAGACCAGTAGAAAATAAGTGAATCCTGGAATAGGACACAAGTGACCCAGGTTCAGGTATCATTTTCTACTGTTCTCTGCCTTGGTACATGCTATTTCCCTGAATCAAATGTCCAGACATTTCTCTTCACCTGCAAGTCTCCTACTACTCTCTAACTCTCAGCCCCAAGTTCTTCCAAGTAGGATTCCTCCAAGTATTACCTCTTCCTTGAAGTCTTCCCACAAGCCCTCCGTCCTAGGAAGATTCACTGATCCTCCCCCGCATGCAGCCGTTGTGCCACATGCGTAGACCTTCAGCTGTGTATTTATCACACACCATGGTGGTTGTAGTTTTGCCGGACTGAAAACAAATGGCCTGGGAGGGCAGGTCCTCTGCTTTGGCCCTTTCTTGCCAGAGCTCTACTGCCCTGTATCATCTGCTCCTGGACATCTGCCCTCAAAGTTTTTATGGTCAAAGATAAAATCATCACCTACCCACCAACGTATCTCCAGTCATGTGTCCCCATCTTAGTGAGAGGTACTACCTCTCATTCCATCAGCCAAACTAGTGGGATTCCATCACCCCAGTGCTTTTGAACTTGAATCTTTACATGCTCTTGGTCGCATCCTCTCCCCTCCCCGTCTCCACTGCCTCTTCCCTGGTGCAAGCCTCTATAGCTTTGTTCTGTGAGTCTCTTCGCCACCTCTCCAACCCATCTTCCACACTGTAGCCAAAGTGATGTTTGAAAAATAAAACTTGTACTCCCAAACCTGCATTCTAAAATCCTTCAGTGGCTTTTCCTTCCCTATAACAGCGGTTCGTAGGGTGGAAATAAGGCAAGAAGCACATACTGAAGTCACCTGGAGAGCCTTGTCGAGCTACGCTGTCCCCTTGCTCACGGTGATTCTGGCAGATTTCCTGAAGGCTCACCCCACACTTATACCTTTGCTTGTGAAGTTTCCTCCTCTTTCAATGCCTGTGTTCCTCATTTCCATGTGACCAGATACTACCCATGTTTAAGGTCTAATTTAAAAGACACCTTCTCCAGTAATCCCTTCTGACCTTCAGTGTAGACTCAGTCTCTTCACCGTCTGGATCCCCTCCATGAGGATCCAGGTTATGTTCCGTCTTACGTTTGTTATTTGTATTCACATCTTATCTTCTCCACTGGACCATCAACTGTCTGTTCTGATTCATCCTCATCGCACATGTGCCTTGCAGATACTTGGGATTCCCTAAAAATGTGTTGAATCCCAGTAAAATTAGAACAGATGGGGCCCAGGATTGCACTGCATCTCTTGGGCAAGAAAGCTTCACTCAGAGCGCAGATCCAGATATCACGCAGATCCAGAACGCAGATCCAGATATTAAGCATCAGGGGTGAACCCAGCCCTGAGGGGTGTGGAGGAGGGTCAGGCCGGAAGGGCAGTATGTGAAAGATGTCCCATGGTCTGAGACTCAGAGAACACACTGTCTCTCCAGGAAAAAAAATAATGAGGCAGTAGGAAAAGCTAACTACTGGGTTAGCTGAAGAGGCAGGGCAGCTATTAGATTGTGCTACAGGTCACAAAACTGACACATGTAGAACTTAAAGAAATTGCCCCAAATCACGTAGCTAGTAAGTGGAAGAGCTGGGTCTGAAACCTGGCCAATCTGATTAGAGAGTCTACACTCTTAACACCATCTCACCTGGATGAAATGTAAAACAGGATTTGCTGATATGCTGAATTGTGTGACATCATTTTGAATGGTTCGTTGAGGTAGGAAAGCAGCCTCCAATACATGTGTTGATATTATCTTGTTCTGTCCACCCCATTCTAAACTGCTCCTTACTCCACACCCTGAAAAGTGAATCCTCCTCCTGTTTGCACTCACTAGGGGAGCCGCTCAGGCTAGAACCTTGGCAGTCGTCTTCAAAATGCTCACATTTAATCACCTATTGCTTCTGTGTTCTAGCCACCTTTCACATCACCTCTTCTCCTTCCTCATAGCCATTGCAGGCTCAGCCCCTGACATCTCTTGCTTTGACCCTTACGGCAGCTTTCATGACCCCAGTCCCTCTCCCCTTCCACCTTTTGCTCACGCTCCTGCCAGAATTATCCATCTAGAAAAATATTTGACCACTTGGCTCTTTGAGTTGTCCCTGTGACCTGAGTTCTCCCTGTGAGAGTAAGCTCCTCAGACTCTTTGGGAACTAGACCCTACCAGCATCTTGACATTCCCACCTTGATAACCCCCCACCCATTCTGTAAACAGATATCCATCAGCCTGGAAATACCCTCCCTCCTACTCCATCTGGGTGTTCCTGGACTTTACAACTCCGGCATCATAGACTCTAAACCGAATTACCTCTCCCCCATCCCCACCCCTTACCCTCAAATATGGTCGCACGGCTCCCTGAGCTGCCACCTCATACCGTTTATCACTCCAGAAGATAATACCATAGTAGTTACTAATGAAGGCTCTTAAAGTTAGACTTCCTGGATTGTAATCCTTGCCATGCTGCTTACCAACTATATAAACTTGGGCAAGTTACTTAACTTCTCTGCGCTTCACTTTCCTCACCTGTAAAACATAGATAATAATGCTTCTAGTGAGGATGAAATACAATGGTCCACATAATGTACTGAGAACAGCACCTGACACATAAGTGACCTCCTACTATCTAAATGGTAGCTATTATTATCATCTATTTTATAAGTTTTTTGTTTGGTTCTCCCATGAGACATATTGGCTGGATCACGATGGTATTTCTCTTTCAATCTCTGGTAGTTGGCAGAGACAGTCATATAATAGGTCCTTAAAAAGTTTTGACTGTGATGGAAAGATGGATGAGTGGATGACAGATTGATTGTTGGATGAATGAGTAGATGAGCACATGGATGATTTGATGAGTGTGTGGGGTTATGGACTAGACAGATAAGTACATGTATAGATTGTTAAGTGGATGGAGGGATGGATGGATGGAAGAGTGCATGGGTGGGGTTATGAACTAGATGGACAGGGAGATGGTCAAGTGGATGGTTAAATAGACAACTTAGTCTTGTTTAGTATGAAACAAAGGGAAGCTATACCTCAAGTCATTCTTGTCAGCCAGCTGAAAAGATTCCACAGTATGTGATTTATTAAGTTTGGTTTTTTCTCTTTTTTTTTCCTAAGCACAGCTGTCTTCCTGCTCAGGATCTTTGGTCTCAGGCAATCTGTTACTTGCAATATCACTGTATCCTTGTAAATTTAGACCTTCAGTAAATCTTCAAGCCTGAGAGAAAGGACACATGTATACTCTGTTTTGATCCTTTCCCTGGAAGACTTTGCAGTTTAATTTGGAAAACATATTCAATTAATAGAAGCTCGTCAGGTGCCGTCATTCTGGAGTTGCCTTGGAGCTGAGTCAGGGGTAGCACTGGCTTTTGGTGACATCCAGGATAACTCAGCTACTTGGCGGAGGTGAGTTGAAGGTTAAGGAAGCATGTTGGAATGAGGAGGTGGCCCAGGCAGAGGTGAGTCCTGAAGATTGAGAGCAGAAAACCAGAGGGCCCAGAATGTCGAGACCCAAGAGTGTAGCCTGGGGCTGCTGACTGAGAAAATCCTGGCTCACGATGGAGGCCTTGCAATTGGTCCCCAAATACACAAAGTATTAGACCTAGTGAGGGGTGACCTCTTAGAGCCTCAGATTCCTCAACTAAAAATGAGAAGAGTAGTACCTGCTCCTTAGGGTCAGGGGGAGGATTAAAAGAGATAAGGCTTGTGGCATCTCAGTGCCTGACCCGCTGTGTTGCCCAGCGTATATCTATAGTCTTTCTTCCTCGAAGCCAGCACAGGCTAGTGGTCCAGCACATGAGCTTTAGAGGCATGTTGCTACCAAATCCAGTTACTAACTGTGTGATCTTAGGCAAGTTACTTAACCCTCTTTGCCTCAGTTTCCTCATCTGTGAAGTGGGGATGATAATAACACCTATCTCTCAGGATGGTTGGGAGGAATACACAAGTTAACGTATGGTAAGAGCCTACAGCAGTGTGTGGCACATAGTAAGTGCTACATAAGTATTCTTATTTTATTACTAATTTTTAAAAATTTTATTACTATATTTAATATTCCTAAGTAGGTGAACACTTTGTTCCTGGTCACCAGAGTGAGAAGCAGCAAACCTTTTATCTGTGGCTAAGGGGGGAACATAAACTCCCGTTTGTTGTTTTTGTTTTTGTTTTTTGGGGTTTTTTTGCCGTACGCGGGCCTCTCACTGTTGTGGCCTCTCCCATTGCGGAGCACAGGCTCCGGACGCTCAGGCTCAGCGGCCATGGCTCACAGGCCCAGCTGCTCCGCGGCATGTGAGATCTTCCCGGACCGGGGCACGAACCCGCGTCCCCTGCATCGGCAGGCGGACTCTCAACCACTGCGCCACCAGGGAAGCCCGAACTCCCCTTTGTTGAAGCCTAGTATATTTCAGATGTTTAATATATTCTAATATTAAATTAGATTAATGTATTTTACTTAAAATACTTTGCGTATTACATACCGTATATAATTGGAAAGTAATTTAGACTAATATAATGTTAATGCCCACCATGACCCTCGGGAATAGATCATTATTGCCCCCAGCGTTGAGATGGAGAAATTGAGGCTCAGAGATACAGCGACTTGCTCGAGGCCATGCAGTCAGCAAGTGGTGGTTCTGGGATGCTAAGACTTATCATATTTCCACTCCTCAAAGCTGTTTAAGCTGGCAGTTATCCATGCCGTTCACCTTGGTACACGGATCAGGAAACAGAGATCCAGGCAGAGGCATTGACGTGCCCAAGATGTCACAGAGAGCAAGTGAAAGAGCTGAGATCAGAACACTGGCCTCTCCATTCTCTGTGCAGTGTTCTTGACAATATGGAAAACAGAGATGTCTGTGAGTCTTCATCAAATGGATCCTGAGCTTTCTGCCCCTGAGGAATTACACTCCCAGGCTCTGGACCACAGAGCCAGAAATGAAGAAGAGGAATGGTCACCTTACAGTGCCAACCTGTTATGGTTGGTGGAGGGGCTTGGATGACTTATATGGGCTGTTCCAGATCCCACCCATCAGTTAGAAGTTCTTCACCCCTTTCATCATCTGGAGCCACTGTTCATTTGGCCAAAGATACTGCACAGTTTTATGAGTAACCAGATCTTGCACTATGGTTCATTTTCCCCAGCTCAGCCTCCCAAGGAGGTACGGGGCTTCCCTTCTGCCATGGTGTCTTAGCTCTCAGACGTCACTTTCCTTCTGGATCTATGGAATTTGTCTCTCTTGATAAATGAAAGAAAGCCTAGAGATGGCCCTGCCTTGGGGACTTTGGCCAGTTCCTACTTAAGAGGGGGAAATTTGGAGCTCTGAGGACATGTTCCCACCCTGTGGATATAAAGACCGCATCTTCCTGTTGTAACCCAACTGGATAACAGTTGCAATTAACCAAATAGCTCAAGAAGGAAGCAAATTATTCTTGCCCGCTCAGATGGATATTTGGGGACCTGGATTATTCAGCAATTTTTCTCAATCCACAAATGTATCAGTTATTGTCAGTGGAGCTAAGTCTGTAAAATAAAAATGTTCCTATTTATTTTTCTACAAAATACGAAAAGTTATAACAAAGGGAATATCACGGACTTATTTGTTTTTCTTTTATTGTTCAGAAGCCAAGAGCTAGAAGAGACATATTGCAGGCAGTGATTTTTCAACCATTCTTTGGGAGAGTGGAATTCTTAGTCATGTGAAATCTTAAATGAAATGCCAGTTTATGAAACAGATTGAAATGGAGAAGCTCCGAATGTGGTGGATGGCAGAGAAGCAGCAGCCCTACCTCAGTACCCGCCTCCCCATTACAGTGATGCTGTTCTGCAGAATCCTGGGAACACGGTGGTTTGAATCTTAGTGATTTAGTTCAACTCACCTAAGGATCATATAAGAAAATGCAGGCACAGAGAGTTTGTTCAAGCTGTAGTCCGTTCACACTGAAGTTTGGAATTCCTTTCTTTTAGTGCAGTGGTTTTTCATGATGAAGTTTGAATGTTGTTCTGGTTTTCTCCTGATAATGTAACAAACTACTTCCCAAAATTCAGTGACTTAAAAATAAGCCATGAAAGTTAGTGATTTGTTTTTCTCATGAATCCGTACTTTGGCCAGGGTTTGAAGGGAATGACTTATTTCTGGTCTATGATATCAAGGGTCTCAGTTGGTGTAATCCAGTTGGCTGGGGCGGGAACAGCCCGAGGTTGGCTGGATGTCTCTTGCTGTTCATACAGGCTTAGGGCCTCTCTGTGTGGTTTCTTCACATGGTCCCTTCAGACTACAGCAAGCTCACGATACTTAGACTTCTTACATGGAGGCTCAGGGTTCCAAGTGAGAGTTCCAAAGACCCAGAAAGAGCTGCAAGGCTTCTCTATCTGTCCTATCCTAGAAAGTCCCAGAATGTAACTCCACCCACATTCTGTTGGTCACCCAGGGCCAACCCTGATTCTGTGTGGGCAAGCACTAACATGGGCATGAGTGCTGGGAAGTGTGGATCATTGGGGAGCCATCTTGGATGCTAGCTACACAGTTTCCTTTCTTTTGGTGTGACGTTACTAAGTAGATTCTGATGTGATTTGACCTAAAACAGAGAAGATAAAAGTCATTATGGTTTTCCTTAGATCTTAGGAGCACTGTCATGTGGAAGAGTGGTAAACTAGTTCTAGAATGCCACAGAAATCTGACCCAAGACCAAAAAGTTATAATTATAAGGAAGCTAGTTTAACCGTAAGAAAGAATTTTCAAACGACTAAAACAACCAGATGCGATGTGGCTTCCTCTGCGTGAGTAGTGAGTTTCTCCATCATAGGAGAGGTCTTTCTTCTACCGCTGAAAGTATCTGATTCTCGGGGACGATGGCTAATTGAGAAACTTGCATCTCCTTGAGCTTAGGGATGCTGAAATACTATGTGCATTTCTAAGAACCAAGATTTCCTATAAATCTAATTCTTGTTTGTTTGTCTTTTCTTTTCCCCCCCTTTTTGGACATTTCCATCATCTGACTGCCCATCAATATATAGAAGAAATGCTTATTCCTACTCCTATTACTTGTAAGTATCGATCCGGGGTGACGTTGCTTTGTGCCCTGTAAGGCAACCTGTAGCATGCATTTCCTGCACCAACCGTCTGTTGGTTTCTCATACTCACTTCCGTCTAAGCCATCTGTAGCCTCAAAGTTTTTATTTTGCCTAGATGTTTTCCATTTGAAAATGCACTGTCCATGTTGAAAATGTTCATGTCTGTTATGTTTCTGCCATCTTGGATCTTTTCCCCTGTTTTTGAAGATGTGAAGGGCTGTTTCTCCTTTGTCAGTGTAATTCTCTAGTTAGAAATCCTCAAATTCCAGCAAGAGGAAAACCTAATCCTCCTGCAGGATTTGCACACATAAAACAAAATCACTGATCTCGGCAACTTCAAAGCCCATTTGTACGTACTTGGGGAACGTGTAGCCCTAGGGGCTCAAAGATTAGAAGGAAATTCATTGGCTGTTTCCACTATTTCAGGAAGTCTACAGGGAATCGTGGCTTTATCTAGAATCAGCTTCACAGGTGACAGAAATATACGCGGTCTTTGGGACTGGAATTATCTCAGTCTGATGTTTATCATTAGTTATGTCATGCTATCAATGCATTTTGTTGGTAGTTATAGATGGCTGATTGCCTAACAATTCTTTCTAAATAAAGATGATGATTTTTCTTATTACAAAACCAGACGTTTTCACAACATGAGGGTAACGGAGAAAAACTCCATAAATAGATCCTTGGTAATGAAGAGTTAGAAAACCACTGAATTAGTTTCACATTTCTAATAGGCATTTTCCATATTTGAAAACTGAGGTCCAGAGAAGTGTGTGAAATCACGCTCCAGTTAGCAAAAGAGTGGGATTAAAACTCAGAATGCCTCACTCCTTGTAAAGTCCATTATCCATCATTCCGTGTCTTCCTCCACCGCTGGCAAACCCAGCTTTGTGAGAGAGACCATATCTGTTAGTGATCATCTGCTGAAGCCTTCACAGATGAGGATGGAGCCAGCAAAAGCCTCCCCACCCCTCTGCTCAGTGTTTGGGTCCCTGGTCAACAGGTCCACGCAGTGAGCAGATGAGATTCTGGTATCACCACCCTCATGTTATATAGGAACCAATGAACGCCGGCCACCGACACTGAAAATGCCAGAAACCTTGCTTCGTTTGTTCATTCATTCATTTGACAAATAGGCATTGAACATGCACATTATGTTCCAGACACTGTGGATGGACAGATGGCCAGGACTTTGAGCCTCACCCTCACAGTACACAAGCCTGTCAGAGAGACTAGCCTAACATCAAGTATCGATACTTGAAATCTCGGCGGAGATGTACAAGCGTGTTCCATGGAATAGGGGCACTTAGTCGGGTGACCGTTTTTTTAGTGGAACAGGGGATAGTTATCAGTGCTTTTAGAGATGGATTTATCCAGTACTGAAGAAGTAAGAATTCTGAGCAGGGAAAACAGCACATGCAAAAGGCAGAGAGGTGTGAGACAGTGCGGGCTGCTGTTGCCGTGGTGGAAAGAGTCATGCAGCTCTGGGTTCAAGTCACATCTCTGTCAGTCACCAGTTACGTGGCCTTGAGCAAGATTTCTGAACTTTTTCAGCCTCATTCCTCTCAACCCTAAAATAGGGGTGAAAGTGCCTAACTCGTAGGGAATGAGGGATTTTGTGAGGTGCCTTGCAAAAAAGTGGCACTCATGAAATGTTAGTTTCTGTCTTTCCCCTTTCAGAAACCATAAGGAGTCAGGGCAGTAGTGGTGGCCCCTGGGGGCTCTTCTGGTCTTCTAGAGGTCCTCATGGCATCAGTGTTCCACAGCAGGTGTGGGCATGCAATGCCTTCTGGGCAACTCACCCCCTCAGTCCGTTAGCCAGTGTACATAGCACTGTCTGGATGCCCGCTTTGTACCATTCTCTGTGCTGGACCCTGTGGTGAAATCAAAGATGAACGATGTGGAGATATAGATATGCAAGTCCTTATAGTTCAAGTTGCAGTGATAAACAGGGGTCTTCCAATGGGTGCAGACTTGGAATTCTAAGTGACAGATCCTAGATTGTGACACTCAGGCCAGCTCAGGAGCTGGCCATGGTTAAAGGTTCAGAGGGGGAGAAGAACTGGCGAAGCAGACAGCAAGGTAGGAGGAGCACCATTAAAACCAAGCAAAGCCCGTTGCAGAAGGAGGACTTGACAGTAGCAGATGCTGCAGAGAGAAGGAAGTGGAGGGCTTGGACGCGGCCCTTGACCATCAGAAGTCACTGGTGCAGGTCATGGGGTAGCCTTGAGGGAGGAAGCCAGCCTGCCTAGGACCCATGAGGTAGATAACTTCTTAACCACTAGGCCCTAAAACAGAGGAGAACGTGAGACTGGCCACTTGAAGGGCCAGAAAGTCCTGGGCATGTGTATACGTAGAGGAGCCTGTGCAGAAGGGAGAGCTGCAGATGCTGGAGGTGGGGTGTCTCGAGAAGGGAAGGTCTGGAGGCAGAGTGTTTGGGGACAGGGAGCTGAGGAGGGGATGTGTGACAGGTCTTGTGAAACCATAGGAAGGAGCGACGCATGTAGATAGAGAAGGGGGAACGGAAAGGAAATGAGGACCCCCACGGTCTGCAGATTCAAAACTCCACTCCGCCACATCTTAGGTAGAGACCCTGAGTGGGTGCTTTAAACCCTTTCTACTCAAAAGTGTGGTCCATAGACCAGCACTGGCATCAAACAGGAGCTTGTAGAACTGCAGCACCTGGTGGCCCAGCTCAGGGCTCCTGAACCTGCATTGTAACAAGATTCCCAATTCCTTCATGGGCACATTAAAGTCTGAGAAGCACAGACTTACCCAGTCTCAGTTGTTTCATCTGTAAAATAGGAAACATAATACCATCCTCGCAGGGGTTAAGGCATCACCTCGTCCCTCTAAAAGCCTCAAAATCTTCCATGAAAGAGAAAGCCTCCAACACACTTGGGCTGAACAGTCTTTTCCATGAAATCCATATTTATTCATTCAACAAGTCTTTGTGGGGTTCCCACTTATGTGCCAGACACTGGTCAAGGTTCTGGGCTATAAGAGCTCAACAAACAAAAGTCCCTGCCCACATGAAGATGTTTAGTGGGAGAGATAGAAAATAAACGACATACATAAGAAAAGTAGTATAGGTATTATGTAATGGCCAAGCGAGAGAAGAAGAAAAATTAGATAAACCGGGGAAAGAAGATGTAAAGTGTAGGTGGGGGAGGAACAGAGGAATTTTTTTTTCAAAGCCAAGAGGCCCTCAATGGCTCTCCCCCATTGAAAGGTCCCATACACGAGACCAAGGGTCCACAAGCATTTTCTGTAAGGAGCCAGTAGTACATATTTTTGGCTTTATGGGTTCTCTGTTGCATCTACTCAACTCTGATGTTGTAACATGAAAATAGCCATAGACAATATGTAAACGTTTGAGCATGGGTGTGTTCCAATGAAACTTTATTTAAAACAATGAGACAGTGGGCCAGATTTGTCCTGAGGGCCATAGTCTTCCTATCCCTGCCCTAGACTTTTGAGATAGGGAGAGGATGGGGTTCAAGATTGATCCTGCTTTATGAGCTCCTACAATGTGCTGCACCATGCGTTAGCCACTGCAGACACAAAGGTGAATGCAGGGCAGCTGAACCAGCCTAGAAGGAGGCAGAAGTTGAAAACAATTACTAGCTGGTAGCTATGATGCACAGGGTTTATCTGATGCTCACAGCAAGCCCTGCGAGATACATGCTATCGTGTTGAGTCTATTTAGACGTTGAGACTGAGATTTGAGGACTTGTGTACATCCCACAGCCAGGAGGTGGCAGGGCTAGGGTTTGAATCCAGGACCACATACCCTCAAGCCCCGCCCATCCTTCTCACTAGACCTTCAGGGCTCCTGCCTGGACCATGTGCTTGGAGAGCCCTTAGCCAGGCTGTGGGAGAGCCAGGATTTGAGTGCAAGTGTGTCTGCCTCTACAGCCTCAGTTCTGTGCAGGGACCTCTGTGCCTTGCTTGGGACAAAAAGTGGTAGCTATTCCTGGCTGGCAAGGAGGCCCTTGAGGTAATCCTGTCTTTGCTGTCCTGGGGACTTGCCATGTGGTCAGAGCTGAGAGCACAGGGCAGCCAGATTGATGGTAGCCAAGGGAATAGAGTAACGGGTGACCAAAAGAATGCTAATGACATGGATAAGTAGAGCTATAGGTAGAAGGCACTTTGGGACCCAGGGACAGAGGAGTCTAGAATGGGGTCCTTCACGGTCCGGTACACATTTTAAAAATTAAAATAATGTGGGTTTTGGTGTCAGACTTAGATCACAATTCTAGGTCTGCCTCTTCTTCCAGACTGTTCAGACCTTGAGCAGTTGTGGAACCACTCTGAGCCTCAGTTTCTTCATCTGCAAATGGTGATGATAACTGTAACTTCCCAGCATTTTCATGAGGGGTAATGAGCGAGTGTATCTGTAGACTGGCTGACACAAAGTAGGTATTTTATAAACAGCAGCTATTATTCCTCACCTCCTGAGCTGACAGAAATGCTTCTCTAGAATTCCTTTTTACCTTTCTGTAGTAAAGCAGCACCCAACAACTTCAGTGTCTGCTTTTTGAAAGGATATTAAGAGTTGGTGTATGTTCATAGGTTAATTTACCTCAAGGCAGGTGATGGGCACAGTAATTGTTTTGAACAGAGACATTTTAGTGTAGTAGTTCTTGAAAAGGCACTAAGATGTTTACCAACCATTCTGGCAGAGAGAGAGTACTTAACTATTTCACTTCACCTGTGTGAGTGTCACAGAGGCGGGTTCCTCCTGGGCTGGTCCCTGTGTGCAAACACTCCAGAACACTTGGGCTTTTCACGTCCATCCTATTTCTCTCCATTCCAGCATATTTAAATCCTACACCTCTTCTTCAAGGTCCGTGTCAAACATTAGCTCCCACTGAAAGACTTCTCTGATTCTTTCCACCTGCAGGAATGTCCCTTTCTCCAATTCTCACCGCAGTCACTTTGTTATCATGGGCAGGAGCAAATGTGTCTTAAGGATGTTTCTTTTTCATTGCAGTGTTCCCCATGATGCCCTAGCACACACAGTGAACCCCCAGTAAATGTGTGTGGAATGAATGAAAGAACAAGATGAAATTAAAAGACATAACAGCTAAAGTCAACAGATGATCTGTTCTTAAAAAAAAAAAAAAAAAGTAACAATTTTTAGATAACTCCAGGCCCTGTATCTTCCTTGCTTCTGTGGCTTTAAGGCAACCTTTGCTCCTGTTCTGCATCTGTGACCTGAGCAAGCCACTTCACTTTTTCTCAGTCTCAGTTTCCTAATTTGTAAAGTGGAGATTAAAAATGCATTCCTCACAGAGACCTTGCAAGGATTCAATGAGGCAACGTTTGGAAAATGCCTAGCACTTAGTAGGTTTTCACCCAAAGTAAAACTGCCTTCTTTTCTGAAATGCATACACCTTTTCACGCCAGAGGCTGTTGGAAATCAAATATCATTGCCTCAATACATTTAAAGAGGAATTTGAAATGATGATATCAAGAGCGACTCGAAAAGCATTTTATGTAATTTGTCAGTCACTTCAAATAAAAATGAAGAAAAATAGGAATAGAAGGAAGCCGTTTAAAGATGATAAGTATCAATTACCAAAAGCTGACAGCAAATATGTTGACAGGTGAAAATAGAACGCATTACCATAAAGGCAAGTCAAAGACGGCTGTCCTCCTGCTACTCTTCAGCCAAAGGGAAGACCTTGTGAGAATTCTGATTCCTGGGCCCCACCCCCAGATCGGCTCAGTTCCTTTGAAAGTGTGGCCTGGGGATCTGAATTTTACACACAACTCAGTTTAATATTTTGGATGCTGACTTCGAGAACAGCTCCTCTGCTGATCCTCACATCAGCCTGATATAACTGTCCCTTTCTCAGTGTCCCACCTTTGTACCTGCAGTGCCCTTTTCCTGGAATGCCTACCCACCTTCCATGCCTGGAAAATTCTAGTATCTTTATTTGTTTTTAATTTTATTGAAGTATAGTTGATTTACAATGTTGTGTTGATTTATTCTGTATAGCAGATGTCTCAGTTGTACATATATATATATATATACATATTCTTTTCCATTGTAGTTTGTCACAGGATACTGAATATAGTTTCCTGTGCTATACAGTAGGACCTTGTTGTTTATCCATCCTATATTAATAGTTTGCCTCTGTGAATCCCAAACTCCCATTCTATCGCTCCCCAGCCCCTCTCCCCCTTGGCAGCCACAAGGCTGTTCTCTATGTCTGTGAGTCTGTTTTTGTTTTGTAGATATGTTGATTTGTATTGTATTTTAGATTCCACATACAAGCGATATCATGTGGTATTTGTCTTTGTCTGACTTACTTCACTTAGTATGATAATCTCTAGGTCCATCCATGTTGCTGCAAACGGCATTATTTCATTCTTTTTGATGACTAATATTCTATTGTTTATATGTACCACATCTTCTTTATTCATTCATCTGTCGATGGACATTTAGGTTGTTTCCATGTCTTGGCTATTGTGAATAGTGCTGCTGTGAACATAGGGGTGCATGTATCTTTTCAAATCATAGTTTGTCTAGGTATGTGCCCAGGAGTGGGATTGCTGGATCATGTGGTAATTCTATTTTTAGTTTTTTGAGGAACCTCCATACTGTTTTCCATAATGGCTGCACTAGTATCTTTATTGTTTTTAATTTTTTTAACGTCTTTACTGGAGTATAATTGCTTTACAATGATGTGTTAGTTTCTGCTGTATAACAAAGTGAATCAGCTATACGTATACATATATCACCATATCCCCTCCCTCTTGCATCTCTCTCCCACCCTCCCTATCCCAGCCCTCTAGGTGGACACAAAGCACTGAGCTGATCTCCCTGTGCTATGCAGCTGCTTCCCACTAGCTATCTATTTTACATTTGGTAGTGTATATATGTCCATGCCACTCTCTCACTTCGTCCCAGCTTACCCTCCCTCCCCATGTCCTCAAGTCCATTCTCTACATCTGTGTCTTTATTCCTGTCCTGCCCCTAGGTTCTTCAGAACCATCTTTTTTTTTTTGGCTGCATTGGGTCTTTGTCGCCATGCACGGGCTTTCTCTAGTTGCAGCAAGTGGAGCTACTCTTCGTTGCCGTGTGCGGGTTCTCATTGCAGTGGCTTCTCTTGTTGCGGAGCATGGGCTCTAGGCATGTGGGCTTCAGTAGTTGCGGTGTGTGGGCTCAGTAGTTGCGGTGTGTGGGCTCAGTAGTTGCGGCGTGTGGGTTCTAGAGCGCAGGCTTAGTAGTTGTGGCGCACGGGCTTAGTTGCTCCACAGATCCCACATGTGGGATCTTCCCAGACCAGGGATGGAACCTGTGTCCCCTGCATTGGCAGGCAGATTCTCAACCACTGTGCCACCAGGGAAGTCCTGAAAGGTGTGTGATTCTAAATGCTTATATTCTGTAAATACATCTGAGCTTTATAAAGAAGTTAAAAGAGTGGGGGAATTCTCTGCTGACGGAGAGGCATGACCTAGTGAAATAGGGTTGGAAAGAGAAGTTTCTATGGACAGTGTTGTGATGTGCTACTCAGATCCCCCTTCAAGAATGGACTTACCCGCCCCCACCCCAGTTGCTAGAACTGCTGCTGGCAGACAACTCTTGGATAACAGCCTCCTTTGGGACTTCCTGATCTTCAGAGCTGCCTCACCCAAGGTCATCCAATAGCTGGTCAACAGCTGACTTTTACAGGGGTGTAAAAATCAGTCCAGTGTCAGAGCTTCCCATGGGGCTGGCTTAAACCATCACTGCAGCTACATCTCCATTCAGCTTCCCCTTCTGCCCACTTTTCCTCCTTTCCCTCCCTTTCCCTCCCTTTCCCCTCCCCTCTCTTCCCCTGCTCTCCCCTTCCCTCCTCTTCCCTTCTCTCCTCTAACCTCCCCTCCCTTCCCTTTCCTGCCCTTCCCTCCTCTTCCCTTCCACAGATGTTGTCTCCAGAAGCTCCTCCTAACATATCCCCTACATGTCAATCTCTGTCTCAGAGTCGAACTTCCAGGAACCCAACCTGTGACACCCCCATTCAATTTGGTCACTGGAGACAAGTTACTCTGAGTATGTATATGCCCCCCGCCTGCCCTTGAACATGCATACTTCATTGCCTACGGACACTTTGTATACAAACTAACTGGGTCACCACTTTGTTAACCACTGATGATAAGTAAACTCTAAAAAGTCCTTCCTTAGGCAGTCATTCATTCATAGGCATTTGCTTCTCACCTGTGCCTTTGCTGGGCAGGAGGGCTGTGAGCATCTAAATACATAGCTCCTGCTTGGGGGAGCTCACGGTGTATCCCAGAAGAGTGTAGTAAGAACCTGTTGCTGAACCAGCCAGAGGAGAGAACTAAGGTCAGAAGTGCCCAGCCACAGTGCCCCCTTAAAAATGCGTCACCAGGGCAGGAACGGATTTAGTTCTGAAAGCACTTGCCTTCAGCAAACTGAGAATGACTCTTGCAGCTAGGGCTGTAGCAAAGATGGGATGCTGAGATGCACAAAGTGGAAAATGCCTAAGTGTTTTGGCAGAGTGCTTTTAATGGGAGGAAGTGCTTTAGTTATAACTTTGCAATGTTGATGATGATGATAATGATTACATCTTGTTTGTATATACAGCTTTATCTCTTCCAAAGTGCTTTCCCACTTATTACCTAGTTGTCTGGTTGGACTTGGAGGTACTTAGCAAGATAGCAGACAGGTTTCTGTGCCGTGTAGGAAAGAGCCCTGGGCACTCGGGCTCCACAGTTTCAGTTAAGTTACTGAACTCCATCTCAACCTCAGTTTCTCATCTGTAAAACGGGGGTAATAATGCCTGCATTTCAGAACAGCCGTGATGTTTAAATGACATATT
The DNA here is from genome assembly GCF_937001465.1 of Orcinus orca. Lineage (NCBI taxonomy): Eukaryota > Metazoa > Chordata > Mammalia > Artiodactyla > Delphinidae > Orcinus > Orcinus orca. Next base: position 18,516,103 of record NC_064574.1, read on the forward strand.
CTTTCATTCACGAGCACCTATTGAGCAATTCCTTCGTGCTGAGCACTGAGCTAGGTGTTAAGTATTTAAAAAGAAATACCTTTCTCTCAAGGAGCTTAAAAGGTGTCTTGGACATGTTAACAAACAGTTATAAAATAATGTTGTAAATCCATGAAAGAGGAGCAGTGAAGACGTGATAAAGAAAAGGAAGTCACTGATTCAGCTTGGAGGAAAGATACCATGGGCTAAAGGGCCAAAAAGGATGCCTGGTATAGGGCAGAGGCAAGATGTTTTACTGAAGAAATAACACATTCACCCACTTTTCTCCTTGGCCTCATTCTCTTGAAATACACACGCACACACACTCACACACACACATGCATTTTATAACTAGATAGGTGACATGCTAGGAAAAACTTGGAAAGTAAAAACAAAAAGAGGAAGAAAGGACTGGAGTAGGAAGGGGAAGGTTTGAATCCCAGTTCCACTGCTTAGCAGCTGTGAGTCCTGAGCACTCCAGGCCTCAGTTTCCCATCTGTAAAATGGGAATGATAGTGCTCAATTCATGGAATTATCTTAAGAAATTAAAAAATATAAGGTACATGGCATTTTGTTTTCATTTCACTTGCATTTCGTTAGATTGTCATCTATCAAATGGTAGAGCTAAGCTAGAACCTAGCAGTGGTTGGGTGTGTCGGGGGTGGGGGAAGATAGAGTTTTTTAACTTCCAAACGTAAGTTAATGAAGAATTTGCCAAATAGAATGAAGTAGGGCAGTTGTAGATGGTGGTTCTTAAACTTACAAAAATTCTCCTCTGAGCAATTGGGTAGGACACCCCTCCTCCTGGTTTCCATCCCTGCTGATTTCAGTGAGGGATCAGAGTCAGCTAATGATTCTGGCAAAAAAACCACACGGGTAGACAATGTCACTTTAACACAAGAAGATGTTATAGGCCAGTGAGAAGAGAAAAGGCTGAAGTTGAAACTGGAAGGGCTGTCACGATATTTCTAAATATATAGGGGCTGGGGGACAGGCTTGCCCTTTATGATGTGGCTGCCAAAACCTGCCTTAAAAAGAGACGTGGTTCTCCAGATGGGGAAGAGGCTACTCTACTCTGGACAGTCTTTTCGGGAATGTTGCCTCCTTCCTGGGAGCAGAGCTCAGAGGAACTGGAGTATGTTTAAGGAGAGCAGTCGAAGAGGGAGGGGAGCACAGGCCAGAACCTTTAAAGAAAGATTAGAGAACTGATTTCACTGGTCTCAAGTGGTACCTAGACATTTTAAAGTTCCCCAGATTATTCTAATATGAAACTATTGTCGAGAACCACTCGTGTGGGAGAGTTTGAGAATCCAGGGTCCTGGAAGATAGGCATTTGGAAGATAGGCATTTGGAAGATTAGCATGAGGGCTTGGTCTGGCCACCTAACCCAGAACCTCAGATGAGAGTTTGACCCCACGGGATCATCAGATAGACGCACCTCTGGTTAAAATGTTGGCACCTGAGTGTGGAGGGCAGTCTGTAGAAGATAACACGCTGTTTGATGGTACCGCTTCCTCCCTATAGATATCGAGGTAGACAGTCCTTATGCTGTTCATAAGTGTGTAGAAGCCATTTAATAAATGGCGAAAATGCCCCAGGCACACTTAAAAGCAGCGTTTAATTTCTCATAGCAATTACTCCTCATACTGGTGTATGGTGGAGTAGAGACCCCTCAGCCACAGTCAGTCTCCTGAGAAATATTTGTTCATTAGCCTTCTCTTCATGAATGAAACCTCAAGAAGCTCAATACTTCTTATGAAATCTTTTTATCAGAATCAAAGAACATTGGATGAGCTGCTTTCTGGGGCAGTTTTTTTGTTTAAATTTTTATTGAAATATAGTTGATTTACAATGTTCTGTTAGTTTCAGGTGTATAGAAAAGTGATTCAGTTATACATATGCATAAATATATATATTCTTTTTTTACATTCTCTTCCATGGTAGCTTATTACAAGATATTGAGTAGAGTTCCATGTGCTCTACAGTAGGTCCTAGTTGGTTACTTATTTCATATATAGTAGTGTATATATTTTGGTCCCAAACTCCTAATTTATACCATCCCCTCCCCTTTGGTAACTATAAGTTTGTTTTCTATGTCTGTGAGTCTATTTCTGTTTTGTAAGTAAGTTCATTTCTGGAACAGTTTTTCCTTGCAGTGCCTTTGAACCACTATGCAGAACATTCTAAGTGGGAATTATTGGGCATATTACAGCCACCCATGTTTTTTAAGGGGAAAAATTGAAAGGTTAGTGTGGCCAATACCCTGTTTTTACTGGGAGGGTTTAATTTTTTTTTATTGGAGTATAGTTGCTTTACAATATTGTGTTAGTTCATACTGTACAGCAAAGTGAATCAGCTATATGTATACATATATCCCCTCTTTTTTGGATTTCCTTCTCATTTAGGTCACCACAGAGCACTGAGTAGATGGGAGGATTTAATTTTTGTAAAGAGTGAAAATATGGTTTTATTAAGGTTATAAACCAAGTTGAAACCTCAGGATTAAAGAAGGCTTGTTTTGTTTTGGAAAACAGCTTAATGACACTGCACTTTTCTAGAAATGGAGAAAAGCTAAGACTGCCTATACTTTATTTTACTTTTCTCTTGCTTCGCTGTCATTTATTACTTGGACATCTACTGATGAGAGAGAAAACTTCTGGTGAAAAATCTAACCTCAGATATGATGCGGGATTTCGTACATTCTTTTGTCTTATCTTTGCTTTACACAGCAAAACTACCATGAAAATGTGGGATCTAAGGATTTTCCAGGAGATCCATGGCTGATTCAAAGTGTATACATCCTCTAGATTGTTCTGCAGGTGTCTTCCAGCCATCTAGGCTGGGGGCAGTTTGCTCAATAAATCATACTTCTGTAATCTCATCTCCCACTCCTTAAGGGTTTTAAACAGCACTTTGCATTAGCTCTGAATGGTGAGGAAAATACTACTTAAAACCTAGGCCAGCACTGTAGTGGAAGAGCATGGACTGCACTTGGATTGGAATCCTGGACCCTACTACTTTCTAACCTAACTTCTCTGAGCCTCTGTTTCTGCCTCTTATAAAAGCGGGACAATAATACCAAATTTGGAGGGTTGCTGTGGGGATTTACCAGGATTACATAAGAGAATACAATGCATGTACAACATCTGGTTCTGTGTCTGGTACATTGTAGATGCTCGGAACATTGTAGTTATTATTGCATTTTGTTTTCTATTATGTCCACTCATGTTTCTGCCGTTTACAAAGTACTTTCATGTAGATATCTCATGAAATGTTTGCGTCACTCCAGTGAGGAAATGTCATTTTAAGTGTAAGGACATGAAGGCTCACCAAACTGACCAGGGCACAGGCTACCTAAAGAAAGAAATCCATGGAACAGAGAGTTGCCAATTACGGGTGCTGTGTTCTCATCACGGGTTGGGAGGTGGCTGTGACGAGAATTCTGAAGGTTACTTTATAAGGCAGCAAATCTGATAAGAATTACACCCTCTCAGACCTGGTGAGATAAAAGATGAATAAGATCCAGAGTCGGTCCCTACCTGAAGGTGTATAACCATTGCTCCAAATTGTAATGGGAGTGGGCGGGGGGCGGGGGGGAAACCTGTACCAACCACTTCATTCCTTTTAATACACTCACTGTGTAAAAGGGACAAGAGTCAAACAGGAACAGGATCGTTCATCTTTTTACAATTGTATGACTTTTATATTCTGCACTGGAGAAATAAGGACCAAGATTAAAGAGAGGACGGGGTTAGGGCTGTTTTTGTGACTTTTTTTTTTAAATAGGCCTCTTGAGTCTCACTTTTAATTTTACAGAGCAACCTTTTGTCTCTTAACACGTTTTTGTTTAAAATGTCTTATAAATAGGGTTGTGCCATGGAGAGGATTTTATTCAAATTCAGCTATGCCAGGCATAGAGAAATAATTTTATTTAAAAATGTACCCAACGATTATGATATTTAATATGACAACAGGTGTCGGGTTTCATTTTCTGAACAGTGAAGGTTTGAAGGCTTTTTTTCCCCCTTCTTTCTTTAAAAATAAATGTGCAATAGTATTTTAGAATCAGCTTGTGGATGTCTGCAAGAAATCCTACTGGGTTTTGATTGGGCTTGCATTGAATCTGTAAATCAGTTTGGTGAGATCTGTCATCTTAACAATATTGAGCCATCTGGCCCAGGAACATGGTATGTTTCTTCATTTGTGTGGGTCTGCTTTGGTTTCTTTCATCACCCTCTTGTAGTTTTTGGCATGCAGGTCCCATGCATATTTTGGTGGATTTATACCTGAATGTTTCTTCTGTGTGTGTGCTATCATAAATGGTAGTGTTCTTTTTATTTCATATTCAAATTGCTTGTTGTTAGTATATAGGAATGCGACTAGCTTTTGTATATAAAAAATAAATGGACATAGAAACAAACTAAAAAAGACAAGAAAAGAGAGGTCTCGGGTGGAGAAATAGTAACTTACTTCACAAACACAAGGCTGTTGCATGAAAGATGGAGTAGGCTAACCCAGGCCAGATACTTAGCAAAGTACCCAACACATGTTCAAAGTATTAGTTCTTGCCTTCTCATGTTCTGTATTGCTCTAAAAGCCAGATTCTGTTAAGAGGAGGTTATGGGACTTACATTTGTGTGATCGTTAAGATGTTAAGACTTAGTTTTAAGCAGACCTGGGTTTGGGTCTGGCTCTGCCATATACTAGCTATGTAGTCCTGAGCATGTTTCTCCCCTTCTCTGGTCTCCTGTTTCCTACACTGCAATATGAGGATGCTACAAGATAAGGCGGTAGCCTGACTGTGCCAGGGCACACAGTGCCTGGCACCTGGCAAATGCTCAGGGAGCATTAGCTATTCTCGTTGTTTTAGTTGTTAAGTTTACAAGGAGGAAGATGCTGGAGAAGCATGAAGAAGAACTTTCTAACGATGCCTGTCCAACAGTAGAACAGGTTGAATGTGACATAGTGAGCCTCCCGTCACCGGAGGATGGAGCACCCCCTGTATAGGATGCCACAGGGGAAGTCCGGCTTCGCGAGAGTTTTCCCCTGGGTTGAGGGATTACGATAACCGTCATCACCCCCACCTTCGCCCATGGTGGCATTAGAAGCAAGTGGTAGCCATTCTGGGTCTCCCCAGAGTCACCTAAGACACTTGACGCACAGACACAAAGAGCTTGGGGCAGGAGACAGAAACGGTACCCGTGAAAAAAACAAACGCAGACCAGACATACCTTTCCATCAGCTGCGATTCATGACTGCACAGTAAATTCAGTTGCTTTCTTTAGGCTGGTGTTGAGACCCATCATCTCCAGCCCAGTGCCATCCATCCTGGCTTTCCCCAGGAGGACAGACAGACCAGGCGCCTTCCTAGTGTTCACTAATTAATTCATCTCATGCTTGTGATTTTACAGTGCTTAAGTGCTGGAGCATTTCTGTCTAACCTTCTCCCCGCACAGCACCTCACATTGCGTAAAGACCATGAATCTCCATCGCAAACGCCGTCTGTCTTGGGCAGCCCACTGGCTGGCTGATGTCTTGCCGGCACTGCCTCTTACAGCCAGAGTAACACATCCATTCATTTATCCTTGATGACATTTTGACATTCAAATCAATTCATCAGACGTTCCTTATGCAAGACTTCTCCCACGTGGCCAGGCCAGTGTTCCAGGCCACTCTCGATGCATAATGCATGAGACCAGCGCACTGCTCAGTACCGTCTGACGGACGGACACGTCTGCTATTCGAAAACTGTGTGTTCCTAACAGCCCTGGCTCCCCGAGGGTTCCACACCGCTACCTTCAGAGCCATTTTCTTCTATGCTTGCAGCTGGCTGAGCTCGGAGGAGACTGTGCAGTTCAAGGAGAGATGTTGTAGTTCAGAAACATACATGCAACAGTGCTGTGGGCGGTTGGGAGGGTAAGGGTGTGCCAACCCCCTGCCTTACTCCAGGATTTAGCATAGCCTGAATTCCACTAATTCAGGTGGAAGATGGAACTGTGACAAAGCTGACATCTTGAATTTCATTACCCTGCTGCTACTTAAAAATAATGATCGTAAAGACATTCTGATAACAATAATGAATATCAAAGAAGAAAGGAAAATTATCCTTAATACCTTCAATCTAACACATCAGCTTAGATATACTTTCTCCTAGTGATAATCACAATGTAGATACAGTTTTAATTTCCAGGGTTTTTTTTTTAACATAATGTGATCCAGTTAGCACTTTTCTATGTTGTTATATAGTAATCATTTTAAATGACAGTCCATCATTTTAATAGCTGTATAATATTCCATCCAGGGGACACACCATAATTTACTGAACCGGGCCCCCATAGTTAGACAGTCATGAGGCTGTAACTGATCGTTTGCTGTCCAAGAGAAGAAACAGAGCAGGCTGTGGGAGCACGCAGGGCTCTGCAGGCTGAGGAATGGGGGCCTCAAATCCCACCTGGTCCCTTTACCCGTTTCACGAGTTTAGGCTTAACCCTTGGGGCCTCGGATTCCTAATTTATAAAAGAAAAGAAATAATCACCACTTTATAGTGTTGCTGTGAGGATTACAGAAGGTAATCTTTGAAGGTACCTAATACATGGTAGTATTTACTAACTGGTAAACTATTACGGTCCTATGTATATAGCAGTGGTTCTCAATCAGGCACAGGGCAGTTCTGCCCACCCCCCACCCCTGGGACACTGGGCAGTGTCTGGAGACATTTTTTTTTTTTTTTGCGGTACGCGGGCCTCTCACTGTTGTGGTCTCTCCCATTGAGGAGCACAGGCTCTGGACGTGCAGGCTCAGAGGCCATGGCTCACGGGCCCAGCCGCTCCGCAGCATGTGGGATCTTACCGGACCGGGCCAAGTGCTGAACTAGGTGCTAGAGGAAATATATGAACTAATATGCATTATGCAAATTGTTATAATGAGGGGCGAGGAGAGTGAGCAGGCCAACGACTAGGATATAAAACAGAAGTGAGGTATGTCCTATAGGGAGAGGTCAGAAAATGCCTCCTGGAACAAGTGGTGTTTGAGATGGAACTTGAAGGATTTGTGATTATCTGTTAATACATTAATTCAACAAGTGTGTACTGAGTACATGCTTGTGCCCAAAACTGTGCAAGGCCCTATGTGTGCGAGGCCCTATCTGTGCAAGGCCTTATGTGTGCAAGGCCCTATGTGTGCAAGGCCCTATGTGTGCAAGGCCCTATCTGTGTAAGGCCCTATCTGCACAAGGTGAACAAGGCTGGCATGCACCTTGCCCCTGCGGTTACAGTCTAGCAGGGGAGATAACCATGGAGGCTGACCATCTGGCAAGCAGGAGTGATTTCTGGATGGGGAGTAAAGGTCTGGGGTGGGCTGGGGGTAAAAGAGAGAGCACCCCTGGGAGCCCTGGGTTGAGATCTGAGAAGAGGTGCGAGTACAGGGGTGTGAAATGCAGAAGGAGGTTGGCTGAGTTGGGGAAGGAACACAGAGCCTCGGTGATCAGGAGAGACTGCTTGGAAGAGGTTGCTTGGGATAAAGTTTGGAAGGTGATAGCCATCAGTTCATCCATGCACAGGCTAGATGTGAAAAGCAGGCAGACCATCGACCGGTGTCCAAGAGGGCATAAGAAATAAGAGGCAGAGTTCAGCTCAGCCTCAGCTCAGAGACTAATCCTCATATAGGGACCTAGAAGGGGCTGCCTGAAGAGGTGATGAGCCCTTGTCTCTGGAGTTGGACAGTCACGGGGATGGAGAGGGGGACATCCACCTGCTGGGGGTGTTGCAAGGGGTCTCCCAGCTGGAGTGGGAGAATGACTTTCCAGCCCAGAGAATCCAAGATTCTGTAACTTGTAATGGCCTGAAACTGAGGGTCAAAGAGTGACTGGGAGAAAAGTATCTGTCCGAGTATCTGGCTTGGTTTATGGTCGAATAAGCACAAGGTATGGATGGATCAAAAGGGGCAGAGAAAGAAAAAGTATTCATTAGTTACCTTGGTTCCCTGGAGTGCTCATCTCAGGGAGCAGATCAGACACCAAGTTAAAATTAAAATAAAGCATGGGGGTTCCCTGGTGGCACAGTGGTTGAGAGTCCGCCTGCCGATGCAGGGGACGTGGGTTCGTGCCCCGGTACAGGAAGATCCCACATGCCTCGGAGCGGCTGGGCCCGTGAGCCATGGCCGCTGAGCCTGCACGTCTGGAGCCTGTGCTCCGCAACGGGAGAGGCCACAACAGTGAGAGGCCCGCGTACCGCAAAAAAAGAAAAAAAGAAAAAAAGCAAGGAAGAAGGAATGCAGATGGCCAGTATGAAGAAGGGGGAGAAAAAGAAATAGCATTTGCTGAGTGTCTGTTATAGGCCAAAGACCATGCTAGGGAATTAACACATTATTTCTAATCATCCTAGTAACTCTGTGAAATAGGGCTTATCAAATACTTTTCTACGCATGAGTCTCGTAGAGACAGAGCCACAGTCATGATCACACAGCTGGTTAGAACCAGGTTAGCCTGGGGCCAAGGTCCGTGATATTTCCGCAACGCTAAGAGCAGAGGGCATTTTGTCTAGCCCAGGGTTTCAGAGCCCAGTGGTCTGAAAGCATTCAGGGAAGTTCCCACTGGCTGTGCCATAGATTCTGTCCTCATGTTCCTTTGAAGCATTTATTTCCTTCCCATTGCCTAGTATTTAACAAACACTTATATGGAGCTCGTTTGGGAGCTGACAGATCCTATTGTAAGTACTTTAATATTTATAAGTCAGCATCTACTGCAAATGGTTGTTGTGAGAATTCACAATAATTATGCCTATTTAACAGATGAGGAAACTGAGTTACAAAAGAGGCTAAGTAATTGTCCAAGGCTACATAGCCAGTAAACTGTGGAGCCGGGATTTGGACTCAGGCAGTCTTGTTCCAGAGCTGATGCAGTTCCCACTAGGCTCTTCTTGAGGATCTAAGGGGTAGTGTGGCCATGTACCCAGCAGCAGGAGGGCCTTGCCTCTGTCTTAGGTCCTCTGCTATGCAGATTCCCCTGCCCTGCTCCAGAGGATCGTCAGACTGGGTCTGACTCTGTCCTTAGTGGAAAGAGAGCCCACCCAGGCAAGGAAGACAGAAAGGCAGCCACAGGCCGCGAGAGAAGCAGAGGCAGGTAGAGGCACAGACATGGAGAGCAAGACAGCAGAGAGATGGAGGTGTCAAGAGGTGGTGGCCAAGGTCCCTTGACCTTTTGAATTGTGATAAGATGTGGTACTACTGCTTCTGTAACTTTGCCATTCTGGTGGAAGCATAGAGAAGCCCCAAGGTAGGGTGATAGGGGTAGGAGAGGAAGGACCCACCAGTTATCTTCCAGGATTGGTACCCAACAGAGGTAATGAGCAGACAGGATGTGTAATGCGTAAAGGATGTGAATGGATACAGATGTCAGCTTTCTGGCTGCATGTATGTGCTTATACGTGTCACTGTGTGTTTGCCTGGAGAGGCAAGGAGCCAGCTGAGAAAGCTTTGGGACAAGGGTGTACATGTGTGGGTCCTTGACTTAGCGTGACGTAACAGGGAATCTTAAAGAACATTCAGAGGCCTGACTGCCTGAGTTTGAATCCCAGCTCTCTCTTTTTTTTTTAATTAATTAATTTATTTATTTTTGGCTGTGCTGGGTCTTCGTTGCTGCATGCGGGCTTTCTCTAGTTGCAGCGAGCAGGGGGCTACTCTTCGTTGCAGTGCGCAGGCTTCTCATTGCAGTGGCTTCTCTTGTTGTGGAGCACAGGCTCTAGGCATGCCGGCTACAGTAGTTGTGGCTCGCAGGCTCTAGAGTGCAGGCTCAGTAGTTGTGGCGCACGGGCTTAGTTGCTCTGCGGCATGTGGGATCTTCCCGGACCAGGGCTTGAACCCGTGTCCCCTGCATTGGCAGGTGGATTCTCAACCACTGCACCACGAGGGAAGCCCCCAGCTCTATCTCTTAAAGCATGTGTGGCTTTCAGTGAGTTACTTCAACTCTGCCTCATTCTTTTGTCTACAAAATGGGGTTAGTAATACTATCAATCTCCTAGAGTTATTAAGAGAATTCAAGAAGTTAATACACTGTGTTTGTGATAGCCTTAAATAGTGCCTGGAAAGGATTAAGTGCTATATGCATGTTTATTAAATAAATACAGTAAATTTAGGATTTATTGTTTCATGGTCAATGTATTCATTTCGTAGGACTGCCATAACAAGGTGATGGTTTAAAACAACTAAATGTATTCTGTCACAGTCCTGGAGGCTGGAAGTCTGAAATCAAGGTGTCAGTGGGGGTCAGGCTCCCTTTGAGGCTCTGAGTAGAATCCTTCTTGCCTCTCCGTAGTTGCTGGTGATGGCTGTAAAATCCTCAGCATTCCCTGGCTTGCAGCTGCCTCACTCCATTCTCCTCCTCTGTCCTTACACAGCCCTCTCCCCGTGCGTCTCTGTCCAAATTCCCCTCTCCTTGTAAGACCACCAGTCCTACTGGATTAGGGCCACCTTAACTGGATTGCATCTGTAAAGACCCTCTTTCCAAGCCTGCATTGGCCACCAATTTTGCTTCTAGAAAACTTGAGAACAGTTGTGGGTTTTCCCTTTTTTCTCCATATTATAAATATTTTAGTAGGATTTTGGGAGAAGTTTTAGAAACTGCTATCTTATTAAGGAAACACTTCATAATTTTTTGTATTTTTCTAAAATTGTATCTCCTTTTTAACTTGAGGTTGCTGAGAATGGATATGAGTGAACAAGACGAATGGTAATGACTTTTTTCCTGTCATATTAGTAAAATATTTCTAAAGTAAAATATCTAATTCTGTAAAGAGGCAATAAAAGTTTTGAGATTATTTAAAAAAAAAAAGACCCTATTTCCAAATAAGGTCACATTCACAGGTACCAGAGGTTAGGACTTCAGTATATCTTTTAGGGGAACACAGTTCAACCGGTAACAGTCATTTAAAAAGCATCAGTTCTGGGCTTCCCTGGTGGTGCAGTGGTTGAGAGTCTGCCTGCTGATGCAGGGGACACGGGTTCATGCCCCAGTCCAGGAAGATCCCACATGCCGCAGAGCGGCTGGGCCCGTGAGCCATGGCCGCTGGGCCTGCGCGTCCGGAGCCTGTGCTCCGCAACGGGAGAGGCCACAACGGTGAGAGGCCCGTGTACCACAAAAAAAAAAAAAGCATCAGTTCTTGCTGTGGTTCTCAGATGCCAGCTCCCCCCTATATTGAAGTCAATACCAGAAAGTGGAAACGGTGTGTCCCTGGTAACTCGGTGAGGTATTTGGAGACCTGGGGTTGGCACCCAGCTGTCCTACCTCCTGGTGCTGGTCCTCCACCGTGATAGGGACTCTTCAATAATTCAGATCAGCTGAAGAGTGGGTTCTCCGCAAGGGGGCTATCACCCTTCAGCATGCATTAGGATTGCCTGGAGTGCTTATTACGCATCTGGAGTTTCTGATTCGTGGGTCAGGGGTGGGGCTGGAGAAACTGCATTTCTAGTATGTTCCCAGGTGAAGCCGATACTGCTGGTCCAGAGACTACTTGGAGAAATCAGTGTTCTACATCGGTGGTGCTTAAGCTTGGTGGCACATTACGACCACCTGGAGCGCTTCTAAAAACCCAAATGCCCAGGCTGCACCCTAGACCAATTAAATTAGAATCTCATCAGTAATTTTTTTTTTTTTTTTTTTTGGCGGTACGCGGGACTCTCACTGTTGTGGCCTCTCCCGTTGCGGAGCACAGGCTCCGGATGCGCAGCCTCAGCGGCCGTGGCTCACGGGACCAGCCGCTCCGCGGCATGTGGGATCTTCCCTGACCGGGGCACGAACCCGTGTCCCCTGCAACGGCAGGCAGATTCTCAACCACTGCGCCACCAGGGAAGCCTTCATCAGTAATTTTTAAAGCTCCCCAAATGATTTGTGCAGCCAAGGTTGAGAAGCACGGCTGTAGAATACATCAAAGAACGTTTTTAGAGAAAAGCCATTCTTCAGGGTATCTATTTTAGAGGATTCATGTTTAATAAATAATGAAGCTGTTTAAATCAACATGGCTGTTTCCTATATTTAAAAGATAACCAGAGAGGGCTTCCCTGGTGGCGCAGTGGTTGAGAGTCCGCCTGCAGATGCAGGGGACACGGGTTCGTGCCCCGGTTCGGGAAGATCTCACATGCCACAGAGCGGCTGGGCCCGTGAACCATGACCGCTGAGCCTGCGCATCCAGAGCCTGTGCTCTGCAACGGGAGAGGCCACGGCAGTGAGAGGCCCGCGTACCGCAAAAAAAAAAAAAAGATAACCAGAGAGCATTTACTGAGTGCTTACTGTGTACCACGCACTGGGGAAAATGCTTTGGTAACTACACACCATTTAATCTTCACAAACACTTTCCTTTCCCTGGAAGCACTGCTGGTACCTGCAATTCTATAGACAGGAGGAAACTGACATGCAAAGGCATGTGTAACTTGCAAGAACTCACACAGCTAGTCTGAGATAGAGCCCGGTTTTGATGCCAGGCTGTCTGGCACCAAAGTTGATGTTAACTGCTGTGCCATCCTGCCTCCTGAAGGAAGAGAAAGTGGTGTGTTCTCCTTTTAATCCTGCACTTTTCCGTATCCTTGTTTACACTATCAACTCTGCTGTGCGGTAGCCCAGCCTCTGCCTCAACTACAGTTATTCTGAGTTAGTAGAGTTTGGATTAATGAGGTTTTGCTGCATTCATAAGGGGCTAGAATTGTTACCATGGACTGAACTTGCACTTCTGGTTTTATCCCAGAAGGAGAGGTAGAGGAAAGTTGGAAACAGGTATCCTGAGCTGGCAGGCAGAAAGCAAGGTTAGGGTCCTGTGGCTTCCACTGAAATGCTGCATGACTTGTCTAAGCTCCTCCTCTGTCTGGCCTCAGTTTCTTTTACAAAATAAGAGAATGGTGCAGTTCCCTTCCAGTTTCTGATGTATAAATTTAATTAGAGATTCAATCACGTCAGCATAGAAGTGTCTGTCCGGGCTTCAAAGAGCACAGTGCCGGCTTAATAGGAGTAGAGTTTCAGCTGTGTTTTCTTTGTCTACCTCCTGTGGACTGAGATATCTCTCTGGCTCCAGGGTTCCACCCTTCGTGTTTTCCCAGGAAAGTCTGTCCAGAGATGCCAGTGGAGGATGGGTCAGTGAAAACCCTATGGAGAAAGGAAAGAGTGCCTGGTCAGTGTCTCCCCTGGAAAGTGGGCATATGGCTCTTCACATCCAGGGAAGAGCCCTATGGAACCAACACTCTCCCTCAATTGTCCGGGTCTCCTGTTCTCCACCCACATATTCAAGGGTTTTGCAGGGTCCAGATGCTGGAATCCCTACCACCTCTTTCCTAGGTAGTTTCTGAGTCTCTCCGTGAACTCCTCCAATAATGGAGGGCCCATTACTTCCAAAAGCCTAAACAGAGCAGGGGTCATGTCTGGCTTTTCACATCATGGTCTCCTGCTGTCTAACAGCCACTTCTGTCTAACCACCAACAAAGTAGGTGCTCATTAAATATTTTTCCAACCAATTAATGTGCAAAGAGAAATAAACTACTAACTTTAGGGAGGAGACAAAGACTTCTAAGAGTAGGGGGCCTTTGAGTTGGCCCCTTAAAGGTGAAGAGAAGGTTGCCAAAGAAGAAAACGTGGGAAGGGCAGTTCGGCACTAGGCACTTCCACAAGAGACCCAAGCAGTTCCACTTGGCTAGAAGTTTCTTCCTTGTGTCAAGCCAATGTGGTGGTTCTAATTCTGACCCCTGGGACCACACAGAGCCAGATGTCACGTGTGTGAAGAGAGCATTCCAGAATGTTCCCTCTCCATGAGAAACATCCCTGTTTCAGACACTCTTCCTTCTCCTCTCGTAGCATGATTCCAGAACCTTTCACAGCCCTTACAGTCCTCTCCGTGGAGCCATTCCACCTGCCACCCTCCCTTATCAAGAGTGGTGCTCAGGATGAACCACAGAAGTCATGGTCCATCGTGGGCACATCCCTGGCCACCTACCCTCGCTCAGCTCACCAGCAAAAGTCAGGGGACCCTCCGAGTGATGTGTTAGAAGGCAGAATACCACCAGCCACATCACATTGTCCCAACCTGTCAGAAGCAGGGAACTTCGGATTGCTACGTCTTAAAACATTCTTCAGCTCTAGAGATGACCCAGCAGAGGAATAGATAGGCTTGTACAATGCTCTCTTTTTAACAGCTCTTGGTACCCCCTGCTGGTGAAATTGTGTGACCCAGTTGGCAGGAATCTCAGGACAACTGCAGGAAAAAATTCCAAGTTTGGGAAGTCACAAGTGCTTGAGTCTTGAGGGATCTGAGGACAGCATGAGTTATGCGACCATCCCATATATCATGTGACTACCTTATATGAGGTTTTTTAAAAAAACATTCTATAGCTATGGCTATTCTGTGGACTCTGAGGGAAAAAAAAGTCTCTGACTTCTGTGAACATTCCATCAATTCTTCAAACACCCCAGGAAGGAAATGCTAAGTTGTTAGACAAAAATAATTCATTAACTAGAAGTATTTCAGGCCACAAACTAGTTTCATGCAGCTTTTTCTTCCTCTTTCCTTGCATATATCTTTTTTTTAAGTGGTTATAATTTGTACTCAGAGTAGAATGACAGTCTTTTCTACACTTCAGATTGTAGACTTTTAAACATAAATTTGCACAACAAATTTATTGAGCTCTGGCTGTGTGCCAGACACTCAGCAAGAAATTGGAGTAGGTACAGGAAGTCAAAAGAGGTTCACCCAAGAGGTTCTTGCCTTCCTGGGTAGGAGGGTTGAATCACCGCAATTGGATTAGTCAAGTGCTTAGCTGACATGGCAACGAGGCCCTCCTTGATCTCCTGACAGGGTTCAAACCAGCGATTTGCCAGTGTCTGTGTTCTATGAAGGTCAAGATCATGTCCAGTGTTTGACGCTATGAACTTCTTACATCCAGCAGAGACTGGCACGTGTAGGTGCTAAGTAAATTTGTGTTCAATGGGAGAGTCAGCCCGGAAGAGAAAACCACACATCTATTTAGGGAGCAAGAGGAAACCTCAGAGAAGATGTGACATTTTTAATTAATTTATTTATTTTTTGCGGTACGCGGGCCTCTCACTGCTGTGGCCTCTCCCGTTGCGGAGCACAGGCTCCGGATGCGCAGACTCAGCGGCCATGGCTCACGGGCCCAGCTGCTCCGCGGCATGTGGGATCTTCCTGGACCGGGGCACGAACCCGCGTCCCCTGCATTGGCAGGCGGACTCTCAACCACTGCGCCACCAGGGAAGCCCAAGATGTGACATTTGAATGCCACTGAGCCTCGAAGGATGAAGAGGAGGTGGCCCGGGGAGAAGAATGGGGGCACACTGAGGAGTAGGGAGTACTGAGGAATGGTTAGAACAGGAAGATGAGGTAGTTGGTGTTTCCTAAAAGGAGACACGTGTGGAAAATAAGGCTGAGTTGAAGCCTGGAGCCATAGGTCTTGTATGCCCCACTCCCAAGTTTGGGACGTCCCCCTCTCTTCAGGAAAAAGAGGGAAGGGGATCAACTAAACTCTATGACTATAGGAATAAATACGATTTTTCCTAAATTACTAAGAGGGTTTTTAGTGATTAAATTTTGAATTAAGATCCCAAAAGTATGGTTTTGTGTTTTATTTCCTTCTACATCCCTTCCATTTCCATTTCGTAGCTGAAACACCTGTCTACATACTTTAAAATTTTATATAGCATCATCATCACTATGAAAACATAGTGTCAACCATGGGTGAAAAAGTAAGGATGTAAAAACCTGAGCTTTTTACCACTCCGTTGTCCAGTTTTTAAATATCTATGTTTTAGAGAGGCTCCATTAAAATTTTTTTTTTATCCAGGGGTTCAGAGCTACCCAAACATTTCTGTAAAATGCCGTTTTTCATAGATGCAGCAAGACCTTTTTTTTTTTTATTCCTTTGGAAACCAGTGATTTGTGCCTAAGACAACTCTTTCCGTATTATCTTACCCTGAATAGAATGAGATTGGTTGGGAGTTCTGCCCTAAGGAAATATCAAAGCCTCCAGTACATGCTCATTTATAGTTTGAAAGTTAATTTTCTTATCGGATTTCCCTTTATTTCCTGCTGGGGCGGTGTGAGCAGAACTCAGATGGAGGCAGAGGGTCTGCTGTATATCTTTTCAAATTTATGATTAAGAAGGTCACATATACATTTTTTTAAAATAAATTTATTTATTTATTTTTGGCTGTGTTGGGTCTTCGTTGCTGTGCACGGGCTTTCTCTAGTTGTGGCGAGCAGGGGCTGCTCTTCGTTGTGGTGTGCGGGCTTCTCATTGCGGTGGCTTCTCTTGTTGCGGAGCACGGGCTCTAGAGCGCAGGCCCAGTAGTTGTGGCGCGCGGGCTTAGTTGTTCCGTGGCACGTGGGATCCACGCGGACCAGGACGCGAACCTGTGTCCCCTGCATTGGCAGGCAGTTTCTTAACCACTGCACCACCAGGGAAGCTCCACCCATACATTTTGAAACACACTCCTTTTTGATAATAAATGAAGAATAAAACGTTGAAATGTCATCAGTAGCAGAATTACTCGTTTTTCTTTCATTTGCGTTCCCCCTGCCTGCTGGCCGATTGCCTGCCAATGGTGAGAAAAGGCCCAAGTGACCGAATGCTTCATTTCTTGTTGTTTTTCTGTCTGCCTGGAATAGTTTCACTAGTGGAGCAGCATGCCTGTGGCCACAGCATTTTAACCAAAAGATGCACTTCTATTCCTGAGCGCCCTTCTTTCCCCAGGTAAATTAAAAAAAAAAAAGAAAAACAAAAAAGAAGAGGAATTGCATTTTAGGCTGCATTTGTCTTCAAACAGACAAAAGCTCTTCTCTTCCTGGATCCAGATTCATTCTCCACGCTTCTCTACTCTGCTATCTGCTTACAGAGCAAGATCTAAATGGATGCCATGCCTTTGGCTTCCAGTTGGGTTCAGCTAATGTGAGCCACTCTAGGAGGTCAGGTGGGGGAGGGAGGATGTAGTCAGGGAGTCTGTGCCTCTGGTTCCCTCCCTGTGGGGGCCATCCAGGACTGGCTGGATCCCTTGGGAGAAGTTCACTGCTTCTATACAGGTGTTCTACTCTTCACAACGCCTTTTGGGTTCTGGTTGCTGCCTCCTCTGCTTGTCCCCCTGGACCCACAGGTGATGAACAGCTCTCCTATCACTGTATTATACCTCGGGTTCCCCTTACACCCTTCTCACTTGGTCAGTAGTCCTTTTATACATTTTCTCTCCTCACTTGAGTGTGCCACCTGCCATTCTTCTGTGCGGTCTACAGCTAGATTAACTCCATGTGAAGGAAAATACCATCAAACTAGAAGTGATCCTAGATGAAAGCCTCTAGAATACTTCTGAGTCTAGGTTTACCCTCCTCTGACAGGAGGATCATTACCTCTTGAAACTGCCTGTTTCATTATCAGATGGGCTCACCTTTGGATATTTCCTAGGTGGTGCTGAATTTGACCTCTCTGGGACATCACGGAAACATGTCCTTTCCGTGTTGAAATAGGAGAGACCAAGATTGGATTGGAAGCCAAGTCCTGTGAAAAAATGGAGCAAGGGACCTGGGAGAATATACCCTCCAGATATTTAATGTGCAACCCATAGCCTTGCACATGATAGGAACAAAATTACTATATTTAGATACATAAATGTTGGGTAAACTCAGAGGGACCAGGTTGTTTATTTAGAAATATTTGGAAAACTGTCATATGCAAGTGGGGTTAGTCATATTTTTATATCTCTGGCAATAAATCTGAGACCCAGTAGTTGACATTTAAAGGGAGTAGATTTCAAATCCATACAAAGAACTTTTCAACCCTCAGCCTCCCAGTGAGCTGCCAAAGTCTCCATCACTTGCTATAATCCAGGGGGGATGGGATTCCACAGCGGGACTGTTGGAGAGAGGATTCCAGCAGCGGATTGCAGTTGGACAAGTTGATGACACAAAAACAAGAGTAGCAGCTGCCACGTGTTAAACATTCACTGTGTGCCAGGCACTGTGCTCCGAACACATTATCTCACTTAATCCTCACTTAATCCCTATGAGGTTGGCCTGTTAAGTTCAGAACTTACTGAGGTTAAGGAGCTTGCCGTGTATCATGCAGCCACAGGCTATGGAGGTAGGATATGGACCCAGGTCTGTCTGATGCCAAAGCTGATGGTTTCAACCTCCAGTGGTTGGTGTCAGAATCACCTGGGGAACTTGGTGGCCAGAGGTCTAGTGCCTGTCCTACTTGTATGAATCTAGGATCTGTATGCTTTTTCAGCTCTCAGAGTGATTCTAATTTACACGAGTTTGAGCATCACTGCTATACCTTGTCGTCGTCATCATCGTCGTCGTCATCATCATCATTCCAAATGCCCATCTGGTTCTGAGGGTCACTATGGGAATAACTGTGCATCAAGTTCTGCTTTAACCTTTATCCTTTTGAGATATAAGACTAACTCACCTTCACCCTTACCCCCTGCCCACACCAGCCCCTACTTCCATCTACCTTTGTTTGGTGGGCTATTTCATGAGCGCAATCCCTGAGAAAGGCCAGACTCCATTGTGAATCTCATTCAGAGCCATGGGAACAGAAAGGTCCCCCTGCCTCTTCTTCCCTTTCAAGGGAGAGTAAGGAAAGTGTTGTGCAAATCTCATTATTTCCCATTTTAAGCTCAAGTAAAGAACACACCCATTGCTGAGGATGAGGCAGGATAAATGTCATATTTCTGAGCAAATGGAGGCCTTTAGCAGTTTCAGGAAGACTTAGGTTTATTCCACCTTGACCTTGGAAGACCTGTCTTGACTCTGTTTCTGGAAAATGGACCAGGTTTGGGGGTTGAGGATGATGGATGGGGAAAAAGAACAGTCTGATCTTCCGGTGCTTGGATGCAACTGTCACCATCTGACTGTGATTTTATTCCCCTTGCACATGTCCCAAAGGAAGCTGGCCAAGAAGCAGAAGGAGACACAGAGTGGAGCGCAGAGGGAGATGGGGCCCGTGGCCTCGGCCGACAAACCCGCCACCAAGCTCAGCACCGGCCGCAACGACGAAGGCTTCTCTAGCTCACAGGACGTTAACGGATTCAGTAAGTTGAGCCAACTAAGGGGAAGGGGACGTCCGTACCAGCTTGACCCTGGTACCTCTGCTGTTGACCCCTCACAGTGTCAGGTGCTATAGGACATGGAGTCCGGATGCTTCCCTGGGGTGGTCCAGGATGAAGGTGCTCCCTGGCAAAGACATGGGGCCACCCATCCGAAAAGGAGAATTTCAGAACCTCAAAGCAGATGGAAATGAGGGCACGCCATCTAAACTGCTGCTTGTGTACACAGAGGCAGGTTAAAACTAATAATAGTAAAAAAAAAAAAAAAAAAAAAAGAAGAAGAAGGAAGACATGGTTGTGCCCTTAAGGAGAAAAATATGCCAAGCTGAATTGAGTGTCTTACAGTTATCAAAACGGTGCTGCACGTAAACCACATAAAGTAGATGAGTTACGCGTCATCACTGTCTCCATTTCTCAGCTTGTGAAACTGAGGCTCAGACTTCTCCAAAGTCCCATGGCTGATGAGTAACGTATCCAGAACTGGAAGGCATGCCTTCCAAGCCTTGGTCAGTTTCAAGACACAGCTAGTGGTCCAAGTGGCATTTAGTCAAGAGCGACGGTGTCCTCATGCAGAGTTAATACAGGATCCCAAGCTAATTGTAGTGGCTACAATTTCAGGGTTCACCCCATCCAGAGGAGAACATCAAGACTAGTAAACTAAAGCCAGTTTAATTTAGTCTGATCTTGGGGATCAGACTCAAGAGTGCTGACTTTTGCTCTTAACTTTCTGAAAACCAGTTCTTTTTCTGAATTGCGTAGAAATGCTAGATTCCCCAGCCTCTGCTCCAAAGTGGGGAAAGCAGGAATTCTAAAGGAATATGAGCAGAGACAAATGTTCCCCCTACACTGTGCCAGTGGCAAAGGGAAGAAATCATACTTTGTAAAAACCACTTAGATAAGGTCAATTTGGGATGACGGGGATCTATGAGGATGAAGAAAGAAAGGAAACAAGTATTTACAGACCACCTTCGTCTGTACCACAGCCTTGTGAGATGCTTAGTATGATTGTTCCCATTTTATAGATGATGTATGCAGAGCTCAGTGTTTGGCTGACCTTCCCACAGTTACATAGCTGCTTCCTGATGGCTCCAGGATCCAAGGGTACCTCAGACCCATGATTCCTAACCTCAAGTGTACCACAGCACCTACCTGAGGCAGTTTTCAAAATCCGCATACCTGAGCCCCACACCTTACCTGCTGAATCCAAATCTCCTGGGGCACGGGGAGTGGGATGGGGACTCAGGATGTGGATTTGTAAAAGCCACGCAGGGGGTCCTTACAGGCGCCCTGTTAAGAAGGCTGAACTTTGAAAGAGGCAACAGCTATTTTCAAATATTGACGTGCTACCTTGGGAAAGAGAGATTTTGTTTTAAACCTATAAAGACTGAAAAAAATGGTAAAATGAATACGCGTGTAGTCTTTACCTAGATTCACCAGTTGTTCGCATTTTGCAATATTTGCTCTCTCTCTCTCTCTCTCATATACACACACACACTATATGTATACATACATTTTATATATATATATATGTGTGTGTGTGTGTGTGTGTATATATATATATATATATATATATATATAATTTTATGAACCATTTAGAAGTAAGTTTTAGGCATCGTGACACTCCCCCTCCAAAGAATTCAGCATGTGTTTCCTGAGAACTAGGACAGCTCCTCAGCATAAACACAATGAAATTATTTTACCCAAGAAATATAACCTTGTTTCAATCTCTGATAGACCAGAGTCCATAGCTGAATTTCCCCCATGGCCCTAAAATGTTCTCTCTAATTGTTACTATCTTTTGATCCAGGATCCAGTCAAGATGCTCACTTTATATTTGGCCACCAAGTCTCCCATCACCTTTCTATCTACAACAGTCCTCCCACCTTTCATTTTCCTTTCGGGATGCTGACATCTTTTAAAAGTCTAGGCCAGTTGTCCACAGAATGTTCCACAGTCCAGATTCGTCTGATTTTTTCCATCATGATCACACTCAGGTTAAACATTTTGGCAAAAATGCTACACAGGTCACATTGTGTATGTACTTCCCTTTGCATCATTTCAATAGACGCGTGCTATCACTTTGCCCACTCTTGGTGATGCTAAGTTTGAATACTTCTTAAGGTTGAGAAATGGCTTTTAAAGATGAAGCCTAACAGCACATACTGATTACTTCATGAGTCAATATTTAACTTCTATTTTCCTCAGAGAGCAGGGCAAGTTTGCAGTCTGCCTAAACACAAAGTCAGTTCTTAATCCATTCTCCACCCGGGTGAATTTCTGGGATTCTCACATTCCCTTGGGTCCAGAAAAAGAGGATGCCGACAGAGGGAAGGAGAGGTGGAAAAGAGGGTAGCAAGGAACTGGGCTTGGTTTGTCCTTAAAGGCGCATCCTGAGCACCGCCCCACCCCAAGCCTTTGGCCGTGTTAACTTGTCACTGACTCTCCTGCTTTTGTCCTGAGGCAAGAAAGTTCATTAGCAAGTCTAGCTGATGGCACTGCTGGCCAAGTGGTACCTATTCACCCCAAACCTTTCCTGTCCAGGCCAGGCTCTTGTGCACCTTTTTTTCCATTTCCGTGTTTGTAAAAATGTCCTGGGAGGACTCTGAATGCCAAAGAGATATGGTCAAAGACACATGACAAACATCATGATCCCAAAATTGTAGGTATTTGATCTTAAGCTTTCTGATTTCAAATGAAAACCTGGGTAACACCAATTTCTTGGATTTCAAGGGGAAACATCACCTCCATTTTCCCCGTGGGCTAAAACTTAGACTCTTAAGATAAAAGCGCCCAAGACTGAGGTAGATTGGCCAGCCAGAGAGGAAGAAGCAGCATATCCAGTAAAATCTAATCAGTTGTTTTAAAGTCCAGACACAGTCTTTCCAAGATTGATATATGTGTGTTTTACATTTACATACACACATATACATGCACACAGACATAACATGCGTACCCAGACATGTGTATACGTATATTGTACGTACATTCATTTTAATGATATTGCTTTTAAAAAGATGGAAAAAATTCAATTGACGTTATACTCAATTATTAAGAAATTTTGCATTTGTTTAAATCAGTAAATATTTTAGGATTCTGTCTGTGCATCTGGTGTCCTCAGGCTAGAGCCACAGACATGCTCTGGGGGTTCTTTTGAATGCCCTGGAATGCATCAGGTACCTTTTAAAATGCTCTATGGAATCACTGGGGTGTGATTTGAGGGGAAAAAAATGTAAGTAATGCTTACACTGGAGATGTAGAAATTGCTTCTGCAATCACCCTGATGTATGTAAAATTGAATCTATTTTCGTGGCATTAGGGAAGTGACTGTCTGGCTTCTGCATCGGGTCTTTAGGAGGGCCTGAGCTTATTTGCAAATGTTGAAGAAGCATTGCTTAGAGGCAGAGCACAAGAATAGATGTCACATTGGAAAAGATTACAGAAAAACCTGCCCTGAGCAATTATTTCATTATTGAACAGGTGGGCCCTGGCCTAATTCAAGCTTTGCATCCAACTGTGTGGGTTTGTTTTCCTGGGTTTTCGATTCCAAGTGACTGCTAAGTTCTGCAACATCCGTTCCGTCAAGCCTCCCAATTTTGTACAGGACCAGTGACCTCTGGGATGCAGGGGGGAGGGGGCTTTGTGAGGTATGGACTGTTGCTCTGGAGTGCTGTGGCGTTCTGGAAAAAGGAGCGCCTGTCAGCAGTGTGCATTGTTTTCAGTTGAAAGAAATGCTGGCTTTTATTAAGTAATCTGATTTTGATCTTACTGCCTTGTGTACCTGCCTGTTATTTTTTTCTGAGACCTTTTGCTCCCTGGGATCATTTTCTGGGTCTTTCTTCTGCTGCTTTCTTTTTA
Source organism: Orcinus orca (assembly GCF_937001465.1). NCBI lineage: Eukaryota > Metazoa > Chordata > Mammalia > Artiodactyla > Delphinidae > Orcinus > Orcinus orca. Next base: position 18,539,060 of record NC_064574.1, read on the forward strand.
CATTCCTGCTTAAATCTTCTTTATGTCTTTTGTTCATAGTCTTATCCTCTCCTTGTTTTAGTCCAAATCAAAATGCTTCAGAACAAATTGCTGTTGAATTCTCTGATACGGGGCTTGGCTGTCTACCCTTCATGTAATAGCGTTTGGCAGACTCACTTGCCCATTGGGTACTGTTAGTAAACTCCATCTTCACTTTTTTGCTTCCATTCTATTCAGTGGTTTCATGTCTGGTGGGTGAAGGAGCATCACATGCCAGACCATCAAGCTCTCTGCTAAATAAAGAAGCAGGCACTGTTGAGGGCTTGGAGGTGAGATTTAGTGGCCATTTTCTCAGTGCTTAGTACGTGCCTGTCCCTGTCCTGAGTCCTGAGCACAGTTTGGGGAGGGGTGTAATTACAAAAATGAATAAAACAGGGCATTGTCTCAAAAATAATAAATGTTCCTACTTTTAAGTTTTTCATAGTTTACAAAAGTCCTTTTGCAAAAACCTGGAGCCATAGACCCTTATTCCTGCACCATGAAAGAGCTGGTAGGTTTCTTACTACCCCCATTCTACAGATGAGGAAACTGAGGTTCAGAGAGACTCCATGCTGCAAATCACACAGGCATTTGCAGAGTCATAATAAGGATCTGTCTCTCCTGACATCAGTTAGGTTTTATCCACTTAGTTCTTCAAAGAATTTAGGAAAACATCCATAAAAGTACCTACAGTAAAACAGCTGTATGAGAATTAGATAATCAGGATCAGGAAAACATAAATGAAGAGAAGAGGGTCAAGACCAGGTTATTTTCAAATATAACTCCATTATATGAAAACGTAATCTAAATATGCAGGCTGGCAACTTTCAAATTCTAGTTTGGCTCTGCGCTTTCTAGTAACAAAAGCTCAAATAGGAAGATCACTTTTATTGGCACCTACAGTGTGCTAGACTGTATGCTTTATATAAATCCCATTCTTAAGCCTCCTAGAAACCCTATAAATTAGATATTATTCCCGTTTCATAAGTGAAGAAACTGAGTTTCAGAGAACTGGAGTAAATAAGCCCAAAGTCCCACACACATGGAGTCGGGGTGGGATTGGAAGCCAAAATAGGGTTATCTGACTCCAGAATCCATGTTCCTTCTCCTGCACCAGGAATGCAGCTCTCACCACTCACTGGTCTCACTGTATGAGGCTGCTGATGGCTCCTCCCCTTTTCTACCACGTGGGCAGAAGCTGCTGCCACCACAGTGTCCTGCAAGGAGCCTGTGGCTGGATACTGGCATGGAGCCAATCAGATTCCCACCCGGTGCCAGGCTCTGTGATAAGCATGTTCAAATCTGACATCTTACTCTGTCCTCACAGTAACCCTCTCTAGTTGGTATGTTTGTTAGCAAACCCATTTTACAGTAGAGGGAACTGGTGCTCTGAGATATTAAAAGCTCTTCCTCAGGTCCCATAATGAATCCATAGTGAGGTTTGGACCCATGTTCTACTTTCTAAACCAAGCGTCTTGTCTTTCCTCCAACTTTACACTTTCTCTCCATCACAAAGCAGGGTGAAGGAAAGAAAGGAGATCAGCGTGAATAGCCTTGCTAGCTGACAGGACAGAGCCTCCTCTGGGCTCCTCTGTCCACTTCAGAGCCCAAAATGCCTGTCGCAGGAAGGTAGCTGCCCAGTGATCCAGAAAGGACCTGTGAGAATTGTCCCACCAGGAGCTTCTTCGGAAGTGGGACTGTAGACCAGATGGTCCCATCCCATCCTCGGGCATTCCTGAGCTGGTCCAAGCCCTGGATAGATATAGAGAGAGATGAGCAAGAGAGAGAGATTGCAGCCTGGTGTGGGAGACTCATGGTCCCACAATGAGCATCTTTACACAACCCAAATATGTATGTATGTATGTACATATGAATGATGGACCTGGAATTCATCTAAGATCTTCTAGCTCCAAGGCCATATCTGGTTCCAGCTCTTCTGGTACTGGATTCTGTCTACTTTTAAGGTGAAATCTGCTCTCTGTAACTTCCATCCATTCATTCCTGATTTTGCGCACAAAGTATGGGTTGGTCAGCAACCAGACGCTGGCCCTTGTCTGCCCTCTGGTGTCCCAGAGGGTAATGAAATCAGTCTTTCTCTTCCTGCAGCTCTGAGCCTCACCCCCAGCTATTGGGCTGCAGCCAGCTGTGTGCCCTGCAGGTCCTGCCCTCAGGCTCAGCGGCCCTCACATCAGCTGTCAACCTTCTTCAGTACACATTTCTGTTTTCCAACACGTTCAAAATCTTGATTGGCGCATCTGTCTCCATTTAGTCCATGTCTATGAAGTGTTTGGTTTCCAAGTCTACCCTGGGCCGAACTACTGGAAGTTCAGGGGGCTGCCACCACCCTCACTCACTTTTCCAAACCTGGGTTCAGAACACACTGCTCACGTTTGAATTAACCTCCAAATGTCCATCGCGTATCTGCCTCACACGGAGTTCATGGCTTCCAGCTCGGGATTTGAGGGTCTCAAGTAAAGACTTTATATTTCATCTGTGCTGTGTCTTCTGGTTAGATTTGACCCTGTTATCGCAGTGTACTGAGATATTTTTGATTTCTAGCTGGGTTAGCCAAGGAGCTCACTTAATCCTCCCAGTTTGGGGCCTCAAATTACAATAATTATTAGACTATTAATATTCATCATACCGGCTATTATCTATTGAGCATTAATTATGAGCCCATTTCCAGCTGAGTGTTTTATATGCATTATCTTATATCATCGGTATGTTGGGAGGATTAAATAAGTGTGTTATGATTATCCTTGATGGTTTACAAGTGAGGAAACTGAGGTTTAAATAATAAGGAACTTGCCTAAGCCTTCATAGTTTTAAATGGCAGATTTTTAAGCTGGAACTTAAACCTGGGTCTGTGTGACACCCCTAAGCCTACGGCCAAGATCATTCCACTATACTGCCTTCCGTAAGATAGATGTTATTATTCCCATTTTATAGAGAAGGAAAGTAAAGTGCTCAGTGTCAGCAAACATTGAGTCACTTGCTCAAAGCAGTGGTGCCCAAAGTGTGGTCCCCAGATCAGCAGCATCAGCATCACCTGGGAACTTTTTGGAAGCAAATTCTTGGGCCCCACCCCAGACCTACTGAACCCCAAACTCCGCCGGTGGGGCTCAGCAGTCACTGTTTTTAACGAGCCTTCCAGGTAATGCTGATGCACATTCAAGTCTGAGAATCGCTGGCTAGTAGTAAAGCCCCGGACTGTCAGACTCCAAAGCCCTAGTTCTTCTATGTGCAGAATCGTCTCTGATAGTACAGTTGGGCACACTGAGAGAGAAAGGCTGATTCTCCCTTTCTCAGGGTGGACGCACCAGGAAGAGGGGCTGCCTGGCGATGCTGGACCTGAGGGCTGCTAAAGCTCGTATATAGCTGAGGGTCCCTAAACCCAGGGCTCCTTTCACAACCGTCTCTGGAACTTTCTGTCCTTTTGTCTGAACGGCAAACAACCCGAGAGTCAGAATGGAAGGAGTGGAAATTTACAAGGAAGAGCAGTCATGAGTCACACAGTGAAACCATGAACTCAACAGAACATCATGAAGAGGAATTTTTTTAAATGCACAAAGTTCTGTTTGAAGGGACAATTATATTTTCTGGAGGCTCCAGGATTAAACTGAATCTGGGAGAAAAATGGAATGTTACCAGCTTGCCACCTCCAGTTTTACTGAATATTTTATAGAGATTATTGAGTATTTTGTAATCATCCTCTTGGCTGACAGATTAAAGTACACACTTATTAAGTTCCTGGCAACCCAAAGTGGAATGGAATTGTTTATTCCTTGGAAATGCAAAATGGAAATTTAAGTGGCCTTGAGAAAGTAAACAAATTGTCCATCCCAAGCATTAAAGAGTTAAACTAAGGTAAGTGTCAGAGAAGGATATTAGACTCCGAAAGGAGACATAGTAGACCATCAAAACTAAGAATTACCTTAGACACCGTCTGATCCAACTTCCTCATCTTAAAGACGAAAAACTGAGTCCCAGAGAGTTTTCTCAAGGTCACTCATGGAGTCACTAGCAAAACCTGGGCTAGAGTTGGGAGCTGTGACCTCTCTAGTCCTTGCCCCCTGGTCTCCTTCAGAGGAGTGAAGTATGGTCAATAATGGCTTGTCTTCTATCTAATATTTTCTGTAGACCCCCAATCCGATTTCTGCACAAATCTAACCATCTCAAATCGAATTATACTTTTCATCTCCTGGTTATGGGAATAACTGAGGTGTTCCTTTAAATATTCATTGACTGCCACCTATATGCTAAGCAGGGTAGGGATTGTAAAGATAAATAAGACATAGTCTCTTCCTTCAAGGATATTATTGTTCTCCAAGAGGAGATTCGTAAGTGGATTAGTTTCAATAAATGCGATAAGTGATAGAGAAAAGGCATGTGTGGTGCCCCAGGAACACTGATCAGAGGCTCAGCAGGTGATTAATTCTGCCTAAGTGAGTTAGACAGTACTATCTATGTGAGGAAATGGATTTTGATTTGAAGAAAGTGCAAGGAAAAGATTATCCCAGATAGAAGGGACAAAGGCTCGGAGGTGTAAGGGGTATGGTGAGCTTGAGGAAGGGGCTTTAAAATACAGGGTGCTTTGTTCTTAAAGCATATAGCCAGAGATATGTCTGGAACAGTAGCTAGAACCTGCCCGAGAAGGAACTTACATTTGTAGCCTACTTAAATTCAGTTTCCAGGAGGCGCAACCTATTTGGAAATTAGAGTGATCCCAGTGTTAGGTGCCCTTGCATGTTGTTGGAACCTGGCCTCATATTCTCTTTGATTTGTATAGATTCAGCTTTCCATTATAAATAAGTAGGGACAGCATTTTAGCAGCTACAGACCTTTACTTTCATTGTGAGCTGGCCCAGACATTCTTTCTCAATACCCTTTCAAAGAGACCTCAGTAAAGCTACAGAGCTGAACTTGTTTTTGACAATTTATGCTAGGCCACTGCATCTTGAGAAGAAAATAGAATCGTTGTATACACCTCACAGGTGGTCCTGAGTGGTAACAGGACGCTTAGGAAGTGCTTGTTAAAGTAATCAAGGATAAAGAAGTGATGTTGAAAATGTAAATATATAGTTGCTAGGTAGCAGGATAAGCTGAGCTTAGAGACTAGGTGTTTTTTTTCCTCAGCTCAAAGCCACAGCCTTGGTAAGTTGAAAACACAGATAATAATTCTGCCAGCTAACATTTTGTGAGCAATTCCTGGACAAAGCACTTTACATGCATCATTTCATTTCATAATCTCAACAATTCTATGAGGCAGGTCAGGGAAGCTGAGGTTCAGAGATTTTAAGTAACTTTCTCAAGGGCATACAGCTACCAAGAAACCAGACTGAGGTTTGAACCTGGGTTTATATGATTGCCCTGTCAGCAGCCTGTCCTTGAAATACTTTCTTTGCTTAACGTCTACTCTCCTGGTTTTTCTCCTTCCTCCCCAGCCACTTCTTCTCATGCTTCTTTCTTGGTTCTTCTTCTAACCATTCCAACATCCCAGGACTTAGTCCAGAATCTTCTCTTTTCTGCTTATGCTCCATCTAAGTGGGCGGTGATGATGACATTAAATGAGATAATGAGCACAAGAAGAGGCCAGATTTGAAGCAGGAGCGGGGGAGTTCAGATCTAGACAGATACGGTTTGAAGTGCTGTTGAGTCACTGAAGACATGTCGAGCAGGCTGTTGGATTTGTGGGCCTGGAGCTCAGCAGAGGAGTCTGGCCTGGAGATATAAATGTTTGCTACATTGTATATACACAGTGATTGAAGACTTTGCCATGAATAAGGAAATTGAGGCACATTAAGATGGGACACATTGCCTGGCATCACTTAGCAAGTTAATGGAAGAACCAGAGCATCAAACTGGGACTTACCTGTTAGAAGTGCCTACAGAAAAGCAGTCCGTTAAAGCTGACGGCAAAACAGGGGTCTATGAAAGGGGCTACGTGACTAGTCCAAGTGCAGCCTTTCTGGTTGTCCACCCAGACCCTGAGATGGACCTTGGAATGTGTGAATGAGTTAATGGATTAGGCAGCCTCATGGTTGTCTACTCAGCCAGGATTATGATAAGATCTCAGCAGGCAAAGCATAACTTTCTGAATCAAAATAGAAATTTTTAGAAGTCTGAAGTCTGATTTATATATTAGTGGTTGGGAGCAGATCTATATACCTTAGAAATTCAGTGAAGGAGCTGTAGTGTTGACATCATCACAGAGGTTGAGGAGCGCACGTAAAGTTCTTGCCCAGGTGGTAGGTTGTCCCACTGCCCACAGAGGTGGACAGCAGGTATGTTACAGGAGGTAGAGGTTTGGAGAGGGAACGTCTTTGCAAAGCAGAATTCAAGGAAGTGGAAGAAAAAGATCAGAGTGCCAGGGACAGGCAAAATCCCTCTGTCCCCTGCGTTACCATCTCCATCATTCTCTAGGTGGTCTCCTACATGCTTCTGGAGTGTGTCATGATGTTTAGTTAGAGGCTGACTCAGTAGGATGCTCTTGAGTGTGTTGAGAGGAACTGCCTACACCACCAGACGTCTGTTATATCTCTAACCTGCACCTACCTCTAGAGTGGACAGATGTCGAGTGAGGAGATCCCCCAACCACAATACTAAGTGTTGGTAACACAAACATGAAAAAGGCAGTTCTGCTTCCAGAAATCCCATGATATTTTAGGGAGCACAGACACAGTGATACGGCATGATACATCTAGTAGAGGTACGTGTAGAAGCTGCGCGGAGAATGGTGTCTGCTGCAGGGAGGCTATTCTGGCCCATTAACCGTGTAATTCATCTGTCTTTGGGTGATTTACTTTTCACTTCACCAGCCATGTGAGTTGACTCCCTAACTATATGAAGGCTGGAAATGAAAGTAAAATTTCAGTCCCTTGGCAGTAAAACAAGAAGAAATGTGTTAAACATGATTATCAGAGATACATTTAGCAGAGATACAATGTAGAGTAATCTTGACATGTTCCTTTCCCTTACCCTCCACATTTAATTCAATACCAAGTTTTGATTATTCTGCTTCTTCAATATGTGTAGAGCCCATCCACATTCAATACCTCCATCCTCATCCAAGTTACCATCATCTCCTGCTTCAGTAAGGTCCATAGCCCCTAAATAGTTCTCATATCCATCCTTGTCATTCTCTAGTTCATTTTCTTCTTAGCAGTTAGGGAGATCTATTCAAGGCAAATGTAAATACGTTGCCTCATATCTCCCTGGCTTCTGATTTTTCTTAAGCTAAAAACTGAAGTCCCCATCCAGATCTTACATACGGATCTTGCCCTGCTCATTTTTTCCAAGTTCTCACATTTCACTGTTCCTTTCTCTGTGACCTCCAGCCACACTACCTTCTTCTCTAAGTGCTCCACCTTTTTCCCCGCTCCTTCTACCACGGGGCCTCTGCCCATGCCATTGCTCTGTCTACAGCAGGGTCGACAAACTACGGCCCACAAGCCAAATCCAGCACACTCTTTGTTTTTGTAAATAAAGCTTTGCTGGAAAAGAGCTATGCTTGTTTGTTTATATCTTGTCTATACATAGCTGTTCCTGTGCTCCTATCGGTAGAGTTGAGTAATTGCTATTGAGACCATCTAGCCCACAAAACCTAAATATTTACTCTCTGGCCCTTAACAGAAATGTTTTACAACTCCTCATCTAGAACACTGGCTATACCCACACTGTTCCTCTAATTGGCTCCTTTAGATCTCAATTCATGGATTTCTTCCTTTTCTGACCCCTTTCTCCCCAGGCCAGATTGGATTCCTTTGTTAGGTGCTATCATAGAATTCTGTTTTCTCAGCACTGACCTCATCTTTCAAATGTATTTAAGGTCCAACTCTTCTGACAGTTGGCAAGATTCAAGAGGTGAGGACCATTTCTGTTTGCTTACTACTGTGTCCCCAGCATGTAGCGTGGTGTGTGGCACAGAATAGATAGACAGAACTTCTTATTTAGTTGACTAGATGGATAAATGGATGGATGTGCAGATAGATGCGACTCAGGCATAGCAATACTAAGTCAGAATAAAAAGGAATATTTAGAAAGCCTGGTACAGCTGATACTATACACTGTTGACCCACTTTCTGCATTCAGAATTGAGTGCAGCAGAGAAAGGAATCAAAGAATGTTTCTTTGCCAGTCAGCTGATATCCAGATCTTAGCATGTCTCCACCCCTGTCACCAACCTCTAGTCTGCCAACACTGGGGGGGAATTTTACAAGTCCCTTTTCATTGTTCCTGCAAAATTGGGAGCTGCTACTGAAAATATCCTCAAGTAGTTAACTGTTGGCTGCTCTGGTAATGTGCTACAATCATTCCTCTATTCATAAGAAAAGGGAAGGATAACAGCTGGTGGTCTTTAGACCGGACACAAATATAGGCAAAGACTCAGATAGGCTGCTATCTGGCTCTGCCAGTGGAAGAAACAAGAAAAAGAGTGAAGTCAGGAGGCAGATATAACAGACTGTGAGTCTCCACTGGCTGGATGGCCTCACGAGTAGCCATGAGAACATCAGTTATCTGGGAATGTTCTGGGAGACAATGGGCATCAATTACATGGATCCAATCTGTATGGTCATGGAGAGCTGGCTTCCCCACATGATTTGTCTTGGGAGCTGAGATGTTTTTTGGTTACTGAAACTCACTAAGTAGAAAGGAAGGGGTTTGAACTGTTCGTTTTTTAGATGAGAAGAAGCCAAAATGAGTTGATAGAATATCAGTAGGAAATGGAATCTGGCTTCTTGGGCTGCTTCAGGATGATCAAGGAAAGTGTCAGGGCGGAGTTGAATCTTAAACAATGAGTGATCAGAGATTGTCAAGGCAGAAAAGGAGAAATATGTTATTGCTGTCTTTGTTTTGTTATGACACAGCATGTCAATACCTAATGGCATAAAACAACCACCATTATATTGTGCTAACAATTCTGTAGGCCAAGAGTTGGGGCAGGGGTGAGCAGGGATAGTGGTTGTGTCTGCGTGAAAATGAGGAGACTCAGATGGAATGACTTGAATGGCTGGAAATAATTGGGATGGCTCTCCGAGAGCCATACGTCTGGGTCCTCATTTCTTCCTCAAGTGGTATCTGCTAGGGATGGAATGCCCAAATGGCTCATTTATTTGTGTGTCTGACCCCTTGATCGCAATGACTAGAACATGTAGGGATGGCTGGTCTCTCTCCCTATGCGTCTAACTTGGTCTTCTCTGTAGCATGGCAGACTCGTGGTAGTCAGACGTATTACATGATGGCTGGCTTCCCCCAGAGAGAGTGTTCTGAGAAAGCCAGGAGGAATGCCAGTCCTCTTAAAACTAGGTTGAGAACAGGCCAGCATTACTTCTGCTGCATATCATTATTAAAAGCATCACAGGTAAGCCTAAAAGAGTGGAGAAGCAGGCTCCACGTCTCAGCAGAGGAAATGGCACGTGTCTACAGGAAGGGAAAGAATTAATGGTGGTCATCTTGGAGATTAAACTACCACACTGTTCTAAAAGAAGAGAGTACATGCACATGGGCGCCACGGTGTGAGGTCTGCCTGGCTGATTAGAGTGAACAGTAAATAGGAATACTTTCCAAATCTCCAGTTTCCACTTAGGTTACAGTGATAACTCTTGCATTACTAGCACATGGTTTGGCAAGGTCTCTGAAGATCTTCAGAATCTGGAAAGAGCTTTTGCTCTCATGTACAATTCCTTGTGAGTGTGAATGTCTTCGCTAAAATACAGAGTCCAAAAGACATCAATAAAATGATCTTTTCCCTAGAGCTTGAGAGAGAATATGAAGGGCAGGAGACAGATGTTGGTGTCTCTGCCCGGGGGCCTGATCCTCCTTGAGACACCCTGACCCTGACCTCTTTCTCAGGAAGTCCTTACCCTTGGACTTGTAATTATGAGTAGTTTGACATCCCTGGAGTATTTGGATTTTTAACTCCATGGGATTAGGTGGTGGGAGATGAACCTAGAAAAGGGATCAAGGGCTGTGTCTTAAAGATTGTCAAAACTAGAGAGTTTGGAATTTATAATGTTTTCTGTAAGGAGCTAGCACAGATTTTAAGAAGTGGAGAAGCAGGATTGAGTCCAGTTCCAGAAAGATCATCCCACTGACAGGAGAATGTATTGGAGTGTGAGTTGATAAGACTAATAAAAAGTAAGTATTGTTTCTGCATGTATCAGATCCAAGGAAAGTGACTTAGCATAAAACACGGCTGCAGTGGACATTTATTTTATACATGCATCCACACACACACCCACACACACACACACCGGCTTACAGAATTAATAGTGACTACAAACAAATTGGTGTGGCCAACTGTTTGTAATGAAGCAGGTGATAGAGAGAGGAAGTTCTACAACATTCCATTTTCGGGACTGTTAAGTCCAGAAGTATTGATTAGATATCCATGCTTGCTCTATATTTTCTCGATCAGTCAATATTTTGACGGTTTGATGCCTGAAAATATTTGGACATATTCGATTTTTGAAATTAGTATCCTTATTCAGTTAATGTCTCATTGGGCCAATTCAGTTTTTCCAAGGTGAAAATCCCTTTCATCTTCAGGGTCTTTGATATAGGTTGGATGAAATTCCCTCTGATCTACAGATGTGACAGAGGCTCAGAAGGTAAGAGAGTCACTCCAAAGTAGCAGAGTCACTTCTGTTTCTGCTACAGTGAAGACTCGTGTGGTCCTCCACTGAGTCGTCAGCCAGCTGGGCCCTAGCAAATGCATGCACTTGTAAATCTGGTCCCCATTCTTATTAATAACCCTTCTTTTACTGTCCCATCACTCTCCTTGCAAATTGATCCATCAGCAGAGGTTTACCTAATAATTCAATGTCATTATTATGCTTTACTTATAAAATAGCTATTTGCCAAGCCTGTTCTGCAATTTAAAAATGCAAGTCCTACCACTCCACCATCCATCTGAAAACCTGTCACCGGCTCCCCTTTGCCCTCAGAGTAAAGTTAAAATGCATCTCATGGCCTGTAAGACTCAGAATGATCTGATTCCTGTCTACATCTTTGGTCTCATCTCTAACCACTCTCTGGATTTCTCAGTATAGTTCAGTCATATTGACTTTCCTTCTATTCTTGGAAAACACTAAGTATTTTCCAACATCATGGCTTCCACAATTCCCTTCCCTCTTCCTGGAACATTCTTCCTTTCTGTCATTCATTGTTTACCCTTATTAATCCTTCAGATCTATGATTCTCTGTCATCTTTTGAGGACTTCCTAATCTCTAATATAAACAGTGACCATTTTTTTCTAGTCCCTTCTTTCACAAGTATTATGTATTCAGATGTTTATTTAACAGTTTTTTGGTTACTGTCTGCCTTCTTCACAAACTGTAAGCTCCAAAGTGCAGAGACCACTTCTGTTTTAACCATCACTGTGTCCCTAGAGACTAGCGTTAGGTGCTTGGTATATGACAGATGCTTGATGAGTATTTGTTGAATGAACCATTATGTTAATTTTGTGATCAAGATGGATCACAATGATTCACTATTCTGTATTCAACCGACTATTCTTGTGGACTGCGTGAAAAACGTGGTCCTGCAGTCTTGAAGATGACTAAGGTTACTCTTAGGTTTTGATCCCATGGTGGAGGTGGGGAGACCAGGAGGAGACCATTGCACTAGTCTGGGAGACATAGATGGGGTGCTCTTTGCAATTCCTTTTCTTGGGAAGTCCTAATCCTAATATCTTTGTCCTCATCATTAATTCTAAAGACCTCATGGCCAATGATGGCATCCTTGGACTCCATCATTCAGTGCAGGACTGGAACACAGAAGGAACACTCTTCAGAACTACTTTGTGGCTACAGCTGCCCCTACCCTTGTGACCTCCCTTGTCTCCTCCAGAGGGCTGTATGCTTCTAACAATTTTTTCCTTCTCCCCCTCGCACCCCAGTCACTGCTTAGCCTTCTCCAACTTTATTCACTTGTGGATATTCCCAATATTTGGGAAAATCTGAAAAGTCAACTTTTATGTTTAAGGAATATACCTCATTGTCTTTAAAGGGGAAAATAGAAGAAACTAACCTTTATTTAGCCCTAACTATGTACCAGGGGCTATGCAGGATGTGGTGATATGCTATATCCTTTAATCCTTACAACTTTTGAAGTGACAGTTATTATTGGAATCGGGCTTCTTTCACAAGTGTAGAGACTGAGGTTCAGAGATATTAAGTAACTTGTTCAAGGTCACATAGCTAGTAAGAGTTATATCAGGGATTTAAACCTAATATTTATCTTGCATATGATCTGACTACTATAATGTACTCCCTCCCAAGTAACGTGAGATATGCAGACACTTGTGAGGCCATTGGGGAGATGGCATACTTTGATGCTGATGTCTTCAAATCCCAGATTGCACTACTCTCTTCAGTGATTAGAACATAATGAGAACCCTCCTGCCATTCATTCACTCAACAATGTTTGTTGAGCACCTGCTGTGTGCTAGACACGTGTTAGCTTTCATGCTACATCAAGTGAATAGAGCAGGGAAAATTCCCTCCCTTTAGGTCCTCATAAAGCTTACATGGTAGTGGTGGTAGGGAGTGGAAAGAGAGAGACAGAAAATAAACAATGGACAATAAAAAGATAAGTAAATTATATGGCATTATAGAAAATGACAAGTGCTATGAAAAAAATGGAACAAGATAAGTGGTATTTGGAGTTATAAGTGGGGGAACATTGCAGTTTTACAGAAGATGAAATTTGACCGAAGACTTGAAAAAGATAAAATGTCAAGAGTGTCCCTGTTCGAGGCACCCAAGGCAAGAGTGTGCCTGATATTTTCAAGGAAAAGCAAGACTCTATTCTAGCTGCAGGGGTCCAGAGAGCAAGGTTTTCATGATGAGCAGTCTACGCTGTTCTTTGTTGGACAGAACTTGGAAGTCCAAACCAGTAGAGCCCACAAGAAGCACCATAGTAAATAGGTTAACCCAAGATGCTTCCAAAGGACAACAAAGACCCTTGTACCTATGAAGCCACTGCTTTCCATGTTTCTCTTTGGTGCTGATTCTGACCTTCCTTAGCCCAGTAAGGTCTGGCATTGAAGCCTTTCTCCACTTGCCCATTACTCAGTTCTGCTGTGACTCCAGTCTGGCTATACTGGACTTCCCAAGTTCTCTCTGTCTCTCTCTCTTTTTTTTTTTATATAAATTTATTTATTTATTTTTGGCTGCATTGGGTCTTCGTTGCTGTGCACGGGCTTTCTCTTGTTGCAGCAAGCGGGGACTACTCTTTGTTGCAGTGCCCGGGCTTCTCATTGCGGTGGCTTCTCTTGTTGCAGAGCACGGGCTCTAGGCACATGGGCTTCAGTAGTTGTGGCACGCGGGCTCAGTAGTTGTGGCTCGCGGGCTCTAGAGCGCAGGCTCAGTAGTTGTGGCGCATGGGTTTAGTTGCTCCGCGGCACGTGGGATCTTCCCAGACCAGAGCTCGAACCCGTGTCCCCTGCAGTGGCAGGCGGATTCTTAACCACTGTGCCACCAGGGAAATCCCTCCAAGTTCTCTTTTAAGCTAGTCACTCATGCTATGACCATGGTGATTTCCCTGCCCTCCCCCACTCCCCGAATCTAGTACATATGCCCCATTCAGACGTATTCACTAGGTCCCTGCTTGGCAAGGAACCCAGTGTAATGTTGTTAAGGGTGTTAGCTGGCAGGATCACTTCTGTCATTGTTTTCTAAAAGCACCATTGCATTTTCAACTGCCCCTAAACATGGTGAGCATTTAGTCACCATTCTAAGTCATTTATTTTACATGAAAATTTATTAGTTAGGCCATTGTTTAGCAAATTCATCACATTGCACTTTTTACTTAGCAGAATCACTTAATTAGTGTTTTATTACTGGAATCGACTGTCAATTATGTGGCTAATTCATTTACTTAGGGAATGAATGTTTTATCTGCGTAAGGCAATTCAAAGTGCACTGTTAACTCTTCAGCGATTAAAGACTGTTGTCAGTGGCAATTCATGTTGTAAGGAAAATTAAATCATTTATTTCCCGTGAAGTATCAGGTATTGGAAAAATCTTTGGAAAAGTATAGAGAGGGTAGTTTAGGACCTCTCATGAATTAAAGAACTTTCATTAACTGAGTGCTAATGAAAGCTAAATAAAAGTAGCTGGAGGGTTTTGATTGGAGCCCTTGGGATAAGTTATTATAATATGTATACCCATATGTGTATGTTGCTGTAACATATATAAATGCTCTTTTATTGACATTATTTCTTCGGGCTCTCACAAAAGCATTGTGGGGTGACATTGGGGTTTGTAATTGGCAGCCTCTGAGACGGCCCCGATGACTCCTGCCTCCTTTCACACATCCTTGTATTATCCCTTCCTCTGAATGCAGGCTGGATCTACTGACTGGCATCTAACGAATAGAATGTAACAAAGTATTGAGGTGTCACTTTCAAGATTAGGTTATAAAAAGTCTGGGGCTTCCATCCGGGCTGCTCGCTTTCTCTCTCTCTCTCATTTGCTTGCTCCATGGGAAGCCAGCTGCCATGTTATGAGTTGCCCTATGGGGAGACCCACTGGCCGTGGTTATTCCAATAACCCATGAGAAAATAAGTTTGCTAGTGACCGCATGAGTGAACTTGGAATCAGATTCTTCCCCCCAGATGAGTCTTCACATGCAACCACAGTCACATCTGACAGCGTGAGTGCAGATTCATGAAAGACCTAGAGCTAGAGGTACCCGTGGAAGCGGCACTCAGGTTTCCGACCTACAGAAGCTGTAAGATAGTAAATGTTTGTTATTTTAAGTTGCTGATTTGGGGGGTGGTTTGTTAAGTAGCGATAGATCATTAATGCATGGCTTAATGTGTGATATGGTATAAGAATTTACCAGAAGCTTTTTGGTTAATAAGTAGTAGAGCCAGGATTTAACCTTGGTTCTTCTGTTGCATTTCTATAACCAAAAAAGAATAGGAACTGTAGTTAAGATCTCTCACTGCAACTTTCAGGGGTCCTTAAAGCATTGACATCCCACAAGTGCTACTATTCAGAGGCAGTTTCTCTATAACCGTGATTCCCTTATGACCTGCACACCTTTGTTACCATGAGAAGAAGCCACAGGAATTCTGGAGAAGTTGGTGAGCAGCAGGCCTGTAGGATTGATCTTCTTTACTATGTTTCAATCAGGAATTGAGTCAAAATTCCCCTTTCTGGCCCCCAGTCACTGCCCTGACCCCCAGTAAATGGTTGTAACAGTAGTTCCCAAACATGACTGGCCCCAAACTAAAGCTACTAAGTCCTTAGGTCTAGGGAAGAAATCTATATTTAACATGTTCCCTGAGTGACTCTTGTATGGCCCAATGGTTTGGGATCCACTACATAAAACACAGTAGGTTGCCATTTCAGTCAACTTCTATAATTCAACAGCTGAGGGTCTGCCAGGCTAACCCTTGATGTGCACACACAGCTTTATCAGTTCTTATGAGAGTGTTAGGTATCTGTCCTTCCCAGAGTAAAGGCCAGCAGCATTGGTTGCTTGAATGTTTTTGTTTGGTTGGTTTCGAACAGTACTAAGGTGTACTACCTCATTCATTCACTAGAAGCAGAAAGGACAGTGCTTGCTTTATTGAGTAACTCCAGGACCATTAATGAACAAATTGTATTTCTTAACTGGAAGCTCCCTTAAAGACCATCTAATCTCTTACCACTCAAAGCGCAGGTCCACGGACCAGCAGCATCTCCGTCACCTGGGAGCTTGTTACAAATGCAGACTCTCAGATCACATTCCAGACTCACTGAATTAGAATATGCATTTTAAACTATCTCCAGCGTGTATATTGAAAGTTGAGAAGGAGTGGTCTAATTCAACTTCATAATTTTAAAGTTAAGATCCAGAAGGTGAAAGTAATTGTGCAAGACAATTTAGTGGCAAAACCAGGATGAAAACTCAAGTCTTATAACTCCAAGACTGTGTTGTTTCCACTCTATTAATGTTCTGTTGTCTTTGTAGCTTATTATATCCACACACTCTGCTTAAGTATCCAGGGCGTAGTTTGAAATGAAGAAAGCAGGCTTCTCTCCATCCAGGATAATGGCAAACGCGTTTCAAACAGCTGTTGCACATTTCAGTTTCCTCTCCCTTTCCCAGACAAGTTTAGCATTTCATTTTCTCTTTCGTATACATGAACAAAAGACAAAGTCACCTGTCAGGCTGAAGACTGTAAAACCTGACAAAATTGAGTTTTTCTAGCTTAGCTAAGTATCACTCTGCAACTGTTTTGCATACCTTTGTCTTACTATGATTTTGACAGATGAGGGAGAGGAAATGTTTTCGATGTGAGGCGTTATTTACTTTTTTTTCCCTTCCATCACGTACCTTCCTGTGAGGATGTGGGTCTCAGAGTGCAGTGATACATATACACAACACAAAATGCTGGGCTGGTTGTTTTTAGTGTGAGCACAACTCTGAAACGAGGGAGAAATTCCAAATCATGCCCTGCCCAAGCTGGAGTCACAACAAAGCTGTAACCTTCAGTCTGACAGAAACACACCCTTCCCCACACAATCTGTCATCCCCCCTGTACAAATCTCTCTCAAAAGGCACCCTAGAATCCCTCTGTTTCCTGCTTGCAAGAATATCAAAACCATACAATTTACTGTTCTTTATTATTTCTGCTTCAAGTAACTTACTAAGCAGGACATGTTCCTTTACGTTCTTTGGAATATCCTATCTATACTAACACGAACAGCCATATACAGACTTTTCTACTAATAGTATTAAATAACTTCACAATGATAACATTGTGTAAACTCACATTTTCTTCTTAATGTACTTCATTCTCATCTGATAAGCAGTATAATCCCCAGGAAGCCATTCCTTACCAGCCAAAATTTGTACCATACTTTATCATGTGTTTACAAAATTCTTTAGGCACATGTATCACTGCCTATTTATGGGGTATTTTTCTACTCATCGAAGTTCAGATTGTCCGTTACTTCAAACAGAAGTGCAAGTGGGTGGTGACTATGCAATAATTAAACACTGGACTTCGACGTTACAAAAAAGAGTTTGTGTTTCTGGTGAGCTGAAACATTTTAAAAGTTCAGCATTATACCCCTTCTCCTTTGTGGTTCAGCAGTATATTTCCAAGATCCCATACGTACCCCTCAGCTTTGTTCTCTCCTTTCCTAGTTTGATCACTGAGCAGTTAAGACCAAAAAGCATCCTCTTGTTGCTACAGGTCTGTTGCTTCTGGCTCGCCAAGTGATCTTAATTTTTGTTTGAATTAAGTTTATAAAACCTATGCTGTGAACCCTGGTATCAGCACTTTTGCTGTCTTGTTTTCCCGCTGATTTTTCATGAAATTGTGACAAAATGAAAAATAAAAAAGACTTTCAAAGTCTTTTTTTTTTTTTTAACAGTGAAATCCTTTCTTCAAGCACAATCATACCTAGAAGTCTGTTTTTTTTAACATCTTTATTGGAGTATAATTGCTTTACAATGGTGTGTTAGTTTCTGCTTTATAACAAAGTGAATCAGGTATACATACACATATGTGTGATGCACATATCTTCCCTCTTGCGTCTCCCTCCCTCCCACCCTCCCTATCCCACCCCTCTAGGTGGTCACAAAGCACCGAGCTGATCTCCCTGTGCTACGTGGCTGCTTCCCACTAGCTATCTATTTTACGTTTGGTAGTGTATATATGTCCATGCCACTGTCTCACTTTGTCCCAGTTTACCCTTCCCCCTCCCCATATCCTCAAGTCCATTCTGTAGTAGGTCTGTGTCTTTATTCCCGTCTTACCCCTAGGTTCTTCACGACGTTTTTGTTTTTTTTTCCTTAGATTCCATATATATGTGTTAGCATACGGTATTTGTTTTTCTCTTTCTGACTTACTTTGCTCTGTATGACAGAAGATGTGGCACATATATACAATGGAATACTACTCAGCCATAAAAAGAAACGAAATTGAGTTATTTGTGGTGAGGTGGGTGGGCCTAGAGTCTGTCATGTAGACGTCTATTTTATCAAACAGATAAAAACCATCTACCTCTGGCTGCAGCAGAGGTGAGGGAAAACTCAAGTGCTTGGTGAGCATTGCACGCGTGTGCATGCACACACACACACACGCACGCACACACACAAAACCCCCCATGAGGGTCCAATTCACTCCTGACCCACAGAAGACACTCTGAACAGAGGTCTCCCTTCCAAACTCTGGCTCAGCTCTTAGGTCACTAAGTGCACAGACTAATAATTCACTTATTCCTCCCCCTGGATACCACATGCATGAAACTTTCCACATTATGATTTACCTAAAATAAAAATAACGATCCCTACAACTGGTCACTTAAACAAGTACAGACTGATGGCTCCTAACTGAAAGGGCGTGAGTCACAAAAGCAAGGCCGTAACATGAATGACACCCTCTAAAATCAAGCAGTGGCCACCCTGTGGACCCCTGGATTAGAGGAGCCTCAGGAAAGATGGGGCCCAGTTTATGGGGCTCTAGTAGACCACAGGGTTTCACTGAGAGACACTTTTTTTCATTATTGCTACAGTCACGCAGAGTCCAGGAACCAGCCCAGAGAAACTCAAAGGCCAGTGTTTTGTTACGTGAGGGATCCTTGGGCTGGAAGTACTTCTGCATCTTGGCTGTGGTGGTCACAGGAATCTACACCTGTGATTAAATTACATACAGCTGTGAACACACACGCACAGGTGCACGTAAAACTGGTGAAATCCAAGTAAGTTCAGTGGAGTGTGTTCATGTCAATTTCCTAATTGTGATGCTGTGTAATAGTTATGTAAGATGGTAACTTGGGGAAAACTGACTGAAGGGTGTATGGGGCCTCTCTAAGTTATTTCTTATGACTGCATGTAAATCTACAATTATCTCAAAATAAAACTTTAAGAAAAAGCTGGTGCTCTGGTAAAGGGCTGGAAGGTAACTTCTGACCCTGGCCACATCCATCAGAGTCTTCAGATGTGTTTCATGGTTTTCCCAATCAGTTACTCACTCGCCAATCCAAGCATGTGATAAAAGTGTTCTACCCGTTTCTAGAAATTGTGAAGTGGTTTACGTGTCTTTTTTCTTAATCATTTTTGGCAGAGCTTTGTCTAATTTATCAGTGTTTTCGAAGGAAAGAGCCAGCTTTTGTTTTTCTTCAGCTTCTCTGTTGTGTCCTTAACTTCTATTATGTCCCATTATCATTTGTTCTTATATTTATCTACTTACTTTCTACTTTCAGTGACTATATTTTTCATCTCTAGAAGTTAAATTTGTATTTTGCAAAGTCACTCATCCTTTTTCCACGATGTGTTGCCTTATTGCTGTGGTTCACAGTCCTTCCATATTCTCTTTAATCAATCTAAGTGTATTTATTTTATTGTCTCTTAGACAGTTTCATTATTTTCAATTCTTGGCAGGCACATCTCTCTGGGTATCACGTCTGCTGACTCTCCCTTGTGGGGATAAGCTTGCTCACGTGGCTTGTCTTTCTTTACATTTTATTTTTCCGCTATGAATTCATCTTTAGTGGAGGCGGTTTTGTTCTGTGGGAATTAACATGTCTTGGATTATGAAAATAGCTCTATAGAGTGGTTCTCATTTGCCTGTCAGGACAGGAAGATTTTCTGTGGTATTACATGGATTTTGTATGTTGATTTCTAGGTTTGCAGTTGCTCTGTCACACGCAGAGCACAAATGCAGACCCCAGACCAAAATGTGGTAGGGGTCCAGAGTTACCTTTGTTTACTGCCTCTAACTATTTGAAAACTATAAACCCTTCTTTTTATTCTACTAATTGATGCCTTTAACCTAAGTGTGTGCATACATACATGTGCACACACACACAGATATGCACACACATGTGTGTGAAATTAGATCCTTTACTTAAGAGCAAGATTAAAATAGTATATATTGACTGTCTATTATAAAAGGTGAAGAAGTTGATTTTTTTTCTAGTGATCCATCAGTCACCCATTTCCTCGTTTTTGTTAGTAACATTTCAGAATTTAATCAAGTATTTTTATGTTAGATGTTTTTACATAGTTTCTCATTAACAATTCTTTTTTTTAGTTCATTGTGTTTCAACTCACATTTATTTTGATTTTAATACTCATGTCTATGTTTAACTGATTTTGGTGTATAACAAATCAGTTCTTTTAAAATACAATTTCCTCCGATCTTGTGGGAGTTTTTTACTTTTTTTAACTAAAAAATTTTTTCCTTATTTCCCCACCTCCCCAAGCCTCTAGAAAAGAATCAGAGCCAGTATAATTTCTGAATCTTTGTGCATCAGGGAACATCTTTCTGTAGCCTCACAAATGAAAAACAACTTTTATCAGGGTATGATTTTGGAGTCACAGCATATTTCCCTCAAAAATTTTGTTCCGGGGCTTCCCTGGTGGCGCAGTAGTTCAGAGTCCGCCTGCCGATGCAGGGAACACGGGTTCGTGCCCCGGTCCGGGAAGATCCCACATGCCGCGGAGTGGCTGGGCCCGTGAGCCATGGCCGCTGAGCCTGCGCGTCCAGAGCCTGTGCTCCGCAACGGGAGAGGCCATAACAGTGAGAGGCCCGCATACTGCAAAAAAAAAAAAAAAAAAAAATTTGTTCCAATGATTTTTGGCATTTAAATTTGGGCAATAGAAAATATGGTTAGCATTGTTTCTTTTTCTTTATGGATAGCCTTTTTTTCCAGCCTAGATGTTTATCTGAGTATTTCTACATCAATAATATTTAATAACATTATCAGGAGATTTGTTCTAATTTTAAATTGTACATGGAGAGCTCTTCACATTTTGTTCATTTTGGGGTTTTATTCTGCCAAAAAGCTGTTTTTACATTGTACCCTTTATTATTGCATCTATTTTGTTTATTCTGTTCTCTTCTTTAGTAACAGCAATTATCTTTTATATGTCTGTTTTTTCCTCTGAAAATGTCGTTTTGGTGCCTTCACACGTGAACACACATGAGCAGATGATAGATTCCAAGGAAAAAGAAGTCTCATTGTTCTCATTCCCTTAAATGTTCACTACAAGCTTCTCAAATTAATTCTCCACAAGTTTCTGCCTGTTGCTTATTCTCATTACAGATTCCAATGTCCATTCAAATTCTGCTCTTCCATTTTGGTTTCCTTACCATCGTTCCTTGCCTCACTCAGCAAATTTTCCTCTAGTTGCTTCTTCACTTGATGCATATTTTGGAAAAGCTGTCCTCTTATTGTTTAATCTTTCACTTTCTTTATTCTTCCATGTTTTCTTGAATTTCATGCCATCTAAAATGCATTTCTGTTTTCCACTGTGTAGGTTATAGAAAAAAATCAAATGGGCTTAAACAATAAGTTAATGTGTTATCTTACAGAACAGGAAGTCAGGAGTTAGAGGAGGTTCCATTGATTGGTTGAATGAGATGCCCAAGAATGTCATTAAAGCCCCCCGTCCTTTCAAGCTCTCCACTTTGCCATCTCATGTTGGCATTGCCCTTAGCCTGGATCCTTTCTTGGATGCGAGATTGCTTTAGCAGTTCCAAGCATCAAACCCACACGTGGTAATGTCCAATAGGAGACAGAAGCCCCTGGAATATCCTTCTTAGAAGTAAGGAAATCTTTCTTAGAAGAAAATAGAACTCCCCTAGTAGACCTTCCCTCCTAGCTCATTGAAAAGTTTTGAAAATTGGCAAAGATGATAGGAACATCTGATTGGCTTAAACAAATCAGGATTTTCCCCTACGTCTTGGAATAGGGTCATCCTTCTCTGAGTCACATGGGGAATGTGTGGGCACGCAGACTCGTTTGGGGGTTCTGCCAGAAAGGAAGAAGGTGAGGGATGGCTGTTGGGTAAACAGTCAACACTGACTACTTTTCTTTTGAAAATTTTATTTTTATCAGCATCCAGAGTGTCATTTTTCTTATTTTTCACATCGCAGATTTTTCTGAGACGCCGTGTTGTTTTGTTTCTGTTTTCCTTAACTTCAAAGAAGGAGAGGTCTCTAGGGACTGGTGTTTGCCAATAAACAGAGAAGGCAGATTCTTGTCGTTGCTTTCGCTGTTCAACTGATTGGAATCCTTTTCTTGTGACTTAAGCAGGAGAAGTAACGGAGGTTCACAGTCCCCATCCCTATGTGATGTATCTTCCACCATCCTTCCAAGTCATGTGAGAGCTGTGGAAGAAGGAATTCACACTCTCTCCACAAAGAGAAAGATTGATTTCTTTATCAGGAGGAGCAAATGAATCCAGAAGCACTTTCCTATGACTGTTCCCATCTCAGATTTTTTCTAATACTGAATCTGAGTGCTGGGGTACAAAGGTGTTTATCCACCCTCTTTTGTCTTAGCCAGTGAAAGGGACCGAGGAAGAGACAGGGCTTGGAGATGCCCGATGCCCGTATTTGCTTGCTAGAGCCTTTGATTCTCTGAGCCCAGGAAAGAAAATGGGAAAAGATGAAGCATCTCTTTTTTGTCCTTTGAGCCAGTGTTACCTTAAGTAACGAAGTATAACCGTGTCAATTGTCAATTGTATAATGTCCATTTCAGTTCCGTAGAATGTGGCACAGTGGAATGGCATTCTACTTAACTATTATTAGTTTTACAAGTTCAGCCCTATGGAGTTGGTCAGATTTAAGACAGGGAGAAAAGGTAATTCCTATATAGATATGCACTATTCAACATTCCTGAGGGGATATGCGATGGGGGTATATGAATCTACTCTTTCTCGAAGGTCACAAGTCTGTATACACCTAATCGTAGTTTAAGTCAAAGCTAGCGTATCACGCCCATGATTTTCTATTTCACCGTCATTTTTAATGAGATAAAGTAAAGCAATGGTTGAAAATTGATTTAAAGAGAAACTTTGAAGACATGACTATATAGATACGCACTGTTCAGTGCAGTAGCCACCGGTCACAGGTGGCTATTTATATTTAAATTAATTGAAGTTGGGTTAAAGTAAAAATTCAGTTCCTCAGTCCCACTAGCCACATTTCAAGTGCTTGACAGTCATAGGTGACTAGTGGCTACCATATTGAATGTGCAGATACAGAGCACTTCCATCATCATATGAAGTTCTGTTGGGCAGTGCTGGGCTAGAGCTGTCTTACACTAGATCAGAGTCTTTTCGAGTTCACTCTAGCTCGAAGTCAGCTCTCTTTAGAACTTGATTTGGCACTGGATGTATACCCGCCCTGTCTAATACTATAGCCACTTAACCATATGTGGTGTTAAGCACTGGAAATATGGCTGGTCTGAGTTGAAATGCTTTATAAGATACACATTGGATTTCAAAGCCTGAGTATGAATAAAGAACGTCAAATATATCATTAATATTTATACCAACTCTCTGTTGAAATATCATTTCGATGTATTGGGTTAAACAAAATTTCTTATTGCAATTAATTTCACTTGTTCCTTTTTACCTTATTTAACGTTGCTATAAGAAAATTTTAATTTACATACGTGGTCCATGTTATATTTCCACTGGACCTCTTTACCCTCTGTGTAACTGCAGAATGCTCTCCCTTTCTATGTCTCTTTCTCTAGATCTGTGCTTCCTAGTACAGTAACCATAAGCCACATGTGTACATTTAAATTTAAGTGAATTAAAATTAAGCAAAGTGTAAAATGCAGTTTGCCCATCACATTAGCCGCATTTCACACACTCAGTAGTCACATGTGTTCAGTGGCTACCATATTGCACAGCACAGATGCAGACCATTTCCATCATTGTGGAGAGTTCTATTGGACAGAGCTGGTACAGGTTGTACACAGTGATGGCAAAAACCACAGAAGTGGGGCGTGAATGCCTAAAGCTTGGGCGATGTTTCCATGGTGCCTAACTCTGCAACACGTTATCCTCCCACCTCCTGGAGCCCATCTGTTCCACCTTTGTCAGACATGTTTATGCACGTCTTATCTCCTCTTCTCTCCTGCAAGGGCTGTGGCAGTGTATCTCCCTCTGAACACACTTTCCTCCACCCTCCTGTCTGTACTTATATCTAACACTGTGCTTTGTAGACTATAGGTACTCAGTAAATATTTGTTAACGGGCTGGAGTGGCAGTTCCTAGCAAGTGATTGGACATATGTGGCTGTTGCTAGTGGGAGATCTCTAATGGCTTGGTAGCAGGGGGATAAAAAAGAAAGAGAAGGTCAAAGCCAGGTTCCCAAGGAAGAAGGAAGAGTGACTGGCAGAGAGACAGAAAAGAGGAAATCAGAGGGACGGTGGTGACCTGGCGTCTCATACACGTCACCATAATCCCTCTGCTCGCGCTAGCATCCCTTCACGGGCAGCAACAAGACACATTGCGGGGGAATTCACAGCCTTAGACAACAGCTATAGAAAAGGTGCCAAAGAAATCCAAAATATTATTATGTGATAAATAAACATGTAAGGCCTATAAATGAGCAGTTGAAATGGCATGAAAATTAAGGGTCTGGTGAGGAGAAAAATGAAAAATGTTCTCTCCCGGGGCCAGCTGGTTTGAGTTACATTTTACGAGCAGCACGTGGATTCCAGCACCCTTGTTGAATTAGCAGCAGAATCACACATTAGTTTTAAGGCTCCCTCTCGAAAAGGAACATCATAACGATTTTTAATTGGGGCTGATAAAAATGTAGCATTACTTGTAGGTTCCTGAGAGAAGTGAGTTGTGAAATTGGGTTTTCATTAAACCTAATGATGGAAAATTAAGTATGGTGAGTCTGGTGAAATGGGGTGTGATAAAAGGCATCACTTCTGCATTAGCAGGGGTTAATAGGGAATAGGTGAAGTAAGATACATTGGAAAAGGGAGTCCCACTAGTTGAATTAATAAACCTTGAAACTCCCTTGGTTCCGAGTCTTCATAGCATCATTAGCACCAGCACTGACATTATTACAAATGTTACAGCAATACAAGTTGCTAAATTTCAGACATGTTTGTTTTCCATTTCACTGTTGGTTTTGCTGACACCAAGTTTACAGTCTGTCTAGCAATGTGTTTAGAGGAAAATATCCATATTGGTAGCTATTTGGTTTTGAGAATACTTGGCATCTCACAGAAGTTGTCAGATGCTCTTTCCTAAGGAGCCTATCTCTGCCAGGCAGCTGGTCTCCCAGGCAGCCCAGGTCCCAGGCCCGTGGGTCTCTGAAGATAGCTGTCACCATATATGATAGTGGCTTAGGTGGGAGACACTCACAGAGCTTCAGGCTTTGACTCCGGTTCATCCTGTCCTGGGAATCGTGAAGTGCAGCATCTAGAGAAGCAAACTCAAGTGCTCCTTTTTTCTCCATCCCCATGAGTGATATTCACTGGAAGGAGGCCTCAGATCCATGGCAGCTGGGACGCCTACAAGAAATAGCATGAGTCTTTAATGAGGAGTCTTCTGAAAATCCTTCAGTGGTTTCCCACTGGCTTGAAGATTCTTAAGACATTCACACCTTTCTAGGCTGACCTCACACCGTGTCTCACGGCTTTACCCCCATCATATTTCCACCCTCTACCTCCATTCCATCATATCTTCCTTGCGCTTACCTAGATGTGCTTGGCTTTTCCAGCTTCTCCGCTCATGCTTCCAGTGGTTCTTCTTGTCTGTCTACCCTACTAGACCACCCAGCCTTGAGGGTGAAACCTGTATTCTGTGCATTTCCAGTGTCTACCAGAGTCCCTGGAACAGAGTGGGGTCTCAGTAAATCTAACTCCTGATCACAAGGGTGTGATGGAGAAGGGAAGCTGTGCCTACATTTGCCAGCTCTATGTTTAAGCAACGCCAGTGAAGACGTGTCACCTGTTACCTCAAATCCCAGGAGAAAAGTCAGCAGTATTTTTCTCATGCTTGTCAGAAAACTTGTGCTTACGTCTCACCTGGGCCCTTCTTCCTGGTGCATAAGCCTATATATTCTAGATCCTTCTGTTGGCAATCCTTCCTTACTAGGAAGAGTTTTGCTCATGCTGTCACATAGGAGGAAAGTTCACTTTTACATACAGAGTCAGTGTTTGATGGATTATGGCGACAGAGAGAAACAAGCTGAAAGATACGTGGATTTTGAAAAGACAAGTTGCAGAAAATGAGGAATGTATGCTAGAACTCCCAGGGAACGAGTGTGGCCTAGGCCCCGTGGGGTCTGCCTTGGTCCCTTGCAGTGCCTGAAAACATCTGGGTGAGACGCATCAGATCTGGCATTGCTCATCTTCTGCATGCCACAAACAGGAGGGTCTAGAGCATAGACTGTCCATGTCTTTGGGAGGAGGTTGGGGAGACCAAGCCTGAATGGTTCTGGGTAAGACGAACTGGCCCTGAAAGATTGACAGTGTATGGCTGGCAGGGAGTTCATAGGGTAAGAAAGTGGTTTTACTGGTCTAAGGGGAGCAGAGGAATTCAAATTCCAACCTAAGCAGGCATCAGTTTTGAGGGTGGCCCAACTAGTAGGGAGCAGTTAACACAACTCAGTGTGTCTAAAGATTATTATCAGGCGAGATTATAGATCTTATACCAAGGATAGATGTATGAAGGACATGAGGCGTAGGACCCAGGCCTGGGAGAAGTAGCTGTCAGGACTGAAGGAGGAGGCTCAGGCTTCCCCACCTGCAAGGTAGGTTCAGCATCACTCCTGGATTAAGAGTGTTAAATTCTGGGGAAACTAGACAGTAGGCAGAAGGTGATCATTGTTGCAGAGCCCATAGCTGGAGAGCAGCTGAGAGGGTCAAGGTCTCTGCTATCTACTGCGGGTCCAAGACTGGCTCCAATTCCTCCCAGTGTATGACCCAAAGGAAACAAACTAGTAGAGAAACCAGGTCACACGGGGATGCAGGCAGATGGACCAGAAGCAGACACATGGCTCTGATCTCCAGGGACCTGAGGCTCTCCTCACCTGCAGGCAGGCACCAGAGACGATTCCAGGAAGTCTGCTCCCTCAACAGGAGGGTGCTCCTAGTATCCATCCTGCCTGGCTTCTCACTGGTTCTAGGATTGGCCTGGATTGCCTGAGACCACCCTGACAAGCCTGAAGGAAGGACAGAATCAGGCAGGAGATGACAGCCAACCTGGAACCCTGTCTTTACTCCATCAAGATGCACGCTTCAAGTAGAAACGAACCAAGGGTTATTGTGTCACTGGTTTGTTTGTTGTTTTCCTGTTTAAATCTACCGCCACAGCCACGCCAGAGAAACCGTGTTTCTTTATTCTTTCTGCAGTTCCCTGATCAGCTGAGTCCTGAGTTAGTTCCCTCTGCCCTCCTGAGGTCAACCTAGGGGAGGCACAGAGGACAGAGGACAAAACTCCTATAGGTGATGGTCTGTTCTCCCTCCTTCTTTTTGAAGCAGATGGCAGCCGTGGGGAGCTGTCCCAGCCCACCCTCACGATCCAGACTCACCCCTACCGGGCCTGTGACCCCGTGGAGATGAGCTATCCCCGGGACCAGTTCCAGCCCGCCATCCGGGTGGCTGACCTGCTCCAGCACATCACTCAGATGAAGAGAGGCCAGGGCTACGGGTTCAAGGAGGAATATGAGGTAAGAGACCAGCCTGCGGGAAACTGCCTGATGGGCACAGAGGCTTCATGGGTACTAAAGGTACTCAAAGTGTGGTCCCGGGTTCAGCAGCGTCAACAGCACCTGGGGGCCTGCTGGAAATGCACCATCTCAGGCCCACCCAGACCTACGGCATCAGTTTAGAGTCACACCTGCCTGCAATGGGAAGATACCAATAGAAAGGCTCCAGCCCCCGTCCCACATGTTGTAGAAAAGCCAGCAGATCACCCCTGCCAGTGGTTTTCAGCAGGCCTGCTTGCTCCTGGTCACCTCTTGCCTCATGGTCATGCTTCTGTTGTGTTTTCAACACCCCCAAGTCAATATCGCATCTGGCAACTGCTGTCCTCCCTCTCTCGGTACCTGCTCTGCAACCCCTGCCTTGGACATCCCTTACCTTCCTCCCCAGCGAGTCTCTAATGCCAAGGATTCGTGAGTAGCAGTTGTTACTAAGGTTTAGGGAATCACAGAAGGATTGCAGCCAAGTACAGGAAGTACCTGAATACAAGTCCTCCTGAGGTGAGGTTCTGGTCACCAGACAGGTCTCTATCCACTTCCTTCCCAAAAGTTCCTTTTAGTGTCCTAAAATTTTCTTTTTTTTTCCTCCTCCTTTTTATAGCAGCCAGGAAAAGAACTCCACTCCCTCTACCTTATTATGCAGAACAGTTATAGCTACCTTTATCTCACTCCTTTTGTTTCACTCCTTGCCCTTTAGGCCTCACCTTTTACAAACAAAAGGTAGAAGGAAAAACTCATTAAGATGTTTTCCTGCACTAAAGAGCGCCTGACCCCCAAGAGGGATTTTGCATCCCTCCTGAGCCTGTCGGAATCCAGCTGCGGGCGGCTTTGGAACCAAGCATCTCTTTCTTCTCTTTTCCTTTCCTCTCTCTACCTCTCCTCCATCCTTCCCAAAATATCTTCTGAGCATTTGCTGTGTGCCAGGCTCTGAGTTAGTTGCACTAGGTTTTGTTGTTGTGGTGGTGGTGGTGTTTTTTTTTTTTTTTCTCACATGCATCCTGTGGCCCAGATATGCTAGGTTCAGTTTCACTGTGTGCAGTGAAAATGCATCGACTCAGATGCTACACATTTGGAATTCTTGATACTGCAGACTAAGTTTATCTCTCAGACTGTATTCTGAGAAAGAGCTTACAAAGCAATATTTCAGAAGTTGTGTGAGGTCATGAAATTGTGCTAAATTTGGCGGTAGGGGGTGTCCAGACATCCAGATTCCAGTACAACAAGCTGTGTGGCCTGTCGTTTTGCTACCTGAGTTTTGAAGTTCTTTATCAGTTGAATGAAGAGTTTGGATAGGTGATTACTAAGGGACTGTCTGGTCCTAAAACTTTGAGAGTATAAAACATGGTAGCAAGGAGAAAGGTTTGACGCAGTTATGTGAACAAAAACGTTTATGTCAATGCTCATGAGTAATTACCAGCTCAGGAGAACCAGCAGTTAACTTCTTTTGTTTTGTTTTGTTTTGTTTTTGTTTTAACATCTTTATTGGAGTGTCATTGCTTTACAATGGTGTGTTAGTTTCTGCTGTATTACAAAGTGAATCAGCTATACGTATACATATATCCCCATATACCCTCCCTCTTGCATCTCCCTCCCACCCCTCTAGGTGGTCACAAAGCACAGAGCTGATCTCCCTGTGCTATGAAGCTGCTTCCCACTAGCTACCTATTTTACATTTGGTAGTGTATATAAGTCCATACCACTCTCTCACTTCGTCCCAGCTTACCCTTCCCCCTCCCCATGTCCTCAAGTCCATTCTCTACATCTGTGTCTTTATTCCTGTCCCCAGCAGTTAATTTCAAATACGGTCTAAGTAAAATAGTATTTTTCAGGCTTCCCTGGTGGCGCAGTGGTTGAGAGTCTGCCTGCCAATGCAGGGGACACGGGTTCGTGCCCCAGTCCGGGAAGATCCCACGTGCCGCAGAGCAGCTGGGCCCGTGAGCCATGGCCGCTGAGCCTGTGCGTCCGGAGCCTGTGCTCCGCAACGGGAGAGGCCACAACAGTGAGAGGCCCACGTACCACAAAAAAAAAAAAGAAAAAAAAATAGTATTTTTCATATACTCAATCTATAAATTTTGGGAGGATACTGGGATAAGAATTGCAGGTGACGGTCTCATCACCTCACATCCCTGGGCCTTATTTCCTAGGAGGTTGGTTAAATGATCCTGATCTCAGCAGGCCGTGGGGTCCAGCGGCTGGACCTCGGTCCTTGTCTTCTTTGAAAAAAGAATTCAGCAAAGAGACAGAGATTATGAAGCAGATAAAATGTTTATTAGAAGCGAAGTACGTGTGGAAGTACACACAGGCAGACTCAGAGTGAGTCATGCCCAGTAGGGGGTGTGGCTAAAATTGCTTATGTGGGGGCAGTTTTCCACGTTCCCTCTGGCCAGTCATCTTGCTCGTGCCCATATTTGGCCTGACTCAGGGCCCTGCCCGATGTGCACCCACATCTTTTAGCCAAGATGAATTCTAGCGCGAGGGTTTCTGGGAGGTTGGCGGAACATATTATGGGCTGGAGCCCCCTCTCACCTTTGACCCCTGAGTATCTTTTCTGCACATGTGTGGTCTAGGATGTCTCCTTGACCATAGGAATGAGAAAAATATGCTCGCCTTATCTTTTACTCAAGCAGGGCTCTGCTCCTGTCATTATCTTTATTTCGAAGTGTCTACAGGAGACTGTTTGCAGCTGCTCAGCCTGGGGCCCATCTCTCTCCAGCCTCAATCCCAACCCCTTAAAGTATGGAGGGGGGGGCATGTGTGTGTGCTCACACTCACTTGTGTAGACCTGTGTGGTGAGTGAATGTCAGGAGAAGGTGTGTTGTCTGTAAAGTCGTATTCAATATCATGAAGGTTTAATAAGTTATTAGTCATAATATTTAATTTGTTTTAAAGTTTCAAATAGCATTAAGGGACATGTGTGGCTTATCAGAAAGGGGGCCAAGTAGTCAAAGCCCTGAGAAACACTGTTCTAGGAACTTGCGATCTAAGATTTGAAAACAGAAATACAAATACATTTGACGACTTTGGTGCATTTCCTTCCAGAATGATATCTTTTAAAGGTATCCATACTTATGTGGTGGGATTTGGATTGATTTTTTTTTTCTTTTTTTTTTTGGTGCCTTTTTACATTTTCCAAATTTTCTAGCATGGAAATGAACTGCTTTTATAATGAGAGAGAAAACAATAAATGTTGTCCCATCATTTGCACTTCAACCATAAATACCATTAAGTAGACTAGACTTGCCCTCAGTTAGTTCAAGTTATATTGATCAGTTAGCTTGAATGCTTAGCTTCTAGTTAACAGCATTTCCTGATTAACTAGAGGTTAATTGGAAGACATTACTTCATAGGTGTCTTTCCACACTGTCTTTCCACTTCCTTAGACTATAGCTGGATATTGCTTTGATCATCAAGCCTCCTGTGATGTCTGGAATCTACATACTGAACAAAGAATCACAAGTCTACTTGAAGACTGTTTCCTATTGTAGATATATGATTCCTGGGTCTTCAATCCTACCATCAAACCCACACGCCATGTGCTCCGTTGCCTGTCACTCGCCTACCCTGATCATTTTTTTCATACAAATTAGTGGGTTTGACAAGTTGACATATAAGGGACCTCTCAGCTATAGCAAGCTGTGTCTTCTAAAATTCACTTAAGTTGTACAATCACTTACAAATTTGCTCATTAAATATTTACTGAGTAGTTACTATTTCTAAGAACTGTTCGAGGTATTTGGGATACAACAGAGAGCAAAAATGGACAAAGATACATGCCCTTGTGAAGCTTGTGTTCTAGCAGAGGAAACCCAAGATAAACAATAGACTTAAAAATAAGGAAGTTATTTTACAATAACTTACCTAATGTAATATGTTAGTAAATAATATAGTATGTTAGACAGTGAAAAACACTGTTTGCTGTATTACAAGCTACCCCAGATCTTAGTGACGTAGAACAGCCAGTTTATCGTGCTCACTGATTCTGTGGGTCAGGCATTTGGACAGGGTACAACAGGGATAGTCTTTCTCTCTTCTATGATGTCTAAAGCCTTGACTGGGAATGCTCTAAGGCTTGGGACTGAAGATCTGAAAGTGTCTTCACTCAGATAGCTAACAGCTGGGATCTCAGCTGGGATTGCCAGCTGGAACACCTACACTCAGCCTCTTCCGGTGGCCTGGGCTTCCACACAGCATGGTTGCCTCGGGATCGCTGAACTTCTTACATGGTGGCGCAGAGCTCTGCTGGTGAGCCCGCTAGCTAACAAGGTGGAAAGTGCGTCACCCCTTGTTACCTACAGTTGGACGCCACACAGCATCACTCCAACCACCTTATATTGGTTATACGCAAACAATAACTGCCTACATTCTGGGGGAGGGGAATTAGACTCCATCTCTTGATGAAGGGAGGTGTAGCTGCAAGATTCTAAGAGAGAATACGGAACAGGAGTAGTGGAAAATATAATCTGTGGATAATACAGTCTTCCACAAGTAAGTACCATGGGAAATGAAAGAGAAGCGCAAGGAAGGGAGATGGTATATTCCAGAGACATGAGGTGAAGGAGTTCCAGTATTAAACAGGCTGAAAGGGCAGTCTTTCATTAGAATATGAGATTTGAGCAGAGACATGCTGGAAAGTATCTGGAGGAAAAGAGTCAAGATCAAGGGAGTAATATATCTGGCATGTACAAGGAGGTCAAGTGTGGTGTGAGTCCAGTGAACAAGAAAGAAAAGTAATAGAAGGTGCAATTGGAGAAATAAAGGGGGCCTGATCATATAGTGCCTTATAAGTCATTATAGGGACTTTGGCTTTTACTCTGAATGAAATGAAAAGCCACTGCAGCGTTTTGAGAAGACAAGTGATAATTTTCTGACATTATTTTGAAAGATTGATTCTTGCTGCTCTGTGGAGAATAGACAGAGGGAGGAAAGGGTAAAAGCAGGGAAACCAGTTGCGAGCCCACTGCAGTGACCCAGCAGAGAGACAGTGCTGACTCACCCGGGATGTGGCAGCGGCGGTGGAGAGAGGTGGCTGGATTCTGAATGTATTTTAAAGATAGAGCCAACAGGATTTTCTAACACATTACATGTGGCCTGGGAGAGAAAGAGAGGAATCAAGGGTGACTTCAAGGCTATTACCCAAGCCACTGGAAGGATGGAGTTGCCACCGGTGGAGATGGGAAGGCTGCAGGTGGAACAGACTTGGGGATAAGGAAGGAATGGGGAGTTTGATTTTGAACTAAGATGGCTATTAGATATCTCAGTGGAGATGGAAAGTAGGTAGCTGGATATATGAGTCTGGAATTTGGGAAAGAAGCCTGGACTGGGGAGAAAACTTTGGGAGCCATTGGCACATAGATGACATTAAAAACACAGAATTTCAACTGTGAGATGTCAGAGCACTTTTCATAGACCAGGCATTGTACTGGACTCTAGAAACTGAGGAGACAAGATGGAGTCCTTGTCTTCTGGGGAGCTTAGAGCTTATTCTTCGAGATGCGCATATAAACTATTTCACTGTTTGGCAAAATGTCACAGTAGGGGTATCCCCAGAGTGCTATCAGAGCCCTTGGAGGTGGGATGCATTAAGCCTAGCCTGAGGATGGATAGCCAGTGGCTTTCTGGAAGACATAAAGCCTAAGCCAAAGCTTGAGAAATAGGAGGGAGCAAAGAAGGAGATGGGGCTGAAATTGTTAGTAGGGGCAGGCATGGGGTGTGGGCAAGGGGATTTGGATTTTATTCCAGGAGCAATGGGAAGCCATTGAAGGGAGCAGGATTTTTTTAAGCTGGATTTGCTTTTATTTTATTTTTTTAACATCTTTATTGGAGTATAATTGCTTTACAGTGGTGTGTTAGTTTCTGCTTTATAACAAAGTGAATCAGGTATACATATACATATGTTCCCATATCTCCTCCCTCTTGCGTCTCCCTCCCTCCCACCCTCCCTATCCCACCCCTCTAGGTGGTCACAAAGCACCGAGCTGGTCTCCCTGTGCTATGCGGCTGCTTCCCACTAGCTATCTGTTTTACGTTTGGTAGTGTATATATGTCCATGCCACTCTCTCACTTTGTCACAGCTTACCCTTCCCCCTCCCCACATCCTCAAGTCCATTCTCTAGTAGGTCTGCGTCTTTATTCACGTCTTGCCCCTAGGTTCTTTATGACCTTTTTTTTCAGATTCCATATATATGTGTTAGCATACAGTATTTGTTTTTCTCTTTCTGACTTACTTCACTCTATATGACAGACTCTAGGTCTATCCACCTCACTACAAATAACTCAATTTCATTTCTTTTTATGGCTGAGTAATATTCCATTGTATATATGTGCCACATCTTCTTTATCCATTCATCTGTTGTTGGACACTTAGGTTGCTTCCATGTCCTGGCTATTGTAAATAGAGCTGCAATGAACATTTTGGTACATGACTCTTTTTGAATTATGGTTTTCTCAGGGTATATGCCCAGTAGGATAATCAAGACAGTATGGTACTGGCACAAAAACAGAAATATTGATCAATGGAACAGGATAGAAAGCCCAGAGATAAACCCACACACATATGGTCACCTTATCTTTGGTAAGGGAGGCAAGAATATACAGTGGAGAAAGGACAGCCTCTTCAATAAGTGGTGCTGGGAAAACTGGACAGCTACATGTAAAAGAATGAAATTAGAACACTCCCTAACACCATACGCAAAAATAAACTCAAAATGGATTAAAGACCTAAATGTAAGGCCAGACACTATCAAACTCTCAGAGGAAAACATAGGCAGAACACTCCGTGACATAAATCACAGCAAGATCCTTTTTGACCCATCTCCTAGAGAAATGGAAATAAAAACAAAAATAAACAAATGGGACCTAATGAAACTTAAAAGCTTTTGCACAGCAAAGGAAACCATAAACAAGACCAAAAGACAACCCTCAGAATGGGAGAAAATATTTGCAAATGAAGCAACTGACAAAGGAGTAATCTCCAAAATTTACGAGCAGCTCGTGCAGCTCAATAACAAAAAAACAAACAACCCAATCCAAAAATGGGCAGAAGACCTAAATAGCATTTCTCCAAAGAAGATATACAGATTGTCAACAGACACATGAAAGAATGCTCAACATCATTAATCATTAGAGAAATGCAAATCAAAACTACAATGAGATACCATCTCACACCAGTCAGAATGGCCATCAGCAAAAAATCTAGAAACAATAATGTTGGAGAGGGTGTGGAGAAAAGGGAACCCTCTTGCACTGTTGGTGGGAATGTAAATTGATACAGCCACTTTGGATTCGCCTTTTAGATGCAACTATTTGTCGTAGATCAGAACAGGGAGATCAGAGGCAGGTAGGGGGCTGGGACAGTAATTCAAGGAAAATATGGGTTTGCCTGAACCTGGAGACTGTGCCCCGAGCCTAGACAAGCCCACACAC
Organism: Orcinus orca; assembly: GCF_937001465.1. NCBI lineage: Eukaryota > Metazoa > Chordata > Mammalia > Artiodactyla > Delphinidae > Orcinus > Orcinus orca. The sequence goes on from NC_064574.1 coordinate 18,573,979, forward strand.
ATTCTTTCATGTCGAGCCATAAAATCAGCTTGCTCTCTTTAGTGTGTAAACTTGAACCTCTCAATGCATATATTTTAAGTTCGGTGACTTGAAATAATGAATGAATGGTCCTGAATTGAGAGTCAAAATGCCTAGATTTAAGCCCTGTCTCTTTCATTAACTATCTGGGTGACCTTGAGCCAGTTACTCCCCCTCTCTGGGCCTCCATTTTCATATTTATGCAATGGGCATGAAGACATTGGTCAGAGTGATCCAAAGAGTGCTTCTGTCCATGATACATTGGGAGTCTCAGTGGGAACCAATTGTCCAGGCCAGCCGGATCTCCCATCCCACCTGTAGCTCCACTGGACCCCACTCTCTGGGGCTACCACCCCCGTAGTTATGTCTCAAGTCCTAGCCACCGTGATTGACCAGGGACCTTGGGTTCCTAAGAACTCAAGGAGGCCTGAGGCAAATTAACTGCACTTCCCGTGCAGATCTGAGTCTTAGAGGCTTTCAATCTTGACTGCACATTAGAATAACCCAGGGAAGTTTTAAAAACACCAACACCCGGGCCATCCTTCAGACCAATTAAATCAGAATCTCTGGAAGTGGGATCCAGGGATCAGTATTTCTTAAGCTCTCCAGAGGACTCTAATGTACTTTCAAGGTTGAGACGCTGGTCTGAGGAGGCCCGTGGAGTCCCCTGCACGTGCCCTGCTTGTGTCCACAGACCCTTCCCCTCACCTGCTGTACTTGCTCCCGGTCACATCCGATGCCCATGGAGGCATGTGAGGACCCCACAAATCTGCCCTGCTATTGGACCACAGTCACATTAGAGTCAAGGGGCTTCTTCACGTGATCCTGGACTGCAGAGTCTTCCCTCCTCCCCCTCCTACCTCCCCCAGCCCAAAGTTGGGGGCACCTTCCCCAGTTACAAACCAAAAATCCTAAGCATGCCATCAAATGCTAACAGATGTTGGCTGGAGAGTGGGATTGTCTGTGAGTCCTAGAACGCCAGACACTGTCGTGGTCAGATGAGTATCAAGTTTGGGAAGGATGTGGGGCAATAGGGTGAGGTGACTTTGTGATGGAGAGAAGGAAGAGAAGCATGTTAATCCAGTCCAATCCAGGCAGCCTGTCATCATAATGAATAGAACAAGCCCAGTAGGGAAACCAGAAGGTATTGGTTACTACAGCTCCATTAAGATTATTTAAGGCAACAAGGACCAGCTGTGAGGAATGTGATGCAGCCTAATGAAGAGCAAACATTTGTTCATTTTCCAGCTCTGGGCAGATACGCCATGTGCATGGCTTGTGTGGGGTGAGACCAGTGTTGCCATCTTTCTCTTAGTCGTCTAAGTGATGGTGGGCAGGCAGCCTCCCGATGGAGTGTAACCAAGGAGATGGATGCTTCGGGTCTCCCCAGGTGCCCTCTTCTCTGCTCAGAGCCACCTGAGCAGAGACAGAGTGGACCTCCTGCTTCTCCCACCATTTTTTTCTCTCCTCAGTTGGTAAAAGAGTCCCAGAACATGCCACTGCAGGTGATCTCTGAGAGATTCTGGCCCAGCTGCTCAATTTGCAAATGAGTGATTCTTGGGTAGGGGCATGGGGAATTAGTGGCAGAAGCCCAAATCGTGAAAGGGAAAACCATGGTTGTTCTCCAACTCTGGAAACTCATAATGACCAAAATAGAAAGACTTGACTCTGCCTGCTCATTTCATTCCACTCACCGTGGATTAAAATAAGGAGAAACTGGGCCTTTTCCAGAGGTGGCCAAAAGACATCAGGAACCATGTGGTTTCAGACTTGGAAGTTTTCCTAGCAAGAAAGAGCTCATGTACAAGAGACTATTAACTGAGTCCTTTCCTTTGAGTTTATTTTTATTTTTCCACTTAGTATTCTGTTTGTAACCCAGCAAACAATATTTTCTGTTGAATTGGAATCCTCCCCAACCAAGTGAGCAATTTTCAGGTGGTACCATAGAAAAGCGTCTCAAGTGAGAGTTAAGACGTGGTTCTCAATCTGCTACTGATATGCTGGCTGGACTTGGACAAGACTCTTCCATCTCTGGGTCCATGTTTCATCTTCTGTGACATGTTTGACTACATAGCATGGACTCCTGAAGGCTGATAATATATGCTGGTACTTCATTTGGCCAGAAACACTTACTGAGTACCTTACACTGTGTAGTTTACTGGAGATAGTTAGGAAGATACAGAAAGAAAATAAAGACCCTACTTTGAAGGAAGCTCAGGGTCTTACCACACCACGTAATCACATGACGGAACTCTAGTTAACATGCTTTGTGGACCCATGAGAAAGGGCGGTCCAGGGTGAATGCAGGGTTTTGTCGTTTATTTTTGCTTTTTGTCAGTGATTACTGCCAGCATCAATCAGAAGCTTTCTAAAAGATGAAGCACTGAGCTGAAGAAAAGTAGAAGGCTGGGTAGAGGAAGAGCATGTGTGACAGAGTGAAACAGAAGTGTAGGGGCTCAGAAACGTAAAAGAGTTGAAATGTTGCAAGCCAGCTCTTAGACAGGAAACAAAGATGCCTGTCTATGAAAAAGAAAAATCAATATGAAACTAGTTGGGGAGACAAATAGGAAGTTTTCACAGTTTTCCTGAACAGAATGAACAAGGTAAATCATGGCCTTTGACCATCTACCCCTTAACTCTAGCTGACTTCAAGTTTAGGGGAGAGCTGTTGACCCAGAGGCACCCTCCCAGAAACTCATGCATGCAGATGGAGAAAATGTGTGGACAGGATCAGAAGTCTGTAGCCTGGAATGGGAGGCAGGGGTGCCCCAGGTCATAGGCTCAGAGATGGGAGGAATAGATGTACCCTAGTATGAGCTTTCCCATCAAACTATAGGCCTCTTGGAAGTAGGGCCAGCGTCTTCCTCATCTCTCATGCTTCTCTGAAGCATGTGGAAAATAGTATACTAAATATTAATTTAATTGATTTGCAGAGTACTGGTGAAAAACTTTATGGTTAAGAATAGTCCCATCAGTGAAGTGAGAGAGTGGCATGGACATATATACACTACCAAATGTAAAATAGATAGCTAGTAGGAAGCAGCCACATAGCACAGGGAGATCAGCTTGGTGCTTTGTGACCACCTAGAGGGGTGGGATAGGGAGGGTGGGAGGGAGATGCAAGAGGGAGGGGATATGGGAATATATGTATACGTATAGCTGATTCACTTTGTGATACAGCAGAAACTAACACACCATTGTAAAGCAATTATACTCCAACAAAGATGGTAAAAAAAATAATAATAAAATAAAATAAAAAGAATAGTCCCATCCATTCTAAATGTAATAGTTTGCATCTACCAACCCTAACCTCCAAGTCCATCCCTCTCCCTCCGCCCTCCCCCTTGGCAACCACAAGTGTGTTCTGTAGGTCTATGAGTCTGTTCCTGTTTGGTAGATAGGTTCATTTGTGCCGTATTTTAGACTCAGAGTCACTTTGCTGTACCACAGAGATTGGCACAATTTGTATATCAACTGTACTTCAGTTTAAAAAACTGAAAACAGAAATTTAAAAGGCAGTATTTCTTAAAGAAAGACACTGGCACAGAAAGACCCTCACGTCGTGGGCTGTCTCTGTAGGTGCATAGAGTGTCTTCAGAGTGAGTCTTCCCCAGGAATTTGCTGTTTCCAATCACCTTCCTGCCTAAGACAGTGGTTCTTAAACTGTGTTATGTGTCAGGACCACCTGGAGTTAGTAAAGAACATTGAGATGCAGGCTCATGGATGCAGGACAGGGCCCAGGCCTCTGCATTCTACCAAATTCTCTAGAAAATCTGGAACCCTACCAAAGTTTGAGAACAGCTGACCTAAACTTTGTCATTTAAAAGAGATCTTGTAGCTTTCAGTGGGGCCTTTTAAAGGGTGCTTTGTGACTCTAGATGCAGATAGATACTCAACTATTCTGCTCGTTCCAAACTCCTGTCACAGACAAATACCCCCATCTTGCCGCCCTCCGATTTTTGACTCAGCGTCCCCAGAACTCATAAATTACCGTCTACTTAGTGGCATGGCACACAATATTTGCTCTCCTAATGCCACTCTGAGGAGATGTCATTAGTCATCCTCTCCTGCCTTCTCTGTCCACGTTTATAATCCCTAAGGCGTGTGCTTTTCAGCAGAGAAGCAGGCATTTGTTGAAAGCGTGGTCTCTGCCAGGGCCACCGCTGACTCATACAGCACCTTAGAGTGAAATAGCAAAAGGTACACCTGTCTCAAGATACTTGGCTTTATCACCGTGCAGAAGATGTTCATAATATATACAGAAATCTGTCATGCCTACCAGAGGAATGGTGCTCCCTTCGATTTGGTGCTCTTGTGTTGTGCACAGCCTGTACAGCCATCCATGGTAACCTTTGCCATCCACCAACTAGCCATGGCCTTCAGTAAACATGGGTATTTACTGAGCTCATGGACCTCAGTTGAGACCAGACCTTAGGCTTCCAACCGCCCATAAAACTCCTTCTCACTCCCTTAATACTGTGTCTTACCTGTGACCAGGTTGTCCCAGTTTTCCCAGGATCGTCCCAGTTTTAAATGATAGTTCTACATCCCAGGAACCCCTTTGGTCTGAGGCAAACCAAGGAGCCCCCGCTTTTGTCTTGTGACAATAATCTGGATGTTTCTGCTCAATAGGAGGCAGAGAATGAATTCTGGGGGTGAAACAAGGGGGCTGGATAGCATATCCTTGGGATGGAAGAGTCTGAACACCTGCCATGTGCCAGGCATTGGGTTAGGTGCCTACAGGCATTATCTCAGGTAATCACTAATCATCACAAAACTCCGTGGGGTGTATTTTTTTCATTTTTAAATTTATATGCTGCAAAATTTATTTGGGGGTCGCAGGGTATACAATTCTATGAGTTTTAACATGCATGGAGTCACATAAACACCAAACCAATCAGGGTACATAAGAGTTCCATTGGCAAAAGAATTCCCCATGCCGCCCCTGTGTAGTCAGATCCTTCCCCCACACCTAGCCTGAAGGGTGTATTATTAATTTTCAAAAAAGTTAATTGAGACTTGGAGTGGTAAAATGATGTGCAGTAAAAATATCCAAACACTGTAGTCTGTCTCCCTTTTGCAAAGCCCTGCCTTTTCCCTCTCAAATGCACGGCAAGAGATGTTTCTTGACGAGACAGATGTGTGAAAGACCCAGGTAAAATGGCTCCTCCTTTGTGAAGACTCTCTGGGATCTTCCCTGCATCAGGAGAGTGCAGTGGTGGGTGGGGTCACGGAGAAACCCTGGCAGCCCAGACTGATCATGGAGGAAGCCCTGTGCCCTGAAGCATCAGCCAGGAACTGCCTGGTCAGCATTCCCTGGGCCTGGTTTTGCTACACCCCAGGGCATATCATATCCAATTAATTATCTCCAGGGATACAGTCAGGCCAAAGGGAGTGAGGAGGGCCTCATAGCTGGCAGAATCCGCTGAGGTTAGTGGGTGAACAGGTAAAGGAAATGGAGCAGGATACTCTCAGCCATGGATTGGAGGTGAGCTCCTCTTGGAGACTCTGTGTTCTGATGTCTCGCTATCTGGGGCCTAACTCAAGGAGGCTTAGGTACAGAGAAGAGTGTCCAAAGAAGGGTGGCAAGCTTCAGAAAGGACTTTCTCATCTCAGTAGGGCCAAACCAACAGGTAGGAAGAGGAGTCAGCCAAGCAGACATCAGGGCCAATTCTCAGTTCTAACAAGAAATTGAAGTATTAAGGGGGGAAACCGGGCTAGGTTGCGGAGTCCTGTGACTTGTGGTCAGGTGGTCTGAGCTCCCCCTGGCTCCAGGACCTCAGCTCCTTGACCGAGAGAGACGGTGGGTGGCTGGGTAGGTGGAATGCCTACCGACCATAAGAAGAGTTGGTCTGGGACAGGCACCAGATGATAATCTTATCCTAAAGTCTATGAAGCCTGTCAAGAAGGATACAGGGAGGGTTTAAGAGAGTCACGATGCTGGTACTGGCTTCGCCTCCTCATTTTTAAAAATGTCCAAAGCATCCCCATTGACTTAAAATAAAACTCTCATTCTTGGCCGTGGTCCACAAGACCTCAGCTGAGCACCACACCTTCCCCATCCACATGATGTGTCACTTATATTCTCTCAGCTCTGTAGAGCCTCCCTTCAAGTTCTAGAACACACCAAACTCATTCCATCTCAGGGCCTCCACACCCATTGTCATCCTGGAACATTCTTCCCCCAGCTCTTGCCATATAGCTGGCTTCTGCTCATCATCTATTTTTCAGCTCAGATGTGTCAACAGGAGACCAGTAGAAATACACCTGGAGTTGAATAAGCTGGATTTAGGAACTGTGGGAAATCTCAGGAAGAGGGTGTCAGAAAGGGCTCATAGGATGTGAGCTGTGTTAGGTGATTTGAGGCTTTGTTCTAGATTAGACACCAATAGGAAGTGGTAGGGTTGGGTACCTTAATAAATCTTAACTATTAGAAGGGGGAACAGGCTCGGGGCTACAGCTGAAATTGGCAAAGGAGCAGCATCACACATGAGCCAGGATAGAGGGTGGGTTGTTGTTGGTTTTTTTTGGCTTGGGCAACATTCCTGTTTGTGTTTGGATATGACTACAGAGTGGTCTAGTTTTAGCCTTGTTCCATCCTGGTCTCAGAGGAGCTTTGTCTGGTGTTGGCATTCTGTGAAATTGTTTAAGTTCAACAGGAAAACACCAAGGTCCAGCTGGCAGTGCCAGGCCAGCTCCTGGAAGTCAGGGGCTGCTCTTTTCCTCCTCAAATGCCACCTTTTCGAAGAGTTCTGCCCAAGCCACCCTACCTAAAGCGGTGCCTTTTCCAGTCACTGTCTCTCCCAGGACTTTGTTGCCTTTGTAGCACTTGTTTTAAACAATAATTACCTTGTTTATTGTTTGCATCTTCCCACAACTAGGACAGAAAGTCCATGAGATCTTGTCTGCCGTGTTCATTGCTATTATTTCTAGGACCTAGCGTAGTCCTAGTGCCCAGGTGGTCATTGGAAATGGAAGGAAGGAGAGAAAGAAGAAGGGACACAGGGAAGAAGGGCTCACTTAATACGCATTCTTGGGTGAGTCATTTCTTGTTTTCAGACCTCACTTTGCTGATCTGTAAAGTGAAGCAATAACATTCTCAATAGATCCTTTCAGATCTGCCTTTTGAGGATTCTGTGAATACCACAGCTCAGACCTCCAGAGATGCAGACATCCCCCAATACACCTTTTAGGACTCAAAAAAAAAAAAAAAGAAAGAAAAATGACTGCCTTAGAAAAGCAAAAGCAACACTGTGGAAGAGTTGGAAACATTTCCACACTAAGAGAAGAGTGTAAAAATAGAGCTTAGCACTCTAAGGAGAAGAGAATGAGAAAAGCAAAACGGAGGTTGATAATGGATGAATATAATGAGATGGCAGTTCTGGTTTCAGAAGAATGTGATTAGCCCTAATGACTGCCACCATTCCCTGGTCAATCTACTGCAACTAGCCACTAATGCAAAAATAATCCCCCTCAGCTGGCTCACTTTGAAGACGGAGATGAGACTCCCCCTCATATTTTTTTCCTTCCTGAGATTATCCCCTATTAGGTTGCAGCTCCCTAAAAATGGAAATGGATGTGTGATCAAAGTCTGCAAACTAAAGGGTCATTACCACTCACTCCTGGGCGGCTGCCTGAGGTGTTGCCTCTCAGCCTTTGTCAACATCATCACGGCCCCTGGGCCAACACATTCTCCTTCATCCCCCACCAGGGGGACACAGGCTCCCAAGACTGTGCCAGGAGCCTGCATGGTCTCCCACGGAGACATGCCACTCATCACAACTATCTAGGATTTTTCAAAGGATATCTTCGCACTGGGTTTATCCTGAAGAGCATGGATGTTGAAAGGACTCCCAAACTGTGCCATTTCAGGACTCTGAGGGTGGGCAGGGATGTTCATTAAACTTCTGCAGTACCGTGGTGCAGAGGGTGCATACGTACTCTGTTGGGCCCCGTGGATCAGGGCAAAGTGAAGTACGCGGAGGCAGAGTAAACAAAGAAATGCCCAGAGGGTCTGTCCAAACGTGAGGCAGGAAGCTTTATGGTGTAGTGAGCTCTCCATCACCAAGGGCATCCAAGTTTGATGGTATCCAATTAACAGATGTTAGGGATCAGCTTACCAGCTGCCTGGAAGGCCATTGTGGAAGGGAGCACAAACAAATTATTTTCAAGGCCACTTACACCTCTGAGAGTCCAGGATCTTTGCCTCTGTATGCACAGAAGCCATCTCACTATTTTTTTTTCCATCTATCCATCCGTTCGTTTATTCAAAAGGGGTGATTCAAGCACATATGAAATACAAAGCCAGTATTGGGTTATGAAGATACAGACATAAATAAGATGCTACCCTTTACCTGGAGTAGCCCATCACCAGGTTGGAAGACAAGACATTCAAATTATCAGATGTAAAGGAGTCCAGCTAATAAAAGAAGTGACTGACTAGCTGGGGATGCAGTGGGATGGTGGGAAAGTAAGCAAGGAAGGTTTCACAAAATAGAAGATGTTTGAACTGGGTTTTGAAGGATATGTAGGAGTTTACCAGCCAGACTCAGGTGGAAGAGAATTTCAGGCAGAGGGAACACTGTGTATATAGTCAGTCTCAGAAGTCTGTAACACCTGAAATTGTCTCTGGCATTGTGTTTAGTTGCTAATCACTGAAAGATTGTTTTAAGGGTAAGAAATGAGGCTGGAGGGGCATATGGGGTGAAATCATTAAGGACCTTGTACTAAAGAGTTTGGAATGTATACTGAAATGACAATGGCAAGGGGAGTAACTGGGTCCTATTCACATATTAGAAAGATCTCTCTGATTATACAGGAGAATGGATTGGAGGGGACAAATCCAAAGCAAGAGGAGACCTGTGGCAAAGTATTTCTCCAGGTAAATTCACTATTTGCAAGAATCATGGCTGCACATTAGAATCCCCTGGGGAGCTTTAAATACCACTGGTGCCTGATTAGACTCTGATTTAATGGTCTGGGGTAGGGCCTGGGAGTTCTAAAGCTTCCCCAGACAATTCTAATGTTCAGCCATTACAAAACCTTAATCTAACTGTAACCTGAATCCTGGCACATAATGAGTAGCCAGCAGATTTTTTTTGCCCAAAAAATGAGTATGAAAACATTCAGAGGGTGCTCTTCTCGGTTTCTTAGCACTTTAGGTGGATATTAGATGAATAGTGGCTTTTATTACAGAGGGTTTCAGGTAGAAATCCATCCCCAGAATATCAGTGTAAACATCAAGAAGTCTAATGCCACCACTGAGACAAGCACTCCCCACCCCTGCAGAGAACCCGGAGTATATAGGCCTGGCAAGTTGCCTGAAAGAGCTGGAGCTTCCTGACTCGGTGAGACGATGAGGCCAAGGGCTGGCATCTGGGTTCTAAGAGTTCCACGCCAAAGCACGAGCCATTTGGGGTCTGCAGATGGTCTGCACCGGTGGCAAGAGGGATGCAGGGTGATGGTCAATTATAATGAGTAAATACAGGATGAGGGGGGGAAAGAGGAGAGACAAGCCCTCCATTTGCAGAACGAGCACACTCCTATCTCCGTAGCACTTTTCCACACTCAGATTTGGGGCAGAGCCTAGAACCTGTTTTGCTTCTCCTCCGGGGTGCCAGTCTAAGGGTTTCTGACACACAAAGAACAACATTCTGATCAAGTAATTGCTGGGAAGGCACTCTGTTACCCCAGTCTAAAACCCTGGGCAAAACTAAGTTAGAGAACATGGCTTAGCCTAGGCAAGGACCTCTCACCCCATCTTCATTCAATCTGGTATGGCTAGGTAGCAGAATGGGCACCCATTCTATCTACCCAACCACTGCACAGAGGAGGATCATGGTCGTGCTTTTAGAATAAAGGTCAGCAAACTACAGCCACAGGCTAAATCCAGCCCAACACTTGTTTTTTGTAAATCAATTTTTAGTGGAACACAGACATGCCCATGTGTTTGCATTGTGTCTAGGACTGTGTCCTCTCTACAACGGTGGAGTTGAGTCTGAGTACTTGGAACAGAGACTGGCGTGGCTTACCAAGCCCATGCTGCCTGTTATCTGACCCACTACAGAAAAAGGTTGCCAACTCCTGCTCTAGAAGAAGACCCACCCAGCCTGGCTTGGAAGAGACGTGGGAGACTGGAAGCAAGAAAGGGGGGATCACGCATGATCTGGGCTTTGAATAGACAGTGGTCCTGCCTGCCCATAAAACATTGCCTACTGAATGGCTGAATTTCTGACCAATCAGGTTACAGACTTCTCCTTGCTTAGGATGTAGACCTGCTAAGAAATAGTTGGGCAAAGTCAAGGCTGGTGTATTAAGATGACTGGAAGCTCCTCTCCCCTGCACTGCTGACAGGAGTAGCTATTTGCTGCTGAAGAGGTAGCAAATTCAGTCTCAGAAGTAGTGCAGGGGCCATGAGCAGGGCATCCACCCTCTTCTACCAGAGACAGGGTAGGGCCAGTAGTCAAGCTGTGGTCTGACATTCATGCTTCTGCAGCTTTTCTAAAGCTGTTCGCACTCCCTGAGATGCCCCTCTTCCTTCTCTGTGAGACAGGTGGCTGCACCCTCCCCAGTGTTTCCATAACACTTGGCTCATAACTGCTAGATCACGTCACATGGTTGTTCACTCATCTGTCTTCTCTTAAACTGATGAGTCCCATCTCTTCCTTCCTTCTAACTCTGGCTCTGAACCTCTGTGTCCAACTTCCGGCTCAGTATCTCAGCTTGAAAGTTGACTAGTCACCTCAAACATGGCTGCTGCTCCTGTTCTTTTACTGTTTTGAACATGTTTAGAAGCAAGTGCTGTACATGGTTCTAAGTATTCAATACTTTATGTACCCAGAACACAACATTTAATTCGTGCTTCCCCAATCCTGTTTCTCCCCCATCTGTTTCTTCTCCATCTCAATAAAAGATGCGACTCTCCACTCCGTTCTTTAACCAGTCAGCCTGCATCCTTCTCTTTCCTGCATAGTCCTCGTCTGTAGTAGATGTGTTGGTGCCCTGCCCACATCCCCTCCACACTCACTTTGCCCGTGTATGCCCGCCCAGTGCCCGCCTCTTGCAAGCACTTGCGACTTTTTGCTTGAGTGCTTCCTTAAGACAAAAGAGTATGCACACCTTGTCTACAGAGCATGACAGAAGTGCCAAGGGATTTTCTAAGAGTTGTCCTGAATCAGTGATGGATGGGAACTGGGGGATAAATACCCCAGCTCCCTTCTTCCTCTGGGAGAACAACTCTGAGCCGTGAGATGGGCCCATGGGATTAAGCCTCAGGTGCAGTGGTTATTTGTTCATTGATGTACCCTGTATTTATTGGCATTCTTCCCTCGATTGTCTGACTTTTCCCACTCTCCCACCCATGAGCTCCTTAGGATTGCCTCCCAAACAAATCCCATGCTAGAATCCTTGTTGCTGAGGCTGCTTCTGGGGGAGAGCTAAAATCTGCAATATTCAACTGAACATCCAAAAGTAATCACTTCCCACCACATCTGCTGCATCACTTCCCACCACATCTACTGCACCATCTTGGTCCAAGGTACCATCATCTCTTGGCAGGACTATTGTAACAACTTCCTAACTGATCTCCCTGCTTCCTCCCTGGGCCTCCTGGAGTCTCTATTCCATACATGAGCCAGAATGTGCTGCTTTGTAAAATATAAATCAAATTAGCTAACTGCCCTGCTCAAAACCCTGAAATGGTTTCCTATCACACCTGGAATAATACCCAACTCGTTACCAATGACCACAATGCCTTATAAAGCCTGAACTCTCCCTGCCTCTCCAGATGCTTCTGTCACTGCTTTCCCCACCTCATCCTTGAACATGGTCACTCGGTTACCACCTTTGCCTCCACTGTCCTCTCTGCCTGGAAAACACTTCCCACTTTTCTTGGCATGACCGGCTTTTTCACATCATGAAGGAATTCGCTTAAATGTTACCTCCTCAGAGAAGCCCTCCCAGACTGTGCAATCCAAAATAATTCTCATGCACGATCACTATACCTCTACCCTGCTTTATTCTCGTCACAGAATTTTACACTATTTAAAATTATATATGTTTGCTTGTTCATTTGCTTCATCTCCCAGTTGACTGAAAGCTCAAGGGGGCTTTGTCTATTTCGCTGTATCCCAAGTACCTAGAATAGCACCAAACACATGTTAGGGATTCAAATATCCGTCAAGTGAACGAATGAACAAATGACTCCCCTACCGCACCAGATTTGAGCTCATGACACACGAAAGACATCAGTAACATTTGAGTCCCTGAACAGGTGAATAAGCCAGGGAGGGGACAAGTCTGTGTTCTCCCCAGGCTCCATCCAAGAACACACAGTCTTTTGCACTATGTGACCCATCACAGTGGGTCTCGTTTTCCCGTGGACACCCAGATAAAGCTCCTATCTCAAGCCATTCTAATCACTCTGTCCTTTCTTTCTAGGCCTTACCGGAGGGGCAGACAGCCTCGTGGGACACAGCCAAAGAGGATGAAAACCGCAACAAGAATCGATACGGCAACATCATATCCTGTAGGTGACCTTCTGGGAGGGCTCCAGGCTTTGGGAACACAGACGAAAATAAGCTATCACTATTATTTATCTGGAATTTGTTACCAAATAATCCTTGATGTTTCCAGATTTGGGTCCACATGCTAAGCATGGAGCTCTGTCTCAGCCTCCCTGCCATCCCTGGCCTGGATGACAGAGCATGGCTGACCTCAGCCAGAGGGGGCAGGCAGGGAGCTGGCGGGCATTGGGCGGGCATACATGGGCAAAGTGAGCTGGCACAGTAGATGCAGGAAACCTCTGAAGCTTGGATCTTGCCTGCTCAAGACTTCTTCAGGTCGGGGAGGAAGCCCAGCCACAAGGGTGTTCCCAGCAGGCCCCTCTGCAAAAACCCATCATGGCAGCATCTTGGGGGTGGAGAGCAAGGTCCAGCCCGTGAAGGAGGGGCTGAGAACACCTAGGTGAGAGATGATGCTATTCCAAGGAGGTCGAGTCCCAAGCAAGGATGGGCGCTCAGAAGGAGCCAGGAACTCTGGCCTGCAGCTGAGGGTTTGGGCCAGCTCAGGGCTCAGGGGAGCTCAAGGTTACCCTCTGCACACAAGAGGTAGAGTGTAGGGCATCACGACTCCTGCCAGACCCCACTGCTTGCTGGCTGGGGTAGGGCCCTGCGGTGAGTGCCTGCCACTCAGGGCCTGTGTCGGCACGGGTGTTTGGGGGCCCTGAGCCTGCAGCAGAAAACTTGCTTTGTGTGGACCTGGGGGGAGGCGTGGAAGAACATTGCCTTTTGCTCAGCGGTGAGCTCTAGCGTTCCTGGAAGCACCCGCTGGTGTGTGATTTGATGAAAGCAGTGGCACAGAGTAGCTCGAGCGCTCTGGAGTCAGACTGCCTGGGCTCCTATCCCAGCTGTGGGGCCCTGGGCAGGTGACCTGACCTCTCTGAGCTTCAGTTTTCTCGCCTTTAAAGTGAGGAAAAGAATGAAGATAGGATGGTTGAAAAAAGGGTCGTAAAACCCTTGGCCCAGTACCTGGCACCATTACTCATAGCCATAGAGTTACTTTCTCAGGGTCACTGATGAGCAGTGTGGATACACCATCCTCCTTCTTTTAAGCAAAATTCACTGAATACCCATGTGGGGATGTGGAATAAGCCAGGTTGGGGCAGGGAAGCGTAATCAGATGTCTAGTTTGGAAGGATCACCAGGGCAGCTTATTGGGAAGGTGGATTTGATTGAGAGAGGCTGGAGGCAGAGGGACCACTTAGGCTACTGTAAGAGTCCTAGCAAGGGACGAGGGGGCCTGAACAAGGGCAGTGACAGTACTTGTGTGGGACCCTGCATGATACTCAGTGCTGAGAGGAGAGGGAGAGAGAGACTGCCGTAGAACTACACACCACACACAGTTCACACACAAGTATGATCATTGCCAGATACCGGTGTGCACAGCCTTCTACACAACATAAATACAGAGGAAGAACTTACCTCGTACAAAATGGCAAGCACATACTCTGATTAGAACAGGTGTCAACAACAGCCCCTGTCTGCCGCGGCACAGCCAACCTGGACCATTTGACATCTCACCAGTTGGGCACGAAGTATCCCTTGGTCTCAGTTCTCAGAGTAACCCAGTTCAGCCACAAAAAAAAAAAAAAAAAAAATCCTGAATAACAAATTATTTCTAGCACAGTTCAGTGTTTTGTTTTGTTTTCTTTCACTGTCTAGACATTGCCTAAGAAAAAGCTTAGAGGAAGAAAGCGTAAGATACAGGCGGCCTGTAAAGGAAAAAAGAGGCAGAAGTTTTAGCTTAGCTGTTTCCTGTGCTGATTTAGAAATCGGCTATGAATAGGAGAACTAATCAGAAAAACATTTGTAATTTGTCTCTTGGAAGAGAGTCATGCAGACAGCAAGATTTCTTAAAAAAAAAAAAAAGAAAGAAGAAAAGATTTCTTGCAAATGTAGTGTTGGAAAGAGACGTTCAAACAGTCAGGAAATGTGTATGAAGACCTATGGTGTGTGGGCCTCCTCTGAGCCAGGCCCCGTGCTGGGCACTGGGACACTCAGTCTCTGCTGCCAGGGAACTCGCATTCCAGGTACAGGTTCTGCTTGCTCTGACCATCCTCTGCTTGAGCACCATCGTGTACTAGTGCCCTCAAATACCTGGTCACTTGTCTGTTCCCCATATCAGATGGTGAGTTCAGATGGGATCCACTAAATTATAGGCTGTAAGACCTTGTGTACTCACTGTAAGCCTTAGTCTTCTCTCTGTACAATGGGTATAATGATGCAATAGTATAAGAGAAAATAATAATAGAAAAAATAAACAATTAGAGCACAGTAAAGAGACCCTGTCCCTCAAGAGAAAAGGGCATCCAGGCCGGGCCAGGTATCTGGTCCAAAGCCTGAGGAGCCCAGGATGAAAGCCTTTGTATCATTCTGGACATCCCACTGCCCACCCTTTGCGCTCAGCATCCGTGCCCAAGCCATCATCAGATCTCACCTGGCCTCTGCCCACCTTCTTCCTGGTTGTTCCATATCTACTTTGGCCCCCAAATGTATCCTATCTGATCTCTAACAGAAGCCAGAGGGACCTCCTCAAAATATGAATTGAAACGTGTCACTGTCCTACAGAAAACCCTTCAAATGGCTTCCTTCAGTGTTGAGCCCTTCTTTTCCAAAGGCCCTCAGCCCTCTCTCCATTGCATTTCACACTGTGTCCTCTCCACCACAGTCTCCTCGGTTAAGCCGCACCGGCCTTTCAGTACCTTGAACTTTACACGCTCATCCGTGACACAGGGCCTTTGCACATTCTCTTCTCTATCAACATGCCCGTCCCTCCTCTTTTTGCTCTGCTAAGTTCTACTTATTCTTCAGATCTTAGCTCAGGTATCACTTCCTCAGGGAATTCTTCTGACCATTATAATTTGGTCAGAACCCCATTATTCACTCCGAGAGCACAAGGCATGTCTTCTCCTTAGTTCTCATCACTACCGTGATCTGAGAGCCTTTGCATGACTGTCTGCTGGCTGCCTGATCTCCTCACCAGAATAGGTGTCCTGCAACAACAGAGCTAGGGCTCTCCTGCACTTCTGTGTCCCCAGACCTGGCTTATGGCTGCTGCTCAGTAGACAGGACTGAATGTTGGAATGCACGGACTCCCTGCAAGGCCCCAAAGGGCTTGAGCCATGGGTCTCTCCCTTCTGGCTTTCCCCCAAAAATAGAGAGCACCCAGAAAGGATGGATGGAGGAAGTCTGAATCAGGATGACTCTACGAACAGTGGTAGTTGATCAAGGAAGACATTCTGAGCCTGAAGGAAGAGGGTGGAGAGATGGGACACAGGAGGGAGAGAGGAGGACAGTCATATACCCCTCAGGAGCCACATCTGAGAAGGCAGGATTCCAGGCAGCAAGGAGAACAATGAAAGGGATTAGACTGCATCATAAGGAGCAGAAGGTGCTGTCCGTGTCCCATCCACACCCCATGGCTCCGCCGCCTCCTTGTGCAGTAACTCCTGCTGGCACCCAGGCCCGGGACTAGGGTGAGGCAGGCAACGCACCCAGCATTCCAGGGTCTGCTCAGGCTCAGCTGTTGACCCTGCACCTGCCTGACCCTGAGAGCAAGCGCCTCCTTAAAGTGTGTGCCCTGGGGCCTCACTGGTTCCCCCCAGTCCTGCCCTGTCTGCATCTTTTTGCCTGAGGACCTTCTCCAAAGCTGGGACAGGGTGCTCTGCCCAGGCACAAAGCTGTCTCTCCCTAGACCATGAAATAGCCCAGCTGCTCTTCCTCGCCTTCACTGGGTTGTGTGTTCCACACCTTTCTCCAGAGCTTCCATGGGGAGTGGGCTGCAGTTGCCCACCCTTCCTGGGCTGCCTTCTCTTGGCTGTCTCACTCCCCTCCCCCTTTCCTCTTGGTGTCCTCTTCTCTTCCTATGTGAACTGCTTGCACTGGAATCCTCATCTTGTATCTACTTCCGGGGAAACCCAAACAGAGGCAGAGGAAACTCAGACACCTAAGGATACCGTCTTGGTGGGTTTAAAGAAACCTGAATCTCCTTTCTAATGTACGGGTCAGTAATTCTGCAGCGAATTGTGGCTGGACCGGGTAACCAGTGCATCCAAGAGTAGTGCAAGGCATAAAGGGGAACCAAGAAAGAAAAAAAACGGTCCTGGAATTGAGATGAAGAAAGGAACAGAGAAACAGCCCCGAGGATTGGAAAGTGTTCCTGCCCTTCCTTGTACGTTTCCCTCCCGGAGGCAAAGTCGTGGGCACTGGCTTGATAAATAGAAATATTCTTGGTGCAAAAAGAAAAGCGGGTGTGATTAGCATCTTAAGGAACCCAGGGCACTAGGAGGCTGGAGTGGAGGGCAAAGGCCCAGGCCAGGGAGAACAGAGAGGATGAAAGGGGAGGAGAAGGGGGGAGGGCACAGTCTGCCAATGAAACAATGAAAGAGAAACCTTGCCTAAATAAGCCCTTTCTTCCAAACGATTCTGTTTAGAATTTAGCAGTAGAGACCGTGGGGTTTCCAGGGAGTAGAAAAGAAAGGCAGTGAAAGGAAATGAATGGGGAGAACAGAACAAAGAGTTCTTTACTCTTAAG
The DNA here is from genome assembly GCF_937001465.1 of Orcinus orca. Classification (NCBI taxonomy): domain Eukaryota; kingdom Metazoa; phylum Chordata; class Mammalia; order Artiodactyla; family Delphinidae; genus Orcinus; species Orcinus orca. The sequence goes on from NC_064574.1 coordinate 18,591,088, forward strand.
TAGCCCTGGGGTATGTATGGTGGACAAGGGGAGATTTCAAGAATACCAAGCGTCGCCCATGTGGAAGTTGCAGAGGGTGCTTCCCTGACTGGAAGGAAATTACACAGAGGAGAGGAAGTGATCCCAGGGGTGCAGATTTTATCAAATGAGTCTTCCCTTCTGGCATCTGTCGGGGTCCCAGCAGGAGGAAATAGATGGGACCTTCAAATAGTGTGATTTGAGGATAATTTAATCAAGTGACTTTTTTCTTTAATGAAAATGTGAGCTAGCTGTGGGAGACTGCAGGGAATAGTGTGGCACCCTGGGGCTAAATGCCATGCCTAGGCCGCAGAGGATTCAGTAAGAAGAGGTTCCCAGGACCCAGAGAAAGAGGACCTGGTCAGAGGTGTGACCTTTAGTGGCCTTGCAGCCAGCCCATGGTGACCCCAAAAAAGGGAGCTGAAGGAGTAAGTACCTCGATAGCACTCCCCACTTAATCCAATCTTCTGCCAGTGCTTTCCAGTGGCTGAACCCAGCCAGAGCCAGAGGACAAGGGAATCTGTAGACAGAGTCCAGTGGTTCTCAAAGTGTGGTCCCTGGAGCAGCAACACCTGAGAACTTGCTAGAAATGCTCATTTTGGGGTCCCATCTAGACCTGTCAAAGCAGACATTCTGGGGATGGCATCCAGCAAGCTCTGTTCTAAACAGCCCACCAGTGACACTGATACACTCTCAGGTTTGCGAACCTCTCATCTTTTATTTCTTTTTATTGAAGAAAAGTTGATTTACAATGTTACATAAGTTTCAGGTGTACAGCATAGTGATTCAATAATTTTTTTGGATTATACTCCATTTAAAGTTATTATAAAATACTGGCTATATTCTCTGTGCTGTACAATATGTCCTTGTATCTTATTTATTTTATACATAGTAGTTTGTACCTCTTAATCCCCTACCCCTATCTTGTCCCTCCCCCTTCCCTCTCGCCACTGGTAACCACTAGTTTGTTCTCTATGCAAGTCTGTTTCTGTTTTGTTATAATCATTTGTCTTATTTCTTAGATTCCTCAGTGATAACATACAGTATTTGTCTCTCTCTCTGACTTATTTCACTAAGCATGATCCCCTCCAGGTCCATCCATGCTATTGAAAATGGCAAAATTTCATTCTTTTTTACAGCTGAATAATATTCCCTTGTGTATATATACCACATCTTCTTTATCCATTCGTCTCTTGACAGACACTTGGGTTGCTTTCATATCTTGGCTATTGTAAATAATGCTGCTATGAACATTGGGGTGTGTATATCTTTTCAAATTACTGTTTTCATTTTCTTTGGATAAATACCCAGGAGTGGAATTGCTGGATCATCTGGTAGTTCTGTTTTTAGTTTTTTGGGGAACTTCCATACTGTTTTTCCACAGTGGCTGCACCAATTTATATTCCCACCAACAGGGTACAAGGGTTCCCTTTCTCCACATCCTTGCCAATATTTGTTGTTTGTGGTCTTTTTGATGATAGCCATTCTTACAGGTATGAGGTGATATTACACTGTGGTTTTGATTGGCATTTCCCTGATGATTAGCAAGGTTGAGCGTACAAACCTCTGATCTTACCCACAGGGATCAGCTTCCAGTTTAGAGAGGCAGGTGCGGAAGGCTGAAGGGCAAACAAGAGACCCAGGACATTTTCATTTTCTGAGACTTCTAACCCCCTAATTGAAGACAAGCCACTGGGCTCAGGTGCATTGGAGAACTGGGCATGGGGTTCAGCAGACCCAGGTGCTAGTCTCAGTTCTGCCCTTTACCTCATGCATGACCTTCAACAAGGCCACTTCATCTCTCTGACACTCAGGTTCACACCTTTCAGTGCAAAGAGTGCAAATTAAGATGAATAAATATTGACTCTGAACCTGGTTGTATAGCCTTTTAAACCTAGATGACACTAAGTCTAGTCTCTTTGAGTTCACAGGCAAGGAGCAATGGTCCAGAGATGTAGAGCCCTGCCCACGGTCACGCAGAGTCTGTAGGACAGCCAGGACCAGAGCTCCGGGCTCTTGCTGCCCGGATGCCACGAGCTCCCTACTGAGGAGTCCCTCTGCATCTAGACATATCTGTGCTCTTGGGGGAGCGTGCGCTGAGGACTCTGACCTCAGAGCAGGAGATCAGGATGAACTCTTCAGAGAGGCTGTTTTCACTTCCAGGGAGGAACTCAGATTCAGATCAAGCTCAGGGGCTTCTTCTCAGAGCTGTTTCTCTGCTGATTTCTGGGGAGGCCGTACTGGATGTCAAAATGGGTGCCTTGTTCACTGTTCCCAGCTCCCCCTTCTCCTTGGCCGTCTCCGAGGGTGGCTCCTGCCTGGGCCTTACAGAGCGATCCTGGTGCAGAAACCTTCAGTGGCCTTGTTTGTCAGAGGACTTGTTCCAGTCACTGGAGCCCTCTCTGCCTGCTTGCCGGGACTGCTGAGAAATTAAATGTCCCCAGGAGCAGCTCTCAATCTCTGACGGTTGGGGGTGTGGGTGTAAGTTCCCCAGGTCCCTCCCCGCTGAGGCGGAATAACTTGGAGGTGTGTATTCACACTCTCTCCTGGACTAGCAGGAGAAAGTAAGAAAGTAAGCCCCAGCTTGATGACACAACCCTCACCGGTTTCCTTCCTTTCTGCCTCTTACTTCCCATTCCCCTTCCGGTGTTTCCCGGGATCATCTCCCAAAGCAAGTCCTTGCACTTCAGTCCTTGTCTCAGTTTCTGCTTTGGAAGGAATCCGGATCAGAAACCTTCCTCTCTTTCTTCAGAAAGTCCCCTTAGTGGGGTGTGGGCTGGACATCCTGCTTAGGATGAATCCACAAATTCATCAGCTGGGCCACTGTCCCCCTAACTTCTCTCGGTGCTCTGCGCCTCTACGCTTAAGTCCCCTCTATGGCCCCAAAACTTTCGTCTGTTGGAGCAGCTCCTCACGGGGCCCTGCAGAATGGAGCAGCCCAACCTCAGTCAGCAGGGAACTGGCAGCACAAGGAGACGCACAGAATGTCGGGCTGTTTCTCTGTCATCCCCAGGCCACCTGCTACCTTGGTAACGGTAATTCAATCAAGATTGAATGAGGAGACCTTTAGCTTCAGTGGGGTACCCGGGCAGTCTCGGCAGGATTACCTGCATCCTCGCTCTCCACTCGTGCAACATGATGACCTTAACATTTCCAGTACTTCTAGGAAATGCTTTTTCAGCTCCACAATTCATTGTAATGAGTCAAATCTCTTTTCTCTGAAAAACTGCACCTTTTCTTTACCTTCCTCAGTGCCCAGAAGACAGGAGGAAAGCACATCCTGTATCCAGATGATATTGTCTTCCCCGCCCCACCTCTCTGAAGTGATTCTCTAAGTGGATGTGACTTGAGAAGACTGACTTAATGGGTTACCTCTGATGATGGAGGAGGGAGGAGGAACTGTGGTTTGCTTTGATAGTTAGACCTGTGCATGGGAGGACACTGAATCCTCTCCCATGGCCAGGGATGGGGGGTGGGACACACAGTGGGATGGGACACAGTGTCAGAGTCAGAACCGGCATGGAGGGGTGTAGCGGCAGTGCGTCTTGGGGTTCCCAGAGAGGTAGGGACCCCACTACTCTACAAGGAAGCTGTCAGCCTTACACCTTCTAAGTTGTTAAATTGCTTGGAGCCTTGATTTTCTCAGCCACAGGATGGGTCATGATGAGAATCAAATGGCATGGCATCCACAGGCTTCTAGAATGGTGCCTGGAGCATCTTACGCACTGCGCAAAGATAAATTTCTGTTCCTTACACCCAGCACAGGTGAGTCTCTAGTCTCACGGCCTAATTCCAGTAAAAACCTTTGGTCTTTCCCAAGACAAATTGAATAGCCAAGGCACCCCCTGTGCTAAATAACTGAACATCAAATGGTCTGCACATTGAAACCTGAGTGTGCATCAGAATCTCCTGGAGGGCTTGTTAAAATGCAGATTGTTGGGCTCTACCCCAGAGTTTCAGATTCAGTGGGTCTGGGCTGGGACTCCAGTATCTGCATTTCTAACAAGTTCCCAGATGTCATTGATGATATTGGCCAAGGAACTATATTTTGAAAACCACTGGTCTAGAATTACAATAAAACTGAATTTACACATTTGTACTGATTTCTTACAATACACCAGGTGCCTTCATATCTAACTGCTTTTCATCCTTGCAACAAGTCTGCAAAGGCGGAGAGGATTTTGATGTTGTCATTGGGTAAACTGAGGCTCGGGAAGGTACATCATCTGCTCCGGGTGATACAGTTAGTGACAGACCTCAGGTCTGCTTTCAGAGCCTTCCCAAGCCCTCCCTCTCTCGTGCCGAAGGCAATGATTGGCTGCCAGTCTTGGGTCTGCAGGTGGGGTGAGGGGTCAGCTATGAGGCGAGGAAGAATTTGAGCACAGGATCCAGGCACACTATGCCAGCCTTGTGTAGAGGAAAGAGCCTGGGTCCCAAGCCAGGTTACCTAAAATCAATTGTATGGCTAAAAGCAAGGGACCGGCTCCTTTCTGGTTCTCAGCCTTTCAGACACAAATGTGAATTCATATATTGAAGAGATAATTATTGAGCACTTACTATGTGCCATACACTATAGAGGAGTTCAGTAAATAGGGTGCCCGTTCTTAAATAGGGCATGAAGGAGCGCCATGGGTTAGTCAGATCGTCGCAGAAATAAAACTGCTCTAAGAGCTCTGAAGACAAGTACAGGGAGCTATTAGAGCCTGGGGTGGAGAGATCATAGAAGGCTTCCTGAGGGAAGAAGATTGAGCTGAAGAATGAGGTGTTGCCAGCCTTATGGGGTTGAGGGCGTTCCTTTCATGTGCAAAGGCCCTGTGGTCAGAGCAGACATGATGCATTTGAGCAACAGAAAGAAGGGCACGGTTTTCAGTCATATGTGGGGAGGGGGGCATGAGGCTGGACTTGGGAAATAGGTCCCAAACCAGATCATGCAAGGCATTGTGGGGTCTGGTCAGGCTTTGTTCTCTGTCAGTGATGTCTTACATCTGATTCATACCAGCTTGCAAGAGATGATGGTTAAATTTTTCAGGAATTTTGTGAGCCAGTTGATACCACGTTGGTAGCTTGAAATCAGTCATGGTGGGAGTATTTATATCACAGAAATCAGATGTTACAGATCAGGGCCATTTCTTCCTCCAGAGAGCTCTTTGTTAAACTTTTACAACCTACCACTGGGCTTTGTTCGAAAACTACAAGGAACAGCTTGATTCTAGAGGGGCAGTGTTTCTGTTCCCCTTGAGTTGCGTTCCAGGGAGCTCTTTGGGTCTCCGTGTCTTTGCAGTTATGCCTTCTCTCTACCAGTGGCCACTGGTTCTCTCCTCCTCCATGCAAGCCAGTGCTGGCCCACCTCCTACCTCAGCTGAGAGCCGGGTGAAGCCAGGCTCCTGCACCTCCTCTTACCTCACCGTTGAGGAGTTTGTTTCTCCTCTATGTGACTTCTTCACTCATCTTGAATATCAAACAAGGAATACCAGATTAGCTGTTTCTCAAGCTTGCAAAATGTAGATAGAGCATAATGAACTTTCTGGGCTGCTTGTAAATTACTTTGTATAAACTCCTTTACATCACCCACTGCCCCGTCTTTCTCCATGTGCATGTGGATAAACACAGTTTTTTTTATCCTTCTAATTATATAATGTTAGAAGGAGAAGGGGACACAGAATAATATTAGCGTCTCCCAGAAGGAATAAATAAACCATGAAGGCAGTCCTACTCCTTGCAGTGCCTTTCTGGTGGACCTGTAGCTGAATTCTGCCCTTTCATGAATATACACAGGAACTCTTTGCCTCTGTAGAAAGATGGATTTACGTTTTGTACAGAAGGGCAAATGGGAAGCACTAAGTTTCTAACCGTCTCCGCCATCAGCTCACTGCCTGCCTCACATCCAGCCCAGAATCACCATTTATTAAGCACCTGCTGCATACCAGGCACTGTGCTCACACTTTTTTTAAGAGCAGTTTTAGTTTCAGAAAAATTGAGCAGAATGTCCAGAGAGTTCCTGTTTACTCCTACCTCCCATCCCCCTTCAGTTTCCCCTGTTATTAACATGTCGCATCAGTGTGATACGTTTGTTACAATTGGTGAACCAATATTGATCCTTTTTTAATAAGATAGTATCTCATTTTTTATTGAAGTTTAGTTGATGTACAATATTATATGTTACAAGTGTACAATATAATGATTCAGTTTTTAAAGGTTATACTCCATTTATGGTTATTATAAAATATTGGTTATTTTCCCTGTGTTGTACATTATATTCTTGTAGCTTATTTTATACATGACAGTTTGTACCGCTTAATCCCTTACCCCTATAATGACTCTCCCCTTTCCCTTTCCCCACTGATAACCACTAGTTTGTTCTCTGTATCTGTGAGTCTGCTTCCTTTTTGTTATAATCACTCGTCTGCTGTAGTTTTAGATCCCACATATAAGTGACGTCATGCAGTGTTTGTCTGTCTCTGTCTGACTTATTTCGCTTAGCGTAATGCCTTCCAAGTCCATCTATGTTGTCGCAGATGGCAAGATTTCGTTCTTTTTTATGGCTGAGTAATATTCCATCACATATATATACACCACATCTTTTTTGTGTGTGTGTGTGTGTTTAGGTTTTTTTATCAACATTTTTATTGTAGTAGAATTGCTTTACAATGGTGTGTTACTTTCTGCTTTATAACAAAGTGAATCAGTTACACATATACATATATCCCCATATCTCTTCCCTCTTGCATCTCCCTTCCTCCCACCCTCCCTATCCCACCCTTCTAGCTGGTCACCAAGCACCGAGCTGATCTCCCTGTGCTTTGCGATCCATTATTACTAGCTAAATAAAGTCCATAATTTACCTTCAAGTCCACTCTGTGTTGTGCAGTTCTGTAGGATTTAAAAAATGCACAGTGACACATATCCGCAATTACAGTATTTATTATACAGAAGTTTCGCTGCCCTAAAAGTTCCCTGTGCTCTACCTAGTCATCCCTCCCCCCAAGTCCCTGGCAATCACGGATCTTCTTACTGCCTCCATAGTTTTGCCTTCTCCAAAATGTCATAGAGTTGGAATCATACACTATGAAGCCTTTCAGGCTGGGTTTTTTCACTTAGCAGTATGCGTTTATGTTTCCTCCATGTCCTTTCCTGGTTTGGGAACTCATTTCTGTATATTACCAAAGACATGGATGTGCCATGACTTGTTTGTCCATTCACCTATTGAAGGACATCTTGGTTTTTCTTAAGTTTTGGCAATTATGAGTAAACCTGCTATAAACATGCATGTGCAGGTTTTTGTGTGGATGTAAGTTTCAGCTCATCTGGGTAAATACCAGACAGTAGTTGCTGGATCATATGATAAGAGTGTGTTTAGTTTTGGAAGAAATTTCCAAACTGTCTTCCAAAGTGGCTCTACCATTTTGCTTTCCCATCAGCAATAAGTGAGAATTCCTGTTGCTCTACATCCTCGCCAGCATTTGGTGTTGTCAGGGTTCTGGATTTTGGCCATTCTAGTAGGTGAGTAGAGGTATCTTTTTGTTGTTTTAATTTGCAGTTCCTAATGACATATGATACTGAACATCTTTTCATATGCTTATTTGCCATCCATGTATCTTTTTTCGTGAGGTGTCCGTTCAGATCATTTGCCCATTTTTTAATTGGGTTGTTTACTTATTGTTGAGTTTTAAGAGATCTTTGTATACTGTGGATCCAACTCCTTTATCGGGTAGTCTTTTTCAAACGTTTTCTCCCAATCTGTGGCTCATCTTTTCATTCTCTTAATGTCCTCACACTTTTCATGCCTGCATTTTCTCATTTAATCCTCCCAGCATTCTGTGAGCTATATAGTATTGAGCCATATAGCATTTTCCTAAGAAAACCAAGGCTTAGAGAGATCAACTGACTTGCTAAGTGATGGAGCTAAGATCTGAACCCAGATCTGACCCAGAGCTTCAGACCTCCCATCACCACGTCTGCTGTCCTACTTGCCACAGGTTAGCCCACGTGGGAATAAATCTTGATCACTTTGTACTAAAGTACCCTTTCATAGTCTCAGAAGATAGTCTCTATTTGGATGCTCTGCAGAGCCTGGCATGGTGACTTGCATCTAAGTACCTGGATAGGGCATAGAAAGCCCTCTTCAATCTAACCCCCACCTACCTCCTCTGCCTCTTCTCCCACTGCTAATTGCCTCCCATTCCATGTTCACAAGACAAGAAACTGTTTGTAGGTCGCCAGTATGCTTGCTTTTCTAGGACCTCTGCTCTCTTGCTGTTCTCTCTGACGGAAAGACCCTTCCTCATTGTCCGTTGGTCAAGCCTTACTTTCAATTCCTCATTCACATATCACTTCGCAAAGCCCTCTAGTCCCCACTTTCTAGACCTTGAAATTTCACTTCTCTGTACAGTCTATCTCCCGCACTACATTGACAAACTCCCTGAGCACTTGGAAAATACTTTCCAAGTCCCTTCAACAAGCCTGTGTGTAGTAGGTGCTCAGTGAATTTGTTCTTAATAAATGAATAAAGGTGATAGTGACAAACGCCATCATCTAGTGGTTAGAGGCACCTCTCATCTTTAAGAATATTTAACTAAAAGAAATAAGTTTGTTTCTTTTCTTTTTCTTGTTAATCATATTTGCTTTCAGACTTTCAATTTCGTTTTATATTAATGAAAATTCCCTTTCAACGTTTTACACCAGAATATCTGTTTCCAGTGCTTTAGACTTCAAGGGCAGGCATAATTCAATAAATAAAGGAGATTTTTTGAATCGATGAGTCATTAGTGAGACCAATGAGTGAAAACACATTACACATTTTTCACTTTTTTGAGCCTTACAGTTTTGGTAACCGCTGGTAACAAGGCTTAACAGTCTGAGCTCAGAGTCAGCTGCTGGGTCTTGTCTGAACCCCTGCTGGGTGGATGTGCCCCAGGACGTCCCACTGCAGGAGCTGGGGACCAGACACTTGCACAGACTGCAGTACCTGCGAGATGCTAGAAGTCCAGGGACAGCACATCGTGTGAACAGAGCAGGGATTCAGGGTCAGACAGTCCTAAGATAGAATCCCAGCCACTTGTAGGCTGTGTAATGTTGGAAACTTGCTTAGTCTCTCTGAGCCCCAGTTTCTTCATCTGTGAAATGGGAAGAATAAAAATACTACATCATTAGTATAATAATCTGTGGAGCAATTTGGAGGAATAAATGATTGAGTGAGATAATGTATGTGAAGCCTCTGGTATCTACCATCAACTCCATAAAGACTAGCTTCAAACTCCTTCCCCACTTCACACCCCACTCCGCCACCCACCGAAAGGGATCACTTAGACCTCCCCCCCACTCCCTCTGGTTGATTCCACGGAATCTCTTCCCCACGATGAGTGAGAAACATGGCATCCAGTGTAGCTCAGTATCTAGCCCAGTGCCTGCCCCATGGCAGATGCTCACTTAACTATTTTTGAATTGATTAATTAGTGAATGAATGAATGAATGGAGGTGGGGCGGTGTCCTGTCCAGCCCCGGCCTGCTTGTCCATGCTTGGTCCCATTCCTTGCCTTCTCCCGCTCAGCTTCCCATCGTAGGGATCTGACCCTTGCAGGTTGCATTTCTCAGCCTCTCTTGTCGGCTGGCTGCTGCTTGGCCAATGACGTGCACTGGTGGGAGATTGGAAGGTGGGAGAAAGGAAGAAGCCGGGGTATTTCTCCCTCTCTGTCCCAATCAGAGGCACCTTCTTGAACAGTGAGGGAGTCTCCTCCTTTTCTCCAGCTCCCACCAGAGAGGCCCACTGCAGCTCCAGCTTCCACAGGTGGCCCCCACCCCTGGGCTCTGGTGCCCTGGCTTCCTCCCTCTGTCCCACCGACCCTGGGGAGGCAGTGTCTCCTTGTTGATGTTTATCTCTGAGTTACTTCTCCCTCCTCCCGGTAGCCTCTCAACCCTTCCATCACCCAGGTAACCACTTCTCTGTCATTAATTCCCTCTGCTGTGTACCCTCGAAGTACTTTCTACTATCCTGCTTAGACCCCTCTGGGGAATCAGGAGCGTCTGAGCTCAGAGTTAAGAGAACCCCACTCTTCCAAGCTCCACCATCCACTGGCCATGTGGCCAGTCAATCCTTGGGAGCCTCAGTTTCCTCATTTGTAACAAAGGTTAACAGCATCCCTCTTACTTCTCTCCCAGGGTCACTGTGAGAGTCCAATGAGATAATCCATTCATATACTCACCAAGTACTTACTGAGTACCTGTCACAGGTGCATGCGGAGGCTGGAACAAGGAGCAAACACCTAATGTCCCTGTTCATGGGGGTTCCAGTTAGTAGTAACAGGTGGCCTCGTAAACTGCCAAGTTCTGGAAAAAGCTAATGGGATTTGGTGACCCGACTTCCTTGATCCCCAGAAACCCTTGGGGGTGCCCAGAGTTCTCCAGTCCACTTATGGGGAGCCCTAGCCCTGACCTAGAGTAAGGTGGCCCGGCCAGTGGAGGCAGCAACACGCGGTGATACGTGCATAGTGATGGGGACAGAAAGCTGAGTCCCTCCCCCCACCAGACCCAGCCCAGGTGTTCTGTTTGCGTGTCCTCTAGCATATCGGAGCTCACTTCGATTGACTGTAAAGGATTAGCCTGATTCTTCTGCTGTAATGGGTTTTTCTTTTAATCATTTTAATTTGGTGTTATTTGAAGTAAGCGTGCCATTGACTATAGCCTGCAAATCTTGTTTGTGCCTAGATCGTTTTTGAAATGGTATTCTCTGTAACACACTTTTTAGTTATTAATGACCTCTTTTAATCTAATGATTTAGTCGGCTTCACTTGAATGATAATATTGATAACAATATGTGGCCGACGGTCTATTTGCAGCAATATTCCAAGAGGCAAAAGGCAAGCATTTGTGCACTTGTGGAAAATAGGTAAATGTGCCAGTTTTAAGCAAGCCTGAAAATGGGGCATATTAATTTGGATCTAACAGTTCTCGCTTCCTGAGTGTTTTCATATGGTCTTTCCTGTGTTGTCCTCTGGAGAAGGCATTTCCATCCCCATTTTAATGCCAAAATCACTAAGATTTAAAGAAGCAGGTCACTCTCCCCTGTAGGTAATGACAAAACCAGAATCAGAAGGGCAGGTGAAAAAAAAGAGAAGAAGCATATACAGGCCCTTTTTTAAGGCACAGTAATCTCCCTAAGCCTCAATTTCCTCGTCCGTAAATGGGGATAATAACTGAGGGTGATGCTAGGGGTTAAATGAGAGCGTGTCTGTCAGTAGCATGGTGCCTGGTACATGATGATTAGTAAATGGTGGCTCTGAAGCAGGGCAGAGCTCACCCAGAGCCTTCTCATCACCCATCCCCTTGTTTTCTGCTCTCTCTCTGCAGATGACCATTCTCGAGTGAGGCTGCTGGTGCTGGATGGAGACCCACACTCCGACTACATCAACGCCAACTACATTGATGTGAGGCTCTCCATGGGGCTGGGCAGCTGGGTTCTGGGGTTGGCTACAGTAGGCTCAAGATCTGTGGCTGTGTCCCCAGCCGCTCCTCCAGACAGTGGCCCTCCTAGAACAGGTCCAGAGGGTCTGGCTCCTCCCTGTAACTAGTGTAACCCGAGCTGATTAGCCATCTAAAGCTGCATCCACTTTCAGGCTGGCTGGAGTCGCCTGCTCTGTGGGAACCCAGGATCGCCAGTCTTGTTCATTCACCCATTCATTCTTCTGTATGTATGTCCGTTTACCCATTCATTCATTTATTTGAAGGTACACAGCCATTTATGCAACAAAAATTTCAGAATACCTACTGTATGTTGGATGCTCTAGGAACCATAAAGCTAAAAATGCCATGGTCTCTACCCTCTAAAACCTTAGCAGGAAGATAAGCTGTGCACATCAATAATTCCAGGGCAAGCTAGAAAGTGGTGAGTGTCATGAGTTCAGATAAAATGCTACAGGGATTCAGAGGTGGGAGGGAAAAAGTCACTCTTCTATCAGGAATGCGAAGTGTGATGTGAACCGAAACTTCAAGCACAGGTAGAATTTAAAATCAAAGAGGGGGAAGATGGGCCTCTGCCAAAGAAAAGCACAAGCTGAGATGTAGCAGAGGGTAAGTAGCAGCTCAGTTCGAGGGGAGCAGAGACTCTATAATGGGAATAGTGGAAAATAAGGTTGGAGCTAGATCACTGATGCTTTGTGATCAAACGTTGGAAGTCAGACTTTATTTTGTAGGCAAGAGAAAGCTCTGGAAAGTTTTTGATCAAGGAGGTGACCGGTTCAGAGCTGAGCTTTGGGATGATTTATCTATTACCCAGGGTAAGATCGATGAGAGGGAAGAGGGTCTGGGAATAAGACCCCCAATTAGGAAAGGGGGCTGCTTCAGTGTTCCAGAGAATATGGAGGAAGGAACTAAATACAACAGGAGCCAAGATGGGCATACACGGAAGTAAGAGAGTTTGTAAAAGGGAAGCATGGTCACTGGGACCAGAGAGACATCCCAGAATGACTGATGCAAGCCAGGCTTCTGAGGACCTCAGCTAGGAGTCCAAGAACCTTGACGAAAGGCTCAGAGATCCACCTTGGTGCTTCTGACTCCCAAGTGTTTTTATAGACAAGCTATAAGGCACTGTGGCATGCTTTTGAATTCCCCATTGTGTATTGAGCCTTGTGTTAGGCATTTGCCTGTTTGCCCTCAGATCTATTCCTTGCCCTTCCCTGTTCTGCTTTGTGTTGCTGGTATGCGTGTGTGTCTGTGTGCGTGCGCATGTTTGTGTGTGCATTGTGTGCATGTGCGTATGTACATGTGTGCATGCGCGTGTGTGCGTTTGTGTGCATTGCATGTTTCTATGTGTTTGCATGTTTGCGTGTGTGCATTGCGTGTTTTGTGTGCATGTGCATGTTTGTGTGTGCGTATGTTCGTGTGTGTGCATGTGCATATGTGCGTCTGTGTGCATGTGTGTATGTGCGTCTGTGTGCGTGTGTGCGTGTTTGTGCGCATGTGCGTGTGTGCATGTGTTTGTGTGGTGTGTGTATGTGTGTGTGTGGTGTGTGTATGTGTGTGTGTGCGTGTGCATGTGTGTCTGTGTGTGTGTGTGCGTGTGCATGTGCGTCTGTGTGTGTGTGCGTGTGTTTGTGTGTGTGTGGTGTGTGTATGTGCGTGTGTGCATGTGCGTCTGTGTGCGTGTGTGCGTGTGTGCGGGGAGGAGAGTGAGCTGACCCTTTAAGGAAGGTGCGATGGGAGATTGGCAGGTGATGGGAAGGGAGACGCCGTCGTATTTATCTGCCTCTCTTGTCTCCTGGGGTGGCAGCTCCAGCAACGGCTGCATCAAGCAGGGCCACCAGAGTGATCCAGCCTCGACAAGGTGGCCCCAGCTCCTGGGCTCTGGCGACTTCTCTGTCTCCCGTTATCTGCTGGTTCTAGGGATGACCACATCCTCTTGCCATTGCTGATCTCTGGGTGGCCTCACTGTTCCGTTTTGCAACTTAGCTCCTCCATCACCTGTATAACCAGCTCCCTGTACTGAATTCCCTCTGTCTGAAACACCTGGAATGGTTCTCCGCCTGGACTCTGGTTAACAAGAAAATTCACAAGGAGATGGCTGGTTCTGAGCAGCCTGTCTCCAACCTGGAGAAAGCACTCAGCATTCACCCATCATGCCTTCAGCCTTTCCCTCATGCATCTAGTATTCATTTCTCACACACAGCAGATCCTCCACTGTGTGCCAGAAGCACAGACCTTAAAAGGGACTCAAGTCTGGTGAGGGAGTCAGATAAGAAAAGAGACCCTCGAAGAGCAGGGGCCATGGGAACGTAAAGGAAAATCAAAGCCTCAAGGTGGGAGTGGCGTGGTCAGTGAAGCCTTCCTGGAGGAGGTGACACAGTGCTGCTTTAGCCAATGAGTGAGAGTCAGCCGATGGTAGTCAGGCAAGAAGGACCGATGGTGGCTTAAGAATTATTGATCACCTCTAGTGTACCAACATTGCCTTAACTAGTATCACAACTCACAAAGTAAATGCCATTACTACCCATTTCCAGATGAGTGAGCTGGGGCTCTCAAGGTTATGATACTTCTCCAGGATGTGAGGGAGGGGACAGCAGGAGTCTGCATCGGCGGTGCCTCCCCAACCATGCCCTGCTGGCTTTAATAACGACGGTAATGCAATGACAACAGCCCAGGGCTCTAAATGAGTCACTCGTGGGCCCTGTGAGGGGTGGTTTTAAATGAATCTGTTTATTGAGACCTCCCACTAGCCCTCTAGGATAGGTGACCACCCCCATTTCCCAGATAGGGAAGCTGAGGTTTACAGAGATTGCACAGCTTGAGTGTGGGCATCTGCTCCGTGGCAGAAGCAGGCTAGAAACCAGACCCGAATGACTCCCAGGCCAGGGCTGTTGGTCCTGTCCCTCCTCACCCACTCGAAAGACACCACCTTGCACGCAGCACACAGTGGGGACTCGAGCAGCGCATGCGGAACCAAACTGAGTTGGTTCCTTCCATTCCTCCTCGACTTTGACTCTGGCTGAGTGGATGGGGCAGGCCTGACAGCCATGGCCACGAGGGGTCTGCTGGCCCAAGTTGCCATATCTGGCATTCATTGCCTGAGTGCTGACCTCCGGCAAAAGGCATTTTCCTGGATAGACAATCCAAAGTTGAGGGAGGATGTGACTGCGGTCAGAGCCAAGATGCACTTTGGTATTTTATAGGCAACAAAGGAAATTGCTTTAAATGCAAGTGAATCTCTGCAACACCAGCACTAATAACAGTACCCGTTTCTACCAGGTTCTTATCATCAGAATGCATTCTGAGAGCCTTTAAGGATAAGAGGCCAGGGGTGGAGGTTAAGAGGCTTGCTCAAGGTCACACAGCTAGAATCCAGTTCTCTGCCCACCTTCTCCCTCTCTCTAGGAAGTAGATTGTGCAGACAGGCCAAAGTCTCTGCTAGATGCTGTCTTAATAAGTGATACGGGACTCTGTGCTGTGGTTAGAGTCAAGGGCTCACGAGACCGAAGTCGTGACATGAATTCAGTCCTTACAGAGGCCACAGTGAATCCAGGCCTTTCTGCTCCCTAGCCTATGCTCTTAGGCAGATTATTTACCCATTCTGATGTCTGTAAAATGGGATGATGCCAACCCGTAAGAATGTGACAACTGATGTGAAGTGTCTATCTGTCAGGGTCCCACTGGGAGACAGAGGGTCACTCAAAGGGAATTTAATAACAGTAGGAACAGGATTAAAGGAAACTAAAGGGGGAGGCAAAGTGGCAGGAGTTCAGTATCCCCAGGCTAGAACCAACAGGAAGCTCTCAAGCTCCTGAGAGCAGGGAGAGTAGCTGTAAGCAGGGGGCTGCGTGATTGGAGCTGTAGCCTTTGATGGAAAGTCAAGGCCAAGCCATGGTGACCTGATAGGGAGAGACCCAAAAGAACCTACACCCCAACCTCCCAATGTCCTCTGAGCTCCTGCTTCTGCTCCGCATTGACCAAACCCAACTAGCAGCTGGAGGGTATGGAAGCCCGTGGTGTCCTCCATACAGGTCAACCTCCCAGGGCACGAGCAGAGCAGGGAAGGGAACAGAGAGTCAATGGAGGGACAGAGAAGACACCAAGCATGAGCTCCTTTTAGCACAGCGTGAGCAGTACAGGGTGGAGGGGAGGGGGATCACATCAGTTGTGACCCCCTGTACACTCCAGCAAAGTCAAAATTCCCAGGGTCTCTGGGGGGATTCCTGGCAGACACACCCTAGGTAGCTGTCTAGGGCTCACCCCTTGGCCCTGGTTTCCACCCAGCCAAAATCCTCCCTGTACTCCAGAGGGCTAACTGCCCATGCTAGAATCATTTATCCACAATTGGATCTTGACGAGTCATTAAAACAACTCCATTTGGATAATGAGCTAGATGGGGCCAGCCCTGTAAGGCCTCCAGAGGCCGTGGTTCTCCTCCTGTCTGAACCATACCTCCGGCACATTTGTTTGCACACCCGAGAATGTATTGGCCACTTGAATCTGTTATAAATTACCAGTCTGGAAATAAATATCGTCTCTGGGTCCCCAATAAGTAACAGATGCATGGGCGCGGAGTGAGATAAATGCATGTTGGATGCAAACCTCTTTCCCATTGCTCACAGGCAGCTGGAGGCAGGCCCAGTACCGGTTTGCAGTCCATGTGCGTGTAGGTGGGACTTAAGTGAACTCAAAGTTCTTTTAAGGTTAGGAAGTTTTCTGTACCAGCTCTTGGGAAATCCCCAGAGCAGCCCCAGGTGAGCGGTACGTTTCCTCTCGTCTCCATTGCTGAAGAGTCAGGTGGTTAGAATGCTTTCCCTTGGGGACTGCGTGGCTTCCTGGAGGCCAGAGAGGGTCTCTTGACTTGGATACCACGTGTGGACAGGAACGCAGCATGCATGCGTTCATTCTGTATGCATTTATCAGGGCTGACTGCCCAGGCAGACTTCTCCATGCTGGGGACACAGCCATGAGCAAGCCCATTACAGCCCTGCCCTGCTGGAGCTCTCATTCAACTGGGAAAACAGATGATAAGCATGTAAATAAACAAAGACTTTGGTGGTGAGTGCCCTGAAGAGAAGTAAACCAGAGAAAGCAAAAAGAACCAAGGATGTCAGGGTGGGCAGGTAAGGGCTGACTGTGGAGGTGACTGCCATCCCAGCAGAAGCCTGGATGGAAGGGGAGAGCAAACCACTCGGTTATGTGGGGACAGGCACAGCAGGCGTGGGTAGGGGCCAGTGCTGAGGCTTATAGGTGGAAACATGATGGCTGCTTCTGAAGAAGAGCAAGACAGCCAGTGAGCCGTGGGGAGGGTGGTAGGAAAACTGAGAATATTGCTGAAGGGATGAAATGGGAATAACAGGGATGTTGAGACGCCCAAACTAGGCTTAAGGGGCCAGTTCAACTGCCATGACCTCAGAGAACACTTCTCTGGCCTCCTGGCACATCTTGCTCTTGGTGGCCCTTATCCCAGTTTGTTGATGTCTACAAGCTGCTCAGAATCTGAGCCCACATCCATCAGGTCCACTTTTGTACTTCCAGTGCCTTGTACAGAGTAGTAGGTGCTCAGTTAATACCTGTCAATTGAATATTGAAGGACTGAGTGAGCAAACGAATGAACAAAATAGTGAAACCAAGTCGTCTGACTCCCACAGTTGAAATGTGAATTTCTTGCTCAGAATTTCATCCCATTGACTTTGAAGTGTGTTAGAATCTTCCAGATCGCATGCATTTTGTCTTTTGCCTTTTGTCTGCCAATTAAGGCCTTAAGGGAATGCCCCAACCTCACCTCAGAGACATATTCATGCGTGTATGCCACCGACCAGTCTCTGCTGAAAACTATACCCAGCTCTGGGTGGCCTGTCCCATGGCCCAGAAGGAGAAAATATTAAAAAAAAAAAAAAAAAACTTGTTGCAACATACATTGTAAAGGTGATAACTGGGCATCTACCAATCCCTGCAGGGCTTAGGAGGAAGGAGGGCTCATTTGAAGTGCAGTGTGGGAAGCTGGGGCAAAGGGTACATGGAAGGGCCCGGAGAGGGACAACTGGAAATGAGGCTGGAGATGAGGATGGAGACAGGGGATTAGTCCCAAGCTAAGGCATTTGGACATCATTGTACAGGCAACGGGGAGCCACTGCAGGCTTTTAAGTAGGGAAACAACATAATCAGATGTACGCTGGGGAGTTCATTCTGGCAGGAAGCAGATGGACTCTGGGACTGCACTGGAGGCAGGGAGGCCAGCATGAGGCTATTGTCTTGGCCCAGATCAGGGAGGATGAAGACTGTAAGAAGGAATGATGTGGGGATGACAGAAGAGGATGGACTTGAGAAACGGCATCTTTCCACGCTGTAGGGTACTATTTTCTATTCCCAAGCCTACTCAAGAAGACTCCCATAGTCTAATTCTTCCTGTGAGCCTGGGAATCACTGTCCATCTTAACTCAAAGGAACAGAGAGCTCTTTGTGCCTCTCATCTTCCTTCCTACCCCTCACGGCTCAGAGAAGGGCTCAGTTACTACATTTATAGGCAGAGGAGGAAAGCAAAGGGGAGGGAAGGGCTTCCCATCTCAGGATCTCCGTGATGGCCAAAACAGACCTTTTAATCATGGTAGGCACTCAATGAATGCTTTCCAGATACACAACAAAATAATAATAATAGGAAAGACATATATGTTAAATCCTAGACTAGTGCCTGATACATAATAACTGTCATATATTAACTCACAACCCTAACAGCAAGGCTGTAATATAAATGCTGTTATCCCCATTTAACAGCAAAAATTAACTGAGGCACAAGGAGGTTAAGTAAACTGCCCCAGACCACACAGCCTAAAAGGGACAGAGCCAGGATTCACACCCAGGCAGTTTAAATTCAGAGTCCATGCATAAAACTACCATGCTATGCTGCCTTTCTTATTTTTTTTAATTTATTTTGTTGAAACGTAGTTGGTTTACAATGTTGTGTTAATTTCTGCTGAACAGCACAGTGATTCAGTTATATATATACATTCTTTGTCATATTCTTTTCCATTATAGTTTATCACAGGATATTGAATATAGTTCCCTGTGCTATACACTAGGACCTTGTTGTTTCTATATATACTTTATATATATATATATATATATAGTTTGCATCTGGTAATCCCAAACTCCCAATCCATCCCTCCCCACCCCCTCTCCCCCTTGGCAACCACAAGTCTGTCCTCTATGTCTGTGAGTCTGTTTCTGTTTCATAAATAAGTTCATTTGTGTCATATTTTAGATTCCACATGTAAGTAATATCATATGGTATTTGTCTCTCTCTTTCTGACTTACTTCACTCAGTATGATAATCTCTAGGTCCATCCATGTCACTGCAAATGGCATTATTTCATTCTTTTTATGGCCAAGTAGTATTCCATTGTATATATGTACCACATCTTCTCTATCCATTCATCTGTCAATGGACATTTAGGTTGTTTCCATGTGTTGGCTATTGTGAATTGTGCTGCTATGAACATAGGGTGCACGTATCTCTTGGAATTATAATTTTGTCCAGATATATGCCCAAGAGTGGGATTGCTGGATCATATGGCAACTCTAGTTTTTTTGAGGGACCTCCATACTGTTTTCCACAGTGGCTGCACCAATTTACATTCCCACTGACAGTGTAGGAGGGTTCCCTCTTGTCCACACCCTCGCCAGCATGTTACTTGGAGACTTTTGAATGATGGCCATCCTGACCAGCGTGAGGTGGTACCCCATTGTGGTTTTGATGTGCATTTCTCTAATAACTATATGCTGCCTTTCTGGTTGGTCTCTCAACAGCTTGTTTATTGGGCATTTGCTCTGAGATTCACACGGTGCTAGGCTCCACAGAAAATTTTTTTAAACTTAGGAGGCAGTGTGTGTCCTCAAGAAGCTGACAACCCCACTAAGAAGACAGGACCACGCAAACAGAGAGTTTAGGTGGGGCTGTTGATTCCTGGTGGTTAATCCAACAGTTGTAGCCATGACACTGGCCTTGGGTTGTTATTGACAGTCAACCCAGGTGTTACTAGAGTGTGCCAGGTAATTCTTACAAAGCACCTACTAAATATTTATGGAGCAAGTGGAAGTCGGAGGTAGAGAGATGTACAGGGGACTTAGAAATGAATCTTTGAATCAGAAAGTAGATCCAGAACTTCTGAGACACCATCATGTCTGTTTTTCCACGAACCGTGCAGATGACTTTTCTATTTGATTTCCTAAAGAAGAGGGTCTTGAGGCAGCTTATCCTCCTCAGCAGAACACAAAGACTCATCAGCAACGTTTAAGACAAAAATAGGTGTTCATCAGACTTTCGGACTTGTTTTCCCTGAGATTGTTAACTATAAAAGAAAGTGGAGTTTCAGGACTTTCCAACACCCTCTCCACCAACAGGCTCCATAAGTGGCATATATATATATTTTTGATTTATCCTTTCATTCGTGTATTTACTCATTCAATAAATACTAATTACGTTCAATGTTATGTACTAAGTGCAGATCTGTCTCCAAAACTTGAACTTCTACCCAATATGATATACTTCCTCTCTGTAGCAAAAAAGGGGACCCTCCATGTAGGACATGCCCAGACAAAAGAGAAGGTTGTCCTCAACCGTTCCCCAATGATTAGGATTATGGGGCACCAGAGTAACCACACATCAGAGCCCAGCAGGGCCTCCTGAAGACTCTGAAACGTACAGGGAAATCAGAAACTGATCTCTGAATCTGAAAGGGGCTGTATCAGTCTCTAGGGCACACCTACCTGGGGTCCCCCCGCCAAATGAAAGGAACTTCAGTTCCAAGCCCAGCCATGTAGCACAGAGAGGCAGTGTGACATCTTTTCCTAATTGTTACTGATGCGAGGAGCCAGCAAGGTGATTGTTTTCTTCTTTCAGGTGCCTTACGGGGTCTTGCACAGTGTTCTGCATGTAATCACGGCTCAGGAAAGACTTGGTGGTGGTTGATATCCCACAGAAACCTGAAAATTCCTTCTCCACCTTTTTCTGGGTGCACAGCCATAACTGATGGCCATCTGACTTTTGCTCCCAGTCCGTGGCTCCAAGGCAAGCCTGTACGGGCCCCTCACAAGGAACTATAATAATAGCTAACGTTTAGTGACGGACTAAGCATTTTACATGCATTATCTTATTTAATCTTTGCCACTGCCCTGGGAAATGTCTAATGCTAGTTTCATTTTGCTTATGAAGAGACCGAGCCTTGCAAAGGATAATCATTAGTACTGTGCTGTGTGTAAGCTTCACTGTACTTTTCTTTTGTCATGCAGGGGTACCATCGGCCTCGGCACTACATTGCTACTCAAGGTAAGTGCCCTCCTTTTCCTCTAAAGGGCCCTTGCCTTACACTGGAGGAGAGGAATGAGCTTCTACCAGCCAAGAAGTCATATGGGAGCAGGGCTGGAGAGCCTCCCGAGGTCTCGAGGTTGTTCATTTGTTTGGGAAGGAAGGAGGTGACAAGTTCAGCTATGGGGGGAGGGACGTAAGGGAGAGAGGAAGGAGGTGTCACTAGGAAATGGTCAAGAGAGATGGGCCCTGGACCAAAAGCATCGGCCTCAGGCATGTGCCGTCAATATCCACCATTCGGACCTGGAGCTCGCGGTGCCTTATCTCCTCGATGGGCGTGTGCACGGGAGAGAGAGGCAGCCGACCTCCTAGAAAGCAACTTACCAGGATGTTATCAGAAGACTTAAAAATGACTATACCTCTCAAACTGTGCTGGGAGGAAATCCTGTGGATGATTATATATATGTGGACAGTGACACATATAATAAGATACCCTTCACAGTGTTATCTAATAGGAAAAAAAGTGAAAAATCTTAAATGCCCATCAATTGGTAGATTGGTTCAAGTGTGACACTTCCATATTATGGAAAATTATGCAGCTATGAAAAATGTCATGGCAGGTAAGAGTTTTTAAGGGCATGGGAGAATACATATAATAGATATAACACTTATTATAGCAAATACAATATATATACACACATATATATATGTATAGAAAAATGGCATTCAAAATTTTGTATCAGATACACTTATTACTCTTGTAATTTTAAAAACAATGGAGGCCCAGGACATTGAAAGAGAAATTTCCAAGGAAATTTCTTTGGACTCTCAGATTCTGTGTCCCATTTCTTGTCTGTTTTTCTTCCCTCCTTTCTGTCCAGGCTCCAGACAAATGCATTTGTCAAGCTCAGAATCGGGCATCTTCTGTCTGTGCTCTCAGCATCTGACTCCTGGCAGCTCCTCTCCCCTCCCACCCCACCCCCACCCCAATTTCCTTCCCATCTCTCACTGAGGTTCTGGAGCCCAATTTTTGAAAACTCCCTTAAGCTATGTCATTAACCCCTAATATAAGGTGATGGGTTGGCGGGAAAGTGGGGCTGGTGGCAAGGGTCTGAGCAGGAGGGTGACGAAGAGGAGAATCTGCGGGCATTTCCAGGGGACGCTGCAGACCCTGCTAGCTGGAGTGTGGCTTTTCTCGTGCACACTCTGACCTCACACGCTTCAGTCCCCAGTCTCCGCTACTTGTGTCCCAATAGGAATCGCTGACCTCCCTCTTACTCACCCATCCGGAGCCTTGACCGACCAGCCGGGAGGGACAAGCCTCTTGTCTGCTTCCTTGCCATTGCAGTCTGACCCTGACACCTTCTCTGTTGGCAGGTCCCATGCAGGAGACCGTAAAGGACTTCTGGAGGATGATCTGGCAGGAGAACTCGGCCAGCATCGTCATGGTCACAAACCTCGTGGAAGTGGGCAGGGTAAGCCCCTCCCATGGGTACCGGGATGGAGTTTGCTGGCTGGCATTCCACTGCCCAGCATCTCTCTGTGCCAAGTGCCTCCCGTTCCACATTTCACCCTCACGGCACCCTATGCGGGAGAAGTCCTCCCTCCTGTTCATAGTCGAGGAACATCTTTTCCCTTCAAAACCCTCTCGCCCCTTTCTCCACCCTCACTGTCCGCTGATGACGTCATCTCATAGACTTTGAGGGAATTACAGCCATCAGACGTGAATGTTCATCTTCACACCGCAAAGCTGCATCCTACTTGTGTCTACAGCCATCTTCTCATTCTTCTCCTCTATTATCAGGCTGAACCATAAGACATGGCTGTTTTTGTTGACCCCAAATGGTAGAATATCATCTGTTTCTTATGGTGCAGCCTAATGCGATAGGAGAAGTGACTCTTGCCCTTTCAAAGGCAATTCCTAGTGCCTTGAATCACAGATTCCGCTCAAGAATGTCTCATTCTCCCCCTCTCGCTTGGAAAGTAATTCTCTTTCCCATTGCTAGATTATTTCCCTCAGCATACAGACATCCTGAGTACCTTCCCCCTTAAAAGTATAAAGCAGGCAAAACGAAACTGCTGCTCCTGTCCCTGCTTTTCTGCCAGACCCTGAAATCTCACACACAGGCTCTGCTACTTCACTCCCGTTCTCTTCCACCCACTGCAGTGTAGCTGCTCCCTCCATCCCACCCACAGTGATTCGTCAGTATCCCCAGCATCCTTCATGTTGACAAATCCAATAGCCATTTCTCTCTTCTCATTGTACTCAACCTCTCAGCAGCATCTGACCCTTTGTTCCTCGAAACCTTGACATTCTTCAGGGTTTAGACCTTGGTCTCTCACTCTGCTCTGTCTCGACTCTCTCCTGTGTGCTCCTTAGCTACTCCTGGGGCTTAGAAATGGGACTCTCTTCCCAGCTTTTGCTTTCGCCTACTTGGTAAACCGTGGCATGTGGGTGGGTGGGTGCTGGGTGCACAGACGCTAGAATCAAGAGGGCCTCTCTGCTTACCACATGAGCTAACTAAAGACAGGGCAGGTAAGTTTTTCTTCTGGCAAGAACCAGATAATCCATTAAAATGAAGAGTCCTGGCCTCCAAGATAATGGGAAGGGGGAGAATCCGGGCTGTCAGTCATGATTCAGCAAAGGGCTTTGGACATCTCGTGGCCTAACAGGAATTGAGGGCCAGAAGAGACTTTGTCCTTGAGCCCACTCTTATTTAGTCCATTGCCCAGTTTTACAGATGAGGAAACAGACCCAAAGGAGTGGAGTGAATGCCC
Organism: Orcinus orca; assembly: GCF_937001465.1. NCBI lineage: Eukaryota > Metazoa > Chordata > Mammalia > Artiodactyla > Delphinidae > Orcinus > Orcinus orca. The sequence continues at coordinate 18,614,642 of NC_064574.1, forward strand.
TGAAGTCCCCCGGCCACGATCCCTGACTCCTGTCTCTCGTTCTCGTGGTCACGGTACCCCTACTCAAGACTGCGCCCCAGGGACTCAGGCCCAGGGAGCAGCTACTGTGGACAAAATGTCCAGCCCAGGATTTAAGAATTCAGAGGCACATTCCAGCCTGTTCTAGAACACGTCCCCCCCACTGGAGACAGATTCCCTTGATTGTGAGTCTAATTCGAATTGGGACAGGGGACAGGAGAGCAATTTCTTCATGAAACTCCTGCTAGGAGCGAAGCTCTGTGCCAGGCACTGTTGTGCACTATGCATTACTTCACTTTACCTCACAGCAGTTGTACAAGGCGATGTTCCTGGTAATTATTCAGAGGGCCTGGCTTTGCATCCTAGCTCCATCCCTTACTGACAGTTGACCTTGGGCAATTTTCTTAGCCCCCCTGTGCTTCTCATTCCTCATCTGTAAAATGGGGCTAATAATAATATCTACATCATCAGGGTGTGATGATAAGTAATAATTCAAGTAATCCGTGTAAAGTATTTGTAGAACACTTAGCAAGGAGAGCTGGACGCTGTAAGCAGTTAGTAAGTGTTAGCGATCGTTATTCCTAGGAAGCTGAGGCTCAGAGAGGTTTCAGTACTTTCTGGAAGCTTCTCAGCTACAGCGTTAGAACGAAGCAATGCATCCGTTTGCCTCCAAACCCTGTTGCACTAAATCAGCATTTCCCTAAGTGGGTTCCACGGGATGCTCGTCTGCATGATGCTTAGCGAACAGGGGGTTCCATGGTTAAATACGTTTGGGAAATGCTGTGTACTCTTTGCCCCTTTCGGAGAGTCGAAAAGCACATTAGCGTTAGCACGTGAACGAGCCGAGCAGTCCTGTAGCGAAGTGGCCTATTTAACTTTGTTTAATCCAGCATTTCCCAAACTCATTTGACCACAAAACCTTTTTTTGTTTGTTTTTGTTTCTTGTTTTTTACCTAACACCTATCAGCACCCAGCGGGACACACTGTGGGAAATGCCACTCTAAGCCGCTCGGCGTCCCCCGGAATGGTAATACTTTTGTTCTTTTACGGGGAAAGCGATCTCTTTTTCCTCCTGCGGCATGTGACTCAGAACCAGGTGTGGGAGTGGCTTGTTCATGGCCTCTGCACCCACCCCCGGGGCAGAGAGCCGTTGCAAACGTCTTCCTTTTGAGCCCAGCACCTTCCTTCCTTTTCCCAGCCACGAGCCTTTCTCCTTCCAGCCCCCTCGTAATATTAATGACCCTCTCCCCGCCATGTCTGCTTCCACCTCCTCACTATTCCCACCTTTTATTCTCATCTCTGCTCTGCTGATACTACTCAGCTGCCCCAGCCTATCGCAGAAAAAGAGGACTCAGCCAGAGGTAGAAAACTGGCCACGTGACCTTGGACAAGTCACCAAACCTCCCGACTTGAGTATGATGTTCATCTGTACAGTGGGGAGATCACCACCTCCTATCTCACCCAGATCTAGTTGATCTCTTAGTGTGGGAATGGATTTGAAAAGTACCAGGAGCTCTGCCAAAGAAGGTACCACCGTTATCCCCCGCGGCTCCAGTTCCTCTAGGAGTGAGCTGGTCCCTGTGTATTTTACCCTCCCCGGCCAGCTGAGAATGCCTTGACTGAAAGTCCACCAAGGTCGCCCTTGAGTTTATTCGGACGGGAAGCCAGATGAGATGGCCACACACGCTCAGCCGCCCACTCACTCGTACCGTCCCTGTCCTTGCCCGCAGGTGAAGTGTGTGCGATACTGGCCGGATGACATGGAGGTCTACGGAGACATTAAAGTCACCCTGATCGAAACAGAGCCCCTGGCAGAGTACATCATCCGCACCTTCACAGTCCAGAAGGTAAGCTTCCCTGCGGCCGCGTGCAGCCTGCCCTCCAGGCACGCCGGCTTGTTTGTTCATCCAGGACGTGGCAGCGACCAAGGGGCTGCTCTGTACCCACCCTGCACCAATGAGAGATCGGCAATCAGCTTGGACGTGGACCCTGCTCCAAAGGACCCCGCGTCTAGCAGGAGGGACAAATAGAATTCGCCAGACAAATAGCATAATGACATATGGTAATAAAAGCCACAGAGGAAACATGCCAAGCTGGGGAGACAGAAATCCACGGGAGGATGGGGTGATCAGAGAGGACCTCCAGGAGGAGGAGGCATTTAAGCAGACAGTGAAGGATGAGAAAGAGCCAGCCAAGGGAAGAGCAGGAGGAATATTATCCCAGGAAGAGGGAAAGAACCATGCAGAGTCTGGAGGGGAAAGAAGATCTTGACATGTTCTAGGCCTGTGGTTCTCAGCTGGGGGTGACTGTCCCACAGGGACATTTACCAGTGTCTAGACAGTTGTCAAAACCATAGCTGCCATTTTCTAAAAGTAACATCATTAATGAACCAAGTGGCCACAGGCCTGAGGATGCAAAAACACCAGGGACTTCGGTGCTCTGAGCACTGTGCCCTTGGGGATTGACAGGTCCTTGTGAGTGCCAAAGCAGGTACATGCATGGTGCCCTTCCTGCATGCACGGTGCTGGCAGGACACACTGTTTGCTCCCAACACTGCCCCCTCCAACCCCTGGGCTCCTAAAGGCCCGTATCTGCAGACTCAGATGAAGAGCCAGGAGGGAAGGACGCCCCTCAGCTACAAGGTACATTGCTGTGATCTTAGGCTGGGTTCCTTAGAAGCAGAGCCTGAGACAAGGTTTCCCTTATACGTGGTGTATCAAGGGAGCGCTCCCAGAGAAACTTGTAAGACCACAAGAGAAGCTGGAGAGGAAAGAGGAAGGGGCAGGGCAAGTTCAGAGTCTCAGGCAAAGTCTAGCCTAGGCCTGACCCATGGGGGCCTCTGGAGCGTAAACACACCGCAGAGGTGCCCGCTTGCTGTACTCAGTCCACTGACTGGCTGCGGACCAGCCGCTGCGGGGTAACCTCCAGGGTGGGCTCCTGTCGGCTGAGAGCATGTCTCCAGAAAAGGGGGCACGTGTGAGTCACTAGCAGCCGGCGCTCCTGCAGCTGAGGCCTGGAACATAGCGCCACGAACACCAGCCTCAGCTCCCATACTTGGCGGTTGGTGCTGGGCATGAGCTGGGTGACTGGGGACCCAGACTCTGAGCCAAGGGGAGGCCTTGGGGAACTGCAGCCCACCCAGTGTGTTGAGGAGTCGTCGTCGTTTCTCCGGCTGTCTTTTTGTCTTTCTTTCAATCACCAGGGAAGCTATTACCCATAGGAAGACACCCTTCAAGGTCTCCACAGGCCTCGGAGGATTAACTCAACTTAGCCAGCCTCTCCACAGGTGCTCAGCAAACACTGCCTGGGTTATCAGCTCAGAATCAGTTCCTGGGGACCCAGAAATAATAAACAGGAAGCGTTGTCTGTCCCTTGAAGAGAACACAGTCCCACCAGGAAGAGAGGACCCTTGATAAACAGTTGCAGTGCAGGTGGTGTGGGCTTGAACGAGGGCTTCCAGGGGCTGAGCTGATTTGGAGGGTGGGGTGAAAAACTCTGAGTATTCTCGAAGCTGTTTTATCTTCTACTTCAGTTCTTCTGTCAGCGCTTTAACCCCAGCCTTTGTTCACTCCTGCCCAGACCCTGCAGCTGCCTCCTGATGGCTTCTGTCTCTAGTCTTGCCCACAGTCTTAGTTTAGGTTTCTAGGAAGCAGAGCCTGAGGTAGGGATTTGGGTGCCCTTGATGATGTGTTGAGGAAGAACCCAGGGGAGAAGGGGGGTGAGGGAGGCAGTACAGGGCGGGGAAGGAGCTGAGCAAGGATGTGGCCTGGTCCCACAGGGATATCTGGGGCATGAGTTACACCACAGAGTTGGGCCCATCTTGAGGCAAAGGGTTCTTTGGCACATCCATGAGAGTAACCCATTATCCTGGTTTGCCCAGGACCACCCTGGCTTTAGCACTGAAAATCCCATGTCCTGGGAAACCCCTCAGCCCTGGGCAAACTGACAAAATCGGTTGGTCACTGAATGCCAGCTGCCCATCCCCCACTCCCAAAGGAGGTGGTTCCTGTTCAGCTGAGAGCAACTCTCTGAAGAAGGGGTAATTTTTAGCTGTCCACAGCCAAGGTCAGAGTAGCTGGGGATGGGTGCACTGGCCCAGGAAAGGGGACCTGGCGCCCTCTACACAGCCCACCAACACCCCCCCCCAAATCCTTCCTCCACGTAGCGGCTAGTGTGATCCTTCCAAGACGCCCATCTGGTGATGCGTTTCCTCTTCTGTGCAACTATCTGGGCAGCCTCCCTATAGCTCCCCGATGACTCTGGGATAAACCCCAAAGGCCTTAAAGTGGGATACAAAGCCTTGCAGCATTCAGTACCCGCCCAGCCTCCCCGCCGCCCCCCCCCCCCCCCGGCCCCCGGGCCCCATCCCGCTGTCGTCATTGCCTGTCTTCCACTCTTCTCTGGAATTGCCCTGGGCTGTTTGTGATTCTGTTCACATACTCTGCTAAATCCTGTCCCCAGGGCTTTGCCCCAACTGCCTCTCTGCCTAGGAATCCCTCCATCCTTCCACTAGGTAATACTTAGCCTCAGTGTATCATACGATTAGGAGGACAGACTGTGGAGCCAGACAGCTAGGCTTTAGACTGTAACTTTACAACTTACTAGTTGTGTGACCTTGGGCATGTTCCTCAGCCTTGCTTAGCCTCACTTTCCTTATCCCTAAAATGGAGATGATAATATGAAGATTGATATGGGATTAAATTAATACATTGAAGAAGTCAGAAGAGTGACAGGCACATAGTCGATGCTTAATAAACGTTAGCTATTATTTTCATTATTAATATGTTTCAAGACTCAGATCAGGCATCCCCTCCTTCAGGAAGCCTTCTCTGATTTCTCCTCTCCCTAATGGGATTAGCTGACACTCCTTTATGCACTTTAATGGAATTAAAGGTCCACTTAGGGGCCTGCCTCCCCCACTGGACCATGAGCTGTTCCAGGGACAGGGACTTGGCCTTTATTTCCACCTTCCTAGTGCCTAGCACAAGGCTAGGCACAGGTAACCCTCGGTGAATATCTTTTAACTGAAAAAATGAACCATCGAACACTCTTCCTATTCAGCGCCTCTAATATCTGCAGGAGATTGCTAGGTAGAGAAAGGTAGGTAGGGGCCATGCATAAGCAAAGGCTCAGAGGCATAACCTGACCATAGACTAGTCAAGAACTGCCATTTGGCCTGGAGCATGTCTATGTGGAGGGTGCGGGGAGGGGAAGGGGAACGATGGGAGCTCCAGGCCCCACCACCCCCGTCAGTCAGAGAAGCTCTGCTTTTGTTTGTTTCATATTTTATCATTCTAAATGAGAATCTAATTAATAAAGAAGTCTGCCTTTTTAATTTTGAAAGTCCTGGAGAGTATCATAGACCAGACTGGAGAACTGAAGGACACCAGTCCTCAATCAGTGAAAGGCCTTGTATTCCCCTGGAAACAACTCGAACTTGGAGTTGAAGTCTAACATTTTTCTGAATCTGTTCTGCTGAATATAAGTCCTATAAAAACACTTACCAAAAGAGGGTCCCCTGGGCAAACAGTGTGAATGTTATAAGCCCCCTTGGGAATTCAGTGTGTATGTTAGCACAGTAAAGGCTCTGAGAAGTCCTGCAGTAGAACCATCAGTTTCACTTTATTTACTTCCGAAGTTCCCAGATGTAAGAGATGCAGAATCACTCTGCGCAGCAACACCTATTAACCCTTTGAGGGCCTTGCCCTCCCTGACAGCAGGGAAGCTGGACCCTAAGTCCTCATGGCCTCGTGGCTCCCCATGGGTACTGGGCAGGGTGGCTGGGGGCAGCAGCTGGAGGAACAGAGGGCTGTTCTCTCCTCAGAAAGGCTACCATGAGATCCGGGAGCTCCGCCTCTTCCACTTCACCAGCTGGCCCGACCACGGCGTCCCCTGCTATGCCACCGGCCTCCTCGGCTTTGTCCGCCAGGTCAAGTTCCTCAATCCCCCAGAAGCTGGGCCCATAGTGGTCCACTGCAGGTAAGTGAAAGGCTCCGCCCTAAACAAGGAGGCCTTTGCAGCTCTGCTCTCTTGGTGAGGGGGTACTCTCTTGTCCAGTGGCCTTTATTCTTTGCCTGTGTCCCCTCTTCCCAGCCCTTTCTGATGAGACCAGGGTCCTAAGTCTAACAACAATAATACTAATAGTAGCAGTAGCAGTTGTTATTATTGCTGTTGCCCTGAAACAGTAAAGACCCTGAGGACGTGCGCTTGGCACTGACAGCGTCTGCTACACATGCACTTCACCTGCATTACTTCATTTACTTCTCCCCCAACCTTGAGAGGTGGCCGTTATTGTCATTCCCATTTTACAGATGAGAAAACCGAGGCGCTAAGAAGGTAGATACTGTGCTTGGGTCACACAGGTGTGAAATGGCAGAGCCAGGATATTTAACATGATTTTCTCCAGACGCTCGCCCTTGGCGTGGCGGCAGTGTGCCCCCGTGGAAGTGTGCTTCTCTTCATTTCTCTTATTTTAAACATCAATTGCTGGCCTGCGGGGTCCTTTGTAGAGAGTAAATGGACAGTGTCAGGTTTTAGCTTATTATGGAGAAGGGATATTTTCAGCTCTGACCCAGAAAGTCACATTGGGAGTGATGAGCACATCCTGGAATCCTCCTAAACGGAGATGAAGTATCATGTCAAGGGCATTAGGAATTGGAGGAGGGTGGATGTCCAGATCTGAAGGCCAACTAGCATGCTCGCTTCCTCCCCTGCCAGCGCCTCTCTTTTCCAGTGTGACCTTGGGCCTGGTCCATCTTTTCAGACCCCGCATGCTCTTAACTGCAGGTTATCTCTGCCCTGGCAGTGTCCACGTCAGGCAAGGTCTTGAGCCAAGTCAAGGAGAGACACCATAAGCTGTAGGTGTCTCAGAGCCACCCCTTTCTCACACAGCACCCATCTACCTTCGCCACAACAGCGAGGTGTGAACTAGAAAGCCCATTTCACGGATGAGTCCATTGAAGATTAGGAGGCCATACGGATCGCCCCGTGGGCTCTCTAAGCATTCCGCATATAGTCTCTGCTTTACATCTCATGACAATTCGAGGACAATAAAATGTTCACCCCAAGTCCCATATCCCAGAGAGCAGCCAGAGCAGGGGTAAGGAAGAAAGGGAGATAATGGCAAGCATTTATCAGGCCCTCCTAGCATGACGCCCCTGTGTCTGTGTCTCAGTACCAAGTCACCCTGACACACCTGAGCAGAGTGGTGCCCCCTCCTGAGGCTGTCCTGAAGATTAAGTGGGTTGGCCAACATATACTAGGTACCTAAGAGAATTCCAGACATATAGTAAGCACTTAAAAATATCATATACTGTTCTCTGCCTCTCGATGCTGTCCCTCTCCCCAGACTGTTAATCCTTCAGGACAGGAACCATGTCTGACTTATCTTCACATCCCCACTCCCGAGCCCAGCATCTAGTGCTCAATAAACATCTGGTGACTACAGGTAGCAAACATTTATAATAGATGGCCACGTAACCAGGCACAGGGCTAAGCAATTGATGAGCATTGTGCTTTTTCAGCATAATTTCATGCAATTCACGTGTACTGTGCTATTAATGCTATTATCATCAGCCTCATTTTATGGAAGAGGGTATTGAAACCCAGAGAGATTGAGTCATTCACCCAAGGTCACACAGCTAGTCAGTGGTCGAGCCAGGGTTTGATCCCAGGGGTCTGACCCCAAATGGCGTGTGCTTAATTGCTCTGTGAGGCTGAAATAAACGGATCAATCCTCCCAAGAACCCTGTAGGGAAGAGTGTCATGTGTGAGAAAACTGAGGCTCACAGACGCCAGGCAGCTTGTCCACTAGTGGTGGATCCAAGATTCAAAATCAAGTCGGGCTGCTGCTTTCTCCTAAAACAGGTCGAGGATGAGACTTGGGAGAAGACGTGGACGAGTGGCTCTTTGGGTTCCCTCCTAGACCCTGAGGCCCAGCCTGATTGGGGGTCCCTTCTGGGGGTTTTGATTTGGGGGGAGGCATTCTGGGGCAAGTACAAGGCAGATTTTACTCAATTCAAACCATGAAATTTTACCAAGATCAAAGACTTGCCAGATGATGGAGGATGGATTTCCAAGGGTTTACTCTCCAGACCATTGTGGGTGTCGGTTGGTCCACCGCCTGTCCTCCTTGGATTTATGGTCATTCAACATTGCTTTCTTTCCTGGTCCATCGCCCTTCCTCTTTTCGTTTCCTTTTATTTTCGCATTGTCAAGCAAAGACACTTGTTTCCGTGAGGGAAATGAAAACGCAGTGGAGATGGGCCTCCTGGCAGTCTGGCCTTCACTTCCAAAACTATATGCATTTAAAGCAAATGCCCTATTTGTCTCTCGTTCGGTGCTATGATTTTGGAACCCACTGATCTGGGAAGGTCTGGCCATGGCCCATGGGGTCTCATTGAGTTCTTTTGCTATTTTGTACTTGGCCTGAGATTTTCTGAAAGGAAGCCACCAGTGGTCAGAGTCGAGTATGTATCAGGGGCCTTGATTCCGGAGCCGGGTCTCAGGACCGTCGGCTGCTCTGGTTTACTGATGCTGCTGCCTCATGATCCTGGAAAAGCAGGTGCACGTGGAGACAAACCCAAGGCTTTGGACATGGTGCTCAGGACTCACTCTCTGTGAGTCCGTTGGGACAGCTCAGAGGACCTGGTTTCTGCCGTCTCAGTTACCTCCTCTGATCTCTCTTGTCTCTCCCTCCTTGCTTCCATCCATCAACCCATTCACTGAAGAAGACAGAAGGAAGGGAGAGATGGAGGGAGGGAAGTGGGGTGGGGAAGACACGTTTCTAGGCATTTCCAGGGTGCCCGGCATATGTAGGTGGATTCTCTTTACCCATCAGATGAGCAAACTGCATGCATCCGTGTTGTCTAAGCGTACATTATCTTATTAAGAGAGGAAGTGTAGGAGCACAAGCTCTGGAGCCAGACTGCCTGGGGGAAAGTCCCAGCTCCACCACTTGCCAGCTGTGTGACCTTGGGCAAGGTCAGCACTCTGTGCCTCCGTTTTCTCACTGTGTAATAGGGTGAGAAACTTCCTAATAACCTCATAAGAGAATGAACAGGTAACACTGCAGAAGCAGTTAGAACAATGTCTGGAACGTTGTCACAGCTAAATAAGTGTTTGTTAAATGAGTACAACAAAAATAAGCCAGTCCTGATGAAATAGCCCCCAAAGGCAAGCATTACTCTCCCATTTTACAAAAGAGAAGACTGAGGTTCTAAGTTTAGTCACTAGCTTAGGATCTCCTGGCAGGACTGGGGTCAGACCTCTGCAGTGTACTGCCTCTCTGCAGGGTCCTCAGGGACAGGGCTGAATGGGAGGGGCCTCCCCAGGGCTGCTCCCACCCCAAGGTCCCTAACATGGACCACCGTCCTCTCTTCCAGTGCTGGTGCCGGGAGGACTGGCTGCTTCATCGCCATCGACACCATGCTTGACATGGCCGAGAATGAAGGGGTGGTGGACATCTTCAACTGCGTGCGTGAGCTCCGGGCCCAGAGGGTCAACCTGGTGCAGACGGAGGTGAGTCCTGGGGTGTCAGTTGGCCAAGGAGGAGCATGGTGGGACAGAAAGGCCCACGGGTGGAGGCCTCCTACAGAAAGAGGCCTGGGCGTGGGAGAAATGGGAGGGAATGGATACATGGCTTGCTATGGTGAGATCATCGTAGAAGCTAGGATGCCCCTGCCAACCCTGAGGTCCCCCAGTGCAAGGCCTCCTACCAGGGAGGAACGTGGTGCTGTGTGCCGCATCTCTGAGGGCATCTAAGCAGCAACTGAATGGCAACTTTCAGGTATTCTTTGAATGGTGTCCTTGCCTTGGGTGAAGGAGAAGAGAGAGATAGGGAAGGATTGGCATTGATTGAATGCCTGCTGTGTGCCAAGCATCGCTTCAGGCACTGCAGGAATGGCTTACTCAGTGAAGTTACTGAGTTCCTGAGCTAGGCGCAGGGGATTCCAAGAGAGATAACTCATCACTCCTGGCCTCAAGTGAGAAGCAGACCTCCAGGCACTGCTCTGTCCAGTTGGAGAGCCCAAGATCCGAGGGACATGGGAGGGGTTCATCTTTATTCTTGAGTACCTACTATGTGCCAGGCGTCACTCCAGGTCTTTTGTATTCAGGGTATTGTTTCTACTCCTTACAACAACCCTATGGGGGAGCTCCTGCTAGTGCCCCCATTTTATAGGTGAGGAAACTGAGAAATGGTGTCCCCAAAGCCTCATAGAGCCAGACAGTGGTAGAACTTGGGTCCATGTGACCCCACGTCCCACGTGCTTTCCCCTGAACCACACTGTCTCACAAGGAAGCCTTTTCTGCCTCTCCTACGCCTGGAAGCCATGGTTTGCTACTCCTATAACGAGCCCATCTTCTGGTTCTAGTGAGGCTGTAGGTGCCCGGGCAGCGGAGCTGGGGCAGATAAAGAGCTGTATCCATCATCAGCCCTGCAAAGAGATACCACCCAAGGCTTTGGGCCTGGCCAGTCACTGCGGGCTCTGCAGGCAGTTCCCTCACTTACAGGCTCACACACCTGGGACCCTGCTCCAGGCTCCAAGCCAACTCCCACAGGCCGGTCTGCAGGCTTCTTGGTGAGGCTGCTACAGCTGAGAGGCTGCCTTGTCTGTTCCTGGGCTCATGCATGTGGAAGGCAGGCTCACTGCCTGGCGTTATGCACATCGTGGTCCTTGCTCTCTGGTGGGGGAGATAGGCGTTCAAATAGATCACCACAATGCCTCTAGATAAACATTTTATATAAAGAGATGGGCCAAGTTCTGCAGGAGAATAGTCGCTCAACAGACGTTTGTTAATGAGTGACTGGAACAGCAACAACTCCTGCCTGGTGGATTTGGAGAAGACTCTCCCAAGGGAATGAGACATTGAAGGCGTAGAGAAGGCGGGGATGGTGTCCAGGACGAGAGCGGCAAAGAGCTGGGATGGCGGAGGGGGTGATGCACGCTTCAGGAGCAGAGCCTGAGACAAGGAGTCGAGGGCAAGTGGTTTCCTTGGTTGGAACAAATGGCTGTGTCCCGAGACACACTGGTTGGCAAGTGGGGAAATGAGAGAGGGGACGGAAGGAAGTCAAGCCTGTCGACACTGTGAAAGTATTTTACAGGCTGTTTGACACAGTGGACGGCTGGAGCCCAGTCCTGCCGGGGGAGCTCTGAGATGGTGTGGAGTGTCTTCCAGATTTCCCACCCGAGAGAGGGAACGTAGGCATTTATCCCCAGGTCTCCATCTGGCATTGCTTGAGGCCTCCTTCCCACGGCATTAACTCTTTGGCCCTGCTGGGGATGAAGGCCCTCAGCCTGAATCTCAGGGATTTGCAGTAAGCAGCCTTCAGCAGTGAAAGGTGAAAGCTGACAGGCCATGGGCAGGACACCACGGGCACCTGCTACCACATGTCCAGGAGTTTCTAATTTTTATCAGTGACTCTGCTGTTCAGTCTTACATAGGGAGCAAAACTCAGCACAGCTCAGACAGTCACCCAGAAACACGGCAACTCGGCCCTTCGGGTTATAGGATAGAAAGCAGTGATTCTGCAACATGAATCATGCCCATCCTTCACAGCCACAGGCTGAAATGTGGACAAGAAACTCCCGGCCACCCTTCTTACCCAGCACCCCGTTCCCTCTCGCCTCGGCTCTGCAGGAGCAGTATGTGTTTGTGCACGACGCCATCCTGGAAGCGTGTCTCTGCGGCAACACGGCCATCCCGGTATGCGAGTTCCGCTCTCTCTACTACAATATCAGCAGGCTGGACCCCCAGACCAACTCCAGCCAAATCAAAGACGAATTTCAGGTACGAGCACATCCCAGACTTCGTGACCCAGCCAACTTCAGTGCCACTGAGCCACTGAGCACAGCCCTGGGGCTTTCCTTGCAAGAATGGCTATGTATATATCCTTCCAGTGTCTGCAGCTCCAGACGGCTGAGAAGGAATTCCAGAACAGAAAATGCACACCACGAGCAACTGCTCACCAATCAGTGACTGCTGACACTTGTTTTTTTTAACTATGAATATGTTTTGGAACCGAGGTTTTATTTAATTCTAGTCCAGGTTGTATGTGGAGACAAGTTTATAGACACAGGTGTGAATTTCAAGCGCCTCGATCCCTGCAGGGACTCGGGTCTTCTCAGTATTTCTGTACAATTGGAGTGTGTCCTAGATCCTCACAATTCAAGGTGGGGTCTCAAGACCAGCAGCGTTGGCTTCACCTGGGAGCTTGTTAGATGTGCAGAATCTTGGGTCCCACCGGACCTGCTGAATGAGAGCCTGTGATTTAACAGTATCTCCGGGTGATTTAAATGCACATTAAACTCCGAGAAGCATCACCTGAGGGCACAGCTCAGGCAGAACAGATCTGCCCCCTTGGAGCCCATGTAGCCGGAATGGTGGCAGCTTTGGTCTGGAGGCCTGGACTTGAATCACTGAGTAAGGCAAAACCAGAGTCCAGCCCACTGTCCTGAGGTCAGTGCCAGGGTCCTATTTTGGGCAACAGGAGCTGTGAACAGGCAGGAGGAAGCAAAGAAGTTTCAGGACCAGAAGGGCCAGTGCAGGTCCATGGTTCCACGGGCAGATACCCCAGCCAGGTCAATGGCTTAATCCTCCTTCAAACAAATAGACTTTATTGATTCGGAGTAGAGACCAAGGGCTGAATGGGGGAAGGATGGAGGACACGGACCCCTGGTGGTTGCACGTAGCATCTAGTCTGTTGGGTGGGGCAGTTCAGCTCTAGCCCCACACTTGCAAGACTTACTCTGCAGAACACAAGCCCTGAATTTTTCAGACAAACTAGAGCTTGCTCTCTGGGGGTCTCTCACTCATCCTGGGCGTCTCATCCAAGCATCCTTCCTTCCATTCTCAAACAGCTTTCTCTCTGAGAGGCATGCTGGTAAAATCATTTCTTTCATTCCGTGGCACTTAAGTGATATTTAAAAGTCATTAGGGATTCCCTGCCCCCACTCCCCACCTTATGACCTCCTGGCTGGCCCACCATTTCATGCAGGATGGCTGAGAGGAGTAACTCAGCTCAGATGATTGGCTCATGCAGGATGGCTGAGAGGAGTAACTCAGCTCAGATGGCAGGTGTTCAGAGCCTGTGTCTAAGCCCGCATGAGTGTGTGCCGTCCCTGCAGCCTTGGCCCTGTGGTGGTGTCCCACAGCCCCTGGCAGAGGCTCTCAGCCCCCAGGGCCTGGAGCAGCCAGCAGGAGATGATAGAACGTCACCACGGAAGAGAACAGTCCTGGGAAAAGGACTGGAGGGACAGGCTTGGAGGATGAAGGGAGTTTGAACATTGCTGCCTCCTCTGTTCAGGGCAACCATCTAAGCAGTACCTGCCTATCTGCCCTTGACCCCATAGACCCTCAACATCGTGACTCCTCGCGTCCGGCCTGAGGACTGCAGCATCGGTCTCCTGCCACGGAACCATGATAAGAATCGGAGCATGGATGTCCTGCCTCTGGACCGCTGCCTGCCCTTCCTCATCTCGGTGGATGGAGAATCGAGCAACTACATCAATGCGGCACTGATGGATGTAAGCAGAGCCCTGCCACGAAAAGCTCCTGGCTGGCATTCCAGGGAAAAGCTTCTTCCCAAGGGGGAGGTGGCTGGAGCCCAGGGCCTTGACATCCCCCTGCCCAAGCCAGCCTCTCCTTCTGATCTTTTTGGCCCACAAGACCTTTCTCCCCCTGAAGGCTCTGATCCAGACCTATATACAAGCTGTGCTTTTAGCCCTTTTGCTCCCATAAAGGTCTGAAAGAATAAACCAAAAGCTTACAGTGGGTCCCCTGACACCACAGTGAGGCTACAGGCCTGAGCAGTCCCCCTTCCTGCTATGTACAGAGCTGACTCTCAGCCTTAAGTTCAGTTCAGAAAACATTCTGCGTGCCAGCCCCGTTCCTACTGTTCTCCTAGGGGCACCGTCTCCTGCTTTCTCAGCATCAAGTCCAAGAAGCGCACACCTCCCTTGACCTGGTTTGGGATTAGGGGGTCATGTTCCTACCCCAGGGGGTCCGTGCTCCTGACTTGTATGCTTCTGTCCTGGGTCCTCCAGCTACTGCCAGGTATCATCCCTCCACTTCCAGGATGTGAGATGTTTGCAGCTGGAAGGAACCGTGCATCATCCAGTCTCATCCATGCACTTCCCAGCAAAGGAAACTGAGGCCGGAGAAAGAGACTCGCTCAGAGATACCCAGAGAGCTAGTGACTTACTCTAGAATTTATTCCTTGAGCCTCCCCTCTGTTCACTTGATTCAGTAAGATGCAGACATCTTTCCTCCCAAGACTCGGGACCAAAAACACCATTGCTTGACTGGGGAAGAGCCCTTCCAGGTCCCTCTCCCCACCTATACCTGAAGGTCAAGTCCATCCAGCCCACGTGAACCTCCCATCTTACCTGGAACAGGAAGGAACATGGGGTACTGTCCACTGGGGTCAAGGCCAACTACCTCTGTGACCACTAATCCTCTTGAAATTTATCCCCAAGCATCCTAAGTGTTTGTTAGAGGCAGAGGGGTGACAGGGAGTCAGTGCTGACAGGAAGGCAGTGCCTATCTCAGCTTTGTGGGCACCTGCCCTAGCCTCTGCCCACAGGGTGCCCAAGTCCTCCATGGAAACCCTGGCTCTGGGTCCAGAAGCAGGGAGTCTTGTCCTGGTCAGATCAAATAGCTGGATGTGGAGGGAAGACTGCAGGCTTTAGCTTGGAGTCTTCCAACGTCAATGTGTGCACGTATGCATGCGTGTGTGTATGTGTGCATGCGTGCGTGCCCACACACGTGTGTGGTGAGAGATGGGGCCTGGGGTTGCACCCACACTTCCAAGTTCCTTCCAGCGTTGTCTCCCCCTTGTCCCAACTCCCCCTCCTTTCCTTCCTCATCCAAGGATCAAACACGCTCCTGGCCTCTGCTTAGTATATTAGATGCTGCCTGGAGTCAAATGCCTTCTGCCAAGCTCTGATGCTGACTGTATTCTCTTTGTCCACAGGGCATTTCTCCTGTGAGCCATCACTGGGGTCTTTGCCTTTCTTATTTAAAAAAAAAAAAAAAAAAAGTCCTTATCTGTATTCCAGCTCGGTTTGGGCATTATCTGGTAACCATGGCAGCTTTGCTGCTAGCGGAAAAATATGAAGTCCTCTGGGTTAATTTTTAATGTTTCCCTTGGTAAAGGATGATGTTATCCATGAAATGGATTGCCAGCTGATCCCTGAAACCTGGCAGGAGCACAGATCTCGAACATATTTTCAGATAAGGCTTTGTCAGGTATGCTGGCCTAATAGAGCATTTATCACAGAGACAGGGAAAATGGAAAGAAAACTAACATTCACTGAGTGTTGGGCAGTATGTCAGATCCTGAACATTGACTATCTCATTCTGCATTTGGATATGATTATTCCCGCTTTCTGGGTGAGGTACTGAGGGTCAGAGAATTTCCATGACTGTCTCCAGGTCAACGCTCTCAGAAAGGGTGGAGCCAGGGTCTGAACCCCAAGTCTTTTGACTCTTAAAGCCTAGATTTTTTTCCATGTCTGGAAATGTCTGCAGAGCAGCTTCTGCCACTAGAGTTTGGCTTTTGGGGGAACTCAACATTCTGTTCTCCTAGATTCTTCCTCTGACCATTCCACTGGCAGGAGAAGACCCTTCGAAGACAAGACCCCCTCGTGCATCTGTGGCATCCACGGTTGCAAGGCATTTTCTTTGCCATCAGGACACCAAGAAATAAGAGCAATGGCAGGTGCTTTAGGTATTCTATTTGGCAGTCTTTTGCCAGAGACTTTTCCTGGTTTGAATGGGCAAACTCTTCTTCCCTCCCCATCCTTCTGCTGCCCTGTGACTCCACCGGAAACAGGCATGAACGATCACTCAAGAAAACTTGTTGAGAATATGAGTCATTTCTCAGGTTTTACAAACCACTAATGAAGCGGAGATGCTCCCCAATCTTTCCAAATACCTTCTCACAGGTCCTGTAGTAAATAGCGCCCAGTTGAAGCTTCAGATGTAGTCCAGACTCACACAGGCCATTTTCTCTGGGCCTCAGTTCCCCGCCTGTAACGTGGGACTGAGTTTATTCAGTTGTTTGCTGGACCTGTACTGGGCATCTAGTGTGCCGGCCATGATGCTAGTGCCAAGGACGAAGCACCGAGTCAGGGATGGTCCCGCCCTGCCAGCGGGCTCACAGCTGGGTTCTTGCCTGCTGCAATTTCCACGTGCATATCTTTTCAATCTGTACCACAGCCATCCCTTTGGAGTTATGAATCGCATCTTCCAGTTGAAGAACCTGAGATTTGGAGAGATCTCATAACTTTCCAGTGCTCAGCACTGATTTTAAAAAAGTCACTCTATAAATGAGCTTGAATGAGTGAATGAATGAATGAACGATTGGGTGGACAGATGGATGGATGGATGGATGAATGACTTATAACGTACAACTGGCAAAGCTGGGTTTGAACCCAGGTCTGCCTGACTCTAAAACCTGAGCACCTTCACTGCCCCGTTGGCTCACAGGACACAGTGCCCACCTTCTGCCAGACCAGCTCGGCCCGCATTCCAGCCTTGGGGCAGGAGTGAACCTCTTGCACTATGAGCCCCTCCAGGAGGCTCTCTGCCTCGGGCTGAGCCAACCCCTCCTCCATCACTGTGGGCACAGGGACACAAAATATCCCTTTTATCCCAAGAGGTGCCTTGGCTGGCAGAGTAGCAAATCTGCATCGAGGATCTTCCATTTCATATTGTAATGAGGACTGTTTGCTGAGCTCCAAGTCATAAATAATTTATTGGATAATCCCCATCCGAGTGACACCTTGCTAATGAAATGTCTTAGTCTGGAGGAGAATGAGTTCATTATGAGAAGGTCCCCTTTGCCACCAGGGCACCCTGAGATAAGAACGGGCAGTTGCTTTGTGTAATCTATTTGGCAGACCCAGGGGGCCTCTGGCAGCCAACTCATCATCATCAGAACGTCGCTGGTGGGTGTATATTTCATGAAGCCTGTGTCGTTCTTTTGTCAGAGCCACAAGCAGCCTGCCGCATTCGTGGTCACACAACACCCTCTACCCAACACCGTAGCGGACTTCTGGAGGCTGGTGTTCGATTATAACTGCTCCTCTGTGGTGATGCTGAATGAGCTGGACACTGCCCAGGTAGGAGGAGGCCTGGCCCAGGCCTAAGTGCTCAGGTGTGTTCGAGCAGCCGTGCCCAAGAGTTGGAGGGACAGCCCTCTGCTGCCGCTGCCCAACCCAGCTGCCCTCTGGTGGGCACTGTCTGCCAGTGAGCACCAAGCCAAGCCCATTCAGCTTCCAGCTGAGGCCAGGGAGTCCCGTGCCAGGCCCTGCCACCCCCCACCCCCGGCCCTCCCAGGTCCAGCAATGACTCCCCCTGTCTATGAGCTTCATCCAGCCCCCTCACTGCCCAGGACCAGAGTCTGCTGCTCCATCGCCCAGACACTGGTTAGAGTATTGCTCCTAATCATGCAGATCTCACAGAGAAGCCTCCTCCCCCAGCGCTGAGCATCTCCAGCCGTGCAGCACAGCCTGATACCCGGCCACGCTCAGCCACTCTCCCCGCTCCATGATGCAGCCAGACTAACAGAGCCTGGGGCTTGAACCACTGACCCTTTGCCCACTGATCACCCCGCCGAGGCCTGGCTTTACCACAGGTGACCCTTGTGTCCCAGCAGGCCATGCCTTAGCTCCTCTGCCTGTGACATTTCCAAGCATCAGGTGCCTACAGCACATTGGTCAGGCCACAGGACATGTCATGGGGCAGCTTCTGGGGCTCACACCCCTGTGGCAGGGCAGCTGTTCCTGGGTGGAGGCGGTGATGATGGCCTTGTAGGGTTTTGGAAAGCCATCCCATCACTGTCTCGAAGGAAACCCAGAGTAACTCAGAGGATTCCCTTGTGAGCACTGGCCTTGGGCAGGCCTTGTGTGGGAAGAAGAAAAATGGGTCTGAGCTGTAGCCTCAGCCCTCCAGGAGCTCACACTCCTGCTACAGAGACAGATGAGCAAATTGTCCCCACCTCGTGTGGCAGCACTATAATAGAGGTCAGCCGCGAAGTGCTGTGCTGGCCGGGAACGGAGAGCAATTATTTCTGCCCAGAGGGTGAGGGAAGACTTCAGAAAGGTGACTTTGGCCCGGAAGAAGGCAGCAGAGATCTGGCGTCTGGGGGATGAAGTTGCTGGGTAAGTCTCTCCAGGCAGAGGGAACAGCAGGGGCAAAGGCCCGCAGGGGTCACTGTGTCGGCTCGTCTGCAGGACAGCTTCGGTGGCAGTGGGGCTGGGGGGATGTCAGGAGGAGGAGAGGGTGGTGATGCTGGACGATACAGCCGGGCCAGCTTGCAGAGGGCCGCCCGTGCCAGGCTAAGGGGTTTGGGTCTTGGCCCGCAGTATGGTAAATATCAGACGTTTACACTTGGAAGCAACAGAATCCTTTCTGGGAATGAAAGCTTTCGTGCAAGCCCAGCCTTTGAAACAGTGAAGCAGGAGGTGGGGTCGGGAGCTCCACCCACGCTAGTCTTTGGGCTCCTCCTGGTGCCCCTTCCTGGGAGAGTCAGCAGCTCTGGGCACTTTGGCGGAACCCCTGGTGTTCTAGGAGCGCAGGTAGAAAGCCCTTGATGTGCAGGGAGGAGAGACACGCAGAGCTGAAGTGGGGGTGTGGCAGAGTCAGAACTCCTGATAGGAAACGGTCTGGTGAAGAATCTGGAAACAGGAGAGTGGAGGTCCGCAGGTTTAGGGAGCAGTTGGATGTGGGAGGTGAATGAGAAGTCATGGATGGTGACGGGTTCTCGTGTGGACAGTCAGGCATCTGGGATGCGACTGGCCAAGGTGGGGAAGGCAGGCGAGGAGTGTGAGAGGCAGGAGGTTTGGGAAGGCAAGGAGAGGAGCAGGTCACAGCTGACCCCTGAACAAAGCGCGAGTCAGGGGCGCCAGGCATCCATGCAGTCAGACATTCGCTTATAATCTGTAGTCGGCCCTCCACGTACGGGGCGCCTCTGTGTACGAGGCTATTCCGTATTCGCCGTTACTCCGTATCCGCGGTTCCCCCGTATCCGCGGTTCCCCCGTATCCGCAATTCTGTCCCCCACGGATTCAACCAACCGCAGATCCTGTAGTACTATATTATTTACTATCGAAAAAAATCTGCATATAAATGGACCCGCACAGTTGAGACCCGTGTCGTTCAAGGGTCAACAGGTAGTAGGGCAGGGGTCCCCAACCCTCTGGCCACGGACCCCTGCTAGGGACCAGGCCGCACAGCAGGAGGTGAGTGGCGGGCGGGTCAGCGAGCAAAGCTTCGTCTGCCACCCCCCATCGCTCCCCATCCCCCCCCCACCGCTCGCATCACCGCCTGAACCGTTCCCCCCACTCCTGGGTCCCTGGAAAAACTGTCTTCCACAAAACCGGCCCCTGGTGCCGTAAAGGTTGGAGACCACTGTAGTAGGGGACAAAATTGAGCGCAACTTGGGATGTGCATGTAGGAGTCGTTCAGGAGAGTGTCTGTTCATTCATTCAGTCCACATTTGTGGAGTAGCCGCTATTTGCCAGAAGCTGTTCTAGGGTGCTTGGAAATGCATCAGTTAACATGACAGAGAAAGCAAACTCCCATCTTCTATGCAACTTCTATTCTCAAGCAGGAGAGAGATAAACAGCAAACACTTTGTAACGGACTTAATTATATGTTAAAGGTGACAAGCGTATGGAAAAAGAAAAATAAGAGGGCAGGGCAGGAAGGCTGGTTTGGGGCACGGGCTGCGCCTGTAATCGAGTGATGAAGGTGGGCTTCATTGAGAAGGTCATATCTGAACGCAGATTTGGAGGAGGTGCAAGAATGCACCACGTGGGCTTCCCTGGTGGCGCAGTGGTTGAGAGCCCACCTGCCGATGCGGGGGACACGGGTTTGTGCCCCAGTCCAGGAAGATCCCACATGCCGCGGAGCAGCTGGGCCCGTGAGCCATGGCCACTGAGCTTGTGCGTCCGGAGCCTGTGCTCCGCAACAGGAGAGGCCACAACAGTGAGAGGCCCGCGTACTGCAAAAAAAAAAAAAAAAAAAAAAGAATGCACCAAGTGACCATGTCAGGGAAGAGCATCCCAGGCAGGGGCATGACCCGCACCAAGGATTTATGGTGGTGGAACAGACGGAGGCCATTGCCACTGGAGCAGAGCCAGTGTGGACAGCCGCAGCCGGTGTGACACAGAGACACAGCAGGGCCAGGTCATACGGGCCTTGGGGTTCATAGGAGGAACTTGTGATTTTGCTCTGAGAGAAATGAGGAGCCATTGACAGGTCTTGAGCAGGGGAGCGACTTGAGAAAGTAATTGGACTTGATTCTTTAAAGCATCCCTCTGGCTACTGTGTGGAGAACAGACTGTTGGTGCGGGAAGGGGCAGGGTTGTTGCTAAGAGCAGAAGCAGAGGGAGGCCCCTGCAGTAATCCAGGTGACAGGTGATGGTGGCTTGAGCCTAGGTGGTAGCAGTGGAGTGGCTTCTGGGTATATCCTGAAGGTAGACCCAACAAAATATCCTGCCAGACTGAATAGGGAATGTGAGAGAAAAAGGGGAAGCAAGGATGACTCCAAGGTTTAGGGCCTGAACGATGGATGGTTAGGATCTGAGATAAGCATGAAATGTGACAGATTCCCATAAAACAGAGACCCCTGCAGAGTGCCAAAGTCAGAAGGCATCACCACCCCATCCCTTTGCCTGAAAAAGTAAAACAGTGAACTCTGGTCCATGAGTGAAGCAGAGCCCTTTTCCCAACATTCCTTATTGCAAAACTGGAGCTCAGGCACAGAGGAGGAGTTTCAAAGAACCTCACTTTGGGACACGTAAAGTAGCAAGGGTCAAGGTCATTGGCTATAGCTCCCCCTTCGAGGGTGGCTCTTGGGTGAATGAAGATCTTTCAGCTCCAGATGTTGGCACAGCCTTTGAGAGCTGATTCTCTAAACGCGAAAACACCAGGCTCAGAAGTGCCCTGAGGTTGGCTGCCATGTGCAGCTGGCAAGCATCCCCTGAAATCAGCAGATGAATAGAGCACTTACTGATACAAATATCATCACCACAACAGCTGGGCGCCTTACAAAAATAAACAATGACGCAGCGTGAGCATCAGAAAAGCCGCCCTCAGCACCTGGAGGGGTGGCGCTCTGAAGTGGCGTCAGCACTTGTCTGCCAGCCTGCCCAGGCTGAGGCAGCCCTCGACTTTGGCCAGTCCAGCCGCACAGACAGGTCTGCCATAGGTCCTGAGTATTGTTAGACTGCTCCCAAGAGGACCAGTGCCACATCCTGTGGTTTGACTGGGGACCAACCGGTAAGGGCTTGTGTTGGTGACTACCTATCATTTGTAGCAAAATAAGGTTGTGCAGAGGATGAAAGATCTCCGGGTGCTTTATTTTCTTGCACTGCTGGCCAAATCTGTCTGCTTCTGTTCAGAATCCTGTACCACGTCATGCAACCAGCCATCCCCAGCCACGGGTATTTTTCCGTTCTCCGCAGTGGCTGCTGTTCAAAGACAGTTATGAGCAGTGGGGGCTCAAGATAAAGACTCCCAAAGCAACTTCATTGACCTTAGAGGTTTTTTTAAGCTCTTTGGGACTCCAAAGGGCTGTGGTCAGATTAGCGGGGCAAAATCCTAACCACAACCTCCAGCGAATGACACTGTGGTTTCTGAGGGGCACATCAGGAAGAACCTCTTCAGCTACACCCAAGAGCATTGACAAGATCTCTTCCATCTTTGTGGGCTCTACGATGAGACCAGAGTCCATGGGGACCAGACACCAGAGAGGAGCCCTCTTCTTGGTCAGGCCACACCCACTATCGTTTAGAATCCTCTGTGCCCACCATGGGGTGGGTCTGGGTGGTAGACAGAATCTTGGCCCCCCAAAGATGTCTACATTCCTAATCCCTACATCTATGAAGGTATGAGTGGTAAATGGGAATTTGCAGATGTGGTGAAGTTCAGGATCTTGAGATATGTAGGTTGTCCTGGGTTATCCAGGTGGCCCTGCTGTTAGAGTCTTTATAAGAGGGAGGCAGGAGGATGAGATCAGGAACAGATCATGTGACAGTGGAAGCAGAAATTGGTGTGATCGGGCCACAAGTCAAGGAATGCTGGCAGCTTCTAAAACTGGAAAAGATGAGGAACGGCCTCTCCCCCTAGAGACTCCAGAAAGGAACACAGACACCTCAGCTGACATTTGATTTTAACCCCTGAAGCCTCATTTCAGATTTCTAACCTCCAGGTAAGAAATTTGTGTGGTTTTAAGCCACTGCGTTCGTGGCAGTTTGCTACAGCAGTTCCAAGAAGCTAAGACAGGCAGCAAAAATGAAACCAGAAATTCAGACCTAGAAGCGTAGGAGTTACAGCCCGCGCAGAGTGTGAGACTGAAATCCTGGGGAAAGCCAGAATCAGCCAGGGGTACCGGGCTGGAAAGTGGATTGAGCTGGAGAAATCCGTGTCTGAATCAGTGTCCCTCAGGAGCTGTGAGGGAGCAGGCTGGGGAGAGGCAAGGAGAACCTCTCACCAGTGGCAAGAGGCGTGCTGAGCCAGAGGGAGGTCTTTTAAAGGTCAAGGAGCACGCTTTCTGGGCCACATTCAATCAGACATTCATCAACATACATTTACTGGGAACCTACCATGTGCTAGGCACAAACTTAGACACAGCAAAGCACAAAAGAGGCACAAAAAAGTCCCCAATCCCAGGAGCTTCCCTGGTGGCGCAGTGGTTGAGAGTCCGCCTGCCGCTGCAGGGGACACGGGTTCGTGCCCCGGTCCGGGAGGATCCCACATGCCGCGGAGCGGCGGGGCCCATGAGCCATGGCCGCTGAGCCTGCGCTTCCAGAGCCTGTGCTCCGCAACTGGAGAGGCCACAACAGTGAGAGGCCCGCATACCGCAAAAAAAAAAAAAAAGTCCCCAATCCCCATGGAGCAGGTGTTCTATGGAAGTACTATCCACCTCCTAGACTCTCTTTGGCATCAGACAGGCTGGAAACATCTTTAGCTGGAACCATTGCACCAGGACCTTCAAGCTGCGGGGAGAAGCTGAGCAGGGAGCAGAAGGGATGGGAGAACCGGGTCCAGGCAGCATGTCATGTTGCCCCAGGCACTGCGGGCAGGCAGCACCAGAGGAACTAGCAGGGGATGACCACCATGACCCCACCCGGCCTGGAGTCAGGTTTGGGGGTCAACGAGACCTGGCCTCATTTCTGTTGTTTCCATAGAATAAGTGCTGGGGCTTGAGCATTCCTTGAAGTTTCTACTCTTTTATGATATTGGCTCTGCTTGGAGGATCCCCTGAGCTGCTCAGTATTTTCCTTGTCTCTAATTCTAGGCAGTACGCTTTACCTTGCTTACCTCTTAGAGATTTTATAAACTAAGTGTTCTCCAAACACCATTCAATATTTCCCATGTCTTCCCTCCAAAGACTTGCCACTTTGAAAGCCTTTATTTCCCAAACTGTATTGACTAATTCATAATGTATAACTGTCTCAATGCATTTCTGATCTGCAGGCCATAGACAAAGCTAAAACAATGAGGTGCTCTAAAGCCAGAGACTCGGTGTCCTCCACTCAGGACAACGGTGTGATCCCCTTTGGCTTTTGAAGACCTTGGAGATAGCTCGTTGGCTTCTCCTACCAACTATATGGACGCCACTGTGGAAACCACCGGTCTGACCCAGGTCCACTTCCTCTCATTTTGCAGGTCAGGAAGCTGAAGCCCAGGCAGGCTTTGTCCAGAGTCCCACAGCCACCCCTGACCCAGGCCCAGGGCCCCCTGCCAGGGATGGTGAAGACTTCCGCCGCCGTTTAAACAGCAGGATTTCCAGGGCCCCCGTGCCTGATAAGCAGTGGCTTGCTGGTACCTGGGTATATGGAGCAGGAAGGAATGCTGCTTACTTTAAAACAAACAAGGGCCCCGGTTCTGAACTGCCGTGGAAAGTCTGAGAGTTCAGGCGATGCAAAGCCAAGTGAAAAGGTGAGGGAGGTGAGGGCCAAGAACATGCCTTCCCACGGAGCTTCTGGAAGTGAGAGAGGCAAGCTTGTCATCCTCCCAGGAAGAAAGCGGGGGCGATGTTTCAGAGATGTCTTTTCCTGTCATTGTGCCTGGACAAGCATCAGCAAGCACTGATACCCCCATTTTTATCTTGGCTTGTGAAAACACAGCCTAACGTGCTAGCAGAATACACGGGATGCCTACGTCTGTGTCTCTGCATTGCAGGGGGTGGTGTTTCTGTCTCAGCCCCCACTGGAACAGTAGAATAAGGAGTTTGGGGTCAAGAGACCTGAGTTCAAGTTCTAGCCTTGCCACTTACTTGCTGTGTTGCCTTAAGCCAGTTTCCTACCTTGTCAAAGTCTCAGTGTTATCATCTATGAAGTTCGTATAACTCAGATGCCAGCCAAGTTCACTCTATCTTTGAAGATTTAAACAAAATAGGCTCTGTTTCCTCTTCCCCTTCCTGTGGGAAATTCCACTGTCCACCCCCAAGATTTCTGGGAATTCCAAGGGGGTCCTGTATTCATGTCCACTTCCAAGTTCCAGCTCAGGCTTTACTGGAGGCAACATGGGGTTCATATCCCAGCAATGCCCGTGGCTGAAGGTGGAACATCGCACATCCTGGTTCTTAAACCCCACCTGTCTCCTCACACCTGGTGGCTGGCAGCACATCTTCTCCCCCACCCTGTTGCCCAAACCACTTTCTTCCTTCCTCCCCCCCCATTCCACCCCTCCCCCAAAAGCCGTTCCATTCTTAAGCTGCATAATTCATCTTTCTCTATTACCTCCTTCCAAAACCTGCCCTGAGCCTTTGTCTTCCACCCACCCTACTTCCTCTGTAGATATTTTCCTAAACTCCCACCCTTCCTTCCCGGAAACAAACTCTGATGTACCTAAGAGTGAGTTTCCACCCACTACATGGAATTGCAGTATCACCTCATGGGACGATGGATAGGTGAATGGAGAATGGATGGGCAAATGTGCTTTGATTATGGTCCATGTGCCTTTCTCTCTCTCTCCCTGGCTTCACGCCCTCCTCTTCCCCTGTAGTCTGTCCTCCTTACCTGGCCACAGTGTTAAAGCCAGTGATATGTTTTGGGCTCTTTATGGGAGTCTATTTAAATGAATTTTGTCATCACTGATCTGACTTTTAAAACCAATTCAAGTAACTCTTATATTTTTCTCTTAAAAATACGAATTCACCGCACCTTTCAGTGGCCTGGGATTGATCACAGGGACCTTGATAAGTAGAGTCCTTCATCTCTAGAAGCTATATTACTTGGTTTTTCCATTTTATCAAAGCATTTTCTTAATTAACAGAAGGCATAGCTAAGGTGTACTGAAATATGCTTTAGAATTGTTTATTCCGGTAATAGGCCATATGCTAGTTTTCATTTAACTCATCAGAGTGTGTTCATTTCAGTGACTAACAAGCTTTCTGATTCCATCAGCAAGAAAATGATGTCTAACAGGGAGGCAACCTTGGTGTTAGATTTCGTGTGTGAACGTGCACCTCTGAAGGACATCTTTCTATGTCCCAAGCAGCAATGGAGATCACTAGGTGGAATAAAGCATGGCAGCTCTTCCAGGGCTGTCCACACAGGCTTCATGACTTTCGCTTGGTTTAACTTGTTCTGACAATAAATAGCAAAAACCCCTCTGCTTTTCCAGGAGAAGCGTGGCCATTTCTAAATCAGCAGCAGCAGCTGCAGTGGCTTCCCTCCCTGGCCCCCCAGGCGTGGTCATCAGCCCAGCCGTGTGCATCTGCAGTGGCGAGGCCCTCCCTATGGGCAGGAAACACCACCCCTCCTAGACGGATGGGTAAGAAAGGGAGGAGAAGCAGAGCACTAGGATATAAGGTAGGAAGAGGCTGGGCTATAGGCTAAAGGATTGGAATCTATCATGGAGACAACTACTGCAAGTTGTAGTAGGAAGAAGGTAACAATGTTACATTGAGTGTATGTGTGGCCCCAGGTCAGCTGGGTCCTTGTGGTTTTAGACCGCCAAGTGGACTTCCTTGAACCCCCTATTTCCAAGGCCTTAAGAAACCATAAACTCCTCCCCCCAAGATTTCTATAACCTTTTGTTTCTCTTTTTAAATTTATTTTAAATTTTTAATATAATTTTTAAAGGTTACTTTCCATTTACAGTTACTACAAAATTTTGGCTCGATTCCCTGTGTTGTACAATACGTCCTGGAGCCTATCTTATTACACCCAATAGTTTGCACCTGCCACTCCCCCACCCCTTGATTACCCCTCCCCCTCCACTGGTAACCACTAGTTTGTTCTCTATACATGTCTGCTTCTTTTTTGTTATATTCACTAGTTTATTGTGCTTTTTAGATTCCATATGTAAGTGATATCATACAATATTTGTCTGACTTATTTCATTTAGCATAATGCCCTCCAAGTCCAGCCATGTTGCTCCAAAGGCAAAATTTCATTCGTTTTTATAACTGAGTGGTATTCCATTGTGTATATATACGACATTTTCTTTATCCATTCATCTGTTGGTGGTCACTTAGGTTGCTTTCATATCTTGACAATTGTAAATAATGCTGCTATGAACATTGGGGTGCAAGTATCTTTTTGATTTAGTGCTTTTGGGTTTTTTTGGATGTATACTCAGGAGTAGAATTGCTGGGTCATATGGTAGTTTTATTTTTAATTTTTTGAGAAACCTCCGTACTGTTTTCCACAGTGGCAGCACCAATTTACATTCCCACCAACAGTGTATGAGGGTTCCCTTTTCTCCACATCCTTGCCAATATTTATTATGTGTGTTCTTTTTGATGATGGTCATTCTGACAGGTATGAGGTGATATCTCCTTGTGGTTTTGATTTGCATTTCCCTGATGATTAGCTATGTTGAGAATCTTTTCATATGCTTATTGGGCATCTGCACTTCCTCTTTGGAAAAATGTCTATTCAGCAGAATTTTTCAATCAGCAGAATTAAAAAATGTGAGTTGTATGAGCTGTTTATATATGTTGGATATTAATCCCTTATTAGTCATATCCTTTGCAATGATATTCTCCCATTCAGTAGGTTGTCTTTTCATTTTGTCGGTGGTTTCCTTTGTTGTGCAAAAGCTTTTAAGTTTAATTAGGTCCCATTTATTTACTTTTGCTTTTATTTCCTTTACTTTAGGAGATGGATCCAAAAAAATATTTCTGCGACTTACGTCAGAGAGTGTTCTGCCTATGTTTTCCTCCAGGAGTTTTATAGTATTTGGTCTTACATTTAGATCTTCAATCCATTTTGAGTTTATTTTTGTGTATGGTGTTAGAGAATGCTCTGATTTTATACTTTTACATGTGCTGTCCAGTTTTCCCAGCACCACTTATTGAAGAGACTGTCTTTTCTGCATTGTATATTCTTGCCTCCTTTGTTGTAGATTAATTGACCATACGTGCGTGGGTTTATTTCTGGGCTTTCTATCCTGTTCCATTGATCTGTGGTTCTGTTTTTGTGCTAGTACCATACTGTTTTGATTACTGTAACACTGTAGTAGAGTCTGAAGTCAGGGAGCATGATTCCTCCAGCTCCATTCTTCTTTCTCAAGATTGTTTTGGCTCTTCAGGGTCTTTTATGTTTCCATACAAATTTTTTAATTATTTGTTTTAGCTCTGTGAAAAATGCCATTGGTATTTTTATAGAGAGTGCATTGAGTCTGTAGATTGCCTTGGATATTATGGTCATTTTAACAATATTTATTCCTCCAATCCAAGAACACAGTATATCTTTCCATCTCTTTGTGTCATCTTCAGTTTGTTTCATCAGTGTCTTACAGTTTTTGGAGTACAGGTCTTTTGCCTCCTTAGGTAGGTTTATTCCTAGTTATTTTATTCTTTTTGATGCAGCGGTACATGGGATTGTTTTCTTAATTTCTCCTTCTGATACTTTGTTGTTAGTGTATAGAAATGCAACAGATTTCTGTATATTAATTTTGTATCCTGCAACTTTACTGAATTCATTGATGAGCTCTAGTTGTTTTCTGGTGGCGTCTTTAGGATTTTCTATGTATAGTATCATGCTGTCTGCAAACAGTGACAGTTTTACTTCTTCCTTTCCAATTTTGATTCCTTTTATTTCCTTTTCTTCTCTGATTGCTGTGGCTGGACTTCCAGAACTATGTTGAATAAGAGTGGCAAGAGTGGACATCCTTGTCTTGTTCCTGATCTTAAAGGAAATGCTTTCAGCTTTTCACCATTGAGTGTGATGTTAGCTGTGGGTTTGCCACATATGGGCCTTTATTATGTTGAGGTAGGTTCCCTCTCTGCCCACTTTCTAGAGAGTTTTTATCATAAATGGATGTTGAATTTTATCAGAAGCTTTTCGGCATCTATTGAGGTCATCATACGGTTTTTCTTCTTCAATTTGTTAATGTGGTGTATCACATTGATTTGCGGATATTAAAAATCCTTCCATTTCTGGGATAAATCCCACTTGATCATGGTGTGTGATCCTTTTAATGTATTATTGGATTTGGTTTGCTAGTATTTTGTTGAGGATTTTTGCATCTAGGTTCATCGGTGATAATTGGCCTGTAGAGAGTGTGTGTGTGTGTGTGTGTGTGTGTGTGTGTGTGTGTGTGTTTGTCTGGTTTTGGTATCAGGAGGGTGCTGGCCTCATAGAATGAGTTTGGGAATGTTCCTTCCTCTGCAATTTTTTTGGAATAGTTTCAGAAGAGTAGGTGTTAACTGTTCTCTAAATGTTTGGTAAAAAAATCACCTGTGAAGCCATCTGGTCCTAGACTTTTGTTTGTTGAGAGTTTTTTAATTACTGATTCAATTTCATTACTGGTAATTGGTCTCTTCATATTTTCTTGTTCTTAGTTCGATCTTGGGAGATTATATCTTTCTAATAATTTGGCCATTTCTTCTAAGTTGTCCATTTCATCAGCATGTAGTTCATAGTAGTCTTTTATAATCATTTGTATTTCTGTGGTGTCAGTTGTAACTTTTTTCATTTCTGATTTTATTGATTTGGGCCCTCTCCCTTTTCTACTTGATGAATCTGGCTAAAGGTTTGTCAATTTTGTCTCTTTTCAAAGAACCAGCTTTTAATTTCATTGACCTTTTTTTTTTAGTCTCTATTTCTGCTCTGATCTTTCTTTCCTTCTACTAACTTTGGGGGTTTTCTTGTTCTTCTTTCCCTAGTTGCTTTAGATGTAAGGTTAGGTTGTTTGAGATGTTTCTTGTTTCCTGTGGTAAGTTTGTATCACTATAAACCTCCCTCTTAGCATCGCTTTTGCTACATCCCATAGGTTTTAGATCGTCATGTTTTCGTTTTCATTGTCTCTAGGTATTTTTTGATTTCCTCTTTGATTTCTGCAGTGATCCAGTGGTTGTTTAGTAGCATATTGGTTAGCCTCCACGTATTTTTTTTGCAGGTTTTTTCTTGTAGTTGATTTCTAGTTTCATAGTGTTGTGGTCGGAAAAGATGGTTGATATGATTTCAACTTTCTGAAATTTACCAAGGTTTGTTTTGTGGCCTAGCATGTGATCTATCCAGAAGAATGTTCCATGTGCACTTGAAAAGAATGTGTATGCTGCTGCTTTTGGATGGAATGCTCTTTATATATCAGTTAAGTTCATTTGGTCTAATGTGTCATTTAAGGCCTGTGTTTCCTTATTGATTTTCTGTCTGGATCATCTGTCCATTGATGTAAGTGGGATGTTAAGATGTTAAAGTCCCCTACAATTATTGGGTTAGTATCGATTTCTCCTTTCATGTCTGTTAATATTTGTCTTATATATTTAGGTGCCCCTATGTTGGATGCATATATATTTACAATTGTATCTTCTTCTTGGATTGATCCCTTGATCATTATGTAGTGCCCCTCTTTGTATCATGTAATAGTCTTTAAAGTCTATTTTGTCTGATGTAAGTATTGCTACTCTTTCTTTTGATTTCCATTTGCATGGAATACCTTTTTCCATCTCCTCACTTTTAGTCTGTATGTGTCTCTAGAGCTGAAGTGAGTCTCTTGTAGGAAGCATATCTATGGGTCTTGTTTTTGTATCCATTCAGCCACTCTGTGTCTTTTGGTTGGAGCATTTAGTCCATTTACATTTAAGGTAATTGTTGATATGTATGTTCTTATTGCTGTTTTGTTAATTGTTTTGGATTTGGCTTTTTCTGCTTTCTTCTTCTTTTGTTCTCTTCTCTCATGATTTGATGACTATCTTCAGTGTTATGTTTGGATTTCTTTTTCTTTTTTGTGTGTATATCTATTATAGATTTTTGGTTTACACTTACCATGATGTTTTTGTATAGCAGTCTTTATATATAGATGTGATTATTTTGAGTTGATGACCTCTTAATTTCAAATGCATTTTTAAAACCCTACATTTGTACTCTCCTCCCCTCATGATTACTGTTTTTGATATATTTTATCTAATTGTTTTGTGTATCCCTTAACTGCTTATTGTGGATATAGATGATTTTACTACCTGTATCTTATTTTACTACCTGTATCTTTTAACCTCCCTATTAGCTTTGTGTGGTGGTGATTTCCTGCCTTTACTGTATGTTTGCCTTCACTGGTGAGCTTTGTCATTTTGTAATTTTCTTGTTTCTAGTTGTGGCCTTTTCTTTTTTGCCTAGAGATCATTTAACATTTGTTGCAAAGCTGGTTTGATGGTGCTGAACTCTTTTAGTTTTTGCTTATCTGTAAAGCTTTGGATTTCTCTATCAAATCTGAACGAGAGCCTTGCTGGGTAAAGTATTCTTGGTTGTAGATTTTCCCCTTTCATCATTTTAAATGTATCATGCTACTCCCTCCTGGCCTGCAGAGTTTCTGCTGAAAAATCAGCTGATAGCCTTATGGGAGTGCCCTTGTATGTTGTTACTTTTCCCTTGCTGCTTTTAATATTCTCTGTTTATCTTCTTGTCATTTTAATTACAATGTGTCTTGGTGTGTTCCTCTTTGGGTTAATCCCGTATGGGACTTTCTGCACTTCCTAGACTTGGGTGATTGTTTCCTTTCCGTGGTTAGGGAAGTTTTTAGCTATTACTTCTTCAAATATTTTCTCAGGTCCTTTCTCTTCTCCTTCTGAGACCCCTATAATGTGAATATTAGTGCTCTAGATATTGTCCCAGAGGTCTCCTAAACTGTCCTCATTTCTTTTCATTATTTCTTCTGTTCAGTGGCAGTGATTTCCATTACTCTGTTTTCTATTACTGTCTTCCAGCTCACTGATACATTCCTCCATATCATTTAGTCTACTATTGATTCCTTCTAGTGTATTTTTCATTTCATTTTTTGTATTCTTCATCTCTGTTGTTCTTTATCTCTTCTCTTTGTTTAAACTTCTGATTTCTCCCTCTGTACATCCATTCTTCTTCTGAGTTCTTTGATCATCTTTATGATCATTACTCTGAACTTTTTCTCGGGTATATTGCCTATCTCCACTTCACTTAATTCTTCTTCTGGGCTTTTATCTTGTTTCTTCGTCTGGAACATGTTCCTCTGCCACCCCATTTTGTCTAAGCTGCTATTTGTATTTTTATATATGTGGTAGGTTAGTTACGTTTCTCAACCTTGCATAAGTGGCCTTCTGTAGAAGATGTCCTGTGCATCCCAGCAGTGCACTCCCCTCTCATCACCCAAGGTGTATGCTCTTGGGGTGCCACCTAAGACGGCTGCATGGGTCCTTCTGTTGTGGCGGCGTATATGGGCAGTCTGGTTGGCCCCTGGCCCAGTTGGTTGCCAAGCTCTGCCTTGTACAGATGCTGCTGGCTGCTAGTTAGTGTGGCCTGGTCACAAGGCACTGGCTGCAGAACCCTAGGGGTGTCCCGGGGCTAGTGCTGGCTCACTGGTGGCCGGAGTCAGGGTCCCGCAGACTCTTGGGCTGTTGCTGATCCACTGGCAGGTAAAGCCAGGTTCAGGGGTTAGTGCCAGGCAAGCAGAGCCAGTTCCTGGAGTCTGGCTGCAGGGCCCAGGGATCCCTGAGCTCATTTCAGGTTGGAGGGGGGCAATTCCTGACACAGTTGGGTATGGGGTCTAGGGTATCTCAAAGCTTGCGTTGGCCTGCTAGTGTACAGGGCCAGGGCCCAGCTGGTCCCAGGGTAGGCTCTTGCCTACTGTGAGCGGGCTGGGTCTTCAGGGCTTCCTGAAGGGAAGGGCCTATGCCTCCCCACTGGGAGGTAGAGTTGGGTCTTGGCCCTCTGGTGGGCAGGCCATGTCTAGGGGCTTTTCTAGAGGTGACTGTGGGTTCATGAAGTCTTTAGGCAGCCTGTCTGCTGATGGGTGGGGCTGTGTCCTTGCCCAGTGAGTTACTTAGCCTGAGGCATCCCAGCACTTGCACCTATAGGCTTTTGGGTGGGGTTGATGAGCCAGGATGGCAGCCACCACCAGCAGTGTTCACACAGTAGAATGTTCCCAAATATGGCTGCCACCAGTGTCTATGGCCCCAGGGTGAGCCACAGCCATCCCCATCTCTCCGGGAGGCTCTCCAAGACCAGCAGGTAGGTCTGGCCCAGGCTATCAAATTGCTTTTGCCCTGGGTCCCAGCGAGTGTGAGATTTTGTGTGTACCCTTTAAGAGTGAAGTCTCTATTTCCTCCAGTCCTGTGGGACTCCCAAAATCAAGTCCCACTGGCCTTCAAAGCCAAATGCTCTGGGGGATCATTTTCCCAGTACCAGACCCCCAGGCTGGGGAGCCCAACGTGGGGCTCAGAACTCTCACTCCTGTGAGAGAACCTCTGTAACGTAATTATTCTCTAGTTTGTGGGTCGCCCACCCAGGGGTATGGGATTTGACTATGTTGTGAGTTTGCCCCTCCTACCTGTCTCTTTGTGGTTCCTTCTTTATGTCTTTAATTGCAGAAGATCTTCTGGTGGTAGGTTCCAGTCTTTTTCACCAATGGTTGTTCTGCAGATAGATGTGATTTTGGTGTGCTCATGAGAGGAGGTGAGCTCTGGGTCTTTCTACTCCACCATCTTGGCGGCTCTCCTATAAACTGTCGATGCTTATGTGCTCATGGTCTGGCCCTTCAGTTCACATAGAAGTGGAGCTGAGACCACGTAAGTCACCAAGGGAGCAAAGCTCAGTTCCTCACCAGCTTCCACAAGAAACCCCCATGCACACTGAGCATTGTCCGTGTTTGTTATTATAAATTTGCTTAATATTTAGGAGTTTAGGAGAGGGGGGGCTCACATGACACACTGATTCACCCTCAGCCCTGTCACTGGTTCCCTTATGCTCCAACTTTCCCTCTTCCATCTCCTAGGTCCCTCTCAAGAACAACCCACAGGCCTCTCTCCTCTGCCATGCAGAACAGTGTCCCCATATCACAGGTGGCACCTGTCCCCACTGCTCTGTCAGGCTGGCTGATCAGGAATTTTCACAAGGGCAGCCCTTTGGGTATTATTATCCTAAAGGGAAATTTTCATACGGGCTGCTAAGTAGAGGGAAAAAGACCCTTCACTTTATCCACCTTGTTTTGAGTGACCCTCTCCCACACTGCCAAATAATTATAGCTTACATTTATGGAGTACTTACTAGCTACAGACGCCTGTGCTAAGTAGACACATTCAGATTCACAGCCACTCATCACTTAACCCAGAGAAGCTACGAGATGTGACCAAGTCACTCAGCTGGGGAGTGACAGGGCTGGGATTTGAGCCCAGGGCGCCTCAAGCAGGAGCCCCATTACCTTTTGCTAAGCTGCATACATGGGCCAAAGTGGTGGTACCCACTGAGGCACAACCCCAGCACTTGGACACCAGGACGGTCTTGAGCTAAACCTTAGAGGACATTTCTTATTGATGAGAATCATTTCCGAGCCCCAGAGGGTCACCAGGAACAGAGCATGGGCTTCCCCCATTCTCTCTCCCATTTCCCATGGCTAGATTGTGTGCAGCGTCCCGGCCTGGGGGCAGACCCTGATGATCCGTGGCAGCTGAAATACCACATCTGCCCACACGTTACCCGGCTGAATGTCACCCAGACCATTGCTGATGTCGTCTCACAGATTAGGGAACTCAAGTGAAAGGCTGGCTCTGATGGAGGATTAGAAGGACCCTGCAACCTTTCCCAGCCCTCTGGACATGGTGGAGTGACCTGGAAAATCAAACGCAGAGAAGTGTCCCAAAATAAAGGCGTCTTGTTTGAGGCAGAGTAGAACCTATTAGCTTGAGAAATTGGTCTGGAAATCTTACTAAAAGAGACAAATCGTTGCACATTCTCTCCAGACTGAAAATATTGGGGATAATAGACTTTCCTTGATGCCTTGGACCCATGTACCTCATGTCAGGATCAGAGCCAGCCTCTGGCAAGGCATGATTCAATGCAGGTAATGAAGGCAATTATGTTTTCTAAATTGGCAGTTCTGATTAATGCTGATTTCTCTAGCCAGCCACAGACTTATTATACTGGTCCCTCATTACTGTGAAGGTTGCAGGTCAGAAGAGCCAATGGCAAAGAGAAATGAAGTTCAAGTTGTGGATTTGTCATTACTACACAGCTCAGCAGATGACTGTCCAGCCACAGAGACCGCTGTGACCAGCACTCCCCACCTACACACACACACACACACACACCCACCAGGAAAGCAAGGCATCATGAAACTTAATCTTGCTTACCTTTGCTATTTAAGACGGGTGATAAGAGGAAGAATTCTTCAAATTTATATGTTAGCTATGATCGTTGTTGTTGTTTTTGTGCAGCACCTAGAGGGTTCAAGAATGATATGAGTCGCTGCAATATAGTGGATGCTGGCACTCTGCTAAGGGCTTTCTTCCCATGTGTTCTCTTTTTATCCTTAGAACAGCCCTATAGGACAAGAGTTGGCCAACCTTCTCTGCAGAAAGAACCAGATAGGAAATACTTTAGGTTTTGCAGGCTGTGTGGTCTCTGTCACAACTACTCAAACCTGCCGTTATAGCTTGAAGGCAACCACAGAAAGTATGTAAATGGCTAATATAGCTAGATTTCAATAAAGCTTTATTTATAGAATCAGACGGCTGGCCAGGTTTGGCCAGTGGGCCATAATGTGAACAAATGTTATCCCTAAGCTGGAGTTTAGGTTCCACAGCTAGGAAGGTGGGAGATGTGTGCTTTTCTCTCCTACGGTCTCCCTCCTCCCTGCTCATCCATTCTGCCTCTAGTTCTGAGGGAAGGATAGAATCAAAAAAGTTTTTGCATGTGACTACCCAGGGTGAGTTGGCTGTTCTCTCAATGAAAGGGAAAGCGATCACCTTCATGAAAATCCTGCATCCGTGGTGGTCATGAGGAGGCCACCGGATTGCCGTGGGTAGCCTCTGTCCATCTAGTTCCTTGTCTACAAGCTCAGCATAGGCTGTGGCAGACCCCACTGAGATGCCAGGATCTCAGAAGCTTTGGTGGGTCTTTGAGTCTCAGCTACATCTTCCGGGAAACCCCCAGGTGGAAAGGCTTTCTAACACGTGGCCTCTTGATCCATGCTGGGGTGGTCCCAGCGAGCCTTAGCTCTCCTCCTTGCCCCTGGACAGTGTCCATCTCCACGCCCCTTGGGAACCAGGAGTTGAGGAAGCATGCTTTGCCTTGCTCTGAGCCACGACCTGTGCCACCTGCCTTAATATTTCTTTCCCCAACTATAGTCATCTAGTGACTCAACAGATGCGGGGCATAAAGTATCTGTCTCTCACTCTTGATGACACTATAAACTTAAGGGACAATTTATGATCTTAGACCAGGCTTTCTTAGTCTCTGCACCATTGAGGACTGGGGCCAGATTCCTCTCAGGGGGGCGTCACATGCATTGTAGGATATTTAGCAGCAGCCTGGCCTCTACTCACTAGACGCCCATAGCAGCCCCCACCTGTGATCGTCAAAAATGTCTCTAGAATTGCCACATGGCCCCTGGGTGACAAAGCAACCTCTGCTGAGAAGCACTGTCTTAGGTTGAAAAGCAACCACTGCCTTTTGCTCTCAGCTGTAGGTTCTAATTTCTAATTCCAAAAAAACAGAAAAGGTAATAGGCAAGATCTCTCAATACCATGTTACATTATCTTTTGGTGCAAGGTAAGCATAATTAGCCCCATTTTACACAGGAGAAGCTGAGGCCTGGATGGCACAGCTAGTAACCAGCAGAGACTGGATTTGAACCCAAGCCTGTCTGATGCCAAAACCTATGTATTTTTTAAAACTACTCATGATCTGATGATGAAATAAACACTGTGAAGGTTTTCCTAGAATGGGGGAAAGTTGCTATGATTTGTGTTGAACTAAAGATTGTAGTTGCCCTTCCTCAGAGTGTTCTATCTAACCCTTACAGCAGCACAAGGTAGACAGTATTTCCCCCATTTTACAGATGGGGAAAACTGAGGCCCAGCAAGCCTAACGAATGGTTTGAAATCAGCACAGCAAAGATGTTTAAGCCCAGTGTTTCTGTGCTCAGAGCTCTGACTTTTCAACAACCAGGAAAATGGGTAGCTGTTCCCCAACAGGAAAGCTGAGCCTAATTTCCTACATAAAACTCTACCTTTCTAGCCAATGTGTCCTGCAGGCAGCAAGAAAGGCTTCATGATAAATGAAACCAACGCCCCCGGCCCCTGACCTTAGCCTTTTTCTGTGACCCCTTTCCTTACCTCAGCTCTGTATGCAGTACTGGCCTGAGAAGACCTCGGGGTGCTACGGGCCCATCCAGGTGGAATTTGTCTCCGCAGACATCGATGAGGACATCATCCACAGAATATTCCGCATCTGTAACATGGCTCGGGTAAGTGTACGGCTGCCGCTGCTTCCCAGACTCCTCCTTCCCAAAACAGATGGAAGCTGCCGGGAGAGGACCCCGCAGGCCAGCCAGGAGTCTGTGCTGTCCTCTCCTGTTCATCTCGTCCTTGGGGAAGTGATGCCTTTGCCAATTCCGGCTCCAGACCCAGCAATGGCTCCCACACACAGAGACACATAGGGGGACATCCAGCCTGCCATCTGCCTGTTTCCTGACACACTTGCTGCCATGTAGACACAAAATCTCAGAATGTAGCACTTCCCTGTGTCACGCTGTTTCGGCATGAGTTGATGCAGCCTTTGATTGGATCCAGTAAGCTTTGGGCTAGATGGTGGGAACACCAAGATGGAAAATAGTAAGTTGCTTCCATGAGGAATTTCACTGCTGGGTGGAGTAGTATTGGGTGGGAGGGAACAGATGAGTGATCTATGAAATGGTGGCTAACTAAAGTGACCTTGGTCTTTACTGGGGGCTCGTGGTGAACAGGATTCAGTCCCTGCCCTCAGAATTCTCTATCTAATGGGAAAGCGAGACGTGTTTTGGCTCATGAACTGCAGAAAGGGAGAAGAATCCTGCCCAGTATTCAGGGAAGGCTTTCCTAGAGAAAGGGGCATTTGAATTGGGTTTTGAGGACTGAGTAGAAGTTTTTCAGGTAGAGGAGGGATGCAGAGCAGTCATGGCAGGAGAATCAATGTGCACAGAGGTGTAGAGGTGGGTATGGGGATAGTGTGTGACTCTCCCCATGAGGACATTATAGCGTAGACCCCATTTATTCCATCTTCCACTGCAGTGCTGCAGCCTCCAGGGTATCTGGAGGGCCTGCATCCCTAAAGCATCCCCAGCAGAACAGCCCTAATAGCCTCTCTCTTCTCAGCCACAGGATGGATATCGTATAGTCCAGCACCTCCAGTACATTGGCTGGCCTGCCTACCGGGACACACCCCCCTCCAAGCGCTCTCTGCTCAAAGTGGTCCGACGGCTGGAGAAGTGGCAGGAGCAGTACGATGGGAGGGAGGGACGCACTGTGGTCCACTGCCTGTGAGTATGATGGAGGGGTCTCCAGGGCAACTGGGTGGTGGGTAATGGGACATCCCTGAGGATGCCGCTGGCCACAAATACCAGTCCTAGGCATGGCTGGCCATACCACATCCTTACAGGCCAATAGGAGTGTAGTCGAGGCCTTACAGTCCTTTTAATGGACTGGGATTGCAGCCATAAAGCTATGTGTGGAACAGCTGATTCATGATCATTCACTTTGCTTCTTAGAACTTAAAGTGATTTGGGGAGAAGTGATGGACAGGGCCTCACTCTTTCAAAAGGAAGTTGAATCAAAGTCTTCCCTTTTCCAGAATAATATTTCTGGAGCAGGTGGAGGAATTAATAACATCTTACCCTGGAATTGAGTTCAGTCATTTCAAAACCGGCTTATCGTGCCCCCTCTTTCATGTGGTGCACAGATGTCAGGAAAATCAGAGAGCTTAAGGGAGGGGTGGACAGGGGGCCCTTCCTCCTCTTTCCCATGCGATTGTTTTTTAGCCTGCTTTTTTGCAGGAGTACCTTTTATTCGTGTCTTCCCCCGCCGAGGTGACCAGCAGTTTGAGCTGTAGGAAAGCACAGGGGTGTCCTTCTGTCAAGAGACTTTGGCATCCTTGGAGGGCAGAGACACCAAAACAGACACTGAAATGCAGGCACTGGCCAGTGAATGGAGGGCAACTGTCTGTACTTGAACCATCTGGTCGTTGGGTGTCCTGTGGATAAAACATCTGGGAGGTAGACTCAGTGACTTAGTTTCCATCCAGATGTTCTCTAGACACAGACCATTACATAACATCATTAGTTGCTCTTGGCAGTACGCCCAGGAGTTCCAAATCTGGCACATTCCTAAAGAGGTTTTCTGTAAAGAGTTGGAGGGGTGTTTCTATGAAGATGACTTATGGAGCATCAGAAAGAAAGTATGACAGAGGAATGACCCTGCCAAGAGCCCCCTTTCCCTATTTTCCAGGTCAGTAGGGTCTTGCTTAAACCAGGGTGTATAAATAGAGATGCGTCTTTTCGGGATTCAGCATCTGAGACCCATCCCAGCCCCACCCAAAACCTAGGCTGGCTGACCCCAGCTAACAGAGGTGTCTCTGGTACTGCTGTCCTCAGCGGATGGAAGGAACTAGGAATAAAAACACGCAACCTTCCGCTGTCTTCACTGGATGTGTAGGTGGACCCAGAGCATCCTTTTGGACAAGGATACAGGCACCACATGGACAAAGACACTCTGTCTGTCCTGGGGGCTTGGGTCAGTGTGCCGTGGGTGGCAGTCACATGCTGCTAGAACCAAGGAAACATCAAGCTAAGTGAGCTTTCAAAGGTTATCAAATGGAGAACCTGAGGCTCAGACACAGGAAGTGACTTGCCCAAGGTCAAAGCAGGTTCACGGCACAGATGGGACTCCAACCATAA
Organism: Orcinus orca; assembly: GCF_937001465.1. Taxonomy (NCBI): domain Eukaryota; kingdom Metazoa; phylum Chordata; class Mammalia; order Artiodactyla; family Delphinidae; genus Orcinus; species Orcinus orca. Next base: position 18,653,807 of record NC_064574.1, read on the forward strand.
CTCACGGCTCAGGCTAAGACTTTTACCACTGCCTCACCTTGCATTTGCCAGGGCAGTCACCCTCCACTACTGCCAACACGGCCTTAGGCTCAGCAGGTGCCTGAGGGGTACCCAGGAGTCTCGCTCACCTTTTTGCTGTGTGTTTAGAAATGGGGGAGGCCGCAGCGGAACCTTCTGTGCTGTCTGCAGCGTGTGTGAGATGATCCAGCAGCAAAACATCATCGATGTGTTCCACATCGTGAAAACATTACGTAACAACAAGTCCAACATGGTGGAGACCCTGGTGAGTGTCCCGAGAACTGTTCTCCAGTAGCCAGGGGCTGACCGTAGTTCCCTTGACCTGAAGAAAATAGCATCAGAGTAAAAACACTCAACAGCCGGATGCTTCCTGAGCACCTGCAGTCACTGCCCTTTGCCCACAGTTACCTGCTTCCTCCCTCCAGCCTCACCAGCTTCTCTTCTGCAGAGAGTCCAGATATTCATCTTGGCACACGCTGCATTGTTTTACTCTTTCCACTCTGTGGCAAAGTATCACTGATTCTGGCTTAGGGGTAGGGATTCTGGATTAGTAGCATGTGAATTAGGTTTTTGACTCAGTCCAGTCCCATTCTAATTAATTTATGCTCATTTTTATCATATAAAGCATTAGGCTAGGACACTGTGAAGCAAGGGATAGGAAGAGACTGGGGGCAGAGCTCCAGATGTTAAGAAAGACCTGGTGCAGAGATGGAGACATACCATACACAGGGAACTTTAATGAGTCTTCAAGTCTGTGCTAAGTGTGGTCTTACCCAAAGTGAGGGCCTACTCCAAGTCTGGTCCACAGACCAGCAGCAGCAGTAGTGTCACACGGGAGCCTGGTAGAAATGCAGACTTTTTTTTTTTTTTGCGGTACGCGGGCCTCTCACTGCTGTGGCCTCTCCCGTTGCGGAGCACAGGCTCCGGACGTGCAGGCTCAGCGGCCATGGCTCATGGGCCCAACCGCTCTGCAGCATATGGGATCTTCCTGGACTGGGGCACGAACCCGCGTCCCCTGCATCGGCAGGCAGACTCTCAACCACTGCACCACCAGGGAAGCCCGAAATGCAGACTCTTGAGCCCCACTCCAGATCTGTTGAATCTGAATCTGCGTGGACAATTTTGAATTGACTGTTAGTATAGACATAGATAATGTTTCCTCCATAATCTGTATCTCTAAACTAAATGCATTTTCCCTTTCCTTTTCATCTTCTCTTCTCCCTCTCTGCCTCTCCTCCTCTCAGGAACAGTATAAATTTGTATACGAGGTGGCACTGGAATATTTAAGCTCCTTTTAGCCCAATGGCGTGGAGAACCTGCCGGAGTCCAGAGGCTGCTGCAGCCAACCCCCTTTTCTGTGAACGGCAGCGACTGGGCTCAGGGGCTAAGCGGTGGCGCCCTGCCCAACTCCAGGAGAAGACTGGTGGGCCTGTGGTCCACGGTGGGCTCTGTACCTTCGGAGGAGTCTCCAGTTGCTGTGGAGGACGCCGCCCTGAAAGGCCCAGGCTTCTTTTCCAGCCTCAGGCACGGGCCCATACAGAAGTGCACCTGTATAGCAAGGCCCGGATTTTTCAATGCCCAGACCTCTTCCTTTTGCTCTTTTCAGGTTTGTGAATCTCGAGGCAAGCTGACTGTGTGGGTATAGGGGAGTGACAGGCCTGGCAGCACGTCCTCTGCCCTCCGTCCTCTGGGCGGTGGGGGGATGTGTGCTTTCCTCCTCCACGGGGTCGTGAATATGACCGGGCTCTGCTGCCGTCTCCTTCAGGGACCTCTGGATCACTGGGACTTCAGGATGCTCCCGAGACCACAGCAGAGGCCCCCATCCTCCCAACTAACCTGCATGGGGCTTGGCCCACCACCATTGTGTACTCGTCCCCCAGCCCAGGCCTTGACCTTCTGTCGTTCACTGGCCAGTCCGCCGTGTCCGCGGCAGTCCTGGACAAAGGTCTGCTTTGCGTTTCTGTGGTCAGTGCGGTGGGGCAGAACTGCAGGGGACTTTGCTGCTGCTCCTTGTGTCTGTGAAGAAGGACTGCCTCCCTGGGGCACGGCTCTGGCTGACCCTGTGTGTCTTGGGCGGTGGCTCCTTTGGGAGGGATGAACAAGTTAAGATTTGATGATTTTCCAAAGTGTACGTGTAAAGAAACTTTCTTTTGGAGGGTGTAAAATCTTTCTTAGTCTCATATCAAAAAAAGGTGGGAGGGACGTTTGGTTGTGTAGCTATAAGACAAATCTCTGGGGCCTGTTATCTCTCCTGGAAATGTCCTCAAAAGGTCCCAGCCAGGGACAGCACAGCCACTGAGCAAGGGAGAGATAGTCTGAAGGGCTAGTCTGAAGACAGTCCCTTTTGGCCTTTGGGGCAGACAGAGTACCGGCATAACCTCGGATCTCCAAATTTGAACACCTTCCTAGAGAAGCTCAGCTGCCATCTTAGAAAATAGTCATCATGGACCCAGCTATACTTTGGTTTAAAATAGGACAAGGGGATCAGACCTGGGGAACCTAGACTCTTGCCCAAAGTATGGGTCAGTCAGTGACTGACAGGGGCGCCAGCATTGGCTAAGTATCTCTCATATGCCAGGCTTGGCAAGTTCTTAGAACCCATCCCCGCCCTCCCTGAGAGAGCTATTCACCTGTTATCCTTATTTTACAACCGAAGACACTGAGGCATCTTCCTCAGTCATGATGTTCTGGTTTCCAAAAGGCAGGTAATAGTGATGAGACTTCTTTGTAACGTTTTCTTCATCCTTTTCTCAGCCAAGCAATTATTATATGGACGGAAAATAAGGCCAGAAATTTCTGAGCAGCGAACTCCACAAATGGGAATTTAATTCTTTCTTTCCTATGCCAATTTTTCTGGGAAGCTCAGAATTTCAGATATATTTCAGCAACTCATTCCCAGCTCCCCAGGAAAGCTAGTCCCATCTCCTTTCTTAGCCAGTGAAAACAATTCCCTGTGCCCTCAGGCGGTGAGGTCTGCCAGCCAGGGACACTCTACCTTGGTCTCTAGCTGGTGCTTTGGTACAGTACCTGGCAGCCCCCGGGTGGCCTGGGATCCAGGAAGCTTCATCTTGAAGGCTGGTCTAGCTCCAGAGCGGCCATGAGAAGCATAGAATTCAATAAGGCACAGTGTTCTCCCTAAAGAACTTACTGTATCCTGGGAAAACTGAACCACAGCGCAAAGTGTTACACGAGCCTCACAGCAAGAGAGATTCAGCGTAGAGCTTTCTAGAGGAGGTGACATCCATTCCACTGGGTAGAAAAAGGAAGAAAAGGAAACTCAGGCCAAGGTATCAGCATATGCAAAGACAAAGAGGTGTGCAGAATCCTTGGCGGGGGGGCGGGGGGGGGGTGCGGTGAGATGGCAGATCAGCTCAACTAGAGCAGAACATGGCAGGAGGACAGCCAGGGTCAGGGGGCAAATGCTCCACCAGCAGGGCAGACTTGGCCCCTGCGGGCAAGCAGGACGCAGTGGAGCTTTGAGTGATGCGCTCAGCTCAGTGCTAGAGGAGGCTCCCTCTGGGGCCAGTGGGGCTGCCTCTTTCCTTTCATCAGACACTGTGAAAATGGTCCCTTAAGCGTATACTTTTTAATATCACATCTATTTGTCTGTCTGCTCATTATTTTGTTGCTGGATCAGGAGACGCAGCTTCTGTGAGAAACTCAGGGTCTCTGCTCTGCCACGAAGCAGGGTGACCAAGCCAGACCCCTGGGCCCATGAGGACGGGACATGGAAGGAGCCCACAGAAGCTGTTCCCGTCAGCATGGGCTCTGGAACTGTCTGGAAGTCCAGGGACACCAGACTCGATCAAGGAAGGGCTGTCACTTCGGAGGTTCAAAAGGAAGCATCTCAAAGCAAAAGAAGGCGGAGGAGCCCCACCATGAACTTGCTCTTCCCCTTTCATGGTCCCTTTTCCCGGTCCCCAGGCCCTGGCCCCCTGCTGGCCTCCCCTGGCTCTAGTCTCGGCCTTCAAGGAGCCTGTGACATAGCAGATCAGCCAGCTATATGCTCCTCTCTCAGATCTGGGCTCATCCGTACAGAATGGGGGCTGGGAGAGGGTTGTGCTCTCTAACAAACACAAAGAAACCCTAGGATTTACTCTGCTCAGGAGGGGGCAGAATAGCTGGCAGATGAAAATGACAGTGGCTTCTATCATTTCAGATGGTAGGAATTTAGAATGTGACTTTGGGGAGAAGGAATTATTTAGAATGAAAACTCGGGCCGTGCTGGGTAACCCAACAAGGGCCAGTGATGGTTCCCCCAGCTCAGCACCCCTGGCCCCCGTCACTTCCTCACAACCCAACCGCCCTCCGGAGGATGCAGGGCAGTGAACAGTCTCCGGCCAGTTTACACTGGAAGACACTGAGGCTCGCGGATGGGGATGCTTCCCCCAAGATCCCACGTGGCAAGAATGTGGCAGGACGTGGATGAGACGGGGCGCTGGTGCCCGGGAATTTGGACTTGATCCCAGGAAAGCTCATGGGCAAACAGCACCTCCCCCGGGGTACTCTACACTTACGGGGCAGGCTCACCGTTCACGACGCAGAGGGAAGTGGAACTCATGGTCTCTGGGTCTCCACGACGGGGGCCAGCCTCCTGTCTCTGGGCTGCCCAAGAGAGTCCCCTCACTTAGCACAAAGCCTCATGGCTCTCACCTCCTAGACGTGGACCCTGTTTGGAGGAGAGGCAAGGAATTAACGAGAAGCCAGGTACTGTCCCCACCTGACTGCACGTCTGGCCTAGACATCTTCGGGATGTATCCTAGCTGCATCCTAACACGTCGTCCTCTCCTCCTTTCTGGTACAAAGGTCCTGGGGCCGGGGGGCTCTGAGCCTCTAGATGGCTACAGCACGCCTCCCGTTGTGGGAGCAGAAGGGGTCAGATTGCTTTTACACTGTCTCTGGATGTAGCCCGGGCAGTGGCCTGCCTGCCAGATGTCAGCCTTCCCGTGCAAGCAGCAGACCCTGTGCTGGAGACTGTAAACGGGAGCTCACCGAATTCTTCCAGCGTTCCTAAGAAGTGCTTCTAATTGTCACCATTTTATACATGAGGAGACTGAGGTTCAGAGGGGTGAAGTCGTTGGCCCACAGTTCCACCACAGCTAGTAAAGGAGGGAGCCAGGATTTAAACTGGTTCTTTTGACTTCAAAGACAATATTTTCCCATGTCTCAGATTTTCCCATGGGGGGGGGGGGCTACCCATAACAGCAAAGACTAGAGTGAAACAGGCCCAATGGATCTTGTAAAGCCCAAAGCAGACAATGGTCAGCTTAAAATTCCTTCAGTTTCATGTCTAGCAATTCACATAATATTTGCATTCTTCTCTAATTTAGCCTGATTTGTTTTCATAGAAGTGCATAAATATTTTTTTAACCACATGTGCTCTGGTCCCTCATGTGGCTTTGATCCCTTCAACTCACTATGATGGACCCTAGGGAATTACAGCCCAGTCTAAGAGGCACAATGCCTGGCCATGCTGCTTCCTCCTGCGGCCAATTCTAGACTCAAGTGCAGCCCACCTTCCCCTTAGCAGATCCTATGGTATAGGGGTACCCTGACCTCACTGTTCATGGGTTGATCTCAACTCAAGTCTTCTTAAGTTGGATACTGGAAAAAAGCCATTGAAATCTACTAGAATTACAAGGACATGCCCATCTGGAGTGGCGACGGCTGAGCGCATAAAACCCTAAAGGGAAAGGAGGTGATGAACACAGCCTTACTCAGCAGATTCCTGAATGCTGGGGCCTCTACAAGGCGGTGCCCTTAGTCTAGGTAGAGTCATATGGTTGCTAATGTGGGCCAATCTGAGGACACACTTCACGTGAGGGGCTGGGGGCTGGAAGCCTCGTCACTTTACTGCAACCCCACATACTCACTGGGTTCTTACAACACGCAGGGCCCTGGGGGGGCTGCCATCAGGAAGCTCAGTTTACTATGGCACAGCCCATCCCTTGCTGAGACATGGGGTTGTGATAGGAAGGACTCAGTCTTTGGTTCTAATTCAGCCCAGCCATTTCTTGGCTGTAGAATGTTGGGCCAACCAACCAATTAGTGGGAAAAGATGTAGAAAGAGGAGCCTCGGCCAGGTAGAAGGGGTAAGTAGATCTGGAGAGCTTTGGGTAGGAAAACGGGAAGGCAAAGCCAAGAAGTTAGGACCCGATAGGACTCCTCAGAACCAAGGTTGCATACGGTCTGCTGGGCAAAGTGGTCACTTCTGTGACACAGTAGGATGGGGGATGGAGAGGGACTGGCCAGAACCACCTGGAACAAAGGTGTTGCTTTCGAATGTGTCTCAGTATCTTGGAGAGAAGATGATAATCTTTCCCTCTGACCAATCACGTTTATCCATCATTGGTTCCCCGTTGGTAAGCTAGCCTCCCCATGCTCCACATTTCCTCAGTTCTGGTGTGAATCCCTGGTGTGTGTCCTCACTGCGGTCCACACAGTTGTGGTGTGAATCCCTGTTGTGTGCATAGAGGTGTTCAGTCTAGCAAGGATGCTGCAGACAGAAGTGAGGCCCAGGGAGGAGCAAACAGATGCTCATCATGTCATCTTTGCAGGAGTAACTGCCCAGCCCAGATCCAGGGACACTGAAGGAGAGGGCAGCTCCCCTGTACCTCACAGGGGATGAAGAAAACCCCCTTCACTTAGCCTGCATCTGGCCTCTCCTGGGCTGGACAGAGAGGCCATCAGCACCAAGTTGAGTCAGGAGTAATGCCATGGAAAACACGGGTGAGCCTGTCGGTAAGATGACCACGATGCTAATTCTAAACCATAAGGCCAACACATTGTGCTGGGCCGGGATCCCGGGGGACAGGTGGTCCACCCAAGCTGCAGGGCAGAAGATGAGACATGAGTCACGTGGTGGCCGTGCATCTCCAAGCCCTGACTTGCCTTCCCCGTCATCTAACTAGTCTGAGCTCCTTCTCAGCCCATGATGCCAGCTTCAAATCACAGCCAAATAAAACGGAAATAAGTAATGTGAACCCAGCATAGAGGGAACCAGCTGAGACAGCCTTGTTCCTATATCCCCATGCAAGGGTTCCGTGTTGGAGGTTTTCAACAGAGACGTGCCTAGCAGTGATAAAATGCAAAGCCTTGGCTTCCATCTATCCAGGATCTGCCTTTGAGGTCATACAGTGTCTGAACAGCAAGGAGAGAAGTCAGTGGCAGAGAGTGGCGGAGGCTCCAGTTTTTCAGAGTCATGGGTATGATCCTCAGAAGCACAGAGAGATGTCTAAGCCATACTTATGCACGTGAACAGACTCTCTTCTGGTTTACTGGTAGCCAGACATAGACTTTTGCGTCACACTGGCTGGCTGTACAACACTCTTGTAGGTACCAAGACCATCTCTTGCATCCCTCCTGCCTGCCTCCAGAAGAGGTGGAAAAGGGTCATCAAAGAGGCCACATTCACCCCCTCAAATCCACCCAAGAATGTTAGGTCCCAAGAGGCGGGGTCAGCACCCATAATGGTAGACCCCAGGCTTAGCATCCTAGTTATGCTAAGAGGTTGGGCTAGTCACTGCCATTGACACAAAGATGTAGGACTCAGCATGGGCATACTATAGAGTAAAGCTGCTGGGGCAGGGTTACCATGGAGCTTCCGTAGATGTCTGAGAGCCGCTCTGAGCAGTGGGATTTGGACCCTGATCCCTGGTTGAAATGTTCAGAGAATGAGGGTCTGTGGTCCTTAGAGTGTTGGTCAGGAAGGTATTGGTACGAAAGCCTGGAGCTCAGGGTAATTATTATACTTTATGGTTCCTTGGTGAGTGGGATGCTTAGATTTGGGGGAGGAAAGTGATTACGAAGCAACCTGCCAAAACCGCAAAGTTGAGTTCCTGTACACATACTTCTGTGCCTTTGGGCTTATGAATACAAAGCAGTGGGCCCCCTTCGTGATGGTCCAACAAACTCTCAGTGCCCACTGTGCACCTATCTCTCCCATGTAGGCTGTTCTTTGGACCAAAGCCTCCAGGGCAGTCTGGAGGCTCAGAGGGCCAAGGGGTGACATCCCAGGCCAGATCAGACTTCTGAAGAGTTACGCAGAATACCAGTGCCCATACCCTCCATAGGCCTGCAGATCGTTAGATAAATTCAAGCACAGTTTGCTAGTCCCACATCACTCCTATGAGCGGAACGAGGACCAATGGGTGAAACTTCATAGCTGTAAGAGAGAACTTGCTATCTGCCAGAGATGAGTTCTGTCTCAGCAGCTGTTCAGCAAGAGCCAGGCATCTCTTTAAAGGGAAGAAAGAGCTTTGCTGAGAGGGCCTTTAAGTTTCTTCCACCCTAGATGAATGTATTACGGAGCCGGGACCTTGTCTGAACGCCTTCCTTCCTGCAGAGCACAGAGCCGAGCAGGTTGGGCTTGGTGTGTGCTGGTTGAAGCCCCTACTCTCCTGCTGCCCCAGCACCACACAGGCCAAGATGCTGCTCTAGCCACGCATCAAAGGCTCATCCAGGCTGGTTATCACCAAACAGCCCAGAGAGAGCAGCTGCTTTGCCACAGAACCCAGGCCCACCAAGATCTGTGATGAGACCTAGTTTGGGTGTTTGATAGATAAGGCGCGTATGAGAAGAGAAAACAAAATAAATCAACTTTTTAAAAAAGCCAGCACTGTGCTGTCAATGTTTTTTTTTTTTTTTTTTTTCTCCTTTCCAATTCTAGCTTCAAAAAGCAGAAGGTAAATAATGTCAGGTCAATGAATATCAGATATATTTTTTGACTGTACATTACAGTGAAGTGTAATCTTTTTACACCTGCAAGTCCATCTTATTTATTCTTGTAAATGTTCCCTGACAATGTTTGTAATATGGCTGTGTTAAAAATCTATACAATAAAGCTGTGACCCTGAGATTCATGTTTTCCTAAGATATTCTCACTGGTGTCTTCCTGAGGTTGGGTAGGGTGAGGTGGAGACAAGTTGAAGAAGGAGGAAAAGAAAAGCCTGTTACTGACTAGATTTCTTCATGTTCATTTAATCCTCACATCTTTGATGCAGGAAATATGAATTATCCCCTCTTTGCAGATGAGAATAGTTGAGGTTCATAGATATTCAGGGATATTTCATGATTTCATATTGCACCTGTAAAAGGGTTGAGTCTCAAAAGTTTTTCTCAGGTGGGGTCCACAGAGTGCTGGCATCAGAATCACACCAGAAGTTTGTTAAACAGACAAATTTTTAAGACCCTACAGAATCACAGTTTCAGGATCTGCATATTAACAAACTGCCTGGATGTATCAGCTAGCTATTGCTGTGTAACATACCACCCAAAATTCAGTAACTTTAAACAGTCTTTCATGGTGGTCAGCTGGGGCTTGAGCTAGGCCGAGCTCAGCTAATCTCAGCTGGTCCACTCATGTGTTGGCTAAGGACTCTGCTCCAGGCCAGGCTTGCCTAGGACATCTTGGCTGGTGCAGCCATGTTCCATGTGTCTCTTACCCTCCTCCTGGGACCAGCAAGCTAGCCTAGGCATACACTTCTCCTGGTGACAGCAGGAACATGAGAAAGTCTGATCACATCAGTTGTTCTGAGTCATGTCTGCAACATCCCATTGGACAAAGCTGGTTGCACAGCATACTCAGAATCAAGAGTCAGGGGAAGATACTCCATCTCTTGACAAAGACCTCACTTCTCAATGTCGCAATAAATGCTGAGATTAGGTACCAAACCACTGGTGCCAGATGCAGACTTTAAACCTGTCATCTCAGAGCGTGGTCCACAGACCACCCACATCAGTTCACCTGAGAAGCTTCTAAACATGCAGAATCTGACTGAGTAGGTCCAGGATGGGTCCCAGGAACCTGAATGCTTAACAAGTGCCCCAGGTGATTGTAATGCATGCTGAAGTTATGCAAGCACTCTTCCAAATGCTCTTAGAAGGGGACAGATAAGGGACAAGGAGACAAACCAGTTCCCAAACTAGGGTATGAGGCTGCCAATCTCTGATGCACATGATGCAATGCTCTCTGCTTTACAGGTAAGCAGAAGAAACAGCTGGAACCAACTCCTTGGAATTGACTGGCTTCCCAGTTCTTTGTACGTATCCAGGTATAAGTACAAGCTGGAAGCATGAGCCATAGGGCCAGAGCCCTGGTTCACTTTGTTCTCGTTCAGCCTTAGGAACCCTGGCAGCGCTCTCCAACGTAAGAGACCTAGAGGTAGTACCCACCCCTGGCAAGCCAAGAGCCTGGAGAACGCACGCTTCCCAACTCAGGTCCTAAGAGGGGAACCCGGTGGCCAGCCAGCTAGTAATCCTTGTCGCTTTGTCCTTGGTCATGGTAATCTCATTTATTCTGCCTGCCATGTTTATTCTTTTGCCACAAATGTGATAGTTGATATTGAGAAAATTAGAAAGAAGAAGAAAAATCTCATGCATCTCCTAATAAAAAATACTTTGGGGTGTATCATTTCCCTCCCAAAACGGAAATACCTTTTAAAGAGTTATTATAAAAGGAGCATATACTCACTTGAAAGAATTCAAAGTAAAGTTTTCTGAAGCATGAGGTAAAGTCACCACTTTCAAAGGTACTTGTTAATATTTTTTGCTATTGCAGACCTTTCTATACATATATAAATATACATAAATTTTCTATATAAATGGCATATATATGTGTGTGTATGTATGTATATGTGTATGTGTGTGTGTATATATATATATATATATATATATATATAAGTTCTGAGACAGGCTTCTTTTCACTTAACACCATGCATGCCATGGTCATATTTCCATGGCAGTATGCTTTTGGGCCCCCATTAACAGTGAGGGACACCCACCCCATGTGTGCCAACCCTGGAGATGGGCCAGAGTGACACAATTCTCTTTACATATCTGTTGGAGACCTGGCCAGGCCCTCCTGTCTGGCTAGACCTGGAGTGTGGGTCCATATCAAATCTCAGAGCACCCTGCTTGGACTCTGATGGGGACGTCCAGTTTGGCTTAAGATCTTCCTCTAATTCCAAGGGTTCAAGCCTCCGGTCAGAACTCCGGGACATAGAAGCCCTCAGACCCTTGAGGACATGGCATGAGGTCACCAACATGCCATGCAATAGGCAAGAAGGGGGATTTGATTTTCTTTGGCAGGGCTTGGGGCAGGGGTGGGTAAGGAACCAGGAGAAACGCAAAAGAAGCTGGCAAGATAGAGTTAAGGAAACCACTCTTGGTTAATTTTAGAAAAATTCTGACCACTTAATCTTTAGGAAACGCAACTAGACTCCACAAGGATTTGACCTAAGTAGCCTTGTCCTGAATTCTAGCAAAGGGACTGAACCTGAAATCTCCAATGACATGTAGGTGGGATACGGCACCCACAGAGAGATGACACCCATAAACTGAAAATCTGGAGACAGAGAGGAGCAGAGGAATGTAACTGACAGAAATCAGCAGAATCTGAGGTGGATTTCAGTTTTCACAATCCATGGATTAGGCCTTGGAAGGAAGTTGAACTAGCTATTCAAGGACATCTGGAGTATATGGCTGGATAGAGAGACATACAGAGAGATACAGATGCAAAGATAGAGAAAATGAGTATATAAATGAATGAAAGACTACATCAGTTATTAACAATGATTATCTCTCATCCTAGGGAACATGGGTAATTTTTGTTCTCTCTGATTTTCTGTATTTTCTAAAATTTACATTACTTTCATACATAGAAAAACGAATTCTATAAAAAGGTGGGGACAGCAGAACATAGAAAAGTGAAAGCACGATAGATAAGATGATGCCAAGATTGAAATCATACCCAAAAGATTTGCCACACACCTGGATCAACAGCTTCAAAAACTTGGCACTGCCCGTCTACCCAAGAAGGAGGACACAGGCAGTCAACTCAGTGTCCAAAAGGGAAAAATGAACCAGTTGCTCAGCATAAATAAAAGTATTTCCGCTACAGGGGCTGGAAATTATTTTTTCCATGGACCCCCTTAATAACGAATGGCTTCCAACAACATCCTTAGCAGAATGCAACACGTTTCCCTCCCTGAGGCGGATGGCGTCGTGCCACAGAACAACTCGGTGAAATCTCTTTGCTGGAGGACCAAAATGAAGGGGCCCACACACGGTTCTCTGCAAGGTGCAGGTTTGCAGAATCTTAGGTATTACACAGCTTGAGCATCACACTGCTGTCCTCTCTGAGTGTCTGCGAGCTGGGGACTTCTATCCCAGACAACAACGAGCAAAGCAGCTGTCTCAGTTGCTGGTTGAATTTGGAACCAGGGTTTAAGAGCCGGCCGAGCCGGCTCCTTTTGAATGATGAGGACCCTAACAGCTCTATGTGCCTCAATAGAAGGTGAATTCATCCCCCAATGGGGTGGGCAGGGCAGGGGGAAGAAGCCATCCTCATTTCAGGTTATGATCACAGCTTACTCCATCTCACCTTGCTCTCCTCTAAAATACCTACAAATACATAGTGAATGCTAGAACCTTGGCCACCAAGCCACTGAGCGAGTCTGGAAGGAGTTAACTCTGATGACAAGACACAAGGAGCTAAAATGAGAATCATCATCAGTGGTTGATGATGAATCATGTTTTGCCACCTAGAAGATGTAAAGAAGCCTCAGAGAGGATGAAGCGGTTCATCCCTCCAGATGGTCTGCACTCACTCAGAAAACGGGTCCATCATCCATGTCTATCTCCTGGGAGATAAAGTGACATTATAAGAAACCTCTATGGGAGGGTGAACGGCCTGGAGCAACTTGCAGAAAAGCATGCTGAGGATTTTAGCTTTCATGCTTCCCTCCATCTCCAGAGCGAGGCAGGGGGAGGAGGGAGCACCTTGTCAGCTGAGTATGTACAAGATTGGGTAAGGCAGATGCTACACGACCAGGTAAATCAGATGCCTACTGTATCGCTTTGAATATTCTCAACCTCACCTCTCACCCCCTACGTGTGGCTGTGGTGACCATTTCCAAGCAGGTCTGCAGGTTTCATGCGGGGGCAGCCCAGGGTGAGAACACCCCTCAGACAGGCTCTGCACCTCTCATTTCTTGCCCCATAGTTTCTGATGCTGTCCTCTGAGATGCCCACAGGAACCCCCTTAGCACTCATCTGTGTGCCACCCAGAAATGTCGGGGAGCCACCATTGACCAATAGGAGACTGGAGCCTGTAGGCAGATGCTTCCTCTTTTCTTTCTTCTGAAGGCAGTTCTGAGCTATATTTTAGGTCACTTGTCAAATGGTCCCAGAACAAGCAAACAGACCCTTGGAGGAATAGCAAACTCTGTAATACAGCCTTGTACTGCCTCTCCCTCCCTCCTCTGATGGACACCCCGTAACCTCATGGTTCCCTGGAATCATACCTCCATATCAAACGTTGTATCAGGCTTATGCATTTCTGGGAACACTGAGAAACTGGGCCTAAGCTGTGCACACATTACTCCATCCTCCAGCTGTTAGTCTGAGATGGGACCCTGCCAACACACAGAGAGGGCTGCCAGCTGTCCAGTTAAGCTTTTGATCCAAGGACAAAAATGGACTTGGTGTAAAGTGATTCATATGGGAGACGCTATACTCATGCCCTAGGATCATCCTATGTGACATGATGTTAAATTTCTACTCAGATTTAGGAACAGGAGTTCTGCCATCTCATATTTTTGTTGAAAACAGTCAGCTTGCCCAGTAGACAGTAAGAAGGACCATAAGTGGCCCCACAGGGGCCCTACTGTGAGCACTAGCACAGTGGTAGGCAGTTGGCCCGTGGGAAGGGGGAGTATCTGGACTGGGGATCCGTGCCCACAAAGGAGCCGGCAGCTAGACTGACTGTCAGCTTGTGGCAGCACAGCCTGCAGAGGCAGTGGCCTCCTAACCATGCCAGGGAAAGATGGGGGAGAGGGGGGTTCCAACCAACACTAAATGCAGATAGGAACCTCTTCACGGCTGCTGAAGCTCCCTGTGCTGAGAGCCCCAGCTTTGGCTAAGCCCCCGCCCTCCCAGGCAGTCGGATTTCTGAACTGGCAGAAAAAATAACAGCAAATCTTAATTCCTTTCCTTCCCTCTTGCAAGGGGGAAGCTCCACCGTGCTCTCCAGAAGCTCCCAACTCTGTGCAAGTTCGGAACTCCCCTTGTAAGGATGAGCAAACAGGAGAACACCAGACACATGAAAAGATGCAAGAGTTCAAAGCAGACGTGTTTACTTTAAGGAATGAGAGAAAGTGCCTGCCTATGAAATCAAGTCCCCGCCAGGAGAAGGAAGACATTTTACAACAAATACAAATGCAGAAAAACACTAGATTGGATAACTGATACTAAGAACTTTTTTTTGTTGCTGTATCCAGCAAAACAAACTGCTAATAACTTTAATCAAGGTAAAATGCAAATACTCAAAATTAGGAAATAGGAAAGGGACAAAACAGTGAATGAGGAAATTATACAGCATTATGAAAGGATATTATGAATAACTCTGGCTAGTAAATTTTTAAAAATTGGTCAAGTGGGTGATTTTGGAAATGTATGAACATTACCAAAATTGGTAAAGAAATAGAATACCTGAGTAGACCAATTATCGGAGAAAAAAATATAGAAGTTGTTATTTCTTTCCTAAAAGATACAAGAACAGATACTTTGATGAGTGAACTTGATTAAACTTTCAAACAAAAAAAGTAATTCTTATGCCGTATGTACTATTTCACAACAAGACAAAAAAGGGAATAAACAGCACAGATGCCAAGTCTGAAAGAGTGCACACACATTCCTAAAACCTCCAGACCGGTCACATTTATAAATGCAAATATTTTTACTAAATTTCAAAAATTATATACCATGTTTCAGTGGCATATATGCCAGGAATTTAAGAATTGTTCAATATTAGGAAGGCTATAGATAAAAGGAGAAAGACATATAGTCACCTCAGTAAAGACTGAAAAAGCATTGACAAAATTTGAGCTAGTAATTGTAGGATACTTTGTTAGCATAAAAAGATAAAATCATGAATAGCAGGCATTACCAGAATTCACCCATATTTACTTCTCCATTCTATCCAGGCATAAAGGAAGAGTTACAGCTTCCTGCCCTCCTTGAAATTAGTGGGTTGTTTGACAAGTCCTGACAAACAAGCTTGAGCAAAAATGATGTATATTAATTCTAAACCCAAGTATTTAATTTCTGGTCAGAGACTCTACAGAATTTTCTTTCCCTGCCTCCTCAATCAAGGAGATCTTGTGTTCCAGACGGTGCAGCCACAGGACGGGGGAGCCACCACCAGCCTGGATCACTGAATCACTACATGGAGGACAGCTGCTCCCGGGAGTTACCTGGAGCTACAGAACTTTGTGGTACTTAGCTACAAAGTGTTTGGAGTTCTATGTTACTACAGAATGCCTAATATAAATAGCCAATGTATTAAATAATAGTGAAAAATTAAGTGTGTTTCCATTAAAGTCATGAATGCCTATATCATTGCTATTATGTAATATTTTTGGCTAATGCCAATGCAGCTAATGCAGTTAGGCAAGAAAAAGGGAGAGGCTGCTGTTATGGTTACTATTGCCGTGTAACAAATTAGCCCAAAACACCCATTCTTCTTTTGTTCATGATTTTGTGGTTCAGAAATTCAGGGAGGGGTCATCCGGCCATTCTTGCTTAGGGTGATTATTGTCAGATGTCGACTAGGGCTGGAGTCGTCTTTAAGCCTTGCCAGGGCTGGATGTCCTGGATGACTCATGAACATGACTGTTGTTGATGCTGTATGTTGTCTGGAAGGTCAGTTGGGCTATCAACTACAGTGTCTACGTGTGACCTCTCCAACATGGTGGTCTCAGGGTAATCAGACTCGCTACCTGGCCCCTGCCATCCCCAGAATGGGAGTCCCACTAGATTCTGGTGGAAGCTGAGTGACCTTTTCTGACCTGGCCTTCTAAGTTACAAAGCATCATTTTTATTGGAGGATACTGGTTGTAACAGATTCACTGAGGTCAGCCCTGATTCAAAGGAAGAGGACATACACTCATCCTCTATAAAAGTAGTGTCAAAGAATGTGCATATGTGTTTTTCAATTGAATGATGATTCAAAATTATCACAGTCAATTATATATGCTTACTAAGCCCAAGCTTATTAAGAGTAATAAGGATAGGGGTATAGCAAAGACGGCAAAGTAGGAAAACCCTGAACTCACCTCCTCCCATGGGCACACCAAATCACAACTACTTACAAAGCAACTATCTATGAGAACAACCAGAAGACTAGCAGAAAAGATTTTCCATAACTAAAGATTTAAAGAAGGAAATGTGTAGGAGGGGCAGAGGGGCAATACAGTCATGACCTACTACATCCTCCAGGTTGGTGACCCACAAGCGGAAGGCATATCACAGTTGCAGAACTCCTCCCCAAGGAGTGAGGGGTCTGAGTCCCACATCAGGCTTCCCAGCCCAGGGGACCTGCACCAGGAAGATGAGCTCCCAGAATACCTGGCTTTGAAATCCAGCAGGGCTTACATCTGGGAGAGCTGGAGGTCTATAGGAAACAGAGACGCCACTCTTAAAGGGCATGCACAAAATCTCACCACTCCAAGTCCCAGTGCAGAGACAGTAATTTGAAAGGAGTCTGGGTCAGACCCACTTACTGATCTAAGAGAGGCTGTCAGAGAGGTAGGAGGCAGCTGGGACTCACCCTGGGGACAGGGACATTGGCAAGCGCCATTTTGGAATTCTCCTTCTAGCCTATTATCACCAGGGACTTACCCGCCCATCAGCAGGCCTAGAGCCGCCACACAAGGCAGGACCTCTCAGTCACCTGGGCGGGGGGCCAGCCCCAACTACCAGCAACCTACAGTCGTCAGGCCCACCACAACAGAAGGACCATGCAGCCCACACCGGAGGCATCCCTAGAGCATACAGCTCTGGTGACCAGAGGGGAGTATGCTACTGGACCCCATAGGACATCTCTTATATAAAGCCACTTCTGTAAGATCAGGAAACATAAGTGACCTACCAAATACATAGAAATAAATACAGAGACTTAGGCAAAATGAGGAGACAGAGGACTATGTTCCAAATGAACAAACGAGACAAAAACCTCAGAAAAAGGACTAGATGAAGAGGAGATAAGCAATCAACCCAATAAAGTTTCAGGATAATGACTATAAAGAAGCTCACTGAGCTCAGGAAAGAATGGATGAACACAGAGAAAATCTGCACAAAGGGTTAGAAAATATAAAGAAGAACAAGACAGGGAATTCCCTGGTGGTCCAGTGGTTAGAACTCGGCACTTTCACTGCCAGGGCCCGGGTTTGATCCCTGGTTGGGAAACTAAGATCCCACAAGCCACATGGCACAGCCAAAAAAAAAAGGAAGAACAAGACAGGGATAAAGGACACAATAGCTGAAATAAAAAATTGTACTAGAACAAATCAACAGTAGATTCAATGATACAGAGGAATGGATCAACAATCTGGAAGACAAAGTAGTAGAAATTACCCAAGCTGAATAGAGAAAAAGAAATGAAGATAGCTAAGAGAGCTCTACGACAACATCAAGCACACTAACATTCACATTATAGCGTTCCCAGAAGAAGAGAGAAAGGGGCAGAGAACTTATCTGAAAAAATAATAGCTGAAAAATTCCCTAACCTAGGGAATGACATAGACATCCACTTCCAGGAAGCACAGAGAGTTCCAAATAAGATGAACCTAAAAGGTCCACACTAAGACACATTATGATTAAAATGGAAAAAAAAAATAAAGAGAAAGAGAAAATCTTAAAAGCAGCAAGAGAAAAACAACTAGTTGCATACAAGAGAATTCCCATAAGGCTATCAGCTGGCTTTTCAGCAGAAAATTTGCAGGCCAGAAGGGAGTGGCAGGATATATTCAAAGTGATGAAAGAATAAAACCTACAACCAAGAATACTCTACCTGGCAAGGTTATCATTTAGATTTGAAGGAGAGAGAAAGAGTTTTACAGAAAAGCAAAACCTAAGAGTTAAGCACCACTAAAGTGACTTTACAAAAAATGTTAAATAGACTTCTCTAAGCAGAAAACAAAAGGCCACAACTAAAAATACAAAAACTGAAAATTATGAAGGGGAAAATCTCACTGGCAAAGGCAAACATACAGTAAAAGTAGATCAACCACTTATACAGCTGGTAGGAAGGTTAAAAGACAAAAGTAGTAAAATCATCTATATCCACAATAAGTAGTTAAGGGATACACAAAACAAAAATATAAAATATGATGTCAAAAACATTCAACATGAGGGAGGTTGTTAAAAATGCAGGTTTGATAAAAGTGCTTAAATTTAAGAAACCATCAACTTAAAATGATCATATACATCATATATATGATAATATATATCAATTCATCAAGGAGGTATAACAGTTGTGAATATATATATACCCAACATAGGAGCAACTAAATAGATAAAGAAAATACTAACAGACATAAAGGGAAAACTCAACAGTAATAATATAACAGTAGAAGACTTTAACACCCCATTTACATCAATAGGCAGATCATCCAGACAGACAATTAAGGAAACACTGGCCTTAAATAACACTTTAGACCAGATGAAATTTATATATATAGAACAGCCCACCCCAAAACAGAAGAATACACATTCTTTTCAAGGATACTGGTAATATTCTCCAGGATAGATCACATACTATGCTACAAAACAAGTCTTCATAAGTTTAATATTGAAATCATATCAAGTATCTTTTCCGACTGCAACACTATGAGACTAGAAATCAACTGCAAAAATACACAAACACGTGGAGTCTAAATAATATGATTCTAAACAACCAATGGGTCAGTGATGAAACCAAAAAGAAAATGAAAAAATATCTGGAGACAAATGAAAATGTAAACACATCAATCCAAAATTTATGGGAAACAGCAAAAGCAGTTCTAAGAGGGAAGTTTATAGCTATACAAGCCTACCTTAGGATACAATAAAAATTACAAATAAACAATCTAATATTACACCTAAAGGAACTAGAAAAAAAAACCAAACAAAACCTAAAGTTATTAGGAGGAAAGAAATCATAAAGATCAGAACAGAAATAAATGAAACAGAGACTAGAAAACAATAGAAAAGATCAATGAAACTAAAAGCTGGTTCTTCGAAAAGATAAACAAAATTGATAAAGCTTTAGCCAGACTCATCAAGAAAAAAAGAGAGAGGGCCCAAATAAATATATTCAGAAATGAAAACAATAAATGCTGGAGAGGGTGTGGAGAAAAGGGAACACTCTTGCACTGCTGGTGGGAATGTGAATTGGTTCAGCCACTATGGAGAACAGTATGGAGGTTCCTTAAAAAACTACAAATAGAACTACCATATGACCCAGCAATCCCACTACTGGGCATATACCCTGAGAAAACCAAAATTCAAAAAGAGTCATGTACCAAAATGTTCATTGCAGCTCTATTTACAATAGCCCGGAGATGGAAACAACCTAAGTGCCCATCATCGGATGAATGGATAAAGAAGATGTGGCACATATATACAATGGAATATTACTCAGCCATAAAAAGAAACGAAATTGAGCTATTTGTAATGAGGTGGATAGACCTAGAGTCTGTCATACAGAGTGAAGTAAGTCAGAAAGAAAAAGACAAATACCGTATGCTAACACATATATATGGAATTTAAGAAAAAAAAAATGTCATGAAGAACCTAGGGGTACGGCAGGAATAAAGACGCAGACCTCCTAGAGAATGGACTTGAGGTTATGGGGAGGGGGAAGGGTGAGCTGTGACGGCGAGAGAGAGTCATGGACATATACACACTAACAAACATAGTAAGGTAGATAGCTAGTGGGAAGCAGCCGCATGGCACAGGGATATTGGCTCGGTGCTTTGTGACAGCCTGGAGGGGTGGGATAGGGAGGGTGGGAGGGAGGGGGACGCAAGAGGGAAGACATATGGGAACATATGTTTATGTATGACTGATTCACTTTGTTATAAAGCAGAAACTAACACACCATTGTAAAGCAATTATACCCCAATAAAGATGTTAAAAAAAAAAAAAAAGAAATGAAAGAGACGTTACAACCAATACCACAGAATACAAAGAATCATAAGAGACTACTACAACAATTATATGCCTATAAAATAAACAACCTAGAAGAAATGGATAAATTCCTAGATATGTACAATACCCCAAGAATAAATCAGGAAAAAATAGAAAATACCAAAATGAAACTGTATCAGTTAAAAAAACAAGCAAACAAACAAAAAACTCCCAACAAACAGAAGTCCAGGACTCAGCTTCACAGGTTAATTCTACCAAACATTTAAAGAAGATTTAGCATCTATCCTTCTCAAACTACTCCAAAAAAATTGAAGAGGAAGGAATGCTTCAGAACTCATCTATGAGACCAGCATCACCCCAATACCAAAACAAAATAAAGACGCCACAAAAAAAGAAAATTACAGGCCAGTATCACTGATAAACATAGATGCAAAAATCCTCAACCAAACAGTAGCAAACCAAATTCAACAATACATTAAAAGAATCATACACCATGATCAAGCAGGATTTATCCCAGAGATTCAAGGATGGTTTAATATTCACAAATAGATATTATACACCACATTAACAAACTGAGGAATAAAAATCAGATGATCATCTCAATAGATGCAGGAAAATCTCTTGACAAAATTCAACATCCATTTATGATAAACACTCTTAATAAAGTGAGTATAGAGGGAACATATCTCAACATAATAAAGGCCATTTATGACAAACCCACAACCAACATCATTCCCAATAGTGAAAAGCTGAAAGCATTTCCTCTAAGATCAGGAACAAGACAAGCATGCCCACTCTTGCCACTTTTATTCAACATAGTATTGGAAGATCTAGCCACAGCAATCAGAGTAGAAAAAGAAATAAAAGGCATTCAAGTTGAAAAGGAACAAATAAAACTGTCATCATCTGCAGACATGACACTACATAGAGAAAATCCTAAAGACACCACCAAAAAATATTAGAATTAATAAATGAATTCAGTGAAGTCACAGGATACAATATACAGAAATCTGTTGTACTTCTGTACACTAATATCAAACTATCAAAGAGAAATTAAGAAAACAATCCCATTTACAATAACATCAAAAAGAATAAAATACCTAGGAATAAATCTAATCAAGGAGATAAAAGACCTTTACTCTGAAAAGTATAAGACATGGATGAAAAAAATTGAAGACAACTAAACAAATGGAAAGCTATGGATTGGAAGAATTAATATTGTTAAATAACCATACTACCTCTATGCAACCTCTATCAAAATATCAATTGCATTAGGAACAAACAATCCTAAAATTTTGTATGGAAAACACAAAAGACCCCCTAATAGCAAAAGCGACACTGAGAAAGAAGAATAAAGTGGGAACATCACACTTCCTGATTTCAAACTATACTACAAAACTACAATAATTGAAACAGTATGGTAATGACACATAAACAGACACATAGATCAATGGAACAGAAATAAACCCAAGCTTATACATTCAATTAATCTATGAGAAAGGAAGCAAAAATATACAATGTGAAAAGGCAGCCTTTTCAATAATTGGTGTCAGGAAAATTAGATAACAACATGCCAAGGAATGAAACTGGACTACTTCTCACACCATATATAAAAATAAACTCAAAATGGATTAGAGACTTAAATGTAAGAACTGAAACCATAAAATTCCTGGAAGAAAACATGCAGTACACTCTTTGACATCAGTTTTAGTAATATCGTTTTGGAAATGTCTCCTCAAGCAACAGCAACAACAACAACAACAACAACAAAAAGACAAATGAGACCAAATGAAACTAAAAAGTTTTACACGGTGAAGGAAACTATCAACAAAATGAAAAGGCAACCTACTGAATGGGAGAAGATATTTGCAAATGATATATCTGATAAGGTGTTAATATCCAAAATGCACAGAGAACTCACACAATTCAACATCAAAAAAATACAACTCGATTAAAAAATGGGCAGAGGACCTGAATAGGCATTTTTAAAAAGAAGACATACAGATGAACAACAGACACATGAAAAGATGCTCAACATCACTAGTCATCACGGATATGCAAATCAAAACCACAATGATATACCACTTCATACAGAGTGGCTATCATCAAAAAAACAACAAACAACAAGTATTGGCGAGAATGTGGAGAAAAGGAAACCCTCATGCGCTGTTTGTGGGATTGTAAATTGGTGCAGCCACTATGGAAAACAGTATGGAGTTTCTTCAAAAAAATTAAGAATAGAACTGCCATCTGAGCCATCAATTTCACTTCTGGGTATTTACCTGAAGAAAACAAAAACATTACTCTGAAAATATATATGCACCCCAATGTTCATTGCAGCAGTATTTACAATAACCAAGATATGGAAGCAATCTAAGTGTTCATAGATAGGTAAATAGATAAAGAAGATGTGGTAGGAGCAGAGATCAAGATGGAGGAATAGAAGGACGTGAAGCACACCTCCCACAGACACATCATAAATACACCTACATGTGTAACAGTTCTCACAGAATACCCACTGAATGCTGGCAGACGATCTCATACCACCAAAGCTGCAAGAAAGATCACCATGTAACCAAGTAGGATGAAACAAGAAAAGAATCAAGATGTGCACCCCTGGCAGAGAACTGTGGAAGACAAAATGTTCCCTCACCCTGGGAAACGCCTTCACCAACTGGGAGGTCCACCAGGACAGATAGGGAGGCTCAGAGGAGAGTGCAGCAGCCAGCTTGCAGCAGGCAGGACGGAGAGAGACCAACACAGATGGTCCTGGCCACCTTGCTGCACTTCCAAGCCAGTGAATATGTTCAGTGGCTGGGTGCTGAAACTCAGGCTTCAGTGGACAGACCCTGGGAGAGGACTTGGTTTCGCTGGGCAGAGACAACCTGAAGGACCTGGAACGTGGTCCAGGCTGCAACTGGGGGTGTGCACAGGACGGAGCCCAGTTCAGCCATAGGAGCCACACTGTTAACACAGGCACAAGGGGAGAGGCATGGCCCCACAATAGAAGCCTCATTCTCAGTGTGCTCACAGCTGGCACAGCTCAGCTGCTATGAGCTTTGGGAGCATATAGGCACTGGCGGGTTGCCCACACATGGAGGCAAGGCTGAAATCTGAGCTGATTCCCAGCAGGTGCACAACTTCAGGAGACTTACACTGGCGGCAGTGCCTGGGGGACATCTGAGTTGATTACTGTGCTCTCATAGCTGAGGCGAGTCCAGTGCCAGCAGCAACAGTCTTTCCCAGCAGGAGTGCTCCAGTCCCACCTACCTCACACCACAGCTTAGAACTGGATCTGGGAACTTCTACTCCAACTGGGAAGCAGACCCTGCCCCTGATAGGGCTGTGACAACCAGAGAGCAAAGAGGAGGCCCTGCCCAACATCCAGTGCAGGCTCTGGTCATCACAACACCAGTACACCCGCTATTAAGGGGATAATGGTCAGCACACCCTGAGGGAAGATATGGCAGGCATCCACACCAAAAACAACCCTTGCACCAAAAATACTGGACTCATGCAGGCTACACAGGAATGCTCCCACATAAAAACAGCCCTCTGAGACTACAGTAGATAACTGTTTCCCCTAAATTCATAACATCAGAGAAATGAAAAAGTAGAGAAACCACTCCCAATTAAAAGAATAAGAGAAATCACCTGAATAAACAATCAATGAAATAGACCTCTCTACCAGACCCCAAGTTCAAAAAGGAGGTAATAAAAATGCTGAAGGAGGGCTTCCCTGGTGGCACAATGGTTGAGAGTCCGCCTGCCAATGCAGGGGACACGGGTCTGTGCCCCGGGAAGATCCCACATGCCACAGAGCGGCTGGGCCCGTAAGCCATGGCTGCTGAGCCTGCGCGTCCGGAGCCTGTGCTCTGCAACGGAAGAGGCCACAACAGTGAGAGGCCCACGTACCACAAAAAAAAAAAAAAAAAAAGCTAAAGGAATTAAGAAAGGCTATTGATAGAAATGCAGATCACTGTAACAAGAAACTATCAATAGAAACTATAAAGAGGAGTCAATCAAAATTAGGCGACTCAAAAGCTGAGATGAAAACCAAGCTAAAGTCAATAAACAGCAAACTAAATAATGTAGAAGAACGAATAAGTGATCTGGAAGATAGAATAATGGAAATCACCCAATCAGAACAGCAGACATAAAGACAAATGAAAAAAATGAAAGCTACCTACAGGACCTGTGGAATAATATAAAGTGTGCCAATCTATACGCAATAGGGATCACAGAAGGAGAAGAGAGAGAAAAGGGGATTGAAAATGTATTTGAAGAAACTATGGCTGAAAACTTCAAAAACCTAAAGAAGGAAACAGATATCAAGTTACAGGAAGCACAGAGGGTCCCAAACAAGATGAACCCAAACAAACCTACAACAAGACATATCATAATTAAAATGGAAAAAGTTAAAGAAAGGATTCTAAATGCAGCAAGAGAAAAAGTTACAAGGGAACCCCTGTAAGACTATCAGCTGATTTCTCTACAGAAACATTGCAGGACACAGCAATCCCACTACTGTGCATATACCCTGAGAAAACCGTAATTCAAAAAGATACATGTACCACAATGTTCATTGCAGCACTATTTACAATAACCAGGATGTGGAAGCAACCTAAATGTCCATCAACAGATGAATGGATAAAGAAGATGTGGCACATACATACAATGGAATGTTACTCAGCCATTAAAAGGAATGAAACTGAGTTATTTGTAGTAAGGTGGATGGACCTAGAATCTGTCATACAGAGTGAAGTAAGTCAGAAAGAGAAAAACAAATACCATACGCTAACACATATATATGGAATTTTAAAAAGCAGTACTGATGAACCTAGCGGCAGGGCAGGAATAAAGACACAGATGTAGAGAATGGACTTGAGGGCACAGGGGGGAAGGGGAAGCTGGGATGAAGTGAGAGAGTAACTTTGACATATATACACTACCAAATGTAAAATGGATGGCTAGTGGGAAGCTGCTGCATAGCACAGGGAGATGAACTTGATGCTTTGTGACGACCTAGAGGGATGGGATAGGGAGGGTGGGAGGGAGGCTTAAGAGGGAGGGGATACGTGAATATATGTATACATATAGCTGATTCACTTTGTTGTACAACGGAAACTGACACACATTGCAAAGCATTTATACTCCAATAAAGATGTGAGGAAAAAAAAACAAAGTAAAAGAAACATTGCAGGCCAGAAGGGAGTGGCAAGACACATTCAAAGTCCTCAAAGGGAAAAACTGCAACCTAGGATACTCTACCCAACCAGATTATCATTTAAAATAGAAAGAGAGATAAAGAATTTCTCTGATAAGCAAAAACTAAAAGAATACAGCAATACTAAGCCTATCCTAAAAGAAATACTGAAATGTCTTCTCTAAATAGAAAAGAAGCAAGAATCTATAGGAAAGGGAAAATCACAATAGGAAAAGCAAATATATAAAAGGATTGTAAGACCACTTAAATAAGCCAGTACATAGATTTTAAAAACAATTAAAAAAACTTTGGATAAACACGAAGATGTAAAATATACAAAATCATAAAATATGGAGGAGGGGAGTAAGAAAATATAGATTTTTTAGAATGTGTTTGAGCTTATATGACTACCAGTCTAAATCACGTAGATATAATAATGGGTTAACATACTTGAAAACCAAGGTAACTGCAAATCAGAAACATACAATAAATTCACAAAAACCTAAAAGAAGAGAACTCAAGCATAATAGAAAAGAAAACCATCAAACCACAATGGAAAAAGAAAAAGAAAGGAACAAAGAAGAAATACAAAATCAACTGGAAAACAAGGATTAAAATGGCAATAAATACATACCTATCAATAATTACCTTAAATGTCAATGGACTAAGTGCTCCAATCAAAAGACATAGAGTGGAAGACTGGATAATAAAACAAGAGCCTACAATATGCTGCCTGCAAAAGACCCACTTTAGGGCAAAGGACACACACAGATAGGAAGTGAGGGATGGAAAAAGATATTTCATGCAAATGGAAATGACAAGAAAGCAGGGGTAGTAATACTCATATCAGACAAAATAGACTAAAACAAAGGCCATAAGAAAAAAGAGAAAGAAGACCACTATATAATGATAAAAGGATCAAACAAGAAGAGGATATTATACTCATTAACATATATGCACCCAATATAGGAGAACCTAAATACATAAAACAAATACCAGTAGACATAAAAGGAGAAATTGACAGGAATACAATAATAGTAGAAGACTTTAACACCCCACTGACATCAATGGACAGATCTTCCAGACAGAAAATCAATAAGGCAATAGAGATCCTAAATGACATAACAGTTAGACTTAATTAATATTTTCAGGACATTACATCCCCCCAAAATAGAATACACATTCTTTTCAAGCATTTATGGAACATTCTCTAGGATAGACCACATACTAGGACACAAAACAAGTCTCAAAAAATTTAAGAATTTAGAAATGATTTCAAGCATCTTTTCTGACCACAATGGCATGAAACTACAAATCAACCACAGGAAGAGAAATGAGAAAAAAAAATTACATGGAGACTAAGCAACATGATACTAAAAAACCAAAACAACATGCTACCAAAAAACCAATGGATCAAATGACAATGAAAACACAACCATGCAAAATCTATGGGATGCAGCAAAAGCAGGCCTAAGAAGGAAGCTCATAGCGATACAGGCCTTCCTCAAAAAACAAGAAAAATCTCAAATAAACAACGTAACCTACCACCTAAAAGAATTAGAAAAAGAACAAACAAAACATAAAGTCAGCAGAAGGAAGGAAATAATAAAGATCAGGGAGGAAATAAATAAAATAGAGATTTAAAAAACAATGGAAAAAAATCAATAAAACCAAGAGCTGGTTCTTTGAAAGGGTAAACAACATCAATAAACCTCTGGCCAGGCTCACCAAGAAGAGAAGAGAGAGCACCTAAATAAACAAAATATGAAATGACATAGAAATAACAACTGATACCACAGTAACAAAAAATTATAAGAGAATACTATGAACAATTATATGCCAACCACTTGGACAACCTAGAAGAAACAAGTTTCTAGAAACATACAGCCCACCAAAACTGAATCAAGAAGAAATAGATAGGGCTTCCCTGGTGGCGCAGTGGTTGAGAGTCCACCTGCCAATGCAGGGGACACGGGTTCGTGCCCCGATCCGGGAAGATCCCACATGCCGCAGAGCAGCTGGGCCCGTGAGCCATGGCCGCTGAGCCTGCGCATCCGGAGCCTGTGCTCTGCAACGGGAGAGACCACAACAGTGAGAGGCCCACATACCGCAAAAAAAAAAAAAAAAAAAAAAGAAGAAGAAATAGATAATTTGAACAGTCTGAACACTAGAAGTGAAACAGAATCTGTAATTTAAAAAAAAACAAAATCAAAAACACCTCCTTGCAAACAAAAGTCCAGGACAGGCTGGCTTCACTGTGGAATTTTACCAAACATACAAAGAAGAACTTATACTGATCCTTCTCAAATTATTCCAAAAGATTGAAAAGGAGGGAACACTCCCAAAGTCATTCTATGAAGCTACCATCACCCTGATACCAAAACCAGACAAAGACACTACCAAAAAAGAAAATTACAGGCCAATATCTTTGATGAAGAGAGATGCAAAAATCCTTAACAAAATATTAGCAAACCAAATCCAACAACACATAAAAAGGATCATACACCACGATCAGGTTGGATTCATCCCAGGGTCAAAAGGATGGTTCAACATACACAAATCAATCAATGTAATACACCACATCAAGAAGAGACAAAAGCCACATCATCTCAATAGATGCAGAAAAACCATTTGATAAGATTCAACATACATTCATGATAAAAAAAAAATCTCTCACCAAAGTGGGTATAGAGGGAACATATCTCAACATAATAAAAGCTATTTATGACAAACTGACAGCCAACATAATACTCAATGGTGAAAAGCTGAAAGCCTTCCTGCTAAAATCTGGAACAAGACAAAGATGCTCACTCTCACCACTTCTATTCAACATAGTATTGGAAGTCCTAGCCACAGCAATCAGACAAGAAAAAGAAATAAAAGGTATCCAAATTGGAAGAGAAGAGGTAAAATTGTCATTATATGCAGGTGACATAATACTCTATATAGAAAACCTTAAAGCAACCACACAAAAACTATTAGAACTGATAAACAAATTCAGCAAGGTAGCGAGATATAACATTAACATACAGAAATCCGTTGCATTTCTTTACACTAACAATGAAATATCAGAAAAAGAAAGTAAAAAAAAAAAATCCCTTTTAAAATTGTGTCAAAAAATAAAATAAAATATTGAGGAATAAACCTGATGAAGGAGAGAACTATACACTTACACACTGAGAATTATAAAACATTGATAAAGGCAATTGAAGGTGATTCAAAGAAATGGAAATATATCCCATGTTCTTGGACTGGAAGAATTAATATTATTAAAATCATCATACTACCCAAAGCAATCTACAGAATTAATGTGATCCCTATCAAATTACCCGTGACATTTTTCACAAAACTAGAACATATAATCCTAAAATTTATATGGAACCACAAAAGACCCAGAATTTCCAAAGCAATCCTGAGGGGGAAAAAAAAGCTGAAGGCATAACCCTCCCAGACTTCGGACAATACTATAAAGCTACAATAATCAAAACACTGTGGCATTTGCACAAAAACAGACATATTGAACAAAAGAATAGAATAGAGAGCCCAGAAATAAACCCCCACACCTACAGTCAATTAATCATCGACAAAGAAGGCAAGAATAAACAATGGAGAAAAGACAGTCTCTTCAGCAGGTGGTGCTGGAAAAGCTGGACGGCCACATGTAAATCAGTGAAATTAGAACACTCAAAGACAAAAATAAACTCAAAATGGCTTAAAGACTTAAATATAAGACATGACAACCATAAAACTCCTAGAAGAGAACACAGGCAAAACATTCTTTGACATAAATCGTAGCAATGTTTCCTTAGGTCAGTCTCCCAAGGCAAAAGAAATAAAAGCAAAACGAACAAATGGACCTAATCAAACTTATAAGCTTTTGCACAGCAAAGGAAACTGTAAACAAAATGACAAGACAACTTTTGGACTGGGAGAAAATATTCTCAAATGATGTGACTGACAAGGGCTTAATTTCCAAAATATACAACAGCTCATACAACTCAATATAAAAAAGAAATAAACCTAATCAAAAAATGGGCAGAAGACCTAAATAGACATTTCTCCAAAGATGACATACAGAGAGCCAACAGGCACATGAAAAGATGCTCAACATCGCTAATTATTAGAGAAATGCAAATCAAAACTACAATGAGGTATCACGTCACACCAGTCAGAACGGCCATCATAAAAAAGTCTACGAATAATAAATGCTGGAGAGGATGTGGAGAAAAGGGAACCCTCCTACACTGATGATGGGAATGTAAATTGGTACAGCCACTATGGAAAACATTATGGAGGTGCCTTAAAAAACTAAAAATAGAGTTATCATATGATCCAGCAACCCCACCCCTGGGCATATATCCAGAAAAGACAAAAAACTCTAATTCAAAAAGATGCATGCACCTCAATGTTCATAGCAGCACTATTTACAATAGCCAAGACATGGAAGCTACCTAAATGTCCATCCACAGATGAATGGATAAAGAAGATGTGGTATATACATATACAATGGAATATTACTCAGCCATAAAAATGAAATAATGCCATTTGCAGCAACATGGTAGACCTAGAGATTATCATAATAAGTGAAGTCAGAAAGAGTAAAACAAATATTATATGATATCATTTACATGTGGAATCTGAAAAAATGATACAAACGAACTTATTTACAAAACAGAAACAGGCTCACAGACATAGAAAACAAACTTATGATTACCAAAGGGGAAAGGGGTGGGAAGGGATAACTTAGGAGTTTGAGATGATACACACTACTATATATAAAATACATAAGCAACAAGGACCTAATGTAGAGCACAGGGAACTATATTCCATATATTGTAATAACCTATAATGGAAAAGAATCTGAAAAAGATACACACACAACTGAATCATATTGCTATACATCTGAAACTAACACAACATTGTAAATCAACTATACTTCAATAAAAGAAAGTTAAAAAGAGAAAAAGAAGATGTGGTGTATATATACAATGGAATATTACCCAGTCACACACAAAAAAGAAATTTTGACATATGTGACAACATGGATCGATCTAGAGGGCATTATGCTAAGTGAAATAAGCCAGACAGGCGGATATCATATGATCTCACTTACGTGTGAAATCTAAAAGACAAAACAAATAAATAAAACAAAACGGACTAATAGATACAGAAACAAATAGGTGGTTTCCAGAGGAGAGGGGGGTGAGTGGTGGGCAAAAGGGGTGAATAGGATAAAGAGGCACAAACCTCCAGTTATCAAATAAATAAAGCAGAGGGATATAATATACAGCACAGGGAATATAGTCAATAACATGGTAGTGACTTTGTATGGGAGCAGAAGGTTACTAGACTAATGGTGATCATTTCATAATGTATACAAATGTCAAATCACTGTGTAGTACACCTGAAACTAACAGAATATTATTGTATGTCAACTATATTTCACTTAAAAATGTAATAAGTAAGGATATTTGGTAGACGTACAGTTTATAAAATATGTATGCAAAATAAATGGTTTCCTTATTCATACTTACAGAACTAATGAATTAATTCATTAATATACCATCCATTATATGTTAGAAAACATAATGAGAGAGAAAGATTGTACTCACAATAGCAGCACAAAATATAAAAAATCTAAGAATAAACTTAAGAAATGTGCAGGACCCATATAAAGGAAACTACAGAACTCTGTCTCAGGACCTAAAGGAAGATGAGAATAAATGAAGAGATGCAGCAGATGGGGAGAATAACTATAGCCAAAGCACCAATTCTAGCAACATTTAAAGAATAAATTTAATTCTGCTTCAATCAAAATCCATGAGTCTTTTAATAGATAACTTGAAAAAAATCATTTGAAAGTTTATCTGAAAAAAATTAACCCACAAGAATAACTAAACAACTTTGAAATGAGCTACAATAATTAAAACTATGTTGTACCGAAGCAGGAATACAATCTGATCAATTCTTTAGGATTTCTTGTCACACTAGATATTAGGAAGACAAGTTTCACATGTGTTAAGATATAATTTTAATAAAACTGGTTTAATATTCTTAACTCTCCACTGACCAAAGGCAAAAAAAATGAGATGGAAAACTTCTCTCTCTTACAAGTCATCAGTCTTTGCTTTCTTTTGGGTTTAGTTCAATTCAACGCATTTTATTGTATTCAGTACAGTCTAACACATACAGTGTTCAGTTATTCGTTTGCTTAATTTTTAATCACACAGGTAATACATAAATATATCCCCCTGGTAAAATAATCAGAACCTCAGTGATAAAGATAGGCCCTCTTTGGCCATTGTCCTCAGTCCCCACACCCTTCCCCAGTAGAAATTGAAAAGTCTTTGGTCCATCTTACTACTAGGAGTTCCCTCACTTCTCCAGGCAATGAGGGCCCACGGGCCCCAGAGCACTGCTCTGAGGATAAAAATCAAGGAAAAAAATTGCTCCACTTGGTTGAGAACATCCCACTTGAAGATGGAAGTAAGCAGAGAAGGACCAGCTTTAATAGACTAAACTGTGGATGAGAACGGTGGGTAAAGCTTCCCCCAGGATTTATGCTATATTCCACCATTCAGTTCCAGCAGGTTCTATGCAAAATAAGAAGCTGGGTGAGGAATTTTCCTCGAAGGTGAATACACCTGCCTCTTTGAGAGTGGTCTTGGAAAGCAATCAGCCATCACTAATGGCTCCAAGTAGGGCCCCAAGGGGCAAACCAGACAGCCCTGACATCCAATTCTCCAGAGATAACTAACTCTGCCCCAGGGTTGCGGAATAAATGCAACCTAAAAGAGCCTCAGAGAGGCACCACGTGTCTAAACAGACTGTGGGTGCCTTCAGAGGGGAAATGTGCTAAAGCAACTCAAGTCTTGTTAGAACCCGAAAGACAAACTGTGCGGGTCACAAGAGCCAAAGAGGACCACATGATATACAGAGAAAGGAAAATGTTGGCCAGTTCTCCTTGACTATGCCACTGGAGAGACAAAAGACCTGCAATCGGGACTATGATGAGATGAATATTCTAAATTCCAGGCATCTTGGAGAAATTAATATTAAAACCTACTCTTTAAGCCAATGCATCAGGATTTATGCCTTTACAGTCCCAACCAGATAAGTCGAGAAGAAACGCCTTGTCTCCAAGGAGTGTACTCGAGACTGATCACAGGATCTGCAGACGCAGGCCTTGTTATCAATAAAAGTCACAATTCCCTGAGAAGCAGCTCACCTCGACTCTCACAAGCCCAGCTCAACTGGTTAAGGAGATTGTAGGGTTTTTTTTGTTTTTTTTGTTTTTTTTTAAAACTGGAATGAGGAATATTGGAGAATCAGCTGAGCAGAGAAAATTCACAGGAACAGTGATGTAGGGCCTATGAGTCCAGCACTATGTCAAGAAAAGATGGGGGGAAATTCCTCTATCTAGGGTTGGGCAAGAGATGGGTTCTGTTGTGGGACCAGGAGTTGAGACATTTATGTGAAAGAAAGACCACCCCTAGAGGTCCTGGGGGCAGGGGGATTAGATGCACGATGTGGGGCATATACTGTCATCATGGCCTGAGCTCTACGAACAGAAGAAATCCCTCTGCTTGGTGCCCCACCACACCCCACCCACCCAAGCTTCCCAGAAAGGCATCTATCAACCCTTAGAGAGACGGAGCCAGAGCAGAGAATCCTGGCCCTGGCTCTTCCCAATGTCCCAAGTGCTTTCCCAGGAGGACTCCAGGCCCCTACTCTGCAGAGGGATCAGCTTCTCTTCTTTTCAGATTTTAGAATTCTCAGCCAGCTCACATTGCTTCCTACTTTCCTGATAAATGCACTTGACCTCCCAGCTGACTCCATTCAAAACAATTACAGAGTTGGCCCCTCTCTGTAGGGCTTCTGCTGAACACTTCTTAAAGGGAAAGGGGTCAAGGGACCTACCCTACAAGGCCTGCGGAGGTGGGAGGTGGATAGCTCAGGAGGAGGAGTTTTGGGGGCTGGCGGTGCCACCCACTTGTGGGCACCTGTAGGAAACGTCAACACCATCTGGCTCTTCACCAACACTGACCTGTGGTACCTCCCTGGATAGGACCTCTGCTAGCCACGCCCTCTGGGTTGGCTTGCTACTGGCGTTCCCTGTTTGTCTTCAAAAGGCAAAGTTACATGTGTCAGAAACCATGGATTTTAAAACACACAGCACCTTGCATCGGGCAAGGAAATGTCAGAGGCAACACCTTTCCAACAACTCAAGCACACGCAACTACAGGAAGAAAATCAAAGCCCCAGTGAGGCTGAGCTGTGGCTCCCATACGCATCTCAGGGTGAGAGTTTTGGAAGAATCAGAGGACTCATCCTAGGGAAGCCAAGGAGGTAGCTACAGAAGTAGCTGGGCCAGGAAGAATGGCGGCCTCCAGATTTCCCAGATGTTGAGAGGGTTTCTCACGCCTACGGTCTCTGCCAAACTACTTACTGGTCATGATCAGGACAAAGCAAAATGAATGGAAAATAGAAAAGGATAAGAAGCCATAAAACTTTAAGTTGAGAGTAAAGTAAGAAATAATAAACAGGAATAAAATACAAAATGGCAATAAGAAGATTAAACTATCAACACAAAAGTGACTCTTCTTCAAAAATCATATTAATTTTATATTTAACAAAACTTACATATACTGGCAGAGACAAATGGTGTTCATCAAATAGTTCCTGCATTTCCCAGACTCCTTTGTAATTCTATGGGGCCCATGTGGCTGATTCTGGCCAATAGACTCTGAGGGGAGAGGGTATGTATCACCTTCAGTTATGAGCTATTTACAAAACTGTGGAAACCATGTGTTGAGATGCTTCATAAGACGAAGGGACTCTGGAGCAATTGAGTCCCACATGGAGGGCTCGGGAGGGTTACCCGACCCCATCACACTCAGCATGAGTGAAAAACAAACCTTTGTTGTGTTAAGCCACTGAGATTTGGGGGTTTATTGGTTTCTATAGCATTTAGCTAACATAAGTGCTTATAATTAACTTATTTAATCCTCCTTATAATCTTATAGCATAGGAGCCATTATTATCTCCACTGAGGGGAGAGAGGCAGAGAAAAATACAGTAACTTTTGTTTTCAGGCCTCATATATGGTGAGTGACAGGCTGATAATTCAAATCTAGGCAGTCTGTGTTTTTAACCACTATGCCAGGCTGGCTCTCACAATAGAGGCACCTTAAAGTAAAATGCAAGGAACTTCATGGCCATGCACCTTCTTCTACAGAAGATTTGAGGGTGTTGAAACAGGGTAGAATAGGGGTGTAAGGAGGAAGGGCAGCCCCAGAAAGGTAAACGAAGTGTTAATCCCTTCTTCCCATCCCTCGGGGATAAACCCATCCACATTCATGTGATAAGATCAAGGGAGCTGGATCCATGGAGGTCAATCCTAAACCGCAGCCTTTCAGATTGAGACTACTCTTTTTAAATTTCCAGCCCAATCTAACAGCTAGACTCCCACACTCGGGAGGCAGGAAACCTGAATTCTAGTTCCAAGTCTACCAGTAAAATGTCGTATGGCTTGAACAGTTGCCTTGGGTCTCCTTGGGCCTCAGCTGCTGCATCTGAAATTTGGGAATAATTATTTCCATCTCATCAGGTTGTGGAAAGTTCAAACCAAACAACATACCTTGGGATGCTTTGGGAAGCTGTGAAATGCTCTGCAAATGTAAATTACTTTCATTAGACCGAACCAGGTATCACAAGTTCACATGATTCAAACTAATAAACACAGTGCTGCAAGTCAGGTGCCTCCAGTGCTTTTCCCCATCCATGGAGCTGACTGTGACACTTGGACCTCCTTCGTATATCTGATGCACCTTTTCCCTTATGGTGAAACATTTCCCATGAGGCTCCTCAATCTTTATGCAAAGAGACTCCTGCTGGCAATTCTCCAAACCTGCTTAGAAACACCAACACTATCAGACCCCAGACCCTCAGGGTGAGCATCTTTCTACCTTCCCTTCATCCATACACAGCCCTGGAAGGAAGGCAGAGCAAAGGGCAGCCCTGTGTAGTGGAAAGGGCCAGCAAGTCAGGAAGCCATTGGCTTGCTGTGTGGCCTGGGGCAACTTCACCTCCTTCTCTCGTCCTCAGAGTCCTCACCCAGAAATGAGGCTTTTGGATGAGATCAACAGTTCCTACTCCTCCCCGTGCAATTAAATCACCTGGGAAGTTTTACAAAATGCAGACACCCAGGCCTCTTCCAGGGATTAACTTTTAAGAGGTCTGGGCATCCGTACCTTTTAAATCCTCACCAGGTGATCATCGTGGGAAGCCGGGCTGACAGCCACTTGGCTGGATGATCCAAAGGCCCGCTGACTGTCACACTGACTGAATCTCCAAGGAAGCCTGTGAACCCACTTGAGCCTCCAGGACTGAGGAAGACCAAGGGACGGGAGTTCCTAGGAATGGGTCCGAGGTCTCATTGGACTTTGGGAGCAGGCCTGCCAAGCCCCAGTTTCGCACCCCCCGCCATGAGAAGGATGCCTGAGCTCTACTGGGGCCCAGCTGGAAGGCCAGTTTGTTTGGAGAAAGATTTCAAGGTGCCTCTCAGCCTCCTTCGCTGATCCAGGGAACTGAAGCTTTTCATTTTAATTTGCAAAGTCTTGTTGCAGCCGCTAGAAATGAGCCTCTGTTCTCATTTCCTTTACAGACTGTCAGCTGAGATGGTGAGGGAGTGTGTGGGGAGGCGACTCGGGAGCTGTTATCTGATACAATTTCTGGGCTGCTGGGGGGCTGGAAAGATATTAGAGTGGCTGCAATGGCAAGGAACCAAACTGTACACTTAAGGAAATGGCTTTGCAGATCCAGGACACGGTGACTCAGGTTCCAGTCTCTTTGTGGGACTGCCCACAGCCATGCTGTGGGGAAGATGAAGTGTTATCAGGCCCACCCAGGTTCCAGGGGCCCCGTAGACAGATAGGTCACATCTTGCACCATGAGAGCCTTACGAGGAGG
This sequence comes from Orcinus orca, assembly GCF_937001465.1. Taxonomy (NCBI): domain Eukaryota; kingdom Metazoa; phylum Chordata; class Mammalia; order Artiodactyla; family Delphinidae; genus Orcinus; species Orcinus orca. The sequence goes on from NC_064574.1 coordinate 18,689,973, forward strand.
GGGGGAAAAAAAAGCACTTTCAACAAAATACCTGTAGATGAAGAGAAATGAAGATGGCTTTTGTGTGGTGCATATTTTATAAGCCTGTGAACTCTCAGTGCTAGAAAGAGCACTCACTGGTCATCCTGTCAGCCCGATGGATGGCAGAGAGGCAGCCTTCCCAAGCTACTCTAGATCACAGGGAGCCTCTATCCTGGGTGTCCAGCAGGAGGGAGAAACTGTCCATGTGACTGTCTCCAAAGTTCTATCTTGTTTGGACATCTGGTGGAAGCAGCACGTTTTCTAGAACTAGCCCTTGCATCACATATATGAGTTTCCCTAGATGCTCAACTTTTCCACAACTGAGGGGAATCTTGATCCAGATGAGGAGCGTAAAAAGAGAGGGGTTGGGCTTCCCTGGTGGCGCAGTGGTTGAGAGTCCGCTTGCCGATGCAGAGGACATGGGTTCGTGCCCCGGTCCGGGAAGATCCCACGTGCCGCAGAGCGGCTGGTGCCATGAGCCATGGCCGCTGAGCCTGCACGTCCGGAGCCTGTGCTCCGCAATGGGAGAGGCCACAGCAGTGAGAGGCCTGCGTGCCGCAAAAAAAAAAAAAAAAAAAAAAAAAAAAAGAGAGGGGTAATTAGAAGACACGTCCTTAAGCAATTAGCCAGATCAGCGAAAGGACCAAAAGGAATGATGACTTGAGGATGCCTTAGAGTTCATTTACTCAGACCCCACGCTGGAAAAGGTAGGGGAGGCAGCTGTAGCCCAGAGACCACGGGGTGGTCCACGAACCCAGCAGGATGTGGCCTCCCCTCTCCACAGTCGCCACCATGGTCCCGCCACCCTGTGATCCGGCCACACTGAGCTGTTTCTACCTCCCACGTGCACCATCCTGACGCCAGACCCCACACCCCCCAGACCCTCTGCCAGAATACTGATTCCAGATCCTTCCCACCACTCCTTCTCTCTTCAGGTGCCCGGCCACCTGGTTAAGCAGGATAGTACAATGGTTCCCCCCGCCCTTATCCACGGGGAAATGTTCCAAGACCTCCAGTGGATGCCTGAAACCACGGATAGTACCAAATCCTATATATACTATGTTTGTTCCTATACATACATACCTATGATAAAGTTTAATTTATAAATTAGGCACAGTATGAGATTAATAACAATAACTAATGATGAAATAGAGCAATTATAGTGTAATAAAAGTCAGGTAAATGTAGTCTCTCTCAAAATATCTTATTATACAAATTCAATGCCTTTTCCATCTTAACTAAGCATTTATCACACACTGTGGCCATCACTTTTGCAGCGTGAGGTGCAACAGCAAAAGAAGCACAATTTCTTTTTCCTTCTTCAGAATTTCACAGATAGAAGATTCATTTTACCATGGACCTTAACAACCTCAGCATACAATTTTTTTTTCTTTCCATAGTAAGCCAAGAATGTTCACCTTTTTAAAAGAAGCACTTTTTGGCTTCTCTTTGGCATATCCAAATTGCCAGTGTCACTACTCTTGCACTTCGGGGCCATTATTAAGTAAAGTGAGGGTCACTTGAACACAAGCACTGCGATACCATGAAGTGGGTCTGATAGCCAAGATGGCTATAAGTGACTGATGGGCGAGATCAGCTGGACAAAGGGACGATTCACAACCCGGGCAGGACAGAGTGGTACAGCACCAGATTTCATCAGCTACTCATAACAGCACACAATTTAAAACTTATGGATTGTTTATTTCTAGAATTTTCCACCTAATTTTTTTTAGACAGCAATTGACCACGGGTATCTGAAACTGCAGAAAATGAAACCACAGGTAAAAGGGACTATTGTATTTCAAGGCTCAACCCACTCACTCTTCCAGTATTTACTGAATATCCGTATATGGTAGACAAAACTGTCGTGAATGGTCCCATCTTCAAGGTGTAAAAGGCAGATATACAGTGAAATAATCACACAAGTGCATGTAAAATCATCTCAGGGATAAGTGCTAGGAAGGAAAGATCTGTGGGGCTATGAGCGTGTATGAAGAGGATTAGGTCTGGTGGCGACAGGTCTGGGAAAGCTTCCCGGAGAAGGGATGATGAAGCTGGGACTTCAGTAACTGGAAGGATTCGGGAATGGATGGGGAGAGGCCATTTGTCTTCCGATCTTCCCTGTGCCGGGGAATTATGCAGGGTGACCATATGTCTTGGTTTGCCTAGGACTGTCCCACTTTATGCTTCTTGTCCAGGGGTTAGCATTTGTCCCAAAGGTGCCCCCAATTTAAATGATAAATTGTATGGTCACCTATGAGTGATGCTCTTATCACACTTTGATGTCATGGTCTCCCTGCCACAAAAAGGCGCACACGCGCACGCACACACACACACACACACACCACACTCATACACACAGGGCTGTACATCACTGATGTGGCCCAGAATCCAGTTCTAATTCATCCTTTGATGCCCTGCACATAGCAGAGACCGGCATACGCATGCAGTAGGTGTTTGGCAAATGATTTTTGAATAAGGGAATGATGCAGGGATAAAGATTCTCAGACCTCTCGTGTCCTCCATCGCACCACAGCTGTCTATCTTTCATGCCTCCGGGATGCTCCAAAGCATGTTTGGTGCATATTTTGAGTTTGTCCAAGGGTCAAGGAATCTGAAATATATTTTTTCCACAGCCTGACTTGGCCCCAGAAGTTGACAAAAGCATCATCTCATTAGAAACTATTTGAATAGAAATTATAGGCTTGTTCTCTGGGTGTGAACTTGAGAGCACTTCATAAGACAATTACTGCTAAATATCTGAAGAGAAGCACACTCACTGGCTTCTAAAAGCCCATCTCTGGTCAAACCAATCTAAAGTCCTCTCAATACAATTAGAATTTCAATAAGAATGAGAGAAACAACAAGCCTCCAAGGACACCAGGACCTCAAAGGGATGATAAACAGCACTGTTGGAGGACCAAGAAGGGGAGAACAGGGGGAGGGTGGAATATTCTGGAAGGCAGCATAAGGCATGTGGAGCACAAACCCACCCACGCTTTGACCAAGCACGATCAGCCAGCCTCCCATACAGGAGAGTAGACATGGATGAACATGGATCACTGGCCTCCTCAAGATTTACTGTCCCATTTTCTGCGCTTTCTGCCCTTGGTTCCATGGAGGACCAAGAACATGTGCTCTGGCCCAGTTTGAGCTTCTAGGCCTTCCTAAATGCAGTTCCCCCTGCTCCAAATGTTCTGTTCTTCTTTCTGCACCCCCTCCTCTCCTATTCCGCTAGGATGCCTTCCTATTTCCCCCAGCCCCCAGGGGTCACCCCTTTCTCTAAGCCCAGGTACCATCTCCAGGACTCACGCAAGGAACATGAACGTGGCCGGGGGAGACAAGAGGGAGAGGCAGTGCTCACTGGGGCAAGCTGCACTGCCCGCCTCCAGGGGGCGCCACTTACAACATGGTCTATGTAAATAGAGCCCCCAGAGCACAGGCATTCACATTTTTGCTCTTCAAAAAACAAGTACTCTGCTGACCTGGCTGCCTAAGACTCCCAGCTCTGTCCCCTCTTTCTCTTGCCTCTTCCTCTCGACTCTAAGAATCTTAAAGGCAAGCTAGGAATCCAGCCTCCCTAAGAGCCATGCTCCAAGCCCTTAGCCTGGTTAACAAAAGATGAAATCATCCAAAGGAGGAATAAATTTAAAACAAGAATGGGAAGAGCTGATAAACTAAGTTATTGATCCTACCTGAAGAAGGAGATATCACAAAAATTGGGAGAAAACATTCCAAAGTTATAAGTGCCATTTGGAAATGTTCTTTTATTTGTTTCATGGAAAAATAAAATGTGAATGGAAGGCGTAATGCTGGGGTCTCACCTGTACATCCACCTTAAGCCCACCTTCTCACTGGAAAAGGAAAAGCAATGTAACTTATGTAGAGAGAACCTTCTTTAAAACAATTCCTCTTCCACGGTGTATGTCTCTTGGAAGATGGAAAGACAGACCACACCATCTCTCCAGGTGCCAGGCCTCTGCCAGCCTACGCCCCCTGCTGCTCATGTGTCCACAAGAAGGATGCTACAGCCACTGGCTTGAAGGCCACCTATTCTGCATAGCCTCTTACGCACTTCTCCTCGGGTGATGCTGACACTGACATGGAGCAGGACCCTGTGGGGCTCCTGGGCACAAAAGCCTTTCTGTGTCCCCCATTTCTTGATTACAGGAAATAGGCTTCATTCAGCCTCCATGACCTTCCCCAAGTTCCAACAGGCAGGTTCAAACAGATGCTAATTAAGGAAGGGAGGGGATGCAGAGACAAGGGAGGAACAGTCAAAATAAACAGTAGTGTAGCCTTGGGGCAGGGTCCTGGTTCCCCATCAAGGATACACATAAAAATATCTTTGAGGGCTTCCCTGGTGGCGCAGTGGTTAAGAATCTGCCTGCCAATGCAAGGGACATGGGTTCGAGCCCTGGCCTGGGAAGATCCCACATGCTGCGGAGCAACTAAGCCCATGTGCCACAACTACAGAGCCTGAGCTCTAGAGCCCACAAGCCACAACTACTGAGCCCACGTGCCACAACTACTGAAGCTCACACGCCTAGAGCCCGTGCTCTGCAACAAGAGAAGCCACCGCAATGAGAAGCCCACGCACTGCAACGAAGGGTAGCCCCTGCTTGCCATACTAGAGAAAGCCCACACGCACAGCAACGAAGACCCAATTCAGCCAAAAATAAAAATAAATAAATAAATAAAATTTTTAAAAAAACCTTTGAGCTGTTTTGCAAATACTGAAACCCCCAACAGGTGGGAGAAATTAACGGTAAGGTGCCCACAAGCACGTAGACCCCAGACCAGTTGGAACCAGAAGGTTGATGATGCTGTCTCCCACTTACCTCACCATCAACCCATGAGAAGAATGTCCGTGAGCTGATCACGCCCTCTTTGCACCATTACTATAAAACTCCTCACTACCCTCTCTAGGTCGGGACACACAGTTTTGAGAGCCTTAGCCCACTGTGGCCCCCTTTGCCTGGCAAAGCAATAAAACTATTCTTTTCTACTTTACCCAAAACTCTGTGTCTGAGAATTAATTCAGTGTTGGGGTAAAGAGGCTGGATTTGGTTTCAACACCTGGAGACAGATGAAGAGTCAAGTAGGTCTTTCCTGAATGGGCAGAAATGCTCATTCCCAAGGGAGAGACGGAATGTGGAGGAAGGGATCTGGGGTGGAAGGTCGGGCAGGAGAGAGGGTGTAGGGCACTTTTCTTCTAACTACCTTGCTGTCTTAGACCATAAAAGGGACCCCCCAGCACACACCCCAAGCCCAGCATCTCCACAGGCACCACCAGAAAAATGGAGGATTCCAGAGAGCACAGTTTAAAGACAACTAAACAGAACCATCCCTGGATGGCCCCCCTCCAGCTCTGACATTCTGAGAGTTTAACAAGGAAAAATATTCAGCTAAAATCGCTGGCATGGTTAGGTGGTGGCTTAGCAATTCCTTTTCATGAAATTACTGTCTCTCTAAAGTGCAAAATATCTTTCTGTGTCGGAACTCTGATCCACTCTTAAGATGAGGTGATCTTCAAATCTTACAATGGCTCTCGTCCCAAAACCCATTCTACAAAAACGGGCCTTGCTGACCAGATTACTTCTCTCCAACACTCGCCCCAATGATCAGAGAATACTGTAATGAGAAGCAGATACTCTGGACTAAGCCCCTTCCCCACCTTGTTCAAGGTCACACACACAGCCCTGTTGCCTGGGAATGGATCTATCATGATGAATGTTGCTGGTCCTGAGAAAGACAAGCAAGGACGTCCACTCATATTCAAGGCCACTCTGTGGCAATGAAGTTCAAGGAAATGGACTGGTGTGGTCTAGTGACTTTCACCCCGTTTCTTGACCAGAGGCTGACTTCTGAACCTGGACCCCAGACTGACTCCTGATGCAGCCCAGAATCCTGCCCCCAACTAATCCCTAACTCTGACAAAAGACTGACCCCTCCCCTCCCCCTCCCCCACCACTCACAGACATATTCCCTTGGCCACATGAATCACAGTAGAGGCAAAGATAATATCTGACTCAGCTGTATTTCCTGGATGCCAGAACAGGAGCTGGCTCCGAATAGGTGCTAAATAAATGCTCATTGAACACAGGAAGGAAAAATGAAATGAATGTACAAGTGAATGAATAAATGGGTCCAAGCTGAAAATGGCTCAGCCTAGTCTTCTACTAATACGTTGATTTTTTCAAAGACCTGGGGCCAAGGAGATGGCCTGCTTTCAAGGTATCCATATCCCAGGTCCACTCCGGGGAGCTTTATGCTCTCCTCCATGTGACTTATTAATATTCTTGTCATTGGGCTCAGCTGTGCAGCGGGCAGTTCCTCCTGAGCGAAATGGCAGGCGATTGAACTCATGCCATTGTCCAAGCCCATCGATGCCCACGGCTGACCTCACTACACCCCTTGTTTTCCAGGGAGTGGCCCTAGAATTCCCCAAATGGGCAGGTGGAAACAGAAGGAATCCTGGTCGTGGAGGAAGACCAGAGCTCTGCTCCCCTCTCTGCCACTAATCCCACAGTGTGCCTGCTCTAAGTCCAGCAGTAAAAGCAGGTGAGCTGTACTGCACTTCTAGCTATACTTCATAATTATCCATGAAAATTTCAAAACTACAGATTCATGGGTCCCACCCAAGAGCCACTGATGCAGACCCTCTGGATATGGGACCTAGAATCTGGACTTCTTGCATGCACTCAATAAATGATTGCAACCAATGTAATTACGCTCAGAGTCGAAACTTTAATTCAGGGGTTAGAAAATATGGCCAGCAAGCTACATCCAGCCCACTGCTTATTTTTGTAAATAACGTGTTATTGGAACACAGCTATCCCTAGTCATTTACATATTGTCTGGGGCTGCTTTCGCACAGTTGCAATGGGGACCATATGACCCACAAAGCCTAAAATAGTTACTATCTGGCCCTTAACAGAAATGTTCAACTCCTGTTGCAATTTACAGGTGCTTCCAGCAGGTAAGGAGGATAAGGTGTCTGACCCTGGCCCAGGTTTTTCAGTAGAGATGAGTAGGTTATCTCTGATCACCATGTAAGACGAAAGGAGGAGTGCTCTGGGCTGCAGGAGCCCCAAGGCTGACCTGTATGGGGATGGCCTTGTTCTATAATGTGGCACTGCCAGGTCAGGGGGAGAACACCTGCAAGATGAGAACCGGATGCCAAGGTGAGCCCGAGGCCATCTGAGAACCAAGCTCCGGTCTCATCAACCCAAGTCCTGGTGAGGTGAGTGCAGAGGATGGACCCAGAGATGGGTTCAGCTCCTCGGTTTTAAATTCCCACACCCCTGCCCCTGTGTCAAAGGTTTGCCTGACGGGCTAAAGAAGGTGTGGGAGGGGAGAGAGGAGAGAGGGATGCAGCCTAGGGGTAGCCCTTCAAAGCTCCAAATTCTCAAGGGAACCCTCCTACACTGTTGGGAATGTAAATTGGTGCAGCCGCTATGGAAAACAGTATGGAGCGTCCTTAAAAAACTAAAAATAGAGTTACCATCTGACCCAGCAATCCCACTCCTAGGCATATATCCAGAAAAGACAAAAACTCTAATGCAAAAAGATACATGCACCCCAATGTTCACAGCAGCACTATTTATAATAGCCAAGACATGGAAGCTACCTAAGTGTCCATCAACAGATGAATGGATAAAGAAGATGTGATATATATAGATATATAGATATACACACACACACACACACACACACACAATGAAATATTACTCAGCCATAAAAAAGAGTGAAATCTTGCCATTTGCAGCAACATGGATGGACCTAGAAAATGTCATACTAAGTGAAGTAAGTCAGACAGAGAAAGACAAATATCATATGATATCACTTATATGTGGACTCTAAAAAATAGTGCAAATGAACTTATTTACAAAACAGACTCACAGACATAGGAAACAAACTTATGGTTACCAAAGGGGAGGGGGGTGGGAGGGATAAATTAGGGGTATGAGATTAACATATATACACTACTTTATATAAAACAGATAAACAACAAGGATTTACTGTATAGCACAGGGAGCTATATTTGGTATATTGTAATAACCTATAATGGAAAATAATCTGAAAAAATATATATATCACTGAATCATTTTGCTGTACACCTAAAACACAACATTGTAAATCAGCTATACTTCAGTTTAAAAAAAAAAAAAAAGGAGCTCCAAATTCTCAAAAACACAAGTAACTGAACTTGGGACATCACTGAGAACAATAGGATTTCTGAGGGAAAAAGAGGCCACTTAGGTCAACTGTGGCCCCAGTCATCTGCCTGGTCAGTCATGCTCTGGGCCCTGGGAAAGCAGGTCTAAGTTAAGTCTGCCATCTGCCCTGCACTCAGAGGTAGACCCTGCAGCGTCCACTCAGAGCACTGGGGTCCCCAGGTCTGGTGGGTCCCAGAGGGCCCTCTGGGCACACGTAAGCCCAGGACTGTTCCAGTTGCCAGGCCTCCCTGATGAAACTGTCCGAGCCAGGTCTGGCTTCTTCCTGTCCTTCCTGGCCCACTCAGACGCACCACCCCAGATGTCAGGAAACAAACTACAGTCAGTACTGGGGGTTAAGGCAGACTTGTGTTACTTAAAAATGACTTGAAATGCACACACACACATCAATCATTGTAATCTGTTCAGCTGGCAAATGGAATGAGGCCTTGGGGAAATTCCAGACTGAACAGATCCACCAGGAGCTAAACAATCAGGGAGTTGTGTCTGGAAATAGCTGCTTGTGAGAAAACATTTGGGAAATGCAGCCTCCCACAAGCAGAAGACACCAGGTCATTTCGACTTGAGAACAACTCTCTGCAATTTTGCACTCATCCCAGGAAGAAACTGTGACTTAATTCTGATGTGAGTGTCAAGCCATATTTTAATTTTTTTTGTACGTATGCACCAATGACGGGCCAAGCTGGAAATCCAGAATGTGATCTCAGTACTTAGTGAGCTTCATTTCTTGCTTTCCTCTCCCCAAAATCAGAAGTAGTTTCCCAGCCAGTCCCCATGAGGTCTGACACCCACTGACTGCTGGTCTTAGCCCACCCCTTGCTCCTCAAGCCACCTTCACTGGGGGAGCCTGCCTATTTTCATAATAAGCCCCTGAAGGAGGCTCAGGCAATGGTGGCTGAAGACTAGATTCTCCTCATTCTTCTCCTTCCTTGTCTCGCTTCCCCATTTCCCCATTCCCCATGGTGCTTTCTGCGGCCACCACCCCAAGAAATGACTGCACGCTTTTCTTGTCTGAGAGCCTACTTCTGCAGAAACTCAACTAAGACAGCAGGACTGTAACTGAGCAGGATCCTATAGGGTCTTCCCGGAGCCACACCCCTCCCCCCACCCCACGTCTTCCACCTGCCTCTTGTTTATAGAAAAACCTTAGCCTCTTAGGTCTTCCCAGTTGCAAAGAATACATTTAATCAGAGAAGTGATAAAATGCAAAAACAAAGGAAGACAGTCAAGTGGGACAAAATAATAATAGTTTAGCCATTAAACAAAGTCAAGGACCTTCAGTTCCTCCTCAAGGGCTGTAGGTAATGTTCTGAGCTGTGTCCTTTGAGCTGTTTTGCAGCTACTGAAACCTCCACCAGGTGGAAGAGGTTAACGGTATGCTGCCCACGAGCACACAGACCACAAACTGCTTAGAACCAGAAGGTTGATGATGTTGACTCCCGATTACCTCACCACCAACCAATCAGAAGAATGTCCACGAGCTGATCGCACATCCCACAACCCCTTCCCTCACCCTGTCTTTAAAATCCTGTCCCTGGAAGCTGTCAGGGAGGTCAGGCCTTCTGAGCACTGGCTGCCTGGACTCTTTGCTGGGTGCTCTGCAATTAATGCTGTACCTTCCTTCACCAGAGCCCGGTATCGGTGGATTGCCTTTATTGCACTCGGGCAAGCAGACTCAAGTTTTGTTCAGTAACAGGACCGTGTCCTCCTCCCATGCCTACCCCCAAGTACAGACCACCAGAATGAATCAGCTGACACCCTCTGCTGTCTGTAGGGCTTGGGGGGAGAATCCGGGCTGTGCTCAGAGTGAGTGATGAGCCAGGACCCTCAGACTATGGGCCCAAGCCTGTCCATTGGTCTCGTTGATGGAGCTCAGATGGGACCAGTGCCCCTCCCAGCATCCTGGAGATAATCTCCAAGCCGCTCCCGTGTAAGGCATTTACAGCAACCATGAGAGCTCTCTTTCTCCCATTTAGTTCTCAGCAGGTAGCATCAATGCTGCTTTTCTCTTCTAAGTTGAGTCAGTGTTTCTCCACAGGGAGTGCTATTTTCATAAATTTGTGGTTTTGGATAGCCCATGGTTCCAGGCCCTGCTTTTGACTTGTAACAGCCAGTGGGTCCCTCTCGGGGGCACAGCGACTCAATCACCGGCACAGCAGCCCCTGTTGCTCCTCCCCTCGACAGGCCGAGTGAGCAGGGAACTTCTCCACCCTCCCACTCCTCTGTGACTCAGAACAGGAGTGGCTCCCCCTGGTCCAGTCAATGTTTCTATGGTTGCACCGGAAATTTCCACGTGGAATGAAAGCTTTGCTATGACTCACACCTTGAGACAGACATCTTCCTTCATTAGGTACATCTGCTGGGCTGCAGTGTGTCAGGCACTGTGGTAAGTGTTGGGGATACAGAAAAGAGGCTGGTGAAGCAAATGCCCCTGGGATCACATGGTCCAATGGGGGAGGCATTCCAGCTCACAGTGGGCTGGGCTCAGCACTCAGAGGCAGAGGGTGGTTGAGAGCCGACTCAGAGCCGGACTTCCTGAGTTCAAAGCCAGTCTCTGCCCCTTACAAGCTTTGTGACGCTGGGCAAGGTACTTAACCTTTCTGAGCCTCAGCCCTTCCTTGAATACAAAAATGGAGGTATTCATGTCAAGTGTGGAGAACAGTGCCCAGCCTTAAAATAGGAATCATTGGTAAATGTACCCACCCCTTGGAAGAGGTCAAGCGCCCAAGACGAGCAGAATGATCCCAGGCAGCAGCTCTGTATGCAAGAAACCACATCCTCAAGAGACCAGGAAAGGGAAGACACCCTCCCACTCAGAGAGCAGTTGCTAAATTCAACAACGACAAAGAGATATGACTGAGACCTACAGATTGGTAGTGGAAATATTCAGGCTGTGCAGGCAAGCACCCCTGGAGTTCTCAAAAATACTTCAGGAGGGGCCCTAGGAATATCTAGAATGCCTGCTCAGTGTGCAGATGGGGGCTAAGAGCTGTTCTGTGAGCAGAAGCTGTAATGAGCCGCCCGTCTACAGGCTGGTGGAGGGACATGGAGATATCTCAGTTACGATGGTGAGCTAGAGGGAGCACCACACTGGGAACACCAGCCAGACCTCTGCTACTGCTCCCCCGTCAACTCTCAGAGGGATGGTGACCTCCTTCCCTCTCAGAGCTAGACTTCCCCTTCCTGAAGGGTCCCTTGAGCTCTGAAACCTAGGACGGAGAGTCTCAAAGTGATGGGGTGTCAATATCTCTTTGAGATTCTGCTTTTAATTCTTTTGGATATCCATCCAGGAGTGGGACTGCTGGATTATATGGTAGGTCCATTTTTTATTTTTTTTCAGGAACCTCCATACTGTTTTCCATAGTGGCTGCACCAATGACATTCCCACCAACACTGTATGACTTGCTGTCTTCGCTTTTTTTGATAATAACCATCCTAACAGGTGTGGTATGATGTCTAATTATGCTTTTGATTTGCATTTCCCTGATGATTAGCCATGTTGAGCATCTTTTTATGTACCTGTTGGCCATTGGTATCTCTTCTTTAGATGTCTATTCAAGCCCTTTGTCCATTTTTTAATTGAGTTATTTGGGGTTTTTTGCTTTTGAGTTGTAGGAGCTCCTTATATACTTCGTATATTAATGCCTTACCTGATACAGTGTGCAAATATTTTGCCTTTTCACTCTATTGATTGTTTCTGTTACTGTGTAGCTCTTTAATTTTATGTAATCACATTTGCCTATTTTTGCTCTTGTTACCTGTGCTTTTGGTTTCATATCCAAGAAATCATTGTCAAGACCAATATCATGAAGATTTTTCCCTATGTTTTCTTCTAGGAGTTTTATGGTTTCAAGTCTCATATTTAAGTCTTTAATCCATTTTGAGTTGATATTTCTGTATGGTATAAGTGTCCAATTTCATTCTTGTGCACATGGATATCCAGTTTTCCCAATATTGTTTGTTGAAGAGACTATCCTTTCCCCATTGTGAATTTTTGGCACTCTTATCAAAGATCAGCTGACTGTATATGCATGGGTTTATTTCTGGGGTCTCTATTCTCTTCCATTGCTCCATATGTCTGTTTTTATGCCTGTACCATATTGTTTTAATTGCTGTTGCTTTGTAATATAATTTAAAATCAGGAAGTGTGATGCCTCCAGCTTTGTACTTCTTTCTTAAGATTGTTTTGGCTATTCAGGATCCCTTATGGCTCCATATGAATTTTAGGAGTATTTTTTCTACCTCTGTAAAAAAAAATTCCAGTGGGATTTTGATAGGGATTGCATTGAATCTGTAGATCCCTTGAATGGTATGGACATTTTAACAATATTAAGTCTCTGATCCATGAACATGGGATATCATTCCATTTATTTGTGTCTTCTTTATTTGTACTCCCATGTACATTGCAGCATTATTTACAATAGTGAAGATGTGGAAGCAACTAAATGTCCATCGATGGATGATAAATGAATAAAGAAAATGTGGCACATAAATACAATGGAATGTTACTCAACCTTTTGAAAAAGGAAATCCTGCTGTATGCAACAGCATGGATGAACCTGGAAGACACTATGCTCAGTGAAATAAGCTAATCACAGAGGACAAATACTGTAGGATTCTACTCATGCGTAGTGTCTAAAATAGATACTACTTATGTGTACTTATGTGTAGTGTAGTATCTAAAATAGACAACTTATGTGTGGTATCTAGTTATGTGTAGTATCTAAAATAGACAAACAGAAGCAGAGAGTAGAATGGTGGTTGCCAGGGGCTGGGGGAAGGGAGAAAGTGGGAGCTGCTACTCAATGGGTCATGCAAAATAAACACCTTCTACAGATCTGCTGCACAACAATGCGCATATAGTTGACAGTACTGTATTGTATACTTAAAATTTTGTTAAGAGGGTAGATCTCATGTGAAGTGTTCTTACCGCAATTTTAAAAGGGGGGGAGCAAAATATCTAAATAGATATTTCTCCCAAAAAGATAGGAAAATGGCCAATAAGCCCACGAAAAGATGCTCAATATCACTAGCCATCAAGGAAATGCAAATCAAAACCACGATGAGCTACCACTTCACACCCACTAGAATGGCTATAATCAAAAAGGCATATAACACCATGCACTGGCAAAGGTGTGGGGAAACTAGAACCCTCATACGTTGTGGATACAAATATGAAGTGGTGCAGCCACTCTGTAAAACAGTCTTGCAGTTATTCAAAGGATTGACCATAGAGTTACAGTATAACTCAGCAATTCCAGTCCTGGAAATATATACTCAAGAGAAATGAAAACACATATCCTCATAAAAATTTGTACACAAATGTTCAAAGAAACATTATTCACAATAACCAAGAAGTGGGAACGATCCAAATGGCCGTCAACTGATGAATGAATAAAATGTGGTGTATTCATAAAAGAGAACATTATTCAATAAAGAGGAACGAAGTACTGATAATGCTATGATATTGGTGAACCTTGAAAACATTATGCTCTACTTTAAAATGTATATCTCAGAAATAACTAAATTTCCTTGTCAATTGCATTATTATGAACTTTCATCAAAAAAAAAAAACCCATTATGCTCAGTGAAAGAAGCCATTCAAAAGGCCATCTTTTATATGATTCTATTTATATGAAATGTCCAGAACAGGCAAATCCACAGAGATAAAAGCAAATTAGTGGTTGCCTAGGGCAAGGGTGCGAGTAGGGAGGAAGGGGGAGGTACCTGCTAATGTGTATAGGATTTCTTTTTGGAGTGATGAAAATGTCCTAAAATTAATTATGGTGATGATTGCCCAACTCTATGGATATACTAAAAACCACTGAATTGTATACTTTAAATGGTTGAAGTGTATGATATATGAATTATATCTCAATAAAAGTGTTGTTTAAAAAATTCAATGGAATGGGTGTGCTTGTTTAAAAATTAGGATTTCTGGGCCACACAAAAGTGCTTACTTCATGTTGGGGACCAGAAATCTGCATGTTCAGCCAGCTCCCCACAAGATTCCAGTACACTTTGAGAACCACTTGCTCTAGGAATGGGGGAACTTCTTTTTTTTTTCTTCTGTGACTGCAGTTAGGCCCTGGGGGCTGATTTTTTTGTTTGTTTTATTTTACAGAAGTAGCTTCAGATTCCCTTGAAGACTTCTATTTATGAAACTTGCCTTCAGCCTGGCAGACGTTATTAAGGTGCTAAAAGAGAGTTTTTATGATTTTAATTAGAAACAGGCAGTGGAGCCCATGTAAAACTTCCCTATTGCCTTGGCAGTAAAGGCCCCTGTTCCCTAAAGGAGAGGCCAAAAGACATAGGAAGGCCCTTCTGGAAAGGTAGGAAACCATGATTTGCTGAGAACCTACTGCATGCCAGCAGCTTCAATATACATCACCATATTCATACCCTGTGAGGTGGATATTGTCAAGCTCTGTTTGGTTCAAATAATTTAAGGGTCTAATTCTGAGCCACAAAAACCAGTGACCATTTCACTTATATTTTGCTGCATTAAAAACTACCCTAAAACTTAGTGGCATAAGACAGCTCTTTTATTATGCTCATGTACCCTGTGGATCAGGCATTAGGCAGGGCAGAGGGAAGGAGGCTTGCCTGTACTCCTTCATGTCCATGTGTCCTGAGCTTCCTCACAATATGGCAGCTTCAGTATTCTTAGGTGATGGTTGAGGGAACAAAATGCGAGAATCCCAAGAGAACCAGGAGGAAGCTATATCTCCTCTTATGACCTACCCTTGGAAGTCACATAGCATCATTTCCATCGTATTCTATCAGTCATCCAGTCGCAAGGTAAATCCAGATTCAACGAAAGGGGACATAGACCCCAATTCAATAAGAGGACCGTCAGAGAATTTGCAGGCAGATTCTGAGCCGGTATCTGGGCTCCTTGCCAGATTCAGGAGGAAGTGACTCTTCCATAAGAAAAACATCATGTCTTGAATTTTATTATGAACTGTCCTAGTCAGGGGTTCATCACTTTCTTACCTCCCTCAGGGACTAGAATAAAGGGACTTCTGGCCCTGCCCAGCCTCCGAGTTGCTCCTTAGAGAGAGGAGCTAGGAATCAGTCAGAACTCTGAGTCCCAACCTATAACACCCAGCAAGCAAACCAGAAAGCCTGACTCCTGCTGTCTTCCTCTCCTGCATCAAGCCAGGAGCCCCACCCCTATCTCCATCCCATCTTCTCCAGGGCAGAGCCTTATCTCCTGAAAGTCTGCGCTGAGAGATCAAGACTAGGAAGGTGAGATGGAAAAGGGATGGATAGGGAGTTTGGGATTAGCAGATGCAAATTATTATATATATGTATAACTAAATCACTTTGCTGTACACCAGATACTAACACAACACTGTAAATCAACTGTACTTCAGTAAAATAGATTTGTTAACAAAAGACTAGGGGGACTTCCCTGGTGGTCCAGTGGTTAAGACTCCACACTCCCAATGCAGGAGGCCCAGGTTTGATCCCTGGTCAGGGAACTAGAGCCCACATGTCGCAACTAAGAGCCCACATGCCGCAACTAAGACCTGGCGCAGCCAAATAAATAAATAATTTTTTCTTTTTAAAAAGGACTAGGGGACTTCCCTGGGTGGCACAGTGGTTAAGAATCCACCTGCCAATGCAGGGGACACGGGTTCAAGTCCTGGTCTGGGAAGATCCCACATGCCGCGGAGCCTGTGTGCCACAGCTACTGAGACTGTGCTCTAGAGCCGCCAAGCCACAACTACTGAGCCCGCATGCCACAACTACTGAAGCCTGCGCGCCTAGAGCCCCTGCTCTGCAGCAAGAGAAGTCACCACAATGAGAAGCCCGTGCACCGCAACGAAAAGAGTAGCCCCCGCTCGCTGCAACTAGAGAAAGCCTGCGCACAGCAATGAAGACCCAATACAGCCAAGATAAATAAATAATTTTTTTAAAAAAAGGACTAGGAAGGTGATATTGGGCATCAGGAAAAGTGCTGAATACAGAGTCAGCAGATAAAATATCAAGCCCTGCCTCCCTTGATACTAAAAGGTAATGGCCATGGGTTTTTAGATGGTCCACAAGGACCCACTGTCACCCAGAAAAGATGACTGACAATTTCCCAGGATAATTCACCAAGTATAGCTGTCTAATTGTAGCCCCGATTTTCAGGATCTTGTCCTTGGCCACAACTAAATGGTGTGGCCATCCCTTAAGGCTAGACTCACATTCACCAAGCTTACAATAAGCTGATGCATATACCCAAATGCTAACATTTAAATTCACCACGAGAAGTGCAATGGCTAAATCATCCATCATCTATCCATAGAGAATCTGTAAGGGAGGCCAGTTCATCACCAGACAGTTGTCATGTGATGTGGGCTCAGTGCAAGTGGAGCTGGCTATGTGACCAGGATAGGCGACAAGCTGGATAGAGAGAGCCTGATGGTCTGTCTCCCAAAGAGGTACTTATCTCAGTAGCAAACTCTCTGACAGCCCGGACAGCAGTCCCCCAGTGGGGATCACATATCCTCAGCCAACAGCCTCCAGGGCTCCCTGTTTGCAAGACTGGGGCTGATTCTAGTCCCCCACCCCCACCTTACCCCACCAAGTTAACAGACATGGCAGTGTCACCCGTTGGGCTGTACCAAAGATCTTTTCCCACTCCTGGTCTAAATGACATTATGTATTTAGGGCAACTTCCCAAACCGGTGTCTCTTGACCTCAGCAAGTTATTTTTTCACACCAAGCTTCCATTTTTCCACTGGAGAAACTAGGTAGGGTGATGTAAGAATTAGCTTACAAGGCACAGCGCAGAGCCTGGCTCACAGGAGGCACTCAGGAAATGGCAGCTGGTAATTCTATGTGATACATGAATGATGGTGTCAGATATCCCAGCTCAGCTCAGGGAGGGCTGGCCCCTAGCTGCCGTGATGGCCCCAGAGGAACTGAGTCCCTTATGCATATTTCCGTGGCTGCAGGCAGAGCCAGGCGTCTTGGGTGCACCCCACCCCATCCCCCTACCTGCCCCCGGACACACACACTTTCATGTGACAACCTTTTCAATGTGTACACATAACCAGCAGTGTTCTTCCTCAGCTTAACAAAACAAATTGGTCAAGAGTCAACACAGGTCTTAATTACAGGCTCTGCACTGGGAGACTGATGGTGGAAGATGAAGAGGGAAGCGCAGGCCCTCGATGGGCGCCTGTAATGAGGTGTCACTGGTCCCCACAGTAAGTCATTTATAAACATGGTCTCCCGTCTGCGGCTGTCAGCATCCCTGACAGAGCTTAATGAGCTGCTTCTTCCTGCCCCGGGGTTAATGTCAGAAGCTGATCATGTTTTCTGTTGCAAGAGGCACTGCCTGGTGGTGAATTTCATCTACAAATGTCCCCATTCTCTCAGGAAATGTATTTTCCCCAAATTTTTGGCAGGTATACACACTGAATTTCCCTCTGGGGCCTCTCAACCTCCAGAAAGTGTCACTGCTGAATTCTCCATTTGCAGCCTCTTTCCTTGGCTTGGGTGGGTTCAGGAGAAGAGTCCGTCAAGCCTGGAGTTTGAGTCCTGGAGTGAGGTGGTTAAAAGGGAGCCTTAGGGCTTCCCTGGTGGCGCAGTGGTTGAGAGTCTGCCTGCCAGTGCAGGAGATGCGGGTTCGGGCCCTGGTCTGGGAGGATGCCACATGCCGCGGAGCGGTTAGGCCCGTGAGTCACAACTACTGAGCCTGCGTGTCTGGAGCCTGTGCTCCGCAACAAGAGAGGCCGCGACAGTGAGAGGCCCGCGCACCACGATGAAGAGTGGCCCCCGCTCGCCACAACTAGAGAAAGCCCTCGCACAGAAACGAAGACCCAACACAGCCAAAAATAAATTAATTAATTTAAAAAAAAAAAGGGGAGCCTTGGCATCTGACTATGCAGGTTTGGATCCTGGCTCTTCTATTCACAAACTACATGGCCTCCCTCAGTTTCCTCATCTGTACATTGGGAGCAATAAGAGATAAAAGAAGGCCCTTCCATCTGGTGCAGCAGCACGGCGTGCTGTGTTTCACCACACTGGCTCTAACCAGCTGAGGCTAATAACCATCTATGGACTTGGAGAGACCCCAGATCAAAAGACCATCCACAGAGCTAACTGAAGGCTCTTTCTTAACCAATACACAGTGAGACTTACATTAACTGACCATGTACAAAAGCCAATGGACTCATTCCATCCAATCCGGGTGCAAATGGCAACTCTTAATTAACATAGTCACAACGAACCTCCCTTCCCTAGCACATAAAATTCCCTGACATTTTCCCTTCCAGAAGCCACTCGATGAATTTCCTCCACTGCGTGTCTTCCACTGACTAATAAATAAGTAAACTCAGTACTCAACCTTCTAATCACTGAGATAGCCTTTGTTTTTCCTTTAACAGCACCTCCCTCAATAAGAGTACTTTCTCATGTAGGCAAAATAAGGCTCCCCAAAGACGTCCATGTCCTGCTCCTCGGGATCTGGGAATATGGCAAGTCACCTGACAAAGGATAATTAAGATTGGCAGGTGGAATTAAGCTTGCTGATCTGCTAATCTTAGGATAAATAGATTAGCCTGGATGATGCTGGTGGACCCAATGTAATCATAAGCATCTTTAAAGGGGGAAGAGGGAGGCAGGAGAGAACCAAAGCATTGACAGCTGAGACGGACTCAACTGATGTTGCTGGCTTTGAAGATGGAAGGGGCCATGAACCAAGAAATGCGGGTGCCCTCCAGAAGCTAGAAAGGGCAAGGAAATTAATCTCCCCTAGAGCTTCCAGAAAGGATGACAGCCCTACCAACACCTTGATTTTTGCCTAGTGAGAGTCAGACTCCTGAGCTCCAGAACTGCAGGATAATAAGTTTGTGTTGCTTTAAGCCATTATGTTTGTGGTGGTTTATCACAGCAGGTGTAAGAGATGAATACAAGTATCGCCCTCATGAGGTTTTTGGTGAGCTCTTACAGGTAAAGTGCTTAGACCATGCCTGGCAAATCCTAAATGTTCGATTAATATTACTATGATTTTTAATAATGCCGTCAATTTCTTCATTATAGAGCTTCTCACCTCCTCCCTCCCTTTGACCATTCCCACAGCTCAGCTCCTGCCAACAGAAGTGAAGGAAGAAGAGCTGACCTTTCCTGAGCACTTCCTGTGACCAGGCACAGTGCCGGGCACCTGGTCCCGCACTTGGCACCTGCCCTCTCAGTGGGTGAGTGTTCTGGAATCACCTTCTCTAGAAAACCCACCAAATCTGGGCCCCAATAATGGTAAGCGCCCAGTTATAAATCATCGGCCATCTGGGGCATCTGAACAAGCATCATCAATTACACTCATCCAACCCTTCTCCAAACGCAAGTATGAGGCACTGCTCTGTTAGGCGTTCTCACATCATCATCTGTCAGGGAAGCTGAGCTGCCCTCGGAGCCCAAGCTGAGCAGGTCCCTGCCTCTTCCCGGCTCCAGAGCTCTTGACTCATCCCCTCCTTTCAGGACCAATGGCCCCATGATTTCCTTATTCATCTGCCTCCTCATTTGACTGTGACCAACTTGAGGACCCAGCCAGTGCCTAGCCCTGGCACAAGTGTGTAAGCAAGTCTTCGTCGCATGAAGGAAGGGGAAGGTATAGATCATTTTTATTTGTTCCTTGAAAAAAAGCAGGAGCTCTCCACAGCAATGCTTAGATTAACAACTTGGGCTTCTCCAAGGTCCTTGCCAGGGCCAGGACCAGGACAAGGGTGAGGCAAGAGAAGAACCCAGGGTGTGAACTTTAAAAAGGTACTCCCTCTCCGGGGCTAACCTGTACTGGGACAAACCCAAGAGTGAGGGCTCTGTACATCTGACACCTTAGATGTCCCAGCCCCGCCCACTGCAGTCAGATACTGCGTCACCAGCCACTGTTACTGGAGCTTGAAGCAAATCTCATTAAACTCCTTAATGATAAATAAGTCAATTGTCCAACATCACTGAAAGATGAAGAATTTAGACTGGTAAGGATATGCTATGCTGTGATAATAAATTAATCCTGAATTTTTAGTGGCTTAACAGAGCAGTTGATTTCCCACTCACGTTCCATGTCCACAGTGGCTCAGCGAGGGAGCTCTGAGTGGTCTAGGGCAGTGACTCTCAAACTTTGGGATGCAGAAGCATTAGCTAAGACCTTTGTTTAAAATTCAGGTTCTTCATCCCTACCTCCCAAGGTTCAGATTCGGTAGGTCTTGGGAAAGCCCAGGCGTTTATATTGTTTTGCACATTCCCCAGGTAATTTAGATGCAGGTGCTCTGTGGACTGGATCCAGCCAGGCAAACCATTTCCACCTAACAGCTGGGCCCTGCCAGTGCCGCATATGGTCTGACCCCAGAGCACTCATGGACCTAGCAAAAGGCTGGGAGCTCGGGTAATCTTCCTGAAGAGGCACAGACTTGGATGGGCTCGTCTTAAGTGGGGAGAGCCTGCCATCACTGGGGATTCTCAGTGGGTAGCTATAGCCCAAGGCATGGAACACCTGTTATAAAGACAACTGTAGCCAAGGGGGGAGGGGGCTACCCATCCCCAGGGAGCCGGACACCATACCACAGACATTTCCGTAAGCCAGGAGGGCTGTGGCACTGGACAGAGCAAATTGCAGCACAAGCCTCTGTGAGTTGGAAACGAATCCAGCATTGAGTAGAGCTGAAAACACTGACAAGAAAGCTGGTCAGTGAGGTGGGGCAATGACGCCCCCAAGGCATGGGAACCCTATTTTGTGCAACTTAGGAAGAAACATTTAATCTCTCAGCAGCTGGTATGAGAAGTCATTCATAGGAGGGGACTTCTGTACTGAAAAGCAGCTCTGATGGGCACCTTGGGGGTTGAAGCGAGCAATATACCAGGGGTCAGGCAAAACATGGAAATGATTCCAAAGAACACACACACACCCCAAAAAAAAAAAAAAGGAAGAGGAAGACAAAAGGCCGAGGGAGGCCTCCTGGCAGAAGGATGAATGGGAAGGAATCCGAGTAAGCTAAAAAGTGTCTATCAGGTAGTTTGCTGCATGGTGTGCCGTAAGACCACATCCTTGGTCTCATCTCCAGTGAAATCCCCATGGCTCACTCACATTGGGAAGAGTGGGTTTTCTTTGGGGGAGGGAGGTGGAAGGCTCCCACCTCAGGAGGGCTGAACCCTTTGTCAAGAGTGCAAATCAACGGGCGGAGAGCCATCCTCCCTGCTCCACTCTGGGCCACTCTGCAGTCTAGAGGCTCTGGCCCCTCCAAATGGTCTTGAAAGAACTCCTGGGCCTCTCTGAGCAGAGGAAGAAGCAATCACACCTGGAGAAATCACGAAGCAGCCCCAGTGCCTGGCAGGACTGAGAGGGACAGTGATGGTTAACTGAAGACTGTGCCTAACCGATTAGGCTGTGATTAACCAATGAGAGGCACGCAACCCAGGAAGTGGGCTTGATGCTACATGCAGGCGAGGCAGCCCCTGGAAGCTCTTTAAATATTTGGGGCAGGGTGAACATATAAGGCTTGGAGCTAGTGCACATGCAGGAAGGAGCTGGGAGTCAGGGTAATTTGGATCATGCCACTAACCTAAACAATCGGCCATGAGAGTAAATGTAATAAGAGTAATAATAATAACAATAGTAGCTAATGCTTATGTAAATCTCCTAGGTGCGGGTTATTTATTAACTTATCCATTCCCACAACAAATTATGATTTAAGTATATTATTGTCACCATTGTATGAAAACACTGAGCCCAGGGAGAGTGAGTTGCTTAAGGGTACACAGCCCGCAATAGCAGAGCCATCATTTGAATGTAAGCCGCATGCCTTTGATATCTGTGTTCCAAACCATTGCCCTCTGATATATGTAAAAGTGCTTTATTAAATAAATTGTAAAGTGCTGAGCAATGTTACGTATCACTGGCTCCTGAATATCTAGACAAGAGATATTAAAACATAAGAAAGCAAAAACCGACCCATAGCTCTGAAGGACTTTCAGAGAGGTAGAGAAAATTGTGACGTAAAGATACTCCCACCTAGGGCTTCCCTGGTGGCGCAGTGGTTGGGAGTCCGCCTGCCGGTGCAGGGGACGCGGGTTCGTGACCCGGTCCGGGAGGATCCCACATGCCGCAGAGCGGCTGGGCCCGTGAGCCATGGCCGCTGAGCCTGCGCGTCCGGAGCCTGTGCTCCGCGACGGGAGAGGCCACAACAGTGAGAGGCCCGCATACCGCAAAAAAAAAAAAAAAAAAAAAAAAAAGATACTCCCACCTAACCTGCAGCCTTCCCCAGGTGGGCAAAATCGTTCACCATGCCCAACACAGCCAGCCTGCTTCACAGTAACAATTGCTGTTCCGGGCACTTCTCTTTGGCAGATCCAAAAAAAAAAAAAATCAGTCAATCCTTAGGAATTGCTATGAACCAGATTAAGCATTGTTTATACCCAGGAAGTCACAGAACTGGGCAAAGAAGACAAAATAAGAAGCCTAGAGGGTCAGTTCTGGGCTTTTTCAGCACGGAGAGTCTGTAAACAGAGACAGTCCTGGTTAAAGGGGGAAAGTGAGCACAGACCAATACAGAGGTCACCAGGAGATGCCAAAAAGAGTAAGAGTTGAGTGACAGAAGCTGAGGGTCCTGTGTGAGCACAGCCAAGAATAACCGCGTCAGCTGCAGGCAGTCTGACCAAATCTGCTGAGCCCCATCCACTGGAAAGCCCCTAGTCCCAGGTGCAAAGGCTCTGCCCAGCATCGAAAAACACGGCAGTGAAACGCCTCCTCCTGGTGACTCTAGGCCCAAAGATCAGAACAATTCACGCTTTGCCTGCGCCGTAGCCAAGATCAGGCCCCCTGGAGGCTCGTGATGTGTCCCTCCAGCTCTGACAGGGGAAGGAGATAGCACGGGAATGTCCTTGCATCATGTGAGAAAGGCTTTCCTGATCTCTGTGTCTGCATTTCATCTTTGTTGATATATTTATATCAGATCTTGATCATCACACTTGCCTACAATTTAGGCTGTTTTCCTTCCAAACACACACTAAATACGTGTTACCGCTAAGAAACTGAGTTCTCAATTTACACTGTTTTGTGCTCATTTCTTAAAACATCTTGGTACCATCTCAGTGTGAACCACAAAGCCAACGCTGACGGTACTGCGATCTGGACCACGAGGGAAGCAAGCAGGCATCCACCCCTTAAGAGCTCTTTTAGAGATGCTTAGATCTCTGCAGTCATCCTCGTGTTCCATAAATGCTAGGAACCACAGAGAAAGCCAAGAGGGGCCTTCATTCAACTTTAAACAAATCCAGAGAAGCAGACCCCAGGCCAACCCATCCCAACTGCAAAAGACCCCAACAGTCTACCACCCTCCCATATTCCATGCACGTGAGACCCAGGACAAAGATGTCCTGTGCGATCTCCCAAGACTGGACCTGCTCACACAGCCCATCCCTCCTGTCCATGACAGGTTTGAAGGTGGCTCTTGTGGTGTCCTCCCCTTTAAGAATGAAGCACTTTGACCCTGACTAGAATAGCAAGAAATCTTCTCTTGAGACTGCGCTCTGAGAAGCAAAGCACTAGGCAGAATGATCCCAGACAAACCCAGTCTCTGCAGCTCCCCAGATCATCCCCCTGCACCCCGAAACACAGCAGGACTCAACACCTGGGGGAGGGAAGGGGGTGGGAGCGTCACAAGAGAGTCTGCACTGGAAGAGTTTTCGTGCACTCAGGGAGCCTTCCTAGCGCCCACGTGTGAATCCCACACTCCTCTCCACCCAAGCTCGCCACCACTTTCTACTGAGTAGCAGGGCCAGATTCTCCCCCTGGAGCCTGGGTCTCTCCATGTTTGCCTTGGCTTCATTCTCTTCCTGTTCCCACTTTTCTAATTCGCCTGCTTCCATGCATTTGCCACCACACAGGTGCCCTTCCACCCGGATTCTACTTTACTCATCCTTCCAGGCCCCACTCAAACCCCACCTTCTCCACAGTTCCCTCACGCATCCCCCAAGCTGGGCTCACTCTTGTGTTTCTGCATCACACCTGGTACTCCTACTGGGATTCTTCATTACCTGGGGTATAACTTGGGCTTATTTCCTTTTCATGTGCTTATAAGAACAACCTGTATTCCAGTCCAGGTTCCCCTGACATGTAAGCTGTGTCACCTGGGGAAAGCTGCTTTACCTCTCTGATCCTGACTCCCGATTTGTAAAATGAAGACTGTAAAGTCTACCTTCCAAACCGCTGGGGAGATGAAAGCAAATCACATGGATAGCTCACCTATCACAGTGCCTGGCGTGCAAACATTGCCCCGTGAATGCCAGTGAAGCGCGATCCTGTAGGGTTTGAGTGGATGGGCTCTGGAGCTGGGCTATCTGGATTGATTCCTTGGTTTTATAACTTTCGAGTTCTGTGACCTTAGACAAGCTACAAGCTACTCATCCTTTCTGTGCCTGAGTTTCCTGCTCTTAAAATGAGAAGAATAGAACCTAACTTGTGAGGCATGCTGGTGATGCAGGGAGTTCAATCCGATGGAGGGCTTAGAAGGGTGCGTAAGCGTTAGCTCTTGTTGCTGGCAGCCCCACACTCCCCTCCTGGAAGGCAGGGCCACGCCCCTGACGCCTTAGCAATCCACACCTCATCCAGCATCCCACCTGGTCGCCACAGAGGAACTGAGTCAAACCACAATCACCTACCTCAATCCTCCTCCAAACCATGCATCTCCAGCCGGCAGGGAAGATTTTGCCAGACGCAGTCAGGTAACACCCACGTCTTCAGTGTCCTTCCATCACCTATCTTCACGTCCCGAGATGGCAGAATCAGAACACTGAGCCATCTCACTCAGATGTGCATTCCACAGATGGGGAGAGAGGAGCACAGAGGCCAAGAAACTCCCCTGGAGTCACACAGTAATTACATTTTCTCTCAGCCTGACTTTCCCGGCAGGAATGGCTGCCCTTGTCAGTTTCTTCCCTTCCTGCTCCAGTCCCAGCCCCCGGGGCTTTGCTGGGCATTGCTCACAAACCAGGGGTGATACTTCACGCCAAGCTCGAGTTGCCGGCAGGCCACGGTCAGCACAGGAGAAGCAGAGGTCTTATATGAGAGGCCCCTCCTTCTGGCGGAAGGGCCTCTGTGCCCCTCCCCACATTATCGCATTATTGGCTCCAGCTCTGGGCCCAGCATCCCCTGCAGACTGGGCTGGCCACAGGCTGGGGGCACCACGATGTGAACTCTGCACCAATTCCTGGCTGGGCGGTGAGCGGCAGATTCACATCTTTCACATCCTTTTACCCTCACAGCCGCCCAGCAAGGCAGCATCTCACTCCTTTCTACAGATGAAGGTGATGAGGTCACGGCGCAGGGGAGGAACTGACTTGATCCAGTTTTCACAGTTCGCTCGGAGGTTCCAAGGATCCGTTTATAAGTGGAGAGACTGGTCCATAGTGAGAACCGGGAATGCCCGTTGGCTCCGCTGTGCTGCCCTGGGGGAGCCGTTTCCTCCAGCCACACTCAGTTTCCCACCTGAACAACAAAGACTTGGTTAAAGAATCTCCAAGAGAGTGTCCCTTCATCTCTGACATTATCACCAAAAGGGTGATCCCATATATTTGGCAACCCACAGCCACCCCCAAATGAGTCATTCCAGCCGGAGGTCTTGGGGTCCCACTGATTCTTTATTGCTTCTTCCATAAGGTGCATTTAAAAAAAAAACAACCCTCTTTCTGCTGATTTGCAAGTTGCCTTCAGGTGCACCTGGAGGTGTTCTCTGCCCTTCTCTTTCCCACTTCCTTGCCTTTTCATTCTCACCAAGCCCTTCTCTTTCCCACTTCCTTGCCTTTTCATTCTCACCCAGCCTGTGGCTATCCCAGGCCTGGACCTCCTCATGCTGCACTTTTAAGTGGTCTCCAGGATTCCTGCTGTTATCGATTTTTAAACCCAATCATCATCTTATTTGTAAAGCACTGTTAGAGGTGCAATGGAGTGGAATGAGCACCAGCTGAGGAATCAGGCACACCCAGGAAGGACGCCAGGCTCTGCCACTCACCAGCCCGGACAAGTTAGGGAGCTTCTCTGAGCCTCAGTTTCCCCATCCTTAAATGGGAGTGATGATAGCAATCCCATGGTTGTGAAAACTGCCTAAGATCATACATGTGCCTGGCACATAGCAAGCTCTCAATAAAGCTCAGCTGTGAGTCTTATTAAAGAGCTTGCTGCCCCAATGAGGAGTAAACAGATGCTCTTAGTACCCTGCTCACTTATCCCGTCATCCTACCCCAGACGTCATTTGTAGACAGTTCCTGTGTGCACAAATGTCTACAGGACAGTGCTGGGGAATTAACACCCCAGGAACAGGCCGAAATCACTGAAGAATGGGAGTTGGTCGATAAATTTCCAAGCTTCCTCACCCCAGTGCATCAATCCTGAGCTGTGTCCCATGCCACCTCTCAGAAAGCTCCAGTGGGATTGAGCCGCAGTTACCCACAGCCAGAACCTGCTCCCCCTGACTTCCCCCCTCGGTCACAGTTCATCCTGCTGTCCCCTCCCCCATAAACTGCTTGCCCCCAAACCTTTATCTCAAGGTCTACTTTGGGGAGAACACAAACTAAGGCAGGGGCTTCCCTGGTGGCGCAGTGGTTGAGAGTCCGCCTGCCGATGCAGGGGACACGGGTTCGTGCCCTGGTCCGGGAAGATCCCACATGCCGCGGAGCGGCTGGGCCCGTGAGCCATGGCCGCTGAGCCTGCGCGTCCAGAGCCTGTGCTCCGCAACGGGAGAGGCCACAGCAGTGAGAGGCCCGCGTACCGCAAAAAAAAAAAAAAAAGGCAGGAGGCAAATGAGTGAACATTCCACAGCCATCCAGTGAGGTCAGTGCTATAACGGAGAGAACACGGAAGTAAGGGCATCGTTTCCGTTTAAGGGCTGCATAAAGCAACCTGTGCTGGGAGGTCCCACTGGGAAATGGCTACAGTCATACCCCAGGCACCACCCATTTTACTGAGTGCCTATTTGGTAGCAGGCACTCTGCCAGGTGCTGACAATAGTACCCAGCTCCTACCCTCCAGAACTCACAGCCCCCACAGTGCGGCAAACGCTTATAATTCCATGTACCTGTGCTGCGGCAGGAGCCTGCTCAGGGACTGGGGCGTGGGGGCCACGTCAGCTGAAGCCTGGGGCATGGATAAGCATTGGCTGGGCTGTGTGACGGGAAGGCGCTACGCTAGGCTGGAAGCGTCTCTGTGTTCTCATCTGTTAGACCCATCGCCAGGAATGACAGATGTTGACACTATCCCCCCGTAATTAGGACTCGTTAGAAGTTCTGGCTCTTGGGAGCTGGTACTGACCTATATTTTGGAAACAGCCTAGAATTTGGTGTGTCCGGAACTCCAGCCCTGGCTCAGCCTCTTGTTTCCTAAGTCACTTCATCTCTCTGGATCTCAGTTCACACTTCATAACTTGGAGTCAACAATACGTATGGCTCCTGACTGTTGTACAGATGAGATGAACTAAATTCTATCAACACAGTGACTGGGAGCCAGGAGTGAGTTGGAGGACATACCTGAGAGAGCAGTGGGCACTGGGGGGAGATGCTGAATGAAAACTTGAATGTGGACTTAGCTGACCTCGCATGTCCCAGACACAATGTGGGCTTCTCGAGAGATGCGTTTCGAGTGGATGCTTGACGTGGCATCTGGGTGCTGGTGACTCCACTTGCTCTCCTAACCCTGTTTTGAATTCCAAGGTCACTTCCCCTCAGTGAACCCTCACCCCTGAGCCAGCTTCAGAGAAACGCCCTTCAGGGTCCTGAAGCTCTGCTGGGGCTGGGATTCAAGGACCCAGTGATGGGCTGAGTGGGCATGTGACCACAGATTCTGAACGGAGAGAATGATCAGTGTTAAAGCTTCAGAAGGGTCTAAGATCTACAATGAACTTCATTAGATCCACTCCAGCTGTTTTGATATAAAAAGTGGAAATCAACCAGAAGCAGCCTTATCAAATAATTTAAACTTCTCATAGAATTTTTCAACATAACAAAGGATCACCCAGTACAAAACAATCTCATCGATCTAAAGTAATCCTTCTTGGGACTTACTTGGTGGTCCAGTGGTTAGGACTCTGCGCTCCCAATGCAGGGGGCCCGGGATTCAATCCCTGGTCAGGGAACTAGACCCCGCATGCATGCCACAGCTAAAAGATCCTGCATGCCACAACTAAGACTCAGTGCAGCCAAATAAATAAATAAATTTTTTTTAAAAAGTAATCCTTCTTATTAATACACACCCCCACACACACACACAATTGGGCAGGGGAGAGGGTGGAGGTTAGGGTAGAAGTTCACGATGCTTGACCCCGAGGTAAGTGCAGAGATAGCCTCTCTCCCTCGCAGCTCTTTAAGCCATCACTCTGGAGAGGACCCTACATGAGGACTCTTATCACAATGATGTCCAGAGACTCAATCTACATGTATTGGGAGAGGAAGAGAGAGCACGGAGTCCTGCCACAGGAGCAAGGGTCATTGAGCTGTGAGCTTTTATCTTCAGTAAATCCTACCAAGTTGCTATCAGTGTAAATGCCAACTGCACTCCTACCATCTGGCTATAGGTTTACATATGTGCAAATTAGGCACCCCTGGTCCCAATGGTTTCTGGTATTTGCTCTTCCGTATTCACTTCCTCATGTAACCCTACCTCTTGACTGTGGGCTGGATCTAGTCATTTGCTTTTAATGTCTAGAATATGGCAACAGTGGTGGGATGTCTCCCCTGAGATGAGGTTATGAAAGTTCACAACTCTCCCTCTTGCTGGCACTCTCACTCTGGCTCTTGTGTGCTTGTTCTGATGAAACGGGCTGGAAATGACCGTGTGGCAAGTAACTGAGGGTGGCCTCCAGGCAACAGCCACCAAGGAACTGAGGCCGTAAGTCCAACAGCCTTCGAAGAAATGAATCCTGGGGGCTTCCCTGGTGGCGCAGTGGTTGAGAGTCCGCCTGCCGATGCAGGGGACATGGGTTTGTGCCCCAGTCTGGGAAGATCCCACGTGCCGCGGAGCGGCTGGGCCCGTGAGCCATGGCCGCTGAGCCTGCGCGTCCGGAGCCTGTGCTCCGCAACGGGAGAGGCCACAGCAGTGAGAGGCCCGCGTACTGCAAAAAAAAAAAAAAAAAAAAGAAATGAATCCTGCCAACAACAAGTGAGCTGGGAAGCCATCCTTCCCCAGTCAATCCCTCAGACGAGCCTGCAGCCTCAGCCAACACCTGCAGCCTCCGAAAGACCCTAAAGCAAAGGTTAGGCTGTTCCCAGGTTCCTGACCCACAGAAACTGTGTGATAATAAATACGTGTTGTTTTAAGCTACTCAATTTGGGGGTAAACTGATATGCAGCAATAGATAATAGTACACCTAGTCTACTGATTCTGATAACATGTAATTAGAACTCAGAGTCATGATTCATACACAGTCATTCTACAGTCAGCAACAGGGAAAAGGCAAGACAATTAGTTTGGGAGATAACCTTGTGTCGCATCACCAATAATAGTAAGCAATATTCCTGGCAGGGAAATCCTGTGTATGCACGCCCCCCAGTGAGATTGAATGCCATCTCATTCAATCCACACCACAACCTGTAATGTTGGCACTACTCCAATTCCTGTTTTATAGATGAAGAAATTGAGATTCAGAGAGTTTAAGTAAGTTCTCCAAGCTCACAAACACAGCGCTGAAAACCAGGATTTTAACCCAAGCCTCTAACTTCAGAACCTTCCCGCTAAGCACTGCATTATAACCCTGACTAGGCTACCAATAGGGTAGGAGCCCTTTACAGTCTATGAGAAGGAGGGCAAGGGTCCACCCCTGACTCTAGTTTCCACATCTATTATGTGAAGTACAGAAGTTCTAAGGGACCCCTAAGGTCTATGTCTGAGACTGGGGGTGGGGTACAGTGTCAGTAACTCTTTGGTTGGGCCCTATAATCATGCAATAAGATATATGCATCACAGTTTATTATAACATTAATGACAATAAAGAATGATTAGGAGAAGAAAAAATAAAACTCCTGAGGCAGAGAGAACTGTAGCTTTGAAATCAATTGCAGTGAAGGTTGCTGACTTTACAGACTTAAAGGGTCCAGTATCCCAAGGATTTTTCAGATTCTTGGCCTTCCTACACTTTCTCATTCAGATAACCCTCTGTACAGTAATTCTTTTTTTAAAAAAATTTTTTAAAAATTTGGCTGCACCGGGTCTTAGTTGCAGCATGTGGGATCTTAGTTCCCTGACCAGGGATTGAACCCGGGCCCCCTGTGTTGGGAGCGCAGAGTCTTAACCACTGGACCACCAGGGAAGTCCCTGGATAGTAATTCTTTAAGGGGAATCTGATTTTGCATTTAAAACTCCTTAGCCCATCTTATACACTTATTCACTTTTCTGACCTCATCTCCCACGTCTGCCCCAACCACATCTAAGATACACTTTATGTTCTATCCAGTTCAAATTTTGACTATTTCCTCTGGTTTCTATGACTGTTCCACTGTTTAGAATACCCTTTGTCACTTGGCAAACATCTGTTGTTTTACACCTCAATTTGACTATAACTTCTATAAAGCCACTCTGGAAAAACCTTTTGTGCTGTCATGTATTAGTTACCTATTGCTGTGTAACAAATGACCCCAAATGTAGCAGCTTAAAATGACAAGTATTTATTATCTCAGGGTTTCTGGGAGCAGCTTAGCTGGGTGCTTCCGGCTCAAGGTCTTTCTTGAGGTTAGAGCTGAGGTGTCAGCCTGCTCTGCTGACATCTCAAGGCTCAACTGGGGCTGACAGATCCACTTCCGAGCTCACCCTGTGGTTTGTGTTGGCAGGTTTCATTTCCTCACAGGCTGTTGTACAGAGGCCCTCAGTTCCTCACCACTCCTTGGGGGCATAGGTCTGCTCACACTGTGGAAGATTGCTTCCCTTAACATATGTGATACAGAGAGAGACAGAGACAGAGGGAGGTGTGTCACTTGTCACAGTCTTTTTATAACCTAACTTGACATGACATACATCACTATTGCTGTATTCATTCATTAGAAGCAAGAGTATAAATCCAGCCCACACTCAAAAGAGGGGATCAGGTGAGGACGTGAATACCAAGAGACAGAGACTCCCTGGAAGCAATCTTAGAGATTGCCTTGTACATAATCACTTCTCATGATCAAGACATTATACTTTTTTATTTATTTGTCTTTTTCCCCTCAGGGACCAGACTGTGAGTACCCAAGTCAGGACTATGTCTTTTTATATAGTTTCCCATTTCTGACACATGCCAGGCAATAAGGAGTGAGTGGCCTTGACACTTTCCTGCCCATTGAGCTGCTCTCCCAGAACCTGGATCAGTATGGGGATCTATGTCCTGTTAACCATCACAGTCTCTCTGATGATGTGTTTGTCCCTGGAATAAGCCCATTTGCCCAAGAGCTCCCTCCTCTGCCTGCTTTCTTCTGGGTCACTGAATGGAGAGATAATCTTCTTGAAGGCAGCTCCCTGCCCAGGTGTGTTTTAGGGTAACCATTACTTTCCTGGCCAGATTGCTCTCCCCCCGCTTCATGACACCTCCCATGAAGACCCCATCCCTCCTTGTGCTTTTCTCTTTCCTGTTGAGTCTTTCATTTCTTCCTTTCTTTCTCTCTTTCCACTGGCCTACTTCACTGAGTCAAATTCCAGTTTGAAGGAAAGCCAGAACCTTTTGTCCCTCAGTGTAGTGGTGTGTACAATGTGTATGGAATCAGACTGCTTAGCTTAGAATCCCAGGTCTGCTATTTATACTAGAAGTGTGACCTTAGGCAAGTTATTTAGTTTCTCTGTTCCTCACTTTCCTTATCTGTAAAACTGTGATACTCATAGTAGACATATCTCATAGTGTTGTTGGAAAGATTATGAAATATGAAGAACAGTGCTTGACACACAGTGTTATAAAGATGCTTGCTGGACGAATGAATGATCCTGCCAAAAATGTGCCACAATAAAATTAATAATTACATCTAAGAGGTTAGATGTCCTGTCCAAGGCCACACCGGGAGTTAGTGACAGAGCTGGAAGGAGACCCGGGTCTCCAGACCCCAATTTCTCTGCATCAATCAGGAAAGCGATACTCTCCAAGCTGATGCTTGAGTCATTCTCAACTCACTGCAGTTTTTTATTCTCTCATAAGGATAAGTCAACACTTAAATGAGCAGCATGAGTTTCCTGTTGATGGAGTCAGCTCATGGTAACATCTTTTTCAGTATGTTGACTAATCATAGGAATCTTGAGCTGCCTGTGAGGCTGGGAAAGCAGGTGATTCTATGCCCATCATGAATTGACACAGACATGGGGCCCAGAGGGTGCTCTAAAGGTTCAGATTGGATCCATACCCATCCATCTTGAAGAAATCCTTTGCTGTCACAATATATTAGCTTCCGTCATTTTTGTTTTCATGATGGCTCTGCTGAGAAATGTTGCCAAATTGGTTTGTCATCTGTAAAATGAGGCTGGAACTTGCTCCCACCTTGAGGGAAAGGATTGTTTCTTATCTAACACTGAATGCCCAGCGCCTGAGTAGTACCTGGTGATTACACGCTCTGAAGATCTGCTGAGGAATGATCTTTGAAGTCCCTCCCAACTCTAGCATTTAAAAACACTGACAGCAAAGACAGAGACAGAAAAATAAAACTATTGAAAACAGACACAACAACTCAATGAGTACAGACAGCTCTCTGGGGTCACTCATACACAGGAAAATAGGCTCAAACATCTCAGCAGATTCTGAGGTACCAGTGGGTTCACTACTTGCTCAACAAATATCCATAGTGATGATCCCAAGTCACACAGATAGTTCAGTCTTGTTTAAGGAGGCACTGGCTGGTGTTGTATGATTAACCATGTTAACTATAGAACACCTGCACTGAAGAGATGATCCATCAATGCCCGTATCTGGTGACCAATAAAACCACAATAAATTCAGCTCAGCTGACATGCTTTTGGTATCCACTATGCATCAGATACTTTGTGAGTTTTGGTTCTCTGAGAAGTAGACACCCAGATGGGATTAGGTGCAGGACATTCTTGGGGGAAATGCCTATGAAAGGTAAAGGGAGCAACGGCAGGTGGGGAGAGCCCTCAGACAGAGATGCAAGTCTGACACCCACGGGAGAGGCAAGGCAGGATCAAGAAAGAAAAGCTCAGATCACATGCGCTTCTGAGTTAGAGTCAGCCTAGGCATGGAGGAGCTCCATGTCAGGCAAGAATGGTATGGCTCTGGTACTCCTGCAG
Organism: Orcinus orca; assembly: GCF_937001465.1. NCBI lineage: Eukaryota > Metazoa > Chordata > Mammalia > Artiodactyla > Delphinidae > Orcinus > Orcinus orca. The sequence continues at coordinate 18,723,468 of NC_064574.1, forward strand.
TGTTTAGTCTTGGGCTAGAAGTGGTCCTAGGGAAGCTTGGCCTGAACTTGAGTGCAGGGAGAATCCAAAGACATAGCAAGGAGGCTGCCAGGTACCCTGCAGCCGGTGCTCTTGAAGGGAGTAGGACATGGACGTGGTGGCCACAGACCCTCCTCTGTTTCAGAGGTAAAGACCTGCCTAAGATCCAGTACTTTCCTTTGAAGAACCTTCTTTTAAAGGAAGAAGATCATGAACAATGAAAAAAATATGAGAAAGGACTCATGTGGCAGAGAAGAATGAGTCATTAACTTACTTCAGCAAAGATGGTGCCTTGGAGAAGTCTTCAGAGAGGACGTGACCACCGGTCAAAGTGTTGAGGCGTCATAGCTGGAAAGGGGTGGCAGAAAGTAGATGACCAGATGGTCTGCCCTATGGGAAAGAACAGATTTTAAGAATCAAACTGCCTCAGTCTGTGAAGAGGCAGCCTGAAAGGGGTCCTAATCAAAGTGCACAAATTTATAAAGAGAGGACAGAAAGTGGAAATGAATTTGCTCATCAAATCCGAGAACCAAGGAATAAGGAGAGTGTTTCAGAGCAGATGCAGAAAGGCCTGCTTTACACTGAAGGCTGTCACCTTTTACAGATAATCAGAAGGAAATGAAGATGCTATATAGCAATGCCTCAGTCATCTGACCCTCCCTGGAGAGGAATTTTTCCATGCATATAAAATGTCCATATGGCAGGATGTGATTCTCTTAGGGAAAACTAAAACATAATCATGTTGGAGAGAAAGCTTTCCAGAATAAGTTTGACCAATGCCCTGCCTTCTTAAGCACCATTTAGAAGTTTCCAGGGTGGGACTTCCCTGGCAGTCCAGTGGTTAAGACTTTGCCTTCCAATACAGGGGGTGTGGGTTCAATCCCTGGTCGGGGAGCTAAGATCCCACATGCTTTGCAGCCAAAAAACCAAAAACGTAAAACAGAAGCAATATTGCAACAAATTCAATAAAGACTTAAAAATAAATAAAAGTTTCCAGGTGACTCAGATGAGATCGCTATGAGCATGAGTGACTGTGCTCAGACTTGGTGATATTCTCACATCCAATGAAGCGTGGAAGTAGAGAAGTTCCTACACCAAACGGCTCCGAATACTGCACTCCTGAAGTTGCCTTGTCACCGTCTTCATCCACTATCAAGCAATTGGCGTAGCCTTCCCCCTTCTTTCAAGGAATTTGCTTATAGGAAACTTAGACACACTATCCCTTCAAATTCATTGCTTCTCATTTCCTTTGGGGTAGAAAACATGATAACCGTTCTCATCGAAATTATATTTAAGATGAGCCGAAGTATGTTCTGAAGAACTGAGGTTCTCTTCTATAGGTTGATTGATCCACGGGGAGTCCCTGCCATCTATTTTTGCCACAAACATGAGTTTGTACACATGCGTTGGTGGTAGACGGAGGGGTATTGTTTCTGTATTGGTTCTAAACTGTATTCTAGATAAGGAGATCCTAGGTGATCTCATGGTAGACAGTTAAGGGAAACTAGGACTAACATTATTTCATATGCCTCTTCAAACCATGATCAAAGCTTGAAACGTAAAACCTGGCTTCGCCTCTGCTTATAGTTTGTGCCCTTGCTGAAAAGACTTCAGTTGAGCAGAAACAGCCATGGCGGGGACTAGCAATCCTGATACGTGGGCTTATTACAAAGACCAGAGAAACGCGGCTGCCCTGCCCCACCCCCAAGTACATCAGCGTTTGGGGATGAATGAATGAGCAAAGACTGCTGGAGTTTCAACAATGTGTCAGGCACTGAGTTAGATGTTTTCACATACATTATTTCATTTTAAAGATAAGGAAACAGAAGCTCAGAGAAATCAGTGGAGTTGCCCAAGGTCATGCAGCCGGTAAAGGACAGAGCTGGAGCTAGAAGCGTCAATGCCCTTTCCTTTACATAAAATATCTTGAGGAGCCTGGAAATCCCACCCCATGTGGAAGCGGACTGGGTTAAAGGACGGTATTAGCAACTCCACTGTCACTTCCTTCTAAACCAGACATTTGACCCCATCCCTTGGTGCTCAGAGTCCTGTTCCCCATTGGCCTCCCGGGCTCCAACAGTCCACACTTGCTTGGCTTGGAAAAGCATTACATGCCCCCTATAATTTAGCAACTTCAAAACCAGACCCCTCTCTGGCTTTCTCATTTCCCCCCATTATTTACAGCTCACCCTTTTTGACCCAACCAAGAAAACCTGCTCACAACCCTTCAGATGGTTTGTGCTTCCACTTCTTTCTACACCTTCTCGTTGGGTATGCATCTGTCTCAATAAAAATACATCTCCCTCTCCTCCGTCCACCTGGACTCTTCTCCTCCTTCAAATCCCTCCTCAAACTCATCTCTGGGAATAACTGGTTAAACTCAGCTAACTCTTCTAGTTCCTTAGCACTTGGAAAAAACATGGACACTCAAGTCAGAAAGAACTGGGTTCTAGACCTAAGGTGACCAGCAACGAGCTGTCTGAAAGGCGAGTCACTTTTTTAAACCTGTTTCCCTTAGCTGTAAAACAGAGATTTAAACACCTGCACCTTGCCCAACCACAGCAGATACACTATCTGCTGCATCTGAGTGACTGACTTTGGGAGTCAAACTTCAAGAGTCTGAATCCTGGTGATAGTGCCTTGAGCCAATTACTGAGTTTCTCTAAGCTTCAATTTGCTCATCTGCAAAGAGTTGTGAGGACTGCAAAATGAGGTAATACATGTAAAACAGTCAGCAGAATATCTGCATATTGTAATTGCTCAACAAATGTTAGTTGTCGTTGTTATTATTATTATTTATCACCCACCTCGTCAAGTGAATGTGAAAGCAATTAAAATAAAAGACAATTAAAATAAAATGAGTCAGCAGTGTGCTGATGCTGACTTGTATCAGTTTACGAGACTCCGTAATTTAATGATAGGAACTTTGCAGACAGATCCATGGCAAGTTAGTAGCTTGAGAGCAGCTGTGATGGGAGGAGTTCACTATAAAAATCAACAAGTACTACAAATCAGGGGTGGTTTGGTTTTTGCTTTTTGCTTTTTTCTTTTTTTTTTTTGAGAATCTATTTTTAAACATTTACCAGCACACCCTTGACCTGTACCTGGAACACAGTAGATATTCTCTCTCTCTGTGTGTGTGTGTGTGTGTGTGTGTGTGTGTGTGTGTTTTCTGCCCTTTTACAGTAATTCCAGCCGTAATTCATTCCTTTAAGTCTCCACCCATGATAAAGCAGCCCAGCCTCCGCGCCTCCTCACTAATGGAGGGGCGCCCTCTAGTGACATAAAGAGTAATACGCTCTCTGAAATGTCTTCACTACAAGAGGGATCAGTACAAACTACCACCTGGAGGCAGAATCTAACCCTCTTATTTTGTAAATAAAGTTTTATTGGCACACGGCCACATCCATTCATTTACAAATTGGCTATGTCTGTTTTCACACAACAATGGCAGAATTGACTAGCTGTAACAGAGTTCAGATGGCCCACAAAGTCCAAAATATATACTACCTGGCCCTTTACAGAAAACGTTTGCAGACCCCAACCTATAGTACAGTTGTATACGCTGATTTCTTTACTTTTACCCACCTGTGTTCATAGACCTCAATCCTCAGATTAATTGGCTGCATGGCATTTGATATCCTATTGCTGTAGACATAGGTCATTTCCAATATCCTTATTATAAACATTCCTATAGTTGATACTGAGCAGGGCCCTGTGGGGCTCCTGGGCACAAAGCCTTTCTGTGTCCCCCATTTCTTCGATTACAGGAAATAGCCTTCATTCAGCCTCTATGACCTTCCCTGAGTTTCAACGGGCAGATTCAAGCAGTTGTTAATTAGGGAAGGGAGGGGATATGAGACCAGGGAGAAACAAATAGTCGAGAAAAACAATAGTGCAGCCTTGGGGCAAGGTCCTGGTTCCCCATCAAGGGATACACGCAACAGTATCTTTGAGCTGTTTTGCAGATACTGAAACCCCACCAGGTAGGAGAAGTTAACGTAATGACGGTATGCTGCCCACAAGCATGCAGACCCCAAACTAGGTGGAACCTGGAGATTGATGATGCTGACTCCTTACCTCACCACCAACCCATCAGAAGAGTGTCCACGAGCTGAGCACTCCCTCTTTGAACCATTACTATAAAACTTCTCACTATCCTCTCCAAGTTGGGACACACAGTTTTTCGAGGCAGGAGCCCACTGTGTCTCCCTTTGCCTGGCAAAGTAGTAAAGCTATCCTTTTCTACTTCACCCCAAACTCTGTCTTCGAGATTCGATTCGGCACTGGTGTCCAGAGAAGCTGAGATTTTGGCATCATAGTGAATCTGTTATCATTTCATTGGAAAAATGTCAAGATATCCCCAAGGTAAAGAGCTCACTCTGTCACTGGAAGAAAAGCACTCACAGAGTCTCTGCTCTTCACTGTCTGTGGGATTTGAAGCAAAGCACTTAACGCTTCCTGAACCTCAGCTCCCTCATCTGATAAGTGGGACTAACAGTATTATTTGCCTCCCTGGGTTGCTGTGGGGAGCAAATAAGATCATTTATCAGCTAGCCTTTCCCAAGCTACAAAAACAAGTTCAGTAATGTTGGTTTTTATCACCTACATAGCCGAGGGAGGTATACATAATTTTCCTCGTTAATCACCTAGGACTCTGTGTGGAGAACACAAATTCTTATTTTGAATGTGCTTCTGAAGCCATTTCCAACCTCCCTGGGCTGGTTCCTAAATCCCACTTACTCCCTTAGAATGTGAGCTCTTCAGAGCTAAGAGGTGAAGGTTATGCCTGGAGAGGGGGTGTGGAGGATGAAGGTCAAGTGCCAGAGGTGGGAAACTCGGGGTACAAGATGTCTTCAGCCCGAGGTGTATTAGAGGCTGAGCCTGAGAAGTGAGGCCTCATTGCTAAAAGGAAACGGGGCTGGGGGCTCTCTCCTCAGCCTTGCAGGGAAGAGGCATCTGGTGAATGTTCCCAGCAGAGCTGCGAAGCAAGGTCCACACTCATACAGGTTGTACTGTGACCCTCAGGGATATGGTCTGCTCCTCCAGCTTCAAGCCAGTCCCAGGGCCAGCTGCTCCCAGTGCCATCCCTGGGGAGGGTGGCCCCCAAAGGATGCCGTTTTCCTTCTTTTTTTCTGCCAATATCTTTGGCATCCCCTCCTTCCTTTGTCCTTGCTCCCCTCATCCCCAGCAGGCATGCGTGGCCTGTAGTTGGGATATCGGATGCCCACCATAGCGGATACCCTAAATGCCCCACCAATAGTGCCTGGGCACTGCCTGTTCCCATGTACACAAACCGGGAGACTTCCAACTGAAAACACATGTGAGACAGCGCCTGCCTGGCCCTCTGAGCAGGCTGCAAGGGAGCGTTCATGCCTCCCATTCTCAGCAGCAGCCTTCCACCAGTGACTGATGGCAGTGGTAGAAAAACACCTCTGCTCCTTATCCCTCAGTTAGTAGTACAACGGAGGAATGCTGGACACTCCCTTCCAGAGGTTTCCTGAAGGGCTGAGCCCCAGGTGCCCACAGCAGTAACGTGCAACATGTCTTACCTTTATTGGCTCCTGTTTTCCCCTGTCTTTTCCCTCACTTATATACTTGTGCTCCCCGAGATCCCCACCCAAAGAAACTGCTTGCAACTAACTTTCTTATCTCAAGGTCTGCTTCTAGGGTAGCCAATCTAGGACTTCCAGTTATTACCACCTACTTTGTGCCAGACTCTCCGTCAAGCAAATAATCATATAAACTCCTTATAGTGGCCAGCATGGGCTACCTTTATGATCTTACCTTTAATCACTCCCCCACTCACTCACTTCTTTCAGTCACATGAGCGCCTCTGTAGTTCCTCCAACAGGCCAAGCTCTTTCTGGCCACAGGCCCTTTGCACATGCTGTTTTCTCTGCTTGGAACACCCTACCCATCCCATTGCCCAGATTTACAGCCTTGGGGTGTTAGCTTAAATGTCACATCGCCAGAGAAGTCTTTTCTAATCACCTTACCTAAGTAGAATCCTCCCTTCACCCCCCTTATTCCATCTCAATATTTTATTTATTTGCTGATTTCACAGCATTCATCAAAATTTGTAATTACGAGCTTCACTGCTTGTTTGCTTCTCTAATAACTATCTTCCTTTCTAGACTGGGCAGGGATGAAATCCGCCTTATTTACTCATATCATTAGTGCCGATCAGAGTACCAAGCACATAGTAATAAGCACTTGATATGTATTTATTGGATCAATGAATATATGGAGATTGGAGCGGATACATTTCGTCTTCCCGTATCCCTATGTGTGGACTCACCTACCTTGCTCTCACCAAACACTCACATGCATGATTGCAATCTTCTTAGATGTATTACCATGTTTTTTCCTCTTTGTGCTCCCAAAGAACTTTAAATCAGTTCATCAAAATATATTTGTTGAGATGACAAATAGAAGTAGAAAGATGAATAATTCAGAAGTTCAGAGCCCTATATCTTCCCTTAGTGCTATTCTATGACCACAGAATAGGAAATGTCTTCCAAGTCTCAGTTTCATCACCTGTACAATGAGCACAATAAACCTGCCTCAATACCATGGAGCAGATGGTGTGTGTGAAAGGGGCTTGCAAACTGCAAGGCGCCACACGAAACTCTTACTGAATTCCCTTGTGAGGTTTTGTAAATTGCCACACCAATCCCTCGCTTTCAACATGGCAAATAGCAAAATGCTCTAAGCCTTAAGAGTTCGCTTACAGTTATTAGCCGTTCCCCCTGTATTTCATGTTCCCAAGAGCACTTGAGGCAGAAAGCCAGAACAGAAGCTTCCTGAACCAAATGAGGCTTAGTCGAGTATGAGTCCTTAATTGACTCCAGCTGGATTCACTAAGCCAGACTCCTGGTGGGTTCTTTCAGTCCTCTGGACAGCTGCAGGACCCACAGCAAGCCCGGAGGGGCCCCAGGGATGCATCACAATCTGGTATAGGACGTGATCCAGGGGGAGCCTGACTTGATGGGATCTGTCAGCGAAAGGTCAGTAGAGAGAGCAAGGATAGCAGATATGGTAGTTGACCTTGGTTTTGCATGCTGTGAATCCAGGGAAGGCCACAGTTTGAGGGAAGGGGGAAAGTGGGAGATCTAAATAGGCAAAAGAATCTTAAACTTTGTCAACTTCTCACGCATCTGAGACATGAATTCTTGGACACAGGAGCACACAGACTGATGTCAGGGAAGATTTCAACAGCCTCCTGAAGTTAGAATTCATAGAATTCTCTCTAAGAATCAAATCAAGAGGGAAAGCATGGCCCTTGGTGCCCAGTAATCCTGGATCTGAACCTAATCTCCATACCTTATTGCTGTGTGATTGGTGCAATGTGTTGAACCTCTCTGAATTCATATTCCCCATCTACACACTGAGGTAATAATACTTGTGTTATTGAATCACTGTCCTCAATTCAACACCCTTTTCTACATCCACACCTGGGCATGGCCTCATCATGGATACAGCATACTCCCCTGCCCTTTGCTTTTATATTGGTCATGCGACTTTTTTGCTCAATGGTATATGAATGGAAGTGTCATCCACATGAGATGAACATATTCTGGCTAGCTAACTGACAATAGGATTAAGAGAGAGATATGTGGACCAGAGCCACACCAGCCAACCTTCTCACTTGCAGTGAGAAGCAAAGCTGTCCCAGCAAAGTTCTGCTTGAGTAAGTCAAGCTCCAGCCAATCCATGTGATGGACTTCAAATGATATGAAATCCACATGTCATTGACAGACATGGAAATGATCATAAACTCTTCTTTTAAGACACTGAGCTGTGGGGTGGTTTGTTACACAGCAATAGCTAACAGATACAATAGCTAATATTACCCACCCCTAGACAACATGTGAGCTTCCAGTATGGTGTCTGGCACACATGAGAAGCCCAGTAGACGGAGGCCCTTTCCTTCCCTGCTCTGAAAGTGAAGCTTGTCTGACGGCTGCTGCTTATCCTGATGTTCCCAGCTTCTGCTTCTGAGACGCCCCCAATGACGTTAAGGAGATTATTTTCCTTCCTGTTTCATTTGCCTGGTGCCAATTAAATCAAATTTATGGAATTTGTTCTGGTTGGTAATTACCCCGGGAAATTTCTTTTGGACTGTTTAAGAAGACGTTTCACTCTCCTCCTCGAATTTACTGCCTGTGGGACAGAATTATGACTGCTCAGTCTCAATTGCAAGGGAAAGAAACCATTGCATTATTTATTTCCTTGTATTTATCAAGACAGGTAAGAGATATCAGGCTATTCAAATCTCTTATTAGAGAGAAGGGAAGTCTCAAGGATGTGGTTTCTCAGGCTGCTATAACTTCCCTATGACCAAGTCCCAACTGAAGCTAATTATATCACTAAGCCCTGAGTGGCCCAACAAGGCCAGGTGACTCATGAGTTTATTCTTTTATGTATTCATTCTTCCATTTTCTCTGCTGTATGAGACAGTGGTGACACACATGAGATCTGGGGGTCCACTGCCTGGGTTCAAAAACTGTCTCTGCCAATTGGCACATGTGTGATATTGGGTAAATTACTTAATCCCTGTGAGAGTCAGTTTCCTTGTCTGTAAAATGAGAATAATAATAACGGTCACCTCATACAGATATGAGGTTAAAATAAGACAGGGCATGTAAAGACGTAAAGTGTTCAACACAGAGCCAGGCTTAATAAGGGCTTACTCCACGTTTCCTGTGAACTCTGCTCTGCCCTGGGGATACAGGAATGAACAAGACATCTCCCATGCCAAGGGGAAGGCACAGTCTTGTGGCAGGAACAGAAGAGTGAGTCAGGCTAAGGACAGAGGGCTTTGGGGGCAAAGAAAGCCCACCCAACCTAGCTTGGGAAGTAGATCCCTGCCCAGGATCCCACAGTCCCTAGAGGCCCATTTAGTTCCACATGTACCAGATGGAATGGGAGAGGCACAGAAGGTCTAGAAGGAAAGACAACTGATTCATACTTAAGCCCCTAGGATGAATCATACATATTCCAACTTGACCCTCACAAGCCTGCGATGTAGCTCTTTGTTGGTTTCCTTCTACATGTGAGGAAACTGAGACTCAGGGAGGTTGACCTGCCCAGAGTCACACAACTAATAAAAAACAGATCAAGGAGTTAAGCCCAGATTTCCCAACTCCAGGCCCATTTCTGTCTTTTTGGTGCTGCCTAGACCATTCTGAAAGGAAAAGAGAACCAGTTATTGGTTTGCTTAAGACGGAAGAGCCAGATCTGCCAATGTATTTCCTCTTAACTATATGTCTGCAATGCAGTTAATATACCATCATCAAATTAATCAAAATCTATGGGGCTTCCCTGGCGGCGCAGTGGTTGAGAATCCGCTTGCCAATGCAGGGGACACGGGTTCGAGCACTGGTCCAGGAAGATCCCACATGCCACGGAGCAACTAAGCCCATGCACCACAACTACTTAGAGTGCGCTCTAGAGCCCACGAGCCACAACTGCTGAAGCCCGTGCGCCTGGGGCTCGTGCTCTGCAACAGGAGAAGCCACCGCAATGAGAAGCCCGTGCACCGCAACAAAGAGCAGCCCCCGCTCGCCGCAACGAGAGAAAGCCCGTACGCAGCAATGAAGACCCAACACAGCCAAAAATAAATAAAATTAATTAATTAATCAAAATCTAAAATGAGTCAGAATTAAAACTTTAACATTCCCAGAGGTTTAGCAAGGGTTCCTCATTCCCTCATCCCCTTGGGGACAAAAAAGTCAGGAATCCCATCAGGAAAGCATCTTGGTTTAGGGCTGTTATTATTGGGGTGGTAACTTTCTTTGTTGCTCTGAGAGAATGAAATATGAACTATCCATTTCCTCTGCCTTTAAATTCAGAACAGAAAACACAAAATACTAAACACATAACAAGGATGTAAATATATTTAACTTTCAAACTATGGCAAATTAAGGTAGAGGGAAGGAAAAGAAAAGGCGTGAAAGGGGAAGGAAATCATGCAGAGCGAAAAAAAGCGAGGAGGCCGAGAGAAGAAACAGACACAGCAGACAGGCTGAGCGTGGCTGGAAAAGAAGAGACCCAGAAAGAAGGGGGAGAGACAAATGCAAGGGAAAAAATGTAGGAGAGTTACAGAAGAGAGGGAAGGTGGTGGGAAAGAAAGAGGGAAACAGAAGACACCAGATTCAGAGAGAGAGGCTGAGAACATTGTGAAACAATTTCAAGCACGACCACTGCACTTGGCCGTGACTTTCCCAATGCACTCACCTGTTTCCCCTTTAAAGGACCTTTACACAGCAGTGCATCCTACAGGGAAGAAAATTATTCTCGGGACAAATGTAAACACACCCTGAGAAATGGGTGAAATAAAATATAGGGCCAGAGTTTTCCCTGTCTATTAATTTGGGGTGTTGGTAGAAAATCATTTCACTGCATATTCAAGACACTTCCTGGAAGACCAAGGCAATGAACCATTTCCCCCGGAGGCCCCTTTAATCTCTATGACATTGAAAACAACTTCGACAAAATCAGTTCTTAGGTCAAGAAGAGACTAAAGTGACACAGAGCAGAAATCAATGGATTTTTCTGGAATCCTGCAGGTTTTCCTTATGAACTGAGATAACTGGCCATGCTGGCTGATGACTGAGCCCTCCTCTGAGTCTTCAGACGTTTTCTTCCTCCTGGAGCTCAGGCTCTTGCAGCCTTCTGTGAAATGTAAGAAGAAGGACCTGCTGGAGACCAGGGAAGATAAAGAAATTTGGTCTGATACCTGATATTGTGGTCTACATGGCCACGAGGGCTTAAGTGGCCGGAACCAGTTCTGATCCACCAGACTTAAAGGGTCAGGGTGTGGAAAAGCTTGAGAGAGTCCCCTTGTCCTTCCAAGTCCCTTGGACTCCTCCCCCAAGCCCTCATGCAGTCAGTCAAGGCCAGCCTGGGTCCCTGAGATGAGAGAGTCAGGAGTGGCAAAGGCCTGGAATCTTCCCTACGGCCCCGAGACCCTCCCTGACCTGGGTGAGGATGAAGAACCTAAGATGTGTGTGTACTCAGTTCCCACCATGGGCCCCAGGAACCACTACCATCTAGGAGGTGGTCAAAGCTAAGAGAATCTTTAGATCACGGTCTTTCATTTCGTTACCCACACAAAACAAAGCAAGAAAAAAACTGAACAAGTAATATATTAATGCAATATCATAAAAATTAAAGCTATGCCAAAATATATAAAATAAAAAGTGAAAGTCCCCCCATCAACCACCACTCCCACCCCTTCCTTCTCCCCACAAGTAACTCTTCATCAGACTCTGGTACGTGGCCTTCTAGATCATTTTTACGCATTTGCCTGTATGTGCCAATACCTGTGTAGGTTTAGGGATAATTCTGTTTCGGCAAATAGATTGTGCTATGTATACAATTCTGTCACTGGCTTTGATATTCAACAATGTATCTCTCCTTGTTTTCTCATATTTCCATGTCAGCACATAAAGTTCCCCTTCATTATCTTTATACGCTACAGTAGTTTGACAGATAATTAGATCGTTGCCCATTTTTCACTATTACAAGCATGGTTGCAATAAACACTCCCAGCACTTAGATCTCTGCACAAGAGCTTCAGGATTTCTGCAGGATCAACAGATATCTTGAAGGGGAACGGCTGAAGCAATTTTCCACTTAGGGAAACTGAGGTCCAAAAGGGGAGAGTTTCTCGAGGTTACATAACATGTTAGGGGCAGAACTGGGATGAGATGTGAAGGGGTCCGGGTGCCGGGCCAGCCTCCCCCATGACACCATCCTCACTGGGATTGTGAACTTGGACATGCCTGATCGACTCCCAAGGGCTGTGGGATTTCAGACCCGGTACTGAGCAGACAGGAACAAAAGCTCAGAGTGAGACAATTCTAGCATCAGGAGGAAAAAGATGGGGTGGTCAGAAGGTTCCCAGCAGAGGACAGCGAAGGAGCATTGAGTTTAGAATTTAAATCCTCCGACTCCCACCCTGGCTCCCCCCTGCTCCCCCCACCCTCCACCTGAGGCATTTCACATGACTGAGCCTCTGGTTCTTCTAACGTAAATGAACAAAATTTCTATCTTCCAGATTTACTGTGAGAGCTGAACAAAGTGATCTACTGACGCCACGATAAGAGTTTACATCGCCTGAGCTCAACTGTGTGCCAGGGACTCTGCTAAGCACTTTTCCTAAATGACATTCTTTGATCCTCACAATTCTATGAGGTCAGTGTCATCTTTGTTCCCATTTTACAGATAAGGAAACTGAAACACAGAGTAAATCCTTGCCCAAGGTCACCCAGGTAGCAAATGCCAGGCCCAGGAGCTGAAGCCAGGCCACCTGGCTCCAGAGCTCAAACTCCCAGCCCTAAGAAAGGGGCTCAAAGCTCGTGGGTGCCCCAACATGGGCACGGAGTCCCCCGGACAGGGCAGAACATGGCTCTGGAGGTACAAGGCCCCAGAGGAGGGGTCAGCTGCAACATGCTCAGCCTCAGAGGTTCTGCAGCCATCTGCCACATGGGACTCTCCCCATGGCTGTCCTGTGCCGTAATTAACCAGCCCCGCAGAGGCTGCCAGTACCTGGGGCTGGCGGGGTCCTAATGGAAGCGAGCTGTCGGTAATTGCCTCCATCCATCACCTTGGTCCACGGAAGGGGACACAGAGTCTGGCTGGAGATTTCAACAAGCTGTTTCTCTGCAGAAACGAGGGCCAGTGACATAGTCCGGCTTGCGGAGAGTTTGAATAGGCAAGGCAGACCCAAGGACAGAAGACGAGGAGAGAGGAGGAGGGAGAGAAGTAGCAGAGGGAGAGAGAGACAAAGACAAGGAAAATCATAAATGTGGAAAGATGATGAGCTTGGTAGAAGAGTGAGAAAGGCAGTGTGCCAGGAAAGTGCTTCTCAAACTGAACCCCTTTGGGGATAGAGAGATGGGGGGGAGATATGCATGTGTGTATATGTTATATGTATGTTTGTATATATAAGCAAATACCTATACACATATATTTATGTGTTCTCATTTTGATGATACCTTAAAAAAATAAATGTGATCATATTCTGGATTATTCCACCTACAACTCTGGAGCAGAGTACTTGCCATGCAATTTAACTATCCAGCCTTCCCCCCCCCACCGCCCTCCTTCAGCCTGTGAAATAGGGATAAGAACCCTCCCTTTTCCAGGTGAGTGTGGACACTGAGTAAGACAATATATATAAAGTACAGAGTACATGTTCTTTAAATAGCTGCTATTATTACTATTCCCATTTACAATATGCTCATAAAGAGTAGTTATCCGTGCAGGCTGGGAAAGTGTATTTAGGGGCTTTGAAGAATGAAGAGATCACCAGGTCCAAAAGGAAAGGGATCAGCTTTCCAAGTAGAAGGGAGGAGGTCCTTGAAACAGGAGTGGTCAGGTGTGCTCCAGGGACGCTGATGGGAGATGAAGCCAAGGAGGTCAGCAGGAACCAGAACCAGGGGCTCTGGCTTTACATCCCTGGCTGTGGGATCCAGAGCCTTCCCCAGGTCCCACATTCCCAGGCCCAGAAAGTCCTCCACACTCACCATGTTAGCAGGTAGGGGGATTTCCATGGCAGACCAAAAGAAAGGCATTAAATAGTCATAGTATTCCTTTTGGAAGTTTCTGTCACTATCAACAGGATCTGAGTTGTACAATTTGTATTTTACCCAGAACACATGGGGGCATCCATCCTCCCTACCACCATACACAGTCATAGAATATGAAACAGTCACTTATGCTGTGTTTACTGTATTTAGAGACAAAAGGGACTTCGGTTGAGTATCATGTCAAAACAAATGTGAAGAAGACACTGCCGTAATTCACCAAGACCCATGTTTTTCTCTTCTTCCTGAGGATACAAACAGATTGCATTTCTCAGCTTCCCTTCCAGTTAAGTGTAGCTACACGTAGCAGACACTATCCGTGCTTCGCCCCATCCTCTTGGATTCCATTCACTTTTCCTGCATGTCTATCCTCCTGCTTTGTAGTGCTCTGATTCCAAGGATTTGCCCCTGCAACTTTCTCTTGAGGCTGGTCCTTGGCTAATGGAGCCCTATACTGGCAGAGAGCCAGAAATGCCTGGGCGTTCCCATGTTCCTGAAATAGCCCTTAGCCTTGAGGTGAGACCTACTCTCAGGTGTAATTCACAGTCCAGAGCTCCCCAAAGGATTACGCCAACTTTGGGGACTTTGTCTGAAATTACATCCATGCTCACCCTTTCTCCCTTTCCAGTCCTGCCTGCTTCTTTACCGGTTTCTCCTGGGAATACCTCCTAAAGAAATCACCTGCACGTGAGTGCTCGCTGAGGGCCTGCTTCTGGGGACCCCAGCCTAAGCCACCAGGGACTTAGGTGCAGGACTGCTACTTCCTGGCCTTACAAAGAAGCCCACCTGTGGGCTTTTCCCTTCAGGCTGATGGGAATAGAAATAACTCAGAGGGTCACCTTGGAAGACAATTATTGATGATGGCAGAACTCCAACAGCCTGGACCCTGAGTTACTGCAGGGAAGAAAGATTTGTGCCGACCAAGAACGTGATGCTGGGCTGGGAGGTGAGACGGGAACTTCTCCTGTGCTACGCCACCAAAATATTTGCATTTACTTGTTATGGCAGCTCGAGTCACCCACACTAAAATAGAAAGGGACTTTACTTGAGCCCTCAGTGAGGTCTAGAGTGGATGAAAGGCTGTTTAGGAAACCATTTATACCCCCCAGGTAGGGCCCCAGGGAGTCTGAACAAGCTGGGCCTGTGAGCTGGGACACCTGTTGCAAAACGACAGGATTTAAGGCCTCTTCCGTCAGAACCAGAACTCCCAGAAGCCAGCTCTGCATAAACTCCCAAGCACCTAGGGTTCTGATGAAAGGTGGCCCTTCACAAAGCAATTCGCACCGTGCCCGTGTATTCATAATAAGGGCAAAAATTATTATTAATACGTAAGTGTTCACAGTTGTCCATTCTCCCTGTGGATTCTAAGGAAAAATGATTCTTGCTGTGAGAGAAGATCCCTAAGATCACCTTTGTTGAGGAGACTCTGGATAATAGGCCAGTGAATGAAAATATTAATAGAAGTCAGAGAGGCTAAAACAACAAACATAAAAAAGAACTAGGACAGTATCACTGGAAGGTCAGAAAGAGAAACAGAGAAGCCACGTGAGCTGGGTATTAGAGAGGGTTTAAGAGTTCAGAGTTAGATATAAGGATAAGAAAGAAAGTTTAACAGGAGCAGCTGCCATCTCGGTGGAAGGTGACAATAACAGCAGTGATATGGAGAGAGGAATTTTTGTGATGTTTTCTCTGCAATAAAGATGTCCTCCATTATTGGTGTTTCCTTACGAGACCAAGTATAGACTTGAAACACTCATAATTAATATTTGGTTCCTGGATTGTTCCTGGGAAGGAAACACCATGAGAGACTGGTCCATTTGGAACCCTGGAATATATTAGGATCACACTTCTATTTTCAGGGGTCTCCAGTATTTTGTAGAGGAGTCCAGAACCTTTCATCTCTCCATTCCCTTGATTGAAGACAAATTTAAAATATCCTAGCCCCGGACTTCCCTGGTGGTGCAGTGGTTAGGAATCTGCCTACCAATGCAAGGGACACGGGTTCAAGCCCTGTTCCAGGAAGATCCCACATGCCGTGGAGCAGCTAAGCCCATGCGCCACAACTACTGAGCCCACGTGCTGCAACTACTGAAGCCCACATGCCTAGAGCCCATACTCCACAATAAGAGAAGCCACCATAATGAGAAGCCCGCGCACCGCAACAAAGAGCCCCCGCTCACCGCAGCTAGATAAAGCCCGCGTGCAACAATGAAGACCCAACGCAGCCAAAAAAATTAAATAAATTAATTTAAAAAAACTTATTCTTAAAATATCCTAGCCCCAACAAACTTCTTGAATGTCTGCTATGAAAATTAACCACCACTGTTCACCATTCTATTTTGTGCTCCCTTTGCTATTTGCCTGTGCCTCTAGCACCTAGTTTTATCACCTGAGTCAAGTTAACTGATAATGTGTTTGATTTTTCAACTTGATTGTAAAATCTTTGAGGATGGGTTTTATAAGCATCTGTCTTATACTCAATAAATGTAAAGAGGACTTCCCTCGTGGTGCAGTGGTTAAGAATCTGCCTGCCAATGCAGGGACACAGGTTCGAGCCCTGGTCCGGGAAGACCCCACATGCCACAGAGCAACTAAGCCCGTGTGCCACAACTACTGAGCCTGCGCTCTAGAGCCCGGGAGCCACAACTACTGAGCCCACGTGCCACAACTACTTAAGTCCGTGCGCCTAGAGCCCATGCTCCGCAACAAGAGAAGCCACCGCAATGAGAAGCCCGCGCACCGCAACGAGGAGTAGCCCCTGCTCACAGCAACTAGAGAGAGCCCGCGTGCAGCAACGAAGACCCAACACAGCCTTAAATAAATAAATAAAAAATAAACACATTTATATAAAAATAAATAAATGTAAAGATTTCTGTCTTGTTCATCCCTCTCTTTCCAGCACTTCCAAGATTATATGGTAGATGTTTAGTAAATGTTTATTGAATGAATAAGTGAAATAATCAATCATATACATCACATTTGAGTTGATAACAATCACGTCCTCCAGATTAAGCAGATCATACCATTGCCTCATTGCTACTCAGGTGTTCCCACTAACATGTACCTTTTCAAACCAATTTGCCCTGTACTGACAGGTGGAACCTCTCTTAGATCCTCAGCAGCTAAGAAAGATAAAGATTGGGAAGGGAAGCCAGAGCTGAAACAAACCTTATCTACTTCCTGGATTGCTGGAAAAGCCCCAATTACAAATATCAAAAAGGGTACAAATGCCCTCTTGGCCAAATGAAAATCTAGCATCTGTATTTTTGGTTCACAAAATATACTCCCCTTGCTTCATGTAAGAGGCAAAACTCGGGGACTTGCCTGATGGTCCAGTGGGTAAGACTCCACGCTCCCAATTCAGGGGGCCCGTGTTCAATCCCTGATCGGGGAACTAGATCCCACAGGCATGCCGCTACTAAGAGTCTGAGTGCCACAACGAAGATCCTGAGTGCTGCAACTAAGACCCAGTGCAGCCTAAATAAATAAATAAATAGGCAGAACACAGACCTTAGAATTGTATATATTCACTCTGGTTAGTAGCCAAGCGGCTTTGGTCAAGTTATGTAACATATCTAAACCTCAGTTTCCTCATCAGTAAAATGGGCACAACCACATCTACTGCACAGAAAAACTGTTGTGAAGATTAACAGAGATAATTGTAAACTACTGGCCCAATACCAACAAGGGGCACATTGTAGTAGTTCTAAGAATGCTTGTCTCCTTCCTGCCTGATGGCACAGACACAAATAGAGATTAAACAAAGAAAACTCATGCTGATATTTTCTGGATGATACAAAGAGGAAGGAGCTATGGGTCTTTCATGTCCTTTCAATTCATCTAAGGAAAGAACAGGGCCACGTGCAAACTCACCAGCCAAAATTGTCTCCTCCAGAGCTCACTTCTTCGTGAGTTAGCATTTGAGACATCGTGTTGACAAGGGGAGAGGGTAGGACACCGATTCCTTTATGCTGTAAACCTGACCATCTCCTCAAACGAGGACGAAATGACAGCTTTCTCCATCTATCCTAAGGACAATTTACAATTATGACTCAATTTGTAACAGAAGAGAAACATGCTATTTATTTGCTATCTTTATTTTTTTTAAGGGAATAGTGGGAGACATTTCCATAGCTAATGAGGGCCAAAGGTGAAATCCTTTTTATGAGAACACAGACAGGACCAGACTTCATTTTTGGTAATTTCCTTCCGATTGAGATGTTGCTGATAATGCTGGACAATGTCCAGCTTTGAAATGGCCCTAATCATAGTCCAAATGCCATGGCAACGATCTCTTGAGAAATAGCACGTGAACTCAGGTGATCTTATGCCTGAGTGAAGAATATAATTGTTACTCTACAAAATATTTGGTGTGTTACAATTATATGGTATGTCAAAATACAGCATTCTCTCAACGATAGTTAAATTTTAATGGGTTTTTTACTCCCTTTCACAATATTTAAATAGTTTGACTATGAGACTAAACTATTTAAAAAGGTAAGTTTACCCACAGCATTTATAGCGCTTCCTACAGACCCACATCCAAAGGTCTGACTTCTCTTTTAGAAACTCCTCATTTATGTTAGAAAAAAAAGAGAGGGGCCTGCATCAATAATATAGATAATTTTAATTCAAAATTGCTCTTGAATTAAATTATTTAGATATTTCTGAGGGGCAAATAATCCAGGGACCAGAATGACCTGGAAAATTACCTTCATTATTTAAGTCATTCTGGTAAATCTGGCCTAAATTACTGGGCTTCAAGAGCTTCTGAAGGAGGCATTTCAGAAAATCAAAACACTCAGAATACTTAATATTTTTTCCACTGGATTTTTTCCACAGGCCCATGTGATGGAAAAGGGCAATGACTTATTTAGACAACCAAAAATAATCTTAGACCCAAGAGAGACCTCATCCTCAACGGTTCTGCAGAAACTTACAACTTACAAAAAAATATTTTGCGAGAACATCTTATCTTTTAATCCTAACAATCACTGTGGGAAACACAGACCATAGTCTCCGTGTTTACATGGAGATGAGAACACAGAGATTCAGAGAGGAAAATGTTTGTTCAAGGTCACAAAACAAGTAAGTGACAAACTGGGGCTGGACGTCAGATCTTCTAACTCCACGTCCAGAGCTCTTCTCTTACCAGTAAACTAAGCAACCCATAGAACTGATAACTAGAATCCAGAATCAGTAAGAAAAAGACAAATGAAAAACATAAAACCAGACAAAGAATATGAATAATCAAGTTACAGAAGCAAAAACCCAAATAGTCGATAAATATAGAAAGTCAACCTTGTTAGTAAACAGAGGAAGGCAAAACAATTTTGAAAAGAATAAGGGTATAATTGAATACTGATTAGATTTGTAAATTTTAAAAGTTTTGTGACATCAGTAATTGTTGAGGATGTATCAAATGTGATGTTTACATTACTGATGGGAGTATAAACTGGTATCACCCCTTTAGAGGACAGTCTAGCAACACTTAGTTCACTTGAAGGTATACAGGCCACGCAATTGAACAATCCTACTCCTAGGTGTCTCACCTGGAACTACGCTCACAGCTATGCCCAGGGAGATACATTCAATGTTCAGTGCTGTAATTTATATAATAGAGAAAAGTAGAAACAACCTAAATATTTCTCAGTAGAAGAATAAACTGTGATTATTCACACAATATATCAAGTGAAAAGGGTAGCTTTTATGAAAAATGGATAAATCTAAAGAACATAATGTTGAATGGGGGAAAAAGCAGTTTGCAATTGACATGTACAGTAGGATACTGAATGTGTAAATCCTGAAAATACAAATAACACTAGTTTATATTGTTAATCGGTTCATACATATGAATAGAAGTCTAAACACAGGAGAGGAAATGGTACAGAGGAACCTCAGAGCTCTGGTTGTCTCTGAGAGGGGAGGGTTGGGGAAGAGATGAGGAGGGTAGCTATTTCTGCAATGTTCTATTTCTTTCTTTAAAATTCTGAAGCAAATATGGAAGAATATGTAAGACTCTTATACCTGGATGTATGTTTTCTTTATTTGTATGTGCACATGCGTGTTTTTGAAATATTTCTTATAAGTTAAAAGGGATGCATTTGAACCTCAGAGGGGCATCAAGATAAGAAGGGGGAGGGAAGGGTAAAGAAATTGATGATCCCTTAAGGATGGTCTGCAAGGGGCTCTCTGGTAGCAAGATCCTAATAAAGAGGTCACAGGGCAAACGAGGAAAGGGGTTAAGTAGATGACAGTAATGCAAGCTATGGTTTCCATTCAAGGAGAACGAGGGCGGGTGAAAGGATAGGAGAGGGTTGAGTGGCTTCAGAAGAAAAGCTGAAGGGGGGCTGCCTGGGGAGAGATAGGGTCTGGTTATCTGTATGCCTCTCTTAGGTTGCTATGATATGGCTGAACGCCATTGTTTTTATGGAGGTCTTCACTCCCACTGAATGTGCCGGCCAGGATCTAAAAGCAGTCAAGTTCGGCACTTCAGAATTGTCAAGTTACAGAATATGCCTGCAACATTAGTATCCTTTCCAATGCAATAACAACAGTAAAGTAACAGCAGGCTCAGAGAGGTTAAACGATTTGCTTGAGGTCACACAGGAGGGACCCCTGGCATCCTTACTCTGATTCCAAAGCCTTCCTTTTCCCTACGCTACATGCTTCCTCTCGGGGTTCAAATACGCCTTCTACAAGTTGCCTACTTCCTGCAACAGATCCCAAGCAATTTCAACATGGCTGAGGATATCTTTTTGTTTTTTATTTTTCTCCCTATGGCCAGAATAAAGCATTATTTAGAAAGCATAATACATTGTTAACACCCAAGGTATGGCGTCAACAAGCTTAGATCTGGGTTTGCTTAGCAGATCTCTTAGGAAAGTAACCATGGAGTCTTCAGGACTTGATGGTAATTGGTTTCAGCTGACCTCAGGGAGCAACCTAGTCTGGCAGGGACAGATGTCCTCTTGGTCCCCAGATGAGGACCGCCTGCTTCCCAACTGGCAAGAAGTCTCAAGCACTGAATTCTCTCCATGGTAAGAGCCCTTTTTGAAGCTGATGCTCTCTGCCTGCTGAGGAAGGCAAGCTGAGTCCCTGCTACCTGCTCAGGGCATCACTGATAGTTTGATTCAAAAGTAGAAGCTGTCCTACTCCAACAATTAGAGCTGCAGATCAGCCAGTCCTCTCCTTTGCCTCGTACAGGAGCAAAATTTGCCACCCCAAAATGTCTCTACGGCATGCGGATTATGTCAAACTGAAAACAATCAAGACCGAAAAGACTCGGGAAGAAACTTTTGACCCTCCCCCTAACTGCGTAAAGAACGTGAAGGGCCTGGAATAAACCTGTCACCAGAGACCTCTGCAAAGAATATCGGCTAAGTGGTGGAGGGACACATCGCAGAGCCTAGAGATCAGAGTCCCCTCTGTGTCACACTGTCTCTGCAAAGCCCAGCAAACATCTGTTTACCAAATATCTGCTTTTTCATCTCCATGTGAATTGCCTTCCTCCCCTGTGAAGTCCCAAACCACTGCCCACACCATCCTCTTTTGTCTTTGGCTGTGGAGGTACAGGTGAGGGTTTCAGCCATTTTGGTGAGTTACTCAGTTTTCCTGGGTCTCTCCCATGTACAAATGTTATCAAACTTTTCTTCGATCTCCTCCTGTTAATCTGTCTCATGTCCATTTAATTCTTCAATCAACCAGCCTCTACAACGGTAGAGGAAAATCTCTTCCTCCCTGACAGCCTCTCCTGGATTTTTAGTCTTGTCTAACGAGATGGGTTCCATTTGAGCTTCAGTTCCATTTGAGCTGACTGTACCATTAGGAAGAAAATCAGGACTTAAATTAGAAAAATAACCATTCAACAGCAGCAACAAAAAAATCCTCCTGCACTTTTTATCTTGTCAAGCAGCTCAAAAACTCAACTGAGACATAAATAATCCTCCTCTTGGTATGTGTTTTCATTTTGTCTCGGCATTTTGTGTCCAGGAATTGCAAAGAGTCAAGAACGTCGGGCGAGAAATGAAGAGCTTGGCGTCTTATTTATGTCTCTGACGTGGGCAAGAAGCTGCGTGAGCCTGGACTCATGCTAGCGATTCCCATCAGAACCACATGGAAGCAAGAAGAGCAGTTCTCCAAAGCAAAGAGGAGATGCCACATCAGGAAAAAGGGGAAACAGATTCTGGGCAAATAGCAATATCTAATAGAGTGCTTCACATCTGGGAACCCCATTTCGCAGACGAGAAAGCTGAGGCTCAAACTAAGTAAAGTGCCCAAGGTCATATTTTAGAAAGTAGCTAAATCCTCACCTAAATCTGGTCAAACCTA
The DNA here is from genome assembly GCF_937001465.1 of Orcinus orca. NCBI lineage: Eukaryota > Metazoa > Chordata > Mammalia > Artiodactyla > Delphinidae > Orcinus > Orcinus orca. The sequence continues at coordinate 18,745,415 of NC_064574.1, forward strand.
CTGCCCAGAGCTGCAGCTTCTCTCTTCTGATTTAAAAAGTAAGGCAGGCACGTATTTTTTAGCAAGTGGATAGCATTTTAGAAAATGAGAACAAAATGAAAATCACCATCAGGAAGAAATAATCGCTGTCAAAATTTTGGTGTGCTTTGTTCTAGGCTCTTCTTCTACGGATCTATGGTAGATCTTTGGCGTCTTATCATTCATGGTCTTCACTAATCCTCAAAGTAAACCCAAGGGCCATGGCTGTAGTAAGATCTGCCCAGGCCCTCTTTAGAGACCAAACAGCTCATCCCCCAGCTGCTGTGACAGTCGGCTGCTAACAGTTCACAGCTGCTCCCATCTGAGATGCTTGGGAGGTTCTGCCCCCTTTAGGGCCCCAGTTGAGTTATCAAAGCTCAGCTCCCCACCCTCAAGACAGAAGAACTCAGGGCCCCATTTATATTCAAGCTTCCTGTGGGATCAAGATGAAGCTAGATTTCAGCCTGAGAGGGCATCTTCGACTTCTCTTCCTCCTTTGTCCTGCTTTTTTCACCTCCTTCGACGTGTCCTTCAACTTATTGCTTGCACAGGAATTCTCATCTCGGGCTTTGATTGTAAGGAGCCCAACCAAAGGTAAGGATTGAGAAAATTTTAATTGTGCTAAGGCCTGGGTTCTAGTCACCCACTCTTTGAAGGCGGAGTGGTCATTTAACTGCTGGCCAAGCCCAGTCAACGACCAGCATTCACATTTCCACCTGGTTTTGAGGTTTTCTGTTCCTTTTCACCCTTGCAATAACTCATATGAAGTGCTAAGAGCTGTGTTTCCTGGTTTAAAAAGGCAATTACTTTATACATTTCTATAGCCGTGTATTTATAGAATCATTAAGCCTCTGAAGAAAAACATGCATTATTCAGTTAAATTTTATTGCATTTTATGGGAGGAAAATATATGCTGTAGTAGAAGTCTTAATTTAAAGATTCATGAAGACTTTGAACTTATTGATTATCATATTGCCTCCATTCTAAGATGTACAATTTAATGTTTTTGAAAGTCTTAGAATCAATGAATACATTTAGTGAATGTTTTCTCTCCCATCCCACTCCCCTGAAAACTTATTAATATTTTCTTTTTATTCATCCACATGAATTCCAGAATCACCTCATTGGATTTCAACACATCGCTCACTGTCCGCTTCCCGGAATAAAATTTATAATAAAATTAACTCAAACCTGTAAGGTAACTTTGGAAAAAGAAATGATATCTTTAGGGGTCCCCTGGTGGCGCAGTGGTTAAGAATCCACCTGCCAATGCAGGGGACACGGGTTCAAGCCCTGGTCCGGGAAGATCCCACGTGCCGCGGGGCAACTAAGCCCGTGCGCCACAACTACTGAGCCTGCACTCTAGAGCCCGTGAGCCACAACTACTGAAGCCTACCGGCCTAGAGCCCGTGCTCCGCAACTACAGAAACCACCGCAATGAGAAGCCCGCGCACCGCAACGAAGAAGAGGCCCCTCCCGCTGCACCTAGAGAAAGCTGTGTGCAGCAACAAAGACCAAATGCAGCCAAAAATAAATAATAAATAAATAAATAAATTTATTTTAAAAATGACATCTTTATAACAGAGTGTTCTCAACCAGTTTACGATAGGCCTCCCTATTTATTCAAGGTTTTATTTATTTCTCCCAGTTGATCGCTGTCATTTTCTCCATGTGTATCCTATACAAACTTTATTAAAGTTAGTATTTTGTATTTGCATTGCTAATGAAATCTGAGTCATTTTCCATTATATTTTCTAACTGGTAATGTTGTTATACATAAATGTTATTTTTAATATTTCTTAAACATTCAAGTACCTTGTATATCTATCTTACTGCTACTATTAGTGTTTCTGTTGATCATCTGGGGTAAGCTGTACAGATAATTGTACCACTTGCAAATAAAGATAATGTCTTTTTTTCCATTGTTAATGCATCTTATTTCTCATCCATGTCTTATTACACCGACTAGAACTTCTATAAAAATTTTAAATAGAGATCAAAGAAATCATTGGCAATGACTCTGGTATTTCACCACTAAGCATGAAATTGAGTGCTTAATATATTTTTCAGTATATTATGTCAAATGTGTCTACCCTAAGTAATTGAAGGATTTTCATCAATAATGGGTTTAAGCATTATAAAATACAACTTTAAGCATTTATTAAATCAGGCTCGAGATGACGTGTGGAATATTTTTACACTTTGGAGTAAGCTGGACCTGGTGTTGAGTGTCAGCCCTAGTGCTTACTTTGGCCTTGACCAATCTAACCTCTCCCTGCTTTGATTTCTTTAACTATTAAGTGATGATAATATAACTCATAAGGTTCTGTGATCACTAATCAATCTAGTTTGTATGAAGCGTCTAACACACTGATGATCCCATGATAGATGTTCAATTACTCAGAATTTCCAAAGTAAATCTTCCTTGGTCCTGGCATAGCATTCATTTAATACACGTATGGATTTAATTTGCCATCAGCTTATTTAGAGTTGCTGCTTCCGTCTCTGTCACTGTGTGCCAAATTGAAGCATTATATTTCCTCTGTGTTTGTATCACTTAGAAGATAACAATGCCTTAAAAGTTGGAAAGGATACACTTAAATTCTTTTCTACTGATATGTAACATACATGCAGAAAATTGCATGAAGGAATGCATTCATAAATCCAGTTGGATCCAGGAGTGCCCGCTGATTTCTTTTCAATTTCTGCTCAATGTCAATGGCCCTCGTGTATTAGACACTAACAATGGGCCAGCACTGTGATAAGCATTTCATGTGTCTCATTTAACATGATGGTCACAAAAATACCATGAGAGGAATATTACTCCCCTCATTTTATAAATGAGAAAAAGGAGGCTGAAAGAGGTGAGTAGTGTGCCCAAGCTTACACAGTAACTGATAAAACAAGATAAGGCTGGATATAAAATAAATCCTCCTATGCGTTAAGCAATGGTGACTCCATTGAAATTAAGAAATCTCCATTTATCTAATTCTTTGTTCATTTTTGGTAATTCATATTTACTCCCAAAATCATGCACTTCTTACATCATTTCAAGTGTATGGGAATAAAGTTGTCTGTAAGTAATATTTCCTTAGACTATATAATCTCCCCACTATCTACTTAATTCCTTTGTTAGTTCAATCCTAATTGTATGCATTTGTGCTAGCTTTCTCTTCTTCTAATTTATAATTGACATAAGTTAATTTATTCTATTGTCATTTTGAAAAGTCAACTCCTGGGTTTATTTATCAATTTTATTTTTTCCTGTTTTCTAATTAATTTCTGATTTTATCTTTATTTCCTTCCCCCCTGACTTATTTGAATTAGTTTTGAATGTCTTTATTTTAATGCTTCATTCCTTTTATTTCTCACTTGTTTAAAGTGAAAATCTTAAGACATAACTTCCCTTTGAATACAACTCTGGCCATTTTCTATGTTTTTAAATGCAGGATTCTCATATTCAAATAATGCATAATTGTAGTTTTGATGTTTTCTTGGACTTAAAAGATAAGGAACATTTTTTTCAAGGACTAATTTTATACTAATTTTAATCTTACTACAATTTAACAAGAACCATTTCTAATATTCAGATTGTCAGTTTTCTTTGTAAACTAATATAAGTTAATTATGGTAAATGCTATGAACAATGAAGAATATTTTTTCTATACATTTTCAGAACACAAAATTTAATCCAAATCAATGAAATCGAAATCAACATTATTAACCATCCATATTCTTTTCTATTTTTTGCCAAAGACCATGTGTTGGTTTTCTTATTTTTGTTTGGGTTTTAGTTTTTGGTTTGCTTTGGGGGTTTTGGTCTGTTTGTTTATGGCCCCAATATCTGAAGGATACAATATATACCTATCAACAGTGATTCTGGATCATGTAGAAATGGGATTACCCAGCACTCTCTGAATATCAGGGTTGTTGTGAGTTTTAAAAAGACTTCTCATAAACTCAGATATGATCTTTTGGACGTTTTATACCATCTTGTTGAGAATCACTGAGTTAAATAAATTAGCGTCATAGCATTCTTATGAATTTTTACCTTTTATCAATGTAAAATAACTCCCTGTATCTCAATAACTACATCTGCCTTGCACTCTATATTTTTTTTCTGATATTAATATTGTCACTCCTATTCTCAGTTTTATTTTTAACATTTTTTCCTCTCTCTTTTATGTGAAGCTTTGACAAATAGCTGTAATTGGCTTCTGCTGCATTTTGAACCAAAGCTGAGACAAAGTGTCTTTTAATAGGGGAATATAATCTGGTTCCATTCATCGTCATAACTGATGTTTGGCTTTCACATATATAACTGATATAGTTGACTTATATCAGTCAAATCAGCTTTTGACTTCATCAGCTTTTGGTTACAAAATGCCTCCTTTACATTGTATGGGTCTCTTCTGCACCTCTTTGCCCTCATATGCACCCCTTATCCTTCCCTGCTTGGCTTTGTGTCGCAGAGAGGCTGACCCCTACAGGCTGCATGTCCTGGGTTCTCTGGTCAGCTGGCTTCAAGCTGGGTTTGGCCAGTAGGAGACATTGGCCAAAGAAGCAGAGAGAAGTCAGGGTATTTCTCCCTCCCCTCACTGCCTTGGCTGCGTCCCTTCTGTAATTCCAACTCCTGCTGGACAGGTCCCCTGTGGTTCCATTTTCCACTCGGAGAGTACTACCTATCCCTGGGCTCAGCTATACCCCTGCCCTCCTCCATCCCTCCAGCCCAAGAGTCTCATTCTCTGTCCTCCACATACCCTCCCTTTTTATAATTGTCCTCTTTCTCTGGGCTTTTTCTCTGCATCCAGAGAGAGCATCTTTGTCCTCCTTAACACTAATTCCATTTTCTGCAGTGTTGTTTCTTTTCTTTACTGCTTCTAATGCAAATGCATGTTGTATTATACCATTGCATTTTCTACGTCTTTACAGTCTTTATTTCAGATTTTCTCTGTCTGCATCTCGGCAACATTTTTAATCTTACCATTTCATCTGTTGTTTCCTGTATCTCAGAGCTCATACTGAGAGCACAAAGAGTCAAGGCTCTTTTTACTTTTCCATATTTTTTCAAAAGGTTTGCTTTCCTGTTCAAAACAATATTCCCCCCTTTTATGTTCTCTTGTTTTGTTTTTCTTTATGCTTTATAAAAGACAGGTCGGTTCAGGTGTGTTGCCAGCAAATGGTCTGGATGACCTTCTTTGTCATTATTAGTAACTATATGATGATATTAGAATCCATATCCAGACTTTGAGCTGATTAATAAGCACAGACGTGAAATTCCTAGTGGTCTCAGGCCTGTGCTGAACCAGACAGGTTCTCTGACTTTACTGCTTGGCCTCCTGAACATGTGGAAGGGAATTTATTCTGAGATAACTATGCAGACTTCTCTTTGTGAAAAGCAATGCATGGACATCAACACTAACCAGGGTGTAACTGTCTCCCAAATCCGCCTCTATTCCTTCATCCTCTTGACTTCACAGTCTGGCATACAAAGACCCATACCTATTCTCGTCTGCCATGATCCCTTCCTTTTTGTAGATTTCTGGGAAACTGTAGTCCCACTATGGTTAAATACACAGGGAGTGTTGGAAAGTCAACAGCCTCCGAATTAACTTCTGTGTAATAAGTGGGGCTTTCCTTCCTTTGGCTCAGAGAAGACCCCGTGTCTTTAAGGCAGGAAGTAGAAACAATAATCGAAAAAGTCCTCTCATGTCTCTCGCCCTTTACTAAGTGTGTCATCCTTGCTTTTGTTACACAGAAATATTTCCCAAAGTCTAGAATCCACGTTATTGAAAAGTAGCAGTATTTTCTTTGATCTCATGAGTATTTTCATAGGAAGGTGCTGGGGGGAAAAGCCAAACCAGTGTCATCACTATACGCCATCTTAATCTGGAAGTCCCACCCATGTTTCTTGAAAAACCATTTCCTTCTCCCCCTCCAGTATTCCCTGCCTGACCCATAATGCCCCTGTCCAAAGGGATGTCAAGATGTTATCTATACTGTTGCCTCCTAAGAGGTCACTATTGAGCTGCCCCAGGTCTGGGGGCTTTATGCCATTCCTTCCCCATGCCCCAATCTTCCAGTCCAGCGCTTTATTCACTTAGGATTGATATCCTGCTGTTCCCACAACACATCATTTGTACTCAAGAAGATTATTGTGAAGCTGCCACATAAATTCAGCATTCTGTGATGTTGACCCAGATTTGGATAAACAGCAAACAAAAATGCTAAGGGACTTCCCTGGTGGCTCGGTGGTTAAGAATCTGTCTGCCAATGCAGGGGACATGGGTTCGATCCCTGGTCCAGGAAGATCCCACATGCCGCGGAGCAACTAAGCCCGTGCGCCACAACTACTGAGCCTGTGCTCTAGAGCCTGCGCATCTAGAGCCCGTGCTCTGCAACAAGAGAAGCCACCACAATGAGAAGCCTGCGCACAGCAATGAAGAGCAGCCCCCTCTCGCCACAACTAGAGAAAGCCCGTGCGCAGCAACGAAGACCCAATGCAGCCAAAAATAAATAAATTAATTTTTTTTAATGTTAAAATAATGTTCCCATTTTAACAAACTCATTTGTCAGGAACTAAGAACTAAAGAACTCACACGCTAATAGGAACAGAGGAAGTGGATGTGAGCAGAAATTTTGCAATTTATTATGACCTAAGGACGAGCACGCTATTTGTTACTCCCTCACCCACAGCCTCCTAAAATTGCTGTACATACTTTGCTCTAGCACTTATGTAACTATGACTTGTGTTTTAGTTACTTGGGTGTGTGTATCTCCCGGTGAGGTCCCCTGTTCATTCAGGACAAGAATGGTGTCTTTCTCATCTCCGTATCCACAGTATCAAGTGTTCAATTCCTCCCTGAAGGAAGGAGCTAGGAGCTAAACTAATTATATGCGTAGAGTCGAGAGTAGCAGGTGTGTCTCTAACCTGGAGATGCAGGTGTCCCTAAATAGTAGAGCGGAGAGAACCAAAATAAGAACCGGGGGAGGCAGGACAAGGGGTAATGGGAGAAGGGAGGCTAAGTGTAGTTTCCAAAGCAAGAATGAGGATCTTAGGACAAATATAATGGGTTAGAATATAAACCAGAATATCTAAGAACTAAGAAGGAGGAACAGGAACTGGAAGATAGGACTGCTCCTTTTTAACACGTAATGTGGACAGATAAGCTATATGTAAAAAACAGCCAGTGTGGCTGTGAAATAGACCCGTGGCGAGTGTTTATTAAATGTACACAAGCAAGATAAATTCTGAAAAGTGATATAACCTTCAATTCTCTCATCCCTCTGCCAGAAATCCCGCCCCTAAAAAAATTATGTAAAAGTTATCCTGTAAAGAAGATGTGGTGTATATATATATATATATGTATATATATGTATATATACATATATCTATATACATACACACATACAATGGACTGTTAGCCATAAAAAAGAATGAAATGATGCTGTGTGCAGCAACATGGGTGGATCTAGAGATTATCATGCTAAGTGAAGTAAGTCAAAGACAAATACCATATGATATCACTTATATGTGGAATCTAAAATAAGACACATATGAACATATCTACGAAACAGAAACAGACTCAGATATAGAGAACAGACTTGTGGTTGCCAAGGGTCGGGGGTGGGAAGGATTGGGGGTTTGGGATTAGCAGATGCAAACTACTATATATAGGATGGATAGACAACAAGGTCCTACTGTATAGCACAGGGAACTATATTCAATATCCTGTGATAAACCATAATGGAAAAGAATATATATATGTATAACTGAGACACTTCGCTGCACAGCAGAAATTAACACATTGTAAATCAACTATACTTCAGTAAAGTTTTTAAAGTTATTCTATACCTAATAACCTCAAACAAACCAACCTGGTGTGGAAGACGTGAAATTGCACAGATATGTCACTTCAAGATCCAGCCCTCACTTGCCTCTGACACTGGACCACTCTCCTCTCTGAGTTCAGTTTCCTTAGCTGTAGCATGAGAAGAATAATCCTTATGTCATAGGGCTTTGTAGAGGACTGAATCACATATGAAGTAGCTAAGCACACCAGAATCATTCAATAAACGTTCCTTTTCATCCTGCATCTGGAGGCCTCATGAGCCTAATGAGGGTGAAGAAGGGATGCTTACTTAACAATCTGGAGCAGAGCAGTTCTGGTGAGCAGACGTGCATTCTTGATTTCATTATGTGCCAGAGGATGAAAATGAACAGCCCTGCGGATTGCACCCCAGCCCTCACAGCTGCCTCTCTGCTGAAGGATTTACATTCTGTGTGATTAGGCCTGAAATGGACAGGAAGCCTTATTGCGCCAGGCTGGCGGGGCATATGGAGGAGCAAATTGATAAGACACCTGGGTCAGTGGCAAGCGGGGGGCGGGGGGGGGTTCCTAATTTATAGAAACACATCTAGTTCCATTACTCAGCTCCTTCCTTCCTGCTCCCATCTCCCTGCCCCTCCTACCAGACCCTTCTCTGCTCCTCCTTGCCAAATGGTGACTTATTTATGGACGGAAAGAGGATTTACTGATAAAGATGAGGCATCGGCCAAACCCACAGCAAGTAAATTCCCAGAGAGGCAACATCTGGTAAGTTGACTTCATAGAGCAAACATTTGCTGGACTCTCTCTGACAGGTGCTGGGACATCAGTGATATGGGGGACACATAGGTAAGGTCTTGTCTCAGCTTCTCGGGGATGTAACCTCTCTGAGCCCCAGGTACCTCCTCAGAATAAAATGGGGATAATGCTATCTCCTGTCTCACAGATAGTAAATGCTCAGTGAAAAGCAGCATTAATCATCAAGGTTGTCCACTCACGTTTCCAGACTCCAAACCTTGGCATCTTCCTTAAGAAACCTTTCCCCACTGACCACATGAAGGCTCCAGATGTCCGATTTGCAGAGAATATCGCTTCCCTCTCAGATCAAGTGTGCTAGTTCATTTCTTTGGAATTTTGCTTCAGGGAAGGAGGAGGATATGGGAGGCAAGGGCCGGGCACTAAGAAACTCCTTTGGATCAGGCAAGATGGCAATCGTTTTAGACCATTCCAGTTAGTAGCCTTCTAGTGGGTCCCCAACCTTCGGTGTCACCCTTTCTCTCATCCTCCACATGAGCCAATATGTATTCCTCAAACACAATTCTGATCTTATCGGGGCCTGAATGAAAATCTTCAAGAGCTTGTTATGAGCTGCCATATGAAGGTCATTGTCCTTGGTCTGGCAGCCAAGGATCTTCATGCTATGGTCCCCGGTAGACATCTAACCACTGCTCACCACCAATTCCATAATGCACCTGGATTGCTTACATTCCAAGCAATCAACTTTCACATCATCCGTGTTTTTGTGCATGCGGATTTTTATTGACAATGCATTGAGTGTGCATATTAATTTGGGAAGAACTGGCATCTATAAGTTACTGATTGACTCTTCCCATCCAGGACCTTAATACATCTCCACTGATTTTGGGCATTCTTTGTGGCCTTCTGTAAAGTTTTATAACTGCCTTCTTATAAATTCAGCATATTTTTAGTTAATCCCAAAGATTTTTCTTTTTTGTCACTGTTGCTATTATGAATGGGGTCATTTTTTACATTACATTTTCTAATTACATGTTTCTGATCAATAGGAATGCTATTTTTTCTTCATGTTCATCTTGTATCCAGTTACCTTATTGAACTCTCTCATTAGCATCAACCCCTTTTAGCCGAATCTCTTGAATTTTCTAAAATAAAACAACCAAGTCATCTATAAATTATGACTTTTTAAAACAGAATGATAGAATTTATCATAAGGATATTGAGGCAACTCACAAAACCCAGGGGCTCAGGAACAGGTAGAATCAGATTCAAATGCCATGAGAATTCTATCTCTCCATCTGTCCCTATGAACCTAAATTCAGCCCTTTTATGTCAATTTGTTTTTGTATGCATTAAAGTGTACAATTCTTTCCTTGTTTGTTTACTTTAGTTAGTTTATACATTAATTCAAAAGATCTTCATGTTATAAAAACACACATATACATACATACTTAACTGAGGATTGCTTTTTTTTTTTTTTTTGAGGTACGCGGGCCTCTCACTGTTGTGGCCTCTCCCGTTGCGGAGCACAGGCTCCGGACGCACAGGCTCAGCAGCCATGGCTCACGGGCCCAGCCGCTCCGCGGCATGTGGGATCTTCCCAGACCGGGGCACGAACCCGCGTCCCCTGCATTGGCAGGCGGACTCTCAACCACTGCGCCACCAGGGAAGCCCTGAGGATTGCTTTTTAATTTAAAGACATGTTTTTCAAAAGTCTGAAAATCCAAACAATATAAAATGGATTTTTTTTCACTCAACACTGTGAGAGGGATAGATGTTGATACATGTAGCTGTAGTCTATTTTTTTCTTTTGTTTTTAAAAATAACATAGAAGAAAAGTGGATCTTTTTTTGGTGTACAGTTTAGAGTTTAAACACATATATAGATTTGCATAACCACCACCAAAACCAGAATACAGAAAAATTCCAAACAATTCTTCTGTGCTGTCCTTTTCTAGTCAATGCTTCCTTCCATCCCCAACCCCTGGCAAACCCTCATCTATTCTCCATCACTATAATTTTGCCTTTTTCAAAATGTCCTATAAATTGATTCATATAAATCATGACATTTTGTATCTTCCTTTCTAATATTTGTCTCTCTCTCTCTTTCTCTTTTTTTTTTTTTTCTTGTCTTACTGCTTTGGCTAGGATGCCATTGGATTCTGTTGGTTTGTTTGCACCTGTCCAACTAGACTTTCAGATTCTAAACAGTGGGGATGGTGTCTTCTTCAGCACCTAGACCAATTCTTAGCCAATGGAGGTGCTCACTACATATTCGTGGAATACATAAAGGCATTGGCAATGGATGCGCTTCCTACGGGGCCACCATGCAAGCTTCCCAAAGTGCCAAAATCTTTTCCCAAGAAAGAGGTAAATTCTAGTGCCTAACTGGCTCATAGGCCTGGGAAGGAGTCCCCATCCCCATTTTCATTAATTCACTTGTCAAGACACAAAAGGAAAATCCAGCCTATTACACACTCACTGTGCCACATGGAACTGTCAGCCTCTAATTAGAATTAATTAGCTAATGAGGGTTTCAAATTTGGAAGACAAGAAACTCTGCTTGTGTACTCATTTGGTGTTAATTATCATGGAAACCTGTTTCAACCCAGTGACATGCTCAAAGCACTGAGACACTTCTTCCCACAGGCCCCAGGAGGTAACCAGTGTGATTGGCAGCCGGCTGCCAATCAACAGGGCTCTCTTGTTATGTCAAGATCCTGAGAAGAGAGCTCATGGCTCTCCAGGAGTTTTATTAATGCTTCCCTCTCAAGAGGACTTTTGTGGAGAATCTGAGCTATTCTGGCAATACCAGACCAAGAGTTCCAAGTTCAACAGGCAAATAAAAATAAACTTAGGATGGGCTAGGTCTGTATCCAGATGCCCCCATTAAATGAGGCAGCAGGAAGTGTACCCCAAACCACTACCCATTGGAAGGACTCTATCCAAAAGATATATCTCCCCTCCTAGACTATGTGAGATGATTGCTTCTTGTACTTGCCAAAAACTGAATGTAACAACCTTCTTGTCTTGAAAGAGATTTGCTACATTTCACACAGAAGGATGTACTATGAGAGCGTATGTATTAGGGATTCATCTCCTAACACAAATGCTCATCTGGTACTGACAACCCATAATGTGTGGGTCTCTTCCCCTTGTTTTATAGCCAATGATGGATCTGGATCCATCCATTTATCCAGGCCATGGCCAGAGCAGGGATCAGAGCTCACACTGGTACTGGTCGGCAGCCTGTAGATCTGATTTCCACAGCTGTGACAGGTCCTACTTTATCATTCCTGTCAAATGCCCCCACCTACTGATCATTGGTTAGTCAGAGCTGGTAATGCAGTTGCTCCCATGACAAATATGATGAGGAGAGATCAATGACTGACGGATGGAAACTATTTCAGAATCAAGGATTTACTTCTACCCTAACCTCAGCACCATGGAAAAATAATAAGACACTGAAAAGGTAAATAAAATTTTTAAAATAATTTTTTAAAATCAGGTCCTCTATTGGCCAGAGTTAAATAAAAGTGAGCTGGACAATAAGAGAGACGTGGGGGAGGGCTCATTTTTCCTTCTGTCTCACAGTGAAACTATTTTCTTCCCTTGGGCTGGGTCCTTCCTAATCTGGATTGATTCAAATTGCAGCTAATCCACAGGTAGGGGCCCCAGGGGAATATGAAAGCGTACACATTAATATGCATTAAAATCACCTGGATTTTGTGTTAAAATGAAGATCTTAATTCAGTAGCCCTGGGGTGGGGTCTGAGGTTCCTTGTTTCTAAAGAGCTCCCAGGTGATGGCAATGCTGTAAGACCATATTCTGAGGGGCAAAGTGTATTAGTTTCCCACTGTTGCTGTAACAAGTTGCCACCAGTTTACTGGCTTACAACAACACACATTTATTCCCTACAGCTATGAAGGTCAGAAGTCTGAAAATGGGTCTGACAGGGCTAAAATCAAGGTGCTGGCCGGGCTCTGCTCCTTCTGGATTTACAGGAGAGAATCCCTTCCTTGACTTTTCCAGCTTCTAGAGGCTGCCCATATCCTTGACTCACAGTCCCTTCCCCACAGCGGCAGCACTCCAACCTCTGCTTCCAATGTCACATCGCCTTCTCTGAATCTGATCCTCTTGCTTCCCTCTTATAAAGAGGGGGCCAATGTGATTACATACATACAATGTGATTGTATGTGATTACATACATACAATGTGATTACATTGGCCCCTCATGGATAATCCAGGATAATTTTCTCATCCCAAAATCATTATTCTGTCCACCACACAAGGGATTAAAGAAGCTGAAGAAGGTGGCAAAGGATACGGGTTGTGATCCAGGTAGACAGATGGTTAGTATGTGGAGCTGGACTGGGTTGACACAATGACTAGGGCCTGCAAAGAGGCAATATTTGAAGTTCCTATTATTTGGGTACACAGATGGGCAGGCTGTGATAGCCGTCAGGGAGTCTGAGAAGAGGTATTGGGGTCCTGGGCTGAAATTACAGCAGCACTTCAGAGACTGCAAGAGAGCTGAGTCTGGTAGGGACTCACTCTAGAAGTGATGGGAGATTTAACATGCCTGCTCCAAGTCTCAATTGACTAAGTACAGAGGATTGAAAAGTTCTGGCTTCTCTCCCTCACCTCCCAGTGGGACCTGCTTCTCTGGCCCTAATTATGACCATAAAAGAGAACTGGCTGGCAGAGTGTAAGTGACAGGATCCTTGAGGGAAAGTGCCCATATCAACTCAGAGTTCCTAATGGCCAAGAAAAGGTCAGACACACACCCTGAAACTTAAAGACGGCTTCAGAACATCCAGATAAAGATTGGCATAGGCTGTGACAGAGAAGACCAGCAGCTCTCAAAGCCCCAATTCTGTCCACTTTTGACCCCAGAGAGAGAGTGGAGCATATGCATAAGGATCTCTCCAGGGGGCCTGGGTTTTTGAACGACAAGCAAAGATGGAAACTTGGCATAGCACCGAGGGATGCTTGGTATGAGGATGGCACTGGCTGGTTAAAATGGTTGAGGAAGCTAAAGCCCCAAAGAGCTGGGGCTGCAAAAACTGTTCAAAACAAGATAGGCATTCATAGTTCAGTTTAGAAGAGCAGGCTTCCCTGGTGGCGCAGTGGTTGAGAGTCCGCCTGCCGATGCAGGGGACACGGATTCGTGCCCCGCTCCGGGAAGATCCCACGTGCCGCGGAGCGGCTGGGCCCGTGAGCCATGGCCGCTGGGCCTGCGCGTCCGGAGCCTGTGAGAGGCCCGCGTACCGCAAAAAAAAGAAGAGCAGCAAGATCAAGCAAGGGAGGAGGTCTAAGCTTGGACCTTGTCCCGGATAATCTCCGTTTACCCACCCCTGCCCCACCCCCACCCCAACTTCTCTACTCTGCTATGAATCCCCTAGAATGACCTCTAGGGGCCTCTCTTGCTCTCTGGTTTTTGGCTGGGCTTGACCAATGGGAGACACAGGCAGGAGATTGAAGGGTGGAAGCAGAGAAAAGTCAAGGTTTTCTTTTCCAGCTCCCTCCCTGCTGGACCAGAGCGGGCATTGCCCCACCCCAGGCCATAGCTTCTGGTAGAAAGCCCTCTCCTAAAGTTACAGCTCTCTCGGGTACTGGTACCTGCTCCCACCCCTTACCCTCCAGATCTAGGAATGATAACAGCTTCCCAATGTTGCTCAAGACCTTTGGCATCTCACCGTCTCTTGTTAGTTTCCTCTAACTTGGCCTACCCCTTCATTAAGCTCTCTTCAATTACCCCTCCGATGGTCCCCTTCCCTCCGGACCCCAGCACAGCACTTCTAACCTGCCTTGATCTCCATCCCTTAGTGCTGCCTTCTTCTCACCCTCCTCCCATTCTCCTCCTTCAAGACACTCGCGGTCTCTGTTCAACAATTCCCTCCCTTCCCCATTCTCAAAGCTGCTTCTCCAGGTGCCTATGTTCATGCACTAATACGTCTACAAACTGAGGCTTATTAAAAAGGAAACAAGTTGTATTCAAAGCTTGAAAAATTCCCCCAGTTGGAGGAGTTAGCAAAGTCTAACTTCTTTCTGAAAAACTATTTGGCCTGAAGCAGGTTGTGTCCTTAGTGTCTGCGTGGGGTGGGATGAAGCTCCACCCAGGGGTAGCGGGGAGGGGGGGGGTCTCAGATGCAATCCTAGTTCCTTGATGAAGTATCTGTGTGGCCTTCCCTAAGTCACTTCCCTCCTCTGAGCCTCAGTTTCCTCAACTGCAGAATCAAAGTGTTGGATTAAGAGATTGCTCGAGGTTCTTCCAATTTTATAATTCCATTTTGCTTTGCCATGTTCTGTTTGGGTCTCTGGAGCAGAAAATTAATTCTAATTATCTATGATAGGAAATTATCCTAAAATAATCCTGGAACCCATCAGTCCTACAACCACTGTAATGAAGGCTCTGACTCCATATATAGATATATATCATCATTTTTTCCAAAAAGAAAGCTCTTTCTTCCTGTATCCATATTGATTGACCCCATCCACCCATAACCTACTGGGGCCCAGGGTGGGCCACCCCAAAATATGCCTCAGTGGCATATTATTTTGAATTAAAATTACTTAAGAAACAATGGATGCAAGAGGAACATTTTGACCCTCCTCTCTGTCTCCCTGAAAGCAGGAAATAAATCTCCCATGTGAAAGGAGCCCTCCATGTACCAGGAGGTAGAAAGACATCCTTAGCACCAGAGATAGGGAATTCAGGGCCAAGAAACCTGTATAAACAAACTTTGCTGCTTCATTATTAATTTATTACTCATGCCCAGGCTTTGTTCAAATTCCTTACTAATTAGGCACCCAAACCTAAGTTTCTTGTCCTGTCAATTCCTCTTAAATTCCTTGTTTCTTTGTCTAAGAAGTATAAAAGCTGCCTGCTTTGCCCACTTCTTAGGTCCCATTTCTATCAGAGCTCCGTGAACAGGAATTAAATTTGTTTCTTTTTCTCCTGTGAATCTGTCTTGCATCAATTTTATCATTAGTCCAGTCACAAGAACTCAAAAATGGATAGAAGGGGACATTTCTCCCTCCCCAGCAAACCTAAACCAGAGACCTGGGGATGACCTAGACTCTTAGAGTCCTCGCTTTCCCCCAGCCCCCAAAGCTGGTGATCCACCAAGTCCTGTTCAGTCTAACTATACAAAATCTCTCCTGTCTCAACCTTGTCTGGCCATTACCCCTGCCCACTTCAGGCTCCTTAGATTATTGGAACTACCTCCTATCTGATTTCCTGACTCTGGTTGTTACACACACCCTCCAATACCAGCTGCCACAGTTAAAATCCCCAAAATACAAAACATATGCTCAACACCCCACCACCCCATTACTCAAGAACCTTCAGTGACTCCCCAGTGTCCAGAAAATAAAACCCAAACTTGGAACATGCCCTTTGAAGCTCTTTGTGACCATGAAACTGAGTTCCCCTAAAACCAAGTTCCCCTGCTGAGTTTATGATTAACTTCTCTATCCAAAACTTTATTCCCTTTTTTGTCCTGCCCCTATTCCCCCACAGGATTGAGAAGTATCAAAGAAAAAGGGGAATTGAAACCAAGCAGGGCCCTCATGGTACAAAAGCCCCTCCAAGTCCCCTGTTTCTTGTTTGTAGAAAAAGTCATTAGTCTCCTAGAACTTCCCTGAGTTCCAAAGAGCAGACTCATGCAGTTACTAATTAGGCTAGGGAGGGAATGCAGAAACAAAGGAAAAGCAGTTAAGCAAGAAAAGTAGTGGTAGCCTAAACAACAGTTCAGCAATAAGAGAGTCCTAGTTCCTCTTCAAGGGATATAGGTAACAACCTGCTGCACATCTTTGAGTTGTTCTGCAGAAACTAAGACCCCCACCCAGGTGGAGGATGGTGACTACATGCTGACCACCAGCACATAGACCCCAGACTGGATGGAACCAAAAGGTTGATGATTAATATTCCTAAAACGCCACCCTGTTACCTCACCACCAACCAGTTAGAAGAAAGTCCATGAGCTGCAACCCCAAATGTTGCCTTTAAACCCTTCCCTGAAAGCCATCTTGGAGCTGGGAGTCTTTAGAACATGAGCTGCCCACTCTCCTTGCTTAGTGCCCTGCAAATAAACACTGTACTTTCCTTCACCACAACCTGGTATCAGTGGATTGGCTTTGTTGTGTGGCGGGCAAGCAAACCCAAGTTCAGTTCAGTAAAAAACCCTGCCTGTGTAACTGTCAGAGACTCAAAATCAATAATGATGACAATACTACCTCCAACTGATGGATTTTGTGCCATGCTCTGTACAAGGACATTACATGAAATATCTCAAGTCTTAGCTCTGTGAAGTCATCCTGGTTGCAGATGTCTCCAACCACTCCTTGACTTCTAAAACCTTACAATATTTTGAATTCTGATGTGAATTCTCAATTCCATAGTTCATGCATCCTGAAACTCAAATATGAAATGTTATTTAATTGAAAGAGAAAAATCCAGGTCCCTTTCAAGAGGGCCATGAAAATGCAGAATAATGTGGGGGCAAGTGGCCTGAAGCAATTAGCTAAGTACAAAGACAAACCATTATGGAAACACACAACCATTTAGTTTCATGCAGATTGTGGTCAAGGTACTGAGAACTAGGGTAGGGAATCAATCCAAAATTTTTTTTCTGCCTCTTCTCCCAGTTCATTCTAATTATCTTTGAAAATCAGGCTTCCATATGGTTAATATGAGGTCTCTGTAGCCTTAGGAATCTGCAGCCTTAGCTCATTAATACTCATTAATAAGAAAGGCTCATAATAATAACCCCTTGCATCTGTGCAGCCCTTTATGGTTTTAAAGCAATGCCATAGGCATTATCTCATTTAATCGCCTTTAATCTGTGGGATGCAGGGACAAGTTAAAGGAGTTCATTGATTGAGGAGAAGGCTACCCCCACTCAGGGACCACAGGGGAAGATGAGAAGACCAAGGGGTGCCTGAGATTTAATGAGGAGATGAAATGAGTAAATCAGTTTAGTGATTTAAGGCTCTGAATTACAGGATATTTTTCAAAAGAAATGCTGTCAATGCTGCTTGCAAGCGAATAAAGGAACAGGAATGGATTTAACAAGGGGCTGCCTAGAACAGGTTTGGCTTTAATGAGCAGGTAAAGAGTTAACTAATAATTAACACAACAGAGTGTGGCCCATCAAAAACTAGACTTGACTTCTTCTGCAGCAACGTGCGTGAAAAACTACACATTCGCTGGCTGAATAAGGATCATTCTTGCCTGTGGCCTTTGTTTGCTCCATAAACCAAAAGTGATGTTCCTGCTTGTGCAACATGGACACCCACACTCACACATATGTGGTACCATGTAATGAGGAGGGTAAAAGTACCAGCTCTGGAATCACAATGACTTGTGCTCTGTTCCCTTGAAATCCCTCCCATTTGCAAGTTACATCAGCTCTCTAAGCTTGAGTTTCCTCATCTGTCAAAAATGATAACAATACTTCTTATTTCAGAATGTGGTGGTGAAAAATCAAGTCATATCATCCGAATGATGACCTGACATGTAGCACACCCTCACCAAAGTTTTACTGTTATCACTCTTTAAATAATAATGCTTGCTTGTCTCCTCCACTAGACTTTGAGGTCCCTGAAATGCAGGGACCAAAGAGGATCTTGAAACCGAGCAGGACCCTGTGGGGCTCCTGGGCACAAAAGCCTTTCTGTGTCCCCCATTTCTTGATTACAGGAAATAGGCCATGACCTTCCCTGAGTTCGAATGGGCAGGTTCAAACAGTTGCTAATTAGGGAAGGGAGGGATTCAGAGACAAGGCAGGAACAGTGCAGTAACAATAATGCAGCCTTGGGGCAGGGTCCTGGCTCCCCTTCAAGGGATATACATAACAATATCTTTGAGCTGTTTTGAAGATACTGAAACCCCCACCAGGTGGAAGCAGTTAACTGGTTGCCCACAAGCACGTGGACCCCAGACCAGCTGGAACCAGAAGGTCGATAATGCTGACTCCCACTTACCTCACCACCAACCAATCAGAAGAATGTCCACGAATGGATCAGACCTTCTTTGAACCATTACTATAAAATTCCTCACTACCCCCTCTAGGTCAGGACATACTGTTTTGAGGGCAATAGCCTTTTGCCTGGCAAAGCAATGAAGCTATTCTTTTCTATTTCACCCAGAACTCTGTCTCCAAGATTTAATTCAGTGTTGGGGTACAGAGGCCGGATTCAGCATCACAGGGACCACAGTGGATCTCTGTATCCGTCTGGCAGTCCAGTGTCAGACAACCCTCATAGAATTGCTGCAAGGGTTAGATGGGTCAATCCAAGTCCCAGGATTGAAGAGTTCCCTGCATGTAGTAAGTACACAATCATTGCTGGATCTTATTGCTGTGGTGTATTAAGTTAATATGTGTGGCCTTGAAATTTTTCTAAACTCATAAGAAAGGCTCCTTTATGACTATTTGGGAAGCCCAAGGCCCAGGGAGGTCCTTCTACAGTAGTTCATGTAGTAATGACTGGTCTGGAGAAGGGGTTCTCCACCTGCCTGTACCTCCACCCCACTGTGTAACTTCAGGCAGCTCAGTCTGGCTCTTCCTGGGTCTCAAGCCCTCTGACCTTTGAACTAGAATTACATCATCAGCTCTCCTGGGTCTCCATCTTGTGTCAACTGCAGATCTTGGGACTTTTCAGCCTCCAAAATCATGTGAGCCAATTCCTTCTAATAAATCTATATATCCCATTGGTTCTACTTCTCTGGAGAGCTCTAACATACTGAGGCTACAAGTAGATTGGAATAAGCATCCCATTAGTGGTGCCCACTCTGATTATTAGCTGCAGATATCACTGTTCATCAATGCCTCCTGAGAGGAAACCTGCTGGCCCAGCCCCCGGACTGGAATCCTCTGCAAGGGAGGTCTTGGACGAGTCCATGCAGCAGGAAGGGAAGTGCTCTGGACCAGTAGTTCTCAAAGTATCAGCATCACCTGAGAATTTAGAGATGCAAATTCTCAGACTTCACCTGAGATCCTCTGAATCAGAAACACTGGAGGCGGAGCCTAGCAATCTGTGTTTTAACCAGCCCTATGTGTAATTCTGATGCACACTCTAGTTTGGAAACCACAGTTCTCCAAAGCTTGGTAATGTAGAGAAGTGCTCTATCGGTGGAACTGAGGCAGCTGGAAAAGGGGGTTTAGAAGTCTGGATTCAGATCCTGACCCTACTACTCACTGTTCATGGGACTTGGAGCAAACCTTTGTGAGCCTCAGTTCCATCTTCAAACAGACATCATAATGAATGTCTTTCCAGATACTTGTAGTTCCTGAGGGATTACAGTACCTCCTAGGGTGGCTGTGAGGAGTGAACATGCACAAAGTAATAACCTGGACCTTATACAGAGTTCCAGCTCTCCAATTGTTACTTTCCTTTCCCCTCTGGCCAACAAATTCTCTTCATGTTTCCCTGAAAATACCTAATTCTTTCTCATCTTTGAAGTTTGCTCATACTGTTCACTCTCTGTTGGCGATTCCCTAATTTTAATATGGGATATGAATTTCCTGGATATCATATTAAAATGGAGATTCTGATTCCTTAGGTCTGAGGTGGGACCTGAGAGTCTGCCTTTCTAACAAGCTCCCAAGCGTTGCCAGTGCTTCCAGTCCGTGGACCACACTTTGAGTAGTAAGGGTCTAGACAACACAGCCGGCTCCCAATATCCACCTGAATAGAGTTCTACTCACCTTCCACTGCCCAGCTCTAGTGCTACAACTTCCACCAAGACGCTGAGAACAGATTAACATATGGGTTGGAGAGCAGAAAGAGCCCTTGGGGGAGAGGAAAAGTCAATATTCCTTGCATGAGGTGGTCAGTGCTCCATCTAGGGAAGATGGCAGGAGGAAGCAGTTGGGGGAGGACATGACTGAGAACTGAGAGCAAAGGTCTTGGGCTTATTGTCAAAGAGTTGTAGAGAATTCTTACAGAGAACCAGCCTGAGCAGATGATACTCGTTGAGTCAGAGAAAAAAGGAGGAGGAGCAGGTGAGTAGGGAGGGAAGCATGTCATCAACTTGGGCATGGACACACGGGATTTGGGGTACCTGTAGATCATCTAAGAGAAGGCACCAGAGCTATGCGGGCAGTAGGGTGCATGCACCCACCCATCCATGCCTGTCCTATCTCACAGCCCCCATCATAGACTGCTCTTTATGCCCATATATCCTTAACCCAGGGGCTTGGAGGGGCTGGAGATCTAGAGAGGGGCTTAGATATCCCCTCGGAGAAAAAAACATGTGAGGACATCGTGTTGCCAAAGCTGTCCCAGGTGTTTGCTCAAAACCTATCAACCCCACCGTTAGCAGGAGTGAACATAAATCTTTAAGTTAAAGGGTCCAGAGATAAGAAAGGAAACTACACACAAAAAAAGAAAACAAACAGATGGAACCAGCTGGGACCAAGATGGCAACGAATCTGACCTCCAACAGACCCTGAGTCTCATTATACGCTGATTTTATTACATTGGCATACTAAATGACATACCTACTGGCAGCCAGGACCAGACATTACGGACCAAAAAAGGATTGAAAAGGGGGTGGCACCCCTTTCCCTCAAAAGAGCCCTGCCCTTCCCTGGTCGACTAAAGTATATGCTTCACCATCATTAGCCTCATTTCTCCTCCCTTTGTCTTTACTCTTTTTTTTTTTACATTTTTTTAATATTTATTTTTATTTATTTTATTTATTTATTTGGTTGTGCTGGATCTTAGTTGCGGCAGGTGGGCTCCTTAGTTGTGGCAGGCAGGATCCTCAGCTGCGGTATGCAAACTCTTAGTGGTGGCGTGTCTGTGGGATCTGCTTCCCTGACCAGGGATCGAACCCCGGGCCCCTGCATTGGGAGGTCAGAGTCTTAACCACTGCACCACCAGGGAAGTCCCTGTCTTTACTCTCTAAAATTAAATCCCTCTCACCAGGTCGGGGAGAAGTTGATTTGTGAACTTAGTTCCCACTTCTACATTCTTTGGTCACTGAATAAAGCTGTGCTGTGTCAGTCTCAGCTTCAGTTTCCTTATTCGCCTACTCAAACTTGAGTGGAAAACGAACCCTGTCCCGCCAAGGCAGAGAGCCTCGGCCAGGCTACAGCCCAAGCAGGGTCCACACGACTTAATTCAGTAACAATTAGAAACAGTTTAAGTCTGGGTTGAAGCCTCAGCTCTGCCACCTACTAGCTGTGAGACTTCAAGCATGTTGACCCAACTCTCAGAGTCTCCATTTTGTTATCTAAAACCAAGCAATCATATTGTTGACTGAAAAAAAAAAAAAAAATGCACAACCTAGAAGTTAAGAATTATGTTTTATTTGGTGGACAAAACTGAGGCCTTAAGCCCAGGACACAGCATCTCAGGTAGCTCTGAGAGACTGCTCCGAAGAGGCAAGTGGGGGGAACCAGGATATACAGGAGTTTTTGCAACAAAGACCAGGTAGTCAGAACATCAAAAGATTACTGTTAATTAAAGAAAACCAGACATCTCAAGTTAAGGAATTTAGTGCCTTTCTATGCATGGGAAGATGCAAGAGTCTGGACTCACTGAAATCATCCCTTTGATATGCACCTCAGCTATCTGGGGCCAGCATCCTGTGCTTTCTCATCCTGAGTTTCCTCAGGGTGCACCATGGTGGGTGGCTACAGCTGCTGCTGCTAGAAGGTGTGCATCCTGTTTCCACCCCGAGTTCCGTCAGGGAGGCTGTAATGTGATGGCTTGATGGCTGCAACATCCTTTGTTTACTGATAAGGCAGGCACTATTTTTCATTCACAATATCTACCCAAGCAGGATAGTTGGGGACTCAGTACAATGAGTGTATGTCTATGATGTGCTTCCTGGCACCCCGTAGGTGTTCAGGAAACATAAGTTCTCTTTTCCCTTCCCTCCCCATTTTTGCCACACAGCCAAGAATGAAATGATTCTTGGTGATGACACTCTTATATAGTGGCCACTTTCAAATCTGCCTCTTCCAACCTCTACTCCATGAGGCCCAGGATGCTGGACCTACCTGAAGCCGAGGTTTCTATCACCATCTTTCTATGTCTCACCAAGGGGCAGAGTCCCATGCACTTCTCTTCCAGCACAACCCCATCTCCATGCCTGATCCTTAAAACTATAGCTGCCTGTATCCTCAAAGGCTATAGCCCATCTTAAATATCTGTTGAACGAATCCATTTACTTATGAGAAATACAGGCTCAGAGATGTCACTAAACCTTCCCAAGATCACACCGCTGCCTTAAATCCACTCACACAGATGAGTGTAAAATCCATGCAATTTTCACATTTCAATGATATCTGAACTTGTTTTCACTTCAGTAAGACTTAGATTTATTTTGAATTCTGCTTCTCTCCAGCCAAAGTTTTGGGTCTGCAAATGGAGCTGAATGGCTTCTGCATTTGCCAAGGTCATTCTCTATTTGTCCGAAGAGGAGAGCTCTGCCCAGGGTTCACGGTGTGTAATGCTGCCCCCAGTAATGTTGCTGTAGGGACACTTTCCCGGGGCATAATGGACTTCGGGGGTCAATGCTGCTGTTCCTGGCTTTACACTGCCTCTTCTTAATGCGCTTACTACCTCCCAAGGAGAATGCTCTAGTCAAAGGGGTTGACATTGCATTATGCTCTTGAGAACTAGAAAGCAATTCACAGTGACAAGAAAAAGAAAACAGTTGATGGGAAACAAATAGAGCAGCTCCATCCCTCATGTTTTCAATTGGGCTTCCTAGGAGGGGGTAAACAGCATGGTCCTTCTCCCCACCTACTCTGGAGCTGAGCTGGGTCTCCATGTACCCATCAGATTCCATTATCACCAGCCAGCATCTTCCTAAGATCTGTTGGGCTCTCATGATTTCAGAAATAACTGCATGCCCTTGGTAACAGGTCTCTATTTCCTAAAACCTTTCATTAAACAAGAAGACAAAGCATCCCATTCAGGGCTCAGGGTTCAAGCTTAACAGCATTCAGCCCAAGCTGCAGTTCATAATTGGGAGGGAGGGATGGCGTGTTTGCTTATTAGTAATGCACCAGCTAGAAATGCCAGGCCACCACAAGACCAGCACGCTGGCCCAGCTCCTGTGTTCTCTACCATACACTGCTTTTCACCCTGAAATTTACACAGAAGAATTTGCAAAGGCCTAGACAGTCTTTCCAAAATATTAAGAAGCAAGCAGTCTACACAGATCCCCACAACAACTTAGTACAGAGTTTGTAATTACATATATGTATGGTTATTGGAGTAAAGTCTGTCTTCCCCACTAGGCGATGAACTGCATGAGGACAGGGCCGGTACCTGTTTTGTTCACATTTGTTTCACAGGGGGCCCTCAATATTTGGAGTGTGAATAAATGAACGAAAGATGCACACAGAAAGGGTGGAACTTCTTTTTAACCTCTTTATTCAATCACTCTGCCACAAGGCATGCTGGGAGCCAATGCAGAGGAAGCTGGAAGATTGAATCTCAGGATTTCCATCTGCCATAATGATCTGGCTCAGAGGGTCAGCAGCTAGAATCATAGTGTCTGAAGGGAGCTGCAAACCATCTCTCCCTAAGGGTCTCCGCTGATGGTCCCAGAGCAGGTAGATTTATTTC
Source organism: Orcinus orca (assembly GCF_937001465.1). Lineage (NCBI taxonomy): Eukaryota > Metazoa > Chordata > Mammalia > Artiodactyla > Delphinidae > Orcinus > Orcinus orca. The sequence goes on from NC_064574.1 coordinate 18,769,615, forward strand.
ACAGTAATAATGGACCAGATGGAGTAGTTCAATGGTCAGAGAGGAAGGCCGTGTGCACACTCAGGCTATCTTGGGTTATCAACGTCTATCGCCAAACATACAACCTGTCTTTGCCTGCATGAGTGAACCCATCCATTTCCCAGGACCAGCAAGTAGGGCTACACCCATGTGAACCCAACCAAAGTCTCATCTGACCCTGAGCTGGAGCCTATCAGTGCTTGACTCATCAACCCCTTTAGTACCAGGGGCTTTCTATTTCCAGAGAGCAGCCTGTGTGACCATGAAGTCAGATCAAAATCGGAGAGGGCGTTGGGAGGTCTAAGCAGAAGGAAGCTTTGGCCCATGTGGCTGGATGCCCTACTCATGGCCCTTCGCCCTAAACCACATCAGGGTGGACTTCCAACCGCCAGCACCTAAGGTTCTTTTCCTGGGGGCTTCCTCCCTCTACCAAAGCCCACTTTTGCCCATTTAAGTGGCAGGCCAGGAGGTGCTATGAAATTACTACCTCCTCACCCTACTCTCCCACTGCATCCCCAAAGTAACCTTCAACCAACGACTGACGGGGGCTGGTGTGTAAATGCCCCAGTTCTCTCTCCCTTCAGGTAGGATAATGCTGAGGTGTGCTCAACACTGGCTCCAAGGAACTCCCCAATGGACTAAACTCCAGTCACCGCAGGTTTGATAACACACCTTCAATTGGCTTCGTGGGATCAGTTCTCAAATAAACTACTGGCACCTGAATCTTTGCCTCAGGCTCTCCTTCTAGGGGAACCTAAACTAATAGAGGACGTACGTGTAAAGGCACATGGTGAACTGGGGGAATACCAAGTGGTGATTTGTGGAGGTGAAACAGAATACAGGTGTGAAGGGGGCACTGGGGCAGGAGAGGTTGGCTGGAGCAAGCCTTCAGTACCAGGCTGAGGAGTCTGGTTTCACCTGAAGGACAATCACCACCTGTTCCTGGAGAACAGTGTGGCAGCCATCGACGTGAGGATGGCTCCTGAGGCAGGAAGGGACCCAACACCATGGAGTCCCGCCCTCATCCAATATTTGAATCCCTTCCACGGCATCCCCACATCTACTCAAATGATTCCAGTAGATTGAGAGCTCACTCTCGCCAGACTGCTCATATCAGCTAGGTCTGACTGCTATCAACTAACTTCTAGAAAGTTCTAGAAATATCCCCCTTGTTTGTTAGAAAGACTTAATTGTTCTCCCGTATGAAAGTCCTTCAACATGCCGACTAGTCTCTAACCTTCCTCTTCTCCTCTCCAGGCTCAATCCAGTTCCTTCCACCATTTTCCATGTGACAAAGTCACTTTTCCCTGTTCCATCCCAGGCCCTGTCCCCTCCATGTACTCTGGACTCCCACCTTTGGGAATGATATTCCAGTTGTGATCCAACCAGCCCAGAGAAAAGGAGGCATCCAGTATCTGCTCCCTCCCTGACCCATAGGAAACTGTTGACTAAAACAACTTCCGGTCCCTCATTCATTCCATTCATTCAATATATATTTAGTGGACACTTATATATGCTAGGCACTGTTCTAGAAGCTGGTTATAGATCCATAGATTTTTGTTTTAATCCCTGCCATTATGGAGCTTATATTCTAGAGCAGGAGTCAGCAAACTACTCCAAATCAGGTCTGCTGCTTGTTCTTTTAAATAAAGTTTTATGGGAACAGAGTCATGCTCATTTGTCTGTTTACAAATGGTCCGTCTGTCTTCACATCAGAACAGCAAAGCTGAGTAGTTATGACTGAGACTGCATGGCCCACGGTGCTGGAATTGTCTACCATCTGTCCCTTTACAGAAAACGTTTCCTGACCCCCATTCTAGAGCGTCCACTAGAATGCTAGATACTGAAGACACAGCAGTGAAGAGACAAGGTCCCTCCCTGCTCTCTGAGCTTATGTTCTAGAAGCCCAGCTATGTATCAGGCAATGTTTGGGATTCTGCAATGAGCAGTCAAATATTCTTTCTACTCTAATTCAAAGAGATACATGCACCCCAATGTTCATAGCAGCACTGTGTACAACAGCCAAAACATGGAAGCAACCTAAGTGTCCATCAACAATGAATGGATAAAGAAGATGTGGTACATACATACAGTGGAATACTACCCAGCCTTAAAAAGAAGGAAATAACGCCATTTGCAGCAACATGGATGGACCTAGAGATTATCATACTGTAAGTCAGACAGACAAAGACAAATATATGATATCACTTATATGTGGAATCTAAAAAATAGTACAAATGAACTTATTTACAAAACAGAAACAGACCCACAGACATAGAAAATAAACTTATGGTTACGAAAGGGGAAAGCGTGGGGCGGGGATAAATTAGGACTATGGGATTAACAGATACACACCACTATGTATAAAATAAACAACAAGGATTTACTGTATAGCACAGGGAACTATATTCAGTATATTGTAATAACCTATAATGAAAATAATCAGAAAAAATATATAACTGAATCACTTTGCTGTGCAACTGAGACTAACACAGTGTTGTAAATCAACTATACGTCAATAAAAAATAAAAGCTAGGGCAATTTTTTTAAAAAGGATTCTTTCTTCATGGAATATTCTAGAGGGCCTATTATATGCCAAGCTCTGTGTATGGTGCTGGCACAGAGGTGACCAGACTGACGAAATCCTGAGCCCCATGGACTTCCCAGTCCAGCTGAGGACAAGATAATAAACAAACAAACAAAAACAGAGCTTCGGATGATAATAAAAGCTCTGAGGAGGCATAAAGTAAGCAGGAGCTGGGATTTCCTTGCACAGACTGCCATCCTGTATTCCCCAATCTTCTCCTGTGCAGTTGCTTTGGGTACAAAGGGAGGCCCTGGAGGCACTGAATCCCAACCAGTGGGGCTGGGCCTTTGGCCCCAGGTTGTTGAGATGTGAAGGGGGACAGATCCAGTGCTGTCAGTGTCATCGGCCACTCAGGCATGGCCCCCAGTGGACAGCCTGACCCCCCAGACCTTAGGGAGGCAATTCCCACAGATGCACAACACACCCTGTGTATCTTCTTGTCTCCTCCTTTGAGAAGGAGGACAGCTAGATGGGCAATCTTCACTGCTTCATTTAACTAAAGTATTCTTCCACCCAAGTTTCCCTGCTCAAGTGTTCCTTCTAATCACCATTTCCCTTTTACAGTATGTTGTGTAGAGCTCACAGGAGTAAGCTCGTGAGTAGCAAGAGCCCCTGGGGTGGCAGGAAATATAAGGTCTGGCTCTTACGGGGTTCAGTGAAGCAGCAGCTTCTCCAGCTTCCTGGCAGGGGGCAAGGAACAGCCCAGAAACCGTAGGGCGCCAGACCAGAGGCAGCGCCACAGGACCTGGCTCTGAGATGACTTTGTAAACTTAGGAAGCATCAGCAAGTTTGCAGGGGATGTGGAAGCTCTATCCAGAAGTCTGGAATGTACTAGAAAGTTTCAGTTACTCTGTGGACTGAGGCACATCCAGCTGTTCTACCAGGACCTGATTTCCTCATGCATGTTCTGAGTTCATTCAACAAATAAGCAGTCAATGCCCACTACGGGGACTGGAGGAGTTAATATACATCAAGTAGTTATAAACATGCCTGGAACATAATATATACTGAATCAATGCTTGGTCGCTATGATTATTATGATACCCAGACATTGGCCTTCATTTATTTACTTGTTCATCCATTCAGCCCTCCATCAAACATGGGCTGAGGAGCAAGGATGTCCCAAACGGCTGGAGATACAGAGAGGAACAAGGTGAAGATGGACGTGGCTTGTCAAGGAAAGAGATGCAGGGGCGAGAGAAGGGTGAAGTGTTGCTGGCTTGTATTCTTAAGAGGATGGTGTGGCCATTCACCAAGACAGGAGACTAAGCGAGGGATGGTCATGCCTTGAGAGGCGAGGATTGTGGCTGGGCTGGCCGCATGATGAGTAAGGTTACCTGTGGATCTCCCAGTAAGGACACACATCAGGTAGTTGGGATATGAGCCCGAGATTCGGAGAGAAGCCTGGAGAGTGCGGTCCGGGCCAGGCTATAGTGTGGGATTGCCTGATGGTCTCTGCCCACAGGTTTGGCCTGATTCTCAGAGAACAGAGAGAGGGTGGTGGAGTCCTGGGGGTGTTAGCACAGGCTAGTTTTCAGTGTCTTATTTAATTGAAAACTAATGGCAGTGACTAGCCTTGGGCCTCAGCCCAAGAAGCAGAAGCCACCTGATAGGCCACATTTTATTTATATATAAATAAATACACAGATAGATAGATAGATAGATATAGATATCACAGCAGTCTGGGATGTCATTGACCCTTGACCAATGTTTGCTAGAAGACTGAATAGATGAAGGAATAAATAAATAAGTCCTGTGCCTGGGTATAATAACAACCAAAACATTATTTAAGTATGTAATATGGGACTTCCCTGGTGGCGCAGTGTTTAAGAATCCACCTGCCAATGCAGAGGACACGGGTTCGATCCCTGGCCTGGGAAGATCCCACATGCTGGGGAGCAACTATAACTACTGAGCCTGTGCTCTAGAGCCTGCGAGCCACAACTACTGAAGCCTGCGCCCCTAGAGCCCGTGCTCCACAGCAAGAGAAGTCACCGCAATGAGAAGCCCGCGCACTGCAACGAAGAGTAGCCCCCGCTCACCGCAACTAGAGAAAGCCTGGACGCAGCAACGAAGACCCAACGCAGCCGAAAATAAATAAATAAATTTATTTAAAAAAAAAAAGTATGTACTATGTTCCAGGAACTGTTCTAACTGCTTGACATACATTGACACTTTTTCTCTTTCTCTCTCCCTTTCTCCTCTCTCTATCTCTCCCCTAGGCTCTGTTCCAAGTGCTTTACAAATCTGAATTCATATCCTCACTGCAACCCTAAGATCAGCTAATGTTATTCAATTTTGCAGATAAGGAAAATGAGACACAGAGAGGTTGTTTCTTAAGGTCTCACAGCTACTAAGTGACAGAGCTGGATTCAAATGCAGGCAGTCTGACTCCAGGGTCCCTGCTCTTAACTGCTACACCTTTGCTGCTTCTCAGCACCAGTGAAGCTCCTGTTGAGGCCTAGAAAATGCCTCCGACGACCCCATCCCTAGAGCCAGCTGGGTTCACAGGAGGGGCGCAGTTCTCTGCTGCCCGAGCGCCGCTCTCCTCAGACAGAAACTGGTCCCAGCTTCCAGCCTCTGCTCCTCTCCTTCTGCCCAGGGCCCTGGGCTCAGCAGCAGGGCTGGAGTCTTGGCAGCAGGATGCTGGCTCTGTCTCTCGGCAGGCCACCTCCTCCAGCTTTATTAGCCGTCTTTTAAAATAGACTTTTCTGTTTCAAACACTACCACTTGCTGCTCGGCTTCCAACGCATCCAGCGTGCTTCCGTGTCATCGTAATATGCTGCACAGAATATCACAGACAGGCTGACTTTTTGTGAAATAGCAGCCTCTTGAGAGAGAGTTTTCTTCCTCTCTTTTAATTACGCCATTTTCCAGCTGGCCTTTTTCTTTTTGAAAGGTGAGCCTCAGATTTCTGATTGTTCAGCCAGTAATTTCAATGTTTTGATCCCATTTATCGGATGGAGGCAGGAAGAGGCTTTAGATGATCAGGCAGTTCCACCCTCTTACTTTACAAAGGAAACAACCATCTCTCAGAGAGGGTGTTTCTCCTCTCCTCTGAGATCACACAGCCCATTAGTGGCCTAACGGGGTTGAAACTTGAACCAGTTAACAGTGCCGGAGTTTAATAATAGAAGTAGTCATAATTCATATTCATCACAGCATTAAAGTTTACAAAGCATAAACTTTAGTTCTCAGGTCTCTGGATCCTCTGTCCTCTAGTGGCTCATGAGCTTGGTCATCTCATCTAAGGAGAGAGAAGCCTCTTTTCCCAAAGCCGGCTGTCCACTCTACCCACATCTGGAATTCCAAGTGCTCACATCCAGTAAGAACCAGGATGATTCTTGGTGACACCTGAGATTCATCAAAAGACAACAAGCACCTATTTGAGAGCCTGTCATCAATTTTGGAGTCACCCCAGGGCTAACTCTGCAGCCCAGACTCCTCCATGTCACCAGATACTTCCTCTCCCTCCTCCTACTGGTAACGTTTTCCTTTTAGAAAAATAGAAGACTGGCAGGAGAGGACGGGACTCCCCCACCAAACAGCAAAATGTCTCTCCAGTAGAGACTCAGCAGTGGTCAGTGTCAACCCTGGAAGACTTGGAAAAGATATCCTTCCACCCTCCCACTTTAAGGATTGGGAAGCTGAGGCCCAGAGAAGGGAAGTGACTTGCCCAAGGTCACACTGCTTTGAGATGATAAAAACAGGTGCCTGGACCAGCTGTCTCTTGTCTCCTATATTCTAGATACCAACATCAGCCACTGGCTAAATGCTGCCTTAAGTGTAGCTTGCCTTATTGTCTTGTTAAATAGAAATTATTCCATGCGGAATAGCAATAAAATTGTAAGGCAGTAGCAACTCATACCTCCAATGTCCACCCCCATGGTCCTAAATCTTGGCTGCACATAAGAATCTGCTGTGGATTCAGATTCCCAAGCCCCACCATAGAGGGAATGGATAAAAGTCCTAGGGAGCGGGGCCCTGACCTCTGTGTTTTTCCAAAGCTGTACAGGTGATTTTAACGGGCAGCCAGGGATGGGTAAGACTCGTCCACCTGATGGCCAAGAATCCCATCAGCAGGTTTGAATCACTGTGATTGAAATAGAATGGAACTAATTATGTTTTTGAGCTTTAAATGCTTAATTTGAATAAAATTAAAACATGAAGCTGACAGAACGTGACAGATTGCTGACCAGAGAGCTTTCTGAGTCACACCCAAACTGGAGGGCAAACTTGAAACATCTCCACTCATCCCTGTTTGCAAAAAAGAACACATCAGACCACATACCCATGAAGCAGTGATATGTGTCGCTATTGAAAACTGTGAGTGCTCAGAAAAGACCCTTTTCTTTTCATATTGCACATTAAGGAAAATAAGTTGTCAATAATGAAAGTCATAGATAAAAATTCATCTTAGCCCTCCCATGTGGTCTTTCCTTTTGTTACCACTAGTCCCTCCTAAAATCTGATCTGTCCTCGTATCAAGTATGAAGGCTAAGTCCCAAGTCAGAGTCCTTGTGAAGGACAAGTTTCCTACAGAAAGTAGAAGGGCACAAAGAAAGGCATAAAATAAAACAGGCGTCCTTATAATAAACAGAGTTTTTATTCTGTCCTCAGAATAAACATACCCTGAACTTCATCCCCCTCATTCAGACGTTTACTCTGGGTGCTTGGCTGGGTGGAGAGAAGGAGGCAAGGAACCAGAGAGCATCCGTGAAAGGGACAGTTCAACAGAAAATGCAGTGCTGATGAGAGAAGAGACAGGGTAGAGACGTCTCATCCTAAAACTGAAGGAGGATAAAAAAAATAATAATAAAAAAAACAATCAAGGGGTTTTTCATGTGTTTTAAGAAATACAAGATAGAAAGTGTTCAGATTTCCCCTGAAATGAAAAGGGACACCTGTTCTGCTATGGTGAGAAATAACCAGAGGCTGAAGGTTGGATGCTTTTCAGGCTCTGTTTTATGCTTGTTACCTTTCACATTCATCACCTGCTCCTGATTCTACCAACACACAACCACATTCATTAGTAGCTATAATTATCCTCATTTTGAGAATGAGGGAAATGATGTTCAGAGTGGTCAAGACCCTCCCAAGATCCCATGAGCTGGGAGTCGATGCAGCCAAATTTCAATCCAGTCCACTCCTAACTCCAGGTGGGGAGAGATGTCTTTGGCTGTGGGGACAGAGCTCTGCTGGAAACAGTGAAAAGCTGAGAGGGGCGTGGCGGGGGGCCGGGGGGAGCTTCCTTTATTCATTTTAGTGGAAGTCATGGACATCTGGCCATTGGACCAAGACATTACACTGGAACTTACTCTAGCTGGGAATAGCAGAAACATTGGTCTGTAGCATTTCTGGCTGATAAAACAGAGCTGTAAATAAAGACAGCACTGTCACCCTCCTCTCATTTCCTTTCTGCCATTATTCACCCTTCTCCATGGCTATTGTTTCAACCCCTCAGGTGGTCTTTTTTGCCCTCCTGTGAATTCCTCACCACCTTTCCTGCCATGGGGAGTCAGGAGCTATTCCCTTCCTCTCTCTAGTCTGTCTGCCATGTGTGGGGCAGGACCAAAGTCACTGTCCAAGAAAAGGACAAGAGGCTGAACCCAACACAAAGGATGTGTCATTTAGAGAGAGCTCAAGAGAAAAAAGGGCAAAACCAGGAAAACCAATGTTTATGTGCCAATGTTTATGGGCTAAAGGCTTTAAATACATTGTGCCACTTGATTTTCATGATAAACCTGTGAAGTAATGCTATCCCCAGTCATGGAGAGCCCCTGAGATGAGCGCTGCCTGCCAAGATGCCCCTTGCCAGGGCTCAGAACTCACTCTGGTTATGGTTTCAACTGTCTTAAAGATTCAGTTGTCGACAGCACCTGATACCTGCACCTCCTGCATGCTGGCTGCCTTCAGAGAATGTAGTGGTTGCAAGAAAAGGTTTTGACCCAGATTCAAACCCTGGCTCCACCCCTCACCTCTTGTGAGATCCAGAACACGTGACTGAACCTCTTCTTGCCTCTGTTTCCTCATCAGTAAAATGGGTGAAACCAAGCAGGATCCTGTGGGGCTCCCAGGTACAAATCCTTTCTGTGACCCCCGTTTCTTTTTTTTTCCTTATAACTTTTTTTTTTAACATCTTTATTGGAGTATAATTGCTTTACAATGGTGTGTTAGTTTCTGCTTTATAACAGTGAATCAGCTCTGTGTGTGTGTGTGTGTGTGTGTGTGTGTGTGTGTGTCCCCATATCCCCTCCCTCTTGCGTCTCCCTCCCACCCTCCCTATCCCACCCCTCTAGGTGGTCACAAAGCACCCAGCTAGCAGTTGTGGAGTTCAGCCAACACTCCACCTGGAAATTTTTCGGTTTTGTTTTGAACCCTGGAGTCAAGCAGTCCTTCCCAGAGCAGCGAGACAAAGCATTCCAGGCATTTGACAGAGACATCTTTGCAAACAGAGTCCGTTTGCATAGAAGTTGCTGCATTTGCATGATCACTACAGGAGCAAATGGGAACAGAATGAGCTAAAACCAATAAAAATAAGTTGGCAAAGACTTTGAAGAGACTAAACTGTAAGGATTATCATCACACAGGCTGACGGATCTCTGCAATTGGTCTATCCATGGTCCTGCTATAAGGAAGGAGATTGTCAATATCCCCACCAGATGAGCAAGACGGGCAGAGGACATTTCTCTGCCTGGGGGCCCTTGTCCTGGACCTGGCTGGGAGCAGAGATGCTGTGCTCTGGGTTAGCTCTCTAGACAGCCAAACCAAAAGAGGAGTAGGTCCAGAAGAGGGCTGGGCCAAATCGGATCAGCAGTACTAAGTGGTCTAGGCCTGAAACTGAACAAGATAGAGTCCAGGGGTGCAGATGGAAAGCAGGTTCCAGACCCCAGATATGTCTCAGACTGGGGCAATTTCTGAGTCAAAGAATGGGCCTCCTGGTTAATGTCTTCTAGTTCCTGCAAGTACGGGCAAGGACATGCTAGGAGAAGGTAAAGGGGCAAGGGGTAAACAGTGACTAGGCTGACATGCTACAGCAGGGCCCGATGCATAAATTCGTTCATTCATTCAGCAAACATTTATTGATCATCTACCCTGTGCCAGCTATTATTTCAGGCAATGGGTATACAGCCCTGAGAAAACAAATCCCTCATGTTGCTCACATTCTAGTGATGGAAGATAGATACAAGCAAATAAACTAATAAATATATAATTTCAGGTAAAGACAAGTACTATGCAAAATAGACAGATAAATAAAGTGTGTTATGGGGAAGGAGTGATGAGGAAGGGCAGTAAATATACAGACTCCCACCTCTCCCTTCTCCTCCCTGCCTCCATCTCACCTGCAGGGAAAGGTGGTATCTCAATGCATGGGCTGCACTCTAAGGCACTGACCAGGTCACACATTCTAGCGCAGGAGTCACCTCACTCTAAGATGCGTGTTGTCTTTTCTCTCCTTTCTCTCTTCTACCTGAGTAGCCAGGGCAGCAAAAGCAAACCAGAGCCCATTCTTGTAGAGCAGGTGCTCTGCTGGGCAGAACTTGCTCCATCAGAACCTGTCTGACCATCTCCTGGTCTCTTCTGCTTACTTCCTACAGGCAACCCTGGTGCAGAGACCAAAGGCTCAGATTTGGATGGAACAAGGTGAGGACTAAGGAGCGACTGGCAGCCGTGACAGCCTATTTCAATCCGACTTAACTAGTTTAAGGCAAACGGGTGTTCCACATGGTCCAGCCCAGCTCATCTGCCATTCCCTGTTCTGGGTTTGGGGGCCCAAGCCTAGTCAACGATAACAGGGCAATTTGCCACCACTCACCAGGCACATCTGTCAGCTATTGCTGTCTAACCAACAACCACAGATCTCAGTCACGTACAACAATAAGCATTTATTTTGCTCATGCATCTCCGGGTTGGCTGGGGGTTCGGTTGATCTTGACCTGGCTGGGCTGGGCTAGGAATCGCATAAATAGGCAGCCGTAGGCTGAAGGTCAGATTCAGGTCTGTTCCACATGGTCTCCAGTGTCTCTCATCTTCCTCAGACCAGCTGGTGAGCCAGGGTCTTTCCATGATGATGGCAGAGGCATGAGAGAGCAAGCAAAAACACCCAAGGGTCCTCATGTAACTGCAGAACTAGCCCAAGCTGGCCCTATCCTGTTTCTAACAAGATACTGAGTTGTTCTTCAGAGACAACAGAACAAAACCACAAGTCATGACATCAAATAATACCCAGAACCAAGATCCCTCCCCTCTATGGAACCAAACAACCGGGACCTGATCAGAACCTGAATACCAGAACTCATTCAGAAGCGCTGTCCAGGAAGGTCCGGTGCTGAAGCTCCTTTACCACATCTTACCATATACGGCTGAGTTCCAAAGCCCTCCGAGACAAACCTGCCCCACCAGCACTTCCACACACTAACCCTCCTCCCCTAACTCATAAAAAGGTGACTGAATCACAGGCTGGGTAGACAGGTTTGAGCTGTGCCTCCTGTCTCCTTGCCAGTTGACCTCACAATAAAGCTTTTTCTTTTCTCAAAAGTATACCATAGTATTGGCTTCTATGCATGTTGGGCAGTGAGCCCTTTTTCAGTAACACTGACAACACAATATGAAGTGGTCCACTGCTGCCCACACTGCCTTGAGCTGAAACAAGTCACGTAGCTGAGCCTCAACCCGAAGGGCAGGGACCTGCATCTGCTTTTAGGGAGCAACTGCAAAACTACCTGGCAAAGAACATGGTTACAGGAAGGGGAAAAGAATCAGGGCCAGAAACTCGTCATACACACACTTTGCATGGGAACGTTCTTCTAAGGGTAGAGGCATGGTCTAGGGAGAAAGGGACCTGACCTGGGGAACCATCTCAAATTTGAGGTCACCTTTGACTGCAATTTGCCAATAAGGAAGCAGTTGACTCCTTATTAATGATAAAAAAGGAAAAAAAGCCGACATTCATTAGGTACTTACTCTCTGCTAGGGATCATTCTAGATGCTTTACATGAATAAATCCAGTTTAATCCTCATAAAAACCTTCTGAGGTGGGTTCAATGATTATCTTCATTTTGCAGATGAACCAGCTGAGGCACAAAGAGGAGATGAAACTTGTTCAAGGTCACAGAACTAGTCAGCACCAGAGCCAGATGTGGACCCAGGCGATCAGGCTCTGGCACACACCCTCCCAAGCTCAGGTAATACTGTCTTCGCCACAGAGAGCATGGCTTGAACACCCACGCCCCTAGTCTGTCCTGCGCCCATCCAGTCTCAGTGGCTGCTCAAGAATGGAAGAAGCCTTAGATGTGGGGAGGGGAGGTGGAAGCTTAGGGGTGGGGCACAGCTTGATTAGAGAAGCTGTTGCTTGTTGGAGGGTGGGGTGGAGACAGGAGCTCAGACCAAGGCAGCTAAGCCTGGACCAAGGTAGCAAGGGGAAGGAGTAGAAAAGGAATTCAGGCTTCTCAGGGATTCAGGAAGGGATGATGAGGGCAAGAGAAAGGCCGGGTGGGGTCCAGTGCCTAGAAAGAGACTGAAAGGAGACTTGATTTTGAGACTTTACACAAAACTCATCTCTGCATGTCTTGTCTCCCTAAATTGGTCAGACCTGGGGCTCCTTGTCAAAGCCACACTAAGAGTGAGGGCAGATGGGCAGGATCGGAGCTGGGGGAGAGCAGATGCTCTAGGATCGTATCTCAGGCAGCCCAGGATTTCAGTGGTGATAAAGAGATGGGGGAGGGCTTCCCTGGTGGCGCAGTGGTTGAGGGTCCGCCTGCCGATGCAGGGGACACAGGTTCATGCCCCCGTCCGGGAGGATCCCACATGCCGCGGAGCGGCTGGGCCCGTGAGCCATGGCCGCTGAGCCTGCGCGTCCGGAGCCTGTGCTCCGCGATGGGAGAGGCCACAACAGTGAGAGGCCCGCGTACCGAAAAAAAAAAAAAGAAACGGGGTACAAGGATTCCCCAAGACGGCACTGGCACATTGCCAGTTTCTATTCAACTTGTCACTCACTTCAGTCACTCCTCTTATTTTCTGTTATGATAAACAACAATAACAGCTTCCTCAGGGAGCATTTTCTAAAAGACAAGCATTTTCAGACACAGAGATTACATTTGACACTCACAACCATCTCACATGGGAAACAGCACATTTTAAAAATAAGGATACCGGGGCTCAGAGAGGTCAAGTGTCATGTCCAGGATCACAGCTAATTAGAGGAAGTGGAGTCAGCACCATCACCTCTCAGCCCTGCACCATCCTCACGTCTTTCCTTGTAAGGAGGGCGAGCATGGAATGAAGTCAAGTTTGATCTCTTGAGAGAAGGGTGGTACTTTGTATCAATCATTCACACTTCAGTATGATGTATTTCCAGTCTGGTCCGGAGAGTAAAACAATAGGACACACTCACTGAAAAGTTGCAACAAAGGCTCCACCAAGGGGTGGAAGGGAAGGAGTGCAGTGAATATCAAAAAACAATGTCACCCAGTCTCAATTTCTCCCTCCTGGGGGGCTCAACTGTTGGAACCAAGCTTACAGAAGTTCAGGACAAGGCAGAAGGTGTCTGATGAAGAAGTCAAGTAATAATAATTACTGAGATCCTCCGAGTTCAGGGTCCTGTGCTGAGCACCTGGGAGGCTGTAGTAAAGAAGGCAAGTGTGCTTACATTCCAGGATGGGGAGACGCAATAAGTAAGTACATGAATAAGAATGTGATAGGACTTCCCTGGCGGTCCAGTGCTTAAGACTCCATGCTTCCAATGCAGGGGGCGCAGGTTCAATCCCTGGTCAGGGAACTAAGATTCCACAAGCCCTGCAAAGAACGTGAAGTAGGACAGGGGCTGTCAAGATGGCACGTCATGATGAGATGAAGAGTTTTGAGAGTGGCAGGGTGGGGTTACTACTTTAGATTTGGGAGTCAGGGAAGGCCTCTCCAAGAAGGTGACACTGGGGTAAAACTTGAACAAAGAAAAGGTACCAGGCTGGCCAAGATCTTCTTGATTGGAAGAACAAGATCAGGACCCAATCAATGCAAAAAAGTTTAAATGACAGCAGCAATAATAATAGTGGAATGGTAGTCAGCGTTGCCAACCCTTATGTAGCACTCATTATGTGATAGGCACTGCTCTAAGTAATTTCCATATGTTACATCATGTCATCCTCACCACAATGCTGTGAGGTAGGTATTATCACAATCCTCATTTGACAGTGAGAAAAAAATGAGGCAAAGAGAGGTTAAGTGACTTAACCAAGAAGAGAAAAGAACCAGAAGAAGAGAAAGTTGCTGGGTGGTCAGTGGTCAGGTCCCTACGGTCCCAGCACTGAGTCTGAAGAGGCAAGAGGGTCAAAGAACCCAGGGGTATTTGGGGGCCTTTTCCAGACTACGCGTGGTACCCCGACTTCTAACACCAAGCTCAATGCCAAGAGTCTAACGGAGCTGCAGCACTCAAGTGATCATGTCATCAGATGAGCGAGTGCAGCACCCAGCCCCCTCCCCTCCCAGAGTCCCCTACTCGGGAAGCGTTTGCAGCAGAGGGCTGAGTGGGAGGCCAGCTGCACACCGCCCACTGCTCCTCTCGTTTCCACTATAAATAACACAGTTAAGAAAAAGAAACCTACACGCAGGGGCACTTTTATCGTTACACCCACTTTCTGGTCTGCTCACTCCATACAAGTGATGTGACATCTGAATTCAAAGTCAGGCGTGGTGAACCGAAGTGTGTCAGGAAACCAAATAGTTGGTGTCAAGAGATCCAGGTGGAAAGGAAGGGGTGTTGGCTCTCTTAAAGACGTCATGCTCCTCTTTCTGCAAGACCTGACCTCGGCTAAAGCTGTCATTAGCCAAGTCAGAGGCCCCCTCCCCTGCTCCCCTGACCCCTCTGTCTCCCTTTGTTGTTGTTCTGATAATTAATAGAGAACATGTCACATTACAGCATTGTAGGAGTTGGATAGATATTGGGGGAGGAAGAGAGGGGAGGGGAGGACACATCTGAGATGAAGGGGAAGAAAAAGGACGTAACCAAGCTTGCTCCCAAAGAACTCATAGTGATGGTGCAAATGGGCACATAAACATGTGATGACAACTCAGTGTGGCACATGGTTTAGAATGGATCTGAACAAGATGTGGTGGCAGCCCTGAGCCAGCAACAACGTCTGCAAAAATGTCCTTTAATCTGAGCCTTGGAAGGTGAGTAGGAGTTTTCCAGGTAGAAACAGGCAGGAAAGGGCACTGCAGGCAGAGGAAAGAAATATGCAAAAGCAAGACACAGAAAAGAGCCCATCGTCCACAGGGAGATAAGACTGGGATGCCCATCAAGGCTGTAGATATCACCATGCTGTATTCTTCCTCCAAAGTTGACATCTTAGAGCAACTGGTGGTATCCCACACCCATCCAGACACTAGGACTAGCCATTTCTGCCTTAGGACAGTTTTTAGCTTTGTTGCTGACTCTGGTCCCCAATGCCACCACTGGCACTGAGGGCCATCCATCCATGGCCTCTTTGGTAGGTCTTTCTTATGACAACAGCCTGGTCTCCCTGGTTCCTGATTCTCCTCACCCCCAACTTGTCCACTCTCAATGACCCCCCGTTTCTGAGCCAATTTGGGAGAAGTTTTGGAGTCTACCTAGATAACGGTGATAGTCCATCCAAGGAGGAGGATGTCACTTGCTTCAGCTAGAGCTCAGATTGCCCAGCAGAAGATGAGTTAGAAAGGAAGCTGACTTAGCAAGACCAGAGAACCAGGGAGCAGGACCGCAGAGAGGCTAATGATAGAGGCAGGGTTCATTCACCCAACAATACGGTAGACTTCTGAGTCTGAGCCGCACCTCTCTGGATGCCGGGCATAAGACAGCACAGAAAGAAGACACAGTGTCCACTGTCCCTGCCCTCCTGGAGCCTGGAGGAGCCAGCCATTAATCCAATAACTACACAAATAAAGGCAAAATTACAAATCATGATAAACAGTGTGAAGAATATTTAAAAGGAGCTCTGTGCGCTTACAATGGTGGTGAAGGCAGTCAAGGAAGACTTCCGAGGATAGAACATATGAGCCAAGATTTGAAGGGTAGGTTAACTCGGTAAAAGATGGAGAGAAGGAGTAGTTCTACTTACAAGCTAAGAAAGTTAGCCTAGGAGTAATATTATCTGGACTTGAATCATATCCCCACTGATGGTTAACTGGGGGCAAGTTATTTCACCCTTGCACGTCTTGGTTGCCTTGACTGCAAAATGGAGATAGCAATCACCTTAGAGACTTGTTATAAAGATTCAATAAGACAAAGCATTTACAGCAGATAGTACAGTACAGAGTAAGGACTTCATAAACAGTGGGAATACCAGTAATAGTTGCTGTGGTTGTAGTGATGATGACTAAAATGATGCTGTTAGGATGATGGTAGTGGTGATGGTGATTATGGTGATAATCATGATATTGTTGATGGTCATTATGAGAATGATGACGGTGATAATGATGTTAATGGCGTTGACAAGGATGATGATGACTTCTGCACTCACAGCATCAGGAACAACATAGGTAAATACCCTCAGGCTGAAGGAGGCATGGGGATAGGAGGTGCTAAAGAGAGGAGACAGGCATGTCTCTTAAGGCAGACAGAGCCAGACTCTGCAAATGCCCACTTAGAGACTCTAGACCCCAAGCTTCCTCAAAATGTAACCAAAGTGCTCTAAAAGCGCTATTACAGCAATGACTCAGACTCAGTTAAAATTTCTTGAGCTCCCTGCCTTGAAAGGTCCTGCCTTGGGAATTCCCTGGCGATCCAGTGGTTAGTACCCCATGCTTCCATTGCAGGGGGCCCAGGTTCAATCCCTGGTCAGGGAACTAAGATCCAGCATGCCGCGTGGCGTGGCCAAAAAAAAAAAGTCCTGCCATTATACCAACAGTACCAGCAGGGAAGCCAGTGTTAAGTGAGTACCTACTATGTGCTGGGCAATTACTCATGTGTTACTCTGTTTGAGCCTCATGACATTTACTAGGTGGCTGGCACCATGCTGAGCACAGATAATATGTTGAGAAGCAGGATACAGATAATTACGCTCATTTTACATAGAAGAAAATAAACAAGGCATAGAAAGTTTAATTAATTATCCAGGTTACACAGCTAATAAATAATAAAGACAGGGTTTCAACCCAGGCTCAAATGTCTCCTAGTTTAAGCCCTTTCTTCTCTGTACCACAATGACTTTTGGTGCTTAGTCAGAGGATGTGTAGACTTATAGAGTCAGAGCTGCAGGACCCAGGTCCCAGTCAGCAAAGGAGCTCTCTCCTGCTTCATCCCTAGTGGGGGCGGCTCCCCTGATGCCAGCAGAGTTCACAGAAAGTCCTCATAAAGGCCCACGATCCACAATTTGTAAGTCACTATTCATAAGAGATGACAAGAGGGGAAAAGGGTGTATGTGTTCATTGAGCCCCTACAAGATGGTAGGTGCTTTGTAGACATTATTTCACAGAGGCCAATCCCATTCCTTACTCAGATATTACAGCCTCCTACTTATAAGATAAAGGAACTAAGACTCAGAGTGGTTGCAAAACTTGTCCAAGGTCACACAATGGAGGGTGTCCTATTTAAATCCAGGACTGACTGACTCCAAAGCCCATTCTCTTCAGCCACTTTCTTTTTTGTTTTTTTCCCCCTTTCAATTCATTTAATTCCAATAATCTGTCAAAAAAAAAAAAGAGCCAATAAACAAATACTGAATTACATTTTGTTGGGTTTTTCAAACCCTCAAACTCCTGACTTATAAAAACAGCTTGTGTGTCTTCCACCCTGACCACCCTGCTACTTTTCCAAATACCACAGGCCACCCATAGATACAAAGCCAGGGCAGCCGGGGGAGAAGCTGACGTGGTCTACTTGGAGCCAGAAGACAGGAGGGCGATGAGGCCCGAGGAAGCACTTATGGACAAAATGTAGTTCACTGTGGGGTTGAAGTTCTTCAATATAAAGAAGGAAACAACAATGACCAAGACCAGAAATAGGGTGTTATTATTATAGAAGATGGAAAATGTTGTGGCTTCATAAACAGCAACTTCATTCTTCTTCCACAAGACTCTTTCATCTTTTTCCTTCCGAGACATCTTTCCATTACCAGCTTCAGAAAGTTTTCGAGTCATTTCTTTGGAAACAGCATCCTCCCTCTTCTGTGCTACTTTGTGCTTGAGAACAAATTTCACGGTTTTGTATACAAAGGCTACCAAATAAGTGCTTACTAGGGTCACCACGCTATACAGAACAGCAGACTGAGTAAGACCCACGTGCCATATTCGCCAATGTAACCAGACGGGGATGGCAGACACGATGAAGGCGCTCCCGAAGAAGTGCACCAAGGACTTGGCCAAGAGGTCGTGGCTGAAATCCTGCAGGAGCAGGTCCTCTTCGGACTGTTGCTTGGAGCCGCCTTTGGGAGCCACGGTGGAACCGCAGCCACGAGACGGGAGGGCCGAGTCAGGCGCCGAGCCGGGCAGAGGCCTCCGGCATCACCCGTGGCCACCGTATCTGCTAACAACCCCCCTTTAGCCACTTTCTCCCAATTGTTCTTTTGTGATGCAACACACACACACACACACACAGCCAAACACAGCCACGGACACAAACAGATTTTACCCCAACTCTGAATGCATCAAAATGTGTATAAATTCATAACGCTTTTAAAAATTCCCCACCTCTGAGACCAGAGGAGGAAGAATGAAGGAGATTTCTGCCTGCTTTCCTTATGCGTTTAGGCTGCGGCAGAGCTTTTAGATATTTCCAAGCACTTGGCCACCTCTTCTGTGCTCCGGGAAGGATAACAGGCTATCCAGCTAAGGTTTCACGGTTGAGGCTTTAGACGCTGGAAAACAGGTTTTCCGTGGCTATTTATTCACCTATAGGGTCCTCAGCTGCTCCAGGAACTGAAGTCACCACAGATGCCCAGGCAGGGACCGAGCGGAGATGCTGGAGACACATTTGGGTCCGTTCATTACATATTCGTGTATGTGACTTTGCAGAGACAATGGTTAAAAGAGAGTTACAATTGCAGACTCTTCCTTTCTAGCTATGCCCTGAGCAGTTCATTTAATCTGTTTATGCTTTGTTTTACCATCTGGGAAAGGGAATAACAGCATCATCACCAATCTTATCTTAGTCAGCTATTGCTGTGATGATCCGGGCTCACAAACAACACCCGAATCTCAGTGGTTTACCTCGACGAGCATTTATTTCTCACTCACAGCACTGTAGGTCATCTGGGGCAGCTCTGCTTCAGGCTGTAGCTTGAGTTCAGGCCTTTTTCATTTTAGGATGAAAGGAAGCAGGTATCTGGGGCATGATCTTTCCGTGATTCATCACAGGAGTGGAAGAGGGCTGGCCAAATCACTTGAGCACATTTCAAACTTTTGGTTGGGATCCACTCACATCCCAACAGCCAAAATCAGTCACATGGCCAGGTATAAAGTCAGTCTGGGGAACGGAAAGAGTGGGGAGGTGTTCCAGTTACCAGCAGTGTATAAAACTTTATTTCAAAACTTAGCAGCCCACACCAGCCATTTTATTTCACTTGTGACTTTACTGGTCAGGAGTTTGGGGAGGGCTTAGCTGGACTCTCTCCAGGGGTTGTAGTCAGGTGGCAGCTGAGGCTGCAGCCATGTGAAGACTCAACCGGGCTGGACATCCAGGATGGCTCCCTCACACGGCTGGCACACAATGCTGGTAGTCATCTGGGCTGGACCAAAGTGCCCACACGTGGCCTCCCCAGCATGGACGTCTCAGGGTAGTTGGATTCCTCATGTGATGCCTGGCTTCCCCCAGCTACATGTTCCAAGAGACCAGGTGGAAGCTGCATGGCTTTCTCTGATTTATCCTCCAAAGTTATGCAGCATCAATTCCACTGCATTGTACTGGTTACAAATAAGTTACTAAGAACAGCCCAGATTCAAGGGCAGGGGACAGAGACCCCCACCTCTCAATGGGAAGAGCGTCAAAGAATTTGCAGGCACAGTTTTAAACCATCACAAGAGGCACCAGAAGAAGAAAAATGAATAAATAATATTATCCACATATCCCCCCCAATAAAAGTTGTGATAATACTTGTAAAGCCTTTAGCACAGTGTGTGGTACAGAGCAAGCACTAAATAAACAAATGGTAGTCACACAGGGGTTTCCCTGGTGGTGCAGTGGTTAAGATCTCACGCTCCCAATGCAGGGGGCCCAGGATCAATCCCTGGTCAGGGAAGTAGATCCCACTGCCGCAACTAAGAGTTCGCATGCCATAACTAAGGAGCCCGCCTGCCACAACTAAGGAGCACATGTGCCACAGCTAAGACCCGATGCAACCAAATAAATAAATAAAATATTTTAAAAAATAAATAAAGGAGAATAAAAAAAGAATTCATTTAGAAAACAAATGGTAGCCACACAAGTCAGAGAGTCACTGGGCCGCGATTTCAGAGGCTCCCCTACCTTGCTGTTAACTTGGTTGAGCTGACCAGACCACCCTGAGGAGGCCGAAAGGTCAAAGATGGTGATGGGGCTACCGTTTGCAGTTCCCCTGCAACATGCCAAGTACCGTGCTAGGCAGTTTCCATGCAGGATCTTTTTTTTTTTTAACATCTTTATTGGGGTATAATTGCTTTACAATGGTGTGTTAGTTTCTGCTTTATATCCACGCAGGATCTTATTTAATCTCTACAAGAAGCTTGTGAGGCTGTGTTGTTGCTGTTATCCGTGTAGCCTGAAAACTCTCACATCCTCCCATCATCTTAAAGAATGTTGTAAACATGCCACCGTGGGTGTACTTGGGAGAGCAGTCAAGCATCCCTCCCTTTACCCCTCCCCTCTGCACCTCTCCCCAGTTTAATGGTCCACACAACCAGAAAGCCTGTGCAATTTGTTCATCCCTCTATCCCAGCACTAACCCTACTGGATGTCACTTTGGCCCCACTCACATGTCACTGAGAGGTCCTTGGAGACAAGGACTGTGTCTGATCTATTTCTGGACCCTGTGCCCAGGGCAGGACTACCCCAGAGGAACATGGCCATCTCTCATTTTTCCTCCAGCTCCACTCACCATCCTTCCTCTACCTGTATGGTCCACATCAACAGGCTCCCTTGTCCTCTGGTCAGGCTTGACCAGCATGGAGTTCTGGCAGGGGATCAGAGGAAGGAAGGAGAGTGCATTCAGGGTACTGATTCTCCCCAGCTGCCTCTCTGCCAACTTGCCAACTTGTCTCTCAACCAAGGGACCCAGCTTCTGATCCCCGGCTGTCTCTCCATGACTCCCTCCACCCACCTCCAGTATCTGGTACTTCCTCCTGCCCCTTCCCTTTGGACCTGGGGAAAGGTGCACTGTTACTAGCCCCAGGTAATGGTCTACCCATTACGATTTCCCTGCACCTTGTCCACACAGCTGTAAATAGCCCTTTTATTAATCCCACTTTGATTTAACCTAGCTGGAGTATGTGTCTGCTTCCCGCTGACCCCCACTGATACAGAGGTGCTTGGGGGACAGTTATCAGACACAAGTTTCATCTGTAAGGTCTGTGACCACTGAGTCTCCTGGATGCACAGGCCAGGCCAGAAGATGCAAGATGCCATGGAGGGTGTGACCAGTTCTGTCTGTCCTTGGGTGATTAAGCAGCAGGATCGCCTCCCAGCTGGGGCTGTCAAACTTCCAGCCAGGGCTTCATTTAGGGACAGGAGCTGTCTCACCTGACATCTCAGGGACAGAGAGGATTTCAAGTAGAGCCATCAGGGGCCTCGAGTGCCTGACACATCTTAGGAAAGACGGTGAGGTAGGCAGATCCTGCAGTGTCCTGAGGCTCGCCAGCCTGACTCCCACCCTCTCCTCCTCCCATGAGGCTGGATAAGCACAGTGAGCCCTCTTCAGACTCACAGCCAGCGGAATGCTTCAGATGCCCCACTGGAGGAAGACTCCCAAAGCATCCCCTGGCAGGGAGTATCATCAGCACCATATCTACTTAGAGTCATCTCCGAACTCCCAGGGTCTCCTGTTTTGCATTCCCAAAGCACCTGGACTCTCCTTCCTAGCTCTTATCACACTTGTAATTAATCAGTCACTTGTATAATCATCTACTTTCTATTCCCCATCACACAGGTCCTGTTAAAAATGAAATGAGATTATGAAGCCATATCAAGTCACTCTACAGCTCCAACCCTTGGCTCGCTTTCCTTTTCACTAAGAAAATGCTGGTCTTCACTGTGGCCCATGAGGCCCTGCTCAATCAGGCCACCATGATCCCGCCCTCTCTTTCACTCTGCTGCAACCACCATGGCCTCTCTTTGGTACCTCCAACACACCAAACACACCCCTGCCTCAGGGCCTTTGCACATGCTCTGGTTCCTTTGCCTAGAATACTGCTGCCCAGGTGGCTTAATGGTTCCCTCCTACCACACCTTCTTTTTTTTTTTTTTTTAAGCAGGCCTCTTACTGTTGTGGCCTCCCCCGTTGCGGAGCACAGGCTCCGGACACGCAGGCTCAGCGGCCATGGCTCACGGGCCCAGCCGCTCCGCGGCATGTGGGATCTTCCCGGACCGGGCCACGAAACCGTGTCCCCTGCATCGGCAGGCGGACTCTCAACCACTGCGCCACCAGGGAAGCCCCCCACCTCCTTTTTAACGCTTTAAAAAGATTCACCATGGCCAGGGCATGGGCAAAAACACAGGACGCATGAGCATTCTTTTTTTCCAAAAGTAAATATATAGTAACTTTATAGCAGAAAACAGCAGGCTAAAGTCAAGGCCATTGTGCGACCTAGTTTTCTGGTGCCAGTTACCCCCCGTGTGCTGCCTGGTTTCCTGGTTCTTTCTTGGGTCATGTGACCAAAGTTCTGGAAGTGAGGAGCTCAAGGTTGAAATCAGCTCCAACGTATGAGGGTCCCTTTTACACCTGATCACAAATCACACACTGCATTTTCTGTTTGGTTGTTTTTTTAATAATTTAGTGAGGTAAAATTCACATAACATAAAATTAACCATTTTAAAGTGGACAATTCAGTGGCATTTAGAACATGCACAATGTTGTGCAACCATCACCTCTACCTAGTCCCAGAACACTTCCATCACTCCACAGTGAAACCCCTCACTCATTAAATGGTTTCTTCTCCATTCTCCTCTCCCCACAGTTCTTAAATTTAGGTCACTGACCCATTTGGAGTTATTTTTTTCCTATGGTGTGAGCTTGTGGTCCAACCTCATTCTCTTGCATGTGCACATCAGCTGTCTCAGCATCATTTGTTAAAGATGATTTTCTTCTCCATTGATGCACCTCATACCCTTGTCAAAAATCAATTGGCGGGCTTCCCCAGTGGCACAGTGGTTAAGAATCCGCCTGCCAATGCAGGGGACACGGGTTTGAGCCCTGGTCCGGGAAGATCCCACATGCCACGGAGCAACTAAGCCCATGTGCCACAACTACTGAGCCTCTGCTCTAGAGCCTGAGAGCCACAACTGCTGAGCCCGTGTGCCACCACTGCTGAGCCCACGTGCCACAACTACTGAAGCCTGCACACCTAGAGCCCGTGCTCCGCAACAAGAGAAGCCACCGCAATGAGAAGCCCACGCACCGTAAAGAAGAGTAGCCCCTGCTCGCCGCAACTGGAGAAAGCCCGCGTGCAGCAACGAAGACACAACACAGCCAAGGATAAATAAATTAAAAATAAATAAATTAATTAAAATTAAAAAAAAAAAAAGGAGGCAGCCCAGGGACAGCCCCAGCCCCTGTGGGTGCCTGGCAAACAGAAGTCCCAGGAACCAAAGAGATTCTGTCCAGGTCTGAGCAAAGCTGGATTTTATGTGCATACTTATTGCCCTCCTGGCAATTTCCAAATGCACTGTCAGTAGGAAACAGTTTTCTGTACATTAAGACTAATCAAAAGCCTGTTCAAAAACACATTATGCAGGTACCTAACATAACCATATACATTAGTTTCTTATGGTTTTATATTCAAATCAACAAAAATTTATTGAGCATGGGCTCCATGCAAGACACCATGCCAGGTACCGTAGGAGCACACGGCAGATAATACACAATCCCTGTGTGTCCCCAGCCCTCAGTGGCTCGTGTTCTGCGTGGGAGTGGGGAGTGACTCACACACTGCGAGACTTTAATAGAAGGACCGCTGTGCTAAGTGCTGTAATAGAGGTACAGACAGCAAGATGGGAAAATGGGAGGAAGTGACTGCTTCTGGGTGGGGGATCAGAGATGTTTGAATATAGATATAATTTTTCCTAAACACCACCTCTAGTCTCTTGTTTCATCCTCCTAGTGACTCTATGGGATAAGCATTATTATTGTCCCCATTTTACAGATGAGAAAATTGAGGCTCAGAGAAGCTCAGCAGATTGCCCAGTGTCACAAGGCAGTTGAGTCTGTTTGACTCCATCACTTGGGCTCTATGGATGATACCAGTGGTTCTTCCTTAGGGGTATGTTTATCATCAAAACTGAGAAGTTTTTTCAAAATATGCAGGCCCACACTCCATGGCAGATGTACTGAATCAGTCTCTGGGGGCAATTCCTAGATATGTGTACTTTGAAGAAGCTCTCTACATGAATCTGGTGTGCTTCTTAATTTATACACACTATGAGAGTTTAAGTGGGATTTCGACAGATGAGGATGGAGAAGGAAAAAGCATTCCAGCTAAATGGAACTGGGCAAGCAAAAGTGCAGATCTAAGAAAAGGTAGGGCCTCTTTGGGAAAGAGTAACTGGCCCCAATCAGAAGATCAAGCCGCCCTGGTCTGGGAAGATCCCACGTGCCGCGGAGCAACTAAGCCCGTGGACCACAACTACCGAAGCCCATGAGGCTAGAGCCCGTGCTCCGCAGCAAGAGAAGCCACCGCAATGAGAAGCCCGCGCACCACAACGAAGAGTAGCCCCTGCTTGCCGCAACTAGAGAAAGCCCGCGTGCAGCAACGAAGACCCAAAGGAGCCAAAAATTAATTAATTAATTAATTCTTTTTAAAAAGGAAGAGAGAAGCATGGTCGGTGAATGTGCTTGGCGGGCCTGCCGTATCACCAGTGCCCTTCCTGACTGCTCCAACCCCACACAGGGCTCAGCCATGGCTTGAGTATCAGCCTTCAGTCAGGAGGAGCAAGATCTTCTGGCACCAATGGCTGAAAGAAACCAGCCTCTGTTCAGAGGGAGAGGAAGGCCTGTCAGACATTATTGAGCACCTACTAATTGTCAAGTGCTGCACTGAGCTCTTTGCATACATTATCCCATTGATTCTTCCTGACAGCTCTGAAAGTTGTAATCCTTATCTGCATTGTTTAAAGGATTCATGAGGTCCAGAGAGTAATTTGCTCAGGGTCACATCATCAATAAGTGACCTAGCCAGGATTCCACCTCACATCTGTCTGACTTCAATGCTTGTGCTCTTAACTCTGGGATTGAGTGCTTTTGAAAGGTCGTTAAAAGGGGCCTCAGATAAGAGGAAGGTGAGGCTGGGTCATATGATAAGCAAGAGAACAATGGAAACTGTTCCAGGGGAAAGACTGAAGGTGGCTCTGTAGCCTGGGTTCCCTTAAAAGCAGAGCCTGAGACAAAGATTTGGGTGTAAGTAGTTTATTTGGGAGGCGATCTCAGGAAGCGCCAGGAGGGAGTGGAGAAGAGTGAAAAAGGGGGGCAGCTGATAAAGGGTGTAGGTTACCTCTGTGGGCAACAGGGGCTCAGTCCCACTGGGGACCCTCCAGGAGACTGTGGTGTACGCATCAGAGCTGCTTCACCAAGGAGCAAGGGAGCTGGCACCTTTACACTCTCATTGGTCCAGCACTGCTCGCAGAGCACTAATTCCTCAGCACTGCCATCCTGCCCTGTTTGAGGGCTAAACATATTCCCTTAGCCAGGAATATCATGGCAGAGAATTTGCTGGAAGCCTTTGGACTACATGGAAACGGTCTACAGGCGACCTCCAGGGCTGGCTGATGGGACATGTGAGGGACATCAACAGCATCTCCTACAGCGACTGTGTTCAGCACTTGGGGATTATAGAACAAAGCGTCCCTCAAGATCTCCTTGTGTGAAGCGAATCTAGAAAATTAATAGGAACTGGATCAGAAGAACTGAGAAAACACACGTGAGCAGAACAAGATGCCTCCGGGACCTGAGGGTCCAAGCTATGATCTAATCAGACATGTTAAGGTTGCAAAAGAAGCAGGTGTGGATTGGAAGAGGGAGCCAGTCCCACCAGCGAGACCAAGCCTACTGTACGATGGACACATCTCAGCCTGGCGCCTTCAAATCAAGGACTGTCTTCCCTAGACCGAGAGCAGACTTTTCCAGTACATTCTCCTGTAAATCTGGCCCCAGACAGAAAACTCCTACAACGGTTTTTAACACCAGGGTCATAGTTCAGTATCCTAACCTCAGTTACTGTGAGTCTGCCTGAGGGACGGCCCTGCTCCTCACATTGAGGCAAACAGGTCCCAAGTCTGTACGACCCACGTCCAGACACCATGTCAAGCTTATTCTGAGTGGCCTCAGCGGATACCACCACCAGCCTTCCCCAGGCAACATCCCAAATTCAAACAAGTCTAGCAATGCTTTTTTTTTTTTCTATTCAACTTTCTACAGTAAGCCATGTGAGGAGGCTTCATTCAAGGACAAGGTATCGGGAGAGAGGAGGAAGATGGCGGAAGAGTAAGACGCGGAGATCACCTTCCTCGTCACAGATACATGAGAAATACATCTACACGTGGAATAACTCCTACAGAACACCTACTGAATGCTGGCAGAAGACCTCAGACCTCCCAAAAGGCAAGAAACCCCCCACGTACCTGGGTAGGGTAAAAGAAAAAAGAATAAACAGAGACAAAAGAATAGGGACGGGACCTGCACCAGTGGGAGGGAGCTGTAAAGGAGGAAAGGTTTCCACACACTAGGAAGCCCCTTCGCAGGTAGAGACTGGGGAGTGGCAGGAGGGAAGCTTCGGAGCCGCGGAGGAGAGTGCAGCCACAGGGGTGCAGAGGGCAAAGCGGAGAGATTCCCGCACAGAGGATTGGTGCCGACCAGCACTCACCAGCCCGAGAGGCTTGTCTGCTCGCCCGCCGGGGCAGGTGGGGCTGCAAGCTGAGGCTCGGCTTCGGTCGGAGCGCAGGGAGAGGACTGACGGCGTGAACACAGCCTGAAGGGGGTTAGTGCGCCACGGCTAGCCGGGAGGGAGTCCGGGGAAAAGTCTGGAGCTGCCGAAGAGGCAAGAGACTTTTTCTTACCTCTTTGTTTCCTGGTGCGCGAGGAGAGGGGATTAAGAGCGCTGCTTAAAGGAGCTCCAGAGACTGGCGCGAGCCGCGGCTAAAAGCGCGGACCCCAGAGACGGGCATGAGATGCTAAGGCTGCTGCTGCCGCCACCAAGCCTGTGTGCGAGCACAGGTCACTCTCCACACCCCCCTTCCGGGGAGCCTGTGCAGCCCGCCACTGCCAGGGTCACGGGATCCAGGGTCAACTTCCCCAGAAGAACGCACAGCGCGCCTCAGGCGGGTGCAACGTCACGCCGGCCTCTGCCGCCGCAGGCTCGCCCCGCACTCTGTGCCCCTCCCTCCCCCGCCCATCCCGGCCTGAGTGAGCCAGAGCCCCCAAAGCAGCTGCTCCTTTAACACCGTCCTGTCTGAGTGAAGAACATTCGCCCTCCGGTGACCTACACGCAGAGGCGGGGCCAAATCCAAAGTTGAACTCCAGGAGATGTTCGAACAAAGAAGAGAAAGGGAAATCTCTCCCAGCAGCCTCAGGAGCAGCGGATTAAAGCTCCACAATCAACTTGATGTACCCTGCATCTGTGGAATACATGAATAGACAACGAATCATCCCAAATTGAGGAGGTGGACTTTGAGAGCAAGATTTATTATTTTATCGCCTTTTCCTCTTTTTGTGAGTGTGTATGTGTATGCTTCTGTGTGAGGTTTTTGTCTGTATAGCTTTGCTTTCACCATTTGTCCTAAGGTTCTATCTGTCCGTTGTTTTTTTTTATTTTAATTATTTTATTTTACCTTACTTTATTTTATTTTCTTTCATCCTCTTTCTTTCTTTCTACTTTTTCTCCCTTTTATTCTGAGCCATGTGGATGAACGGCTCTTGGTGCTGCAGCCAGGAGTCAGAGCTGCACCTCTGAGGTGGGAGAGCCAACCTCAGGACACTGGTCCACAAGAGACCTCCAAGCTCCACGTAATATCAAACAGCGAAAATCTCCCAGCGATGTCCATCTCAACACCAACACCCAGCTTCACTCAACGACCAGCAAGCTACAGTGCTAGACACCCTATGGCAAACAACTAGCAAGACAGGAACACAACCCCACCCATTGGCAGAGAGGCTGCCTAAAATCATAATAAGGCCACAGACACCCCAAAATACACCACCAGACGTGGACCTGCCCATCAGAAAGACAAGATCCAGCCTCATCCACCAGAACACAGGCACTAGTCCCCTCCACCAGGAAGCCTACACAACCCACTGAACCAACTTTAGCCACTGGGACAGACACCAAAAACAATGGTAACTATGAACCTGCAGCCTGCAAAAAGGAGACCCTAAACACAGTAAGATAAGCAAAATGAGAAGACAGAAAAACACACAGCAGATGAAGGAGCAAGATAAAAATCCACCAGACCTAACAAATGAAGAGGAAATAGGCAGTCTACCTGAAAAAGAATTCAGGATAATGATAGTAAAAATGATCCAAAATCTTGGAAATAGAATAGACAAAATGCAAGAAACATTTAACAAGGACCTAGAAGAACTAAAGATGAAACAAACAACGATGAACAACACAATAAATGAAATAAAAAATACTCTAGAAGGAATCAATAGCAGAATAACTGAGGCAGAAGAATGGATAAGTGACCTGGAAGATAAAATAGTGGAAATAACTACGGCAGAGCAGAATAAATAAAAAAGAATGAAAAGAACTGAGGACAGTCTCAGAGACCTCTGGGACAACATTAAATGCACCAACATTCGAATTATAGGGGTTCCAGAAGAAGAAGAGAAAAAGAAAGGGACTGAGAAAATACTTGAAGAGATTATAGTTGAAAACTTCCCTAATATGGGAAAGGAAATAGTTAATCAAGTCCAGGAAGCACAGAGAGTCCCATACAGGATAAATCCAAGGAGAAACACACCAAGACACATATTAATCAAACTGGCAAAAATTAAATACAAAGAAAACATATTAAAAGCAGCAAGGGAAAAATAACACACAAGGGAATCCCCATAAGGTTAACAGCTGATCTTTCAGCACAAACTCTGCAAGCAAGAAGGGAGTGGCAGGACATATTTAAAGTGATGAAGGAGAAAAACCTACAACCAAGATTACTCTACCCAGCAAGGATCTCATTCAGATTTGATGGAGAAATTAAAACCTTTACGTAAAAGCAAAAGCTGAGAGAGTTCAGCACCACCAAACCAGCTTTAAAACAAATGCTAAAGGATCTTATCTAGGCAAGAAACACAAGAGAAGGAAAAGACCTATAATAACACACCCAAAACAATTAAGAAAATGGTAATAGGAACATACATATCAATAATTACCTTAAATGTAAATGGATTAAACGCTCCCACCAAAAGACACAGACTGGCTGAATGGATACAAAAACAAGACCCATATATATGCTGTCTACAAGAGACCCACTTCAGACCTAGAGACACATACAGATTGAAAGTGAGGGGATAGAAAAA
Source organism: Orcinus orca (assembly GCF_937001465.1). NCBI lineage: Eukaryota > Metazoa > Chordata > Mammalia > Artiodactyla > Delphinidae > Orcinus > Orcinus orca. The sequence goes on from NC_064574.1 coordinate 18,798,886, forward strand.
GATATTCCATGCAAATGGAAACCAAAAGAAAGCTGGAGTAGCAATTCTCATATCAGACAAAACAGGCTTTAAAATAAAGACTATTAGAAGAGACAAAGAAGGACACTACATAATGATCAAGGGATCGATCCAAGAGGAAGATATAACAATTGTAAATACTTATGCACCCAACATAGGAGCACCCCAATACATAAGGCAAATACTAAGAGCCATAAAAGGGGAAATCGACAGTAACACAATCATAGTAGGGGACTTTAACACCCCACTTTCACCAATGGACAGATCATCCAAAATGAAAATAAATAAGGAAACACAAGCTTTAAATGACACATTAAACAAGATGGACTTAATTGATATTTATAGGACATTCCATCCAAAAACTACAGAATACACATTTTTCTCAAGTACTCATGGAACATTCTCCAGGACAGATCACATCTTGGGTCACAAATCAAGCCTTGGTAAATTTAAGAAAATTGAAATTGTATCAAGTATCTTTTCTGACCACAACTCTGTGAGACTAGATATCAATTACAGGAAAAAATCTGTAAAAAAATACAAACACATGGAGGCTAAACAATACACTACTTAATAACGAAGTGATCACTGAAGAAATCAAAGAGCAAATCAAAAAATACCTAGAAACAATGGAGACATGATGACCCAAAACCTATGGGATGCAGCAAAAGCACTTCTAAGAGGGAAGTTTATAGCAATACAATCCTACCTTAAGAAACAGGAAACAACTCGAATAAACAACCTAACCTTGCACCTAAAGCAATTAGAGAAAGAAGAATAAAAAAACCCCAAAGTTAGCACAAGGAAAGACATCATAAAGATCACATCAGAAATGAATGAAAAAGAAATGAAGGAAACGATAGCAAAGATCAATAAAACTAAAAGCTGGTGCTTTGAGAAGATAAACAAGATTGATAAACCATTAGCCAGACTCATCAAGAAAAGAAGGGAGAAGACTCAAATAAACAGAATTAGAAAGGAAAAAGGAGAAGTAACAACAGACACTGCAGAAATACAAAGGATCATGAGAGATTACTACAAGCAACTATATGCCAATAAAATGGACAACCTGGAAGAAATGGACAAATTCTTAGAAATGCACAACCTGCCAAGACCGAATCAGGAAGAAATAGAAAATATGAACAGACCAATCACAGATAATGAAATTGAAACTGTGATTAAAAATCTTCCAACAAACAAAAGCCCAGGACCAAATGGCTTCACAGGCGAATTCTATCAAACATTTAGAGAAGAGCTAACACCTATCCTTCTCAAACTCTTCCAAAATATAGCAGAGGGAGGAACACTCCCAAACTCATTCTACGAGGCCACCATCACCCTGATACCAAAACAAGACAAGGATGTCACAAAGAAAGAAAACTACAGGCCAATATCACTGATGAACATAGATGCAAAAATCCTCAACAAAATACTAGCAAACAGAATCCAACAGCACATTAAAAGGATCATACACCATGATCAAGTGGGGTTTATTCCAGGAATGCAAGGATTCTTCAATATACGCAAATCAATCAATGTGATACACCATATTAACAAATTGAAGGAGAAGAAACATATGGTCATCTCAATAGATGCAGAGAAAGCTTTCGATAAAATTCAACACCCATTTATGATAAAAACCCTCCAGAAAGTAGGCATAGAGGGAACGTTCTTCAACATAATAAAGGCCATATATGACAAACCCACAGCCAACATCATCCTCAATGGTGAAAAACTGAAAGCATTTCCACTAAGATCAGGAAGAAGACAAGGTTGCCCACTCTCACCACTCTTATTCAACATAGTTTTGGAAGTTTTAGCCACCAGCAATCAGAGAAGAAAAGGAAATAAAAGGAATCCAAATTGGAAAAGAAGAAGTAAAGCTGTCACTGTTTGCAGATGACATGATACTATACATAGAGAACCCTAAAGATGCTACCAGAAAACTAGTAGAGCTAATCAATGAATTTGGTAAAGTAGCAGGATACAAAATTAATGCACAGAAATCTCTGGCATTCCTATACACTAATGATGAAAAATCAGAAAGTGAAATCAAGAAAACACTCCCATTTACCACTGCAACAAAAAGAATAAAATATCTAGGAATAAACCCACCTAAGGAGACAAAAGACCTGTATGCAGATAATTATAAGACACCGATGAAAGAAATTAAAGATGATACAAATAGATGGAGAGATATACCATGTTCTTAGATTGGAAGAATCAACATTGTGAAAATGACTCTACTACCAAAGCAATCTACAGATTCAATGCAATCCCTATTAAACTACCACTGGCATTTTTCACAGAACTAGAACAAAAAAGTTCACAATTTGTATGGAAACACAAAAGACCCCGAATAGCCAACGCAATCTTGAGAACGAAAAATGGAGCTGGAGGAATCAGGCTCCCTGACTTCAGACTATACTACAAAGCTACAGTAATCAAGACAGTATTGTACTAGCACAAGAACAGAAAGATAGATCAATGGAACAGAATAGAAAGCCCAGAGATAAACCCACGCACATATGGTCACCTTATCTTTGATAAAGGAGGCAGGAATGTACAGTGGAGAAAAGACAGCCTCTTCAATAAGTGGTGCTGGGAAAACTGGACAGGTACATGTAAAAGTATGAGATTAGATCACTCCTTAACACCATACACAAAAATAAGCTCAAAATGGATTAAAGACCTAAATGTAAGGCCAGAAACTATCAAACTCTTAGAGGAAAACATAGGCAGAACACTCTATGACATAAATCACAGCAAGATCCTTTTTGACCCACCTCCTAGAGTAATGGAAATAAAAATAAACAAATGGAACCTAATGAAACTTCAAAGCTTTTGCACAACAAAGGAAACCATAAACAAGATGAAAAGACAACCCTCAGAATGGGAGAAAATTTTTGCAAATGAAGCAACTGACAAAGGATTAATCTCCAAAATTTACAAGCAGCTCATGCAGCTCAATAACAAAAAAACAAACAACCCAATCCAAAAATGGGCAGAAGACCTAAATAGACATTTCTCCAAAAAGGATATACAGACTGCCAACAGACACGTGAAAGAATGCTCAACATCATTAATCATTAGAGAAATGCAAATCAAAACTACAATGAGATATCATCTCACACCAGTCAGAATGGCCATCATCAAAAAAATCTAGAAACAATAAATGCTGGAGAGGGTGTGGAGAAAAGGGAACACTCTTGCACTGCTGGTGAGAATGTGAATTGGTACAGTCCCTATGGAGAACAGTATGGAGGTTCCTTAAAAAACTATAAATAGAACTACCATATGACCCAGCAATCCCACTACTGGGCATATACCCTGAGAAAACCATAATTCAAAAGGAGTCATGTACCAAAATGTTCATTGCAGCTCTATTTACAATAGCCTGGAGATGGAAACAACCTAAGTGTCCATCATCGGATGAATGGATAAAGAAGATGTGGCACATATATACAATGGAATATTACTCAGCCATAAAAAGAAATGAAATTGAGCTATTTGTAATGAGGTGGATGGACCTAGAGTCTGTCATACTGAGTGAAGTCAGAAAGAGAAAGACAAATACCGTATGCTAACACATATATATGGAATCTAAGAAAAAAAGGTCATGAAGTACCTAGGGGTAAGACGGGAATAAAGACACAGACCTACTAGAGAATGGACTTGAGGATATGGGGAGGGGGAAGGGTAAGCTGGGACAAAGGGAGAGAGTGACATGGACATATATACACTACCAAACGTAAAATAGATAGCTAGTGGGAAGCAGCTGCATAGCACAGGGAGACCAGCTCGGTGCTTTGTGACCAGCTAGAGGGGTGGGATAGGGAGGGTGTGAGGGAGACGCAAGTGGGAGGAGATATGGGGATATATGTATATGTATAGCTGATTCACTTTGTTATAAAGCAGAAACTAACACACCATTGTAACGCAATTATACTCCAATGAAGATGTAAAAAAAAAAAAAAAAAAAAAGGCCAAGGTGGCTAGGAATCCGGGCTCTTGTTCTCATTAACAGTCATAAGCCTCAGTCACTGATTCTTTGCCGAACATCCTCCCTGACTGCATGTGTGTTTGGGTGTGTGTTTATCTGAATGTTTATGCATGTACATGTCTGTATGCATATGGATTTGTGTATATGAATGTTTGTGCAAACATGGGCGTGGAAACAGCAAACGCGAGCTCTGTAGTCTACCAGGCACTGCCACTTACTAGTTCTGTGATCTTTGACAAGTCAACAATGACCCATCCATGCCTCAGTTTCCTCATTTGTAAAACGATCTTTACAGCTGACTTCACACAATGATTTGAGGGTTAAAACGAGGTAACGCTTGTAAGGCAGTTTAGTGCAAGCCTGAGTGAGTGTTCAGTCAATGCTAGCACTTGACATTTGAAGTTACTATTTCAGGTAATTCTGTGTGTCTGTGTGAGCACTGTGTCTCCTTTAGGATGCCACTGACATTGATCTGTTTCTGACTTCTGCTCTGTATCATGTTGTGATCAGCAGTGGGATCAGTCAAGGGAAAGTCTAGCAAAAGACCGCAAACCAGCATGATGTAATCAGAAAGGATGGTTGCCAGACACCAGCAGAAAGACAATGCAAGAGGATGCAAACGCCAGACGGTGGACAGTGGGATGACCAAGCTGAAGAGAAGGGTGTCCCTGGATTCAGTACATAGGACAACACAAATCAGAATGGGATGCCAAATCCTCTTTCGCACAATATCCCCAGGTAGACGAGAAAGCCTCAGGCTAGCAGTGTTCACCGGCACAAAACCCCAGCCTGTATCTCGGGTGAACACAGATGGATGTTTTTTCACCGGACTGCACTTAGAAAGTAACAAGCCTCCCACCCACCCCAGTCCAAACAAAGCTAGGAGAAGAGATTTCAGAACGATCTCTCTCCCTCTTACCACATAGTGGGGCTCCAGATTTGGCTGTTTGCCTCTGGCCTCAGAGGGGAAGATGATTACTCTGATAAACTGGAATGAATCTCACAGCAGAAGGGGAGCTCGCAATAGCCCTGATGATTTATCACCCTTTTCAACCCAGTTGGGTTCCAAGAGAATAAATCTTGCCTGCCTCTGGCTAGGTACCCGCAATCATGCCACGGACCGTGACTTTCATATCCCATTAACTCTGAATTACTCAGTCTGGGGCTGAGCTGAGAGGTAATTTAAAATGGCAGAAGGGGAAAAATGTTCTGATTTAGATCTGATAGAGACTGGATTAAGTCCTCCCATTTTTCAGGGCTTCAATGTGAGCTTTGTGGAGGGGAGTACCTTCGGGTTGGATTGGCTTCTTGCAAAGGACCTGAGCCACAGATTAAATAAAACAACTTGAGCCAGACACATGTTCCAAAGATCTGGAGGCTCCAAATCGGAGTTTCTTGGGGGAATCAGTCCATTAAAAAAATCACCATTCTCCAGCGTGTAAATTATTACAACCCTTTAGGGTAGCAATTTGGTAGTTCCTATCAAATTGAAAAAGGCTTGTACCCTCTGACCCAGACATTTCACTACAGAAATGTTTGGATGTGTTCTAGGGGATGTGTACAAGGATGTGTGTTGTGGCCTTATTTGTATCACTGAAAATCAGAGACAAAGAAATGGTCCATCAATAGCAGAATGCCTTAAGAAAGGACGGTACACAATTCTGTGAGAGAATAAGCATCCATTAAAGAGAACGAGGTGGGGCTTCCCTGGTGGCGCAGTGGTTGGGAGTCCGCCTGCCGATGCAGGGGACACGGGTTCGTGCCCCGGTCCGGGAAGGTCCCACATGCCTCAGGGCGGCTGGGCCCGTGAGCCATGGCCGCTGCACCTGCGCGTCCGGAGCCTGTGCTCTGCAGCGGGAGAGGCCACAGCAGTGAGAGGCCCGCATACCACAAAAAAAAAAAAAAAAAAAAAAAGAGAGAATGAGGTGGAAGGAGGTCCATGATATATTACAGGTTAAGAATATTAATAAAAAGGGCTTCCCTGGTGGTGCAGTGGTTAAGAATCCGCCTGCCAATGCAGGGGACATGGATTCAAGCCCTGGTCTGGGAAGATCCCACATGCCACGGAGCAATTAAGCCCGTGCGCCACAACTACTGAGCCTGCACTCTAGAGCCTGCGAGCCACAATTACTGAGCCCGCACGCCACAACTCCTGAAGCCCGCGCGCCTAGAGCCCACGCTCCACAACAAGAGAAGCCACTGCAATGAGAAGCCCGCGCACCACAACGAAGAGTAGCCCCCGCTCGCCGCAGCTAGAGAAAGCCAGTGCACAGCAACAAAGACCCAACACAGCCAAAAATAAAATTTTTTTTAAAAGACTATTAACAGAAAAACAAAGTGCAGAATAGTTTCATGTAAAGTATGCTCTTGTTTTTTTTAAAAATGGAGATTAAATTAAAACCATTTTTTAATCCATCCTCGTGTGTTGATCTGTAAGGCATGCCTCTCTATCAGCAATCACACAAGTCGCTGCAGTTTGAGCTACTCTCTACATCCCAGAATAAATTTTACATCCAGCCCAGCCTGATATTATTGTCTCTCTGATCATGCCTTCTTGCGAGGACCACTTCAGGTGCCCAACTAACATTCTTGGACAGCCACAAAGACCACTGGGTCAGCAGAGGAGAAGAGAAAAGAAAGCTTTTCTCAGCAGGAATCTGCCTGGTTCTCATCTTTAGAATGGACGTAGAAAGCCAGGCTCTCCTGGCATTGAATCACCTACAATTGAAGGCTTGAGCTCTCCTGCTTCCCCACACCCACGGACCTAAGATAAGTATGTGGGAGGCCTGCTGAGTATGTGGGCGGCAACAGACATGGGACTTACTGCTCTTTAAGAGCAAAAAGCCCTTATCCTGACATTCAAGGCCTCTGGCCATCTGGTCCTGCATTACTCAGGATAGAATACGACATGCTACATTATCATAAAACCCCCAAATCTCAGTGGCTTAATATAACAAAGATTTATTTGTCCATCATAAAAAGTCTGGTCCTGGTTAGATGGCCCTCTCTTCCATACAATGACTCAGAGATCCAGGCTGCTATATCCTGTGCTTCAGTCATCTTGATATGTGGTCTCCAGTGTTACTGTTTCAAGTTGAAGGGAGGACTCGGGGAGGCATATGCATTCCCACCTGCCTCAGCCCCGAAGTTGCTCCCACTATTCTATCGGTCAGAATTGTCACAGGGTACCAACTTATGCCCAAGGGAGCCTGGAAAATAGAGCCTTCTGTGTCCCAGGAGAAAGACACCGTGTGCTTATCACTTTGTCTCCGCTCCAGATCCTAGCATCCCTTTCCCACTGTGTCTCACACACACTCTCTCATTCACCTGAGATGCCATGCCTCCTCCACTCTGATATCCCCACCAAGGATGGGAGACCAGACTCCAGCCTCCAGAAAGATGGGATATGACACACATGCCTCTGTGCTTTTTGCTAGTGCTATTTATTCATTCAACAAACATGTATTGTGCATCGAGAATATCCAAGCACAGTGCTAAGTCCTGAGGAAACTATAACGAGCGATACAGATAGTCTCTGCCCTCCTGAAGCTTACAGCCCAGTGGCCCATTTCTATCACCTCTGCCTTCTAAACCGTACTGGGCTCTGCTCAGCTGCCAGCCTGCCTCTCCCCATCTCTGGCGTGTTGGGAGGACTCACGGAACTAATGCAACAGAAGGGTCATAAGCCACGCCTGGCACCAAGACAACGACTCAAACAATGTGAGCTGTTGGTCGCAGCAGCTACCTTATTTCAACAGGATCACATACAGGGGGCTCTACATTTCAGAATCTACTGTCACCTTTTTGCCACACCTGTCCCCAGAGGCTGTCCTCAAAGCCCTCTTTCTCACTTACTCGAAGGAGAGGACCTTGTCTGTAAATACAGCATAAGGAAACCAAAAGATTTAACCGGGGCTGAAACACCTCATGAAGTTCTTGAAATCTTTTCTTTTGGGCCTTGAGAGAAAACTCATCTCTTCTAATATGGGGAGATCTGAGGCTCTTCGAGGGAGTTCAGGACCTTATATACCAGATACGTTAACACAATGAACCAAGAATGAAGAATGAGGGTGGTAAGACCTTCTGCACTCACTTCCTGCCCATGTCTGCTCAGGTGTCATCCCCCAGAGAGACCTTCCTAGACCACCCTGCGTGAATAACACCATCGCCATCATCCTGTATTTCTTAACCCTGCCTTATTTTTCCTCAAGCCATTTATCACAGCAGTAAACAATAAGCCTGTTCAAGATTTCAGAGCCCATGTCAGCCAGGGCACTGACTAAATTCTGTACTAGGTCCCTGGAGGACAGAGAAAGGGGGGGGTTATCCTTTGCACCATCCCCAGCATCTAGTTCAGTGTCTGAAAAAGCATACATGCTCCCTAAATATGATTCTTGACTGAGGAATTTTACAAAACAGTATGTCAGGGAGATCATTAAGAAGTATGCTTCTGGGACTTTCCCTGTTGGTCCAGTGGTAAAGAATCCGCCTTACAATGCAGGGGATGTGGGTTCTATCCCTGGTCAGGGAACTAAGATCCCACATGCCATGGGGCAACTAAGCCCCTGCACCACAACTACTGAGCTCACGCACTTCAACTAGAGCCCGCGTGCCTCAAACTACAGAGCCCGCGCACCACAACTACAGAGCCCACGCGCCCTGGAGCCTGCATGCCACAACTAGAGAAGAGAAAAGCCGCATGCCGCAACTAGAAAGAAACCAACACACCACAACGAAGAGCCCACGCGCTGCAACGAAAGATCCTGTGTGCCACAACGAAATATCCCGCATGTTGCAACTAAGACACGATGCAGCCAAAAATATAAATAAATAAATAATCTTTTTTTTTAAAAAAAAAGCCTGCTTCTGCACCTCAACATTTTTTTTTTTTTCGGTACGCGGGCCCCTCACTGTTGTGGCCTCTCCCTTTGCGGAGCACAGGCTCCGGACGTGCAGGCTCAGCGGCCATGGCTCGTGGGCCCAGCCGCTCCACGGCATGTGGGATCTTCCCGGACCGGGGCACGAACCCGCGTCCCCTGCATCAGCAGGCGGACTCTCAACTACTGTGCCACCAGGGAAGCCCGCACCTCAAGTTTTTAAATCACGTTAGACTTCAGGATTGCTGTACACACTTGTTTATAGATAAAATTACATGCGTCCAAAATTGAGTTATTCTTCATGGTCGGTTAGTTACTAAAGGAATTTAAGAGCACTTATTTGAATAATATCCAGGTCATTTAGTCAGTATCTTCTAAAAGTTAGACCCATTACAGATAAACACCCATGCTGGGCTCCAGGCACAAAAAGTAGCAATGTGGTTCATTTCCTAGAACATTTGATGAAAGGACAATTCCATCCTCCATCCCCTAAGTATAGCCTTTCTCTAAAAAATACTCAATACATAGCATGAAATTGCATTTGTGTCCCAACATGGATTTCTGTTGACATAGCTCACGCTGCTTTTAAAAATCAGATAAGTTGGTTAAACCCTTTAAGAAAATTAGGCAAGCAAAGATGCCTAATCATTAGTTCTAGAAACCGATCACATACATAATAGAAGCATAGTAATTATATTTAAGGCCATTCTTTTTTCTAACGTTTGTCATTTCTGGGTATTAACTCAAACACCCAGAATTTGGAACCTCTTTAGGAGATGCCCTAAGTATCAAAGATAATATTACTCATCACAAAATTTGCTGGTGGTTTTTTTATCTTCCATTGCATTCGATTGTCAGTTATATTTAGAATGACTATAATTTACCGCCCAAAGAAGACACTTAGGAGAGTGAAAAGGGCTCTATTAATATGAAAAATTATAACAGCACAACAAAGTGGGCGTGCAGTCACCCTAGCTTTATATGTGATGAGCTTCCCTTATGAGCAAGGTACTGCGTTAGACTCTGTAGGGTAACTGGGCTCAAGTCCTGGGAGTGAAGCATGGAAAGAAAAGTTGGTGCTGCATCAGGGATCAGTAAACTTTTTCTTAAAGAGCCAGATAGTAAATATTTAAGCTCTGCAGAGCAAGAGGCCAAACTGAAGCTATATTTTGGTATTTATGGAACCATTTAAAATGTGACCATTTAAAAATGTAAAAATCTATTCCTAGCAGTCAACTGGATTTGGCCTGTGAGCCGATGTTCGCCAATCTCTGAGCCAGAGCATCACTAATATTAAATACTGAGCGAAGAAGTTTGGATTTAATTTCGTGGCCAGTAGTTTCCAGAATGACTTTTTAAAATATTTACTTATTTATTATTTATTTATTTTATTTGGCTGTGCCGGGTCTTATTTGTGGCATGCGGATCTTTTAGTTGCGGCATGCAGACCTCTTAGTTGCGTCATGCAGATTTCTTAGTTGCGCCATGCGGCATGTGGGATCTAGTTCCCCGACCAGGGATCGAACCCAGGCCCCCTGCATTGGGAGCGCAGAGCCTTACCCACTGGACCACCAGGGAAGTCCCCAGAACCATTTTTATTTTAATGAATAGAAACATGTCCTCAAATGGAAGCGTATATGGAAGTCCAATATATATGCAAAACAGATAAAAATGAGTTTGCTATGGTTGAAACGGGGATGAGATGCAGCAAACAACCTCGCTCACCCACAGGGGAACACCCGGAGCCCCCGAGGGGGCCTGCTGATCATGATTTGAAGACCACAGCCCCAGTCAGTGGGGTGGGCGCCCTTACATACTTCTGAGATGGGGGTGAAGTGGTCACAGCTGGGCTTTACAACCGTCACTCTGTGCTGGGCACTGCGTGATTGGAAGGAACGCCCAGCGCAGAGAAGAGGGAAACCAGAGACCTGGAAAAGCACGGATTAGGGCTGCTCTGAAGCAGACATCAGGGACACAAATGTAGCTCCTGAAGGAGGCTGAGGCATCTAGGCAGGGCCGACTTCATGGGCCTATGACCTGTGAGGTCTCAGAGGACCTCTTGCACAAAACGGTCCCACGTTTGGTTTAAGGCTCTGCTGGCACCATCTTGAAATGCTTACTAATTTTCAACCAGGGGCCCTGCATTATTATTTAAACTGGGCCCACAAATTACATAGCAGGTCTGCATCCAGGGATGACTCACAGGGGTCTGAGCATGTGTGTCTGCACCTTCCTGCCACCGTCCTGGCCAGGGGCACGCTACATCATCCCTGGTGTCAAATGCTCTTTACAGAAAGCTCAGGAGTTTCACAGCTCTTTCTCAGAGTCCCAGATCATCCCTTCCACAGGATGCTTCACCCCCTCCCAAGTACTCACGAATGCCCACGCATCCTCCCCTCCAGCTTCTGCATCCTGGAAACACCAGTCATCGCTGATCAGTCCCAACTCCAAATCTCTGAGGGACCAATTCAAGTCAAACCCCTACTTGTCGCCCGGTGCCTGGCAGGAATCCCATTGCCCCGCAGCTGCCACCTGCTGACCATAGACATGAAATCCCAAGAGTCGCTTTGGGTTGGGCTCCACCAGGAATGGATGCTGAGATAAGAATTCAGGTACAAGTAGTTTATTTGCAACACGCTAGCAGGATGCCCCCCAAAGGGCTAAGGAAATGAGACAGGGACGAGGAGACGGCCAATAAGGGGTGTGGGTTGCCACTGTGGGCACCTGGGGGACTCTGGAGACTCTCATTACACCTGAGGTGTTTTCTACCAATGGGCAGGGAAGCTGGGGTATTTATCACCAACTCCCACCCCGCATTGGTTGAGTTGCTCCTAGGCTCCTCAGAAATTCTGCCCAAATACCCTCTGTGACCAGAGATTGCCCATCAGGCAGAAAGAGACAAAGCTGCCACCATCCAACAAAACTCTAGCAGGTGTCCTCCGGGGTGGGCTGGGGGGCTTTGATCAAGGCACCAACAGAGTTTGCTCCACCCTACTATAAAGAAGCAACACAGATTTGGGAAAGAAGGTAGACTTCAGGGCACTCCAAGAACGTGAGCACAGCTGCCGTGATTCCTTCCGCCAGTCACTCAGAACATATTCCTTGCACACCTGTTCTGTGCCAAAGTTCTATTTGTACATACAGTGCTGTTCTACATGTTGTAGAAGAAAACCACAGACAGAATCTACAACCAGGTGTTGTCATTTATAAGGACCAAATAAAAGGAAGGAAACAGAAGTGCTCACCCACCAGAGGCCAGGATCACCTCACCCTAGTTTTTAACACATCCAACTCACAACCTTCCTTTTATAATTGAAAATACCTAAGACTCCCTCTAAGACATGAGGTTCAGCAAGGGGATGGGGCCCAAAACAGAGAAGGGAGAAGAGGACTGTAGTCACGAGCTAGGACCTTCAAAAGGCTTTTAAAGGGGCACGGGTGACACGAGCTTGAACGTTATGATCCCTTTGTTAAGTGAGACTTTTAACTTTTATAACACATAACACGACCCTCACCAACTGCTGGTGGGATTATAAACCAGCAGAGCCATTTGGACAACAATGTGGAAAAAGTTAAGCATACAGTTACCATATGACCCAGCAACTCCACTCCTAGGTGCGTGTGTGTGTGTGTGTGTGTATCCAAGAGAACTGAAAACACATGCACACACAAAAACTTATACATGAATGTTCATAGAAGCATTAGTTATAATAGCCAAAAAGTGGAAATAACCCAAATGTCTAACAACTAATGAATAAATAAATAAATAAAATGTGGTATATCCATACAATGGATTATTATTTGGCAATAAAAAGGAATAAACTTCTGGTACATGCTATAACATGGGTGAACCTTGAAAACATTACACTAAGTAAAAGAAGCCAAAAGACCACATTTTGTAAGATGCCATTGATATGAAATGTTCAGAGGCAAATTTATAGAGTCAGAAAGTAGATCAGTGGTTGCCTAGGGCTGATGGTAGGCGGGGGGAGAGTGGTAGAGGGAATGAAGAGTGACTAATAAAGTCTGCAGGGTTTCTTTTCGGGGTGGTGAAAACATTTTAAGATTGATTGTGGTAATGGTTCCATAATTTTAAAACCATACTGAAAAACACTGAATTGTACACTTTCAATAGGTGAATTATGTGCTATGTGATTTAGATCTCAATAAAGCTGTTATTAAAAACATAACACAGGGCTTCTCTGGTGGCGCAGTGGTTGAGAGTCCGCCTGCCGATGCAGGGGACACGGGTTCGTGCCCTGGTCCAGGAAGACCCCACGTGCCGCGGAGCGGCTAGGCCCGTGAGCCATGGCCGCTGAGCCTGTGCGTCCAGAGCCTGTGCTCCACAACGGGAGAGGCCACACAGTGAGAGGCCCGCGTACCGCAAAAAAAAAAAAAAAACATAACACAAAATTCTAATATCAATAAACAAATTGACAATCACTGCCCTCTTGGAGTTTCCAACCTAGTGAGTAGAGAGGACAATGAATAGTCAATGTGATAAGCAAATCATACAGTATTTTGTTGTGCAGGGTGATCAGTGCAAGAAACAAAGCAGAGTAAGGAGGTAAGACACCTGGGGTGATGGGGAAAGCCACAGTTTTAAATACGGTGGTCAAGGTGGACGTCATTTAGAAGGTGACATTTGGGTGAAGGTTTGAAGGAGTTGGCCACAAGGACGTCTAGGGAAAGAGCATCCCAGGTAGAGGGCACAGCCAGCGCAGAGGCCTGGAAGCAGGACTATGCTGGTGTAACAGCTCCAGTTAAACTGGGGTAGTCAGGGAGAGGAGGGCACGAGGTCAGAGGGAGGGTGATGAGTTCAGAGAGGAAACTGGGGTTCCTGGAGGCCTCTTGTAAGGCCAAGTGAGTGCAGAACCTTGGGGCTGCTCAGATCAGACAGATGTACAGCTTCAAAGGGAAGAGGAGTAACGAGATGGGGTAAACTGGGGCTCGTCTCTCCTCCTTTTACTGGCTCACCCCGCTGGAGACCGGAGCTCTTGCCGCTCCCCGCCACCCGCAGCAGTGGAACCTGGGAGCCCACGCCCACCCAGGCAAAGGAGGGGGCCGTGTATCAGGGAGATTTGCTGAGCTCCAACCCTGAAAAGCAAAGATGAGAAGTCGGAAAGCAGCAGGCTGACGGGAAACTACAATTTCACCATTAATAACCTAGCGTGTTTGTGATTTTCAGGTTCTAATATTTGTGTCGTCATGGCCAATTACAGGTCACAAATGATTTCCAAAGTGGGCTGCCCAGGGACGCAGTTGCGTAAATCCATTTTCCATAGCCTTCCCACTCCGGGGCTGTTCAGAACATTCAGAGCCAGAAAGAGTGGGAAGGCAATCCCCCCCGCCAAGTGGAAGGGGAGAGAAATGGAACCAGCCCGGGGCCCCAGATGGTGTTTCCATCCAAACTTTGCTACATACCCTCTGTGTGACCTTGGCCCGGTCACCTCACCTCTCTGAGCCTTGTCCTTATTCATCTCACAGGGATGCTGTGAGACACCCCATCAGAAGGAACAGTGGGAAACATCATATACCAAACCCCACCACGTGCCTGTCCTAAGCAAGCGCTTTCATCCCTTTTAACACCTCTACTGAGATGTAATTTACATACCATAAAATGCACTCATCCTAAACATACAGTTTAATGATTTCTGTAGAGTTGTGCAACCATCACCAAAATCCGATTTTAAAATATTTCCATCACCCCTAAAAACATACCTTCACAGCCATCTTTTGAGGTTCAAGTTCCATATATAAAAACATTAGTTAAATAAATAAATTAATTAAATAAAAACATTAATGCCGTATAAAAGCAAAAGAGAAAAATAGCAACTTGTTAGGCTGAATAACATGAAATTGCCATTTTTACAGATTAAAGTGTTCAAATATTGGCAATTTCACATAGTTTAACCTTTTAAAAAGAAAGAACATTTACGAACACAGTACTACAAACTTACAGACTGCATATTAACTCATATCCTGCATGTGACTGCCTATGAATTGCCTATGTTATGATTTTTTTTTTTTTTTTTTTGCGGTATGCGGGCCTTTCACTGGTGTGGGCTCTCCCGCTGCAGAGCACAGGCTCCGGACGCGCAGGCTCAGCGGCCATGGCCCGCGGAGGATCCACATCACACAGGATCCCCCCAGACCGGGGCACAAACCCGTGTCCCCTGCATCAGCAGGCGGACCCCCAACCACTGCGCCACCAGGGAAGCCCCTATGTTATGAATTTTTACATTATATAATTAAAAAGAAAACTATGTATGTTGGACTTTGTGGGTAATTTAAGGGATGTGGGATTTTTCAAGGGAGAAATTTTGACTACACTCCCTTTTCACCTTAGGTACTGTCTTTAGAAACAAAACCACAAGGACTGCGCACTTCTGAGTCAGCTCAAGCTAGGATCTTTAGTTCACACATGAGTAAAATGAAGCTTAGAAAGCTTAGGTCACCTAGTCATGCACTGCCAGCAACACCGTACTGGTTCAAGAAATGTGAACAAAACTTCCTTAGTGATTTCTTCTATGCACAATAATTATGAAAATCATATGCATCCACCTATTTGAGAAAATAGGAAGATTCTGAACTTCCCATATGCTGCTGCTAATTCAGATTCATTGCCCATTAACCCCTCAAGGCCTCAGCTTTCTCATCTGTAAAATGCACAAAATAATGCCCATCTCACAGATTTGTGAGCCTCCATGTGACAATTCACAGCAAAGTTCTCCTAAGACCTTCTGGGGAGCATTTCTGGCCTTGTCTACTAAATTAGCTGATTCAATCAGCCGGCCTATTTTGAAAAACAATATGGTTGTTAGCAAGAGCTATTTACTGAACAAATGAAGCACTTCCACAGTCTTTCTACAATGATCCTTAAGGAGACCTATGTCATATTATGCTCAACATCCGGGACACAGCACAGATCTGCACAGAGTGAGCACCCAGTATAAATCTGTTGAATGAGCACGTATTACATAAGCAGCCATACTAGAGAGAGATTATCACCATTTTCATAGATGGGGAAACTGAGGCTCAGAAGAGAAAGTGGAAGAACAGGTTTGCTGATGTCAAAGCCATTTTCAACCAACCGCTATTTCTATGGATTAAAGAGAAGGAGGGAGGACAGGAGAAGGATTAGGGAGAGAATAAATGAAAGGAAGAAGAAAGAAGCTACCAGAATCCAAGTGATTCATTTCTATTTGAATTAAGTTGCAAAAAAAAAAAAAAACGCCATTTCAGTGGATAAATATGTGCACTGCCTATTGTCAAGAAGTGAGCGTTATGCACTTTTTGTTTCTTCATCTGCCATGGCAACCAGCTTAGAATCAGACTTATTGCTTGAAGAACAATCGGTTCCAGAGTCTAGATGCACTGCCTCCCTCCCGGAGAAGCTGCTTTCTGATTTACGTGTGTCTCTGCCCCATGGAAACACCCAGTCCCTGCCCTAAACCTGAAGCAGCCTGGAGGAGTCTTCACATATTGTAGTAATTGGTCTGTTCTCCGATTCCTTTTATTTCACTAGCCTTACACTGATCACGGGAGTGGAGTCAACTCTAATTAGGCATTATAAGGATAATGATTTCATTCAAGCTCCTTTAATGGGTTTGTTCACTTACAAGGAAAGGTGTTATACAACACAGTCAGACACTTTATCACCTTGTGATAATTGGAGTTGCTAAATTACAGTAAAAGAGCAACCGAAGGTAATTTCCTATTTGGCCAAAGCCGGCTGGCCTCCCCCTGGCCTCCAATTATCATATTTCTTCTTAGAATCAGGTCTCCCTTCCTCTCAGAAGCTGCTGCGAGCTCCAAGCTATTACAGGGAACTCTAAGCCTGCACCAGAGCCATGAAGTTCTAATTTTCTCATTACCCAACCTTATGTGTCAGCTATTTACTGGCGAGCCAGCCCTGTTCTTTAGTTCAGGTGATAAATAGGCATGAACAGCTTAGCGAGCAGAGAGGCAAATAAACATTGGAAAATGATCAGGCCCTGAGAATCTTCTATCAGATAGTGTTATAGGTCAGAGAAAAACCGGAGCAAACCACGGAATGAGACATGGAGAAGAGGCTAAACCAAATCTGCCCTCTTTCACTCAGAATCCCAATGACAGGCAATAGGAAATTTCTTCTGCTGCTCAGAGAGTCTCAGATGGTTTTTTCAACAGTGCTGTCAAGCTCAACAAAATAAGCTGATGTCATAGCAAGGGTTCTATTTATTGAGTGCCTAGTAGGTGTGTTACAGTGTGGGAAGGCTTTCTGATACATTGACCTCATCTGAAATTAGGAGAACGGTTTACACTATGCATATTCACTCATTCGTTCACTCATTTAATGAGATTATAACAACAGCATGATACAAACACTGTATGTGTTAGCTACCAGCTTCTACTCACTCATTTGAGTGATTCAGAGTCCACTTGGAGCCAAGCACCATGACAAACATCAAAGGTGCAATTGTGAATGAGACAAACACAATCATTGCATTGAAGCTGTTTCTTGTTAGGGACTAAATGTTGTGTTCCCCCAAAATTCATGTCAAAGCCTAATTCCCAGTGGGACAGTACTTGGAAGTAAGGTCTTTGGGAGGTGATAAGGTCATAAAGGTGAGAGATGCAGGCAAAGGAGGACAGGACACAGAGCTACAGAGACAAAAGGCAGTGCAGCCCCATCAGAGACATAGGAGGTACACTCAGTTTTTTAAATGATTAATATGGTAAATGTTGTGTATATTTTACCACTATTAAAAACAAACAAGGAAATTAAAAAAAATTTTTTAGAGAGTAGGACTGTCCATCTATTCATTCATGGATGGATCCCAAGTGCCTAAAACAGTGCCCAGAACTAACAGGTATTCCATAAATATTTGTTAAGTGAATAAATGCTAGAAAATTCCATGGATTTTTTTCACAGGTACCAGGATAGAACCATACTGAATGCACAGAGTTTGAAATTATCTCTCCAAACAAGGAGTGGTCCATCTGGGAGATAGTGGAAGAAGCTCCAAAAAGACTTCAGCTCTGAAAAGACCTTATTCTGCCTCATTCTAAACAGGTTTTTCCTGTGTAGCTTTTTCCTGGAACAAGCAAGCATAGAATATTACAATGCTGGGTAAAGAAAAAGTAAAAACTCAGTAACAAAAATTTTAATCCATGGAGGAAAACACGACAAAATTTCTGGTGAAAAAAAGAAATTCACTGTTGCAGAATTGTAAATATATATATACACACACACACACACACACACATATATATATAATAGAAGCTTTCACAAGATTTAGGAGAAAAAGACAGTGACAAAAATTGTAAGAAAGAAGATAAGAGAAATGGAGGACAGAAAATGACAATGCAACATCCAGATAACTTATAAGTTATCTTATATTTATACTTATAACTTATACTTATAACTTATAAGTAACTTATAACTTATTCATGTTCAAGACAGAACAGAACAGAAGCAATAATAAGAAAAACAAGCAGAATGCTTTTCCAAACTAGATAAATAATCTGAAGAAGACTATAAGGACATATACATTTCTGACATCTGCTCTCAAAAGTTAGTTGATAAAAAAAAAAAATGAATACCTAGACACAGTTTAGAAGTTTGTGACCAAAGAATTTTAGACCCCGAAAAGCTGTCCTTTTTTATATAGAGGCAAGAGGACAACATTCTCAACCAAGGACTTACAAAATGTGCCAACTTATATCCTTCTGGAATTAAAACAAACAAAAAGCAAAAATATCTGAAATGAACATCAACTCATCAGGACATGATATAAAATTAACAGCTGAACTTTGGGGAAATCAAACTATCGAAGGACAACGGTACCACAGCGTATGCAAAGATAAGAAAAGCTGGGAGGAGTGGGGTGGGGACAAAAGGGGGCACCCACCTCACCTGCATCGTAGAAGACATCGAGCACAGCCATCTCCTGAAGTCGAGCTCCCCAAAGGGCATGGAGGTGCTCGTCCTTCCTGCATTTACACCTCTCCAAACCAGACTCCTTGCAGCCCGCAAGCACTCTCTATATGACTCGCCTTCAAATTACTCATTAACAATATTCAACTCAGCATGTACCAAAAATGATTCATCACAGCTTTGTTAAGTAGGTAGCCCCAAATTTGATCCTTATCTGCAGGGTGAATCAGACTGGAGTACCAATTCTCATGTTGGACCAAATAGACTTTAAAATAAAGACTATTACAAGAGACAAAGAAGGACACTACATGATGATAAAGGGATCAATCCAAGACGAAGATATAACAATTGTAAATATTTATGCACCCAACATAGGAGCACCTCAATACATAAGGCAAATGCTAACAGCCATAAAAGGCGAAATCGACAGTAACACAATAATAGTAGGGGACTTTAACACCCCACTTTCACCAATGGACAGATCATCAAAAATGAAAACAAATATGGAAAAAGAAGCTTTAAATGACACATTCAACAAGATGGACTTAATTGATATTTATGGAACATTCCATCCAAAAACAACAGAACACACTTTATTCACAGGTGCTCATGGAACATTCTCCAGGATAGACCATATCTTGGGTCACAAATCAAGCCTTGGTAAATTTAAGAATATTGAAATTGTATTAAGTATCTTTTCTGACAACAGTGATATGAGGCTAGATATCAATTACAGGAAAAAATCTGTAAAAAATACAAACACATGGAGGCTAAACAATAAGCTACAAAATAACCAAGAGATCACTGAAGAAATCAAAGAGTAAATCAAAAAATACCTAGAAACAAATGACAATGAAAACATGATTACCCAAAACCTATGGGATGCAGCAAAAGCAGTTCTAAGAGGGAAGTTTATAGCAATACAATCCTACCTTAAGAAACAAAAAACATCTCAAATAAACAACCTAACCTTACACCTAAAGCAATTAGAGAAAGAAGAACAAAAAAACCCCAAGTTAGCAGAAGGAAAGAAATCATAAAGATCAGATCAGAAATAAATGAAAAAGTAAAGAAGGACACAATAGCAAAGATCAATACAACCATAACCTGGTTCTTTGCGAAGATAAACAAAATTGATTAAAGACAGTGCCGGACTCATCAAGAAAAAAAGGGAGAAGACTCAAATCAATAGAATTAGAAAGGAAAAAGGAAAAGTAACAACAGACACTGCAGAAATACAAAGGATCATGAGAGATTACTACAAGCAACTATATGCCAATAAAATGGACAACCTGGAAGAAATGGACAAATTCTTAGAAATGCACAACCTTCTGAGACTGAACCAGGAATAAATAGAAAATATTAACAGACCAATCACAAGCACTGAAATTGAGACTGTGATTAAAAATCTTCCAACAAACAAAAGCCCAGGACCAAATGGCTTCACAGGCGAATTCTATCAAACATTTAGAGAAGAGCTAACACCTATCCTTCTCAAACTCTTCCAAAATATAACAAAGGGAGGAACACTCCCAAACTCATTCTACGAAGCCACCATCATCCTGATACCAAAGCCAGACAAAGATGTCACAAAGAAAGAAAACTACAGGCCAATATCACTGATGAACACAGATGCAAAGATCCTCAACAAAATACCAGAAAACAGAATCTAACAGCACATTAAAAGGATCATACACCATGATCAAGTGGGGTTTATCCCAGGAATGCAAGGATTCTTCAATATACCTAAATCAATCAATATATACACCATATTAACAAATTGAAGGAGAAAAACCATATGATCACCTCAAAATATGCAGAAAAAGCTTTCGATAAAATTCAACACCCATTTATGGTAAAAACCCTCCAGAAAGTAGGCACAGAAGGAACTTTGCTCAACATAATAAAGGCCATATATGAAAATCCACAGCCAACATCGTTCTCAATGGTGAAAAACTGAAAGATTTCCACTAAGATCAGGAACAAGACAAGGTTGCCCACTCTCACCACTATTATTGAACATACTTTTGGAGGTTTTAGCCACAGCCAGCAGAGAAGAAAAAGAAATAAAAGGAACCCAAATTGGAAAAGAAGAAATAAAACTCTCACTGTTTGCAGATCACATACTACACATAGAGAATCCTAAAGATGCTACCAGAAAACTACTAGAACTAATCAATGAATTTGGTAGAGTAGCCAGATACAAATTCACAGAAAGCTCTTGCATTCCTGTACACTAATGACGAAATATCTGAAAGAGAAATTAAGGACACTCCCATTTACCACTGCAATAAAAAGAATAAAATACCTAAAAAGAATTTAATACCTAGCAATAAAAAGAATAAAATAATAAACCTACCTAAGGAGACAAAAAACCTGTGGGCAGAAAACTGTAAGACACTGATAAAAGAAATTAAAGATGATACAAACAGATGGAGAGATAAACCATACTCTTGAATTGGAAGAATCAACATTGTGAAAATTACTATACTACCCAGGGCAATCTAGAGATTCAGTGCAATTCCTATCAAACTACCAATGGCATTCTTCACAGAACTAGAACAAAAGATTGCACAATTTGTATGGAAACACAAAAGACCCTGAATAGCCAAAGCAATCTTGAGAAATAAAAATGGCACTGGAGGATTCAGGCTCCCTGACTTCAGACTACACTACAAAGTGACAGTAATCGAGACAGTATGGTACTGGCACAAAAGCAGAAATATAGATCAATGGAATAGGACAGAAAGCCCAGAGATAAACCCATGCACATATGGTCACCTTATCTTTGATAAAGGAGGCAATAATATACAATGGAGGAGAGACAGCCTCTTCAATAAGTGGTGCTGGGAAAAATGGACAGCTACATGTAAAAGAATAAAATTAGAACACTCCCTAACACCATACACAAAAATAAACTCAAATGGATTAAAGACCTAAATGTAAGGCCAGATGCTATTAAACTCTTAGAGGAAAACATAGGCAGAACACTCTATGACATAAATCACAGCAAGATCCTTTTTGACCCACCTCCTAGAGAAATGGAAATAAAATCAAAAATGAACAAATGGGACCTAATGAAACTTAAAAGCCTTTGCACAGCAAAGGAAACCATAAAAAAGACAAAAAGACAACCCTCAGAATGGGAGTAAATATTTGCAAATGAAGCAACTGACAAAGGATTAATCTCCAAAACATACAAGCAGCTCATGCAGCTCAATATCAGATAAACAAACAACCCAATCCAAAAATGGACAGAAGACCTAAATAGACCTTTCTCCAAGGAAGATATATAGATTGCCAACAAACACATGAAAGGATGCTCAACATCACTAATCATTAGAGAAATGCAAATCAAAACCACAATGAGGTGTCACCTCACACCGGTCAGAATGGCCATCATCAAAAAATCTACAAACAGTAAATGCTGGGGAAGGTGTGGAGAAAAGGGAACCCTCTTGTACTCTTGGTGGAAATGTAAATTGATAACAGCCACTATGGAGAACAGTATGGAGGTTCCTTAAAAAACTAAAAATAGAACTACCTTATGACCCAGCAATCCCACTACTGGGCATATACCCTGAGAAAACCATAATTCAAAAAGAGTCATGTACCACAATGCTCATTGCAGCACTATTTACAATATCCAGGACATGGAAGCAACCTAAATGTCCATCAACAGATGACTGGAATAAGAAGATGTGGCACATATATACAATGTAATATTACTCAGCCATAAAAAAAGAACAAAATTGAGTTATTTGTAGCAAGGTGGATGGACCTAGAATCTGTCATACAGAGTAAAGTAAGTCAGAAAGAGAAAAACAAATACCATATGCTAATCATATATATGGAATCTAAAAAAAAAATGGTTCTGATGAACCTAGGGGCAGGACAGGAACAAAAGGGCAGACATAAAGAATGGACTTGAGGACATGGGGAGAGGGAAGGGTAAGCTGGGACGAAGTGAGAGAGTAACATTAACATATATACACTACCAAATGTAAAATAGCTACCTAGTGGTAAGTAGCTGAGTAGCACAAGGAGATCAGTTCAGTGCTTTGTGACCACCTTAGAGGGGTGGGATAGGGAGGGTGGGAGGGAGACGCACGAGGGAAGGGATATGAGGATATATATATACACACAGCTGATTCAGTTTTTAAACAGCAGAAACTAACACAACATTGTAAAGTAATTATACTCCAATAAAGACGTAAAAAAAAAAAAGGACAATGGTAAGTTTTGCAATCAGTTATAAAAGAGAAATGTCTAAATGGTTCTTGAAAATCAGTTTATAAACAATGCAAATGTCAAAAATTATTCCTAAAAGTGAATAAGCATATGTAAGACACTAGATTATGTTAATAAAATCCAAGAAGCTGCGGATAAGAGAATAAAAATATGCTCAAATTGTATATCAAGTAGACAATACTCAAAAACACAATTCCATATTTGGGTATCAAAACTAGAAAACCACCAGTTAAAAAATGCTTTTGAGGGGTTTCCCTGGTGGCACAGTGATTAGGAGTCCTCCTGCCAATGCAGGGGACATGGTTCGAGCCCTGGTACAGGAAGATCCCACATGCCGCAGAGCAACTCAGCCCATGTGCCACAACTATGGAGCCTGCCCCCTAGAGCCGGCACACCACAGCTACTGAGCCTGCGTGCAACAACTAGTGAAGCCCGTGTGCCTAGAACCCATGCTCCGCAACACGAGAAGACACCACAATGAGAAGCCCGCACATAGCAACGAAGAGTAGCCCCTGCTCGCCACAACTAGAGAAAGCCCGTGAGCAGCAATGAAGACCCAATGCAGCCAAAAATTAAATAAATAAATAAAATTATTTTTATGCTTTTGAAAACTTAATGAAAACCACCACTCTAATTAAAATGCATCTTCCAAATAACTTTTTTTTTTTTGCGGTACGCGGGCCTCTCACTGTTGTGGCCTCTCCCATTGCGGAGCACAGGCTCTGGACATGCAGGCTCAGCGGCCATGGCTCACGGGCCCAGCCGCTCTGTGGCATGTGGGATCTTCTTGGACTGGGGCACGAACCCGTGTTCCCTGCATTGGCAGGCGGACTCTCAACCACTGCGCCACCAGGGAAGCCCCAAAATAGCATTTTAAAAATGTAGGTATAGTTCTACAGTAAAAAAAAATAGTAGAAAGGAAATCAATAATGAGACATAAAAATTAAAAGCATAAACCAAAGCTAAAGAAGTAATATCACATGGTTTGAACAGTAAACACCAATATGTCAAATTCCACTATTAAAAGATAAAAATTCCCAGATTGTCAAAATCAAAATCCTATTACAGAGTTTTCTTTTTTATTTTATTTTTTTATTTAACATCTTTATTGGAGTATAACTGCTTTACAATGTTGCGTTAGTTTCTGCTGTATAACAAAGTGAATCAAGAGTTTTCAAGAGACAGAAATGAAGTGTCTTTTTTTAATATTAAACATAAAAAGGGCAAATGTATATTAGGCAAATGCAAATTTTAAAAGTATAAGTGCAGCTACCCGGGCTCTTTGGTGGGGCTAATGGCTGACTCTGGGAGGGCTCATGCCAAGGAGTACTTCCCAGAACTTCTGCTGCCAGTGTCCTTGCCCTCACAGTGAGACACAGCCATAGCCCACCTCTGCAGGAGACCCTCCAACACTAGCAGATCAGAAAACCTTCATTAAAAAGCCCCAATCTGGAGATAGCCTCATCCACCAGAGGGCAGACAGCAGAAGCAAGAACTACAATCCTACAGCCTGTGGAACAAAAAACCACATTCACAGAAATATAGACAAGAAAAAAATGCAGAGGGCTATGTACCAGATAAAGGAAAAAGACAAAACCCCAGAAAAACAAGTAAATGAAGTGGAGATAGGCATCCTTCCAGAAAAAGAATTCAGAATAATGAGAGTGAAGATGATCCAGGACCTCGGAAAAAGAATGGAGGCAAAGATCGAGAAGATGCAAGAAATGTTTAACAAAGACTTGGAAGAATTAAAGAACAAACAAACATAGATGAATAATACAATAACTGAAATGAAAAATACACTAGAAGGAATCAATAGCAGAATAACTGAGGTAGAAGAACGGATAGGTGACCTGGAAGACAGAATGGTGGAATTCACTGCTGTGGAACAGATTAAAGAAAAAAGAATGAAAAGAAATGAAGACAGCCTATGAGACCTCTGGGACAACATTAAACATAACAACATTTGCATTATAGGGGTCCCAGAAAGAGAAGAGAGAGAGAATGGACCCGAGAAAATATTTGAAGAGATTACAGTCGAAAACTTCCCTAACATGGGAAAGCAAATAGCCATGCAAGTCCATGAAGCACAGAGAGTCCCATACAGGATAAACCTAAGGAGAAACACGCTGAGACACATAGTAATCAAATTGACAAAAATTAAAGACAAAGAAAAATTACTGAAAGCAGCAAGGGAAAAACAACAAATAACATACAAGGGAACTCCCATAAGCTTAACAGCTGATTTCTCAGCAGAAATTCTACAAGCCAGAAGGGAGTGGCAGGATATATTTAAGGTGATGAAAGGGAAAAAACTACAACCAAGATTACTCTACCTGGCAAGGATCTCATTCACATTAGATGGAGAAATCAAAAGCTTTACAGACAAACAAAAGCTAAGAGAATTCAGCACCACAAAACCAGCTCTACAACAAATGCTAAAGGAACTTCTCTAAGTGGGAGACACAAGAGAAGAAAAAGACCTATAAAAAAACCCAAAACAATTAAGAAAATGGTCATAGGAACATACATATCAATAATTACCTTAAATGTGAATGGATTAAATGCTCCAACCAAAAGACACAGACTGGCTGTACATCCAGTACGCACCTATGGTCAACTAATCTATGACAAAGGAGGCAAGGATATACAATGGAGAAAAGACAGTCTCTTCAGTAAGTGGTGCTGGGAAAACTGGACAGCTACATGTAAAAGAATGAAATTAGAACACTCCCTAACACCATACACAAAAATAAACTCAAAATGGATTAGAGACCTAAATGTATGACCAGACACTATAAAACTCTTAGGAAAACAAAGGAAGAACACTCTTTGACATAAACCACAGCAAGATCTTTTTTGGTCCACCTCCTAGAGTAATGGAAATAAAAACAAAAATAAACAAATGGGACCTAATGAAACTTAAAAGCTTTTGCACAGCAAAGGAAACTACAAACAAGATGAAAGACAACCCTCAGAATGGGAGAAAATATTTGCAAACAAATCAACAGACAAAGGATTAATCTCCAAAATATATAAACAGCTCATGCAGCTCAATATCAAAAAAACAAACAACCCAATCCAAAAATGGGCAGAAGACCTAAACAGACATTTCTGCAAAGAAGACATACAGATGGCCAAGAAGCACATGAAAAGCTGCTCAACGTCACTAATTATTAGCAAAATGCAAATCAAAACTACAATGAGGTATCACCTCACACCGGTTAGAATGGGCATCATCAGAAAATCTACTACAACAAATTCTGGAGAGGGTGTGGAGAAAAGGGAACCCTCTTGCACTGTTGGTGGGATTGTAAATTGATACGGCCACTGTGGAGAAGAGTATGGAGGTTCCTTAAAAAACTAAAAATAGAATTACCATATGACCCAGCAATCTCACTACTGGGCATATACCCAGAGAAAACTATAATTCAAAAAGACACATGCACCCCAATGTTCACTGCAGCACTATTTACAATAGCCAGGACATGGAAGCAACCTAAATGCCCATCGACAGACAAATGGATAAAGAAGATGTAGTACATGCATACAATGGAATATTACTCACCCATAAAAAGGAACGACGTTGGGTCATCTGTAGAGACGTGGATGGATCTAGAGACTGTCATACAGAGTGAAGTAAGTCAGAAAGAGAAAAACAAATATTGGATATTAACGCATATATGTGGAAACTAGAAAAATGGTACAGATGAACCAGTTTGCAGGGCAGAAATTGAGACACAGATGTAGAGAACAAACGTATGGACACCAAGGGGGGAAAGTGGCAGGGAGGTGGTGGTGGGATGAATTGGGAGATTGGGATTGACATATATACACTAATACGTATAAAATGAATAACTAATAAGAACATGCTGTATAAAAAAAGATAAAATTAAATTTTAAAAGAAAAGCCCCAATCTGCGGTCCACAGGCCAAAAAAATAAAAAATATAATAAATGTATAAGTGCAACATTCACATTAGATAAAGTCAAGGCACAAAAACATATTAAACAAGACAGTAAAGATTGCTTATATATATTGATAAAGTCTAGGCTTCATAATGAAGATTCCACTGGCATGTCTTAGCCTGTATTCTCCTGTAAGATCATAAGACACAGGCTTAAGTTCAAGGACACGTAGAACAAAATTGACCATATCCTGGACTAAAGCAAGAGTCAGCAAATTTCAAAGGATTTAAATCATGCAAATTAAGGTCTCTGACTACAGTGAAATTAAGCTTGAAATCAAGAACAAATAATAGGAAGAAAATGCCCATATGTTTGTAAATTTAATAATAGAAATCTGCTTCTAAACAACCCATGGGCCATAGAAGAAATCTCTAAGCAAATGAGAAAATATTTTAAATTGAATCATAATGAAAATATACCAAAATTTGAAGGATATAACTAAAGCCATGTGTATATTAGGGGGAAAATTACACACTGAAAATCAATGAGCAAGAAATTTAATCTCAGAAAGTTTAGAAAGGAAGAGCAAATTAAACTTGAAAACAGTACAAGGAGGAAAACAAGAAAATTAAGAGCAAAAATTAGTAAGACTGAAAAGTAAAATGCAAGAGAGCCTCTCAAAGTAGAGTAATGTTTCTTAAACCTTATGTAGAAACTGTGAACCAAATAGGATAAACTATGGTAAGTTGGACTACATTACAATTAAGAACTATATTTATTAAAAATACCATTAAGATCATAGAAAGGGAAATTCAAAGAAGTTATAGCAAAACTTATAACCAACAAAGAACTAATATCCAGACTATTTTTAAAACTCCTATAAATCAGTAAGAAAAAGACAATTGACTTCATAGAAAAATGGGCAGGAGACTTGAATTGGTACTTTATAAGTGAGAAAATCCAAATGGGTCCTACAAAACTAAAAGGATTCTCAATCTTATTGGTCATCAGAGAGACACAAATTAGAATAACAATGAGATACCACTGCACACCCCCCCGGAGCACTAAACATAAAAAGTCTGACCATGCCAAGGTGTTGGCATGAATGCATGCATTGAAAACCCTCTTACACTGCTGGTAAAAGTACATATATGTATGGCCACTTTGAGACAATTTGGCATGAAAGTTAAAGATACTCAAAGCCTCTAACCCAGCAATTTTACTCCCAGCAATGCATGCTCATATATGCATATGAGGCAACATATAGAAGAATATTTGTAACAACATTATTCATACAAGGCAAGACTTGGAAACAAACCATCTAACCCCATTTTACCATTTATTCATTATCAAATCATCAACCCCAAAGCTAGAGTGATTCATTAACCAAAACTACTAATTTGCAGCCAGATGAACAAATAAATGGTGGTATATTCATATAATAAACAATTTGTATTATATTTATCCAATGAATAAATCACAATTAAAATGAGTAAACTGGGCTTCCCTGGTGGCGCAGTGGTTGAGAGTCCGCCTGCCGAAGCAGGGGACACGGGTTCGTGCCCTGGTCCGGGAAGATCCCACATGCCGCGGTGCGGCTAGGCCCGTGAGCCATGGCCGCTGAGCCTGCGCGTCCGGAGCCTGTGCTCCGCAACCGGAGAGGCCACAACAGTGAGAGGCCCACGTACCGCAAAAAAAAAAAAAAAAAAAAATGAGTAAACTAAAGGCACATTATTGCAAGTGAATCTCACAAAGATAATATGAAGCCAATAAGACAGACAGACAAGAATAAACTGCATTATTCCATTTATATAAAGTTCAAGAAACAGGTGAAACTAAACTATACAGTATATGTACACGTGTAGTTGGTAATATTAAAAGAAAAGCAAGGAGGTAATGAACACGAACATCAGGTAGTGGCTACTTTCGTGGGGGGAAAGGAGCAACTGTTGATAAGAGGCACAAAGGCAAATTCTGGAGTGCCAGGAGTGATCTATTTCTTGATCTGGGTGGTAGATTCTTAGATGTTTCCCTTATGATGAATCATCACACTATAAAAATGAAAACTGGAAATAAAAATAAACTTTAAAAAATTTCATATGGGCCAAAGCTGTACTCAAGGGAAAATTCATATTATTCAATGTTTTACTATTAAACAATAAGGAATAGAAAATATTTACTAAAACTAAAATTCAAACCTTAACCAGGCAAGAATGTATTCAACATTAATCTCCTGAATGCCTACTATATGTCCAGCACATATGTCAGTAAAAATACAAACAAAAATTAATCATTGAGAAAGTAAAAACTAGAATTGATTTACAAATCCAAAAATTTTACTTTTTTGTGAAACATAATAAGGAAAACAAATGCACTTCCTACTATTAAGTCAAGGAATGAATAGATATTGTTATATATAATATATGTATGTATAATATATAATAAATGAATTATATATATATATATACACATATATATATATATTCCTTTCAGAGTTAGTTTTTCATCATAAACAGGATGTAACCAGTTAATTACTTAGGGCTATAGGTTGTATTACAAAGTACAATAACACAATTTGCATTATGTGGTAGATTATAAAAATGTCCAGAATTCTCTACCCCACAGTATAGCCATGCCCTCTGCAATGTGACTTTTTTACTCCCTGTCACCAAGAGATAGAGTCTACTTTGATCAATAGAATATGACCTCGTGTAGTTCTAAGCCTATGACTCAAGAAACTTTACATACTCCATCTTACTCTCTCCAAGCCCTGCCATCATCATGTGAACAAGTCCACTCCGGCCCTCTAGAAAACGAGAGGGCACATGGTGGAGAGATAAGCCATCTGAACTGAGGTCACCTCCTAACCAACCAGCCCCCAGCTGTCCTGGCAGCTGGCTGCTCAGCCAAGACAGAAGAACCTCCCTGCTGAACCCAGCCCAAATTGCCAAATCACAAAATCATGTTGACCCCAAGGCAAGGCATTTTAAGGTAGTTTGTTATGCAACAAAACCTAACTGATGCACATTATGAGGACCATTACCAGTTCAGAATTAGATAAGCTGTCATCTGAAAATAGAAAGGCCCAGTGGTCTTGCTTGAGTGGTTGAATATGATCATAAGAATATATGTTTATTTATCCTCACATCTTATGGTTCTTTTTCTTATGGTTGACTCTTGCAAACTGTGCTGCAAACAAAAGTGTAAGGTCAAGTTCAAAGGTGACTCAAGGAAAATGGGAGGCTCCTGCATGTGAAATATGAGGGCAAATAAGGAGACATTTGGGGCTGTTTCTGCCAGTTTTGATAAATCAACTTTTCATTTTTAGTTTGCCATATATCTGTGTATAAAATTTTAGTTTGTATATACCATAATACAAGATATACCTGCAAAAATTTTTAAATAAGTAAACCTTTATTATTGACATTTCTGCAGGAAAAATCACTTATTGTGGATCTGAAACCCTCTTTTGTCACAGTAAGACAATTTGTTTCCATAATATAAGCTTTGAAATGCAGTGTTTCTAATAGTATGATTGTTTTATACCAGAAAAGACTGTAAAAAGAAATTGGGAAATGGATATGGGATTTCTCACAATAATGAGTACACTCCTTTTTACTTACAACAAAGCATTATGTATAAGTCTATGCTAAAAGATTTGAAATCGTCAATAAAATAAATTTTGGTAATTTATATTTTCCTAAATATATATTTCCTAATAATCTTTGGGAAGTTGGAAAACTCTAGCAAACCATTAAATCGTGTAAGAAATATTTTTTTTTTTTTTTTTTTTTTTTTTTTGCGGTAGGGGGGCGTCTCACTGTTGTGGCCTCTCCCGTTGCGGAGCACAGGCTCCGGACGCGCAGGCTCAGCGGCCATGGCTCACGGGCCCAGCCGCTCCGCGGCACGTGGGATCCTCCCAGACCGGGGCACGAACCCGCGTCCCCTGCATCGGCAGGCGGACCCCCAACCACTGCGCCACCAGGGAAGCCCCAGAAATATTTTTTTTAAAAGAGAGAGCACCTAGATTCATGATTAGAAGTATCAGAAATCCAATTCAAATTCACTTTGGTACAAAGGGATTTATTGGGAGGATAATGGGGCAACCCATGTAACTACAGGAATAAGAGACATTCCTTAGAGCTCTCAGGAATATCCAGAACCAGATACTCTTGTTGCCAATATTCTCACAATTGTTCTCATTGTGTTTTTCTCAAAGTGTTGGATTCATTCTGTCCCTCATGGCAAGAATCAGTTCAACTGTAATTCCTGATTCCTCATTCCAAGGCTCCCACAATCAAAAGGGGACTCCTCTTAGTCCTCGCCTTCCAAATCAAAAAGCCTAGAAAAAAACTCAATCAGCTGTATCCAGGGGAGCAGACTCCCATAGAACTTCCACAGCCGATGGAAGCCCACCAATGTACATTGGAGTCCTTTCTGGAAAAGGGAAAGCTATTATGCCATTAGAATGCATTATCTCCATTTCAGAAGCAAAACCCAAGCAGTTTTACAGGCTAGTTCTTTTAAATTTTCAAAGAGCAGGTAATTATCATAATACATAAACTCTGCCAGAGTGTAGAAAAATAAAGTAAAAGACTACCTTCTGGATTTTTACAAGTTAACAGAGCTGCATGGCAAAAATAGAAGAAAAAATGAAAACTTTTGGTAAATTTCACATATTCATATAGTTGCAAAATAACTAATGAATATTATCAAATATATTTTAAATTTAAAAAATGAAAAAACGTGAGAGCTATTTCTATTCAGGAACACAATACAGTGTTTATTATTATTTAACATTACCCTAGAAGTGTTGGTAATGCAAGGAAAAGAGAGAGAAAAGGAAGAAGAGAGAGAGGAAAAGAGAGAAGTGGGGATGGGGTGGAGAAGGAAGAAAGAAGAATATTGAAAATTACACACAAATTTATAGTTATTGAAACTGATGCCAATTACTACTTAGAAAACCCAAGAGAATCAACTTTAAATTATCAGAACTAAAAAACAGTCCATTAAATTTGGTGGTTACAAATAAATATAAAACACAAGTAGCTTCCCACATATAAGAGATAACCTTTAAGAAAAAAGAGAGGAAGTAACCTCATTAACAATTACAACAAAAATATGAGTTATCTAAGAAAAATTTTAATTAGGAACAAGTCAGACTTTCATGGAGAAAACATCAAAACACCATATACAGAAATAAATTAAATGGATTAAAGACTTAAATGTTAAGACCTGAAACCACAAAACTCCTAGAAAAAAACATGGGCAGTACATTCTTTGACATTGGTCTTAGAAATATTTTGCTGGATCTGTCTCCTCAGGCAAGGGCAACAAAGGAAAAATAAACAAATGGGACCTAAGCAAACTAAAAAGCTTTTGCACAGCAAAGGAAATCATCAACAAAACAAAACAGGCAAGCTACTGAATTGGAGAAGATATTTCAAATGGTATGTCTAATAAGGGATTCATATCTAAAATACTTAAAGAACTCATAAAACTCAATATCAAAAAACAAACAATCCAATTAAAAAATGGGCAGAGGAACTGAATAGGCATTTTTCCAAAGAAGATGTATAGGTGGCCAACAGGCACATGAAAAAGATGGTCAACATCGTTAATTATCAGGGAAATGCAGATCAATACCACAATGAGATACTACCTCACATCTGTCAGAATGGCTATTATCAAGAAGACAACAAATAAGTGTTGGTGAAGATGTAGAGAAAAGGTAACCCTTGTGCACTGCTGGCGTAAATGTAAATTGGTACAGCCACTATGGAAAACAGTATGGAGATTCCTCAAAAAATTAAAAATAGAACTACCATATGTTTCAGCAATTCCACTCCTGGGTATTTATGTGAAGAAAACAAAAACAGTAATTCAAAAAGATATATGTACCCCAATGTTCACTGCAGCATTATTTACAGGAGCCAAGATATGGAAGTAACCAAGTGTTCACTGACAGATGAATGAAAAAAGAAGATGTGGTATATATATACAATGGAATATTACTCAACAATAAAAAAGAATGAAATCTTGCCATTTTCGACAACATGGGTGAACCTGGAGTTCTAAGTGAACTCTATGCTAAGTAAAATGTCAGACATAGAAAGAAAATCACTGTATGTTTTCACTTATATGTGAAATCTAAAAATACAAAACAAATGAACAAGTATAACAAAACAGAAACAGACTCACATATACAGAGAACTAGTGGTTGCCAGAGGGAAGGGGATGGGGAATGGGTGAAATATGTGAAGGAGACCAAGAAGTAAAAAATTACTAGTTATAAAATAAATAAGTCACAGGGATGTAATGTACAGCACAGGAAATATAGTCAATATAATTGTAGTAACTTTCCATAACGCATAATCTATAAAAATATCGAATCACTATGTTGTACACCCGAAATGAATATAATGTTGTATGTCAACTATATTTCAATTAATTAATTAAAGAGAATCCATTTCAAAAAAAGGAAAAATTATTAAAACTCATTCCTGCACATAATGTTTCCAACCCCACACATAATCAGTGTAAGTAAGGTACTTTGTGAAAAATAAATAAATGTACTCCAACTGAAAAAAAAAGTTTACATTTTTTACCTAAAAGTTAATCCAAAGAAAACAATAAAGGATGTGCATAAAGATTTATGAAGATATTATAGATGATGACAGTGATGTGATGATGGTGAAGATAATAAGAATTTGAGAGGAGATACAACTTTTGTTTCAAATGCAAGGAATTTTTTTGACTTCTTATATCCACATAATCTGTGACCCCAAATGACTAGATGGAAAATGAAAAATCCTGCCCAATTAACAGAGGCCCCCAAACTGTCCAAAACTAACATGATTCCAAGCTCTGTTTGCATAATAAAATCAATAGTTCACATATTCATCCTCCTTCAACATCTTGGAAATCTCTCCTAAAATTTAGCATCACAGAGATTTGAGACTCTGAATTTGTTCCTTAGAGATAATAGGAATGACCTTATGAAGCCTTTCTCATCTGCACCCTTCTACCAAACCTTGCAGCTCAGAAATAAATAAATAAATAAATGGTCAATCAACAAACAACCATCATGTGGAATTAGGATCTTACTGGCAAGCTGGAGCCAAGTCCTCAACTTTTGGTTCTGGCTTGATGTAAGCTGTAGCATTCACCTGTTTACATTTACCCAGGTTTTTGACTGAGAAAAAGATTTGAGATTAACAGCCTTGAGAACACGGGCTGATACACAGCAAAGAAAACTTGTTAATTCAAAATGGCAAATGAAGCTTCTGAAACAGAATGAGAGTTCACCAACCATATAATAAAACATGATCCGTTTAGCCAGACCAAGGCACAATTGGTCTTGACCCAGTGGAAATTTATGTGTTAAATATATCATGAGAAGGCTTCGTTCTTCTAGGAAAGGTAAGAATTAGCAAGAACTCCTCATTTTCTGAGAACCCTTTATGGGAGAAAACCTATCCTGAAAACAACATTTTCTTTCTTCTTCTGGGCTCCCTGTGCCTTGGCTCACATCCAGGAGCTTGGACAGAGGTTTCTGGGGTGATCTTTGTGAACCCAAGCCCAGCCTCTGGGTGTTTATCAGCAACAGCTCTGCAGCCAGCCTGCAACTTCAAACCAGCTGATTTGCCTCCACTAAGACCAACCAGAACTGTATGAGGTTGTTAGAATTTAACCCTCTCTGGCCTTCTACAAAGGCTGAGAGAAAAAAAGTTTTAAGCAGCCCTTGATGGCTACCATACTGTGGTCATTTTGGATTTCTCCCAAGAATGGCTGGAAGGGGAAGGGCCAGCCAGAAGGAAGAAAGAATCAGTCAAGGAGAGTAAGGTTCAACTTTGAACACCTGCCAAGCCTGCCCCATAGGCCATAGTATCACCAGGTCGCGATAACACCAGTCAAGTAAGACATGTCCTGCACCAAACATCTTCTACTCTCCCTCAGTCCCAGCCCTGAAGGAGCCGGAGGTGGCTACTGGTGAGGGGGTTGGGGAGAAGGAAGGCAAGAAGCCAACCATGGAGCACCTCTTTGTCTGTTTCAGGTTTCTAGCCTGAAACGGAATAAGCTGGGAGAAAAAAGAAGCTTAAACTTCTCTTCCCACTTCCCGGAACTAGGCAGGATGCTGTATGTGACCCAGTATCAGCTAAGCAGATGCTCTCACCTGGGGTTCTGAACCCTGAGGGAGTGATGCAAAGATGCAGATACAGTTGAGAAAGCATTCATAGCAACAGGGCCCAGGGCAGCGGGAACAATTAACCATGTCTTAATCGGAACGTAACTCTGCTCCCTGCTGCCCAGATGTCTGCCTGGTTCTCAGCCTCCCAAATTCTTTCTACCCCATCTATCCCACCAATAATTCCTTTTCTGCTTAAATCAGCTTCCTATTGCTTGCCGACGAAACCACCGCCCTTACCGACCCAACTGGACTCTTTTTACCTCTTACTGATTCCTCCCTCCCAGGTACCACTATCTTCCGGCAGGAGGAGAGCAACTTGAGACTGCAAGTCAGGCTCCCGGCAGGAAGTAGTCAACACTCAAACTGGGAGAATTCCAGGAGGGTTTAATAAAGGGACCAATTACACAGGTGTGGGCAGGCTGTAGGGAAACTACAAAGGAGATTGCTGTATCCGGCATGAGTAACAGTCTGGGTGTTACCCTTTCCAGGCTCAAGATGATAAGGAGAGTGAACAGACACCAGAACTTGAAGAAGAGTTAGGCATAAATGAGGCCACCTTGAGAAGAACACTGACCTTCAGTGGAGACGTACAACCAGCCTGTAGCCGCTCCACAGGGGAAATAATACCCTGGTCACACTCTCCTCCCTCCTGACTTCCAATCTCCTGCCAAGAGCTCCCCATTGATGAGGTTGACCTGCCTGATGCCAGAGGGCACGGGAACCTGCTGACGTGATCCTTAAGGGTCAGAGTTCTGGAAAGAGCTCTGGAGGAGGATGAAGAGGAGATCTGAGGGATGGGGAGGCACTTGGAAGGCACTTGGCACAAACACCTAACATAAGAAGCGCAGCAGATGATCCTTACATATTTACCTAACCTTACATATTTACCCACGCATTTACCTAACCTGAGTTCCATTATCCAGTCCTCTCCCAGGCAGTTCCAGGTTAGAAGTCCATCAAAACACAAGAACATACTTCCAAGGCATTATGGCACTCTGCTTCAGCTTCCTTCGTTTGACCCAGGACTGCTTTGCAAATGACCTGCTCATGGCTTTCTTCTACCTTCTCCAACCATCACATGTCCATTACTTCTATGATATCATGAAGGCTCTTGCACTGGGAGCTGAGACTTTCTCATTCAAGGACAAATCTAGAAGTTAACCATTTCTGTCCAAAAGCTGGGTACTGTAAAACCACAGTGGGACTCAGAGGCAGCCAAGAGACACAGCTTCCGATCTCAGGACACTCAGAGCCAAGAAGCAAAGCAGAGCCGCAAACGGTATGAGCTCTTCGCCATGTCTGCAAGCTGTTGTCTGTAGGTAATTTTCTGAGACTATTAGAGCAACACGAGATCACTTTGAAACATAATTCAGAAAAAAGTCTGGGGGCGGAGTCGAGGTGGCATACTAGGAGGACAGAGAATTCGTGTCTCCGCACAACTAGGATACCTACCAGGCACTGGCAGGGGACCATGGACACCTAAGGTGTCAGGAGGAACCCCCAGTGACCTGGTAGGACATGGAGTGTGGGGGGGAGTGAGGGGGGAGGAGAAGTGGAGGCAGGACGGGACTGGCACCCCTGAGGGGTGGCTGGGGGAAGGGAAGGGATCCCACTCCCGAAAGGGGAAATTGGGGGACCACTGGGAGGACAGAGGATCAAAAGGGAGTGTGGCCAGCCTTCCCCTGCCCACTTGGGCCCCCAGGAGCCTGCTGAAATCCCAGGCCTGATCCTCTGCTAACCAAGGCCCCCTCCAGCTGCTCAGGTCCTGAGGGAGTGGGAAGGAGGGAAGGTGGAGCAAAAGTAAAGGCCGGACCTACAGGATCGGCACCCCTGAGGGGTGGCTGGGGAAGGGGAGGAGTTCCTACACCCAGTGGGACCCACCCACAGTTAGGGGTCCAGCAGGGATGGGGAGACCCTGGGGGAGACCGTGGCGGGGGGGAGCACGGAGGAACAGAAGGGAACCCAGCCAGCACTTTCCCTGTCCACTTAGGCACCGGGGAGCCTCTTGGGCTCCCAGGCCTAATCATCTGCCCGGGGAGCCTCCCTCCTGCTGGGCAGAGCCCAAGCCCTGCCCCTACACCCCCACCCAGGGCCCTACCTCTACACTCGGAGAGCTCCTCTGAGACCCCTCCAAACATGCTGGGCATAAACCCCACCCACGCACCCTCACCCAGGGCCATACCTCCAAATTCCAGAACTCCACACTATGGAGGCCCTCCTATGGAGGTGCCGCCTCTCCCATGCAGGTCCTAAGCAGAGGCCCCACCCCAGGCTTGAACTTCACCCCACCTAGGCCCCACCCCCAAGGCCTTTTCCGGCTGTGTGGGTCCTGAGCCTAGGCCCTGCCCCACCCTAACCACCCCCCAAGTTCCACACCTGCCTAAACTCCACCCCACCACAGCCAAGCTTTTTTTTTTCTGTTGTGGTTTTATTTTACCTTGTTGCAGTTGTTTCAATTATATTTTTATTTTTCCTAATATATTTTTAATCTAATTTTATTTTGTTTTTTATTCTTTGTTATTGTATTGCTCTTTTTTTTTTTTTTTTTGCTACACCACGTGGCTTGAGGGATCTTGGTTCACATGATGGAGGTTGGGCTTCAGCTTCTGTCATGGGAGCTCCGAGTCCAAACCACTGGACTAACAGAGAACCTCAGACCCCAAGGAATATTGATCAGAGTGAGGCCTCATAGAGGTCCTCATCTCAGCACCAAGACCCAGCTCTATCCAACTGCCTGCAAACTCCAGTGCTGACCGCCTCAGGCCAAACAACCAGTAAGACAGGAATACAGCCCCTCTCATTAAAAAAAAAAAAAAAAAATTAAATGACAAAAAAGTATGTTACAAAGGAGCAAGGTAAAAACCTACAAGACCAAATAAATGAAGATGAAATAGGCAACCTATCTGAAAAACAATTCAGATTAATGATAGTAAAGATGATCCAGATTGTCAGAAATAGAATGGAGAAAATACAAGAAACATTTAACAAGGATCTAGAAGAGCTAAAGAGCAAACAAACAGTGATGAACAACAAAATAACTGAATTTAAAAATACTCTGGGGCGGAGATCACCTTCCTCCCCACAGATACACCAGAAATACATCTACGCGTGGAACAACTCCTACGGAGCACCTACTGAACGCTGGCAGAAGACCTCAGACCTCCCAAAAGGCAAGGAACCCCCCACGTACCTGGTTAGGGCAAAAGAAAAAACTAAACAGAGACAAAAGGATAGGGACGGGTCCTGCACCAGCGGGAGAGAGCTGTGAAGGAGGAAAAGTGTCCACACACTAGGAAGCCCCTTCGCGGGTGGAGACTTCGGGAGGCGGAGTGGGGGAGCTTGGGAGCCGCGAAGGAGAGCACAGCAACAGGGGTGCGGAGGGCAAAGCGGACAGATTCCAGCACAGAGGATCGGGCCGACCGGAACTCACCAGCCGAGAGGCTTTTCTGCTCGCCCGCCAGGGCGGGCGGGACTGGGAGCTGAGGCTCCGGCTTTTGTCGGAGCACCGGGAGAGGACTGAGGTTGGCGGCGTGAACACAGCCTGCAGGGCGTTAGTGCACCGCGGCTAGCCGGGAGAGAGTCCGGGGAAAAGTCTGGACCTGCCGAAGAGGCAAGAGACTTTTACGTCCCTCTTTGTTTCCTGGTACACGAGGAGAGGGGATTAAGAACGCTGCTTGAGAGAGCTCCAGGGACGGGCGCGAGCCGCGGCTAAAAGTGCGGAGCCCAGAGACAGACATGAGACGCTAAGGCCGCTGCTGCCGCCACCAGGAGGCCTGTGTGCGAACACAGGTCACTAGCCACACGCCCTTCCGGGGAGCCTGTGCAGCCCGCCACTGCCAGGGTCCCGGGATCCAGGGACAACTCGCCCGGGAGATCGCACGGCGCGCCTCAGGCTGCAACGTCACGCCGGCCTCTGCCGCTGCAGGCCCGCCCCACACTCCGTGACCCTCCCTACCCCCCGGCCTGAGTGAGCCAGAGCCTCCGAATCAGCGGCTCCTTTAACCCCGTCCTGTCTGAGCAAAGAACAGACGCCCTCCGGCGACCTACACGCACAGGCGGGGCCAAATCCAAAGCTGAGCCCCTGGGAACTGTAAGAACAAAGAAGAGAAAGGGAAATCTCTCCCAGCAGCCTCAGAAGCAGCGGATTAAAGCTCCACAATCAACTTGATATACCCTGCATCTGTGGAATACCTGAATAGTCAACGAATCATCCCAAATTAAGGAGCCCTGTGGATGAAAGGCTCTTGGTGCTGCAGCCAGGAGTCAGTGCTGTGCCTCTGAGGTGGGAGAGCCAACTTCAGGACACTGGTCCACAAGAGGCCTCCCAGCTGCACATAATATCAAACAGCAAAAATCTCCGAGAGATCTCCATCTCAACGCCAGCACCCAGCTTCACTCAACGACCAGCAAGCTACAGTGCTGGACATCCTATGCCAAACAACTAGCAAGACAGGAACACAACCCCACCCATTAGCAGAGAGGCTGCCCAAAATCATAATAAGTCTACAGACACCCCAAAACACACCACCAGACGTGGACCTGCCCACCACAAAGACAAGATCCAGCCTCATCCACCAGAACACAGGCACTAGTACCCTCCACCAGGAAGCCGACACAACCCACTGAACCAACCTTAGCCACTGGGGACAGACACAAAAAACAACAGGAACTACGAACCTTCAGCCTGCAAAAAAGGAGACCACAAACACAGTAAGATAAGCAAAATGAAAAGACAGAAAAACACACAGCAGATGAAGGAGCAAGATAAAAACCCACCAGACCTAACAAATGAAGAGGAAATAGGCAGTCTACCGGAAAAAGAATTCAGAATAATGATAGTAAGGTTGATCCGAAATCTTGGAGATAGAATGGACAATAGAATGGACAAAATGCAAGAATCAGTTAACAAGGACCTAGAAGAACTAAAGATGAAACAGGCAACGATGAACAACACAATAAATGAAATTAAAAGTACTCTAGATGGGATCAATAGCAGAATAACTGAGGCAGAAGAACGGATAAGTGACCTGGAAGATAAAATAGTGGAAATAACTACTGCAGAGCAGAATAAAGAAAAAAGAATGAAAAGAACTGAGGACAGTCTCAGAGACCTCTGGGACAACATTAAACGCACCAACATTCGAATTATAGGGGTTCCAGAAGAAGAAGAGAAAAAGAAAGGGACTGAGAAAATATTTGAAGAGATTATAGTTGAAAACTTCCCTAATATGGGAAAGGAAATAGTTAATCAAGTCCAGGAAGCACAGAGAGTCCCATACAGGATAAATCCAAGGAGAAATACGCCAAGACACATATTAATCAAACTGTCAAAAATTAAATACAAAGAAAACATATTAAAAGCAGCAAGGGAAAAACAACAAATAACACACAAGGGAATCCCCATAAGGTTAACAGCTGATCTTTCAGCAGAAACTCTGCAAGCCAGAAGGGAGTGGCAGGACATATTGAAAGTGTTGAAGGAGAAAAACCTGCAACCAAGAATACTCTACCCAGCAAGGATCTCATTCAGATTTGATGGAGAAATTAAAACCTTTACAGACAAGCAAAAGCTGAAAGAGTTCAGCACCACCAAACCAGCTCTACAACAACTGCTAAAGGAACTTCTCTAGGCAAGAAACACAAAAGAAGGAAAAGACCTACAATAACAAACCCCAAACAATTAAGAAAATGGGAATGGGAACACACATATCGATAATTACCTTAAATGTAAATGGACTAAATGCTCCCACCAAAAGACACAGATTGGCTGAATGGATACAAAAACAAGACCCATATATTTGCTGTCTACAAGAGACCCACTTCAGACCTAGAGACACATACAGACTGAAAGTAAGGGGATGGAAAAAGGTATTTCATGCAAATGGAAACCAAAAGAAAGCTGGAGTAGCAATTCTCATATAAGTTATATATATATATATATATATATATATATATATATGTAGTTTGCTTGAGTGCAGTGTTTTTTGTTTTCTGTACTGAATTCATTAGCATGGGTCAGTATAAAATTTAGCATAGGTCAATATGTAATTTGTAAACTAATAAGGTCTTAAAAGTGAGGAATTAAGTCTTTTAAATTTAATTATTTATTGCAAAGAGCAGAATAGCATACATAAACAGGTGCCTAAGGAAAACTTGTATTCTAATATGGAACTCTCATGAACACCTTTTTTTTTTCTTCTAACGGTATGATAGTAGGCCATTTGATTATTTTTATGGCTTTAACTTTACAACAATGAAATATTCGTAAATTTTAAAAAGTATTTTTCTTTATTTGATGCGGGTGGGATACTGGAGAAATGAAAGGTCAAACATCTATTGAGGAATCCATACTTGTCTATATATTGTGTACTTTTATTTCAAGAACTGATTTAAAATTCCTAAAAGGATGCTATAATAAGTTATTATGCCATTTTACAGACTGAATTAAGTGAATTTCAGGGAGGTATGAAACTTGCCTAAGGCTATCCAGCTACCAAGCGGTAGAAGTGAGAATTAAATCCAGGTATACCTATAAAAAAAAATAAAAAAAAAAATAAAAAAAAGAAGGCGAGGGCAGCACCAGGGTATGGGGTTGTTAGTTTTATAGGGGTGAGTAATTTCATACGCTGATGAGTGGGAGGAGTATTCCAGCTATTTTGGGGAAGGGGTGGGGATTTCTAGGAATTGAGCCACCGCCCACTTTTTGACCTTTATGGTCATCCTTGGAACTGTCGTGGCACCTGTGGGTGTGTCGCTTAGCTTGCTGATGTGTTACAATGAGTGTATACTGAGGCTCAAGGTCTAGTGGAAGTAGACTCGTCCGCCATCTTGGACCTATTTTGTTCTAATCAGTTTATGTTGTGTCCTCGGGCTATGTAATTCTTTTAAAGGTTGTGCCCTGCCCCCTTTCCTCCTGTTTCATATTGAATATATAATATTTACCAGAGTATGTTTTAATAATTAATACATGATATATTGTATAATTAATTTATATATCATATATATAATGATATCTATAGGTATTTGTTCTAATAAGTCATTAAAAATAAATGAATATTCTTTTTCTTTCATAAAAAAAAATATATAAACATTTTTCTATGTCAATAAATATCCCCCTCCATATATGTTCAGTGACTTTAATTGAATATTTTCTCTATTGTTGGACATTTAGATTTGCTTTTTGCCATTTTGAACATTGCAATAAACCTTATTTACAAAGGAAAAAAAAAAATACTCTGGAAGGAATCAATAGGAGAATAACTGAGGCAGAAGAACGGATAAGTGACCTGGAAGATAAAATAGTGGAAATCACTACTGAAGAGCAGAATGAAGAAAAAAGAATGAAAAGAATTGACGACAGTCTCAGAGACCTCTGGGACACCATTAAATGCACCAACATTTGAATTATAGGGGTTCCAGAACAAGAGGAGAAAAAGAAAGGGTCTGAGAAAATATTTGAAGAGATTATAGTTGAAAACTTCCCTAACATGGGAAAGGAAATAGCCACCCAAGTCCAGGAAGTGCAGAGAGTCACATACAGGATAAACTCAAAGAGAAACATGCTGAAACACATATTAATCAAACTATCAAAAATTAAATACAAAGAAAAAATATTACAAGCAGCAAGGGAAAAGCAACAAATAACATACAAGGGAATCTGCATAAGGTTAACCGTTGATCATTCAGCAGAAACTCGGCAAGCCAGAAAGGAGTGGCAGAACATGTTTAAAGTGATGAAAGGGAAAAAACTACAACCAAGATTACTCTACCCAGCAAGGATCTCATTCAGATTTGATGGAGAAATTAAAACCTTTACATAAAAGCAAAAGCTAAAAGAATTCAGCACCACCAAACCAGCTTTACAACAAATGCTAAAGGAACTTCTCTAGGCAGGAAACACAAGAGAAGGAAAATACCTACAATAATAAACCCAAAACAATTAAGAAAACGGTAATAGGGACATACATATCAATAACTACCTTAAATGTAAATGGATTAAATGCTCCAACCAAGAGACATAGACTGGCTGAATGGATACAAAAACAAGACCCGTATACACGCTGTCTACAAGAGACCCACTTCAGACCTAGGGACACATACAGACTGAAAGTGAGGGGATGGAAAAAGATATTCCATGCAAATGGAAATCAAAAGAAAGCTGGGGTAGCAATTCTCATATTAGACAAAATAGACTTGAAAATAAAGACCATTATAAGAGACAAAGAAGGACACTACATAAAGATCAAGGGATCAATCCAAGAAGAAGATATAACAATTGTAAATATTTATCCACCCAACATAGGAACATCTCAATACATAAGGCAAATGCTAACAGCCATAAAGGGAGAAACTGACAGTAACACAATAATACAGGGGGACGTTAACACCCCACTTACACCAATAGACAGGTCATCCAGACAGAAAATAAATAAGGAAACACAAGCTTTAAATGACACAAAAGACCAAATAGATTTAATTGATATTTTTAGGACATTCCAACCGAAAGCAGAAGAATACACTTTCCTCTCAAGGGCACACAGAAAGTTCTCCAGAATAGATCACATTTTCAGTCACAAATCAAAAATTGGAAAATTTAAGAAAACTGAAATCGT
This sequence comes from Orcinus orca, assembly GCF_937001465.1. NCBI lineage: Eukaryota > Metazoa > Chordata > Mammalia > Artiodactyla > Delphinidae > Orcinus > Orcinus orca. The sequence continues at coordinate 18,842,668 of NC_064574.1, forward strand.
ATGAAGTATCTTTTCCAACCACAACGCTATGATATTAGAAATCAACTACATGAAAAAAACACAGTAATAAAACACAAATAAATGGAAGCTAAACAGTGCACTGCTAAATAACCAAGAGATCACTAAAGAAATCAAAGAGGAAATAAAAAAATACTTAAGAACAAATGACAATGAAAACACAACGATCCAAAAAACCTATGGGATGCAGCAAAAGCAGTTCTAAGAGGTAAGTTCATAGCAATTTAACCTCACCTCAAGAAACAAGAAAAATCTCAAACAATGCAACCTTACACCTAAAGCAACCAGAAAAAGTAGAACAAAGAAAACCCAAAATTAGTAGAAGTAAAGAAATCATAAAGATCAGAGCAGAAATAAATGAAATAGAAACAAAGAAAATAACAGCAAAGATCAATAAAACTAAAAGCTGGTTCTTTGAGAAGATAAACAAAATTGATAAATCTTTAGCCAGACTCATCAAGAAAAAAACAGAGAGGACACAAATCAATAAAATTAGATATGAAAAAGGAGACATTACAACCAACACAGCAGAAATACAAAAGATCATTAGAGATTACTACAAGCAACTATATGCCAATAAAATGGACAACCTGGAAGAAATGGACAAATTCGTAGACAAGCACAATGTTCCAAGACTGAACCAGGAAGAAACAGAAGATATAAACAGACCAATCACAGGTAATGAAATTGAAACTGTAATTAAAAATCTTCCAACAAACAAAAATCCAGGACCAGATGGCTTCACAGGCGAATTCTATCAAACATTTAGAGAAGAGTTCACACCTATCCTTCTCAAAATCTTCCAAAGAATTGCAGAGGGAGAAACACTCCCAAACTCGTTCTATGAGGCCACCATCACCCTGATACCAAAACGAGAAAAAGATATCACAAAAAAAGAAAATTAGAGACCAATATCACTGATGAACAGATGCAAAAATCCTCAACAAAATACTAGCAAACAGAATCCAACAAGATATTAAAAGGATCATACACTACGATCAAGTGGGATTTATCCCAGGGATGCAAGGATTCTTCAGTATACACAAAACAATCAATGTGATACACCATACTAATAAATTAAAGAATAAAAACCATATGATCATCTCAAGAGATACATAAAAAGCTTTTGACAAAATTCAACACCCATTTATGATAAAACCCTCTAGAAAGTGGGCATAGAGGGAACCTACCTCAACATAATAAAAGCCATATATCATTTACAGCAAACATCATTTTCAGTGGTGAAAAACTGAAACCATTTCCTCGAAGATCAGGAACAAGACAAGGATGTCCACTCTTGCCACTATTATTCAACATAGTATTGGAATTCCTAGCCACAGTGATCAGAGAAGAAAAAGAAATACAAATTGGAAAAGAAGAAGTAAAACTGTCACTGTTTGCCAATGACATGATACTATACCTAGAAAATCCTAAAGATGCCACCAGAAAACTACTAGAACTAATCAATGAATTTTGTAAGGTTGCAGAATACAAAACTAATGCACAGAAATCTCTTGCATTCCTATACACTAACAACAAAAGATCAGAAAGAGAAATTAAGGAAACAATCCCACTCAGCATCACAACAAAAAGAATAAAATATCTAGGAATAAACCTACCTAAGGAAGCAAAAGACCTGTATTCAGAAAACACTGATGAAAGAAATCAAAGATAACATAAACAGATGAAGAGATATACCATGTTCCTGGACTGGAAGAATCAACATTGTGAAAATTACTATACTACCCAAAGCAATCTACAGGTTCAGTGCAATCCCTATCAAATTACCAATGGCATTTTTCACAGAACTAGAACAAGAAATTTTACACTTCGTATGGAAACACAAAAGACCTCGAATAGCCAAAGCAATCTTGAGAAAGAAAAACGGAGCTGGAGGAATCAGGCTCCCTGACTTCAGACTATACTACAGAGCTTCAGTAATCAAGATAGTATGGTACTGGCACAAAAAAAGAAATATAGATCAATGGAACAAGATAGAAAGCCCAGAGATAAACCCATGCACATATGGTCACTTTATCTTTGATAAAGGAGGCAAGAATATACAATGGAGAAAAGACAGCCTCTTCAATAAGTGGTGCTGGGAAAACTGGACAGGTACATGTAAAAGAATGAAATTAAACACACCCTAACACCATACACAAAAATAAACTCAAAATGGATTAAAGACCTAAATGTAAGGCCAGACACCATCAAACTCTTAGAGGAAAATACAGGCAGAACACTCTATGACATAAATCACGGCAAGATCCTTTTTGACCCATTTCCTAGGGTAAGGGAAATAAAAACAAAAATAAACATATGGGACCTAATGAACCTTATAAGATTTTGCACAGCAAGGGAAACCATAAACAAGATGAAAAGACAACCCTCAGAATGGGAGAAAATATTTGCAAATGAAGCAACTGACAAAGGATTAATCTCCAAAATTTACAGGCAGCTCATGCAGCTCAATATCAAAAAAACAAACAATCCAATCCAAAAATGGGCATAAGACCTAAATAGACATTTCTCCAAAGAAGATATACAGATGGCCAACAAATACATGAAAAGATGCTCAACATCACTAATCATTAGAGAAATGCAAATCAAAACCACAATGAGGTATCACCTCACACCAGTGAGAATGTCCATCATCAAAATATCTACAAACAATAAATGCTGGAGAGGGTGTGGAGAAAAGGGCACTCTCCTGCACTGCTGGTGGGAAAGTAAATTGATACAGCCACTATGGAGAACAGTATGGAGGTTCCTCATAAAACTTAAAATAGAACTACCATAGGACCCAGCAATCCCACTACTGGGCATATACTCTGAGCAAACCATAATTCAAAAAGAGATATGTACCACAATGTTCATTGCAGCACTATTTACAATATCCAGGACATGGAAGCAACCTAAATGTCCATCAGCAGATGACTGGATAAAGAAGATGTGGCACACAGATATAATGGAATATTACTCAGCCATAAAAAGGAACAAAATTAAGTTATTTGTAGTGAGGTGGATGGACCCAGAATCTGTCATACAGAGTGAAGTAAGTTAGAAAGAGAAAAACAAATACCGTATGCTAACACATATATATGGAATTTTAAAAAGCGGTACTGATGAACCTAGGGGCAGGATAGGAATAAAGAGGCAGATGTAGAGAACAGACTTGAGGGCACGGGGTGGGGGGGGAGGGGAAGCTGGGATGAAGTGAGAGAGTGGCACTGACATATATACACTACCAAATGCAAAATGGATGGCTAGTGGGAAGCTGCTGCATAGCACAGGGAGATCAGGTCAGTGCTTTGTGACAACCTAGAGGGATGGGATAAGGAGGGTGGGAGGGAGGCTCAAGAGGGATGGAATATGGGGATATACGTATACATATAGCTGATTCACTTTGTTGTACAGCAGAAACTAACACACCATTGTAAAGCATTTATACTCCAATAAAGATGCCTGGTTAAAAAAAAAAAAAGAAAGAAGTCTGTACTGAATATACAGAGACTATAGGCAACTGCGGATGGAGAGACTGAGAATTCTTTGAAACAACAGAAGTACGAAAGGTTTCGATATTGGGAAACAACGCTTATTATAGAGACCATAATCGGATGCAGAAAGAGAACAGTGAAGAACACTAACCCAAGATTCATTTATTCAATTTTCCACAAATATTTATCAAGCATTTACTGTGTTCTAGGCACTGAGCTAGGATTATAAAACAAGACCAAGAGAAGTCTGACAGAATGTTTGCCCTTAGCTATATCTAATTAAGCCTTTAACCATGTCCCTAGGGAAGAGGGATTGGAAAAACAACAACAAAAATAGCAACTACTTATTGGCATTTACTAGTGCCAGGTTTTATACTAAGTATTTTCTATTAACACCTGTCTGCAACCCTAATAGGTAGAGAGGTACCATTCTCATCCTCATTTTACAGATAGGTCATACAAGTTCAGTAATTTGCAACAAGTCAAATAGAAAGAGATGAGGCAGAAAAATAATACCCGAACCAGGATCATAGGATAAAGAATTTCATCGGTTGTATAACACTTTACATAATAAAAGGTATGTATGGGGTCTTATGGGGACATGGCTTGAGGAGGGAATACATGCCATGCATGGACACTTTTTCAAGTCGTTCAACTAAAATCTCAGTCTAATTAATTCCCCCTTCTGCTGTTATTTTCTCCATTAACTGGTCCTCTGCCATGAGACAGTGCACTGATGGTGTTTTGTCAGAGAATATTAATGGTGCAGGGGAGCAAAATTTGTCGCCCCAAAATGTCTCCCTGGCATGCAAATTATTTTGATCTGAAAACAATCAAGGCCCAAAAGACTCAGGAAGAAACTTTACCTTCCCCCTAACTGCCTAAAAGAATGTAGACAGAGGACCTATTCCAGGAAGGGCGCTATCACCAGAGATAACTATAGTATGAACCAGGTGTGTAGACAGGGAGGAACCCAGCAAAGTCTGTTTGTCAAAATTCCTCTCTGTAGCCCACCTTCTCTGCAGGGTCCAGCAAACATCTGTTTAACAAACACTTGCTTTTCCATCTTCGTGTGAATTGCCTTCCTGCTCTCTGAAGTCCCAAACCAGCATTCTCAGCATCCTCTTTTGTCTTTAGCTGAAGATGGTATTTAAGGCAAGGGTTTTGGCCATTTTGGTGAGTTACTCAGTTTTTCTGGGTCTCTCCCATGTATACATGTCATCAAACTTTGCTTGATTTTCTCCTGTTACCCTGTCTCATGTCAATTTAATTCTTCAACCAGCTGGAAGAACCTAGACAGGTAAAGAAAAATTCCTTCCTCCCGACAATGCTTAGACATTTAGCCTGGTCTCTCAAGAACACCAAGTTCTACTGCCAAAGTTAAGTACAGATTCAGGGGGAGTGCAGGAAGAAGAGTGTATTTGGAGAAGTATTTATAGTTTGCCAAGATAAAGTGACTGATAGATTCTAATTTTTTTAAACATCTTTATTGGAGTATAATTGCTTTAGAATGGTACATTAGTTTCTGCTTTATAACAAAGTGAATCATCTATACATATACATATATCCCCATATCTCCTCCCTCTTGCGTCTCCCTCCCACCCTCCCTATCCCACCCCTCTAGGTGGTCACCAAGCACCCAGCTGATCTCCCTGTGCTATGCGGCTGCTTCCCACCAGCCATCTGTTTTACATTTGGTAGTGTATATATGTCAATGCCACTCTCTCACTTCATCCCAGCTGACCCTTCCCCCTGCCTGTGTCCTCAAGTCCATTCTCTAGTAGATCTGTGTCTTTATTCCCATCCTGCCCCTAGGTTCTTCATAACCTTTTTTTTTTTAATTTTTATTTATTTATTTATTATTTATTTATTTTTGGCTGTGTTGGGTCTTCGTTTCTATGCAAGGGCTTTCTCTAGTTGCGGCGAGCGGGGGCCACTCTTCATCGCGGTACGTGGGCCTCTCACTGTCGCGGCCTCTCTTCTTGCGGAGCACAAGCTCCAGATGCGCAGGCTCAGTAGTTGTGGCTCACAGGCCTAGTTGCTCCACGGCATGTGGGATCCTCCCAGACCAGGGCTCGAACCCATGTCCCCTGCATTGGCAGGCAGATTCTCAACCACTGCACCACCAGGGAAGCCCCCTTTTTTTTTTTTAACCTAAAAAACACAATCAAGGGAGTGTCATGGGGGCTCTGGACTCCAACTGCCTGGGTCGGCATTGCAGCTCTTGGCAATGAGACGGGTCCCCATTCAGGGGTAGTGCACTGCTCCGTAATGTACCCATTCGCATCTGCTTCTGATAGTTGAGTTGTTTACTTTTGCATTGGTTCTAAGCCAGCTTATACCAGTTATACTTGTTACTATAATCACAGACTTTATCATATATTTCAATGTGTCTGAATTGAATTCTGAATACTTTGCACAAGGCAAATCACTTTTTTAAAAGTTCTATAGAATTAGGAGTTAGAGAAAAATAAAATTCTAGAAGGGTTCTGTCCTAAGATTTCTTCTCTCCCTAAACTTTCTCACTCTAAAGAAAGCCAAACCAGGTATCATAAAAGATATGGAAACTTAAAGTCAGAAAGAAAAAAAAAAAGACTGGACTCAAGGAAAAGACATTGACCCGCCACATCTATAGACTGATGAATGTACATACATTTACATGTTTAGGCTGAAATTAAATGTTTAGGGGGGGTGTATATTTTGTATGATTTCCTGCCTTAGTTGACATTTTCAATTATCTGGCCAGAGGATCGTTCTAAAAAGAGGATTTCTCATGTATTTTTTGGGTTGGCTGAGAAGTTTGTTTGGGTTTTTCCATAACGTCTTACCAAAAACCCAAACGAACTTTTTGGCCAACCTAATACCTCAAAGGGATATGATGAAAATTAAATGGAAAAATCCAGGGAGCAATTCTGGGCACATAGAAAGCCCTCTCTAGAGCATATTAACAGTGAGGTAGGCGACAGACACTCCAAGAGAATCACTGCAGTTAGCACACAATAAATGTTAGTTATTAAAATGAGTAGGAATATGCATGTAAACCAATGAAGTTAGAACACTCCCTCACACTATACACAAAAATAAACTCAAAATGGCATGGGACTTCCCTGGTGGGGCAGTGGTTAAGAATCCACCTGCCAATGCAGGGGACACAGGTTCGAGCCCTGGTCCGGGAAGATCCCACATGCCACGGAGCAACTAAGCCCGTGTGTCACAACGACTATCCTGTGCTCTAGAGCCTGTGAGCCATAACTACTGAGCCCATGTACCACAACTACTGAGCCTATGTGCCACAATTACTGAAGCCCACACGCCTAGAGCCCATGCTCCGCAACGAGAAGCCACCATAATGAGAAGCCCACGCACCGCAATGAAGAGTAGCCCCACTTGCCACAACTAGAGGAAGCCCGCCCACAGCAATGAAGACCCAATGCAGCCAAAAATAAACAAATAATTTTTTAAATGGCTTAAAGACTTAAATATAAGACATGACACCATAAAACTCCTAGAAGAGAACATAGGCAAAACATTCTCTGACATAAATCATACCAATATTTTCTTAGGTCAGTCTCCAAAAGCAATAAAAATAAAAGTAAAAATAAACAAATGGGACCTAATCAAACTTACAAGCTTTTGCACAGTGAAGGAAACCATCAACAAAACAAAAAGACAACCTTCAGACTGAGAGAAAATATTTGCAAACAATGCAACTGACAAGGGCTTAATTTCCAACATGTGCAAACGGCTCATACAACTCAACAACAAAAAAACACATAACCCTGAATTAGTAAGAATAATAGCAGTCTAGTTCTGTTAGTAATTGGTGGGACATCCAACAAGTCATTTTGCCTCTTGTCAACAGGAAATGGGGACATTTGGACTTGAATAAGTGATACTCAAGCTTTAGTGTGTATGCAAATCACCTAGGGATCTTGTTCAAATACAGGCTCTGACTGGGTAGGTCTGGGTGTGGCCTGAGAGGTCACCTTAGTAACAAGCTTGCAGATGTGGTTCATGCTGCTTCCTGATCTGAGGTCCATACTTTAAGTATCCAGGACCTAGAATGTAATTCTCCAACGTCAACACGCATCAGACTCACCTGGAGGTCCTGTTCGAAGATGGATTGCTGGTTAAAACACGGAAACCCCAAGCGTTTCTGATGCAATACGTCTGGATGGAGCACCAAAATTCGCATTTTTTATATTTTATTTTATTGGACTTCCCTGGTGGCACAGTGGTTAAGAATCCGCCTGCCAATGCAGGGGACACAGGTTTGAGCCCTGGTCCAGGAAGATCCCACATGCCGCTGGGCAACTAAGCCTGTGCACCATAACTACTAAACCTGTGCTCTAGAGCCCTAGAGCTACAACTACTGAGCCCGCATACCACAACTACTGAAGCCCATGCACCTAGAGCCCATGCTCTGCAACGAGAAGCCACCACGCACCGCAACAAAGAGTAGCCCCCGCTCGCCGCAACTAGAGAAAGCCCGCACGCAGCAACAAAGACCCAATGCAGCCAAAAATAAATAAATAATTTTAAAAATTTATTTTATTGAAGTACAGTTGATTTACAATGTGTTAATTTCTTCTGTACATCACAACAAAGTGATTCAGTTTTTTATATATATATATATATATATATATTCTTTTTCATCAGAATTTGCATTTTCTAACAAATTCTCAGGTGATGCTGATGCTGCTGGCCAAGAGACCACACTTTCAGAATTAATGTCTTAGATGGTCTCTAAGTGCTCTTACAACTCGAAGCAGAGACTAAAAATGGGACTTGACCAGTTCAAGCCAACCAAAGCACTGTCACTGTTACAGAACGGGGAGACCAGGCAGCCTCTCAACTTTCCTAATTACCAGAGGCCATACCTGGAATCAGAAAGATAAGTTTACAGATCTCTACCGTGATTGTCCCTGTGCCCCTTTCTTCACCTCTGAACTATAATTTCCCCTTCAGTCAAACGGAGGTTCCCTTTCCTGCTGCCTTTTCACTTGTTCCCCTTTCCTTCCCTTCTCATTAAGAAGCCCACCAGAAAATCTTCTGATGGGGTGGACCAGAACTTTAGCTCTCCTTCTAGTGCCTTGACAAGCTCAAAGATGCAAACATCCCTTAACATGACAAGCAAACCATAACTGCTGTGCAAAAACAGTCAGGTAAGGAGATAATGTGCACAGAACACGCTGAGCAAATAACAGCTCTTTGTGAATCAGCATTAGCATAATTACTGAACATCGGTAATTGCGGAAATTATGTTCACTGGGATCGTTTAAAATTCGAAGAGGCTTCTTCCCCGTATTCACCCAGCAGGGAGGTGACGGTGGCTCACCCGTTGGCGACAGACACTCAAAAAAGCCCTTGCCGTCTCCCAAAGGCATCCCAAGCATCGACTTTGGATGGACTGTCGTCATCAGCCAAATTCCGCCTGAAACTTCCTACCTCCACACCTTGGTTTCTGCTGGGTTTTTCTTCTAGAATTTCATCCCCTCTTAGTTTGGTGTGTCCAAAGTTGTCTGGTCAGCAAGACATGGTTATATAGTAAAATGCAGAAGGAAGGGTTTGGATTACGGACTACGGAAAGGGACATGGAAACTGGATGACCTGTCCAGGTGGGACCTTCTTCAAGTCAGATTCAACCTGCAAGCTGCCACATGCTACCCAATGTAGGGCACCTGCCCCTCCCTGGAATAAAAACCAAGTACTCTTATTGGAGTATTAGAAGGAAGCTGAAAAAAGAAAAAAACAGGAACTGGTGAGAACCAACTAGGCCCAAGATGGCAGAAGATTTGACTCCCAGTAGACCTTGAGCCTCGTTATATGCTCATTGTAATACATTAGCATGTTAAATGACACACCCACCAGCACCATGACAGTTGACGACTGCCATGACAACAACCAGAAAAGCCCATACAGGGACTGAAAAGGAGAGCTGCTTCAGGTCCAAACCACACTCCTGTTCTTAGATAACACATGAATATTCCTCCCGCTCTTTCTAATTCCCTCCCTTTTCCCTCGACCCTCCTGTGTATTTGGTGTCTCCGCCTGAATTGTGCTGAGAAGTTGATTTGTGAACTAGGTTCCCACGTCTCCATTCTTTGGCCATTGAATAAAGCTTGTGCTGTTCCAGTCTCAGCATCGGTTTCATTATTGACTGAGTGAATTGGATCGGAAAAAGAACGTCCCTGGCCGAGACAAGGGGTTTCAACCCAGGGCTAGGACCCCAGCGTGGGTCCGGTCCACCAATTCAGTAACAATATGAGGCCTCCCGTGGCTGCAAAAGGGCAAGGAGGCGAGCTGGTCTTGAACGGCACCTTGCAGAGTGTAACGATGGAGGGGGAACCATCAATACCCCCCTGGATGTGCATTGGACAAGCTGATGGGGCCCTACAAGCTGAGTGGAGAGACTCTGTTAAGAAGGACCTTTGAGCGCATTAACACAGCCGCAAGAAGTCACTCCCATTAGTCCCCCTAGCCCCCGGCACTAGGACATAGAAACTGCGACATAGAAAGCACGAGACACCTAGAAGAGGCCTCTTAAAGGAAAGGAGGAAGTGGTAGTCAAGGCAAGCCAGTGCATCTCAGCAGTTTATGACTAAGTTCCTCAAATTCACATTAGGAAGCAAATAGCTGCACACCATCCCCTCAGGCAGGAAACCTGGGAATTATCCTCCTCCTGCCTTCTCCTTCCCCTGCTTTTCCCCTCCCACCAGCACTTAAGCAGCATAAGCACATTTTTGCTTCTTTTGCATGCTGCTATATCCCCAGAGCCGAGAACACTTGAATTAATGAACTGAATGACTAAATCAGCAAGTCCTGATAGCTCTACCTCCAAAAAGACCTCGCATCTGTCCACGTTTCTCCATTGCTACTGCTAACGCCTTGGCCCTGGTCATCGTCATTTCTCACCTGGCCAACTGGATGAGCCCCTGCCTGTGTCCCTGACCTGACCTGTCACATTTCAGCCACGCTCCCTGCAGAAGCCAAGTAGTTACTGACCCCCAGATCAGATGACACACCTGACATTAATAATCTAGATTCTTCCCAAAGTGTAGAAAATCATGACAGAATTCCTCGTTACTGCATCAAGGCCTCTACTAAGCTTATACTTGTGTTGGCGATAACTCAGCCCAGTACGTTCCAGGCAGTCTTCTTTGGACTTGACCTGGCAAAACCCAGTTCAATCCCACCCATTCTGGAAGACCCTTATGACAATCTCTGCCCCAAATGTCTCTCTTGACACTGAACCTTTCTCTGTCCTACACATTTGGCATTTAGCATTTATCACTCAATATCACAAAATGACCTTTTCGGGGCTATCATAAAATCACTAACCCATGCACTGTGCATTTCTAGTCCCAAAGTGGTTGTGTAACTAGAAATATATAACAAGCTTGCTTGTCAATCACTGTGATTTTCATCCCCATTTTACAGGTTAAACTGTTTTCTAGGGAAAACGCTCAAAATCATGGAGCTAACGAGTGGCTGAAATTCAAACCCGGGACTTCAGACTCCAGGCTCTGTCATCCTTCCATGGATTGGTTGCCCTGCTTGCCTTGCGTATGTCTTACCTCCCCCAACAAGCCTTATTTAAACTCCTCAATGCCTAGCAAAGTGGCATACAAATAATAAAAAGGGGTTAATATTTATTAGGTACTTACAATAGTCTCCACATTTTATAAGTGGTTTACACGGGTTATCATTTAATTCTCACAACCATATGATATATATCCAACTATCATCCTAAGGTGTAAGATGAGATTTCTGAGTTTCAGGGAAGTTAAATACGTTTCCCAGCGTCACACAGCAGGTAAAGCAGTCTGGCTCCTGATTTAGCCACATTTAGCCACTGCGCTATGCCACCTCCCTTTCTAATCGGCCCCCAGAGAATATGTGAGGGTTGATTCGTGGCTTGACACCCCAGGCTGTCAGGCAAGAAAAGAATCTTGGTGAAATCAAACATTTACACCATGCAGAAGATATCTGTCTTGGAGCGACAGTTGGCAGTTGATAAAGTTTGACATTTTCAAATCAATTTCTATCGATTTCTTTCTCCTGAAAAAAAGGACATGAGTTTGATGGATGAAGCCAGCACTCTGCGCGCTCGGGAATGGCGGGGAAAATAGGCTGTGAGTCGCTCTGTGGAGGATGGCGGGGAAGGCGGTAGCAGCTGCTTGCTGTCTGCAAGAAAAGCCCTTTCCTGGCAGAGTCCAGCTCCGACGTGTCCCAACACAGCGTTGGGTAAATAACGCATGCTCCATTTTGCTGTCACGTGATGTTTTCTGCTGACAACGTCGGGGGGCAAACAGAAGCAGTGGTATGTGCTTGGGCATGGCCATGAAGTGATGAATATTTATGTGGTCAACACATAAAAGCCCATTTTAACAAATACCATTTTGATGGATTTAACTAGTTAATCTAAGCTCTTTCCACATTCCCGGTTAATGCCTGCAAGAGATGAACGGATGGTGTTTTCTGTAAATTCTGATGAGTGAGGAAACCTCTGAAACAGATGGGTGCATAAGCCCTTGTTTCTTTGGTACACATACGACTCTGTGTTTTGGTGTTGTCAACATGTACTGAGCCTGCACTGTGTGCCCGGCATCGCGTTATTGCTGTCTAGTGCACAATCCTCACGGCCACACTGGGAGGTCTTATCCTCGCTGGGTGTTGTGTGTTTGGGTGACAGCCAGGATCTGAGATGGGAGTGGGCACCTCGACGTGGCAGAGCTGAGAAATGTGTGTGAGGACGTGTAATGGAGAGCTGAGCCCCCGACCGGCTGGGGAGGGAGAAATTGACACCCCAGGCGAGCCGGCTGGAGTAGGAAGGCTCCTGCCTTCTGCATCCTTGGTCCTCTCTCACCTTCCCAGCCTTGCTGACCACTGGGGACAGCTGCTCCCATTAGGTACTTCCCCGACTTGGGCTCTTGACACAGGCCTTATATTTCAGCTAACAAAGTGTTTTAACCTGCCTGATTACAGTTTATCCTCCCAATAGGTAATTGTAATTTTGTGACCAAGGAAAATGAAGTTCAGAGAGTTTAAGGGGTTTAACCACAAACACATGGTAAAGAAGTTCCAGTCTGGTCAAGGATCTGTGGGGTTTGCACAAGATTTGATGGGCAGTGGGGAGCCATGGAAGGTATGAGAGTGAGGGAGCACTCTAAAGGGGGCTTATGCATGAGGAGATCAATATGGCTGATCAATACGGCCCCAAGAGTGCTGGATGGAAGTATAGAAGGGTTCTAGACTGGACTGAGCATACCAGATAAAAGCCTGTTGCAATTGTCCAACTTGGGAGGTCGAGTAACAGAGACCAGACCACCAGGCACACTAGCAACAACTTGGTGTCTGAGTGAACCCTGCAGGCAGGGTTGCAGCAGGAACGTCCAGTGCACTCTAATATACACTGGTCCCCTTTCCCAGCTCAGTTTCTCCACGTCCCTGAGCTATTCCTGTTCCTCTTTCTCTGGTGAGCCTGCAGGGTTTCTCCTGCTACACGTTCTACAACTCCAGCAAAGCATTAGCAAAAGCCATCCATCCATCTGCTGACACTACAGAAAACGGTGAGCACCAGATCCAGGGACAGAGGAGGAAGGAGGGAGGGAGGAGACACTCTCCTGATACAATATCTTATCCTTAAGCATTTGCCACCATCCATCAAATCTGCTAAAGCAGCAAAAACTCAGAAACTGCACTGTGGGGAGAGGAGAGGAGGCTGTTGTCTCCCTAATGACCTCCTAAACCTCCCCCAGAGGTCTGGGATTTGGGGGGAGGTTGGATGGCAGGATGGCAGGGGCTGGAGGGGCCAGATTTAGGTGTCTGGGTCTCTGGGGTGCAGAGGGGAAGATGGGTAAGAAGGGAGATGGGAAGCCCACAGACCCAGGAAGGATTCCAGCTTCACTTTATTTTAATAAACACTCAAAGATACAGTAAATATTTTAAAGGAGGAGACTTAGAAGCAATCACACACGGGCATTCAGTTCCAGTGAACTGTTCTTACTGCAAGCAGGGGGGCAGCCTCTGTCCTGTGTGCCTCTCCTGGTCCTAGAAATCTGCTTCTCCCTCCTGCCCTCCCCCTCACTCCTTCCCTTGTCCCCTTCCTCTTCCCCCCAACCCCATGGCACCCCTGACACCTCATTCCTCATATTTGTTTTCTGTGATGCCAGGAACCCCATATGATTTGTCTCAGTATCATCAGCACCTCATGCAAGGTATTCCAGCTGCACAAATGCTAAAAATGCTTGTCAAATCAACATTGTGAAAATGACTCTACTACCCAAAGCAATCTACAGATTCAATGCAATCCCTATCAAACTACCACTGGCATTTTTCACAGAACTAGAACAAAAATTTTCACAATTTGTATGGAAACACAAAAGAACCCGAATAGCCAAAGCAATCTTGAGAACGAAAAACAGAGCTGGAGGAATCAGGCTCCCTGACTTCAGACTATACTACAAAGCTACAGTAATCAAGACAGCATGGTACTGGCACAAAAACAGAAAAATAGGGCTTCCCCGGTGGCGCAGTGGTTGGGGGTCTGCCTGTCGATGCAGGGGACGCGGGTTCGTGCCCCAGTCTGGGAGGATCCCACATGCCGCAGAGCGGCTGGGCCCGTGGGCCATGGCCACTGAGCCTGCATGTCCACAGCCTGTGCTCCACAATGGGAGAGGCCACAACAGTGAGAGGCCCACATACCACAAAAAAAAAAAAAAAAAAACAAAAACAGAAAGATAGATCAATGGAACAGGATAGAAAGCCCAGAGATAAACCCATGCACATATGGTCACCTTATCTTTGATAAAGGAGGCAAGAATGTACAGTGGAGAAAGGACAGCCTCTTCAATAAGTGGTGCTGGGAAAACTGGACAGGTACATGTAAAAGTATGAGATTAGATCACTCCCTAACACCATACAGAAAAATAAACTCAAAATGGATTAAAGACCTAAATGTAAGGCCAGAAACTATCAAACTCTTAGAGGAAAACATAGGCAGAACACTCTATGACATAAATCACAGCAAGATCCTTTTTGACCCACCTCCTAGAGTAATGGAAATAAAAACAAAAATAAACAAATGGGACCTAATGAAACTTAAAAGCTTTTGCACAGCAAAGGAAACCATAAACAAGACCAAAAGACAACCCTCAGAATGGGAGAAAATATTTGCAAAATGAAGCAACTGACAAAGGATTAATCTCCAAAATTTACAAGTAGCTCATGCAGCTCAATAACAAAAAAACAAACAACCCAATCCAAAAGTGGGTAGAAGACCTAAATAGACATTTCTCCAAAGAAGACATACAGACTGCCAACAAACACATGAAAGAATGCTCAACATCATTAATCATTAGAGAAATGTAAATCAAAACTACAATGAAATATCATCTCACACCCGTCAGAATGGCCATCATCAAAAAATCTACAAACAATAAATGCTGGAAAGGGTGTGGAGAAAAGGGAACCCTCTTGCACTGCTGGTGGGAATGTGAATTGGTACAGCCGCTATGGAGAACAGTATGGAGGTTCCTTAAAAAACTACAAATATAACTACCATATGACCCAGCAATCCCACTACTGGGCATAGACCCTGAGAAAACCATAATTCAAAAAGAGTCATGTACCAAAATGTTCATTGCAGCTCTATTTACAATAGCCCGGAGATGGAAACAACCTAAGTGTCCATCATCGGATGAATGGATAAAGAAGATGTGGCACATATATACAATGGAATATTACTCAGCCATAAAAAGAAACAAAATTGAGCTATTTGTAATGAGGTGGGTGGACCTAGAGTCTGTCATACAGAGTGAAGTAAGTCAGAAAGAGAAAGACAAATACCATATGCTAACACATATATATGGAATTTAAGAAAAAAAATGTCAGGAAGAACCTGGGGTATGACGGGAATAAAGATACAGACCTACTAGAGAATGGACTTGAGGATATGGGAGGAGGAAGGGTAAGCTGTGACAAAGTGAGAGAGTGGCATGGACATATATACACTACCAAACGTAAAACAGATAGCTAGCGGGAAGCAGCCACATAGCACAGGGAGATCAGCTCGGTGCTTTGTGACCACCTAGAGGGGTGGGATAGGGAGGATGGGAGGGAGGGAGACGCAAGAGGGAAGAGATATGGGAACATATGTATATGTATAGCTAATTCACTTTGTTATAAAGCAGAAACTAACACACCATTGTAAAGCAATTATACTCCAATAAAGATGTAGAAAATAAATAAATAAATAAAAATAATGACCAACAAAGGCACGCACCCCAAGTTTTCTTCCCAGGGGCTTCCCTTTAAGCCAGCTGACACAGACTGCTTAGCTATGGAAAGGGAGATGCCAGCACCCCTTTGCCCGTGGCCTCGTACTGGGCCATGTCTAACAGGTCTCCTGCTCTCTCTCCTGACTTCCCACTATGGCTCTGCTTCAAGCTTCTGGATTTTGAGGCTCCACGCAGCTCCTTGACCACAGACCTCGGCTCATGGGTGCCCTTCAGGTCATTTCCTGCTCAAATGGCCCTGAGCAGCACCTGTCTCCACCCTCCCTGGACCTCAGGACCCACAAATGTGTATATGCACCGTGTATATACCTCATGCACACGCTTGAGTGTATATATACCATAAGCACCCCCACCCCCCATAAACATGTACACACACATATACACACTATGCATACCACATACCTACACATGCACCAATGTTTACACACACCACACACATATACATGCCATGTATATCCCACACATACACACCACAGATGTATATACACATGCATATGCATGCCATGTGCACACACATGTATATGCACCACGTATACAACCCACACGTGTGTACACACCATGCACACATACCACATGTGTGCACAGTGTGTACACACCACACATCCATGCTACACACAGGTATACACATCATATATACACCCACACATGGATTTACATGCCATGTACACCACACACATGCAGACTCACACACACATGCACACACAGAGCATTCATTGTGACTATAATTCCTCCAGAATGGGCACTTCTGATCCAGCCTAACCACAGGTGATTGTTTCCTTGGAAGACCTCCAGAAGGCTAATTTCTGTGGCTCTTTTAAAACAAAACCCAAGACTTTTTCCCGCTTTATTAAGGTATAACTGACAAATAAAACTGTAATATATCTAAAGTGGACAGTGTGAAGATTTGACATACGTATACATTGTGAAATGATACCCACAGTCAAGTTAATTAATACATCCATTACCTCACATAGTTGCTTTTTTTGGTGTGAGAACACTTAAGATCTACTCTTTTAGCAAATTGCAAGTACACAATGCAATATTATTAACTATAGTTACCATGCTGTACTTTAGATCCTCGGAATTTACTCATAACTGAAAGTTTATACGCTTTGGCCAACGTCTCCCGATTTCCTCTATTCCCCACCCCTGGCAACCACCATTTCACTCTCTGTTTCTATGACTTTGACTTTTCTTTTAGATTCTACATGTATTTGATACCATGTAGTATTTTTCTTTCTCTGTCGAGCTTATTTCACTTAGCATAATACCTTCAGGTTCATCCATGTGGTTGCAAATGTAAGGACTTCCTTATTTTTTGTGGCTGAATAATATTCCATTGTGTATAGAGACCACATTTTCTTTATCCATTCATTTACCAACGAACATATTAGGGTGTTTCCATATCTTGGCTATTGTGAATAATGCTGCAATGAACATGGGAGTGCAGATATCTCTTCAAGACAGTGATCTCATTTCCTCTGGATATACACCTAGAAATGGAATTGCTGGATCGTATGGTAGTTCTATTTCCAATTTGTTGAAGAACCTCCATACTATTTCCCATAGTGGCTGCACCAGTTTACATTCCCACCACCAGTGCACAAGGGTTCCCTTTTCTTCACATCCTCACCAACACTTGTTATTTCTTATCCTTTTGATAACAGGCATCTTAACAAGTTTGAGATGATGTCTCACTGTGGTTTTGATTTGCATTTCCCTGATAATTAGTGATGTTGAACATCTTTTCTGTTGGCCATTTGTATGTCTTCTTTGGAAAAATATATATTTAGGTCTTTTGCCCAAAATTGGGTTATTTGGTTTTTTGTTATTGAGTTGTAAAAATTCCTTGTATATTTCAAATATTAATCCCTTTTCAGATATATGGTTTACAAATATTTATTCCCATTCTGTACGTTGCCCTTTCATTTTGTTGATTTTTTTTTGTATGTTCAGAAATATTTTTAGTTTGATGTAGTCCCACTTGTTTATTTTTGCTTTTGTTGCTTTTGCTTTTGGTGTCAGGCCCAAAAAATCATTGCCAAGACCAATGTCAAAGAGCTTTTCCCATATGTTTTCTTCTAGGAGTTTTACAGTTTCAGGTCTTACGTTCAAGTCTTTAATCCATTTTGAGTTGATTTTTTTTATGGTGTAACACAAGGGTCCAATTTCATTCTTTGCATGTGCATCCAGTTTTCCCAGAAGCATTTACTGAAGAAACTGTCCTTTCCCCCACTGTGTGTTCTTAGAGCCTTTGTCAAAAATTAGCTGACCCTATATATGTGGGTATATTTCTGGGTTCTCTGCTTTGTTCTTTTGATCTATGTGTCTGTTTTTTATGCTAATATTGTACTGAAAAATTCAATACTTGTATAAATGTGGAGCTTTTTAACCTTCAGATAAAGAGGAGGGCCATATTAGGCCCCAGAGAAGCAGCGGGTCTCAGTCCAGCCCACTCTAACATCTTAAATGTGGTGGTAGGCAGCAGCCATAAATGGAAGGTATTCTGGGGAGGGGCACTGGGTCAGCCATTACAAGAAGGTATCATCTTCTTCTCACCAGGGCTGGGGCTGAACTGCCCAAGGACCCACCAAAAAGCCAACAGAGATGACAGTTTCCACAGTGCTGTAGCCAGAATGATGTGCTCTAGGAGCACAGGGGCAGACCAAGCCCATGGACATGGGCAAGCCAAGGTCTAGATGTCAAGCAACACAGATATAAAACCCAGGATCTGGGGCCAGAGGCAGAATCCAGGTCCTCACCCCAGAGACGGACCATAGCCCAAGCAGTTCTAGAGCAAACAAAGATAGGGAAGATGGGGTGGACAGAAACTGGGGTTCACTCTCCCGGACCAGCGAGGCTATCGGATGGAGGACAGCAGACTGGCTTAAAGGATAAGGGTGGAGTAGAGGGAAAGCAGCTGTGAAAAGTAGAGGCACGGGCTTCCCTAGTGGCGCAGTGGTTGAGAGTCCGCCTGCTGATGCAGGGGACACGGGTTCGTGCCCCGGTCCGGGAAGATCCCACACGCCGCGGAGCGGCTGGGCCCATGAGCCATGGCCGCTGGGCCTGCACGTCCGGAGCCTGTGCTCCGCAACGGGAGAGGCCACGACAGTGAGGGGCCCGTGTACCGCAAAAAAAAAAAAAAAAAAAAAAAAAAAAAAAGTAGAGGCAGAAAGCAGTTTTTACAGTGGTCATTCATTTATAAAACAAAAATTTACTGAGCTACTACATGCCAGGCAATAATGATACAGTGGCAATAAACAAGTTCTTGCTGTTACGGAATTGACGAAATTATTATACTTAAAAATTGAAAGAAGGTGCTATAAAAGAGAGTTTAGTTCTGCCAAGTGGCCTCTCTGGCATGAGTTAATTTCTGAACCCAAAGTCCTCTGACTTTAATTTTCAGCTGCACCATATACACACCCCCATGTTTCCGTCTCAAATACACCCCTTCTCAGAAGCGTTCTTTTTCCCACCAGCATATACTGACCTTGTTCCTAATTTAGCCCTTAGAATAAGCCAGGTTGTCAGTTTGCTATTCCCTAATCTCTTTTCACCACAGCAATTGAAGCTGATGCTTGCAATATAGCTGAGCTCCTAGTCCCACAATCTGTTGTCCTCAGAGTATGCATAATCACCATCAATCATGTTTATGGGAGCTCACAGAGCCCACGCCAAGTAAACAGCACCCCCGTCCCCATCCTGGTCTGGTCTGTTTCAACAAGCACCTATGGAGTATTATAATAGGAGAAGAGATCCAGCCCCTGCCCCCCAGAGACTCATAGTCCAGTGGGAAATGCAGACCCTGATGAGTTATTCAAACAGTACTGAAGGAGGCCACCTAAAGTGGGTGGGGGTTAGGGGGCAAGCCAGGGGCAGCTTCCTGGAGAAGCGGTTGCCCTAACTGAATCTTGAAATAAGAGCAGGAGGAAGTGATTGCATGAAGATGTCGGGGGAGGAATCACGGAAGCAAGGGGGACAGTAGGAGGCAGCGAGGGCACAGTGAACCAGATTACGCACCAGTCGGGGCTGCTGGGGTCCAGGCCAAGCATGGTAGGAGATGAGGTCACATGGGACCTTGGGGCCAGCTTCTGGAGGACCTTGTCAGCCAGGCCAAAGACCCTGAGTTGATTCAGGAGATGATGGAAAGTCACTGAGGGA
This sequence comes from Orcinus orca, assembly GCF_937001465.1. Lineage (NCBI taxonomy): Eukaryota > Metazoa > Chordata > Mammalia > Artiodactyla > Delphinidae > Orcinus > Orcinus orca. Next base: position 18,862,643 of record NC_064574.1, read on the forward strand.
TGTTTTGCAGGGAAGACGGCTGTTACATGTACTGTTGCAATAGTTCCAGGAGAACTGAGGGAAGGAGTTATTTAACCTAGGACATACTGAATCAGGGGACCTGATGACACAGCCCACAAACATACCTTTATAACAAGCTGTCTCTGACACTGAACAACAGAAAACAACCCTTCTAAAGATGCCAGCCAATGTACCACCTGACTGATAACAGAGCTTTCTCTATGCCCATATCCAATGTAGGTATACTCTTAAGAAAATCATTAGAGAGAGAACCATCAAAGATTGAAATCTCGAGCACCATAGCAAAGAACACACCTTTCTCACAAAGCCTCTGTCTCTTGTTAAACCCCATCACAATGATTATTGCAGCTCCTTGGCACGCAATCCACTCATATGTCCACCTTTTGTCAACAGCTAGAGTTTACGAAGAAAGGGGTGCAGGAAAGAACATGAGGACTAGGGTAACTGACCTGCATTCTGCTCGAGACCTTGCTACTGAACAGCTGTGGAGGTCTGGGAAAATTGTTCAGCCTTGGACTTAAGTTGGGCGTGACAACTCATGTTCACTTGCCTGAAACCTTCCAAGGTCTAGCACTGAAAGTCTGTGTCCCAGGAGATCCCTCTTCCTAGGCAAACCAGGATGGTCGATCATCCTACCACAGTTTCCTCTTTTGTATGTAAGAGTGTGAATACCTGCCTGCAGAGGTGCTGTGAGGATCTGAGGAGATTCTGTAGTCTTCCACAGTATTGAAAACGTAGTGAGTGGTCCAAACGTGCCAGTTCCCTGTTTTGTTTTCTTTCTATCACTTGGGCGTCCTCCCTCAGGTTGCAAATAGACAATTCTGCTATCAAGCACTTCCACGGTGGTGATTTCATTTGATTCTCACAACGACCCAGTCTGGGAGATAGGGTAGAAATTTTGTGCCCACTTGATAGACAGAGAAATGGAAAGTCAGACAAGTAAATGGCTCAGTGGGAAACATCTTTTTCCACAACTTCTCAAGTTTCTCCCCAGGCCTTAAGGAAGGAAATCGCTACCTACGGCTCTCAGATCCCTTGGGAGACACATGGCTGATGGAATCAATCGGGTTGTGACTTTTACTGGGCCGTGTCTTACTGATGGGTAATGTGCCCTCCCTCCTGCCAAGTTGTTCATTCTCTCTACAGAGTTGTAGGTTTGTTTGGTAAAAACAAACTCAGATTTAAGCAAATTGACTAGGAAACAGGAAACCTAGTTAAGCCTAGTGGCCAGGCCAACCTTTTCCAACTCCACTCCTCCCAGAGGACTTTGACTTGGGATGCCGGACACCCACTCAATCATCTTTAAAACCGGGACTTTGTTTCTCATCCAGCTATTGATCCTTTGCCGGAGGACCCGAGAGCAGGGGAAGAGGGAGGAGTGGTAACAGCCCTAACAACTGACCCCCAAGCCCCTCAAAAACAGACCCAATGACTCGGCTACTAAACAGGACATGAACCCATGGCAGCTGCTTCTCTCTACCCTGGGTAGTGGCACCCTGGAAACCACACCTGCTAGGAACTCTATCAATTTTGTTGACACCCTCCCCCCAGACAATCAGCTTTGAGAAAAAGCTGTTTTAGGCAACATGGTCAGCCTTTTGCTGCCATCCATTGAGGGTTTAGTACCTCTGTATTGATTTCCTTGCCACTGCCTCTGAACAGGAATTCTTGCAGCAGAAAAACAAGGCTCGGTGTGCAACATTTCCCGTCCAAGTGGCAGGTAACAGCCATCCCTGGGATGCTGATTTCCCTAGCGATGCCGCAAAATGACAGCACGCCTGCAACGTGTCCTTTGTGTATTCCAAAGAGTGATTTCTACAGCTGCAGGAGGTCACTTCCAATGTGAACTGCAGCTCCGCCTCTATCCTAGGTCAGCAGTGCCTTCACATGCCTGCTTTTGGAAATCCAAGGATCACCCACTTTTCCTCACGCTGACTTGCAGTCACAGGCTTTAAGAAGGTCCTGTCTTGTGTTTATATCATGTTTGTTGCGTTCATATTTCTCTTAAATGTTAATTCCCAGCAATTAGAAAGGACCTTAAAAATCTTCCTGTGCAAGTACCTCTCCGATATTTTATGTCCTCTACAACATCCCCACCAAGTGGCCATTCTGGCTTTGTTTGAACACCTCTGAGGACAGAAAACTCACCCCTTCCATAGGAACGTCACAGCCCCACAGCAAAGCTCTGAGAGGTAGAAAAATTTTCATTGCATCAAATCAAAATCTGCCTTCCTGAAACATCAGTCTTTCAACTAGACTTTCAGCATCTCCCAGCACCTAGAAAGGATAGGGGTCTCATTGTCCACAGCTGAATATCACCACATTATCTGGCACATAGTAAATGTTCAGTGTTAAAGTAATTAACAAATTAAGTCAACAGTTACTGAGGATCTAAGCAGGGCCATGCATTATGCTGGAATAAATGCGGCACCCTCAGATAGGAGCAAGTCCTGTTGATATGGAATCTGGCAAGAAATCAGCTTACCTGGTTGTGTGTACACTAAGTTACAGACTCTTGACCTTATATAAAAAAAGGGAGACTTCCCTGGTGGTCCAGTGGTTAAGACTCCACGCTTCCACTGCAGGGGGCACTTGTTCAATCCCTGGTTGGTCGGGGAAGTAAGATCCCACATGCCACATGGCGTGGCCAAAAAGGATAACCCACCTCGACCAGGTGGGGCTGGAAGAGCCGTTTGACTTTATAAAGAAAACAGAGGGATTTGTTGAGTATCTAAACCAATGGTGGAATAAGGGGTGCCCAGAGTTAGTGCTGCTGAGAAGCAGTGGTCTGTCACAATCAACACGATTCCAGGGCCACAAGAGCTGAGGGACATTGAGTAACTCACTCAGCACCTCTGCATTTCAGTTTCCTTATGGGTCAAGTGGGACGAGAATAACATTTTCTAACTCCTGGTGTTGTTGTGACGATTGAGTTAATCTAAGAAATGTGCTTGGAATAAACATCAGCTGTTAGTCACACTGTGTGCTGCTCCAAAGACACCTATGAAGAATAGACAGTGGCTTTTCCTTCCAGATTCCTGCTCCTCATTGCTGAAGACCTGGATCAGACCCACAACACTTGTGTAGGTGAAGAAACCACCTTAATGGTGGGACCCTGTGGAGTCCCCCAGGGGATGTGACCCAAACAATTTGGTTTGAGTTCCTACTGTGGGACAGGCATTGTGCTGTATCTGGGACTATTTTCTTCTATTTATTCATGAGGTAAGCCTTGCTATGCCCACTTTACAGACCAAGAAGTCGAGACTCAGAGAGGTTAAGTAACTTCCAAAGGGTACAACACAGCTATTCAGGCAGAGCTGAGATCCAGACTTAGAGCTGCCTGCATTCTCTTCATTATCTTGTGCTTTAAAAAGAAAAAAGAAAACAGGGCAAGTCCTTCAAATTGCGAAGGTATCGTCTAATCTCGGAGAGAAGCTCCTTTCTCATAGCCACTAAGTAGGCTTTTGGGGAACCCAGCTCCCGGTGCACAGCTCCTCTCTGTGCAATTAGAAATCATGGAAGTGATACTGAAACCAGTGGCTCACGAGGCTGGAGTGAATGGAGTGGTCACTCAGTGGTCACTGGCAGCCTGCCAGGATGCCCAGTCCTGGTTCCAGGCCACAGTCACACGAATGGCATTCGGAATGGAGCTTCGGGTCCCACATTCACCAGCCTGAGCTCCTCACCTACTAAGCAGCCATATTTAGAGGCCTGCATTTTGGCCTTTCTTTGAAACAGGAGCCAGAGTCCTTAGGTTCCTCAGACAAAGAGTTGGACTCTCCTTGCTCTGGCCAGTCCTCCCCTTGATCATCCCAGAAGCCATCTCTGTGCCCATTATTTACCTGGACCTTAACCACTCTGACAACAGGTCAGTGCTCCTCTGACCCTAATGGATGGGTCCGAAAGCAAATCTACTGCTCACCCCCCCACCACCACCCATTCTTGCCTCATCCGCAAGGCCAGACACATGACACGGGTAGGAGAAGAAAGACAGTGGCAGGAAAACGAGCTGGGAAACTTGTGACTTGTCCAGGTGAAAGATCACAATGAACCAGGACAGGGGCAGCAGAGCTGGAGAGGAGGAAACAGCCAAGATATTATGGCTGTGAGAATGGCAGTGACCAACAGCACGGAGGTCACAGCCCTTGTTGGAACATTGTTGCCAACAGCTTCTAAGATGCACAGAAGATCCTAGGTGCCTGGTGTTCACGTGATCCCCCAACTTGAATGCGTCCTGGACCCAGTGACTCATTTCTAAAAAATACACTGTACACCTGAAACTAATACAACATTGTAAATCAATTATACTCCTATAAAAATTTTTTAATATAAATAAATACTGAGGCAAAAGTGATGAAATGTCACTTCCAAGGTTAGGTTATAAAGACTTCCTCTTCCATCTTCCTTGCCTTAACTCACTCACTCTGATGGAAGGCAGGTACCATATTAGCTGCCCTAACGGAGAGACCCACAGGGCAAGGACTGCCTCCAGCCAACACCCAGCAAGGAACTGAATCTCACCAGTAAACTTGGAAGTGAACTTGGAAGTGAATTTCCAACCTTGGAAGTGAATTTTCCTCCAGTGAAGAATACCAGCTGACTCTCTGACTGAAGTGTCGTGGGAGACCCCAAGCCAGAGGACCCAGCTCAGCTGCTCCTGGATCCCTCTCCCACCAAAAATGAGCTACTAGGTGTTCATTATTTTGAGCTACTAAGTTTCAACGTGAATTGTTGCACAGCCATAGATAACCAATACAGAACAGAAATGATCGAGGTATGATTTTTCAACACACAAGGAGTTGGGAGTGACCAATTCAGAGCGAAGGGGAGGAGAAAGAGCTCATGTCTTATCATCAGAAATTACATTGATGTTGAGGCAGTTTACTGAGTCTGGAAAGCCAAATGGTGGAATAAGTTTTGAGGACAAGAAACCAGAGCAAGCTTTGGCCATGTTAAGTTTGAAATGCCTAGGAGACATGCAGATGGATGAGTCCAGAAAGCAGTTAGATTTACAACGTTGGCGCTCAGAAGAAAAATTTTGGCAGGAGATACCAATTTGGTAGTCATCAACCTCCTCCCTCTGAAGTCATTTGGAATAACTTTATTTCCTCACCCCCATGACAGTTGCTGAAATATTTCAAAGGAGTTCTTATGTCTCCAAGAGTCTGGCTTAAGCATGCCAACTTTCTTCTACTTTTTCTCAGATAATTTGGTTCTCAGTGCCCAGTCTGCCTCTGAACATCTTAGATATAAATATTTTTCACCTGCTGTACTTATAATTGAATGACTGTGGGCAAGTTACATAATTTTCCATTTCTTGTAAATTTCCTTACATTTCTATAAAACAAGGTTATTTTGAGGTATAAATAAATAATCCATGGAAAGCATTCTGCAATGTGCTAGGCACAGGATAACCACTCAATAAATGTTAGGTATCTTGCATACTTACAGTATCTAGAATAGAGTTGTCCATATTATGTAAGTAACATGTCATTTTTTTCTAGTATTTGCACTTTAAAAAGTAAAAGAAACTGAATAAATTGACATTAATAACACATTTTATGTAACCCAACATATCTAAAAAATTTATCATTTCAACATATAATCAAATATAAAAATGTGTTAGCAAAATAGCTTCACATCCCTTTTTCATCCTGAGTCTTTGAAATCCAGTGTGTATGTTACACTTAAAGCACATCTCAATTCAGATTCTAAATTTTCATCAAAAAGACCTGATCTGTGTTTTGAATTCATAAAATGTAGAGTTTTAAAAAATAGATTCATATGCCCCAGTTTTCCATAGTTAGAAGTTTTCTAATAACTGAATTGAGTATCCTTTTTAAATTTTAAATTAACTAGCATTAAAAATTCATTTCCTTACTTTGCACTGGCCACATTTCAATAGCAACTTGTTGTTAGTGGTTATCATACTGGACAGCATAGATCTAGAACTTACTTTAAGACTTTATTATCACTTTTTTATCGCTCCTATTAGTTTAGGTCTTCAGAGAAGCAGATGCTAAAATGGTATTAAACATGCAAGATATTTACTGGGAAAACATCTATAATGGAAATTGGGAAGGAGCTGGAGGAGGCTGGGAGAGCTGGTCTGACCTTCCATGCAGAACAGAGGGAAGGAAAGAGGGCTGGGTAAGAAGAGCCTTAGACTATAGCACAGCTCAAAAAAGTCTCAGCAAAGTTGACAGGGAATTGTGTTCGTTTTCCATTGCTACTGTAACAAATCACCACAAACTTAACACCTTAAAACAATACAAATTTATTCTATTACAATTCTTTAGGTCATAAAGCTGACACAGTTCTCACCAGGATAAAATCAAGGTGTTGACAGTGCTGCATTCCTTTCGGCAGAGGAGAAGCTATTTCTTTTCCTTTTCCAAATACTAGAGACCACCTGCATTCCTTGACTCATGGTCCCTTCCTCCATCTTCAAAGCCAGCAACAGAAGGTCAAGTCTTTTTCATGTCCCATTTCTCTGACTCTTCCTCCATCTTCGCATCTCTCTCTTTGACCACAACGGGAAATTTCTCCACTTTTAACAAGACACGTAACTCAACTGGGCTTGTCTGGATAATCCCCACTATGCTCCCCATTTCAAGATCAGCTGATTAGCAACCTTAATGTCATCTGCAATCTTAATCCCCTTTTTCCATGTGAGGTGATGTATTCACAGGTTCCTGAGATTAGGATGTGGAAATCTTTGGGTGGTCATTATTCTGCCTACCACAGGAGTCCTTGAGCCAAAACTGCTCATTAGAGGAGTCCCACTTCTTGCAGGAATGGGACTGCTTTAGACCCCTGCTGTGACCAGTTATTGGCTGGGAGCAGCCCACGTGGAGGACAGCCTTGACACATACACAGTGGTGGACACAGATGGAGCAGGTGGAGTTTTCGGTGAGTTGCACTCCCTGAAGTTAGAGCTCTAAAAGGTTCATTCTCGTGGCCACCACACTCCTCTACTTTTTTTAAATTAGCAAAATAATAATAATAACAATAACCCTTTCCTTTTGTAGCTCTGTCAGAAAGATTACAAAAATTTAAAAGAAAATTCTTAGAAATCTGGTAGAAGGGAATGAGAAAATCCCATCAAAAATGACAGGCAGAGAAGCCCTGGAAACCCTACCTGACTCTGAAATGACTGAGATGCCTCTCTAAATCTGAGCAGCTGGTACAAGACAACCTTTAACACAGGTAATCACAGGTAATTAAAACCATCCCCCACACACACAAAAGAAAATACAGGAACTAAGAGATTTCAGAGATCAATAAAGCACACATGAAAAGCTGGAATTTTCTCCCAATGACACTTTGGTGTCAGTGTTGGACATCTTGCTGGAGATGACTCCTTCAGCCATGAACAGATTGGGGGTACTGTCTGTTCTCCTCACTCTGTTCTCACTGACCAGGTTTTAGTGGTGTCCAGTCAAAGGAGGAGAAGCTTGGCAATTGTTCCCTGAATGTTACCTCTTAGTGCTTCCAAGAGCTAAAATTGTACTAAGAGAACTAAGTACATGCCCCAAAGACCCCATGTGTGGTAGAAAGAACTGAATTCTGCAGCCACAGTCCTGAGTACGAATCTCAACTCTGATTCTAACTCACCAAATGATCTTTCTTTGGCAAATTACTTTACCTCTCTGTGCACCTGTTTTCTTCTCTGCAAGATGGAGTAGGAATATTCAGATCACACTGATTGTTGTGAGGGTTAAATGTATCTGTGAAAGCGACTAGCACAGTGCCTTACACATAGTGGGTACTTAAATGTCTGATGATGTCAGAGTGCAGTTACAAAGCCAGGCAGAATGTGACTAAGGAATAAGAGCAGAGAGAGACATAAAGAAGATACAGGTGTGAGCCCACAGTCCACTCTTGCGGTAGCCAGCCTCCAAGATGCCCAAGGTCAAGCTGTGACCCACAGAATACAGCAGAAATGATGGTGTGTTACTTCCAAGGTTAGGTTACAACAAGCTGTGTCTTGGGTCTCAGGCTCTCTCCCTTTGATCACTTGCTCTGGGGGAAGCCAGCTGCCATATGTGAAGACATGCAGGTAGCCTATGGACAGGTCTGCATGGTGAGGGACTGAAGCCCCCTGTCAACAACCACATGAGTGAGTTTGGAAGATAGTTCTCCAGCCTCAAGTCCAGCCTCAATCAAGGTGATTGCAACCTCTTGAGAGATTCTGAGCCAGAACCACCCAGGTAAGCCACTCCCAGATGCCTGATGTACAGAAACTATGAATGAGGTCATTTATTATTCAGTAGATGGCCTCATGAATCATTTACTGGCCCAGCCAACAAGAGAGGGAAACAGAGTGAAAGGTAGCAAAATATAGTACACTCTGAGCACCAATCTTGATTCTAACCCTTACCAGCCAAGTAACCACAAAATGGTATGGATAAGAAATCCACCTGGCATGTGTAACAAGAGCCATGAAAATATTTCTACATTTTAATTCTGGAATTCCAAGGTAAGAAAATAATCTGAAATGTGTGACAGGCATTATGCACAAAGATATTCATTTCAGCACGGTCTAGTGGTTTAAAAATGAAATAATCTGATTGTCCCACATCAGAGACATAGTTAATAGCATTTGAGTTGCAGGCATGAGACACATTATGTCTTACAGTACGTCCCCTACATATGAACGAGTTCCATTCTGAGAGCGTGCTTGTAAGTCCAATTTGTTTGTAAGTCCAACAAAGTTAGCCCAGGTACCCAACTAACACAATCGGTCATATAGTACTGTACTGTAATAGGTTTATAATACTTTTCACACAAGTAATACATAAAAAGCAAACACAAAAATAAAGAAAACATTTTTAATCTTACAGTATAGTACCTTGAAAAGTACAGTAGTACGGTACAACAGCTGGCATCCAGGGGCTGGCATCGAGTGAAGAGGCAAGAAAAGTTACTGACTGGGGGAGGGAGAGGAGGTGGGAGATGGTAGAGCTGAAGGATCGTCAGCAACAGGAGACGGAGGGCAAGCTGCAATTTCACTCACGTCTGACATGAGTTGATGTCACAGGTTCCAGTTCAATTCTATCTACCCTCTTGAATAAATGATCCAGTGATGTCTGGGTAGTAGCTCTTTTTTTCTCGTCATAGATGACATGGTAGCACTGGATTGCATTCTGAACGGCTGCTGCGACCTTTGTGTACCATTCTACATTGGGGTCCTGTGCCTCAAAAACTAACAGTGCCTCCTCAGATACAGAAAATCCCCTTGCCATTGCCTGCATCGTGAATCTCTTGGGTTCTTCAGTTACTCCTTCTGCCTCTTGTCTCTCTTTGCGCTTCTTAGCGATACCAGCTACGTCACCTCTGCTTTTATACTTGTTTCCAGACATCCTGGGCTTGAAATAAAGACACTGTACTACTGTACTCTATACAGTACTGTACAATAAAGTACACAAAATCACAAACACTTGTAGAGGATGCACGCATGTGACAATGTACGCCAGACACGTGAACTAACTTACGTGACTGGACATGTGAACTCAGGTCCACATCTTTGAAAGTTCTCAACTTGAAGGTTCGCATGTAGGGGACTTAGTGTATTTAATTGCCACACTATCTACTTTATCCCCATAGTAGACATGAGGAATTGGGACTAAGAGAAGGTAAGTCATTTGCCCTAGATTGACTAACTCTAGATGGTGAATCAAATAATAATAATTATTATTAGACCTCATACTTATATAGCATTTATTATGGGCTAGGCATTGTTCTAAGTGTTTTGCATATAATAAGTCATTTAAATCCTGATTTGTGTGACTCTGCAGTTCTCAAAATTTCATTAAAAATAACTGTGTGGGCCAGGCACTCTACCACAGCCTTTAGCTGCAATAGTTTATTTATCTCTTACAACCCTAAAAGGTATGTACAATTATCAGATTCCTTTTATGGATGAGGAAAACTGAGGTTCAAAGAGTAAATAAGCTGGCCATTATACGTACAATTTCACATCATTGGAGGAAAGATTTGAGTAGAATGTACATCTGTGTCATAGGGGGACAGCGTAAGAAAAGAGTGGCAAATAGAATAAACGTATATTTATTGACCATGAACTAACAGCCAGGCACAGAGACAAAATTCTGGATCTTGTGGCACAGAATTCAGAGTCTAGCAGGAGGGTGGATAATTAACAAACATATATCATATACTCACACAAAATGCGTATGTACGTACACATACTACTAATATAAAGTAGGCAGACAACAAGGACCCACTGTATAGCACAGAGAACTATACTCCATATATTGTAATAACCTATAATGGAAAAGAATCTGACCGAATCACTCTGCTGTATACTTGAAACTAACACAACATTGTAAATTAACTATACTTCAATAAAAATTAAATTCAAAAATACCTATGTATACGTGTATATATACAAATAAATGTAGTCAGCTGGTGATTAGGGCAATAAAAGAAAAATACACAGAAAGACTAAAACATGCTAGGCCTGAGACAGAGTTGTTTTGGTACACAGGGTGACCAGAGATGGCTTCTCTTTTCATGGGACATTTGAGCAGAGGCCCAAAGGAAGTGAGGCAGTGAGCCTCACAAACTGGGAAAGAGCATCCCAGGCAGAGAGAAACAGCGAATGCTGAAGCCCAGAGACAGGGGTGTGCCGCTGTATTTGAGGAACAGCAAGGATGCTAGTGGTACTAAAATGAAGTGACCAAGAGGGAGAACAATGGCTGATGAGGTGAGTGGCCCAAAGGTTCCTGTAGCCCATAGCAAGATTTCAACTTTTGCTATGAATGACATGGGAGCCAGTGGAAGGTTTGGGGCAGAGAAGTGACACATTGTGACTTGGGTTGTAAAAAGAAAAAAATCACTCTGGCTGCCACATTGAGAATAGACTGCAGAGAGACAAGGGCTGAAGTGGGGAGACCAGTTCAGAGGCTATTTCAGTAATCCAGTAACAGATGACTAGGGGTTTAGATTGGGATGGTAGCAGTAGAAGCAGTAAGCAGTGGTTGGATTCAGGATATATTTTGAAGGAGAGACAACAGGATTTGTTGATGGATCGGAGCCAGGGTAAAGAAGAAAGACAGCCAAGATAACTCCAAAGCAACTGAACATGTCACTTACCGAAATGGGGAAAACTATGGGAAGAATAGGTTGGGAGAGGAGGAAACCATGACTTGGATTTGGGGGCAGGGATGTCTGAGATGCTTATTAAGCATCCATGTGAAAATGTTGAAGAGTTGATTGGAAATTTGAATCTGGAGTTCAGAGATGGGATCCAAGTTGGATGGATAAATTTGAGAGTCATCAGCCTATAGGTGGTACTTAAAGCCATTAGACTGAGTGAGATCACTTAAGTCGTGAGTGTAGATGAAGAACATGTCTACAGGCACAGTCCCAGGGCAGTCTAATCTTTACAGGTCAAGGACATGAAGGAGCAGCAGCAAAGGGGACTGAGAAGGGGCTACCAGGAGTGCGGTGTCCTGTTCGTTAAGTGAAGAAGGACTTGGAAAAGGAGAAAGTGATCAAATGTTGCTGATAAGTCAAGTAAGATAATGGCTGGCCACTGGATGTGGACATACGGAGGTCATAGGTGACCTTCTCAAGAGTTGTATTGGTGGAGTGATGCAAATGAAAGTGTGATAAGATCAAGAGAGCATAAAAGGAGACAAAGTTGGTGGCACACGGATATCCCTCCACCTCAGGCATCTCCTACAGGCACAAACAGGTCCACCAATGAGACTCAGGTGGGCACAGAGGTCACTTATCCCTTTGCTGTGGTGGCAGGTCTTAGGACAGCGGGGTAGCTTCTCATTAGCAGACAGAGAGAGGATTTTCAGAGTCAGCAAGAAATCAAAGAGGAAAATGACATGGGTACCAGGCACAGCTCTATGCCTGCAGTGGCAGAGACGACCACGGCAGAGACAGGAAACCTATGTGACCATTCTTAGGAAGGGTCCCAGTATTTCATACAGAACGAGGAGGGTGGGATTTGGGCCAGGAATGAGCCAGAGACCATTCAGCTCTTAATATGTCAACCCCACCTCTTCATGGATGTGACCCAAGAAAAAGTTTACATGGGAAAATGTATATAATTTAACTAAAAGAGAAAAAAAATCAGTATCATGATATATGTAGCATGATTGCCATGTGGACCCTAAGGAAATTCAGTAAATGTAAAACAATGTCAGTGTTAAAGCAAGTGACTCATGGGTGAGGTCTTATTTTCTCTATTTTGTGACTTGTACTAGAGTACTTCGATTCCTTTTTAAATAACAACAATGACAAAAAAAAAAGGTTTAAAGGTATAATAATTCGAGCCTTTCTCCCAGAATTTTTAAGAAGATTGTAATAATCACTGATATTTGAAAAGCTCACAGATTGCTTTTCATACATGTAACCTCATTTAATCTTCACAACCAATGTGCCGTTTTGCAAAAGCCATTATTATTGCACTTAGCAAACTGTGTTGCAATGATCTGTTTCTATATCTTTTTCCAACCCTAGATTGAAGTACCCCAAAGGTGAGAATCATGTCTTTTCATCCTTCTCCTTGGCAAGTAACACAGGCTATGGCACATGACAGGAGCTCAATAAATGAGGATGAGTGGATAAGTGTTGGGTGGATGGATGGGAGGATGGATGGATAGATGATGGCTGGATGGATGAATGGTTGGGAAGATGGATGGATGGATGGATAAATAGATGGATCGATGGATCAATGGACAGGCCTCAATGGATCAACAGATTACCACTTTAGACATAAGCACTTAACTGTCCCAAGATAAACATAGGTACCTCAATGTTACAGACTGGGCCAACCACCACTCCCTTCCCACAGACTAAATATTTTTAAAACCTCATGGCTAGTTAACCCTCCCCATAGCTCACGTCTGGTGATCTCCCCTTTTAGCTGTCTTCTCCCATACGTATTCCCCTGCTGCTCTGTGCTTCCTCTCCCCTGCCCTAATTGCACTTTGCTTTCCTTTTACCCAAATCTTTCCACCCAATAAATCAGAGCCCTCTGAACCACGAAAAATGTTTCCACATTCTCAAACTCTCGTGTTTTGCACCAAAGGAAACCTAGCTCTCACCTGTCCCTTCTCTGGGGAGCTTCCCCTCTTTCCCCATATCTAGGGCATCTTTCTAGGACATCTCTGGGTTAGGTATTCTATGTGCTGTCATAGTACCATGGATTGGATTTGCAGGTATATTTATTATTCACAATACACTTAAGCCAGGTCTATAACAAGCCAAAACAAGTCAGCAGTGGACTGGTTACACATACACCAAATAACTGATCCTTTGACTTTTATATTTGCATCACTTTCCAACTTGCTAAGAATTAGCAGCATCTAAATGCAACACGGTAAAGAAGAATGGGGAATTTGTCCTTTCATCAGAAATTTAAAATTGTTAACCATGGTTTCCTCTAGGGAGAAAAGTGGGAGTGGGAGGGCTAGTGTTGGAAAAGAATTTGATTTTTTTTTACCTTGTGTATATTCTCATGTATTGCTTAGTGCTTTCACAAGGAGTATGAAGGGACTGAAAAGCTCCCCATAAAGGAAAAAGAATGAAGACGCAGGAGTTTGGCTCAAAAAGTGACTAGAGAGAGCAAAGGAAGAAATGACGTTTCCTGGGAGATGTGCTCAGAGCTGCAGGACCTCACCCCATGCCTTTCTTCTTGAAAAAGCTAATCCAGACATGAGGCAGAGAATGGTGACATCTGTGGTCCCTTCACAAAGCTAAAGAGCTGGCATAGAGCTGAAGGAAAATTGTTATTTTTATTAGTGCTGTATTTGCCTACTGTTTACACCTGCCCTCTTGAGTATTAGGAATTAATTCAAACTTGGAAATTATATTCATTTCCTTTGAACAGTATGCTAAATTGAAAGTTAAATTGGGTCTAAAATCTGTTCTATTTTTTTAAAAAGTCACAAATTTCAGAAAAACTGGCCAGTATTCAAATAGGAAAATACCAACCTGGTAATTCATTTTTCCTCCAAATTTGATAATTATTGAATTCCTGTAGATATAAGTTCCAGTTGAACTATCAACCCTGTCTGGACAGAATGAGAACAATTTTTAAAAAATAGCCTATAAGTCAAGTTGGGTAAATGATGGTATACAATGTTGGTATATTTTGGAATGCGGGAAAAGTGAGTGATATATTTGAGTGTCATTAAGGCTGTCGTGGATGAAAGATGAGGTCACTAAATCCGACAGTGTGCTCATGATTTGGGAGCCAAATCACCACAGAACGTTAAATTAAGAGAGAGAGGCATGGCATACCTAATCCACGTGCGGGATCTGACCAGTTTCAGCCAGCACACACTGGCATTGCTGAGAATGACTACGCTTAAAAATCCTCAGTGCTGTATATTTTAGAATCATTTTTAGTTTGAAAAGAATATGGATAAATTGGGAGGACAGTTTTATTGAAACCACCTGACATTAAAGAATTTGACACTAATCTGAGTGGATGTGATTTACCAAAGCAGAGTATTTGTTCTTTTGTTGATCCCCCGTGGATGTGGGGAATAGAGAGACAGATAAACAAGTATTCAACATTCCTGACTAGACCAAACCTTTGTGCATTATTCAGGATGCAGCTGCTCGGAGGGAAAAACACATACACCGTCTTTCCACCCAAAGAGCAGGAACATGTGATCTTCTATCAGATACACTCAGAGACCCACTCCCTTTTATACCGTGTTAACAATAAGTCTATCCAAGAGATTTTTACACTGGACTTATCCAAGGGACCAAGGAGGGCGGCAGATATCCCAGATTAAAAGCCAGGATAATGATATTAAATCAGCTGATGTGTTTAAAACAAGGACTATTATTGGGCAGGACTTGGGAGTCATTTTTCCCAGCACCCCCATTTCCAAAAGGCCTCAAACAGACTTTTGCTTTATCCTGCATTGACTGGTTATATATCCAGTTGTAGAACAAAATGACTAATGTTTATCATACAAGTTTCATCTTTAATCTCCATGAATTAATCCTGTAATTCGGTTGTGAAGAGCATAATTATATTCCATTCTTTGGGTGCTAAAGTGTTAATATGTTTAATGTAATCCTCTTTTACAGGATACAGAGGTGACTGCAAGAAACATTGGTAGGGGAGTGGAGAGATGAAACAGAGAAAGGAAGGAAGCCAGAAAAGGGTGTGCTATCAGAAGTGGTTACCACCGTGGGCACTTGGATCTCAATACCACCAGGAGCTCTGGGATACTGTGTAGATTAACGCACTTCAGTTACCCATTCAAGGAGCAAAGGAGCCAAGAAATTCGTAGGAAATTCACAGAACAGCTCCCTTTAATCATTGGCTGCAAAGCTTCTCAGGAAGCTTCCAGCTGCCATACCTGTGAGTAGAACAGTCTTTGGCAGCATGAGCGAGCCCCCAGAAGAAGAAATAGCAGGTGTTGGCCATGAAAAGTGAGGACAACAGGCACAGAAATTGTAAGAGCCAAAGAGATATGAGTGGAACCCAAAGAGTGTCTGCTACAGCCCTTAAGGGAGACCCTACTACTATCCCCTCTTTACCAATGAGCAGACATGGAATTCACTCTTCCAACAGACAATTCTAGCCAGTATTTCCCCCTTGGAAGCATGCCAGTCAGGAGCAGGTAGACGAGACTCCTTCAAGAGACGGGGACATGGAGGGTACATTGTCAGCCATGGGAGGATGAACTGGGCGTCTATCTATTTGTCCCCAGGTTAAGCATCAGCAACGCATCAGTGGGCATCAGCATATAGGACTTTGATGCAGTGATGTCTATGCTCTTTCGCATCATCAGAGATGGGAGACAGCACAGTGAGCTGAGTTAGGAAAGAAGAAAAATGACAAATACCACATGACAACCAGAAAGGTCACCATGAAGGACTAGTGAAGTGAGCTACCACCCCACAAAGACTTTTTTTTTTAATTTATTTATTTTTGGCTGCATGGGGTCTTTGCTGCTGCATGCGGGCTTTCTCTAGTTGCGGCGAGCAGGGGCTACTCTTCGTTTTGGTGTGCGGGCTTCTCATTGCAGTGGCTTCTCTTGTTGCGGAGCATGGGCTCTAGGCGTGCGGGCTTCAGTAGTTGTGGTGCACAGGCTCTAGAGCGCAGGCTCGACAGTTGTGGCACATGGGCTTAGTTGCTCCGAGGCATGTGGGATCTTCCCAGGCCAGGGCTTGAACCCGTGTCCCCTGCACTGGCAGGCGGACTCTGAACCACTGCGCCACCAGGGAAGCGCCGGCACCAAAGACTTTTGATACTGTCTCACGAAAAAGTGAGGTTGCATACATTTCCCTATTTGTGACAGTTTAGAGTGACCCAACTTTTAGCCACGAGTGACAGAAATTAAACATTGAAGGTGCACTGAGTTTCCAGAAATCCTTTCCCTTTCTCCACTGAAGTTTGTAACAGTAACTCAAGATGACATAGATCAATTACCAAACTATTAAATGTCAGTTAACATCTTTGGAAACTGAATACAAAATGAACCAACTAACGCTGCCTTGTTATAATCCCACTGTGTATAAAAATTAAGTTTATATGCTTAATGAATGTATGAAAATATAATTACCAAGTTATTGCTCTTGTAGAAGTGATTCATAATCGTATCATTGACTTTTCCACTCTGCTCTTGAGTTATTAAGCTGGAATATTTCTGCACTTCTAAGAAGAGGAAGAGACATGAAATCTCTCTCTCTACATGCACGCACCAAGGAAAGGCCACAGGAGCACACAGTGAGAAGGCAGCCATCTACAAACCAGGAAGACAGCCCTCTGCAGGAATCAAAGCTGCCAGCACCTTGGTCTTGGACCTCCCAGCTTCCAGAACTGGGAGAAATAAGTATCTGTTGTTTAAGCCACCTATGGTATTTCGTTTTAGCAACCTAAGTGACCAAGACACTCCCCTACTGGACTCTAAAACACCTGGGAATTGGGCACTGCCATTATTCACTCTTTATTTCTAGTCCCCAAGGCAGATCCTGGACAATAGTAGGTGTTTGTGAACGAATGAGGGACCTACTTTTGTGGTTGAATATGATTTTCTTCTTTATTTTAGGACAGCACATAGAACTGAGTGCTCATATTCAGAAAAATAGATGAGTTCAAATCTTGGACCCACCACTTGTTAATTAAACAACCATGATCAAGTCACTTGACTTCTCTGAATATCAATTTTCTTGACTGTAAAATGGTGGTTATCTTTGCTTGGGTTCCTCAAAGTTGGACCTTTCGATAAGGACTTAGACACAGGTGATTTGCTGTGGCAGGTGAGGAAATGGAGAAAGTGAGACAGAGAAGGGAAAAAAAGCCAATGAAGCATGTGTTAAATAACAAATGCTGGAGAGGGTGTGGAGAAAAGCGAACCCTCCCACACTGTTGCTGGGAGTGTAAATTGATGCAGCCATTATTGAGAACAGTATGGAGGTTTATCAAAAAACTAAAAATAGAGTTGCCGTATGATCCAGCAATCCCACTCCTGGGCATATATTCGGAGAAAACCATAATTCAAAGAGATACATGCACCCCAATGTTCACAGCAACACTATTTACAATAGCCAGGACATGGAAGCCATCTAAATGTCCATTGACAGATGAATGGATAAAGACTTTATATATATATAAAGGAATGTTACTCAGCCATTAAAAAAGAATGAAATAATGCCATTTGCAGCAACATGGATGGATGGACCTAGAGATTGTCATACTGAGTGAAGTAAGTCAGAGAAAGAGAAATATTGTATGATATCACTTATACGTGGAATCCTTAAAAAAAAAACCAATACAAATGAAGTTATTTACAAAACAGAAACAAACTCACAGACTAGAGAATGAACTTATGGTTGCCAGGGGAAAAGGGTTGGGGGGAGGGGAGGGAGAGTTAGGGAGTCTGGGATTGACATGTACACTCTGCTATATTTTTTTTAGGTGCTTTATGAACATTTATTGAATGAATGCTAAATACCTATTAATACTTTAGCCAAATAAAATATAAACAGGAAAACAGAAAATAAACACATGCTCCCTCTAATCACAGACATGCATTTATAAGTCTGCAAAATCACTTCCAGTTCTTTTTTTTTTTTAACATCTTTATTGGAGTATAATTGCTTTACATTGTTGCGTTAGTTGCTGCTGTCTAACAAAGTGAATCAGCTATACGTATACATATATCCCCATATCCCCTCCCTCTTTCATCTCCCTCCCACCCTCCCTATCCCACCCCTCTAGGTGGTCACACAGCACCAAGCTGATCTCCCTGTGCTATGCAGCTACTTCCCACTAGCTATCTATTTTACATTTGGTAGTGTATATATGTCCATGCCACTCTCTCACTTCGTCCCAGCTTACCCTTCCCCCTCCCCGTGTCCTCAGGTCCATTCTCTACGTCTGCATCTTTATTCCTGTCCTGCCCCTAGGTTCTTCAGACCTTTTTTTTAATTAGATTCCATATATATATAAAATGGATAACCAAAAAGGACCTGCTGTATAGCACAGGGAACTCTGCTCAATATTACGTAACAAACTAAATGGGGAAAGAATTTGAAAAAGAATAAATACATGTATATGTATAACCGAATCACTTTGCTGTATACCTGAAACTAACACAACACTGTTAATCAACTATACTCCAATATAAAATTAAAAGTAAAAAACAAATAAAATAATAAAATAAAATATACAGCTGCTGAGATTGTTTCATTCTAGGGAGACATAATCTGCCTTCCTGTAACTTCCACTCTCTCATCCTAATTTTGCCCTTTGAATGAACAAAAAGAATTCTAACTTCTCTTTCATATTGCAGTCCTTCAAATACTTGATGACATGTCGTCCCCTTTTCCCAAACCTATGCAGCCCTGGTTTCTTGTCAATGCCCCAGACCGAAGAGTTTCATCCAGGTAGTAGTTGAACACATGACATTCGATTTGGGGTCCTCGGATCAAGGGTGTAGGATATAGTGTTGTGTAGGAACTTTGGCATCCTTCAGATCTGAGTTCAAATTTTAACACTACCAGTTGTGTGACCTGGGGTAACTTATCTTCCCTAAACACACTCTCTAACTGTAGGACGAAAGTCATCATGCTTATCTCACTGGAAGCTACAGTGGGCATTTAATAAAAGTCATTATCTTCCTTTGAACTTACTGACCTTTTCTCCTCCACGTTGCCACTAAGCCACATCACTCTGCTCCATGCCACCACCTGGACATGTGAGGTTTCAATCTAGAAAAAGAATGAGGCCAAAAGAAATACCCAGGTCACCCAGGCCACTGCACAGAGAACGTAGCCCAAAGGGGCCACTCTGGGCCTCCCTCCCTCTCCTTTCAGCAGCTCAGAGTTAAACAGCCATCCCTGCTCCTACAAAGCAAGAGTAAGACTGCTCGCTTGTTCACCTGATGAACAAAGGGACTGATTATCCAAGAAAGGGAAGTGTCACCCACAGAAATCAATACAGATGAGGCTTTGAAAAAGGCTGGTTGGCTGCATATTAGGTATTGATCCCACTTGTTTTTCCAGTTATTGTTCTGCTTGCCACCTGCAGAGGACACTTCCAATCTCCTCCTAACACCAAACAAGACAAGAAAGCTCAGCCCAGAACAGACTCGGTGCATGACGATTGCAGGACATAAAGGAATTCCCAGAACCTGTGTCCAGAAAACCATGAACACAGGGAACAGAGATCCCCACACCTCTCCCAATACTGTGTGACAACTCAGGATTGAGTGGAGGATTCAAACAGAATTGACTAGCCCTGGTGTGAAGCCCAGTCTTGATACCTCCTTCATGGGACTCTGAGATGCCCAGAAAAAAATTAGGAAGAGGAGACAAGGCTTTTACATCAATGTCTATTAATCCTCTATGAAAGAAACTTAGCACATAAAAACAATAGCCTGGATTAAAACCTATATGGATACAGTAAGGAAACAATAAAAGAACATTGTTTTGCTTAACAAATTGGAAAAGGTTTTTTCAAAATAATATGGAGTGAGAGCAAGTGTCCAAAGAAAGGGAAGGAGTGAATAACTTTTCTGGAGGACAATTTGACAATACATTTCAAAAGCTGTAAAATTAATCACACACTTTGAACCAATAATTCCACTTCTAGGAACTGACCTGAAAATGTAATTAAGAATGTGTGTAAAGCTCTTGGTACAAGTTAAAAGGAACATGCCCTTTCTGGGGTACAGAGTCAGGGCAGAAGGAAGGCTGGTTGTGAAGCCCAGCCTGGTGGGGGGCATTACAATGACCAGCTCCAGGATGCTGGATCCAGATGCAGGATGAGGGTCCAGACCCACCACAGAGGAAAACCATATCAAGGCCATGAGATCCTTGGCTACTCAATAAACATGTAGCCATCACTGCGTTAGGAATGTGGAGAAGACCCCATCCTTGCCCAAGGGACACTTTATTAAAGGGGACACAGGCTTAATAAAATGGATAACTGCAACCTGCTGTAGAAGCAACCATGGAAAATCAAGGTGGGTGGACACAAAGACAAGGGGGTTAACTCCACATGGTGGGTCAGTAAAGCTCCTTCAGGATATGACTCATGAACTGAGTCTGGAAAATGAGTAGGATTTAGCAAAGAAGACAAATGGGGAAAGAACATTCTAAGGTGTAAGAAAACATTCATGGGAGGAGGTAGAACCGATGGCAGAGTAGGAAGACCCTGAGCTTGCCACCCCCAACAAATACATCAAAACTACAACTGCATACAGAGCAACTCACTCTGAGAACAACCTAACACTAGCAAAACGGACCTTCTACAACCAACAATCTAAAGAAAGAACCACAGAGAGTCCGGTAGGAGGGGAGGAGAAGTGATCTAGTTGGGACCCACATCCCTGGTGGGTGACCCAGAAGAGGAGGGGGATATCACAGGCTCAGGGATCATCTGTAAGAAGTGAGGGGTTTGAGTCCCACATTGAACACCCCAGCCCTGGGGTCCAATACCAGTGAGACAAGCTCCCTGGGCTGGTTTGAAAACCTGTGGGGCTTACTGGAGGGCTGTGGGAAACTAAGACTCCACTCTTGAAGAGCCCACACACAGATGTGCTTGCTCCCAGTCCCAGAGCAGGGGTAGCAAACTGAAAACTGCCTGGTGCTCTGGTCGGCCAGCCAGGACCAGCAGAAACCCCAACCCGCACTGGGCTCTGGCTCCAGCCTCTCGGCCCTAACCTCAGCTAAAGCAGTGATGCAGTGACCATGATCTTCCCAGGGAGAAGGTGTGGGTCACTCTGGACTACTACTCCAGCCCCCCAAGCCCTGGACCTGCCCCAGGGAAAAGGCAATGACCACCATCCAGCTGAGGACAAGCCACAGCTGATACTGGGCTTCAGCTCCAGCCCCTCCAGCTCCTACCAAGGACCCCACCCCCTACCAAGGTGGCAACCTCCATCATGCCAGGGGAGAAGTTCTGGTTCACACCAGGCCCCAGCTCTATCCCCACAGCCTCCAGCCCTAACCCCCACCAAGTCAACGGCAGCCAGTATACCCCAGGAGAAGGCACAGCCCATCTCACTTCAGATACAGCTGTCCCACCAAAGCCACTGGGCACACACAGACTGCACAGAGACAATCCCACACAAGGGCATGCCTTTAAGACCAGCACAGGTAACTGTTTTGCCTAGTTTCATAGAGATGGAGAAAGTCACACAAAATGAGAAGGCAGAGGAATATGTTCCAAAGGAAGGAACAAAATAAAACCTTAGAAAAAATGCCTAATGCAACAGAAATAAGTACTTTATCTGATAAAGAATTCAAAGCAATGGTCATGAAAATGCTCACTGAGTTCAGGAAAAGAATAGAGGAACACAGTGAGAACTTCAACCAACAACTAGAAAGTATAAAAAAGAACCAATCAGAGCTGAAGAATACAATAACTGAAGTGAAAAATACACTAGAAGGAATTAACAGCAGATTAGGTGATACAGAAGAAAGCATAAGCAATCAGGAAGATAGGAAAATGGAAATCACCCAATCAGAAGAGCAAATATATATATATATATATATATATATACACACACACACATATATATATACACATTTATATATATTTATATATTTTTAATATATATTCATAGTTTTATATATTTATATTTACTTTTTTTAATAAGGATAGTTTAAGGGACCTTTAGGACACAACATCAAGCACACTATTCACATTATAGGGGTCACATAAGGAAAAGAGAGAGAAAGGGGCAGAAAACTTATTTTGATGAAATAATGGCTGAAAACTTCTCTAACCTGAAGAAAGAAACAGACATCCAGGTCCAAGAAGTACAGAGAGTCCCAAACAAGATGAATCCAAAGAGACCCACACCAAGACATATGATATTTTAAATTGCAAAAGTTAAACATAAAGAGAGAAGTTTAAAGGCAGGAAGAGAAAAACAGTGCTTCATACAACCGAACTCCTATAAGGCTATCACCTGATTATTCAGCACAAACTTTGCAAGCCAGAAGGGAGTGGCATGATATATTTAAAGTACTGTGGGGGGGAAAACCTACAACCAAGGATACTATACCCAGCAAGCTTATCATTCAGAACTGAAGGAAAGATAAAGAGTTTCCCAGACAAGCAAAAACTAAATCATCACCACTAAATCAGCCCTACAAGAAATATTAAAGGGTCTTCTTTAAGCAAAAAAGAAAAGGCCATAACAAGAAATAAGAAAATACATGAAGGAAAAAAATCTCACTGGTAAAGGTAAATATACAACAAAGGCAGTGAATCAACCACTTAAACTAATACAAAAATTAAAGGACAATAATTGTAAGGTCAACTATAACTACAATACACAGTTAAAGGATACACATAAAGATGTAAAATATGATACCAAAATATAAAATGTGAAAGGAGAGAGTAAAACATTACAGATAAATGGAAATATATTTTGTGTTCATGGATTAGAAGGATTAATAGTGTTAAAATGTCCATACTACCCAAATCAATATAAAGTTTCACTGCAATCCCTATTAAAATACCAATGGCATTTCTCACAGAATTAGAACAAATAATCCTAAAATTTGTATAGAACCACAATAAACAGCCAAAGCAATCTTGAGTAAAAAGAACAAAGCTGGAGGTATCACCCTCCCTGACTTCAGACTATACTACAAAGCTACAGTGATCAAAACAGTATGGCACTGACACAAAAACAGATACACAGATCAATGGAACACAATAGAGAGTCCAGAAATAAACCTATGAACATATGGTCAATTAATCTACAACAAAGGAGGCAAAAATATACAATAGGGAAAAGAGAGTCTCTTCAATAAGTGGTGCTGGGAAAACTGGACAGCTACATGTAAAAGAATGAAACTGGAAGTTTTCCCATACCATATACAAAAATTAGCTTAAAACAAATTAAAGACTTAAATGTAAGGCTTGAAACCATAAAACTCCTAGAAGAAAACATATGCAGTATGATCTTAAACGTTGGTCTTAGTAGTATTTATTGGATCTGCCTCCTCAGGCAAGGGCAACAACAGCAAAAATAAACAATGGGACCTAATCAAATATAAAAGCTTTTGCACAGTGAAGGAAACCATAAGCAAAACAGACAGGCAAGCTACTGAATGGGAAAAGATATTTATAAGTGATATAGCTGATAAAGGGTTAATATCCAAAATACAAAAAGAACTCATAAAACTCAATGTCAAAAAAATGCAATTTAAAAAATAGGCAGATGACCTGAATAAGCACTTTTCCAAAGACATGCAGATGGCCAACAGGCCCATGAAAAGATGTTCAACATCACTAATCATCAGGGAAATGCAAATCAAAACCATAATGAGATAACAGCCCACACCTTGCAGAATGGCTACTGTCAAAAAGACTACAAATAAGAAGTGTTCGTGAAGATATGGAAAAAAGGGAACCCTTGTGCACTGTTGGTGGGAATGTAAATTGGTACAGCCACTATGTAAAACAGTATGGAATTTCCTCAAAAAATATAACTACCATACAATCCAGCAATTCCACTCCTGGGTATTTATCCAAAGAAAACAAAAACACTAATTCAAGAAGATATATACACCACAATGTTCATAGCAGCATTATTAACAACAGCCAAGATATGGAAGCAAGTGTCCATCAACAGATGAATGGATTAAGAAGATGTGGTATGTATATATACATATACATGCAATGGAATACTAGTCAACCATAAAAAATGAAAATTTGCTATTTGCAACAATGTGCATTGACCTAGAGGGTATTATGTCTAAGTGAAATAAGTCAGACAGAGAAAGACAGATACTGCATGTTTTCACTTATATGTGGAAACTAAAAAATAAAACAAATAAACAAACATAACAAACAGAAACAGATTCACACATACAGAGACCAAACTACCAGTTACCTCAGGGGAGTGGGGGGGGGGGGCGGGAAATAGGTCAAGGGTATTAAGAGGTACAAACTACTAGGTATAAAATAAATAAATTACAAGGATATAATGTAGAGCACAGGGTACATAGTCAACATTTTATAATAACTTTGTATGGAGTGTAATCTATAAAAATATGGAATTATTATGTTTATACTTGAAACTACTATAATATTATAATTCAGTTATATTTCAATAAAAAATTTTAAGAAAATAGTAATGAGCATAGAATAGATTCACAACAAGTGGTATATGTTAATGATAACAGCTACAACAATTGATACTTTTTACTTGGCAGATACATTTTGTAAGGTTATGTTTCCTGTGTATAACTAATATATGGATATTTATGCCATAAGATTCAAAATTATTTTTCTGGTCATAACGAGTGAAACTGAATTGTGCTCTTTTGGACTTAAATCAAATCATTTTATAAAAAGAAAAGGAAAGCACACACTCATGGAAGTGCATGCATCTTGGGAAGAGATGAGAGCTACATTTGGAGAGCAGGAAAAAGCAGAACATGGGATCCTAAAATAGGCACAATGGGAAACCTGTGTCACGATAACCCAAGATGGGTTTTCAATACAAGAGACATGGAAGCCAAAACAGTGGGTGATGCTTTCCTTTAAAAACAAAGTCAAGTGCCTTGAACTTCTGATCCAGGTGTTCTTTCTGCCTGTTTCCTCACTATATTCCTTCACAAAATAAAATTCATTGAAAAGCTAAAACTCTAAAAAATACTTATGGACTATCTCTTGCTTCCAGGACTGTTTGAGGCTGCTCTGATTAGAAAACTCACTCTTACCAATCTACTTTACTTTTCTTACCCTTGAAAATATGGGCCCCTATCATCTTTGCAGGCCAATATTCTTATGAGACATAATCACTGAGTCCATTTATTCTACATTGACTACACTCTTTAACACCTAGTACAGAAATCTGGTAAGACCACCCTTTGGGAAATCTGGTAATATAATATATGACTGTTTGCACTTTTTGTTGCCCTTTCCTCTGTATATAGGAACTGGCCATTGACTACATAAGATTAGTATATATCTCTAGTTATTTATGCTCATGTAGAATCAGTCCCTAATACTATCAATATGAGGGTCGGGTCAATAGAATGAATATAATTTTCACTGGGGAACAAAACAGGATACGGTCTAGCCATCTTTCTTTTTGACTTGTATTTCAGTAATTTAAATCTGCCTTTGGGTGAAACAGACATATATCTACTAGGTACCAAGGGCAAAAAGATAGACATTCTTTTGTAAATTGATAATATGGTTTTGATGTCACCATACTAAGAGCTCTTATTGTACAACTGTCCCTGCTGAAATCACTGACAGCAAAAATAACTTAATATCAACTGTTCCAAATCAAAGCCATTCTTTTGGTAACTACCAATAGCTTTTGGTAGTTATTCCCACAAATAACCAGAATCATTAAAGCAAGGGATCACAATTATTTCCTCCCTGTATCCACATCATTTTTCAGTGTCACTTTGAAGCTCTATCATCAAGAGATAGAGTCTGTTCTTTCACTCTTTGAATCTAGGTTGGCCTGGCACCTTGCATTTATCAAAGGAATGTGGGACGGGAACTTGGGTGTCAATAGATTCTACATGGGAATCCTACATGTCTTTGGCAGTCTCTTTGAAAAAAAACACCGAAAATATAACTGCCATACAACCTAGCAATTATACAACTGGGCATTAATCCAAGAGAAGTAAAAATTTACATTCACATAAAAATATACATGCAAAAGTTTATGGAGGTTTTATTTATGATAGACAAAAACTGGAAACAACCCAGAGGTCCTTCAGTCAACAGCTATACAAACTGTGACACATCCATACCATGGAATACTACTCAACAATAACAAAGAATAACACACCAAGACACATATCAATCAAACTATCAAAAATTAAATACAAAGAAAAAATATTAAAAGCAGCTAGGGAAAAACACCAAATAACATATAAGGGAATCCCCATAAGGTTAACAACTGATCTTTCAGCAGAAACTCTGCAAGCCACAAGACAGTGGCAGGACATATTTAAAGTGATGAAGGAGAAAAACCTACAACCAAGATCACTCTACCAGGCAAGGATCTCATTCAGATTCTATGGAGAAACTAAAACCTTTAGGGACAAGCAAAAGCTAAGAGAATTCAGCACTACCAAACCAGCTTTATAACAAATGTTAAAGGAACCTCTCTAGGCAGGAAACATAAGAGAAGGAAAAGACCTATAATAACAAATCCAAAACAATTAAGAAAATGGTAATAGGAACATACATATCGATAACTACCTTAGATGTAAATGGATTAAATACTCCAACCAAAAGACATAGACTGGCTGAATGGATACAAAAATAAGAACCGTATATATGCTGTCTACAAGCTACACGCTTCCGACCTAGGGACACATACAGACTGAAAGTGAGGGGATGTAAAAAGATATTCCATGCAAGTGGAAATAAAAAGAAAGATGGAGTAGCAATTCTCATATCAGACAAAATAGACTTTAAAATAAAGACTATTACAAGAGACAAAGAAGGACACTAAATAATGATCAAGGGATCAATCCAAGAAGAAGATATAACAATTGTAAATATTTATGCACCCAGCATAGGAGAACCTCAATACATAAGGTAAATGCTAAGAGCCATAAAAGGGGAAATCAACAGAAACACAACCACAGTAGGGGACTTTAACACCCCACTTTCACCAATGGACAGATCATCCAAAATGAAACTAAATAAGGAAAAACAAGCTTTAAATGATACATTAAACAAGATGGACTTAATTGATATTTATAGGACGTTCCATCCAAAAACAACAGAATACACATTCTTCTCAAGTGCTCATGGAACATTCTCCAGGATAGATCATATCTTGGGTCACAAACCAAGTCTTGGTAAATTTAACAAAATTGAAATCATATCAAGTATCTTTTTCGACCACAAAGCTATGAGACTAGATATGAATTATAGGAAAAGATCTGTAAAAAGTACAAACACATGGAGGCTAAACAACACACACTTAATAACGAAGTGATCACTGAAGAAATCAAAGAGCAAATCAAAAAATACCTAGAAACAAATAACAGTGAAAACACGACATCCCAAAACCTATGGGATGCAGCGAAAGCAGTTCTAAGAGGGAAGTTTATAGCAATACAATCCTACCTCAAGAAACAAGAAACATCTCAAATAAATAACCTCACCTTACACCTTAGCAATTAGAGAAAGAAAAACAAAAAACCCCAAAGTTAGCAGAAGAAAAGAAATCATAAAGATCAGATCAGAAATATATGAAAAAAAAAAGGAAACAATGGCAACGATCAATAAAACTGAAAGCTGGTTCTTTGAGAAGATAAACAAAATTGATAAACCATAAGCCAGACTCGTCAAGAAAAAAAGGGAGAAGACTCAAATCAATAGAATTAGAAATGAAAAAGGAGAAGTAACAACAGACACTGCAGAAATACAAAGGATCATGAGAGATTACTACAAGCAACTCTATGCCAATAAAATGCACAACCTGGAAGAAATGGAAAAATTCGCAAAAAGCACAAACTTCCAAGATTGAACCAGGAAGAAATAGAAGACATAAACAGACCAATCAAAAGCACTGAAATTGAGACTGTGATTATAAATCTTCCAACAAACAAAAGCCCAAGACCGGATGGCTTCACAGGCAAATTGTATCAAACATTTAGAGAAGAGCTAACACCTATCCTTCTCAAACTCTTGCAAAATATAGCAGAGGGAGGAACACTCCCAAACTCATTCTACGAGGCCACCAACACCCTGATACCAAAACCAGACAAAGATGTCACAAAGAAAGAAAACTACAGGCCAATGTCAGATGAACATAGATATAAAAATCCTCAACAAAATACTAGCAAACAGAATCTAACAGCACATTAAAAGGATCATACACCATGATCAAGTGGGGTTTATCCCAGGAATGCAAGGATTCTTCAATATACACAAATCAAACAATGTGATACACCATTATTAACAAATTGAAGGATAAAAACCATATGATCAACTCAATAGATGTAGAAAAAGCTTTCGACAAAATTCAACATCCATTTATGATTAAAAACTCTCCAGAAAGTAGGCATAGAGGGAACCTACCTCAACATAATAAAGGCCATATATGACAAACCCACAGCCAACATCATTCTCAATGGTGAAAAACTGAAGCCATTTCCTCTAAGATCGGGAACAAGACAAGGTTGCCCACTCTCACCACTATTACTCAACACAGTTTTGGAAGTTTTAGCCACAGAAATCAGAGAAGAAAAAGAAATAAAAGGAATCCATATCAGAAAAGAACAGGTAAAACTGTCAGTGTTTGCAGATGACATGATACTATACATAGAGAATCCTAAAGATGCTACCAGAAAACTACTAGAGCTAATCAGTGAATTTGGTAGTGTAGCAGGATACAGAATTAATGCACAGAAACCTCTTGTATTCCTATACACTAATGATGAAAAATCTGAAAGAGAAATTAATAATAGTAAATGGGAAACACTCCCATTTACTATTACAACAAAAATAATAAAATATCTAGGAACAAACCTACCTAAAGAGACAAAAGACCAGCATGCAGAAAACTATAAGACACTGATGAAAGAAATTAAATATGATACAAACAGATGGAGAGATATACCATGTTCTTGGATTGGAAGAATCAATATTGTGAAAATGACTATATTACCCAAAGCAATCTACAGATTCAATGCAATCCCTATCAAATTACCAATGGCATTTTTCACAGAACCAGAACAAAAAATTTCACAGTTTGTATGGCAACACAAAAGACCCCAAATACCAAAGCAATCTTGAGAAAGCAAAACGGAGTAGGAGGAATCAGGCTCCCTGACTTCAGACTATACTACAAAGCTACAGTAATCAAGACAGTATGGTACTGTTGCAAAAACAGAAATATAGATCAATGGAACAGCATACAAAGCCCAGAGATAAACCGACGCACATATGGTCACCTTATTTTTGATAAAAGAGGCAAGAATAGACAATGGAGAAAAGACAGCCTCTTCAACAAGTGGTGCTGGGAAAACTGGACAGCTATACATAAAACAGTGAAATTAGAACACTCCCTAACACAACAATAAACTCAGAATGGATTAAAGACCTAAATGTAAGGCCAGAAACTATCAAACTCTTAGAGGAAAACATAGGCAGAACACTCTATGACATAAATCACAGCAAGATCCTTTTTGACCCACCTCCTAGAGTAATGGAAATAAAAACAAAAATAAACAAATGGGACCTAATGAAACTTCAAAGCTTTTGCACAGCAAAGGAAACCATAAACAAGACCAAAAGACAACCCTCAGAATGGGAGAAAATATTTTCAAATGAAGCAACTGACAAAGGATTAATCTCCAAAATTTACAGGCAGCTCATGCAGCTCAATATCAAAAAACAAACAACCCAATCCAAAAATGGGCAGATGATCCAAATAGACATTTCTCCAAAGAACATATACAGACTGCCAACAAACACATGAAAGAATGCTCAACATCACTAATCATTAGAGAAATGAAAATCAAAGCTACAATGAGATATCACCTCACACCAGTCAGAATGGCCATCATCAAAAAATCTATAAACAATAAATGCTGGAGAGGGTGTAGAGAAAAGGGAACCCTCTTGCACTGTTGGTGGGAATGTAAATTGATACAGCCACTATGGAGAAAAGTATGGAGGTTCCTTAAAAAACTAAAAATAGAAATCCACATGATGCAGCAATCCCAGTACTAGGCATATACCCTGAGAAAACTATAATTCAAAAAAGTCATGTACCACAATGTTAATTGCAGCTCTATTTACAATAGCCAGGACATGGAAGCAACCTTAATGTCCATCGACAGATGAACGGATAAAGAAGATGTGGCACATACATACAATGTAATATTACTCAGCCATAAAAAGAAACGAAATTGAGTTATTTGTAATGAGGTGGATGGACCTAGAGTCTGTCATACAGAGTGAAGTAAGTCAGAAAGAGAAAAACAAATACCATATGCTAACACATACATATGGAATCTAAAAAAAAAAATGGTTATGAAGAACCTACAGGCAGGACAGGAATAAAGACACAGACGTAGAGAATCAATTTGAGGACACGGGGAGGGGTAAGGGTAAGCTGGGACGAAGTGAGAGAGTGGCAGTGACATGGACTTATATATACTACCAAATGTAAAAAACTAGCTATTGGGAAGCACTGCATAGCACAGGGAGATCAGCTCAGTGCTTTGTGACCACCTAGAGGGGTGGCATAGGGAGGATGGGAGGGAGATGCAAGAGGGAGGAGATATGGGGATATATGTATATGTATAGCTGATTCGCTTTGTTATAAAGCAGAAACTAACACACTGTTGTAAAGCAATGATACTCCAATAAAGATATTAATAAATAAATAATAGTAAAAAATAACAACGATTATTAATTCATGTAACAACCTTAATGACTCTCTAGTGAATTATACTCAGTGCATAAAGTCAATCCCAAAGTATTACATAATTTATGGTTCCATTTATATAACATTCTTAAAATGACAAAATTGTAGAAATTGAGAACAGATTAGTGGTTGCCAGGGATAAAGGAAGGGATGAGGGAAGGAGGGAAGTGGACATGGTCATAAAATAAATGGATTTTTGAAAGAAACAAAAATACTAACTCAAAAAGATACCCCAATACTCAAAAAGATACACCCCAATGTTCACAGCAGCATTATTTAAAATTGCCAAGATATGGAAGCAATGTAAGTGTCCATCAACAGATGAATGCATAAAGAAAATGTGGTTATATAGACAATGGACTATTACTCAGCCATAAAAGAGAATGAAATTTTGCCATTTGAAGCAACACAGATGGACTTGGAGGACCTTATGCTAAGTGAAATAAGTCAGATGGAGAAAGACAAACATCATATAATATCACTCATATGTGGGATCTAAAAACTACAACAAACTGGTGAATACAACAAAAAAGAAACAGACTCACAGATACAGAAAACAAACTAGTTCTTACCAGTGGGGAGAAGGAAGGGGGGAGGGGCAGAATAGGGGGAGGGGATTAATAAACTACAAGGATATATTGTACAACACGGGGAGTAGAGCTGATATTTTATAATAACTATAAATGGAGTATAACCTTTAAAACTGTGAATCACTATATTGTACACCTGTAACATATAATATTGTACATCAACTAGACTTCAATTTAAAAAAGAGAAAAAAATGGATGGATCTTTGTGGTGTCGGACATGTATCAAGGTCAGTATCCTGGTTGTAGCATTATACTATAGTTTTGTAAGCCATTACCACGGGAAACTGGATAAAGTGTTCACGGATCTCTCTGTATTATTTCTTGCAACTGCATATAAATCTACAATTATCTCAAACTAATCATTTCAATTTAAAAAATGAAATAAAAGAACATGGCAGAAGTGATGCTGCGCCAATGCCAAGACAAGGTCTCAAGACTTCATAGTTTCTTATTGGAACCCTGACCAGACCCCGTGTGAACAACACTCAGTCCGCTGGAGGATGAGAGACCACGTGAAACAAAAGAAAGCATCCCAACTGAAGCCATCCCAGACCCATCGGCTCCCAGCCCGCCTAGCAGTCAACTGCAGACACATGACTGAGCCCAGCAGAGACCAGAAAAAAGGCTCACTGGGCCCTGCATACCTGTAAACTGTGAGCTAAGTAAATGCTTGTCAATTTTAGACACTAAAGTATTGGGTACTTTGTTACATAATAAAAGTTAACTCATACAAGTCAACGCCAACTCATACAAGTGAATGCATTTACATATTTCAAAACCAGTTTATCTTGGAAGATTCCCTAGAAAGTTATTTTGTTTAAAGTTAGATGTTTTGAAATCTCTTATGTCTGAATTGGACATTTCACAAGCCCCATGTTTACAATCGCATAAAATTATAAGGGTGGTCTAAGACCCTTGACCCTGCCAATAGGAATGTCCTAGGCTTACCTCACTAGGGAGGGGGGCTGCCTTTTATTTAGGCCTGGATCCTTGAAAAGATCCTGCACCTTCATTAGAGTTCATCAGGCTGCCCCAGCCCAGTGGACAGTCGAAAGCACACAGCTCTGTCCTTAATGAGCTTCATAAAATCGTCACTTCCCAAATAATTGACTTCCAACTCACTGCCACTCAGTCATTATCAAGAGCGCAGTATTTGTGGAAGAGCGTCTGAAGGCTACAGCACCCATTCTATCCTCCTGGTATTCTAAGTGACATCCCTGAGTTAGGCCACATCATCAGAGAATGAAAGGACCATGCTGATTCGGCCCTCAAAGAATTGCTTTTATTGAACTTCACTTTGGCATCCAGCCCACTTTCCTATCCTATGGGACTTAAGAAAAAGCCCATGAAATCCAGTATTGTCTTTGATCTGATGATAGGGCTAGGGGCCTTATCCAGCATGCCTTTGTTATTAGGACGAGCAGTGTAACTCTCCTGAGGGGCTGGTTTGTGTTTCCTCCATGGTTCCTGTGGTTCATGTGGCTGACATGCCTTCCCACTTGTCTGGGCAGCTCAGAGCCAAACTGAGTGGTTGAGATTCTTGTAAAACAGCGTGTGGCTCAGATCCAGGCAGCATCAGACTACCTTCTCACCTGTAGCTTCTCTGCCTGCCATTCACCTCAGATCTGAACTGATGGCCTGGACCAAGGGGGTCATCTCAGTGGCCCTGGAGGCAGAGTTATGAGGAATCACATGGGTCTAAGCTTACAAATTCAGCCCTGTTCACCTGGTGAGTTACCCACCGAGCAAATCAGCCATGGGCTTTCAGGCATGGAGGAAGTGGAGGGGGAGATAGGGAAATCTGCCATGGTTAAGTCCCTCAATATAGCAGGAATTATGTATATGCTATTTATCCTCAAAACAACTCGGAGAGTTGGCAATTATCATCTGCATTATCCAGATGAGGAACGTGAGCGTCAGAGAAACCGTGACTCCCCTAGAAATTGCACAGCTGATTGGCAGCAAAGCCAGGAGGCAAACTTGAGCCTAATTCTGAAGTCCATGTTCTGTCCTCTAACCTAGGATTGGCAAGCCAGGACCCATAGACCCAACCCAGCCTGCCCCCTGTTTTCGTAAATAAAGCCTGATTGTAGCGCAGCCACACCCACTCATTTACATATTGTCTGTGGCTGCTTGCACACGCAATAGCAGAGTTGAGTAGCAGCCGGCTGCAGAGACCACGTGACCTAGTATCTTCACTATACATTCCTTTACAGAGAACGTTTGCTGACCATTGCTTGAAGCAAAGCGCTCTAGACAAATGACCCTTCTGTCTTAAAGAAGAGTCATCAGAATCACCTGTGGGGGGGCCGGGTGTTCTTAGAAATGCAGATTTCCAGGCCCCCTTATGCCTCCCAAGTTAGACACCTCCAGGTTGGAAGCCTGAATCTGCACTTTTAACACACACTCCCCTCCCCCACACCACCACCACCGCCACCAAGTGCTTCTGACAGCCCCTGAAGTTCAGGAACTACAGCCCAGCCCAGGGACTTAATGTCCCCAACAGCCCTTGACCTGACTGTAGGTTTGCAAACTTCGGAGCTTCCAGGGTGAAATCTGCAACTAGTCCTTGTACACAGAGGGTAAGGAGAGACCTCCCCAGACTGGCAGGTGGCAAGGCAACTTATATACGAGGCTTGTCTTGGGCGCTGCAAGATGGTGGATCTCCTTCCCCACCCACCAGAATCTTAAAGCTTATGTCGAGGCCTTAGCGGGGCTCAGTCACACACCACCATCCAGATGATCTAAACACACACTACTCTCTCAAGGCTGTGTCCTTGGAACAGCTCCCATTGTGGGAACAGTAGGCAGAACGCACATTCCAAGGACAGGGGAGGGGTGAGGAGCCTCTAATTGCCCGGGTCCAGCTCAAGGGTCAACCTACAGTCATGTCCTCTCAGGGACCTTCTCCAATACTGATGGGCATTAAGAGATAACTACCCCAGCTCCCTTGTTCCTTGGGGGAGGGAGAGCAACAATGAGGCTTGTTCTGCACTGGCTCCCAGAGACCCCAGCAGGGCCGAGCCCCAGCTGCCCACAGTGGTAATTTTCTCAACCCTGCACCCTTTACTGCCATCTTTCCCCCCACCCCCCGTCTCGCTTTCCCTCCCCTACTGGTGCTTCTGGGATCACTTCCTAAACACAGTCCTTGGCCTCGAATCCTCTCAGGCTCTGCTCCTGGGAGGCCCCCTCAAAAGAGACAAGAGCCAGAGACAATGAGATAATTATGAATCTTGGTTAGATTTTAAAATGCCATAGATACAAGTAATAATCGTCGCATTCCCACCAGGGATCATATTCTGTGTTCGCCCCAGAAAGGGCACAGGGTAGGAAAGAGTGAGGGGCAGGATGAGGAACCAAGCTGCAGAAACGAGTGAGATATGGTCCCCACCTCACACAGAGTTGACAATTTAGTTGGGGCCAGGGGAGCTGACCTACGATAACACAGAGAAACAGAGAAAGCAGGAAACAGAAGATGCATTAAGCCAGCCTTACGTCTCTAGATTAGACCCTTGCATTTTCCACTAGGAGCAGGGGCCACCAGCAGCCACTGCTCCTGAAGTGGAGGTCCTCCAAGCCTCCTGGGTCTGAAGGCAGCAAAGTCTATAAGATGTTTCCACAGGTCATTATTATGTTTCACCTTCAAAAGAGCCTTATAGGGGCTTCCCTGGTGGTGCAGTGGTTGGGAGTCCGCCTGCCGAGGCAGCGGACACGGGTTCGTGCCCCGGTCCAGGAAGATCCCACATGCCACGGAGCGGCTGGGCCCGTGATACGTGGCTGCTGAGCCTGCGCGTCCAGAAGCCTGTGCTCCGCAACGGGAGAGGCCACAACAGTGAGAGGCCCGCGTACCGCAAAAAAAATAAATAAAAGAGGCTTATTGGTAAATGGGAATAGTATTATCGTCGTTCATGCCGTTTTTCATGTCAGGGAAACATGAGAGGTCCAAACGTGTACAAGTCAGAGCACAACTAGCTCTCAAGTCCTGCTGCTGCTCTGTGTTGCCGCAGACTTAGCTAAGGGCTGAAGTCAGCCAGGACCCCATGCTTCTAGGAGTCTTCTAAAACAGTTTAGCTAAGCTAAACTGTTGATTTCTGCTGAGGGAATACATAAGACACCACCCTGGCCCCAGCCAGCTCTGAACCCCGGGGAGGGGCACATCTCCAGAAGGAAGGGTTCCTGGCGGCTCAAGTCTGAGCCCAGCTGAGAATGGAGACTCAGTCTCCACCTCAGGAAGAGGGATTTTCCCAGCTCACCTCCTAACCTCACCTACCAAAGCTCGTGTTTTCTACCTCTTTACCTGCACACCCCCAGTCTGGCCTGGCCCCTCTACTCCCAGCGGACACCTCCTGCCCGCAGGGAACCAGAGGGATAGCAGAATTCTGGTTTCCATATCAACACCGCCAGGTTCACAAGGCAACGAGGGCCTGCCTTTTCACTCAGCTCAGTGTAACTGTCGGTAATTTCAAGTCAGCCTATGAGGTGAATTTGCCTGCTGCTTTCTCTGCACAGAAGCCCCCAGCATGGAAGAAAGGTGAGTCATCAGCCCAAACCACCCCATTAAGCCAGGTTCAAATCCAGTGGTCCTGAGTTTTCCCACTCACACCTGAGGAGGCCCATTAAATGGTTCATCATCTAAAAATCAATCCACGATCTCTGTGTATCTCATGGGCAGCGTCGGAGGGTGCATGTAACTTCCAGCCTTAGCCAGCATGTGCTGATACTCCAGTAAGGGCTGGGGCTCCCCAAGTCCTCTCTCTCCACCCTGCCGCCAGGTTAAAGGGGGGTGGGCAGGAAGGGGAGACACAGGCACCAGCTCCAAGGAGGGAGCCAGGCAGTTAGACCTGTATGGGTGGTTGGTTATCAGGAAACACTGGTCCTTGTGTCCAACTTCCAGTTCAGAGGGAGTTTTGTTTTGTTTTGTTTTGTTTTTTCGCGGTACGTGGGCCTCTCACTGTTGCAGCCTCTCCCGTTGCGGAGCACAGGCTCCGGACGCACAGGCCCAGCGGCCATGGCTCACGGGTCCAGCCGCTCCGCGGCATGTGGGATCCTCCCGGAC
The DNA here is from genome assembly GCF_937001465.1 of Orcinus orca. NCBI lineage: Eukaryota > Metazoa > Chordata > Mammalia > Artiodactyla > Delphinidae > Orcinus > Orcinus orca. The sequence continues at coordinate 18,899,212 of NC_064574.1, forward strand.
CGGGGCACGAACCCGCGTCCCCTGCATCAGCAGGCGGACTCTCAACCACTGCGCCACCAGGGGAGCCCCAGAGGGAGTTTTGACAGCCTCCTTGGTACCTATCAGAGCCGCGTCCTGAGAGGCAAGAGTGGTCTTCCCAACAGGAGTACCCTGCCCTCCCCAAGCCTTCAAACACTTGCTCCAAGGTCTGCCTTATAATGAGATCTTATTCACTGCCAGAGTCTCAATTAAAAGACCCCTCATCTCTGATGCTGGCCCTGCTTGGGGGCTCCGGAGACACTGGCTGCTCTACTGCTCCGCAGCTAAAGTCTGGGATGCCTGCCAGTGTGATGCTCTGAAGGAGGGTGGCTGGTGCAGATTCCTGCCCATGTTCAGGTGAGTGCATGCTCACGGGTGGACGGGTCAGTTACTGGCAGCCAAGGTTAGGGGAGAGCTTTCAGCATAATTTTTAATCCATTGCATTTGGACAACATATTAAAACGTTTACTATGTGGATGGCACATTCCAACATCCTTATTAGAACAAGTGGACCAACAAAGGAGCAAGAGAGCAACTGCCAGCATTGAATTGAATTGAGCACTTTCTACATATTATATTATCTAATCTTAACCACCACCCTATGAAGTAGACTATTTTTTACAGTTAAGGAAATAAGGTTCGGAAGAGGGAAGTGACTCACCCAGGGTCACACAGCCAGGAAGCAGTGCTGCTGGAATTTGAACCCAGAACTCTGCGACTCCAAATCCCATCTTGGTAATACTGTTCCATGCTGCCTAAACCTGGAAGAGAAAGTTAAAAGGCAATTTTAAAGGCAGCAGTCCACACGCAACCACCCTGCACAGGAGATTGGTCAGATTAAAGAGTCTCTCGCATTAAAGGAAATGGGGACAGGGAAAGATGGGAAGTTTGCAGTAAAAAGTGAACCAGAGGGCTTCCCTGGTGGCGCAGTGGTTGAGAGTCCGCCTGCCAATGCAGGGGACACGGGTTCGTGCCGCGGAGCGGCTGGGCCCGTGAGCCATGGCCGCTGAGCCTGCGCGTCTGGAGCCTGTGCTCCGCAACGCGAGAGGCCCACGTACCGCAAAAAAAAAAAAAAAAAAAAAAAAAAAAAAAAAAGTTAACCAGAGACACCTGAAAACCTCAGTGTCACTAAGATGGGATTTCTCTAATCAGAATAAGGGTGCAGACAGGAAAAGTCCAGGATGAGGAGTGAGAGTAGTAGGCTGTGATTTCACCTGTCGAATTCAAGCTATCGGTGTAATAAATTTTTGTTGGTCCAGAGCCTCGGGAGTTTCGCAGGTGAAATCTGAAACCCGTCCGCATTCAAGGGCAGACCGCAAAAGGAGGTGGCCACTCCAGATTGGCAGGAAGCAGATTTAATAAGCAAAGAAACTTACTTAGGAGGCTTGTCTCCAGCGCGGCAAGATCTCTGAACCCGCCCATCAGAATCTTAAATGTTTAAATAGAGGCCTTAATGGGGTTCAGCCACGTACACCGTCCAGATGGTCTCAACACCTTACCCTCTCAGGGCTGCATCCTTGAAAATGGCTCCCACAGTGGGAATGGCTGGCGGAACTTACATTCCAAGGACGGAGGGGGGAGGGGGGAGGAGCCTCTGATTGCCCTGGTCCAGCTCACAAGTCAACCTGCGGTCATGTCCTCTTCCTGACCTCCTCCAACACCATGGAACTCTCCATCTGCCCACGACTGTTATGTGAGTGAAAAGTAAACACCTGGCAGTACCAGCGAGGGGGTCTGGAGTCAGGGTGCTCACTTAGCCTGCATGACCACTGAGAAATTGGGGTCTGGGCTCACGCCATGCCTGTTGGAACTGGGGCGGCGGGGGGCTGTGCTGGAGAGGGGTTGTCCAGCAAGGCCACAGTGAAATGGGGGGAGGACACAGCCCATAAAGGTGACATGTGTAGGAATCAAGGCAGAGGAGCTGGTCTGTATAATCAGGAGACTGGTTGCACACAGGGGAGATGGGAAAAGAACTGACCAGATTGGGCATAAGGCAAACCAGGTTTCTCGCTGTCAGAGAAGGAACATACAAATATGGAAAGGAGGGAGGCTAGGAACTAGATTGGAACTGGAGATGTCACCATGAACTCACAATGCTTAATGTCTACAAATGAATGTATGACCAGAGTTTAATCGTGAAGAAACAACAAACGGAATAATCTGAGAAACATTCTAGAAAGTATAATCTGAGTAACATTCTAGAAAGTATCTGGCCTGTGCTCCTTACAAATGTCAAAGGTATGAAAGACAAAGATATGGAAGACAAAAAACTGAGGGACTATTCCAGACTGAAGTGGACTAAAGAGATGTGACAACTAAATGCAATGCAGGATCCTGGACCAGAAACACAAGGGTGCTTATAAAGGATGTTTATTGAGGTAATTGGCAAGATTTGAATGAATCTGTGGATTGCATAGTACTACTGTATCAATGTTAATGTCATTGTTTTTATATTTCTACTGGGGTCAGGTAAAATAGTCTTTGGGGAAAATACACACTGAAGTATTGCAATATTTAGAAGTAATTAGCCATGCTATCTGCGCTTACTCTCAAATGGTTCAGAAAAGTATACAGAGAGACACAGAGAAAAAGAATAAGGCAAATATGATAAAATAGTAACAACCGGAGAATCAGATTAAGAGTATACAGAAATGCTTTGTTCAATTCTTGCAACTTTTCTATAAATTTTAAATTATATATTAAAAATTTGTAGAGACATTTTATTGTGTTCATTACTGCAGCCTAGCCTACACTAGCTAATATAGTAATGTAACTTTTCTAATAGGAGTTACAGTGTATCACTAACATAATAAATATTTATTGAGAGCCCTCTGTGTGCTAGGCACTGTGCAAGGGATATAGAACTAAAGAAGACAGGCATGGTCCCTGCCCTCCTGGAGCTTCCAGTGAGATAAGGTAGATATTAAACAAATTATATAATTTATATCGCAGTTATGGTAAGTGTTGGGAGAAGGCTTTACAACAGGGTGATCTAATCTCATCTGGGAGTGTCAGGGAAGTTTTCTCCAAAGAAATGGTGTTTAACAATTAAAGGAAGTTATCCCAGGTAAAAGACATTGACTGCAGTTGAAATAGGAGTGCTTAAGTGTTCAATATCCTATCATGATATTTGCAAGGTCCTGGACCTCCCCAAATGAAACTATTATTTTCTCATGAAAATGTTAAGAAAATGTCAGTGCTTACTCTGAGTCCACCCAAAGATTGTCCTTGATATTGGAATCATTTTAAATTCCCTGATTCTATCCTCACCACATTATAATGTATTATTTATACTGCAACCAGAGAATTCTTTTGAAAACACTGATAAGACAATCTCTCTCTCAGCTTCAAACCCTCCAAAGATTTTCCGTCTGTATCTGTTATCTATCGCCTCAATAATACTAGATAGCAAACCACCACAAAACCCCAGTGGGATATAACCACGAATATGAGAGGTTCTGCTGATTGGGCTGGGCTCAGCTGATCTTGATTGGGTTCAGGCAATATACCCAAAGGGGTCAGCTGCACATTGTTAGATCCCTCAGCTGGGATATTGGATTGCCCCAGCCACAGCTCCATAGTTCCATCCTCCAGCAGGCTGGCCAAGGCAGAGGAGCAAGAGGGAGTAAGCCTAATCAGGCAAGTGTTTCTCAAGCCTGCACTTGAATTCTGTTTGCTAACATACCATTGTTGAAAGCAAGTGGCACGGCCAAGCCCAGAATCATATGGAAAGGCAGTACTAATGATGCCAAAATCTTGGCTCTCTGTGCACCGGTGCTGAAAAGAAATATGGAGACAGAGTTTTGGAGGAACGAGGAAAACGGCTGTAACCTTTGCCTGGCAAAGGGAGAAACACAACAAGCTAGCATCTCAAGAACTGTGCCCCTCCCTTCCCTGGGGAATAGGGAAAGGTTATACAGCCTGGGTCTCGTGGTCTGGGGTAGGTATAAGGCTCAAATTAATGAAGGTCTTGCATTTCTTTCTTCTGAAAATTCATGGCCAAAGCTGGCATCAGGTGGCTCAGCAACTGGGTCTGATTTCCCTGAAGTTATCAGCCATGACCTTCTTTCTGAGATGAAGAGTGCTACAAGGGAGTATAGGGGGAGAAGAAATGCCAGGTGCAAAGGGTAATTCACATGGAGTCAGAGGGTAATCAGCTTTGTGAAGGGCAAGTCTAGCTACAAGTGTTTGTTAGTAGTAACAGCCTAAGAATAATCAAGATTGCTTAACTCTTACAGGCCTGTTTATGTTGTTTCCCCAGCCTGTTCACTGGTTCCTTATTTTTCTTGTTTATCAGAAAAGTCTCATTTCTGTTTTCGCTGCAACAGATTCCCCACTGCTAGTTCATTCCCTCCATATCAATGGAGGAAGGGAAATGGGCATCGTTCTTGTCTAGCTAAGGACAAAACTTCAGTTTTGCTCCATTTGACAAACACAAGCTGTCTGGCCCAGGGGCCCATCTATCTCCTACTTCACTAAGTTACATGACAACAGTCATGCATCTAAGGAGGAGTGAAGAACTGGGGTCATAGCATCTCACATAGAACAAAATCCAAGTGCCTCACCAAAGCCTACATGATCTGGCCCTCCTGACCTCAGATGTCATCTTGCTTTATTGATTGCTAATTTTCAGTGTTTAGCATAGAGCCTGGCACATAATAAGTGCTCAATAAATGTTTCTTCACTGAATGAATGAATGAACGCATGAACATTGTGTTCTCCCCTTGGCATGTGCTGATTAATTGGGCATTAACTTGTCTCTAAAAAATTCAACATGGTTGTTTTCTTCACTTCTTTTTAGTTTCAGTGTATATCATAGATATCATTATCATTATGAATCATTTCATTCATGAATCATATCATTATGAATTGGGCTTTATTTTAAGGTACTAATTTGATATCTACCCCATAAAGTTTCTGCAAAGGTGATAGCATGCTGGTGCCTCCTTGCAGTAAATACTTTAGGATTAGAGAAGGAAGAGGACTCAGCCTGTAGACAAATCAGAAAAAGGATTAGATTTCCCCAAACCATTGTTACTGCAATACCTCTGACAGAATGACTGAGTTAGGAGCTTGTTATCTCCTGGGATGTTCTGGGCCTGTAGTCTAAGTTTTGGGAGCCTTGCACAGTTGAATGGTTTTGGTAAATCCTGTACTCCAACTTGTTTCTTCTGGGAGCATGTTAAAGAGTTACTATGGATTCTAAAGCCCAGGCTGGGGGACTTCCCTGGTGGTGTAGTGGTTAAGAATCCACCTGCCAATGCAGGGGACATGGGTTCGAGCCCTGGTCTGGGAAGATCCCACATTCCGCGGAGCAACTAAGCCCGTGCACCGCAACTACTGAGCCTGCAATCTAGAGCCCACAAGCCACAACTACTGAGCCCACGTGCCACAACTACTGAAGCCCGCACACCTAAAGCCCATGCTCCACAACAAGAGAAGCCACCGCAGTGAGAAGCCACTGCAGTGAGAAGCCCGCGCACCGCAACAAAGTGTAGCCCCTTCTTGCCGCAACTAGAGGAAGCCCGCGCACAGCAACAAAGACCCAACGCGGCCAAAAATAAATAAATAAATTTTTTAAAAAATAAATAAAATTTTAAAAATAAAAATAAAGGCCAGACTGTCACTTCCACATCTGTGTTTGTTCACTCTGTGTCCCCAGCACATCGCTTAGGGGGCAAGAAATAAGTCTTTGTGGAGTGAACGAATGATCCAGGTAAAATGAAGTAAGATAATGAGAATGAAGAGAATATTAAAAATGACAAAAGAGTAGTGGCAGAACTTGGGAACTGATTTGATTAAGGATATAGAGGTGGCCAATGAAGTCAGTGAGCACCTCTGGTTCTTTGGAATCTGGGGGCCCACAAGCCAAATTTGCAAAGTTCTTCAGAAGTCAGGAATGAGGTAGCCGATTCTCTTCAATGCCCTGGCCATAATCCCCAGGACCCCATACCATTTCTGTGCACATCAGCCTCACTTCCAGCGCTGACAACTACGTCTCTGCCAGTGGCCTGCCTTCAGGCTTTTTGTCACTGTGAGAATCCACCAAGCACCGAGTTAACATCCCCTGATGAGTGTGGAGGTGTAACTGTCTCAGCTCCCTCACCCTTTGAGATAAATCTGATGTGTGTGTTTTTCGAGGTCTCTCAAAATTTCCCCCATGGAATTAATCTCCAGTTACCTAGTATGGTAGCTGGATTAATAACTCATTCTCTATTTACTACCTTTCCTTTTTAGATTAACTCCCCATCTACTTGTATTCTTTACAACTCCCAATAAAATGCTTGCACTTGAATCCACAGCTCACAATCTACTCTGTGGGAAACCCACACTAAGACATAGGTTGTGAGTAAAGCAATCCTAGTAGGAGAACTAAGCTCCAGCAAGACACACCTTGCAACTCACACGGGAGAACTGAAGGGACCCCCTTCTGCTCCCCCAACCCAGCGTGTCCCTTTCCCACTCATCCTCAGTCTCATTTCTAAAGATCCCAAAGCGCCCTGAATGTGCAGCTTTGCTATTTATTTCACAGGATGCAGAATCCATTTTTGTTTTATCTCTTTCCAGACAGTTGGTTTGTTTTAATGGACTGCTCTTCCGCCTCTACATAATTCTTCTCTAAATTAAATTCTCTCCTCAGCCCCACATAATACACACTGGGCTGTCAGCTCATTACTTTTACATCCTCTCTTGTTCCGTTTATGCAAAGGTTTAATTAACTATGAATTGCTGTGTAGGCAACAGGAAAAAGCCCACCCCCCAGGTGGCTGTGTGACTCAACTCTGTGAGGAAAGAGAAGCAATAGAGTGCTGTGGGAAGGGGCCAGAGGTGAGGAGACAGCATGAAGATTTTCATCCTCTCTCTACCATTTTCAGCTACTAAATATGTATTAAGTTGCTGCTGTGTGCTTGTCATCATTCTAGGTGTGAGAGTGGTGAATCAGAGCATGGGCCCTGACTTCACAGAGTTTACAGTCTGCTGGGGGGAATAGATTGTCTTAGGTTATCTATTGCTGTCTAACAAATTGCTTCAAACAACAATAAACATTTATTATGTATTACATTTTCAATTCCAGTATCTCAAATGGGATCACATATGGGTCAGGCGCTCAGGAGCAGCTTGACTGGGTGGTTCTCGCTGAAGGTCTCTTGTGAGATTGCAGTTAAAGTCATCTGGGCTGCAGTCATCTGAAGGCTTCGCTGGGAAGTCCTTCACATGGACTGTTGGATCCATGCCCAAGGTGGGCCATTCACATGGCTGGCAAGTTCATCCTGGTTGTTGGCAGGAGCCCCCAGTTACTCTTCATGTGGGTCTCTCCCTGAGATGCTTGAGTGTCCCCATGGCAAGGCTGCTGGATTCCCAAAGCAGGGCAGAGTTATGCCCTTTCTGATGTAAGCCTGAAAGTCATACATCATTTCTTCTACATTCTGTCACACAGACCAGCATGATTCAAAGTCGGAAGAGACTGCACAATGGCATGAATACTGGAAGGTGAGGATCACTGGGCGCCATATTGGAGACTGTCTATCACAGTAAGTAAACAAAGAAAGTCGGCAATAATTGCACATTGTGATCAGTGATATTAAGAAAATAGAGTAACGTTGATAGTGACTGGCCAGGGACAGCAGGTTACACGGTGAAGGTGGTCAGGGAAGGCCTCTTTCTAGCTGTGTAAAACAACAAAATTTCCCTAGCCTTTTTTAACCCTCAGTGTACTCATTTATGAAAGGGGAACAATAATCATTCTTAGCTCACAGGGTGGTGTGAGGCTCAAATGGGACCAGAAGTATGAACATTCAATTGTTATTTTACTTTCTGCACTTAAGTGGTTACATTTCTGCTTCCAAAAGACCAATAACCTTAACTGGGATAGGTGGGTGGTCCCTTTGCTGCCAGCTTCTGAAGGAAAATCCTAGAAACATTTGGGCAGAGACCAGAGCTCCTAGGACCCAGCTGAGCTACACAGCCAGCAAAAGAGAAACTTGATTGTTCTCTGGCTTCCAGCTAAGAAAACACATTTGGCTAAAAAATATTTGTCAAGCTCCTGTGTCCTGCATGAGGCTTAGATATTGGCAGGTTTGATTCATCCCTCTGGCAAGGACATCTCTTTCACAAAATTTCAGCTCAGTCAGTGCTGGACAGAATAAACAAATTCTAGAATTCACAATTCTGGATATAAAAGACAGGCACAGCTGGATTTTGTCTTTTTTCTACCCCCTGTCCTGGGCAGGAAATTAGAGTCAGGATCCATTCCCGGAGCTCCCTCTGCTTTATTTTGCCAACGGCTGTACATGTTCAAGCTTCTATCTCCTCGTTAGCAAAAGGAGGTATTCTGACCATCAGCAAAGATAAAATTATGATGATACACAATGCTCAAGATGGTGTAAGAAATGGACAATGTTCTATAGGACTGAAGGGAGTAAAAACTGGATTGACCAGTCTTGGAGGCAAACTGACAATCGTGGAAATAATTAGAAGAAGCCTTTTTTTTTTTTTTTTTTTTTGCGGTACGCGGGCCTCTCACTGTTGTGGCCTCTCCCGTTGCGGAGCACAGGCTCCGGACGCGCAGGCTCAGCGGCCGTGGCTCACGGGCCCAGCCTCTCCGCGGCATGTGGGATCTTCCCGGACCGGGGCACGAACCCGTGTCCCCTGCATCGGCAGGCGGACTCTCAACCACTGCGCCACCAGGGGAGCCCGAGAGTTCATATTTTAATCTTGCAGACAACAGATTTTTTTTTAGCTTACATCAAAAATTTTAAAAAATTGATCATGTAGTAAGTCTCAAAGACAGTCAATAGGGCTTCCCTGGTGGCGCAGTGGTTGAGAGTCCGCCTGCCGATGCAGGGGACACGGGTTCGTGCCCCGGTCCGGGAAGATCCCACATGCCGCGGAGAGGCTGGGCCCGTGAGCCACGGCCGCTGAGCCTGCGCGTCCGGAGCCTGTGCTCCGCAACGGGAGAGGCCACAACAGTGAGAGGCCCGCGTACCGCAAAAAAAAAAAAAAGACAGTCAATAAATTTCAAAGAATTGATATCATAAGTTCATATTCTATGATAGCAACAGAATTCAATTTTTTTAACATCTTTATTGGAGTATAATTGCTTTACAATGGTGTGTTAGTTTCTGCTTTATAACAAAGTGAATCAGCTATACATATACATATATCCCCATATCTCCTCCCTCTTGCGTCTCCCTCCCACCCTTCTAGGTGGTCACAAAGCACTGAGCTGATCTCCCTGTGCTATGCGGCTGCTTCCCACTAGCTATCTGTTTTACATTGGGTAGTGTATATATGTCCATGCCACTCTCTTACTTCATCCCAGCTTACCCTTCCCCCTCCCTGTGTCCTCAAGTCCATTCTCTACGTCTGTGTCTTTATTCCTGTCTTGCTTAGAATTCAATTTTAAATCAACAAAATGCTTACTAAAAAGGAAAATATCATTTTGTGAATTAAGAAACAATCTTTAAGTGACCCATGGGATATAGAGGAAATCACAAGGGAAATTACAAAAGACTGGGAACTGAGAAGCAATGAAAATATTGCATACCAATCTTGTAGCACCCTACAAGCTAAAACAGGACATCAAAGAAAATGTGTAGGCTTAATAAATTATCAAAGAAAGAAATATGGCTTAGACTGGGACCTGTACCTTAATATCTATGCTCCCTCTTTCCTGTAATAATAAAACCTCTGGTTTCTAGGTAGGCACATGGCTGCTCAGAATGAAGACCACCCTTCCCAACCTCTCTCATAGTTAGAATGGCCAGTGTTGAAGTTCTGTCCAGTGGACTGTAAACAAAAGTAATATGTACAGTTTTCTGATCATATCCTCAAAGTGACTTCTTGACACTTTTCACCTTCCTGCTGATGGAAATATAGACATGGTGGCAGTAGGTTGGCTGTGGTATAGTAAATAATTTGTCTGGTCTTTGTCCCAGGTTCTTGGCGTAGAACTTCAAAAATCCTAGGGATTTCCTGAGTGATAAGAGCATCTCTATTATGCTAATGAAATGACACATGGTGGAACCCGAGAGAGCTTCAGGATAGGGGCTGGTCACTAGAAAGACCAAGCACAAGCTAAGACTTTTAAGCACCCAACTTCCGGGGAGAGGGCAGTGGGCAGGACATTGAGTTCAATCACGTGGCCAATGATTTAATCAATCTTGCCCATGTAACAAAAACTCTGAACACCAAAGCTCAGAGGAGCTTCCTGATTGGTGCACACACTGCTGTGCTGGGAGAGTGATGCACCCTTGAATCCGTGGCATTGGCCATGGAAGCTCTGCATTAGGACCCTTCTTGACCTCTCCCTATGTGTATCCTTTTGAAATTATAATCATAAATATCATACTTTCAGTGGTTCTGTGGATCATTCTAGTAAATTATCACCCCTGTGTGGAGCTGTGGGAACCTCCTAGACTGGTAGGCAATTGGTCAGAAGTTCAGGTGGCCTGGGGACCCCCTTGCAGCTGCTGTCTAAAGTGGGGGCAGTCTTGTGAAAGGATGAGCCCTTAACTTGTGGGACTGTATTGCGGTACATCCAATTGGGGTGGATACAGAGTAGCAAACAACTATACCAGTTTTCCCGGTACTGAGGGGTTTCCCTGGGCATGGGACTTTCAGTGCTAAAAGCAAGAAAGTCCCAGGCAAACCAGGACAAATCACTCTGCGTTGTGGTGCTTCTAAAGGTATAAGGACAAGGGCAACACCTTGAAGACTGGTGAAGCAAAAAGACAGAAAGATCGTGAGTTCCTGAGGATTTCATGGAGCAGAACTTCCTCCTGATGGACCTGGACTGGCTACTTCTAGCATTTTACATGAGAAAAAAATATTTGTCCTGTTAAAGCCACTATTTCTGTTAAACACAGACTCACCTAATTTGGGTACCTTAAAGTGGAACGCTGAACATAACAGAGACAAACATCCATGTGGCTTTAGAATACTAACTGGGTGATGGCCATGTTGACTCAGATATTGCAGGTTGGAAAATTAGTAAGCCTTGTTACACAGGGACTAAATCTTTGGCAGAATAGTATTGCACTGCTTTGGAAGATAGAACACAGATTCAATGAGGCTATAGTGCTAGAGGAATACATATATAATATATAGAGTATGTTGGTCTGAGTTAGCACTGCTCGTGGTTTTCAGAGAAGAGATATAAATCCTAGAGAAGAGATATAAATCCAAAATAAAGCTAGACAGCTAGCACTGAAGCACACTCTGCCTGTGGTTTACAGTCTAAGTTGACCAGGAGTTTATTTGCTTGGGTTTTTTCAGGGTTGAAAATTGCTTCTCTAGCCCCCAAATACAGCTATTAGGAGTGATAGCCCTGTAGTGCCAGACTTAGCAGGAGATAAAACCATGGCCCCCAAATGTATTCAACACCTTCTTTTAAGAGATGTTTTTGCCAGAACATTGGAGCCAGCCTCTAGGAAATGATTAGATGAATGAAGTCTTTGTGTTAGGTGCAACTAGTTAGCTGCCACTAAGTTGAAAGAGAGAGTAATGAGCAAAGCACAGAAGTAAATTCAAAACAGAACCTTCAGGTTTAAATTTTTATTTCTAAGAGAAAGAGAGCTGGCTGTGGGTGTTTGACAAAGAATTGACTTGACATGTACCATCAAGAAGTGGGTTTCAAAATCTTTCTAGTCCACAAGGAGAACATGCTCTGAATGGCCCACCTCAAATGTGTCAAGGGAGGATCATGGATAAGAAAGAACACCCAAAATGGTAATGCCAGACGACATCAAAAGATGATGAACTAAAGAGTTCGTCCAAGAGAGGGAATCATACTGGATGGGCAATGGGGTTTGATCAGTCATTAGGGGGCATTTGCTGTTCTGTGTTTCACCTTCCCCGCTGTCCAAATGAGATTTTTTTATGATTGTTTTCCTAACCCTACTTCATCATTGTATATTGGCTATATGAGAGGCAGATAATTTATCTTGTATTTTTTTAAGTCATTGCACCATGAAGAGCCACATGTAGACCTAATGGAGAGGACCATGCATTACCCAGAGATCCTAGACTCTGAGTTGGGTTCAATAACTACAAGGGACCTTGGAATTGTCTCCTTTGGTGTAGGGATGGTTGGGAAGATGGGAACACATGGATGTTTGGGTAGCAAAGGGATGGACTGTGGCCAGAGCTACTAGTTGTTCCCAGTATCCATTATCCTTTCCTCCCACAGTAACATATCCCTTAATTTTTAGCTGAACACAGGGCTTCTCAGAATAAAAACCAAATTTACCAGCATCTCTTGTGTGGTCATCAGAAGAGTTCTTGCCAATGGGATATGAGCAGACATGATGCATGTAATTTCCAGGTCATATCTTCAAGGGAGGGAATCCTTTCTTCTCCTCCTCCTTCATGTTGGCTGGAACAGAGTCATAGAGATAAATTATCTTGCAACAAGTGGACAAGAGGAAAACTGTACAAACAACAAAATAAAAGGATCCTGAATCCTTAGGCTTTTGTGAAGCACAGTTGCTATGCCAGCCCTGGATTTCCTACCTCCTACATTCTCATGCGTGAGAAAAATAAACTTCTGTCTTGTTTAAACTGTAGTTATTTTGGGTCTCTGCTATATGCAGCCAACTCTCTAATGCTAACTAATGTAAGAAATATGGAGAATAAATGAATTATGCATTCACTTTTAAACCTAGAAAGAAAACTCAAAAAGGTAGAAATAAGCAAGTAAAAATAAGATCAGAATTAATGAAATAGAAAAAAGTAGTTTTGACAAAGAACAAGCAAGTTCTCTGAAAATAATAATTATGTAGATAAACTTTTTTACAAAAGTGATCAAGAAAGAAGGCACAAATAATATTCTCATTAGATCATAATTAATAAACAAGAAAAGTTTGTTTTTTAATAAGAGATTCTTACAAATCACTTTAGGTTGACATAAGACATAGATATAAGGAGAATTTTTCTATAAAAGTATAGAAAGCCAAAATAGACAGAGAAAAAAATAGAAAATCTGAATATGTCAATAACTATTTTTTTAAGAATCATTTGTCAAAATTCTTCTACACCCCCCCAAAAACATACTATGCCCAGACAGTTTTATAATCAAATTTTACCAAATGTTCAAGGAAGGAACAGACTATTTCTATATTGTATAAATTCTTTCAGAGAAAAGAAAAGAAAGGTTCCAGACCATCTTATGAGACTAGATTAACCTGGATTCTAAAACCAGATATGGATAATTAATTAGTCAGCTTTACTGCAGAGACAACCCAAAAATCTCCACGGCTTACACAAACAAAGATTATTCCTCATTCATATTACACGTGGACTGCAGGTCAGCTGAGGCCCTGGCCCCAGCTGCACCTCTGTTCCAGGTGTCTTTGCATTCAGGGGCCCAGGCTAAAGGAGCATTCCCTGTGTGGAACATGCTCATTTGGAGGGCAGAGGAAGAGAGTCCGAGAGCTAGTAAATAATTGTAACGTCTCTTAAAATCTCTTGGTTTACGCTTGGGACTGACAGAGAGTCACTTCCACACACAGGTTCAAGATCAAACTTGACAAAAGAGAAGGTAGAATTAAATAACTGTTAACAATAATGCAGTTCTCTACAGATAGTATTTTAAGCAGCGTCTTAATGGGCAAAGGTCCAAAGGGGGCAGTACAGATAGCAGAATATGCAAAGTGCCGGCCCAAATAGGAAGGGTTGCTGTGTGAAAGCAGCAGAAATACTTGGGTAAGACCACAGTCGATGGGCAAAGTCCCAAGGAATGGCTTCCTCCTGTCTGTACTGTCCAGTCAGGCTGCAGATCATCAACAGAGGTAGTACCAGGCGGCGCCGAGCAGAGGCTGGATGATTACCTTGTCGGGATTTGTGGAGAGGAGACAAGTGAGCACTGGGCCAGCTGACATCCAAGGTCTTACAGTGCGAAAGGCCTACGAACAATGGGCAGTCCACTTGTCTCCTCTGAGGCTAAGTCTTTAGGTCTGGTCGCTGATGATACTTGCCACAACTTACATACTGGGATCTGGGGTCTCCGCCCAAAATATGCTCATCACCCCAAACTTCCTTAATTCCTGTATTTCCATTAACTTGTCAGGGTATATTTTAATTATCTTGTTCCATGTTCATCAACCCCCATGGTCTCATGGAGGTGGTCTTGTGAACTATACCGTTGCAGGGATCAGGTCTGATATTTTTATTTCCAAGAACCCATCCCAGGGCCAGGTGCTACTGAGTGGATGAGTAGACTTACCCATGACTTTTTAAGTTGCATAGTATTCCATGGTTCTGATATAACAACATGGAACCGTCTACCCCAGAGGTTCTGAAATCAGATAGGCCGAGGGGGAGCAGCCCAGAGAATCACAAGCAGCTGCTGCATTTATCATGTCTATAACTTTTGGGTGAGAGGTGTCAATCAAAAAAAGACCATCATGTGCCTTTTGAACGACTCCTAGAAATGAATACACACTGGTGAACAAAAACTGAGAATTAAAAATAAAATGTGAAGTAGAACTGAGCTCTTGGTTGGAAATGCAAGCTTTTAATATGTAACATCTTGGAGGGCAATGCGGGTCTCAGTTCCTCTGACTGACAGCTCCTAATGACAGCAATAAACCAAGGTGCCCCATCTGCCAAGCAGATGTTCTGAGTTGACAAGGGGCCCAACCACTGTCCCAGATGCATCTGGGTTTTTTAATTGCTGAACCTGTTTAAGGGCCTGAGCTATAATATGCATGTGCTTTGTCACCAAAGAAATGGCGATACATACGACAGGAACATGGAGCCTGATAAAATCAGAAAGAGGACATTATCAATGTTCAGATGAAGGTAGATAGGAGTTCTGACTGCTTCACTAAAATAATTCAAAGCAAGTTCAGAATGAACTGGAGTGGAGGGAGGTGGTGAGAAGAGAGAGATGTCGTAACTAAAATTAATTACTCTTGTTACTATGGTAGCAACCCAGAACAAGCAGAGTTAGACACACATCCAAGGTGAATCCCAAAAAGGGCCATGTGCTTGCTTTCCTTCCCCAAGTAGCTGGAAGCAGTTATCTAACAGGATTAAATCCCATTGTTAACCCACTTGACTCCAAAGACAATCTTCCTCTCTGGTTGGTTCAGGGCTGTAACAGCACAAGTGTTGTTTGAATCCTAACATCTCTTACCCACGTTCATGCTGACCATTCTTTCAAGATAGCCAATTAGGTGGTGTCTTGGTTGGGTCTGCCAGAAGCTGACCCAGAGAAGGAGAAGGATTCCAGAGCAAGTAGTTTAGTAAAGCCCAGTAAGAAATGGAACCATCGAAGAGGGATCACCCAATGAGAAGGAGACATGGAAGTGTCAGAGACATGGTACCTCCACAGAGTGGGAGGGAATAAAGACCCTAGTCTCTCCCTTCCCACACTCTGATCTCCTCTCATTGGCCAAACCCAAGCATAAGGCAGAAGGTAAGGGAGCCCAGGTAGTGCAATTTACAAATTACATAGCCTCACATGGCACAGAGCAAAAAGGAAAGGTACAAATTGAACTGGTGGGGAGGGTGTATGGTGACTCAAACATGGAATGATCAGCACATCCAGGCTGGCTGATAGGGCTGGGAGAGTCTAACCAAAATTTAGCCAGTTTCCTTCAAAAGCCAATAGATACCCCTTTTAAAGTTTGTAAAGGAAGATGTGCTAAGAAGGATACATTTCTCAAACCCAGCTAAGACTGAGGGTCCTAACAAGCTAGAGGACAGAATTCTCGGAAGCTGACCTCTTAGCCACTGCAAGGAAGCAGAGAGAGCTTTAATTAAAAGCCGTCCTTCCCATGCTGCTGCCCAGCTTCAAGCAGTCCTTTGGTCCCCAGCTGCCTCCTTGAGTCCCAGAATACTTTCCACCCACAGAGGAACAAAGCACAGCTGCTGCTTCCTGGTACCTAGAGGCCTCTTGTTACCCACCCTCCTGTTCCCTTTTGCGGGGGGAGGAAAAGAAATATCCATGAGCAACTCGAGGTTGTACACATCAGCCTTTAAGAATCCCCAGATGGATTGATCATTTTCTCACTGCCCTGAACTTCTGATTTCACCCAAGAGGCATCATTAAAATTGAACCCTTTCCACACATGCTCACAAAAGCAGCACCAGTTTGGCCCAGAAAAATATTGGTCTATCTGGTCCACAAGCCTCACAGCACACAGCCTCCCCAGTTGTAGAAAGGTGCCAGTGGAACAGATGGCCAAAAGGTACATGAAAAGATGCTCAACATCACTAATTATTAGAGAAATGCAAATCAAAACTACAGTGAGGTGTCACCTCACACTGGTTAGAATGGCCATCATCAAAAAAATCTACAAACAATAAATGCTAGAGAGACTGTGGAGAAAAGGGAACCCTCCAACACTATTGGTGGGAATGTAAATTGGTATAGCCACTGTGGAGAACAGTATGGAGGTTCCTCAACTAAAAATAGAGCTACCGTATGATCCATCAATCCCACTCCTGGGCATATAACCGGAAAAAAAACACAATTTGAAAGGATACATGCACCCCAATGTTCACTGCAACACTATTTACAATGGTCAGGACATGGAAGCAACCTAAATGTCTATCAATGGAGGAATGGATAAAGAAGATGTAGTACATATATACAATGGAATATTACTCAGCCATAAAAAAGAATGAAATAATGCCATTTTCAATGACATGATGGACCTAGAGATTGTCATACTGAATGAAGTCAGACAGAGAAAGACAAATATCATATGATACCACTTATATGTGGAATCTAAAGAAATGGTACAAATTTATCTACAAAACAGAAGTTGAGTCACAGATGTAGAAAACTAACTTCTGGGGCT
The DNA here is from genome assembly GCF_937001465.1 of Orcinus orca. NCBI lineage: Eukaryota > Metazoa > Chordata > Mammalia > Artiodactyla > Delphinidae > Orcinus > Orcinus orca. Next base: position 18,916,041 of record NC_064574.1, read on the forward strand.
TCCCTGGTGGCGCAGTGGTTGAGAGTCTGCCTGCCGATGCAGGGGACGCAGGTTCGTACCCCGGTCCAGGAAGATCCCACATGCCGCGGAGCGGCTGAGCCCGTGAGCCATGGCCGCTGGGCCTGCGCATCCGGAGCCTGTGCTCTGCAACGGGAGAGGCCACAACAGTGAGAGGCCCACGTACCACAAAAAAAAAAAAAAAAAAGAAAACTAACTTGTGGTTACCAGGGGGGAAAAGAGGGGGGAGGGATAAATCGGGAGATTGGGATTGACATATACATACTACTATATATAGAATAGATAACTAATAAGAACCTACTGAATGGCACAGGGAACTCTATTCAATACTCTGTAATGATCTATATGGGAATAAAATCTAAAAAAGAGTAGATATGTGTGTATGTATAACTGACTCACTTTGCTGTACAGCAGAAACTAACACAACACTGTAAATCAACTATACTCCAATAAAAAATAATAATAAATTTAAAAAGATAAAAGAAAGGTGGCGGTGGAGGTGATATTGGGCTGCTGTGACTGTTACCACTGTGGCTGTTTAAAAGCAACCTCCCCAGGTGCCACCCATAATTAATTGTTCTGTTCTACTGAGGACCCTATCAAAAGGAACTGGAGGAGGTGATTTCCAAGATCTTTGTTTCTCATTGGTTCAGAGTTACCAAGAAAATACAGAAAAATCACATTAATCAAGGGAAGGGAACTTTGGATTGAAACATGGCAGGAGTCCCTGCAAAGCAGGCCCCAGGGAAAAGGCCTCCCCAGCTCCTAGCAAATGGATTGGAACCGGGTGTAAACCAACACCAGAATGCTGTGTCTTTGGCTGTTTTTTCAATCCCAGGTTTAAAACATTTGATTTATTAAAGTTTTAAAACTTTAATAAATAGATGAATAAATAGATGAATTTCTCAGCCAACACTGATGAATTTCTCCCATCCATCATCATGTTGTAATGTGACGTGGCTCTTGCAAAGCACTTATGCCTCCAACTTTGTTCAAAAATAAGTGGAAAGGAATGAAGGTGACATCCTCAGAATTTTGTTTTCTTGGAAACTAGACACACCACACACAACTAATATCCTCTAAGGCCAGCCTCCTCCTATGAGGGGTGAGTAGAGGGGGACTATAACAAAATCATAGAAATATCCTGTCTTTCCCTGCTTGTTTCCCTTGGAAGAACTGTTATTTATCCTTCAAAACCCCACTCATATACCCCCATCCTGATCCCCTCTGAGTCTACTGTTGTACTTTTCACACTGTCGTGACTTTTATTCACATCTGTCTCTTCTAAACTCTGCAGAATCTCTGATTTTGTCACCCTACACTCCCAGAACCTAGCACAGTACCTAGTAGGTGCTAAATAAATGCTTGTTGAGTTAAATTGAATTGGGGGCTCAGGGGGCATAAGTTCTAGTTCTAGCTCTTTATTCTTAAATATCTTCATCTCTTGACATCTCAGTTTCCTTGGATATAAGATGAGATCAACCATTTCCTACTCTACTGTCTATGTCAGCTCAGGCTGCTATAACAAAATACCATAGATTGGGTGACTTACACATTTGTTTCTCACAGTTGTAGATGCTGGGGAAGTACAAGATCAGGTGCCTGCTGATGCAGTTTCTGGTGAGGGCTCTCCTCCTATCTTGTAGATGGCCATCTTCTCATTGGTGCTCACATGGCCTTTCCTCAGTGTATGCACATGGAGAAAGCAAGATCTGTCTTCCTCTTCTGATAAGGGCACCAATCCCATCATGAGAGCCCCACCGTGATGACCCCATCTAAACCTAATTACCTCCCAAAGGCCCCACTCCCAAATACCATTACACTTACGAGGGCTTCAACATATGAATTTTGAGAGCACACAAACATTCAGCCTTTAACACCTGCCTACTTCCTAAAGCTGTTATTAGGGCCAAAGAAGATGAGCTGGAGTAAATGGGACTATGAACTTTGGACCTCTGTTCAGGTGTGAAGGATGATTTAAGGATAATTGCCAAGCAATGCCAAGACCAATGTGTAACCTGGTGTTTCACCACCTCACCATCCCCTTGACCTCCAGGGCTGGAAATCAGTGACATCAGTCAAGTCATACTATGCCACTTCATCTGTCATAAAATTCTACTCACAAAGTCAAGTGATCTTCACTTGATTGATGGGGAGAAGAGAACTTAATTTTTCTCCTAAATAGTTTGCAGTCACTCATTCCTTAGAAGTCCCTAGCCTGACAAACTGCTGATGGTGAAATTTTCATTTTGCCATAGGTTGTTCCAGAGAACTCTTGTCCCCAAAAAAATACCAACAGGTGGTCCACAAACAAAATAACACGACATAATAGATGGGTTGTTGTCCAAAAAGGTTGGAAAACACTGGGTTAAACAAAGGTCAGTGAGTTTCTTTCCTGCAGAACTTCTCAGAGCCTTTATTATTCAGAAGGCATTGATAATTTTCAAAAGTTGGACTAACGTATGCTTTCTTAGAAAGTTGGCCAAGAATGTGGGGTTTGGGATCCTGCCTATATCTATTTCTATCAGTAAGAGACAAGACTAAGTATTGAATTGGGGAATGAGTGAGGAATGCATCTTGAAAAATTAATTCTAGTTCTAGGTAACATTTACTGAGCCAATGCTGTGTACCATTAGAGGTTCACATGCATCATCTCATTTAATTCTCCCAACAGCCCTGTGGGTTAGGGAGCATTCATTCTCCCACTTGTCCCACCTCAACTCCTTTCTGATGGCTTTTGCCAATTATTTCTACAGTATGTGAAACAATTTTTTTTCCTGCCTGTGACTATCAAAACCTTTCTTGAAGAGTAGCAATAATGGTGTCAGAACAAACTGATTTGGTTATAAATTCAAAAAGAGAGAAGCACTTACACTGGGATCATTGAAGCCTTTGCTTCCCACCGTAAGTAAAGAATCACACTGCTGTAAGTCCTCAGCCTCTGTGGCCCTTTTGAAGGTAGGATGGATGTACTGTACTATCATCATTCCATTATAAAATCAATCTTTCCCTGTTCTGATGGATTATCTATTGATATAACTTCATACCATTATTTTTCTTCTTCTTTGGGACAGACAAGTGCATTTTCCTTAATTTCACATGAATTATGAATAATTTCACCTTTTGAAAACTTTGGTGTTTTTATTTGTACTTTGTATAGTATAAGGAGACTAAAAATGGACAGTTTGCCATGTAAATGCAGCTGCAAGTCCATTAGCCAACACCCCCTTGCGCTAATTCCCAACAGATTTCATCCTTGACTTACACAGAAATTCTGCAGCTATGGCTCCCCTATTAGCCCCTGAAAATGGAGACTGTGCAGTTGAACTTGCCCAGGGTCACACAGTCAGCAAATGCCAGAGCCTGAGTTCCTCTCTTTCCTTTGTGTAGTTCAGCTTCTCAGGAACAAAGCAGATGAGCCATTATCTGAGCACGAACCTAAGGGCAAAGCTAGCTCAGCCATGAGAGGATTTGGAGCTAACACCTGTGAGGGGGACTCAAGCTGCCTTTCCCCTTTCCCATCCCCCTCGGTCTCAGGGGGACCTGCAGCTGGAGTCAAGTGAACAGAAGCACGTGCATGAAGTGGCAGAAACTGCAGGGGAACTGAAGGTTGACTCCCACGTTTATGGTCCAGGGAACTCCTAACCAGCTTTAAAATGTGGCAATCCCTCCCCTGCAGCAATCTCCCCTTACTCAAAACTCTCTATGCCTCTACTGCAGATATGAGAACTTGCCATCAAGTTTACACATGAATCAGTGATAGTTACTTTGAATCATGACCTAGATATGGTGACTTTGACAATCCAGATCGTAAAATCAGAAAAGCATTAAGCATTGGGGTGGAGCATTGGACACTAAAAGAAAATGCCTCTGAATATGCTTATTATCTTCAACAGAGCAAAACATATGTACATGTAGTCCATTGAAACTATGGAGAAAGATGATACCGAAAACTTCAAGAGAGCTACAGTCAGTGGGAGTTAATGGTACAGTACCTATTTTTGCTATTTTACTAATTCAAGATGTGGAAAAAGTCATTGACACCATCTTCATTCAGGACCCTATCATTGCCTTAATGTTGTAGGGGTAAAATTGTATTAATAAGGGCTTTCATAAGTTTGTATCGATAATTGCCCTGGTCACCTGATTCCCACAGATTTCTCAATTGTAGAGTCTCCTACCATGAGGGTGTTTGGAAATATTATTTTTGCAGTTGGAGAGAAACTAGTTAAACCTTTCTTCATAAATGGAACCATCAACAACACCATCGAGCTAGGTCCTCCTAGGAATTGTCCTGTAATTCTCTCTCTTCCTCACCCCCACGTTCAATCAGAACTATAGGTTTACCTCCTTGATATCTATTGACTCTGTCCCTGTGCTGCCACTGGCACCACGAAGGTGTTAGTTCATCTCTCGCTTAGATCTTTTCTCCAGGTCCCAGCTGATCTGCCTCCAGAGAAGATTTCTAAAAGGCAAACCTGACCGTGTCACTCTCCCGCTTAAACCCATCAGGGCTCCCCCTTGCCTACAAAAGCCCATTTATTAATAGATGTCCCACTTAACTGGCCTCTGCCTGTTCCTTCCACTGCATCTCCCACCACTCCCACACGAACCCTAAATTTCCACCCGATGGAAGTTCTTGTAGCTGTACTGCCCTTAGTACCTACTCTTCCATCTTCCTAAGCCCCATTACCTTCCCCCCTTGTCCCAGGTGTGGTCTCCTTAAAGATCTAACTCATTAGCATCTAGACACACCAATGAGTAGAAACTCAGTCAGCTGTGTGGCTTTGGGACAGTCACTTAGCCTCTCTGATCCACTTGTCTTCCACTGGCAAACAGATACAGGACCTATTTCATGGGATTTTTGTGAGTAACTGAAGGCCCATTATGCACTCAACACAGAGTGGACCCTCACTAAGTTTTCCCTGAACCCGAGTTTCAGGAGGACACTGAGACAAGCAGGATTGGAGAAAGGAAGGAGCTAACTGGATCTGCTTCTGCATTACGTGATGGAGAGGTAATACTAGACAACTCCAAGGAGAAAACTCATTTTATCTTTATGATATCCATGATTTCAAGCCCTTTGGTCTCCCTTTATCAGAAACTGTTATGCCCCAATATCCATTTTCTCATTGTTCTGTAGTAATAGGAAACCTGGACTCTCAGTTGGGCATTTAGCCAACCAAAATAATATTACAATTCCTAACCTCCCTTGTAGCTAGATGTGGTCCTATGTTTAAGACAGTTAAGTTCTGGCCAGTAGGATGTAAGCTGAAGTGATGTATACAACTCCCAGTTCCTGTCCGTAGAAGGAAGAGGCAGGCTCTGCTCTTTTTCTCCCTCTCTTTCCAATGCAGATGTGGTGGAGGTGGTCATGGTGGGCCATACCTTGACCATACGGAGAAAGGAAATAGCCTAGGAGCAGAAGAGCAGCATGTATAGAAGCATCCCGATCCCCGAGCACTAGCGAAGGACAAAGCAGCCACACCATCTTGGACTTTTATGTGAGAGAGAAATAAACTTCTCATTTATTAAGCCACACTCATTTTGAGTTTCTCCAAGAGCAGCTAAACTCTATTGCAACTAATATAATTTCAAATACATTCCCATTGGCTTTTGACTCCATGGCCCCAACTATGTGGGGAACAAAGAGGTTCTTTCTGCCCTATTCATCTCTCCCAAACTACTACAGGGCAGTAGCAGGTGAGGTGAGCCCTGGTTTTCATCAGTAAAGCTAAAAATGATTAAAATGTCTGCAGAATTATATGCCAAAAACGTCTATTATTACCATCTTACTATGTCTTACTAAAGTTGAAAGGCATGTAAGATTTCTCCAGAGAGGCCATTCACAATGCATTGCAGAACCGTGTAGGTATTTTATGAAATGTGTTTTATTCAAGCCAGGATATACAACACTAACATTATTGAAAAAAAAATTGAGGGTCCGGTGGTCTCCTTTTAATATAGTCTTTTAACAAAAAAGTAACGTCATATACATATTCAATTTAATTTAAATTTTATTTTTCCTGCTATTATTCATCTTGGGTGTTCAATGAAGAAATATTCCCTTATTATTCTTATATTAGTTTCTGACAGTTCAATTTCTCTGACTGCTATGCCACAAACAACCTCCACTGAAAAAGCATAGAAGTAGTTGCTTTGATCAAAATTTCATGCCAAATCTTTTAGAGACCACGTAGATCACAGTCTCTGAACACAGACGCATGGTACCAGAGCCCCCGGAGCCAGGCTTGAGAAGATTTCTCCATCCAGAACATGGTGCACATTGGAAATTACTGGGAGACTTTAATACCTGCTGTTTCCCAGGTCCCACTCCAGATCTTCTAACCTAACAGAGCAGGGGTGCTCAGCGTCAGGATGTCAGTGCAGAGCCTGGGGTGGGAGCCAGGACTGAACGGTGGGATGGCGTATAGTAAGTAGAAGGGGGTGCAGGACAGAGAATTTCCGGTTTGAACTGTTGACTCTGCCACACAGTTGTTTTGATTTTAGTTTCTCTGGTTTTTGTACAGTTTTTTTTTCGAGATACTCCCTTGCCATACAATTCACTCATTTAAAGTATACAATTCAATGACTTTTACTATATTCATGGAGTTATGCAACCATCACCACAATCAATTTTAGAACATTTCAGAATCAAAAAAAAAAACCCTCCATTCCCTTAGCTTTCACCCTCCTTCCTCTCCCCATCGCTCCTCAAGCCCTAGGCAACTACTAATTTACTTGCTGTGTCTATGCATTTGCCTATTCTGGGCATTTCCTATAAATGGAATCATACAATACGTGGTCCTTGGTGGCTGGTTCTTTCACTTCTCTCACATAATGTTTGCAAGGTTCGTGTATGTGGTAGCATGAGTCGGTAGTTTATTCCCTTTGTGGCTGAATAATATTCCATTATATGGATATACCACAGTTTGTTTAGCCATTCGCCAGATGATGGATGTTTTGATTGTTTCCATTTTTTGGCTATTATGAATAACCCTGCTATGAGCAATGGTGTACAAGTTTTTGTGTGGACGTATGTTTTCACTTCCTTGGGTATATACCTAGGACTGGAATTGCTGGGTTATATGGTAACTCTATGTGTAACCATTTGAGGAACTGCCAGGCTATTTTCCATTTCTGACAGCTCTCAGTCTCCCCATCTATAAAATGGAGTCATAAAAGCAATGTCACAGGGTCCTATGAAGATTAAATGAAATAAAACATGGAAAGTATTTATAAACATGCCCAAGCATTGTGGGCATGGATGAGATCATTAATGAAATTCCAGTAGCTATAATCAGGTGGGAAGTTGAAAACAAACAAGACCAGAGGAAAGAAATGCTATTTGAGTCACTTATTTCTATCCAGTGGAGGAGAATTTTTCAAGGTCTACACTCAAACAATTATTATCTTCTCATTTAAGAATGATCTTTGGCTAGTTACTTAATTTTTTTTTTTTTTTTTTTTTTTTTTTAGTTACTTAATTTTTGAGCCTTGGGTTTTGTTTTGTTTCATTTCAAGTCTGTAAAAGGGGTGTGATAAGGTTTACTTTACATGGTGGGAGGTAAGGCTTAAATGAGATCACATAAATTAAGCATCTGGTACTTGACACAGAACAGGTAACCATCCAAGCTTTAGTCTCATTCACTTTCCTTTCATAAGACTTATAAAAGGGAAGGCTGGAAAAAGGGACAACTTGATCAAGTCATGAATGAAAAAGCAAGAATGAGGACAATTTCTGCAGAATTTAAGGTCACTATGAAAAACTGTCACAAGCTGTTGGGATTTCTGCCTTCATTACCCCTTCAGAGACTGAACTCTGGGCTCAGTGGCATAAGGATGGGTCCTAAGGAGGGAGTCCTTTATCTTTACATGCCCTGGGCTCCATGAGGGGAGAGAGGTCAGTTGGTAATCTAGGTCTACTGACCCCATGACCCACTACATAGGACTGGTCATAGCTCCTTGCAGCAAGGAGGTGTTTACAACTGCAGGTAGACCTCTTTAGTGAGGCCCAAGGGATGTGTCTGGTTTAGAGATTGTCCAGTAATCTGTTACACTAGAATTTCTCAAACTTTAAAGGGCATACAAATCACCCAGGGAGCTTGTTAAAGTGCAAATTCTGATTCAGTAGGTCTGGGTGGAGCTCAAGATTCTGTTTTTTAAACAAGCTTTCTGGTGATACCCACATTGCTAGTTCAAAAACCACATTTTTGAGGAGCAAGATATTAAACCCTCCTTGTTTTTTTTATTCTACTCAAACAAAAAAGACCCAGCTGTGGAAGTGCTAGGAAGAGAAAAGACAGGAACAGATTTAAAGAGAAGCAAGAAGTTGGCTGGAGTTCTGGTATCTGCTCTGGGCCCAATAATAGTGGAAGGCGTACCCCTCCCCTTCATACCCAAAACCATGCCACGGAATCTTAAATATCTGATTGAAAAATGTTAATGCACTAGGATATATCAATGTCAATATCTTTGTTTTGATATTGTACTAGAGTTTTGCAAGATGTTACTGCTGTATTATTCTTTCAACTCTGTATCTCTCTGTATTATTTCTTATATGTGAATGTGAATGTATGTCTCAAAATAAAAGGTTTAATTTTAAAAATCCACAATAAAAATATGTGAATGAATGAAATGGTAGCCAATAGTTTGGTAAGTCACAGTTTCCAATTCTGTGCTTTCAACAAAATTGAGAAAGGACTAAGTCGAGTTGTTGGTTAACAGATCATTACAAGTAGTTTTGGATGATTAAAAAAAAAAGCACCAGGAAGAAAAGAGGGATTAGAGTTGTATTTAAATAGAAATCAACTTTAGATGTAACAGCAGAAAGAAAAGAATGGATTTGTTTTTTAAATAAAAAACACGCCAATCTTATTTTACAATCAGAAACACAAAAGTCTGGTATATAATCATAGCAAATGCATTTGTTTCTAAATTTTATAACATGGTCACTTAAAGAAAAAGCTGACAAGGAGGAAAATCAGAAAAGAGAAAAAAAAAGACTAAGTATAGAAGGAAGTGACATAAGAGAGATACATAAAAATGGGATAGAAAAATGAGCAAAGAGAGGCTTAGAGGGTCTCTGCGGTGAGCCCTCACTGCCCTGTGAAACTGAGTTATAGAAATAAAATGATAGATTCGGAGGCTGTTAACACTGGAAAGTCTCTTAGAGAGTGTAAATGTTTAACAGCCTGCTTGGGAGGAGGTGGATGGGAAACCCTGATTCATAGCATTTGCCAATTTCCATGGTGTAAATACTACCACCACCACCCCCCCCCAGGGCCAGTTTCAGACCGCCAATAAAACATCACTGAACACAAAGTTGAGAAGAACACACTCAGCTCTCATGGGTCAGTATGAACAAGCCCCAGGACACTGATGCACTCAGACTTCATTTTCTCCAACCTAATCACTTCACAGATGATGCAACTAAAGCCAAAGAATAAATGTAACTTGTCCACATTTGCAGAGTCTACAACTGGTACAGCTGAAATTAAAACCTGGGAAATTAAAACTTCAAGTCTTTGGGCTAATGGTTTTCCCCTTCATTTATTTATCTATCTAGCTAACTATCTATCTATCTATTATTTATTTTATTCTTCGCTGCATCAGGTCTTAGTTGCAGTATGCAGGATCTTTTGTTGCAGCACGCGGGCTTCTCTCTAGTTGTGGCGTGCAGGTTTTTTCTCTCTCTAGTTGTGGTACATGGGCTCCAGAGCATGTGGGCTCTTTAGTTTGTGGCGCACGGGCTCAGTAGTTGTGGTGTGTGGGCTTAGTTGTCCCGTGGCATGTGGGATCGTAGTTCCCTGACCAGGGATTGAACCTGTGTCCCCTACATCGGAAGGCATATTCTTTATCACTGGACCACCAGGGAAGTTCCATTCTCCCCCTTCATTTTTATTAATAACCCTCATTTGAAAAGACACACATTTCACAATTCCAGACTCCCTTGCAGCTAGGGGGTGGCCATGTAGACTTTGAGGCAATGAGCCAGAAACAGATTAGTATTCTTCTAATAAAAAGGATATGAGTAGCTTGCACACAGCTTTAGCTTTTCTCCATCTTCTGGGCATCTTACCACCCAGAGGGTAAAAGTCTTGTAACAAAAGTGGTAGACCAAGCAGTTAGATGGTGTTTAGATTCTTGGCAATGTCTTCAGGCAGCTGTACCAGCTCTGGACTTCTTGTTGTATGAAAGAAATTAATCCCACCTTGGTTAAAGCACCATAGTCAGGTTTCTGTTAGATGCAACCGACTGCAATCCCAGCTGCTCTACAGCACCTCTGTGCTCAGATGGACAACAAATTAGAAGCATCTTCTGAGTTTTATGGCTAAAATAAAAATTTGCTTCCCTGTGGGATTCTATAGTTTTGTAAATGTGTAAGGAAGTGATTTACATTTTAACAACCCATTTTGGAACCTTAGAAGAATCAGTTCCTTTGACAGTCAGCAGCTGTCTGATTGCCTTATAGTCATTCATTCCTGGAGAGACTGGACCTACTATATTTAGTTGGAATCAGTGTATTCCATATCTCTTGAAAATAACAATAAAAAAATCAGATTCCAGTTTAAAGGATCCACTTAACTATGCTACATCTCAAAAATCCAGAAACTAATTCTACTACAGTTTCTACAATTTCTACAATCTAAGCTGATTCCACTACAATATAACTAGAAATTAGTGCCTGTTTTGAGTAAGATTTACCAGATATTTTGGTGTGTTTTAGACAAGGTGAATCTTCCAGGTTACTTCCTCAAAGCCCATAGGATCTGGGGTCTTAAGTTTGAAACACTCATTGTATCATTGCCAATTACGTCACGTGGTCTGAATGAGAAAAGATACCAAGTTCACTTTCTGAAGGGCCCACAATCTTTTTTTTTTTTTTAATTCTAAAGAAATAAACTTTCTTAACAGGGAAGTCTAAAATAATAAGGATATTCTATAAGAATTAAAGTTTAAAAAAAAAGAAACACATATTTAAAGAAAGAATTTTAAGTTGGGCATTTAGTTCTGCTCCTGCTTTTTGAGATATAAAACAGTATGTTTAAAATGGCACAATCTTCCTGAAGTGCAGTTTGGCAACAAATATCAAAAGTTTTGCCTACCCATAGCCCTGAGCAATTCTGTTTCTAGGAATTTATCATAGATGAGTATAAGAACCTAGCAACACAGTTCACAGGAAGGAAAAATTAGAAACCAACCCAAATGCCCAACAACAGGGGATTAAATTATAGTATGCCCATATAATGGGGGCATTAAAAATGATCTTGAGGGAGATGCAAGAGGGAAGAGATATGGGAACGTATGTACACGTATAACTGATTCACTTTGTTATAAAGCAGAAACTAACACACCATTGTAAAGCAATTATACCCCAATAAAGATGTTAAAAAAAAATGCTCTTGCAGAAGATTATTTAACATGGGAAAATATTCACAGTAAGTGAGACATATGTAAGTTTCATACGAAAATATTCATAGTAAGCAAAACATATGAACCCATTGGATAAATGTGTTATGAAAAGATATGCACAAAAATGGCCTTTTTATAGATCATAGTTATTTTCTTGGTGTTTATGTTTTAAGTAAATATATATGACTTTTAGGAGCAGCCGCAGGGGCCGGCCTGGTGAGAGGCTGCGAGGCTGTGGTGTGCCGACAGCAGCGATCAGCCTAGAACAGGCTGGGGCCTGCAGGCTGGGGCTAGTTTGTCAGGCGCCTTCAAGATGGCGGAGGAGTAAGACGTGGAGATCATCTTCCTCCCCACAAATACATCAAAACTACATCTACATGTGGAACAACTCCTACAGAACACCTACTGAACGCTGGCAGAAGACCTCAGACTTCCCAAAAGGCAAGAAACTCCCCACACATACCTGTGTAGGGCAAAAGAAAAAAGAAAAACAGAGACAAAAGAATAGGGGCAGGACCTGCACCTCAGGGAGGGAGCTGGGAAGGAGGAAAACTTTCCACACACTAGGAAGCCCCTTCGCGGGCAGAGACTGGGGGGTGGTGGGAGGGAAGCTTCGGAGCCACAGAGGAGAGCGCAGCAACAGGAGTGCAGAGGGCAAAGCGGGGAGCTTCCTGCACAGAGGATCTGTGCCGACCGGCACTCACCAGCCCGAGAGGCTTGTCTGCTCACCCGCCGGGGCAGGTGGGGGCTGGGAGCTGAGTCTCAGGCTTCGGAGGTCAGATCCCAGGGAGAGGACTGGTGTTGGCTGTGTGAACACGTCCTAAAGGGGGCTAGTGCGCCACAGCTAGCCGGGAGGGAGTCCGGGAAAAAGTCTGGATCTGCCTAAGAGGCAAGAGACCATTGTTTTGGGGTGCAGCAGACAGGGTTCAGAGCACCGCCTAAACAAGCTCCAGAGACAGGCGCGAGCCGTGGCTATCAGCATGGACACCAGAGATGGGCATGAAACGCTAAGGCTGCTGCTACAGCCACCGAGAAGCCTGTGTGCAAGCACAGGTCACTAGCCACACCTCCCCTCCTGGAAGCCTGTGCAGCCCACCACTGCCAGGGTCCTGTGATCCAGGGACAACTTCCCCGGGGAAAACACACGGTGTGCCTCAGGCTGCCACAACATCATGCCAGCCTCTGCCACCGCAGGCTTGTCCCGCATTTCATACCCCTCCCTCCCCCAGGCCTGAGTGAGCCAGAGCCCCCTAATCAGCTGCTACATTAACCCCCTCCTGTCTGGGTGGGGAACAGACACCCTCAGGCGACCTACACACAGAGGTGTGGCCAAATCCAAAGCTGAACCCCAGGAGCTGTGCAAACAAAGGAGAGAAATGGAAATCTCTCCCGGCAGCCTCAGGAGCACCGGATTATATCCCCACAATCAAACGGACGTACCCTGCATCTGTGGAATACCGGAATAGACAACAACATCCCAAAATTGAGGCAGTGGACTTTGGGAGCAACTGTAGACTTGGGGTTTGCTTTCTGCATCTAATTTGTTTCTGGTTTTATGTTTATCTTAGTTTAGTATTTAGAGCTTATTAAAATTGGTAGATTTGTTTATTGATTTGGTTGTTCTCTTCCTTTTTTGTTTTATATATATATTTTTTTCCTTTTTCTCTTTTTGTGAGTGTGTATGTGTATGCTTCTTTGTGTGATTTTGTCTGTATAGCTTTGCTTTCACCATTTGTCCTAGGGTTCGGACTGGCCGTTTTTTGGGTTTTTTTCTGTTTTTTTATTTTAGTATAGGTTTTAGTGCTTGTTATCATGGGTGGATAATTTCTTTGGTTTGGTTGCTCTCTTCTTTCCTTCTTTTTTCTTTTATTACTTTTTTATTTATTTTAGTTTTAATATTTCTTTCTATTTTAATAAATTTATTTTATTTTTCTTTCTTCTTTTTTCTCCCTTTTCTTCTGAGCCATGTGGATGACATGGTCTTGGTGCTCTGGCCAGGTGTCAGGCCTGAGCCTCTGAGGTGGGAGAGCTGAGTTCAGGACACTGGTCCAACGGAGACCTCCCAGCCCCACATAATATCAACTGGCAAAAGCTCTCCCAGAGATGTCCATCTCAAAGCTAAGACCCAGCTCCACTCAACGACCAGGAAGTTACAGTGCTGGACACCCTATGCCAAACAACTAGCAAGACAGGAACACAGCCCTATCAATTAGCAGAGAGCCTGCCAAAAATCATAATAAGTTCACAGACACCCAAAAAACACCACCGGACATGGTCCTCCCCACCAGAAAGACAAGATCCAGCCTCATCTGCCAGAACACAGGCACTAGTCCCCTTCACCAGGAAGCCTACACAACCCACTGAACCAACTTACCCACTGGCAGCAGACACCAAGAACGATGGGAATTCCGAACCTGCAGCCTGTGAAACAAAGACCCCAAACACAGTAACTTAAGCAAAATGAGAAGACAGAGAAATACACAGCAGATGAAGGAGAAGGGTAAAAACCCACCAGACCAAACAAATGATGAGGAAATAGGCAGTCTACCTGAAAAAGAATTCGGAGTAATGATAGTAAAGCTGACCCAAAATTTTGGAAAGAGAATGGAGAAAATACAAGAAACTTTTAACAAGGACCTAGAAGAACTAAACAGCAAACAAACAATGATGAACAACACATTAAATGAAATTAAAAATCCTCTAGAAGCAATCAATAGCAGAAAAACTGAGGCAAAAGAATGGATAAGTGACCTGGAAGATAAAATAGGGGAAATAACTACTGCAGAGCAGAATAAAGAAAAAAGAATGAAAAGAATTGAAGACAGTCTCAGAGACCTCTGGGACACCATTAAACGCACCACCATTTGAATTATAGGGGTCCCAGAAAAAGAAGAGAAAAACAAATGGTCTGAGAAAATATTTGAAGAGATTACAGTTGAAATCTTCCCTAGTATGGGGAAGGAAAGAGTCAATCAGGTCCAGGAAGCACAGAGAGTCCCATACAGGATAAATCCAAGGAGAAACATGCCAAGACACATATTAAGCAAACTATCAAAAATTAATTACAAAGAAAAAATGTTAAAAGCAGAAAGGGAAAATGAACAATTAAAGTACAAGGGAATCCCCATAAGGTTAACAACTGATCTTTCAGCAGAAACTCTGCAAGCCAGAAGGGAGAGGCAAGACATATTTAAAGTGATGAAAGGAAAACACCTACAACCAAGATCACTCTACCCAGCAAGATCTCATTCAGATTTGATGGAGAAATTAAAACCGTTACAGATAAGCAAAAGCTAAGAAAATTCAGCACCACCAAACCAGCTCTACAACAACTGCTAAACAAACTTCTCTAGGCAAGAAACACAAGAGAAGGAAAAGACCTACAATAACAAACCCAAAACAATTAAGAAAATGGTAATAGGAACATACATTTCTATAACTACCTTAAATGTAAATGGATCAAATGCTCCAACCAAAAGACACAGACTGGCTGAATGGATACAAAAACCAGAGCCATACGTATGCTGTCTACAAGAGACCCACTTCACACCTAGGGACACATACAGACTGAAAGTGAGGGAATAGAAAAAGACATTCCATGCAAATGGAAATCAAAAGAAAGCTAGAGTAGCAATTCCCATATCAGACAAAATAGACTTTAAAATAAAGACTATTACAAGAGACAAAGGACAGTACATAATGATCAAGGGATCAATCCAAGAAGAAGATATAACAATTGTAAATATTTATTCAACCAACATAGGAGCACCTCGATACATAAGGCAAATGCTAGCAGCCATAAAAGGGGAAATCTACAGTAACACAATCACAGTAGGGGACTTTAACACCCCACTTTCACCAATGGACAGATCATCCAAAATGAAAATAAATAAGGAAAAACAAACTTTAAATGATACATTAAACAAGATGGACTTAATTGATATTGATAGGACATTCCATCCAAAAACAACAGGATACACTTTCTTCTCAAGTGCTCATGCAACATTCTCCAGGATAGATCACATCTTGGGTCACAAACCAAGCCTTGGTAAATTTAACAAAATTTAAATCGTATCAAGTATCTTTTCTGATATTAGATTGATATCTATGAGACTGGATATCAATTACAGGAAAAAAATCTGTAAAAAATACAAACACATGGAGGCTAAATAATACACTACTTAATAACCAAGAGATCACTGAAGAAATCAAAGAGGAAATCAAAAAATACCTAGAAACAAATAAAAGTGAAAACACGACAACCCAAAACCTATGGGATGCAGCGAAAGCAGTTCTAAGAGGGAAGTTTATAGCAATACAATCCTACCTCAAAAAACAAAAAACATCTCAAATAAACAACCTAACCTTACACCTAAAGCAATTAGGGAAAGAAGAACAAAAGCACCCCAAAGTTAGCAGAAGGAAATAAATCATAAAGATCAGATCAGAAATAAATGAAAAAGAAATGGAGAAAACAATAGCAAAGATCAGTAAAACTAAAAGCTGGTTCTTTGAGAAGATAAACAAAACTGATAAACCATTAGCCAGACTCATCAAGAATAAAAGGGAGAAAAGTCAAATCAATAGAATTAGATATGAAAGAGGAGAAGTAACAACTGACACTTCAGAAATACAAAGGATCATGAGAGCTTACTACAAGCAACTATATGCCAATAAAATGGACAACTTGGATGAAATGGACAAATTCTTAGAGAAGCACAACCTTCCAAGACTGAACCAGGAAATAGAAAATATAAACAGACCAATCACAAGCACTGAAATTGAGACTGTGATTAAAACTCTTCCAACAAACAAAAGCCCAAGACCAGATGCCTTCACAGGTGAATTGTATCAAACATTTAGAGAAGAGCTATCACCTATCCTTCTCAAACTCTTTCAAAATATAGCAGAGGGAGGAACACTCCCAAACTCATCCTACAAGGCCACCATCACCCTGATACCAAAACCTGACAAAGATGCCAGAAGAAAAGGAAACTACAGGCCAATATCACTGATGAACATAGATGCAAAAATCCTCAACAAAATACACAATCCTCAACAGAATCCAACGGCACATTAAAAGGATCAATCACCATGATCAAGTGCGGTTTATCCCAGGAATGCAAGGATTCTTCAATATACACAAATCAATCAATGTGATACACCATATTAAAAAACTGAAGGAGAAACACCATATGGTCATCTCAATAGATGCAGAAAAAGCTTTCAACAAAATTCAACACCCATTTATGATAAAAACCCTCCAGAAAGTAGGCATAGAGGGAACCTACCTCAACATAATAAAGGCCATATATGACAAACCCACAGCCAACATTGTTCTCAATGGTGAAAAACTGAAACCATTTCCCCATCAGGAACAAGACAATGTTGTCCACTCTCACCACTATTATTCAACATAGTTTTGGAAGTTTTAGACACATCAATCAGAGAAGAAAAAGAAATAAAAGGAATCTAAATCAGAAAAGAAGAAGTAAAACTGTCACTGTTTGCAGAAGACATGATAATATACATAGAGAATCCTAAAGATGCTACCAGAAAACTACTAGAGCTAATCAATGAATCTGGTAAAGTAGCAGGGTACAAAATTAATGCACATAAATCTCTTGGATTCCTAGACACTAATGATGAAAACTCTGAAAGAGAAATTAAGGAAACACTCCCATTTACCATTGCAACAAAAAGAATAAAATATCTAAGAATAAACCAACCTAAGGAAACAAAAGACCTGCATGCAGAAAACTATAAGACACTGATGAAAGAAATCAAAGATGATACAAACAGATGGAAAAATATACCGTGTTCTTGGAATGGAAGAATCAACGTTGTGAAAATGACTATACTACCCAAAGCAATCTACAGATTCAATGCAATCTCTATCAAACTACCAATGGCATTTTTCACAGAACTAGAACAAAAAATTTCACAATTTTTGTGGAAACATAAGAGACCCCGAATAGCCAAAGCAATCTTGAGAACAAAAAACGGAGCTGAAGGAATCAGGCTCCCAGAGTTCAGACTATACTACAAAGCTACAGTAATCAAGACAGTATGGTACTGGTACAAAAACAGAAATATAGATAAATGGAACAGGATAGAAAGCCCAAAGATAAACCCACACACATACGGTCACCTTATCTTTGATAAAGAAGGCAAGAGCATACAATGGAGAAAAGACAGCCTGTTCAATAAGTGGTGCTGGGAAAACTGGACAGCTATGTGTATAAGAATGAAATTAGAACACTCCCTAACACCATACACAAAAATAAACTCAAAATGGATTAAAGACCTAAATGTAAGGCCAGACACTATAAAACTCTTAGAGGAAAATGTAGAACACTCTATGACATAAATCACAGCAAGATCCATTTTGACCCACCTCCTAGAGAAATGGAAATAAAAACAAAAATAAACAAATGGGACCTAATGAAACTTCAAAGCTTTTGCACAGCAAAGGAAACCATAAATAAGACGAAAAGCCAACCCTCGAGTGGGAGAAAATATTTGCAAATGAAGCAAAACACAAAGGATTAATCTCCGAAATATACAAGCAGCCCATGCAGCTCAATATCAAAAAAACAAACCCAACCCAAAAATGGGCAGAAGACCTAAATAGACATTTCTCCAAAGAAGATATACAGATTGCCAACAAACACATTAAAGGATGCTCAACATCACTAATTAGAGAAATGCAAATCAAAACTACAATGAGATATCATCTCACACCAGTCAGAATGGCCATCAGCAAAAAATCTACAAACAATAAATGCTGGAGAGGGTGTGGAGAAAAGGGAACCCTCTTGCACTTTTGGTCAGAATATAAACTGATACAGCCACTATGGAGAACAGTATGGGGCATCCTTGAAAACTAAAAGTAGAACTACCATAGGAGCCCACAATCCCACTACTGGGTGTATACCTTGAGAAAATCATAATTCAAAAAGTCATGTAGCAAAATGTTCATTGCAGCTCTATTTACAATAGCCAGGACATGGACGCAACCTAAGTGTCCATCGACAGATGAATGGATAAAGAAGATGTGGCACATATATACAATGGAATATTACTCAGCCATAAAAAGAAATGAAATTGAGTTATTTGTAGTAAGGTGGATGGACCTAGAGACTATTATACAGAGTGAAGTCAGAAAGAGAAAAACAAATACCGTATGCTAACATATATATATGGAATCTAAAAAAAAAAAATGCCTCTGAAGAACCTAGGGTCAGGACAGGAATAAAGATGCAGACATAAAGAATGGACTTGAGGACATGGGGAGGGGGAAGGGTAAGCTGGGACGAAGTGAGAGAGTGGCATGGACATATATACACTACCAAATGTAAAATAGATAGCTAGTGGGAAGCAGCCACATAGCCCAGGGAGATCAGCTCAGTGCTTGTGTCCACTTAGAGGGGTGGGATAGGGAGGGTGGGAGGGAAACGCAACAGGGAGGAGATATGGGGATGTATGTATACATATAGCTGATTCACTTTGTTATACAGCAGAAACTAACACACCATTGTAAAGCAATTATACTCCAATAAAGATGTTAAAGTAAAAACATATTAAGCAACCAAAAAACATATATATATGAGTTTTAGAAGAAGTAGGTTTTCTTTTTTTTTTTTTAACTGCTGCTGTTGCCACCACCTCTTGTTACCAAGTAAATTATCTTAATGGACTTTCATATCTTATCAGAGAAACTGGCAGGAAGAGAGCTCATCAAATGTGAGGGTGGCAAGTTGCTGAGAGAAATAGCAGACACATGGGATGGCAGAGAATGATGACCAGAATAGACCAAATCAAATGTAACAGGTCGAAGGACACATTACTGCCTGGGAGACCATGAAAGTCTGTCTGCACAGCTCCAGGATGGGCAGGGTCAGCTTCAAAGCTTCGTGAATGAGTGATAATCTCCCTCCAAAGCCAGGCTACACTTAGAAAAATTACATTAGAAAAATTACATTAACTGCATTTTAAGAAGGACATGAACAAACTGGAATACGTCCTAAGTAAAAGGGCCAGGACCCATAGGCAGCTGGAAGACATGTATTGAGAGACAGCAGAAGGAATAGGGGGTGTTTAACCCAGAGAGCAGGTGACAAATGAGATGAAGTAGGGGACTTGGGAGTGACCCTCAAACATCTGAAGGACTGTCATTCAGAAGACACTTGATCTAGAATGCAGAGCTACATCTCACGGATGGAAGTTTCTGGAAGACCTATTTTAGTGGAAAATAAGATGGTACTTTTTAAAATTAAAACTACCCAAGGGACTTCCCTGGCGGTCCAGTGGTTAAGACTTTGTCTTCCAATGCAGGGGGTGAGGGTTCGATCCCTGGTCAGGGAGCTAAGATCCCACATGCCTCGTGGCCAAAAAACATAAGACAGAAGCAATATTGTAACAAATTCAATAAAGACTTTAAAAATGGTCCACATCCAAAAAAATCTTTAAAAAAAAAAAACTACCCAACAGTGGGATGGGCTGCCTTATAATGCAGTGAGTTCTCCATCATTGACAACATTCAAGCCAAGAATGGTTAACTATTAAAGTATTTTGTAATGGAATTTCTGCACTCTATGAAAATGCAGACTGGACTAGAAAAACCTCTGTGTTTCCTCCCAGCTCAAAAATGTTAAGATTCTAAAGTAGGCAGCCCCATGAGGGATAGCGGCAAGTCCCTCCTCACCAATTCATGCCCCCAATTCCCTAATTAGAGAAGCATTCCTTTGGCTTCATCTTCTTTTGATACTAAAATACCATTTGAGATTAAATACTATAAATTGTTATCGGTTCTGATCACCTCCACGTGAATGAGTCTATATGATCCTTTCCCAAGAATAGGTTTCCCTGGAGGTTGACAAGAAGGATAATACGGTCCTGAGCTATGAAAGCATCCATATTTTGGGAACCACTGAGAGGGAGAGAAAAAGGACGCTCCGAGGACCAAGTTCACAATCTTGTATATCAACATACTGACTTGAGTCTTGAAACTCTGTGTTAATTTCCACCCCATGGTCCAGTGCACTCTCATTGTTTCTTTAATCCAAGGGTGGTTAATGAACGCCAGACCAGGCTCTCTCCAACGACATGCGAGTTGGAGAGCGCCCACTCCACTATTGCCAACCAGCTGTGCCGCTGAAATTAACTTGCTCAGCTGGCCCTCCAAATACAGCCATTTAAAGAGTGCAATGTGCCATAGAAAGCAATTTGTTTCCTGAAGATTTAGTACCCCACGTGAAGATTGATTTTGATTTGAAAGACAGAAGTTTCTGCAAGGTGAATAATTTTAACATATTCCTCCCTTCAAGGAGCCAAATGTATTAAAATTAGGTGCAAAGTGCTTCTAATTTGTCAATCACTCCTTGAATAATTCTGTTCCTGCATTACCAGGGGAACTGCCCAAGAGACCTGGCTTTTGGCTCCTTTCATCTCCACTATTCTTTTAACTTGATCATGGCTGTAGAATGCAAATGTGACTCTACCGCTGGGGGCTGTAGGGCGGGGTCCAGGATAAAGACAGCCCCATACCTACATTAAATTTATCAGGAGGCCAGAGGTGCGACAGGCATCCTAAGTTCTGTCACACATCAGGTTGTAGGACAGGGCGCTCAATGAAACAGCCAAAGTGGAAGGCATCCCTCTTCCACTGAGGATCTTGCGAGTGCTTGCTTGTCCATTTTGTCCATCGGTTGACACCCACCACCGAGGGCTTGCTCTGTATCAGAAGCTGTGCTCAGTCCCTCGGCATACAGATGACCAAGGACAGGCTGTGCCTTGAGGGGCTCAAACATCAGAGAAACAAGAAAACCACAACTGCTCCAGGGAGTGTTGTGTTGACGGTAAGCACAGGACACTCTGAGACCACTGAGGAGGGTATCTCTCCCAGCTTGAGAAGGTCGCCCAAGGCCTCTGGGGGAAGGGAATAATGATCCTGAAGTAATGGTCCTGAATGACAAGTGAGCCAGACTGTCCAGCTGGCATAGGACACTTCCAGAAGGAAGAAGGCGTACAAAGAGCATGTGGACTACCATGTATATAATAGATAACCAATAAGGCCCTGCATATAGCATCGGGAACTATACTCAGTATTTTGTAATAACCTAAAAGGGAACAGAATCTGAAGAAGGATAGAAGGATAGATACACAGATACTAATAGTTAGATAGATATTAATAGATAGATAAATAAAGATATATGTATCACTGAATCACTGTGCTGTATACCTGAAACTAACATGATATGGTAAATCAACTGTACTTCAATTTTAAAAAAGAGCATGTGTAGTTACACCCGGCATTTTGGAGGTAGTTCTGGCATTCCAGTCTTCATGCTAAGCACCTTATAGGTATTTACTCATTCCATCCTCACAGTGGCACTATGTAGTGGGTTCTATTACAAGGTAGGGACTATCATCACTTCCATTATATAGATGAGGAAACTGAGGCATTGAAATGTTAAATAATATGCACAAGGTAACCCAGCTTCTAAGTGGAAAAGTCAGGATTCAAACCCAGGCAAGTCCAATACAAAGTCTGTGTAAATGCATTGCTTTCCAAAAGACATGGATTGTTGGGGGAACTCGTAGCTGGGGTGGAGGGAAGTGGTTCCAGGTGGTGGTCAAAGCACAGGCAGACCTATAGATCAGGTGGTTCTTGGAATCAGTGAGATCACCTATGAAAAGCTCCAAGCACAGGACCCAACACACAGTAAGTACTCAATAAACTTTAGTGCTGCTCTGGAGGAAGAGTGCTTGTGGGAAAGTGAAGAGAGAGAGAGCCAGACACTTCAGCAACTTGAGGAGCATCATGAGTCATGCAAGGTCTGGACATTACCTTGAAGGCAGCAAGGATTCATTCTAGGTGAGGAAGTGACACGCTTAAGGTCTGGCTGTAGAAAGGTGACAACATGAAAGGTAGATTTGCAAGAGACAAGGCAGAATCAGAAGGATCTTGTGCCCCAGGGTACAAACACTAGAACTAGCAAACACAGAACAGAGAGGGAGGGAGATGGTTTTCAAAAGATATTTAGGGGGGAAAACAGACTTAGCAAGAGATCCCAAATGGCAAGGAAGGGAAAGGTTCCTGCCTCAGGGGATAAGGTGGATGGTAGTGCCATTCCCAGGAAAGGAAATGTGAGGATGGGAATACGGATTCTAATGGGATGTAAGACTGAGGTGGCTGTGGGATGTGCCTATGGGGATGTCCAGCAGATCTTTGGAAACATATAGAATCAAACCCAACAGATTGGCAGGGAATAAAATGAAAGTGCCCACACTTACATGGCTCTGATAACCATTCAGGGTGACCCAGACTCATGCCCACAGAGCATGAAAGGAATCCTCCAACACAACCTTGTCCCCTTCACTGCTTTAGTCCTGGACAGCTTGCCCTGACCCGCTCTGCATGCCACAGTGAACCAGTTTCCAATCTTGCCAAATTATGCCAAGTTGATCTGTACCCCATTTCCCAGCCTCAGGATTTGCTTCTTCTCTTTCTAACCTTCAGATTCTCTCTCTGATCTCCCCACCTCAGGATCCCCCTGAAAAAGCTCCATAGCCTTCCCGCCCAGCACCAACACCCTAAGATCAGTGTCTCTGGGAGTCCTGACCTGGTGTTTCCATAGGGACATAAACAGGACTGGATTAAGATGGAGTGCAGTGGGCGTGAGGCCATCAGAGTCTGAGTCCTTACCTGGAGGCAGTAATCGCCCAAATGGTCCGCCCATGCCCATAGCGTGTCCAGTGTGTGTCTTCCATGAAGCCAATCTCTTCAATCTCTTGGGATAATCTCGGCAGTGCACCTTTGAGACCCAAACAACCAAGTGCAGCACAGAGATGGCAAGAGGATTACTCTCCCCATTTCCTACACACAGCCCTGCACTTCAAGGCATTTCAGAAGGGGGAAGGGAGAGGTCCTGCTGCACCTGCTCCAATGCACAAGGACGAAGCTCCAGCTTGGCTGGCCCTGAGAGCCACTCTGACCAGGTCTAATCTGTGGACATGTCACAATCCTAGGAGGACTCCACAAGGGACTGCCTTCCTGCAACGGACAAGGTGTGACTATTTATGTTCCCATAGGTCGGAGAACCTGGAGATGTGGTTACAAATACGGCCAGCATCCAATGAGCAAAGGAATGAATGAGCTCCATCTCATGCTTGATATTCAGACTTTTTGGCTGTTGAAGTAGGTGCCTCTCAAGAGCTAGTGAGTACTCCGGTCTTGGAACTATCCAAGCAGAGAGAGGCTGAGCCAGCAGAGCTGAGGCACAGCTGAGGGCCAGGCCACAGATGAGTTGTTCCAGCTCTATGACTATGTCCTCCTGTGACTTGTCCAAGGTGGAGAAGCTAGAAAATGGCAGAGCTGGGACTGGAACCAGGTCTACTTCAGCCAAGCCCAGGTCCCTGGTATCTTGGTGACAGGAAACAGATTAATGCCAAGAGACAGGCATACAGGGACGGCCCCCCCACACACACACACACAAAAAGGAACAGCTATGCACAGCCAGCACTGTGCAGCACCTAAGGCTTACTTCTCACCCTACGTAACTGACAACCACCCTATCTTGAACGTGTGACTCACCAGTATTAACTCCAGAGGAGCCGTCTGCTGCTTTTGTTCCAGAAATACTGCAAATTATTGCAAGTTTGTGAAGGAATGGAAATTGGTTGAAGTGAACTGGCTAGTAAACTGCTCCTTACTCTGTTTCCATATGAAAAGCAAGAAAAAGCAATTACGAACAAGGAACCTGGACCCACCAGCCCAGAGACTATTGGGCTAGCCCACAAACGGGTCCAGCTAGTGCTCTGTTAGACACAACTGCACATGGACACATTTGTTTCAGGAACAAAGCAGCTGGCATCACCTGCCACCAGCCAAGGCTCCCATCCCACTCCATCACCAAGTCTGAGAAGACTTTGCACCCACATGGAGCTCTTGTCCCTGAACTGCTAAATCGTTTTTCAATTCATATAGTAATGGGCTGTCACTGGGGTCATCTTCCCAGTTATCTGTTCCGGTGGTGGCTTGGCAGGAAGAGATTTGATCATTCCTGGCAGTAAAGTCAGTGCTCCAAGCGAGGCGTGAAATGACAAACAGGCACATTTGCAGCAAAGACACCCGGCTGGATTCACTGGCAACGATGACGCCCGGGCACATCCCTTGATAAAAATCTCATCTTCCTCTAACCACCCAGGAAATCGTACCTTTAAAATCAGGGAGGCCAATTAGAGGGGAAGTTAGAGGGAACCATTCGAGGGACTGTCTCAGCTCTCAGCTGTGCTCCAGCTGACGCCTATGACTGAGACAGCAGCTTTGCTAAGTGTCATGAGAGCTGTTTATAACCGTCTAGAGGGGCACCTGCAACGGTGTGTGAGCGGGGACTAGGCTGCAGGGTTCCAGAAGCAGAGAAGGTGGCAAGTGGAGATGTTGCGAAAACTGAAGTGGGTTAGGGGTCTTCAACAAAGAGGCCAAGTGTCCCAGGTGGTCTGTGCAAGCTAGAGAATGCTAAGGAGCCTACTTCTGGGACCGGAATTGGCAGCCAACCTCTCAAACAGAAAATATATTCATGGTCAAAAAAAGAGCAAACAGGATATCCATGAATGGAGCCCAGCCAATGGCTGGAGACACAGAATCAAAGCCCCTCCCCAAGAAGGGGCACTAGCAGGGGCTGCACTCAGATCCAGCAAGGAACTAGGATGCAGAAGGGAAACTGAGACAGGTACCCTGGGCTACAGATGAGGGAAGACTGCAGCTCAGGAGATGACAACAGCGTCTGGCATAAAGTAAGTACTGATAGTTAACAACGCTGCTCAAGTCAGAATCTGTCATGTATTATACACTTTTTTATTGAGATAGATATAAAAGGCCAAGTCTTAAGGGTCAGTGAATTTTTATCTATGTGTACATCCATGTAACCACAATTCAGATCAAGATATATACATTTCTTGGGAGTTCCCTGGTGATCCAGTGGTTAGGACTGGGTACTTTTCACTGCCGGGGCGCAGGTTCAGGGAACTAAGATCCCACAAGCCATGTGGCACAGCCAAAAAAAAAAAAATATGTACACTTCCAGATATAGCATGCTGCCCCAGAAAGTTTCTCATGCCCATTCTCAGTCACAAAGGAAACACTCTACTGACTTCTACACCATAATTTTCCTGCCTTGTTGTTGAACTTCATTTACCGTACAGTATCTACTCATTGATACTAGCTTTTTTCATTCAATATGACATCTGATATCCATCCATGTCATTGCATGTAATGGTAGTCGTTCTTTGTCGTTACTGTGTAGTATTCCAACACATGAATACTTTACAGTTGATATATCCATTCTATGTTGATAGACATCTGGGTTGTTTTCTAGTCTCTGGCTATTGTGAATCACGCTGCTAAGAACATACTCACACTTGTCTTTGCCACTGGTGTATGGTGGACGTATGTCCTCATTTTTCTCAGGTATGTAGCCAGGTCTGGAATTGTTGGCTCAAGGGGTAAGCATATGCTTAGCTTTAGCGGATACAGCTTTGCTGTTGTACTTTGTAATTTATAGCCATGTCTATACAACATGTACCCTCTGTTGTGTGTTCTCAGTGAATTGACCCTTCAATCATTCTGTAATGTCCCTCTCTGTCTCTGGTAATTTTCTTTATTCTGAAGTTTACTTTATCTTATATTAATATAGCATTTCTCAACCTGGTCCCAAAAAAATCTAATTGTCATGGGTGACAATTATAAGGAAAAGGCACTCTCACACACTGTGGTGGGGAAATATAATAACAAACCATCTGAGATGACAAATTTTGTAGTATCTACTGAAAAATGTACATACATGCCTATTGACCCAGTGATTTTAATTACAGGAATCTATCCCTCAAAAAAATAATTACACACGTGCAAAAAAAGCTGAATGTACAAGGATGCTGATTGCAGCATTGTTCATAACAGTGAAAAAATAGAAACAACCTGCATTGCCATCAATAAGGAAAATGGCTCAATTGACTACGTTGTATCATATTATGGAAAAGCAATGCAGCAAGTAAAATAATGAGGCCAGTCTCTGTACATGACCATGAATAGATGTCCAAGACCATTTGAGAGGAAAACAAAAGTTGAAGAATGATAAGCATGGTATGATACTATTTATATTTTTTAACTACACAACAGTATTACACTTTCAATGTCACGTGTGTGTGTGTGTGTGTGTGTGTGTGTAGTGACTACATATAGAAAAGGCTTGAAAAATAAATATCAAAGTGGGGGTAGGAATTGGGGTAGGGGTCCTGAGATTAGGGTGGAAGGTCAAAAAGAACTTTAGCCTAATCTATACTGTTTTATTTTTACAAGGAGAAAGTTTATATGAATTATTGCTGTAATTAAAAATTAGTAAATAGGACCAATGTTAATTTCTTAGTCAGACAAATACACCACGGTAATGTAAGCTGTTAACATTAAGAGAAACTGGGTGACTGGTATACAAGTGCCCTCTGTATTATCTTTGCAACTTTTCCATAAACTAAAAGTCAAAAGTTTATTTAGAAAAACTTAAGATAATTGATCGAAATACAAAAAAGGAAAGCATAAATAAATTAACAAGGTATTTGTATTATAGATTATTGTGTAGCCACAAAATATAAATAAAATAATATTCTGCCATGGAATGATCCCCAAGACACATAATCAAGAGGAAAAAAGAAAGTCAGGTCTCAGAACAACGCCTATGGTACAATCTCAGTTATGTGCAAGATTAATAGAGTGTGCGAACATGCCTGGTATGTAGATGAATAGAAAACAGCATGAGAGTCCATATTCTAAACCAAAGGTGGGCAAACTGCAGTAAGAGCTGGACAGCAAATATTTTCAGCTTTGTGGGCCATCTGTCTTTGTCACAACTAGTCAGCTCTGCCACTGTAGCTTGAAAGCAGCCATAGACAATATGTAACTGAGAGAATTTGGCTGTGTTCCAATAAAACTTTACTTGCATAAACAATCGGCAGAATAGATTTGGCCCATGGGCCATAGTCTTGCCAACCCTTCTCCTAACCTGTTAGCAGAGTAAGGAGTAAATGGTTTACTGCTAAAATAGTGTACAAAAAAGTATTAATGTATTATTTCTACTTTAAAAATATTAATAAACAGAGTGTCCTAATCCAGTGCCTGGCATAAAGAAGTCTTTGATTAAGTTTGCATCCTATCCCCTCTTCTGGCCATCAGCATCCTGCAGCTGACATCCCAGGATGCCTTCATGGTTAACCTGCCAAGTTGTCACAATTACTTGATCCATGCAACCCAGGGTGCCTTTCAGTTATGAACCAGCTCCCCATGGAGGGAACAAGAAAACATCAGGTGTCACAGCTCAGTACTAAAATGACCTAGGGCTCCCTCACCTGCTTCCCCTTCACAGAAGGCCCAGCCAGGTACAGGCATCTTCCAGAAATCTCCGGGCCCTCTCAGGGAGAACAGCTGAGGAGTGAGCTAATTGGCAATGAGGCTGAGTGACAGCTATGTTCGGGAATGATTTGCAAATCGTATTCTCCTGGAGCTTATTAGAGGACTCATTAAGAGTACAACAGTACATTACTTTCTGAAATTCTGATCTAAGCAGAAAATTAAAATTATCTGCTAAATGACCTAATAAAATTCAATAAAATGTGCTGAGAAAATGAAAGCTGCAATAGATCATCCTGCAGAATTTGGCTAAAAATAATCTCTCTCTCCTGTCACCGAGAGGCAGTGCCGTGCCCTTGGTGCAGCCCTGGATGGACCTGGTGTGTGAGTCAGAGCCTCAGTGATCCCACCTGCAGAATGACTCACAGGCAAAGAGGACTGAACTGGATGCCAGTGGGGGGCCGAGGGCACGTGGACTGTATCCCGTATGCTGAAAGCCCAGCATCACTGCCACCTCCCCAACGTCCACCCCCTTAAACCCACCTAGTTCAGGCCGCACCCATCATCTGTTGCTTCATCTGCTTCACCATCTAACTGATCTCCGACTGACCACTCCAACTAGGTCTCCATAATTTCGGCCAGAAAACTCCTTCCAAAAGGCAAGTCTGACTTTGTCACACTCCTTGGAACATTTTCAGAAGCAGCCCATTGCTCAAAGATCCAAACTCTTTAGCAGTGATTCTCAAAAGGTGGACCCTAGACCAGCAACATCACCTGGACATTTGTTAGAAATGCAACTTTCCAGCATAAACAAAACAAAAAGACAACCTACAAACTGGGAGAAATTATTTGCAAACGATGCAGCCGACAAGGACTTAATTGCCAAAATATGCAAACAGTTCATACAACTCAGTATCAAAAACACAAACAACTCAGTCAATAATGGTAGAAGACCTAATTAGACATTTCTCCAAAGAAGACATACAGATGGCCAAGAAGCACATGAAAGGAAGCTCAATATTGCTAATGACTAGAGAAATGCAAATCAAAACTACTATGAGATATCACCTCACTCTGCTCAGAATGGCTATCGTCAAAAAGTCTGCAAATAATAAGTGCTGGGGAGGGTGTAGAGAAAAGGGAACCCTCCTGCACTGCTGGTGGGAATGTAAATTGATACAGCCACTATGGAGAACAATATGGAGGTTCCTTAAAAAACTAAAAATAGAGTTACCATATGATCCTGCAATCCCACTCCTGGGTATACACCCAGAGAAAACTCTAACCTGAAAACATACATGCATCCCAGTGTTCAGTGCAGCACTATTTACAATAGCCAAGACATGGAAGCAACCTCAGTGTCCATTGACAGATGAATGGATAAAGAAGGTGTGATATATACACAATGGAATATTACTCAGCCATAAAAAAGAATGAAATACGCCATTTGCAGCAACATGGATAGACTTAGAGATTATCACACTAAGTGAAGTCAGAGAAAGACCAATATTATATGATATCACATATGTGGAATCTGAAAAATGACACAAATGAACTTATTTACAAAAGAAACAAACTCACAAACATAGCAAACAAACTTATGGTTACCAAAGGGGAAGGTGGGGGAGGGATAAATCAGGGGTATGGAATCAACAGATACACACTACTACATATAAAATAGATAAAGGACAGGATTTACTGTATATCACAGGGAACTATTTCAATATCTTGTAATAACCTATAATGGAAAAGAATCTGAAAAAGAGTATATATTTATGTATACTGAATCACTTTGCTGTATACCTGAAACTAACACAATATTGTAAATCAACTACACTTCAATTAAAAAATAAAAAAAGAAAGGAAATGCAAGTTTCCAGGCCCCACCCAGACCTACTAAATCAGAAACTCTCAAGGAGGGGCCCAGCAATCTGAGTTTTCATCTCTAGGCGACGCTGATGCATGCTCAAGTGTGAGAACCACTGCTTTCATAGCGTATGGCACAAAGAAGTTCTGCAGTCTGGCCTTGCTCTTCCTGATTTCTTACCCCTGCGTCCCACCCACCCCGCCTTCCACCTATTCCCAGCCACGGAGCCTTCTACCCCATCCAAAGAGACTGCAGGTTTGTACATGACGCTCTCTCTGTTGGGAAGGCTTCCCCCTTTTGCTTGGTGAGCACCACATCCTTCATAGATCCAGCATGAAAATGTCCATTTATTTTCCCATTTGAATGGCCGACCTTCTACCTTGCTTGCATCATTCTCCAAGTGTGCTGTTCAGCTGGTCAGAAGAACAGCCTTTCCCAGGAGCCCGGGGAGGTCATTTTCATCAGTCCCCACTGAGCTTTCTGTTTCCTTCCTGTCTGTCTAGAGACTGGCTGCCCCGCTTAACTGTGAGGAACTGGGGGTGAGGCAGGGGGAGGCGGGGACAAAAACAGGATCTTCTCGGTACCTCGCATGGAGCCTGAGAGGGAGTCAGTGCTTAGAAAACACTTGCAGAAAAGAATCTTATCAACTTGAGTGTTATGGGGAAAACCTCTCAAAATCCCTCCAATTCACGAACACATTTGGCTCTGCATATGCTCCCAGAGAGACAGAGTATTCGAAACAGCAAGTCCCCTCTCTCCTCCCATGAGGGTAGCTGTTCAGCTCCAAGCATGGCATACAAATGATCAAGCTCACATGTGTTTTTAGCATAAGCTAACAGTTCACTTAGCTGGAAAAGATGTGGGTACAGAGGCGTTGCCAAGCAGTACAGGCAGAATTTGCAGCAGCCATCAGAGGCCCAAAGGTTTGGCAGCCATACTTTCTGGGTTTGCGAAGCGTAGGTGATATACTTATCAACATAAGACACATCTGCACTCATTCAGCCTAATGAGAATCAAAATTAACTCTAACTGGAAGCATCTAAACCCGTTAATCCTGTAACCTCTTTTAAAAACTAACGGCTCTCCTGGAGAACATATCTGGGCCATGAGCCCCCAAATCTTTGAATGTACCAGCCCCAAACTCTGAAATGTGGTACCCCAAGAAATGACCCCAGGGAAGCCATGGGGACTTAACACCAGTCTGAGAACCAAGGAGGAAGCTTTCAAAGGCACCCACCTGAACTTCCCATTGATGCTGAGAGCTCCCTGGCTACATCCTTGACAAACTGTGGGAGCCAAAGCTCACCACCCTCCAAAAAGTAACTCAAGGTTTGGCGTTGGGTCCTGAATATCCTAGAATGTCACATCTTTACGATATTTAAGGAGACACTTTATATATCATTTGACTCAGTGGCTACGGACCCAGAGATCCCTGAGCTACTGTCCAAGAGCTCAGAAAGACCAAAGAAAATCATATACTTGCCAAAAACAGAGTTAACCAGGCTGTTATTTAATTACACATTATGTATCTGGGGAAAAAAATAATCTCTCAAAACATGATATCCACCAAAGAAAAGTTGATTGAAGGAGACGCATTGTGTTGAAAAGATGATCACCAAGGATCTAGTTTAACTTGTCTCCTTTTAGCAATAAGGAAAGTGAGGTCCGGAGAGAGGAGGTGACTTGCCCAATGCTCACAGCTACATGGAGTAGCTAGTAGCAAGAACTCATGTCTCAGGACTTCCCTGGAGGTCCAGTGGTTAAGACTTTGCTTTCCAATGCAGGGGGTGTGGGTTCAGTCCCTGGTTGGGGAGCTAAGATCCCACATGCCTCACGGCCAAAAACCCAAAACATAAAACAGAAGCAATACTGTAACAAATTCAATAAAGACTTCAAAAATGGTCCACATAAAAAATATGTATACATTAAAAAAAAAATAACTCAGGTCTCTTATCCCCTAGCCTGGTGCTTTTTCAACACTATATCCATTGTCATTCATAACATTAGTGAGCCCATAGGAGAGCAGTTCTCAAAGTGTGGTCCCTGGACCAGCAGCAGCAGCGTCCCCTGAGAACTTGCTAGAAACTCAAATTTGGGGATCCATCCCAGACTTGCTGAATTAGAAATTCTGGGGATGTGACCCGAGAATTCGTGTTTTTAGCAACTCCTCCAGGCAATTCTGACACACTGAAAAATTAGAACCACTGCCATAAGGAAAGGATACTTTCATCCCCTGATGCTTTTCTCAATCTAGCTTGAAGGGAATGCCTTGTCTCAGTGTTAGATGAACAAATCATAGATTATAGCCAGCAGCCACCTTGGAAGCTTAATCCGAACTGCTCCCTGCACACAAGTCCTCTCTACTGCATACCTGATAGATGGCTATCCATCTTTGGCCAGATGCCCCCAGGACTAGAAACCCATCACCCTTTAAAAATGCCCTTGGAATTCCCTGGCAGTCCAGTGGTTAGGACTGCACACTTCCACTGCAGGGGTCACAGGTTCAGTCCCTGGTCCGGGGAACTAAGATCTTGCATGCTGCGTGGCAAGGCCAAAATAAAATAAATAAATAAATCAAAATGCCCTTATCTTATTGTAAAGCTCTTGGGTTAGAAGTTTCTTCCTTATGGTCAACAAAGATCTGCTCCCTTAACCTCTACCCTCTACCTATATCAGCCCTGCACCCACTGGGTGGCCACACCACCCTGCAAACATACCTTTCACTGAAGCCTCCCTAGCTTCCCAGTCCCATGGAAGAGCAGTCACTGGTAAAAGCTGTTGAGTCTGTGTCGAAATAATCTCCCTTTCTTCTGGGGTGGGGGGAGGGTCTTAAAAGGAAAGTAAGGTCAAGTAGAAAGAAGGAGAGGGAGGAAAGGAAGAAAAAATGAAGGAAGGCAGGAGGGAAAGGAAGATGGAAATGCTTTCCAAATACTCACTTAGTATTTGGCATTTAACTCACAAAACAACACTGTGAGATAGATATTATTCTCCACCACTTTACAGATTAAGGAAGCAAAAGTTTCACGAGGTTAAGCAAATTAACAGTGTTGCCTACCCTCTCAGGAGTTCCTCCTCTCAGCGAGACCACCAGCAGCTGCTTCCCATTTAGCAGCCTAGTCATTTAACCCCCCACTGAAGGAGAACACCAGGTAATCAGTCTGTTCACCAAAGACCTGGGAACAGTTCTCACTGGGTTAGCTCATGTCACAGGCTCATATCTGAACCAATCACTATGGCCAGGCGAGTGTAATGCTTTCATTGGCTAGGCCAGGATCATGTGCCCTCACCTGGTCTGGGGGGGGTGGGAGCAGCCTCAGTTAAATAAGGGAGGAGGGTTGCTGTTAGCAGTGGGGGAGGGAAGGAATGCTGGAGAAGCAGAAAAAAATAAAGATTTCCACTACACTTGGAAACAGAAGGGATTCCCATAGACACAGTGAATGTCTCCTTCTTCTGCCTGGTTAAGTGCATTCTGTTTAAAAAGTCATATGGGAGCTTCTCTGGTGGTGCAGTGGTTAAGAATCTGCCTGCCAGTGCAGGGGACACAGGTTCGAGCCCTGGTCCAGGAAGATCCCACAGGCTGCAGAGCAACTAAGCCCGTGAGCCACAACTACCGAAGCCCGCATGCCTAGAGCCTGTGCTCCACAACAAGAGAAGCCACCGCAATGAGAAGGCCGTGCACCACAATGAAGAGTAGCCCCTTCTCGCCATAACTAGAGAAAGCCCGTGCGCAGCAATGGAGACCCATTGCAGCCAATAAATAAATACATTTATTTTTTTTAAAAAGTCATATGGGGCTTCCCTGGTGGTGCAGTGGTTGAGAGTCCGCCTGCTGATGCAGGGGACACGGGTTCGTGCCCCGGTCCGGGAAGATCCCACATGACGCAGAGCGGCTGGGCCCGTGGGCCATGGCCGCTGAGCCTACGCGTCCAGAGCCTGTGCTCCGCAACGGGAGAGGCCACAACAGTGAGAGGCCCGCATACCGCAAAAAAAAAAAAAAAAAAAAAAAAGTCATATGTATGTATAAGCATTCCGTATTGAATTATTAAAGTATTATAATGGTTAAGGGGACTTCCCTGTTGGTCCAGTGGTTAAGGCTCCGCACTCCCAATGCAGGGGGCCCGGGTTCAATCCCTGGTCAGGGAACTAGATCCCACATGCTGCAGCTAAGACCCAGCGCAGGCTAAATAAATAAATATTGATATTTTTTAAATAATAATAATAATCGTTAAGAATGAGCCAGAAAGGGAAAGTCTTGAGCAGTGGGACATTCCAGCCAGCACAAATGTACTGCTGGCACCCACAATCCTGACTGCTCTGTTCCCTTCACGTAGGTGAGTTGGCACACATCTCTCCCAGGAGGAAGTTCAGCCTTTGCGGCTCTTTCCCATTTATTCTTCCCATGTACATAATCACTCTTTGAAACTCATGTTTTTTATTTTCTCAAATATTTCCAAGATGCTTCATTGGTTAAAGTTCGTTCACTTGTTCCCAGGATGTTCAACATTTGCTTAGTTATGGCCTCCAGCCCAGCTGGTATTTCACAGGAGGAGCCAGTAATGCACGCTTCCAGCTCGAATGCACAGTCTAGAACACATTTTACAGAAACCGCCAGTCTCACCCCAATACCAATTACTCATATCTAGTTACCATATATTTAAAAAGAAATTCACGACTTAGAAAATTTAAAACCACACAGTTCTTAGTATTATGAACACAATTTTACTAACTTTCAGTGACAATCATGTTTAATCTAATCTTAAAACTCCCTCTGGACTTAAATGGAAAACAACATTATAATTCTGGATTCATCTTATGTTTTAAAAAAACATTCTTGTCATGTTTGTGTTCTGGGTTTCATTTCAGAGCCTCATAACAGATTAACAACTAAAACCCTTATAGGAGACTTATTTAATATTTCCTTTCACTAAAATCAGAAGCTTTTTAAATTCCAACTTAAAATATAGACAAGAGAAGCCACTGAATTCCTTCTCATGACTCCCTCTCATCTCCTTTGCCTCACATTTTCTTTAGACTAATTCAAAGAAGAAACAAAGGAGAATGTATCATATTCATTCATTCATTCATTCATTCAATAGATTTTTTTTTCAGAGTAGCCACTGTGTATCAAGCACTGTGCTGGGTTCTGAGTGAATGATAGCAAAGCAAATTTCCTCCGCCCTCATGAGGTTTATGGTCTAGTACAGGGGTCAGCAAACAACAGCTGGTAGGTCAAATCAGAACCACCACCCAATTTTGTACAGCCTGCAAGCTAAGGATAGTTTTTAAACTTTGAAATTGTTGAAAACATCAAAAGAAGAATGTTTCACAACACGAAAATTATATGAAATTCAAATTTCAATGTCTATAAATAAAGTTTTATTGGAACACAGCCATACCCATTCATGTACATATTGCCTTGGCTGCTTTCACACAGTGGCAGAACTGAAGAGTTACAACAGAGATGACACGCATGTCAAAGACTAAAATATTTACTGCTTGGCCCTTTACAGAAAACGTTGGCCAACCCCTGGTCTAGTGGCAAATGGGAGAGGATGTGAGAAGAGCATGGCTACCTCCTCACTGTGGAAGGATATCAATCTCCCAGCTAACAGGTAGAGATGCCATCCACTACACTTATTCAGTGAGAGGTCCCATAACACTCATTTTTCGGTCAAGGATTTACTGGCTGCCACCTTTCAGTTTTAACCTGACTTCACCATTTGATCGATTTTTTTTTCTTTTTTTTTGCTATTGAGTTATATGAGTTATTTATATAGTTTGGTTATTATTCCCTCATCAGACATAAAACATATGTCTAAAATATATGCAACTATTTTTTCCCATTCCACAGTGTGGCCTTTTCCTTCTGGTGATTGTTTCTCTTGCTGTGCAGAAGTTTGATGTGGTTCCACTTATTGATTTTTGCTTTTGTTGCTTGTGCTTTTGGTGTCACATCCAAAATAATCGTTGCCAAGACCAATGTCAAGGAGCTTTTCCCTGTTTTCTTCTAGGGGTTTTATGGTTTCAGGTCTTGTTTAAGTCTTAATCCATTTTGAGTTAATTTTTGCCTGGCTTCACCATTTGAAGGCCACTCCCTTCTTGCCCATTGGTTAATCAACCTTTGAATGCCTCCCCTTCCCCCTCTACCCACACACATCCCCTTTGTCCTTCCAGACCTAACTAAGGGCCACCTATTTCTGGAGATATCTGATCAGGATCTTAGCAACCTGGGGCACTTAGAACAACTCCAGAGGGCACCATTCACATGGGGTTCAGTACACACTATCTTCCTTCTCTGAAATTCTTTGACTGGTAATGATGCCATTTAGC
Organism: Orcinus orca; assembly: GCF_937001465.1. Taxonomy (NCBI): domain Eukaryota; kingdom Metazoa; phylum Chordata; class Mammalia; order Artiodactyla; family Delphinidae; genus Orcinus; species Orcinus orca. The sequence continues at coordinate 18,952,073 of NC_064574.1, forward strand.
ACTTACTTGCTACATGCTTCCTGCCTTATCTTCTTAAAAGAGTAAGTTCTGGCAACTTACCTTACCTGTTGGTACAGCTTCCACAAATGGACAGAGCAGACACAGTTTCTTTGTTCACTAGTTGTATGGATGAGCAAGTGTGATGTCTGGGATAAGTACTAGTGCAGCTATGCTAGGCCAATACTGCATGTTGAGCTCTGTGGACGCAGCACCTTGACAAAGCCACCATGGTGGCTTTGCAATCCACGGCACTGCGGGATGAGAAATGCAAAAGAGACTGGATTCTGGAGGATTCCACCATATATATGTAACTCACAAGGGCCAAATGCTATTTTATTAATTTCCACTGGGAAATGCAACTGCCGTAAAAAGGAATACTTTTATGTTAGTTGGCCAACACTTCCTGTTTCCTACTGGAAAGTTTTTTAAATGAAAGAATTATCACAAAATTATTTTCCATTGATCCCCACTATGTGCACGATAGATGATGTTGCTTTAATGTATTTTCTCTCTTCTTTATGATCACTCTACCATGTACTGGTTACAGGTTCCATGTTAAAGAGAACAATCCAACGTACTTGGTAAGGCTGATGACAGATTAAATGAGAGACTGCGTGCCAGGTGCTTAACTCAGCAGAGCACACAGCAAAGTGCTTGATAAATGCTCGCTGTGGTTCCTATGGATTCCAAAGTTTTGAGAAGGATTTTCTATTATTTGTAGAGACAAGAGCAGCCTCCAGTTTAGCCCTATAATAGCATATATCAGACAGCTCCTATTTGCCTCTCCATGGCTCGTCTCTAACCTCTGCCAGCCCCTTTTGTGACGTCTGTGGTCCTATCAAGAGGCTCCCTTGCCCTCTGGCTACTGGTTGGGTTTGGACAATGGGAAGCACCTGCAGGAACTGGGAGGGAGGGACACCAGTGAGGAAAGGGCATTTCTTTTCCCAGGTCCCTCTGTGCAGAGAGCTGAAACTGACCACGTCATACCTACTGTCAGGCAATCCTCTCCCAACAACCCTATCTGTCTACAGCTGTGGTGACCAGTCCCTCCTTCCTTCTTCCTCCCAATTCCCCCATCCCCCTCTCCCTTTCTAACCCCAGGATACTGCCTGTTCTTCCTGATTTCTCTACACTTTGCCCACACCTTTGGAATGAATTCTTTTCTTAAACGCTCTTCAAATTACCCAGTTAGAGTGTGCTTTTGGCTTCCCACTAAGACCTGACTGATACTTAACACAGAATTTCCCAAAACTTTTGCTGCCAACAGAATCCTTAGTGTCTCCATAATTTTTTCATGGGAGCACTAGGCTAACAGGAATACCTAACAATTGTTTATTTTTTAGGTCCAAACAATTTAGCAAGATTTATGTCCTAACATAACTAAGTTAATAGCTAATTTTTAAAATAATGTACATAAGTTGATAGAAAAAATACTATTTTTTACTTCATTCTCAAATATCTGTACTTAGTAATGGAACGTGTGTACCTGTTGAGCACTGCACAACTTCTCAAACTTTGGAATGAGACTGGACCCCACCATCTTCACTGCTCACTATATACAGTATTTGATTTTTATCACTGCCACTGAAAACCCAGCTTTGCAAAGATATGATGTCATCAAAAGGAATGAAGTACGATCTAACGTTGAAACTGTGGATTACCTTGAGCTGGTCATTAGCATGATGTCCAGAGGATGTCAAGTTTCCCTCAAAGCATTTGAAATATCCCGAGGTTCCCTCCTGAGCTTACTGTGGTGCTCTGGGAACCATAGTCATAGCAACATTCTCACTCTCTTGGACTCTTGTTTGCTTTTTGAGTAGGAAAGAAAGAGAAAGAGTTGTGGGCAGCTTAACAGGGATTGAATCTGGGAATCGATCTCAGCAGGAAAAAAAGGAAAAGGTTGCAAACACCTGGATTAGGATCATCAGTATAAAGGATCAACTCCATGACCCCATCCATTAACTTTGGCTTCTCCTAATCCACCTGCATCTGACTTTGGCTCTACTCCTGAGGGTAACCCCTCCCCCCGCATTTGGGTCCAGGAAGGTCCTCTCCTCTATCTACAGAGAAGTCTGAAATGGCTGCAGCCCCATCCTTCCTCTGCGTCTCCTGTCTCCTGTTGAGAAAAACCAAGCAACAATTTGGCTCTCATAGTCACTGTTCTGAAATTTATTTTTCTCTTGGTCTCTTATCTCCTCTGTTCAAAGCCAATGTCTGTTACCTCTTTGCAGCCAACATGGCCAGAGGTGAAAGTTTCTGTTATTTTCCCTACATAACAAATCAGAGAGCTGCTTTATCCCATTCCTTGATTGCCTCTGTTTCAAGACTCATTGTTTCTAACTAGCAGAGGCACATATGAATTTCCTCTTTATGTCTCTTCTCTTCCATTCCCTGCAAACGCTTAGCCATTTATTCATTTTTATCAACACAGACATCGGTAACACTTTGGAAAAATCGGCTCCGCTATGATAGCTCATTTATTATTCATTGCAATAATCTTCAACTCACTCCACATCAATAAAGCGGAAAGGGAATCAGCTCAGCCCTCCCACGTGTGGGCTGGATGTGCACACTCAGGGCTGCCATGGGAAGCCCTCTGTCCACGGCACAGTCAGGATGCCCAGACCCTGCCTTGGATTTTGTGCCTCCAGGTGCTTTTGGAAAGCAGAATGAAATCAACCAGGTGATTCGAGGCTCATGACAAACTTCTCCATAGGTTCCCTGTTGTTTCCTCTAACATGAGGCTGAAAAGGAAGGGGGGTTTTATGTCAAACAGTCTGAGTTTGAACCCCAGCTGTGCTGTTCCTTAGTGGTGGACTATAACCTAATGACTTAACCTTTCCGAGCCTTCGTTTCTTCATCTGCAAAATGCAGCTATTGCTACCTACCTCCAAGCCTTGTTGACGATTAAATGGACTAGGTGAACTGCATGACGCCGGCACACAGTAGGTGCGTTACTATCGTTGGAGCCATGAGTCCACCCACACACTACATCCAGCTCGCAGGCTTCCCAGTGATGGATAGAGGCAGCGAAGCGGTTGTGCGCGTGGACTTTCAAGCCAGACATCGGGTCTATTGGGACATTTCCTCACTTCTGGGGTCAGTGACCTTGTACAAGTTACTTAAACCTCTCTAAGCTTCTGTAGAAAGAGGTTGAGAATAGCCCTCCTGTGTCGAGTTTGTTATGAGGATTAAATGTCTTAGTGCCTGGGAAGTAGTAACAACACATTGCCTGGGGCGCACTACCTACATAGCAAGTGCTCAATGAACTGTTTTTACAAACACTGGTAATATTTGCCCAAACTCCAGGCCACACTGGTCTGGTTGTAAAAATGGGTAACAATCTCACCACCTGGCGTATTTCTCTTGCTTTGACTGTATGCACTACCAAAGGATATTTAAGCCCTCAGGGTCTCCTCTGTATTGGGGGTGTTCCTGGGAATTACATACAGTCATCTCGGCTGCCTTCTCCCCCAGCTCTGTCTCTCACTGCAGAGCGGAATCTGCTGTAGGGACGTCCAAGGCTGGCAAAGCCACTGACACTGACCTCAGCCCTTAGCTTAGAAGCCACACTGTGGCAGAGCCAGGGGGTATGGAAGGTACTCTACAAGGCTAAAGCCACCAGCATAGTACTTTCCACGCATGGGACGGGGGCCTCCTGTGCCCTGACCACCAGGCCACAGGCCCCTGAGAGACTCAGCCCTTGCTCCCAGCATCTCCCAGGATGAAGGTGAGGCTTCCCCTTTAGAGCTTGCCCGTGCTCTGTTTACTCTTCCGTCCCTAACTCTGTTGGGTTGTGCTAACTCCCTGCTAATGTGCCCCACCCCTCCCAAAAAAAATGGGTATCTGTACAAGCAGGACAGACTGCCAGGGTGAGGCACTGGAGAACGGGGAGGGGAAGACGGACTCAAAACCAGGACAGGGTAGATCACCACAGAAGGACAGGCATTGACTCCCTTCACAGAAGCCCAAAGCCCCGGCTCTGGGCAGCCTTGCTGGGGTAGGCAGAGGACACCCTGGATGCCTCACAGGCCATTCCCATGTTAAGGTTGCCCAAACCTAGCAGGCATTTTTGTTAAAAAGAGAAAGAACTGCAGTTTCCTCGGTCCCATTAGGAGATTTGAAGGAAGGGGGGTGTATTTGTTATCTATTGCTGTAACAAATTAACTGAACACTCAGCAGCTCAAAATAACAAAATCATACTGTCTTATAGTTCCTGTGGGTCAAGAGTCAGGACATGGCCTAGCTGGGTCCTCTTTTCAGGTCCTCTCACGATTGGGCTGCAATCAAACTGCCCACCAGATCATGGCTCACTCATCTGAAGGCTCGAGTGTAGAAGGAACCACTTCCAGGCTCACTCACCTGGCTGCTGGCTGGAGGCCTCCCTCAGTCTCTTGAACATGGACTTGTCCATAGGATGGGACATGGTAGCTGACTTCCCTCAGAGCAAGCAAGAGAAAGCAAGCACCCAAGACAAAAGCCACAGCCTTTTTTTTTTTTAACATGTATAATTTACTGGGATTTCTTCTTTAATCCTTCACATATGTAATAGGTGGTGATATTACCTACTCCACAGAGTTGTGCATGAGAAATAAACAAGGTATCTTGAGTGAAGAGCTTAGCACATCATAGGTGTGGACTTCCCTGGCAGTCCAGTGGTTAAGATTCTGTGCTTCCACTTCAGGGGGCACGGGCTCGATCCCTGGTCAGGGAACTAAGATCCTGCATGCCACATGGCACAACCAAAAAAATGATAATAATAATGGCTAACTCAATTCCCTTTCCCTAGACATAGGAGGCCTGGCCAGTGAGTCCAATTCTAGGAAAAATAGCTGGTTGCTACCAACCCTAAAGACTTCTATGTCCCTACGGCACAGTCTTTTTACAGCATAACCTCCGAAGTGACATGCCATCACTTTTTCCACAGTCTGTTTGTTAGAAGTGAGTCAGTAGGTCAGTAGATCTGGCCCACACTCAGCGGGAGGGAATTACACAAGAGCATGGACACAAGGAAGCAGAGATCCTCAGGCACCACCTTGAAGGCTGCCTCGCATAAGGATGGTCTACAAAGAGACCAGAAAACGAGAGCCAATGAGAGGCTTTCTCTAGGTGGCCCCATGAAAGAAAAGCAAAATCACACAGAAAGGACACCTGAAGGGAGTTTTTTTGTAGGAAGCAGGAGTGACCTCTAAGACTTCTCAAAGCCCCGATGATATAGTCCCTGATCAGCCAGGACTCTGGCCTCAGACAAAGCTCAGTTCAAATACCAGCCCTGCCACTCCCTAGCTGTGAGCCCTTGTCCATGTTACTTAACATCTTTTCAGCTTTAATTTCCTCCTCCAAAAAAATGGGACTCGGAATAGAGCCTGCCTCGTCAGATTGCTGTTAAGATGAAATAGACACGCTCATGAAGAGATGGGCACAGCACCCTGCACAGAGAAAATAGGTAGTGAATGATAATTACTAACGAGCTTCACAAGCAAGAAATTGTTCATTTTGCCTCCCAGATACCCTCCATCACAATAGGGCAACTTGTAGGGTCGGGGTGTTGTGGCCACTGGAAAAAATCTCTCCTCAACCAAAATTTAATCCGGTGGCACCTGGCTCCTAAACGAGCATCTTAAGAGACTGACTCATATGGGTCCCCCACCTGCCCACAGGGAAATAAAAGATAGGTGTCTTACTCAGCCTGGGCTGCCGTAACAAAGTACCGCAGGCTGGGTGGCTTAAAAAATAGAAATTTATTTTCGACCAGTTCTGGACACTAGAACTCTGGGATCAAGGTATTGGCAGGTTTGATCTCTTCTGAGGCCTCTCTCCTTGCCTTGTAGGTATGTCTTCATCTGTTCTTCCCTTTGAGCTTATTTGTGTCTTAATCTCCTCTTATAAAGACACCAGTCAATGGATTAGGACCCACCTTCATGAACCACATTTTAAGTTAATCACCTCTTGAAAGGCCCTATCTCCAAACATAATCACATTTGGAGGTACTAGCATCAGGACTTCAACATATGAATCTGGGATTCATATATTGAATCCCAGATTATAACAATGGGCAAAGTATTTCAAGGTGTGGAGTCCCTGGAGATCACAGCCTTGCTGCAGTATCCCATGCAATGTTGGCCTGCCTGACTCTGTTGCATGAACACAGGACTTGTTCACCTGCCACGGGGATCTCACCTCCACCCTGCCACCGAGGCCCTGGCTATCAACAGCTGTGTCTCGAGTTCTCTCCATTACATGGTCAGCACTCACATTAGGAACAGCAGGAAAAATGCCTGAAGAGCCTCACAGGAGGATGCGAGAAAAACTGTCATCCCCTACCTGATGTGACACTGGTCTACATTCCTCAGCCTGGCCTTCCCAGGAGCAGAGAGCACTCCAGGGACAGCAGGTTTGGGACAGACATGGCTTGAACAAGGGAGGCGTCTCAGAAGGTGCAGGGCAAGGCCCCCTGACCACCACCATCTCTGCAGGGGGTGAGGAGGTGGCCTCGCTGTGCCCAGGGTGGAGAGGTGGGACAGGCAGGCCCCACAGAACTGGGCCTCTTAGGCCATGACGATGCTCTCATCAGTGGGGGGTTAGAAATTGGACGTGATTGCTGCAGTAATTATAATTATGCTGACCTTTGAACAGAGAGCTGGGAGAGGACTTTATAATAAAGCACTGATGAGGATGAACAAGGAATGAAGAGCTCAGAGAGAAACTTGAAGAGGGTGGGCAGGCCTCTGTGTGTGTGTGCCTGTGTGTGTCTATGTCTGTGTGTGTGTGTGTGTGTGTGTGTGTGTGTGTGTGTGTGTGTGTGTGTGTGTGTGTCTGGGAGATGGTGTTAACAGGTCTGCTTCTTGCCCAAGGACATTTATCCCGCAGAGCCAGCCCTTCAAAGAACAGAGACAGGAGCTCACCCGAGATGTAGCCTAGAGCCTCACAGCACTCCCTGGCAAGGAACAGGATGCCCAGCCTGGTGAGATGTGCTGGGGCTGTCAGCCTCGCACCAGGGCCTCAGGCTAGCCAAACTCAAGAGGAAGAAGAAAAACATTGATACACTTACCATGTAGCAGCACTACTGTGCTTTAACACACTCCAGCTCGGTTTGATCTCCATAACAACCTATGATGTAGGGGCAAGCCCATTTTACAGGTGGGAAAATGAAGCGCAGAAAGGTTAAGTTACTTGCCCAAAGCTATACCACTAGTAAGAGGCAGTGCTGGGATTTGAAGCCAGGCAGCGTGGCTTGAAGGCTTGAAGCTTCCACCATATTAGACTATACTGCTTTCCTCGACTGAGAAACAAGAATGAGTTAGGAATCGTGACAGGTGGAGATCAGGAAACCAGGGATTGGATTCCACAAGCCCTCCAGGGCCACAAGGAGGGGTCTGGGGCAGGACTTCAAATTGCCAGAGGTGGCAGCTGCTGAAGAAGAGGGGTGGGGGAGGCTTGGAGGGTGAGCTAGGATGAGGGCCCCAAATGGGCTCCCCATCCCCCTCTTTGGCCCATTCACAGGTGCTTCCACCTTCAAGTATATGCCCTCTCCTCTGCTCTGCCCTGGCCCCGGCTTAGCCAGACTTTACTTCCTTTACTCTCAGGGCAGGGCTGCTGGTCATAGCCCCATAGCTTATGTACTGCTCCACACGGTGCATTCACATCATAGTTTACGTTGTGCCAGTCAACCCTGCTCAGAAGAAAAAGGAGGCCAGGGTTGGAGGAGCCCTCAGGAGAAGCCCATTAGCCCTTGCATCAGAGGACCATTTTACCTGTTATATCACGCGGTAAAAAGCAGAGAAATAATCAGGCCTCGTTGACACTCTCAAATGTTGTATAAAAATGTTATTCATGAATTTATTCACCCAACACATTTATCAAGCCCCTATTATGTGCCTAAACACAAGGGAGACCCAAATGGCACAATTCTCACCCTCATGGAGCTTGCTAGAACTCCTCGTGGAGCAGGTGAAACTGACATCAGACAATCACATGAATAAATGCAGAATTACAACTGTAGTTAAGGGCAAAGATGGAGGGTTACACTGTAAAATGAGAGCCTGGAAGAGGGAGCTCTGACCTAGTCAGGGGAGTAAGGGAAGGCCTCTCTAAAGCAGTGACACTTAGGTCAAGGTCTGAAGAATGAAGGGGGTCAAGGGAGAAAGATACCACCAAGCAAATGTAAAGTGTGTTCCAAGGTTCTATGGCTAGAGGGAGTGTATTAGCCATTGCTGTGTAACAAATCACCCCAAAACACAAATGTTGAAAAACATAAGCAGTGATATTGCTCATGGGTCTATGGGTCAGCTGGGCTTGCTCACGTGTCTGCTGTCCACTGCAGGTCATGGAGGTGACTCTGCTGATCTTGACTGGGCTCTCTGACAAGTACGGTGTTAGCTGGCTATAGACTAGTCTAGAATGACTTCAGCCCGGACAATTGGGTGGGCTTTCATCCACCTTCCACATGGTCTTTCATCCTGCAGCGAGCTCACCCAGGATTAGAGTTAAGCAAAAGGGGTGAATCTTACCAGTGCAGGGTCAGATGCCATCTTCATTTTAAATTTTGATGCTTTGTTCAACACAGAGTTATTGTATCCATTTTTATTTTTTCAAATATCCTCTATCTTGATTACTGACACTCTTGTGCATTCTTGGACACTCTTCTGGACACTCTTGTAAATTTTGCCCCTCACCCTCGTCCCAGCCCTAAAAGAGAGACAGTGCTCAGCAGCTACATGGAGGAAGGCAATTATCTCCACTTGAACAGACCCAGGAATTTTCTAGGGGAGGCAAAGCCTGAGGCGTCAGGAGGAAATGGGCAAGTGGACAAGGCAGGGCTCAGCATACCAGGCAAAGGGAACAGTGTGTGCCAAGACTCAGAGACGTGAAACAGCTGAGTCATAAGCTGTGGGGTAAAAAGGTACTGAGCAATTGATTTTGAAAAGAGAGGTAGAGGCCAATTAGCCAAGGCCTCACATGCCCAGCTAGCCAGCTCGAACTCTGCCCTGTGTGATTGGGAGGGACAGAGTCTTTGAAGCAGTGAGACGATATCATCAGTGGATTCAACTTATTTAACAAATAAGCACTCTGTGCCAGGTGCTGTTCTAAGCACATTACAGACATTAACTCATTTAATCATTGCAACAACCCTATGAGGTAGGTCCATCTAGCAGATGAGGAAATGGAGGCACAGAGCGGGTAAGCGGCTTGTCCAAGTTGCCACAGTTAATAAGGGGCAGATACAGGATTTCAACTCAGATAGGCTGTCTCTGGAGTTCCCATTCTTAACCACTACACTTTACTACTTCTCTGCCCACTCCTATTTTAGAGAGGTTGATTTGGCCAAAGTATGGATGAACAGGAAGACAGAAATTGAGGGGGCTGGGGGATGAAATATAGGAGGAGACTGGTGAAGAAGCTGCTTTAGTTGTCCTGGAGGAAGATGTAAGTGACCTGAACTAGGCAGAAACATCATGCAAGAACTCTAGGTGCGTCAACCTCGTAGACAAGGGAGAGGCCCAGGGTGATGGCTCAGAGTGGAAAGGCAGGCTGGGAGCCAGCCTTCGGTGCATGGAGCCTGGATGGGGTCAGGGGGAGGATGGTGAATGGTGCATGAAAGATGACAGCACAGGGGGTGCCATATTGCCACAGTAAGGGCTTCAAAGCAAAGGGGCATTTTGCGTCGAAAGGAAGAGCCTGGTTCGCAAGTGACAGTAGGAAACCAGGATAATATTGATATTGCATCCTGTGCCCGTGGAAAGCGTGGCCTGTGGGAGAAAGAACCCCCTCCACTCAAGCAGGCAGCAAGAGCTGCTGCATCCTGAGGAAGAGCCAGGGTCTTGAAAGGCAGGAGATAGAGCATCCTGCAAAGCAAAGAGGGGTTTGCCATGGAAAAGGAAAAGGAGAGCCAGTAATGATGTTCCATAGGAGAATGCAGGGGAAATACAAATGCCCATTAGCCCCCCAACTCAACCAGATGACCAGTGTGCTGGCCCAGCACCAGGCTGGACGGCAAGCACAGGTGACAAAGAGTGCAAGAGCCTTAAAGCTTTTTTAGTCAACACTGCTCACTGTATAGGTGAGGTCTTTAGCTCACCTCTGCAGGCCAAGAGATGCTTATTGCAAACACAAAACTCTGCCCAAAGGCTTTTTTCTGGCTGCAGAAGAGTCAATTCCCCCAGAAACTGCCCTCTATCAATGATGGCCTGGAAGTTGGGGAATAACTAACCCAGCTTCCTTGCCCCTTGGGGGAGATAACTGAGGTGTGTCTTCCCTAATATTTCTCAGCAGAATTGTGCCCCAGTTGATCCAAGGGTAAGGTGCTTGATATTACACTTCATTAAATTCCTACCTCTTTCCTGGTTTACTTTCCCAATCCTTACTGGGGCTTCTGGTGATCACCACCCAAATAAACTATTTGCACTCAAATCTTTGTCTCTGGGTCTGCTTCAAGGGATATCTGACTAAGATGGGGATGCTAGGGCCCAGAGAGGGGAAGAGATTTGCCATTGGTCACACAGCTTCTCGGTGCAGAGCCGTGACCCAAAGCTAGGTCTACCAACTCCAAGTCCATGAAGGCAGAGGTTAAAAGCACAAAATATCTAATCACAAAGGTCTAAATTCAATCACCTGTGTAGATTATATTATTGTCCTTTCTCTACCTTCCCTGTAAGAGAATTAAATATCTCTCCCCATTGTCACTAATTGCAGTACTTCCCTGTGGGAGAAGTAAACTTCCCTGCCCCATTGAAAGAAGGTTTGACCATGGACCTCCTTGGCCAATGAAATCTGAGCAGAAGCAATATATGCCAATGCTGAACAGAAACCTTAACAACTATGGCTGGCTACATCAGCTTTCTTGCTTTTTTCTTCTTCCGCCATGATAATAGCATGTCCCAAATAGGGGCTACTCTTTCAATCTAGATCCTGGAATATAGATGGGTAGAGTAGGGCAGCTGGTCTACGAGTGGTATAAGATAGGAGTGAAAAAACTTTAATTATTTTAAACCACTGAGATTTTAGGCTCATTTGTTACCACAACATAACAAAAAGCTGACTAATACATTCACCACATATTGGCTATATTACCCAAAGCAAGTAAAGAAAACTCTGTGAGCCTTAGTTTCTTCCTCTATTAAAAATTAGACTAACTTTGTTATAAAACAGAAACTAACACACCATTGTAAAGCAATTATACTCCAATAAAGATGTTAAAAATAATAATAAGACTAATAATAATAGTACCAGGCTTCCCTGGTAGCACAGTGGTTAAGAATCCGCCTACCAATGCAAGGGACAGGGGTTCAAGCCCTGTTCCGGGAAGATCCCACTTGCTGCGGAGCAACTAAGCCCATGTGCCACAACTACTGAGCCTGCCCTCTAGAGCCCATGAGCCACAACTACTGAAGCCTGTGTGCCTAGAGCCCGTGCTCCGCAACAAGAGAAGCCACCACAATGAGAAGCCCGTGCACCGCAACGAAGAGCAGCCCCCGCTGGCTGCAGCTAGAGAAAGCCCACACTCAGCAATGAAGACTCAATGCAGCCAAAATTAAATAAATAAAATAAATAAATTAAAAAAAATAATAATGGTATCTACTTAATAGGATTTTTGTGGGAATTACATGAGATAATGTATGAGAACATTTAGTATGGTATCTAGCACAGAGCAAGCATCCAATAAATGTTAACTAATATTATTATCACTGTCGTTATCATTATTATTATTATATTTTCCTCTACCCCACAGAGAGACTTCTTCAGAAAGCAAGTTCTCCTTGGGACTTCCCTGGTGGTCCAGTGGTTAGGATTCTGTGCTTCCACTGCGAGGGGCATGGGTTTGATCCCTGGTCAGGGAACTAAGATCCTGCTTGCTGTGTGGTGAAGAAAGAAAGAAAGAAAGAAAGAAAGAAAGAAAGAAAGAAAGAAAGAAAGAAAGAGAGAAAGAAAGAGAGAAAGAAAGAGAGAAAGAAAGAGAGAAAGAAAGAGAGAAAGAAAGAGAGAAAGAAAGAAAGAAAGAAAGAAAGAAAGGAAGGAAGGAAGGAAGGAAGGAAGGAAGGAAGGAAGGAAGGAAGGAAGGAAGAAAGAAAGAAAGGAAGGAAGGAAGGAAGAAAGGAAGAAAGAAAGAAAGGAAGAAAGAAAGAAAGAAAGGAAGAAAGGAAGAAAGGAAGAAAGGAAGAAAGGAAGGAAGGAAGAAAGGAAGGAAGGAAGGAAGGAAGGAAGGAAGAAAGAAAGAAAGAAAGAAAGAAAGAAAGAAAGAAAGAAAGAAAGTTCTCCAGAGCAAATATATTCTTCCTGCAGGGCTCGTCCCAGCTTGTTAGTAAAAGGTACTTACTTTCCCCTCCAACTGTCCTGCTCAGAGTGTGTTGCCCTCACCACAGGGCGAACAGAAGTGCCAAGTGAGGTGCTTGCCCACGTCCCAGCAGGCCTGCACATGGGAAACCCATAGCACTTAATGAATACCCATGGAGAGGTCCAGATTAGCCCTCGTTTATTATTCCAAAATGGCAGGGAGTCAGTTATCCATGAGCTATGGCCTCTCCCTGTTGCCATTACAACTTATTTATGAAGCAATTTGCACAGTGTCACGCTGGCTGGCCATTATACTGCTGTCTGCTAACCACTAGGAGGGTTGCTGAATGCAGAGACAAAATGGTCCTCCCCCTGCCTCTGCTTTGCTACTGAAAATGAGCCAGTGGTTCTCCCCCAGTGTGGCACGTTTGCTCTTCATGGAAGAGAACTCCTTCTCCATCACCAGCCCAGCAACTCAGAACACAGTTGGGGGTTTGTGATGAAAGGCCAGCCTAGAAAAGGCTGCTGGGAAAGCAGCAGAGAAGTTGGGTTGCAGAGAAGTTTTTTTTTTTTTTTTTTTTTAATTTTACTCATGAATGATTATTATTATTATTATTTTTGGGGCTGCATTCGGTCTTCGTTGCTGCGTGCAGGCTTTCTCTAGCTGTGGTGAGTGGGGGCTACTCTTCGTTGCAGCACGCAGGCTTCTCATTGCAGGGGCTTCTCTTGTTGCGGAGTGCGGGCTCTAGGCACGCAGGCTTCAGTAGTTGTGGCGTGCGGGCTCTAGAGTGCAGGCTAAGTAGTTGTGGCACAGGGGCTTAGCTGCTCCGCAGCATGTGGGATCTTCCCAGACCAGGGATCGAACCCGTGTCCCCTGCATTGGCAGGCGGATTCTTAACCACTGTGCCACCAGGGAAGTCCTGCAGAAGTTATTTTAATAAGCATGATGGAAAGACGGTTTGCAGGCTGCCATGACACAGACACCCCTCCAACTATTCTCATCAGAAAATGACATAATCTTGTGAAGTGTTTTGCACATGGCTTGGCACGTAGAAAACTCTCAATAAGCATTACCTGTTGTTGTCATGGTTATGACCTGCATTGCAGCTGGTTCCCATCACCTTGGGCATCATGCTCTATAGTAACTGGTCATTTGCTGCTACTACAACTTCAGCCCATGGATGCAGAAGCTTTTGATTCTAGGTACATGGGCATCATCAACTGTACAGAGGATCCGCCTACAAATAGGTTAGGACCTGAGAGACAGTTTCAGAGTCTGCATGTTTACACCAAAGGGACACTACATCCACAACGCTGTCTGCTGCTGACAAATTGTTAGCTCTGAAGTTTAACCTCATATCTTTGAAGTTCTTGAGTAGAATGGCTTCTGTGTTCCAATGGCTACTGCAAATTCTGTCCCTAATTATACTGTGGCTCCATGCAATGGGACTCCACACTCCCTGTCAGCAGAAGGGGGTTAATAGACCTCCACATTTTAAGCATGAAAAAGAATCTATTTGAGCTGAACGTGGCCTGACTCCAGTGCCCTTTCTTCCATGGGTACTTCCTGTCTGCCATTCTCAAAACATCCCACCTCTGCAAGGACTGGCCCCCTAGGGTTTTATTCATGAATTATTTCATTCTACATCACACAGCTATTGGACACAACCTTGGGTCACTATTTCTTGTTCCTTTTCCCCCATAACATCTTCTATGTCTGAATGTTCCCCATTCAATTTCAGTGGAATAAACATACTGGTTATTAACAATAATAGCTAAAATTGATTGTCTGCCTAGTGCCAGGCACCCTATAAGGGTCTTGCACACCTCTCTCTTTTAATCTTCACGATCACCTGGTAGGGTCTGTACCATCATATTTCTTATCCAACAGATAAGACGAGAGAGGTTAAGTAACTTGCCCAAGGTCACACAGCAAATATGTAGGAGAATCTGAGGTCTGAATCCTGGTAGTCTGATTTCAGAGTGGAAGCTTGTAGCAGTTTCTGTAGGTGTCTCACCCATGTTTCCTTGAGCCTCACCATTTCAGGACATATCAACCAACTTCTGTCTCTTGGGTCCACCAGCAAAGCAGACTAAAAATGCGAGTACCAGCTAGTGACGAACGGGAGTTGGTGTATAAATATCTCAGCTCCCTCTTCCTTTGTGGGGCATAACTCTGAAGTGTGTTTCTCTTCTGGCTCCCAGGGTTTCTCAAAGGAATTAATCTTCATTTGCCCACAGTGATAATTGGCTTGAAAATGCCTGAAAATGTACAGGCTTCCTTCCCTTCCCTGTCTCGCTTCCAGTGTTTCCTACCAGTGTTTCCTGGAATCCAATTCCAAATGGAGCTCTCGCTTTCCAATCTGTGTCTCAGAGTTGGCTTCCAGGGAAACCCAAACTAAGACAATGATCTTTTCCCAAATCAACTCAATTCATTCATTTCCATTTTCCTAGAACTGAAATTTTTTCCTCATTGAAGCTACAAAATTCCTGAACAGTTTTTAGGAATTCTGTTCTCATTCCACCCGTAACTGTCCACATAGTTAACGGGCAGCTGGTGCGTAAAGGTGGTTTAATTTGCCTCATGCAGGCAGAGTGACTATTCCACATCTTGATTGACCAAAATCACCAGTGCCACAACTAGAAATGTTTTCAAACATGCCATCTGGCTCCTGTATGGCTGAGTCTCATTCAAATGAACCCAAACTACAAGTGATTCCCATAATTATGACTCCCAAGTGTTCGCTTTTCTGAAGCAGCTAATCTTTGTTTTACAGATGCACATCAACAAGAAGATGATGGGTTTGCTGACAATCCCAGTCACTAGATAATGCAGGGGGGATTGAAGAGGATAGGATAGGATCTGATTAAACTGTGGAATTTCCACCAAGGAGGAGAAGTTGAGAGGAAGCAATCTTTGCTACCTTCAGTGAAAACCAGTCCCAAACACCACAGGTCTTCCCAGAAGGAGAAAAACTTTATCCTCAGCAGGAGAACACTGCCCTCCATAACCCTTCCCACCTCATGCCTGTCCTGAACCCAATAGCTTCTACCATCGCAGGCAGCCAAGACCTGAGTAAGTTACTTCACTTTTCTGAGCCTCAGTTTCCTCACTGAGAAATGGGAGTAACACTACCAACCTCATTCATTCAACAACTTCTTATTGAATGTCTACCATGTGCCAGACATTTGGAAGGACCAAAAAGAGATTAGGTACGTACACACATACTTAGCACACAAATGAGCGCTCAGTAACCTTTAACTAAAATCATTAATTATCACTGTTACTTTATTGATCCTCAAAACAAAACTATACTGAGACTGCTCTTATCTCCATTTTATAGGTGAATAAACCAAGGCTAAGAGAGGATCCATGGACCTGACTAGGGTTGCACGGCCAGAATTCGTACCCAGATCTTCTGATTTTAAGACCAGGTATACTTCCACTGCTCAGTGTCTTGGGGGGTCCCTGGACTATTTTAAAAATTACTCCCTGGGCTTCCCTGCTGCCACAGTGGTTAAGACTCCGCCTGCCAATGCAGGGAACACAGGTTCGAGCCCTGGTCCAGGAAGAACTCACAAGCCGCAGAGCAACTAAGCCCGTGCGCCACAACTACTAAGCCTGCTCTCTAGAGCCTGCGAGCCACAACTACTGAGCCCACATGCCACAACTACTGAAGCCCGCACACCCTAGAGCCCATGCTCTGCAACAAGAGAAGCCACTGCAATGAGAAGCCCGCGCACTGCAACGAGGAGGAGCCCCCACTCACCGCAACTAGAGAAAGCCCGTGCGCAGCAACAAAGACCCAATGCAGCCTAAAATAAATAAATAAAATAAATAAACTTATTTTTAAAAATGCTCCCTAAGGGAGTAGAGTGTAGACCAGAGGCCAGCAAACGTTTTCTGTGAAGGTTCAAATAGTAAATACTTGAGGCTTTGGAGCCATTCTGTCTCTGTTGTACCTACTCAACTCTGTCGCTATAGCACACAAGCAGCCATAACGTAATGTAAACGGATGAGCATGACTGTGTTCAACTAAAACTTTATTTACAAAAACCAGCTGTGGGCAGGAAATCACCTGTAGTTTGTCAACCTCTGGTGTGGACGAAAAGCCTGAGCTTTGGAGCTGGGCAATGCGAGGTTCAAATCCCAGCTCAGACAATACTAAGGTATCCTCAGGCTACCTAAACGTCCTAAGCTGCGCTTAGGCAGGCTTTCTAGTCATTAGTCAAAGGGGAATCATAATATTTAGTTTGTAGGGTTTGTCAAAGGTTCAGGGTAAGGCTTTGGTGCTTAAACCCTCCTAGTAATTCCTCTTCCCCTCTGGGTTTCTGCTGAGGAACCAGTCACTTGAGGATCTGTGGACGGATAAGAAACAGAGTCTCAGCTTTATTAATGGCCAGACACATGCACAGTGAACAAAAGCAAGGGTCTCGAGGAGAGCACAGACAAGTCCCGAGGTCTGAGTGAGACCTCCTATTTCTCGACCCCAAATCTAAATCTTGGGATAGGCATGTTCATCTATGAGAAGAAAGACATGTGGCAAGGTCATCAGAGCAGACCCAGAGCCCATGGACCCCACCAGCCATGTGGACCTAGATGGCCAGTCCCTACTTCCCAGTGGCAGGAGGAGCAGAGATCTGGCTCATGGAAACGCAGTGACCTCACTCACTGGCAAGATGTGAGCCAATGCTGGACAACTGGGTTGCCAACCATACAGGGGGTACAGAGGGGTCTGGAAGCCCCCTGTGTGGCCAGGGGAGCAGTGTGGGGCATTCCCTCCTTCGGGCATGGTTATGAAGACCCACCATGGCACCTGGCACAGAGAAGGCATCTTGGGGTGAGTCCCCTGGAAGCAGAGCCTGAGACAGGGATTCAGAGGCACATGATGCATTGCAGGAATGCTCTCAGGAGAAACCAGCAATGGAGGGAGGGAAGGAGAGGGGCCCAGGAACGATGGGGTTTGGGATAAAGTCTAGCCTTAACCTGATCCACGGGGGCCTCTGGAGCATAAGTTACACTGCAGTGTTGACCTGGTTTGGGGCCAGGGGCTGACATTTTGGAAACCTGGGACCTTTTACAGATGGAAGTCCTCACTAAATAAGCACTCTCTTCTCTTCCTCCCCACCTTCCTGCAACAGGTTCCCCAGTAAATGACGACAGAATGACCTTTGTCATAAACAGAAGATTTCTCAAATACAGTTTTATCTTCACCTATGCATCACTGGTTGCCAGTCCAATGACAGTCTGAAGAAGGGAGATCAAAGTCTAGGCTTTCGGGAGTTCCCTGGTGGCCTAGTGGTTAGGATTCCACGCTTTCACTGCCATGGCCGGGTTCAATCCCTGGTTGGGGAACTGAGATCCCACAAGACACAGGGCACTGCCAAAAAAAAAAAAAAGTCTAGGCTTTCACAGGTGGTAACTGTTCTCATCCTACCCTTACCCCAAACCTCATGCACCCTGTTATAGAGGATCTAGTGAACCATTTCGTCAACCTGAGGAAGTGTTGTCAGGTTCCCCAGGAGCTAGAAAAGATGTGTTTTGCAACCAGGGGGAAGAAAGGAAAGAAACAAGAAACAGAGATTCTGCCTTGTGCTTGAGAAATACGAGTGTTTATGTGCATCCTAACTGCAATTGGCTCAGGTGCCATATGCTCATAGTTAAAGAGGCTGTTCTAGACACCGAGACTAAACTAAAGCCCTTTCAAAACACTATGCATTATGCAGGCTCCCGACACAATCATTTAAACACAATTATTAAACAGTCATTTCTGGTCGTTTATATTCCAATCAATTCCACAAATGTTCGTCAAGCACCCGCTGTGTGCCCAGCACTGTGCAGTAGTCTAGAATTCAAAGATGAATGAGTAAGAGGTCAGAGGCTGCTGGGGGAAATTGATGCATAAAGAAGCACATGGAATACAACACAGCTGGCTGTCGCAGAGGCAGGCACATAGAGAGAGGGGAGCTGTTGTTTCTGCCCAAGCAGTTCATCGCCCTGGGGGCTGCTGATGGGGGGCTGGGTCTACAAGGAGAAGCAGGTCACAGGAAGAGAAAGGTGCCCTAATAGCACAGAGGCAAGAAAGGGCATGGTCTAGAAGGGTGAGTAATTTGACATGGCTGAAGTATCACCAATGTGGGAAGAGGAGAAGGAGATGATTATTATCGCCAGCCAGGCCCCAGCATGAATGCCACCTCCTCAAAGAGGCCTTTCCTGACCAGTCTACTAAAATATTGTTATTTCCTATGGCCTCTCCCTCTTTTGCTTTCTTTGTAGCACTTAACACTCTCTAAAGTTACCTTAATTACTGGTTTATTTGTTTGCATTCTCCCCAACCAGAATATAAATCGCTTATAAGAGAAGGGCCTCTGTTTGTCTTATTCATTGTTGTGTCTCCAGCTCTTAGAACAGGGCCTAGTAGTACTCAAGACATAATGTTTTTAAATGAACATTGATTTAAATCAATTGAGATGAATAAATCAATGAATGGGGGATTTGCAACCTGAGTTTGTGGAATACTTCAAACAGTAGATCCACTTTATATATGTTAGTTAGAATAACACGAGCTGCAATAACAAATAAACTCGACAGTTTTAGTATCTTCACCCAATAGAAAGTGTTCTTGGTTGTAGGTGGTCTTCCTCTACCTACTGATCAAGGACCCAAGCACCTTCCATTTTGTGGCCCTACCATGTCCCAGGGCCTCGATGTCCTTTGTTTCCAGCCAGTGGAAGCAGAAAGAGAGCCTCAGCTCAGAAGTGAAACACATCACTACCAGTTACATCCCTTTGGGAAGAACTAGTCCTATGGCCCCATCTGGAAGCAAGTGAAGTTGAGCTAAGGAATCTCTGGCTGGACAGGCACCTCTCAGTGACAACACCACACTGTGGGAAGGGGAGAATGAGTTGATGGTGGACAAACAGCAGTGTTGGCCTCAACAGCCCTGGGCTCAGAAAGGCGAAGCTATTTATCCTAGAGCATGCCACTCACAAATGGTGTGACTGTCCCTTCAGTTTAAGAAGTGGCCAAGTCCCTCCCGTCCCTTAGCTCTCACTTATGACCCCAAGCACTGGGGTCAGAAGGTGACATTTCTTGACCTTGCCCTAAGATGCTAAAGAAATTTCTTATCAGACTCCTGTAGCCCCTACAAGCAGAGGTTCATTTGTCCTGTTCCAGGGGCAAATACAGATCAAGTTTTTGAGCTAAAGGGTCAAGAAAGGAATGTGCTAGGATTTTGCCATGAGTAGAGAGAAGACGCCAACAGGTGCAGAGGACAGGATGCTAAAGCAGAAGAGGGAGTTTGCGTCCATCCACAGCAACCCGCTAATAATAATAACAATGACAACTGGCAATGATTTAGCATTTTCTGTAGGCCGGGCACTGAGCCAAGTGCGTTATAATCATTCTTTCATTTAATCTTCAGAAAACCTAATATGATAGCTACTGTTATTCCCATTTTTGCAGATAAAGAAACTGAGGCTCAGGGACTTCCCTGGCGGTCCAGTGGTTAGAACTCCAAGCTTACACTGCAGGGGGCACAGGTTCGATCCCTGGTCAGGGAACGAGGATCCCACATGCCACAAGGTGTGGCCAAAAAAAAAAAAAAAAAACGGAAACTGAGGCTCAGAGAGGCTAAGCAACTAGCCAAAGGAGACCCAGCCAGTTAATACAAGAGGTGGGATTTGAGGAGTTTGGTAACAGAGCCTAAACTTTTCAGCATCTCATTCAGTGGTCTCTGCAGTTAGTAGGGCTGGTGGCCAAGGCTGAAACATAGACCACGGAAGAGGTGTGGTCCAGCAAAGGTCGTCATCGTCAGTGATGGCCTACAATCTTTTCTCCGGAAGGCACCTGGGGGAGGTGGAACTCTGTTGGCTCCGAGGAGTCAGAGTGGCCTCTTTGCTCTACCAGGAGAATGAGGCATCTTTAAGCCTTGGGGTACCTCCTGGATCACAGCAGGGCTTGCTCCACCTGCCCTAACATCCCTGCTTTGCCTCTGATACATGAACATTTTTTCTTTGCCCTCCTTGCAACAAACTGCGCTGCACTTCTAAGCCAAACAGTGCGACGTACATTCAAATTACAGTCCTCGCTTATGATTATTCGGGCCTCTTAAGTAACCAGTCATCGTGACTTTGAATGAGTTTAATTATCAGGGTACTTCAGTGCATAAATAACTATGCACACCCTGTTAGCCAGGCTGACGGCTCTAATTAACTCCAGCAGTCTGGTCTCATCTGGTAGAAACCATTGGAATTTGGTCCTGACACTTTACACTGCATTGTCAGGACGATTGGAAGGGTTCACCCAGTGGAACTGCAAATCCCCAAGCCTGGACCTTTTCTGGAAAGACTCAAGTCACTTCTCTTCAAAGGTCAACTTGATTAAAAGCAAAAAGAGATGATAATTTAAAAGAAAAAAAAAAAAACTTCAAAGAGAGCATCCATTTTCGGAGTGCTTTCAGACACAGCATCTCACTTAATCCACTCAGTGACTGTAGAGGCATCATCCTCCTACTCAGTGCTAGAAGGATCATCAATATTACTGAATAAATGGAGATTCATAGATGAGGAAACTGAGGCTCAGAAGCCGGTCCAAGCTGACGCTGTTAGTCTGAGGCAAAGCCTGGCTCTTGATTTCAGATCTGCCAACTCAATTATCAGATGGAGAATCTGGGACCAGTGAGGCAGCCAGCATCCCCACCCTAGCTCATCCTCCCAGACCTACGTCCACCAACCTTGAAAAACATCTCCTGGCACCCAGGTCCTTCCAGCTCCATCTTCTGTCCTGAGGTCTGGAGCAAACTTGAGGACCACCCAGCCACATACTGCAGCAGCAGTGGGTGGTCAAAAGTCCAGATACAGGTCCTAGCATGTCCCAGAGCATCTTCTCACTTTTCTCTTTGACCGAAATCTCGTCCCCCTAGGCTCAGAGGGTAAGAGTCTCTCCAGCTATCTGCCTCCTTCCATGCCACATTACCAAGAGTTTCTTGACTTTTTTTATCCAAGGACTACTTTGGCAATCTGTTGAAATCTATGAATTGCTTCTCAGAATATTTTTAAGTGTGTAAAATAAAATACAATGGATTACAAAGGAAATGAAAGATAGTAAAATACAGTTATCATTGTGTTTTTAAAACGTGATATGGAGACTTCCCTGGTGGCGCAGTGGTTAAGAATCAACCTGCCAGTGCAGGGGACACAGGTTTGATCCCTGGACCAGGAAGATCCCACATGCCATGGAACAACTAAGCCCGTGCACCACGGCTACTGAGCCCGCATGCCACAACTACTGAAGCCTGTGCATCCTAAAGCCTGTGCTCCGCAACAAGAGAAGCCATTGCAATGAGAAGCCTGCGCACCGCATCGAAGAGTAGCCCCTGCTCGCTGCAGCTAGAGAAACCCCGCGTACAGCAATGATGACCCAACGCAGCCAAAACTTTTAAAAAATTAATTAATTTTTTAAAATGTGATATGGGAATATATTAATGTATTAAACAGAGGATCTATCAGAGGATCTAAAAACTTTCATAACTTCAAAGTAGTGATGAACATGAATGATGTTTGAGATCTCTGCAATAACTACAATGTGAAATAAAATTAAAATATCAGTGATTTTCATTGGTAACAAAGTCACAGATACTGCTAATACTAATATAGTTTGTTATCTATGTTTAATAATTGAAGAAAATGGCAAATTTCAATTAGATGTTAGTCAAAATAAAAATATAATATTTTCCTAAGTTCACAGACTCCCAGAATTCTATCTAAGACCCTTCAGTGGACCCCACATTAAGAATCCCTGCTCAGGGGCTTCCCTGGTGGCGCAGTGGTTGAGAGTCCACCTGCTGATGCAGGGGACACAGGTTTGTGCCCCGGTCCGGGAGGATCCCACATGCCGCGGAGCGGCTGGGCCCGTGAGCCATGGCTGCTGAGCCTGCGCGTCCGGAGCCTGTGCTCCGCAACGGGTGAGGCCAAAGCAGTGAGAGGCCCGCGTACCGCAAAAAAAAAAAAAAAAAATCCCTGCTCTAATCCCAGACTGAATCACCCCCTTGTAAAAGGAAGGAGAGAAGAGCTTTCTAAGTCAGCATCCTTGACCTAGGCTGCCCCGAACCTGCATCCATCCTCACAGGCTCCTTGAGCCTCATCATCCCAGTACCCTGCTCCCACCTGTCCATTTAGGCTCTTTCCTAGAACCATGATTTCATACCTGCCATTAGCTTTATTCCTTCTTTTATCACATCCCTTCTTACTAACTTTTCTCTTTATTTGTACAAAACCACACCCCACAGTTCTTTCCAGCCTCCAGCTCACATCACCCCTTTTTATAGCATCTTCACTTGTGTAAAGTGCATATAACACTTTACACAGTCACAACACACATTGGCAAGAGGACGCCAGCCCCCACTCATTTACAGCAGCCACCTCAAGTCCCAAGCTGGGGCAGCCTCTACTGCATGATACCCATCACTGCCCCAACTAGGGGAGAACCAGCTACTGCCTTGGAGGTACCCTGTAACATACTACGAAGACCAGCCCTTTCTCCCTGAGCTGACCTTACCCTGTGGTAAGACGCATGGACTCTGTGTGAACATCAATGTGATACTCACGTAGGATAGTGACAGATTCGCCTCAGTTAAGTAAGAGTACGTGTTCATACACTGACCTAGGAACACTTCAAAATGAAAGGAAGCCAACAGGAAGTGCGTTGGAGAATTAAACAATCAATAAGCCAAGTGTGTGCAAAAGAGGAAACAGGGATGCCTTTAATCCCTGAAGACACACCTTCCCTAACCCAACCCTGGCCTCCAACCCGCCCTGTAGGAAGGGACTTGCTCTCTTGCCAAAGCTCTGTCCTCTCAAATGTAGACTGAAAACTTTGGAAATTATCTGAGCATATGCTTGAGGGTTTTCCAACTTAGTTCCTTTTGCCATTTGCATTTGGGATTGAGCAAGGAGTGGCGTTTATTGGATCCACTCATGAGTTCTCTTAGCTTTTTGCAATTTGTAATCAAAGAAATGGTCAAGATCCACATCTCTGGTTCCCAATATTTCCAGATGGGCATATGCAGAATAGCCAGTGCCTCTCATTGTTGCTGTTGCTGTTTGTTTTGAGGACATTCAAAGTTGTACAAACAATGGTTGATTTTTAATTAGGGAACTCTTCAAACCATCAAAACTTTATAACAATGGGCAGGAGGAAGATAAGATCTCACACTGCTGTGTGCATTGTATCCAGAACCACCAAACAACAACAACAAAAAAAAACAGCTAACCTCTAGTGTTTTAAGTGTCTGACATGTAGTTTCTCCTATAATCCTCACAACAAAACTGAGATAAATGGTATTTTATCCTCATTTGACAGTTAAGGAAATGAACTCAGGGAAGGGAAGTAAAAACTTAAGTTCACACAGCTAATAAGCAGCAGAGCTGGAATATGAACTCAGGCACTCTTATTCTAGCCTGTGTGCTCATAACCACATAGATGTATAACATGATAGAAGAAACCCTTCATTTAGGAGTCAAAGCACCCAAGCTTTAGCTGTAGCTCTACCAGGAGTTAAAGCATCTAAGCTGTATCACTGGTTCTGCCACACACTTGCTGTGTGACCATGGGTAGGTCACTCCCCCTCTCTGAGTCCCATCCTGCCTTATTGTATCGAAGAGTATAACACTCATCCTATATTGTGAGGCAGGGAGTAGGTGTTAGCAGGCAATGAGAGCCTTGCTGAAGGTCAGGAAGGATGTGGAGGAAACGAGGGGATGCTGAGATCTGTGGCATCGTGGGAGGCAGAGAAAAATGCTGATACGAAAAGAGATTTTTTAAAAAGCAGGGTGCTGACAAACCTCTCTGAAACGTACCCAACGAAATACAGGTGCACCTTAGCCTCACCTTACCTTCATGGAAGTAGAGAGGAAGTGGGATGCTGATAACCCTACTGCCACTTGCCCAATTAGACCCAAGTACCCTAGAGAATTCACCAAACCTTGGTGCACCCTCCTTGAAAAATGATGCTGGTTACCCACGCATACAGCTGGGGTGGTGTGGACTTCTGCTGCACACCAACTTGCATCTGCGGTGGGTCCTCAGGTTCCAGGATGCAAGAAGGAGCCCCCAGAAATGAGCCGAAGCTGCTACTATCAGAGGATCAAGATGCAGGAAAAGATGAAGGAAAACAGCCTTGCTAGATCTCTCCCAACTGACTAGTCCTTTAGGGGAAAAATGAAGCTGGATGCCTATCTCACTCTTGACACCAAAATAGAATCCAGACGAATCAAAGATGTAAACATAAAAAGGATGTGCAGAAGAACACCATAAGGACATTTAGGCAAAGAGTTTTATAGCTCCAGAATGGTGAGGACAATTTTTTTAAACATCAAGTCAAGAATAGAAACCAAACAGGAAAGACTGACAGATTGTACTACATAAAAATATAAACCTTCTGTTTGACCAATAAATAAACTTGGAAAAATATTTTCAACATATGTTACAGACAAAAGGTTACCATTACTCATAGAGACAGAGAACTTTACCAAAAAGTAAGGGAAAAAATGAACATCACCAAAAGAAAAATGAGTTAGCATATGACCTAGAAATTCCATTCCTAGGTATATATCCAAGAGAAGTGAAAACATATGTCCACACTAAAACTTGTACATGAATGCTCATAGCAGGATTATTTATAACAGCCAAAAAGTTGGAACAACCCAAATGTCTATATATAAAATGTGATATATGCATGCAATGGAATATTGTTCAACAACAAAATGAAATGAAGTTCTGTTTCTTCATGAATACAACATGGATGAACCTTGCAAACACCCTAGGTAAAAAAATAAAAAAGCCAATCACAGAAGACCACATCTTGTATCATTCCATTTATATGAAATGTCCAGAATAGGCAAATCAATAGAGACAGAAAGTAGATCAGTGATTACATGAGGTTCAGAGGATTGGGGAAAATGGAGAGTGACTGCTAACTGAGGTGTAGAATTTCTTTTGGGGATCAGGAGAGTATTCTAAAATTGATTGTGGTGATGGTTACACAATTCTCTGAATACACTAAAACCCATCAAATTGTAGTCTTTAAATGGGTGGATTATATAGTATGTGAATTACATCTCAATAAAGCTGTTATATTTTTATAATTTTTAGAAACATTTATTTATTTTGTCTGTGCTGGGTCTTAGTTGTGGCATGCAGGATCTTTGTTGCGGCATGCAGGATCTTTAGTTGCGGCATGTGGACTTCTTAGTTGCAGCATGCATGTGGGATCTAGTTCCCTGACCAGGGATTGAACTTGGGCCCCTTGCATTGGGAGCGTGGAGTCTTACCCACCAGGCCACCAAGGAAGTCCCAATAAACCTGTTATATTTTTAAAAAATCAATGTTCTTGATAATAGGATCAAATTTTGATTCAAAGTAAAAAGATATTAAACTGGAAGAATGGAGCCAATTATAGTGAAAGTTTAATTCCACAATGAAAATACAGACACCTCGAAACTTTAAGTACCAAATAACATGTCATCAAAATATATAATACAAAAACTGTTGTAAATACAAGGAGAACTTGAAAAAAAAAAGGACTCAGTTCTTATCCCATGACACATCAAGGGTACTAAAGATAAGCAGCTCTACACAGGACCTAAGTAATCAAATTGATGAGAGAACCAATAGATAAACTTCAAACTCTACACCCTCAAAAAAGCATATTCTTTTTAAGTACCTATGGAATACTTACAGAAGTTAACTCTAAAGAAAACCTTAGTAAATTCAACAAAGTAGAAAGAGTACATAGCATATTTTTCAAATACAAGACATAAAACCTAATAACAAAAACCTAGCACAAAAGTTGACACAAACAAAAAAAAGAAAGAAAACCATATCACTAAGAAATAAATTACCTCTTGAAATACTTTTGTTTCAAACAGAAATCAAAACTGAAATTGCCCTAGACTGTATGCTCTACAAATTCTAAGACTTGGTTACTCCTTTCAAGTGTTTTGCAAGCCATACTTTTCCAAAGAAGCATAATTAGATGGATGCTATGTTTCCATCCCACTATATGTCATTGGCTCCAGTTGGTGTTAAAACTAACCTATGGGGCTTCCCTGGTGGCGCAGTGGTTGACAGTCCGCCTGCCGATGCAGGGGACATGAGTTTGTGCCCCGGTCTGGGAGGATCCCACATGCCACGGAGCGGCTGGGCCCGTGAGCCATGGCCGCTGGGCCTGCGCATCCAGAGCCTGTGCTCTGCAACAGGAGAGGCCTGCATACCGCAAAAAAAAAAAAAAAAAAACACAAAATAAAAAATCTATGCCCTTTGACCTGTCCTTGTACACCTAACTGTGCCTTTTTATTACTTTTTTACATATGTCCATTTATTTCTAAACCATCATGAAACCTACTTTTATAATTTGTTTATTTTCATTCTTTCTGTTCAGTAATTCTAGTATTAAAGGCAATTAATTTTCCACTGATGGTAGCTTTGGTTGCTTCCCAGAAGACAAACATTTAAAACATTTTTCCTGATTATGAAAGTAATATTTTTTGTAAATAAAAAAGTAAACATTCAATAATGTATGACTTAGATGAGAAAGTACTCTGTTTTCTATCATTTTGCCGCCTACCACAACACCCACTCCCTTAACTAATGTTACAATTTGAATATTCCTTCAAATTTGTTCTAGAATATACATGTATATAATAATAATCTCTCTTTAACTGAAATGAAATCATACTTTCACACCTGATATAGAATTATTTTCACTTAACCATATAAATGGCAACTTTCCATATTAGTACATACAGGCTTCTCTCAATGGTAACATGTGAATACAATCATTAACAGGCCTGCTATTGATTGATGTTTTGGTTGTTTCCAATTTTTGGATATTACAAATACTGCTGCAATGAACATTCTCACACATCTTTGCACACTTGTACAAGTATTGATACTATAAGATTTGTAGTTTTCTCATTATTATTTCACGGGTACCAAACAAGATTGCCTAAGACCACAAACAACGTTGTCTAGGACCACAAACCCCATTTTAAAATAGCATGATAGGAAATTTCTTGGCAGTCCAGTGGTTAGGACTTCACGCTTTCACTGCAGAGGGCCTGGGTTCAATCCCTGATTGGGGAACTAAGATCCCACAAGCCGTACAGCAAAAAAAAAAAAAAAAAAGCATGATAAAAGAAACCACAACTGCATGCCTAAAATGGTTTCAGGATAGGTGGCAAAGAAAGACTGCCCCCTCCCAAGACAGCTACAAATAAAGACCTAAATGAAGAAAAAAGTAGGAAGATTTCACTTTTCTAAATGTGTGAAACCAAAGTTGTAGGTTTCAAAGCTTTGGGGGCACCACAGACTGCCTTCTCCCTACTGACTCTCAGCAGTCAATGCAGGTAAAAATTCACAAGCACGCTGCTTTGACCATTCTACCAGTCCATGTGACTGCACAGAAGTAACCATGCACTGGAGAGGCAAATTCCAAGATCAAAGCAAGCAAGGAAGACTTCTGCTGGGATGCTGTTCCCACTCTTACTGTTGCCAAGGGAGACTGAGCCCACCTGGAGTGGGGAGCAGAATAGGGAGTCCACACAGAGAAAAAATCCTATCTAGAGGGGACAACAGGAATAACTCAAGATAACAGGAAGGAATTCACTTGAAAACAGAAAAAATACTGAGCTATTTATTTTTAAAAACTCCAAGAGCTCAAATTTCAAAAAGTGTTAATAATAAAATAGATAAACCAGTATACTATCAAGCTGAGCAAAGTCTACGTTGGCGTAGAAGAAGGAATACCAGTGGGGTGCAAGGCAAGGTGTGATGAGAGATAATACGGGAAAGGTAGGCAGGCGCTAGATCATGGAGAGTCCTGGGCACCACAGTAAAGCATGTGGACTCGGGCTTCCCTGGTGGTGCAGTGGTTGAGAGTCCGCCTGCCGACGCAGGAGACGCGGGTTTGTGCCCCGGTCCGGAAAGATCCCACATGCCGCGGAGCGGCTGGGCCCGTGAGCCATGGCCGCTGAGCCTGCGCGTCCAGAGCCTGTGCTCTGCAATGGGAGAGGCCACAACAGTGAGAGGACCGCGTACGGCAAAAAAAAAAAAAAGAATGTGGACTCTCTCCAGGGGACTTTTGGGACTAATTGCACCTTTCTAAACAGAGGAGTAAGTTTAATGAAACTTAAAAGCTTTTGCACAGCAAAGGAAACCATAAGCAAGACAAAAAGACAACCCTCAGAATGGGAGAAAATATTTGCAAATGAAGCAACTGACAAAGCAACTGACAAATCTATCTCCAAAATTTACAAGCAGCTCATGCAGTTCAATATCAAAAAAACAAACAACCCAATCCAAAAATGGGCAGAAGACCTAAACAGACATTTCTCCAAAGAAGATATACAGATTGCCAACAAACACATGAAAGGATGCTCAACATCATTAATCATTAGCGAAATGCAAATCAAAACTACAATGAGATACCATCTCACACCAGTCAGAATGGCCATCGTCAAAAAATCTACAAACAATAAATGCTGGAGAGGGTGTGGAGAAAAGGGAACCCTCTTGCACTGCTGGTGGGAATGTAAATTGATACAGCCACTATGAAGAAGAGTATGGAGGTTCCTTAAAAAACTAGAAATAGAACTACCATACGACCCAGCAATCCCACTACTGGGCATATACCCTGAGAAAACCATAACTCAAAAAGAGTCATGTACGAAAATGTCCATTGCAGCTCTATTTACAATAGCCAGGACATGGAAGCCACCTAAGTGTCCATCGACAGATGAATGGATAAAGAAGATGTGGCACATATATACAACGGAATATTACTCAGCCATAAAAAGAAATGAAATTGAGTTATTTGTAGTGAGGCGGATGGACATAGAATTTGTCATACAGAGTAAAGTAAGTCAGAGAAAAACAAATACCATATGCTAACACATATATATGGAATATAAAAAAAAATGGTTCTGAAGAACCTAGGGGCAGGACAGGAATAAAGACTCAGACGTAGAGAATGGACTTGAGGACATGGGGAGGGGGAAGGGTAAGCTGGGACGAAGTGAGAGAGTGGCATGGACATATATACACTACCAAACGTAAAATAGATAGCTAGTGGGAAGCATCAGCATAGCACAGGGAGATCAGCTCGGTGCTTTGTGACCACCTAGACGGGTGAGATAGGGAGGATGGGAGGGAGACGCAAGAGGGAGGAGATATGGGGATATATGTATATGTATAGCTGATTCAATTTGTTATAATGCAGAAACTAACACACCATTGTAAATCAATTATACTCCAATAAAGATGTTAAAAAAGAAAAAGATTATATAGATTGGGTTTGCTTTAAAGTTAACCTACACCCCACTTTGTTCCAGAGAAGATTTAATGCCACTTAAGTCAAGGTAACAGATGTGGAAACCTGTAAAAGCCCCCCACAAATGTGAAATCTGACCATTGATGACTAGCACTGACACCTTCTTTAACACCTGGGTGTTTAGTGACGGTTTGCAGTGCTGTGCAGGGCAGGCAGAGGGGTTGACGTTACCCAGCAGGTGATTACAAGTGTGACCTTGGGGCCCAGAAGAAAGGCCAAGGTTTAAGAAACAAGTCTGGGAGTGGTGAGCTCAGTGGGTCTGGAATCAGGGCACTCACTGTGAGCTAGACGCTACGCCAGACCTATTGTACCTGTTTATCTCATTTAATGCTGGAAGCAAACTTGCAAGGAAACTGTTATTTTTTTAAAAAAAGACATTAAAGATGAGAAAATGTGAGGCTTTCAGAGGTTAATTAGCCTCATGGGTGGGAATCCGAGGGCTCACGCTGACTTCTCTGTCCTTTTCCAATGATGCATAAACACTCTTGGTCTGAAAGGGCAGAGCTGTGGTTCTACAGAAATATGGCCCCAGCACCTCTGCCCATCTGCAGCCCACACAGGGGTCGAGGGCTGCCTGGTGGGGGAAGGCCACACTAGCAGGCGGTGCTTCTGGGGGAAGAGCAAGCCTTGCCTCCTCTCTTTGTGGTTACTCATTCTCTTTCCTCTAGCAGCAAGCAGTCCCTGGATTCCTCCCTTCCCTGGCAGTGGAGAGCGTAAGACCCTGCTGGTGGCTCTCATGCTCCCCTCTGTGGTCACCCCTGGCCTCATCTCTCAGTGATGCTGACCCCACTGCCCCTCCCAGGGGCCTCACTCAGCTGCAGGTCATAGCTCAGTCTTGTGGCTGCAGTGGGACTCCTCTCCACTGAGGCTACGACTCTCCCACTAGGCTTGCACAAGGGTATTTCATTGTTAACTCCTTGCAGGTGGGTTAGGCAGGACTTTGGAGTTGGTGGGATTCTTTGCCCCTCCAACATCTCCAAGGGAAACAGATGCTGTGTTGAACCAACAAACATTTGACAAAAGTCCCCAGTGTCAATTTTAACTAGTCACCTACTCTTACCTTTGACAGCCAGCCACCTCTCTGGTTCCCAATTCCACTTAATCCTAAACTTGGTGTTTCTGGCTGACCCCAGGAGTGGGGAAATCCTGCTAGGACCCCTCCACCCACACTCACCCCTGAGATGACTTTCAGAGGTCGGGCATGGCTTGGCTCTATGCCAGGACCCCTCACACTAACCTGGTCCAGCCTTCATTCCGTTTCTACTGAGTCCTGTGGTGCCCACCCCAATTCCCCACCCCCCATATACGCACACACTTCCTATGAGACTGGCTGTCCTGGGTGACCACCAGCCACCAGGAATCGGGATCTTTAGGGCTGGATCTTGGGCAGCCAGTTTTACCCAGGACAGCAGGAGGAATAAAAGAAGTCAGAATCTGTGGGTTCAAACGCTGGGGGCAGCAAGTATAAATCCCTGGTCTGCACTAAAATCAGGGTCACGGAAAGAAAGAGGAGGGGGAGGGAAAGAGCCAGGTCAGAGCAGGGAAGGAGGTAGGGGAGGCAGAGCAGAGGCCCGGAATCTCACCGATGCTTTGTGGGCTGCAGGTGAAGGATGCTTGTGAGAATCCTGCCAGCAGAAAGGGCAAAGCCAGGTTTGGGGCCAACAATCAGGGTGTGCCAGGGACAGGGTACAGCCCCTTGTGTCATGGTGTCTCAGTGGACCCATGTCCCTCCCCAAAGCTGGGGTTGCCACCTCAGTCCAGAAGCAAGTCCTGGAGCACAGATCAGCATCCAGGAGCTGGAAGAGCAGGACTCAGAAGCAAAGAAGGTTCTAGAGTCTCAGGAGCAATGCTCAATGAGGCGTTCTCGGAGCTCACCTAAGGGAGAGACACTGCAGTTCAGGGAGGCAGCAGGGCCTGCCCACAGTCTGGGTCACTCGCTCAGCCTCTACTGGCGCTCCACAGGGAAGCATGGTCTGATCTTCGGGCACCCTTGGAGACCCCCAGGACCAGCGCTCAGCCAGGGTCTTAGAGACTCGCCTTTGGTTGGC
Source organism: Orcinus orca (assembly GCF_937001465.1). Lineage (NCBI taxonomy): Eukaryota > Metazoa > Chordata > Mammalia > Artiodactyla > Delphinidae > Orcinus > Orcinus orca. Next base: position 18,983,781 of record NC_064574.1, read on the forward strand.
TGTATGGGAGGTGAGGGTCCTGAGCAACCTGGCCCCCCTGCCAGGGGTTTCCAGCCCCCAGTCCTAAATGAGTACATGCTCATAAATATTTGCCTAATAAATAAATGAGGTGAAGGGACAGGAGAGACTATAAGGGGAAAAAAAGGCAACAATCATAAGGAAAATGGGAATAGTTTTGAGTAGCTACTGTGTCATCGGCATTATACCCACACCAGCAGCCAGGGCTGAGTGAAAGGGGGAGTGTCTTTCCAAAACGCAGGCTGGGACATCCCCCTGCTTAAAAGCCTTTAATGACTCCCTACTGTAATCAGAGCAAAAATCTAAATGCCTTAAGGATGCTTACAGGGTCTCCTGTGAACTGGCCCTTAGCTGCCTTTCCAGGCTCACCTCTGGCTAAACCCAGCCACACAGCCCACCAGCCGGCCCTGCCTGCCCTGCCCTCTGCATCCCAGTCTATTGAGTATCAGACTTACATTCATACTGTTCTGCCATTGCTTTTTTCATTTAATACATCATCGACATCTTGCTACACCCACATTTAGGTACATACCTGACACTTTACATGCACAAACTCATTTAATCCTCTCAACAAATCTGTGAGACAGAGCTATTTATACCCATTTTACAACCAAAGAAACTGAGGCTGAGAGGTTAAGGGACTAGACCAAAGTGATATCTCATGCTAAGCTATGCTCCTCCCATGGGGCACCGGCCAATCAGCTCCAAAGCTGACAGTAAGCACAGGACAGCAGGGGCTATAACAGGCTTCTCACAGTCTAATAGCTGGGACCTCAGAAACACTGGGTGGTGGTCTTCCTTTAGACAGCCTGTCAGGAATATGACCGGGAAAACTGGCCTGGGGTGACCAACTTGTCACAATTTGCCTAGGACTTTCTAAGTTTTAGCACTGAAAGTCCCACATCCCAGATAACCTGTCAGTCCTTGTTTTGAAACTCAAAGTTCTGCATCCTGGGAATACCCCCCCACCCCACCTCAGTCCCAAATAAGTGGGATCACCTAGTCACCCTCACTCAGGTCACTTTCTTATCCATCAGATGAAGTGTCCAGGGATCAGCAGGGCTCCTGGAGATGAGCTCAGAGGCAGTATTAAAGCTACAATTCAGATAATCAAACTGGGTAAGACATCCATTCAGGCACAGCAAGACACAGCCAGAAACTGAGGCAGAGGGAAAAGGAGCCCCCATGATGGTCAGGGGCTGGCCAGGAAAGGCTGGAGCAGGGCAGGGCAGAAGGGAAACCCCGGTCTGCATCGTTGGCTGTATTATATGCAGCTGTAACCCCAGTTGCTAGCACAGTGTCTGGCACGTACCAAGAGCTCCATGCATATTGCATGAGTGGATACAGGCATGCCATGCTGGGCCATCACAATTCAACAGCCGACTTCCAACAGATCCTCAGACCACCAACGGGGCCCAGCTCAATGGTACAGCTGCTAACCCACGAGTTGGATTATGGGAGAAGATGCAAGGGGCCGGGATGGACAAGCTCATTCGAGACAGGTTTGGGAGCCTTTCTGCTAGAGGGCTGACAGCTGCTGATGCTTCAGAGGAGAGAGGCTGCCTTTTCAGAACCTGGCCATGTCTTCTCTTAGGCGAGCCCAGGCAAACATCACCAACAAGACAAGCCTTTCACTGAGGCCTTCTCCAAAAGTCTTCATTGTGAGTAAGCCACCATCTTTAGGTGAAATTCAAGGCCAGTCGAGCAGGGTTTTCGTTAGGCAATCACTTCTAACTTGTAAAGCGCTTTTAACAGTCATTACTGCAGCCACTACTTGCCTGGTCTCTTCCCGGGCCAGGCCTGGGAAGCAGCAGCAGCGCCATCTGGTGGCTCTTTTGAGAACATCAGAGGGCTGTTTCAGCCCCTTCACCCAACTGGGTATGTACAGCCCATGCTGAGAATCCACAACTTTGGATATCTTAATAAGGACATCTGCCCTACTATTTAACAATCTAATCCACCCTTTATAAAGATCAAAACCATAAAATCCATCCCCAAATTCAGTGTGACTTCAGTGACCTTTGTGTTTTCAGAAGACTCAGAGCTTCCCACGGTGAATCGGCCTTTGCTGAGCTAACTGGGATGCGATACCCAGGGGCCAACCAGAGAAAGACGGCACTTCCCAAGTATTCACGCCTTCCTATGGAGGCACACCTTTCTGCTCATAAAAGGAAATATGGTAGTTGTCTGCCATGCTGCTTATAGTCTAATCGGGATGTCTGGCATAAGTCAAACAATTCCTGAAATAACAGTGCCCCGGAGAAAGCGCTATAAGGGAGGACACAGGGGCCATGAGCCAAGGTGATGGGGCAGGAAGTGTGATGTAGTCCAGGGGATCATATAAGGCTTCCCCTGTGATGCTTAAGCCCAACGTAAAAGTCTGAATTCTCTTCCAGGAAACTCAGACAGGATGAGAGCTTTTGGTGCATTATTCTACAAGCCTGAGGGAGATGATGGCTGAGAACAATGGGATTTGAAATGGTCTCCAGTTTTGGGGGTGTTTTATCTGGTTCCCTTTCACGACCCCACCACCACCATGAGATACACACACATCCATATACATGCACATGCACAACTGATTTCTCATCTCTTTGTGCTGAAGAAGAATTAAATTACGTGCAGATGAGAACTGCAGTCAGATGGAGTCCTGCTCAGGTAGGGAAGAGCTTAGAGGTTCTTTAAAAGGAAACTTTATCTCCGAGGCTCAGACAAGGTAAGTGTGTAGAACAGAGGCTGAGACAGCCCCAGGGCAGTGAGTCTCCAGCCTGAGTCCCCCGAGGAAGGGGAGATGTGTTACAGCTCAACACAGTTGGGTACTTCAGAGGTGCAGAAATTCAGGGACCTTCAAACTCAGCTCCTTCTGTTACCTGACAGATAGTGGAATGCATATGAGTCTTAGAATCAGACAGACGTGGGTTCTAACCCTTTGGCTCCTGCATGATTTGACAAACTAAATTCTCTGAGGCATCTCATCATTTGAAAAATGAAATTAAGAATCTCTATGCTGCAACAGAGACACACTCTCTGTTCTCGTCCCCAAGGCTGGGCTCCTTCCCCTGAAAGCCCCTGCTTTCCCTTGCCCTGCACGATATGGAATTGTTTCACTAAGTATTATTGGTTCTTTTTTTTTCTGGAAAAAGAAACTCTCAAAATTCAAGATTTTTAATTTGCATCAATGTTGTAAAGAGTAGATTTTTAGAACATGTTTTCCATACTGATATATATAAATCATTGAATAAATAAGCTAGTAGAAATATACAGCTCTCCCTTGCAGAAGAATATCAGTTAATAAATGCAGAAGGAATGATGGAAATAGAAAATCACCAGTAAGCAAACTCCATGGTAATAACTGTCACAAGCAAATACCATGGAAAATACAATGAGAAACGGGATATTTGCATAACTTCAAAGTATCTCCCCTAAGATACTTATTAAATACAAACAGGAAAATAGTAACTTCATAGTGAAGAAAGCTAGCAGACACAAGTAATAAGACATTTCAACATCTGTGATATGATGTCCTGAGAAGGGCATAACATGGCCTCTGTGATATTCTTGCCAAAAATGCATAACCTCAGTTGAATCATGAGAAAACACCAGACAAACCCAAATTGAGAGTCATTTACAAAAGAATTGGCCAGTACTCTTCAAAAATAATCAAGGTTATGAAAGACTCCTCCCACCCACCCCCACAAAAAAAAAAAACCCTGAGAAACTCTCACAGATTAGAGAAAATTAAGAAAACACTACAACTAGATGCAATGTGAAGTCCTAGATCGGATCCCGCACCCAAAAAAGGACATTAGTGGAAAAACTGGTGAAATTCGAATAAAGTCTGTAGAATAGTTAATAATATTATATTGATTGCTCAACATCACTAATTATTAGAGAAATACAAATCAGAACTACAATGAGGTATCACCTCATGCCGGTCAGAATGGTCATCATCAAAAAGTCTATAAGTAATAAATGCTGGAGTGGGTGTGGAGAAAAGGAAACCCTTCCTACATTGTCAGTGGGAATGTAAATTGGTGCAGCCACTATGGAAAACAGTATGAAGGTTCCTTAAAAAACTAAAAATAGAGTTACCATATGACCCAGCAATCCATCTCCTGGGCATAAATCCCAAAAAGATAAAAACTCTAATCTGAAAAGATACATGCACTCCAATGTTCATAGCAGCACTATTTACAATAGTAAAGATATGGAAACAACCCAAGTGCCCATCAGCAGATGAGTGGATAAAGAAGATGTGCTATATCTATACAATGGAATATTACTCAGCCATGAAAAATGAAATAGTGCCATTTGCAGGAACATGGGCTAGAGATTATCATAGTAAGTGAAGTAAGTCAGACAGAGAAAGACAAATATCGTATAATATTGCTTATATGTGGAATCTTAAATAAAGGGTACAAATGAATCTATATACAAAACAGAGACAGACTTACAGGCACAGAAAACAAAGGGGAAAGTGGGGCAGGGGGGAGAAATAAATTAGGAGTATGGGATTAACAGATACAAACTAATATACATAAAATAGATAAGCAAAAAGGATTTACTGTATAGCACACAGGGAACTATATTCAATATCTTGTAATAACCTATAATGGACAATAATCTGAAAAAATATATATATATATATCCGAATCACTTTGCTGTACACCTAAAAGTAACACAACATTGTAAATCAACTCTACTTCAATATAAAATAAAAGTTAAAAAAAACAAAGATGATATTAAAAAATAAATAAAACAAATATATATTTTTTCATGTTTTATGTACATATACTTAAAAGGAATTCTAATATATATATACATATATATGGTTCTATGACATGCTATATATCTTAGATTATATATCTGTCTTGTTTTCATGACTGTATAATATTCTATTATAATGATAAATATGTATTTAACCAATCTCAGATTTGTCTCCAATTTTTCCCTATTATGAATGATACTGCTATAAAAGCTTGTGTATGTGTTGTATGTGTTTCAGTGTGTGTGAATATACATAGAATATAGATAATTATATATAAATATTATATATATTGTATTATATAAGTATGTATTTTATATATATATATAAATAGAGTCAGAATGAGAGAACTTGAGTTAAAATGTAAAAAAAGTTTAAATTTGGAGCATACTTCCACCAACAGTGAAGGAAAGTGACCATTTTCCCATACCCTGACAAATAATAATTATCAATATTTTTCCAGTTTTTCAATAGAATGGGCAAAAAATGAATTATTTAGCCTATCTGAATGTCACTCCAAGGCCTCTGCCCATACTGCAAGGGAGATGTGGGTGCCTTGAGTGAAGTTCCGTCTCTCTGCTTGATGGCCAAGTTACTAGGCTCTGCAGTGGCCAGTCTCCAGGAAGGCCCCCAGTGATCCCTGTCTTCTGGTATGCATGTGGATTTCCCTCCCTCACTGTATCATGGTGGGTCTGTGTGCCCAGTAGCATAAGGCAGAAGTGATGGTACGTGGTTTCTGAGGCCAGTTCATAAAAAGGCATGTGGCTTCCCTTTGTTCTCCCTTGGATCACAGCCCTGGTGGAAACCAACTGCCATGTTAAATTGACCCTCAGGCCCCCTATGGAGAAGGACTCATCAGTATCGCACAACGAGAAACCGAGGCCTCCTGCCAACAGCCATGTGAGTCTGCCACCTTGAAAGCAGTTTACCCAGCCCCAGTTACATGTACAGACGATTGCAGCCCAGGCCAACATCTTGATTGCAACCTCATGAAAAACCCTAAATTAGAACTACCTAGCTAAGCCACTCCCAGATTCCAGTGCTCAGAAACCACGTGAGACAATAAATGTTTATTTTAAGCCTCTAAGTTCTGGAGTAATTTGTTATGCAGCTATAGATAACTAATACACTCTCTGGGCCTCACCTTCCTCATCTGTAAGCTATGAATGATCATAATATAAAGCCCACTTCACAGACAGAAAGTAGCTGAAAGCAACCGCCACCTGCCTGGCCCACAGCACTAGTGTCGGTTCACCTCTCTCGTTGCGAGGCCCTTGTCACAGGCTGTCAGGCGCAACTAAACAGAGGGGAGTGTTTCGAGTTGCAATGCCTTTGACCTTGTCATTTAAAATCCGGGTCATTTCCAGACACATCATTTTGAGTATGAAGCGGGGAGGGAACTTCGTTGCAATGTGTTCTCTGCCCTTTTATGTGATGAAATTACAAAAGCAAACGGTCCAGTTGCTCTGGTCTTCGGAGAGCTGTCAAACTCCTCTCTGAGTGACCAGGGAGTGGCTGCTGGGGACCCTGGCCAGTGATGGGCTAGTGTAGTGTGGAGGACTGAGGAGGGAGAGCCTGGCCTTAGTGTAGAAGTGTAGATGCAAGTACAGGAAACACACCTTCGTTTCCAAACAATGTGGACACACATACAAAAGATAAATTGCTCCTCCTTTCTCATCTGACGGATGTTCCCAGCAAATGGACTGAGCCCAGTGGTAGTGGGTGTGGACAGAGGGAACCAGGAACCATGAAAACCCCAAGGATGCTGGTCCCCAAGCATCCAGCCCAGTGGACTGAGCTAGGGACACAGGAACAACTGACTGCTCCTCTCCCCTTGAGCGGCCCACACTCTGTCAAGGCAGGGCAGCTTGGGGCCTCACTGGAGCATCCTTGGGAGCCCAAGCGCCTCCAGCTTCCCTCCCACAGGTCAAGTTCCACCCAGGCTGTTAACTACCAGCGCTGCTCTCCACTCTGCCATCTGGTGGCCGGATCCGGAAATTGCAGCTTTCCCACAGGACAGCCACCTTCAAAGGCATGGGGATATCTCCCTCCAGCTGTGTTAGCAAATATTTCTCCTCTTCCCAAAGAGTGACCAGGATCTTTCTGCTTAGTCCTCCATGCCAAAGAACTTAGGTAGATTTCCAAGGAAGGAGTCAGAATGTTTTAGATAGACACCATTCTGAGTCTTACTCAAAATGATTCCTCGCCCTAGCTGCCAGACAGAGCCTAGGTTAGAGCCTTTGTCTTGCCTCCAACCAAGCTCCCTACTCCCCCCAGGACACTTTTCCTGGAAAGTGGAGTGGCCTCTGTCCCTGTCTTTGTTTCGTTCTTAATAACTATGTCCAGAGCCATTAATCCCAACAGTCTCTCCATCCATCCCCTAAAAGTACTGTGAGCTCTAGTCACTGTGCCTAGTGGATAAATCCACCCACCCCAGATGCCAAAGGCCAGAGGCCACCTCTTTGAGACCATTCAGTTTCTCAAGAAAAGACTACCCCATTTTGCTGCTTGGCCACTCTGCGTTGGGGGAGGGAAGCTGACTTTTCTATAAACAAAACTCTGTTTAATTCCCATTTTTCAGCCACACGCCTTCAGCTTAGCCTCTGCTGTAGCTGACATCTTCAGGGCTCATGCACGTCAGCAAAGTTTCCTTCAGACATCATCTGCTGTCTCATTCCTGACCTCTAGAACTTTCTTGAAATCTTTTACCCACTAATGATCTTTCTCCTGTTCTTTGCATCACCATGACTTGCTTCCTTTTTCATTTCTGTAGTGGGATCTCAGGAAGGAGAAGAGATAAATACATATCGTGAATCCACCATCTTAACCAGAAGTCTCTTCACATTTTATCGTTTAGAATGCTTTCAGCTGCATGTACCAGAAAAACTAATTCTAGTTGGCTTATTCAATAAGGAAAGGTATAGGCTTGTGTAAAAGGAAGGTAAGATGGGCTCTAGAGTCAGCTTGATGTAGTACTGCAGCTCCAGTCCCCCGAATCCCCTGAGGATGCTGCTCTACCAGGGGCAAATGGCTGAGCAGTTCCTAACTACACACCCACACCATGAACCCAGAGGATGATTCCAAGTCATTCAGTAGTGCCAAAGCCTCAAAGTGGCAGCCAGCTCCACGAGGGAAAGCATAGCTCTGAAGGGGACAGGGCCAGCCTCGCAAGCTAAGGCAGATTGGGACATATGTTTCCTGGGCCCCTGGAGAGTTTCATTTAAAGAGTTCCCATCCTGAAACAAGGGCCATCTGGGAAGAAGCAGGACCACAAGTGACCTCTGTCTATTCAAGCAGATACAAGTAAGCTTTGGTAAGATGAGTCAACTATCAGACAGCCAGCTGATGGGAAAGGGTGGCAGGACCTGGAGAGTAAAGCAGGACCCTTGGTCTCAATGGGCCACGTAACAGACCAATCAGGTGACCAGACAGGATCCTGCTTAGACAGATCCTACCACACTGTATATACCGCACTGAATACCACCATATTCCTCATTTTATAGAAGATGAAACTGAAATACGGAGAGTAACTGGCTTGCTCAAGGTCATACAGCTAGCAATTTCATTTACTGAGAGTCGGCCCTGGAAATGACCCATCCTTATCTGAAAAAGGAGGAAGGGGAGGGAGGAGAGGAGAAGAGGGACATTGGGATTTAAGGTGGAAAGAAACATTCTCATTGAAGAAATGTGTTGGCTTTAGGTTCAGGGGCCTAGGATTCTGGTTCCCACTCAACAGTATCCAACGTGTGACCAGGAGTGATGGCCATCCCCTTCTGAGATACAGTTTCTTTCACTGAGATTCAGGGAGACAGAATAATGCCTAAGCGCATGTAAATAGTAAATGCTAGAATCAGGGCCCAACTTCTCCAGCTGGAGAAGACCTGACTCTTGAATCCTGCGGTCTGGGGAGAAAGGGGGATGGGGATCCCCAGGTGGAAGTGGTGTATGTGGCCGGCACAGAGGCTAGAAGTCGTGTCCTGGGGACAAGCTGCGTGAGATCAAGCCCAGCTTCAAGAAACTGGCTGCAGTTAGGGATAGGAACCAGGTGTGGAGGCAAAATGTTAATGTAGGGGACTGAGGGCACCTAAAACTGAGGACCAGAGGATCAAGCAAAGGGGTGCAGCCCGGAGAAATCTGGAGGTGACGTGAATTGAGAGCAGCTGCTGCTTATCCAGCCCCAGCACAGGCTGGCCGAGAGGAGCAACCCTTTCTACCCCACACAGAACACGTGAACCCTCAGCAAACCCCAGTGAACAGAAGCTATGGGACCCTAGTCATTCTGGAAAGTGAAGAAACTCCCCTCGGGCTCCAAGACCTGGGAAGAACTCATTCCTTCCTTCGTTCTTCCCTTGGTCCGATATTTTTAGGTCAGCCATACAGAGGCCTTTTGTTGGATGTGGGGGCGGGGGGGGTGGGAGCCTCAGAATGGTCCTAGAGAGTTCAGATGCCACACTCCAAGAAAGGCAAGGAGGAAAGAACCATGGAGCCCATTGGGGGTGTGGTGATACCCAGCTGTGGCTCTTCCTTCATTCACTATTGTCCTGGGAACAACCCAGCAGGTGCAGATTTGCAGCGTGGAATGAAAAATCAGGCCTTGTGCTCACCCTGCTGGGGTTTTTGGAACCACACAATATGTTTGATTGAAAGGCTCTTTTAGAAGCTTAATTTTTTTAACATTAAAGAATTAAATCAATAATGTCCCCATTTGGCTTCTCTGTGATTATGTCCTTTGTGTCCTGTTTGTTATTTAGTAACAAGCTTTCTAAAAATCACAATCTATGTCATCTGTACCAAAGATAGTCAAGGGAAGAGGGAAAGAGGAAGAGAAAGGAATATCATAGGACAAATACCTACTATGTGCCAGGCACTGTTCCAGTGACATTAAATCCATTGTCTGAGGTCGGCCTCCCCACAAACTCAAAAGGAACTTGTGGCTGTAATCCTCATTGGATTAATTAGGAATCTGAAGCTCAGAGAGGAAAAGAGACTTCTCCAGGGTCATACAAAAGAGCAGAGCCTGGTTTAGAACTCTCCAGTCTGTTGGATTCCAAACCCATCCTCCTCCACTGCTTTCTTTGTTAATTTCTTCCACTTGAGCCCCTCATCCAATAATAGGACAACTTTGTCCAGCTTTGGCAGGAAGCTCCCCTGTTTCCAGGCATGGCTCATGGAGCTGATGGGAAAGATCTTCGCATCTACCTGGCTGGGCCCCTCAGGACTTCCTGAATAGCCCTTGGGATGGGAGGGGGAGGCCCAGATCTCCTGTCTACAGAGGGTCAGGGAATTAGCTTGAGAAGCAGAATTTTAACGTGCAGGGTCCTCAATTTGGGACCTGGAGTGGGGTGACTGTGACAGGGTTTAAATCCTAAAAGAAAATAAGTGATGTCCTAGGACTGAACGGCCAGCTATACAACTGGAGGCAGGAATCTCAGCTTCTAGAGACATCTTTGCTACTATCTAGCTGGGATACTTTGGGTGAACCACTTTTCTGAGACAGAATTTCCTTGTCAATAAAATGAGACCAAGGCTCTCTTCCAGGAGGGTTGGAATGATTAAATAATAGGTTGTACAGAAGAGTTTTGGGGGGTTTTCCTACATGGTGTCCACAGAAGGGGTCAATGTTGTGACGCCCTGTGCTGGGGCCACTGGTTGGCATGGGGACGCAGAATAACTCAGTGGTCAGTGTGCTGGGTGAGGTTTTCCTGTGTCTCGTATGAAGATGTGTCCTTGAATCATAGGTCAATTGTGTGATCACAGATACCCACACTTAAGGTATAATAACAACTTAGATCAATTAAATCAAAATACTTGAGGGTGGCACCCAGGCATGAGTATTTTTTAAAGCTCCCTAGGTAAGTGCAATATGCATCCAAGGTTAAGCTGCCCGCTGAACACCCTCTCCCAAGAGGCCTACCTTAGAAAGCAGGCTCCTTACAGCACCTAGCTGAGCCCAACCAGGCAAAACGATGCACTCACCTGCACTGATTGGGAAATCTAACTGCCTTAAGGTTCTGTGCAGAGCCGGCAGGGACTTAATCACTTCACTCACATCAAAATATTTACTATGGGGAGGGGGAAGGGTAAGCTGGGACAAAGTGAGAGAGTGGCATGGACATATATACACTACCAAATGTAAAATAGATAGCTAGTGGGAAGCAGCCGCATAGCACAGGGAGATCAGCTCGGTGCTTTGTGACCACCTAGAGGGGTGGGATAGGGAGGGTGGGAGGGAGGGAGACGCAAGAGAGAAGAGATATGGGAACATATGTATATGTATAACTGATTCACTTTATTATAAAGCAGAAACTAACACACCATTGTAAAGCAATTATACTCCAATAAAGATGTAAAATTTATATATATATATTTACTACAAATAGTCATTACCACCTGGAAGGGGCTTGCAGGTAGTGAGGCAAGAGGGGGTGGGGGAGGCAGCAGAGTTCAGCATACCCTGAATGGAAGCAAGCTGTTTGCAGAGGCTGCTGTCCCCTGTCATCCATTGCTGAACTATCCCTCCCACCCCCCAACCCCCCCACCCCCCCACCCCCCAGCCCCCGAGAGATTTCTTGAGTTAAGTGTTTGCACTTTAATGCTCCAAGGCCTGAATCATCCGATTCTGCGTGGCACAGGTGCTGGGGCTTAGGAACATACCGTAGATGATTTACATAAAGTGAGCTATTTGCATGGAGTGGAAAATTTGCATGCAGTAAATAGCTAAGGGGAGGATAAAATGATGGCCCAGAAATGGCCTACAATAATGTGTTAATTTGTAGCCCCAGTGTAATCTGAATGCTTCTCAGAAAAGTGAGCGTCTCTCTTCAAAGAGAGAGAGAGCTACCCACGACAGCTGGCAATCACGGCTCATGTCCTGAGAGTGTGATGGGACTAAGAATGATGGGACACAGGACACATGAGACCATAGGTGTCCTAGGGGCCAGGCACCTGATCCTTCTGCACCACCACTCCCTCTCAGCTCAGTATTATCAATACACTTGGTTCATGCCCAGTTGTGGCTCCAAAGAGAAGCTCCTCCACCTGACTATGAGCTCACAGAGGGCAGGAGATGTATCCGATTCAGCTCCACACCCTGGCATCAAGCACAGGGCAGAGCACTATACTGTTTTCAGCTGCAGGTAACAGAAACCTCAACTAACAATGGCTTAAACCATAAGAACATTCGTTGTACTTAACAAGAAGTTCAAAGGTAGATTGGGGGAGGGGCAACTCAACAATCTCAAGAACCTAAGCTCCTGGAATCCACCCATCTGCCATCCTCAAGCCTTTTGTCTTGTTAAAACACTCAGATTTGAGGACTGATTTCTTATAGCAGCATAACCTAGCCTATCATGATTAATACAGCTGTAGATGCAGATTCTCATAGGATCCTAAGCAAAGAAACTGGAATCCTTTCTAATATCAAGAAGTCAAGAGTCCCTAGGAGATTCAGGTTTCAATACCCTTTGCAGTCTCCACAGTGCTCAGCAGAGTTCATTTTAATACAAAGGATCATGAGAGATTACTACAAGCAGCTATATGCCAATAAAATGGACAACCTGGAAGAAATGGACAAATTCTTAGAAAAGCACAAACTTCCAAGACTGAACCAGGAAGAAATAGAAAATATAAACAGACCAATCACAAGCACTGAAATTGAAACTATGATTAAAAACCTTCCAGCAGAGCTTCCCTGGTGGCGCAGTGGTTGAAAGTCCGCCTGCCGATGCAGGGGACACGGGTTCATGCCCTGGTCCGGGAGGATCCCACATGCCATGAAGCGGCTAGGCCTGTGAGCCATGGCCGCTAAGCTTGCACATCCAGAGCCTGTGCTCCGCAATGGAAGAGGCCACAACAGTGAGAGGTCCGCGTACCGCAAAAAAAAAAAAAAACCTTCCAGCAAACAACAGCCCAGGACCAGATGACTTCACAGGCAAATTCTATCAAACATTTAGAGAAGAGCTAACACCCATCCTTCTCAAACTCTTCCAAAATATAGCAGAGGGAGGAACACTCCCAAGCTCATTCTATGAGGCCACCATCACCCTGATACCAAAACCAGACAAAGATGTCACAAAAGAGAAAACTACAGGCCAATATCACTGATGAACATAGATGCAAAAATCCTCAACAAAATACTAGCAAACAGAATCCAGCAGCAGATTAAAAGGATCACACACCATGATCAAGCAGGGTTTATCCCAGGAATGCAAGGATTCTTCAATATATGCAAATCAATCAATGTGATACACCATATTAACAAATTGAAGGATAAAAACCACATGATAATCTCAATAGATGCAGAAAAAGCTTTTGACAAAATTCAACACCCCTTTATGATAAAAACCCTCCAGAAAGTAGGCATAGAGGGAAACTACCTCAACATAATAAAGGCCATATATGACAAACCCACAGCCAACATTGTTCTCAACAGTGAAAAGCTTTCTCTTTCCTCTAAGATCAGGAACAAGATAAGGTTGTCCACTCTCACAACAATTATTCAACATAGTTTTGGAAGTTTTAGCCACAGCAATCAGAGAAGAAAAAGAAATAAAAGGAATCCAAATTGGAAAAGAAGTAAAACTGTAACTGTCTGCATGTGACATGATACTATACATAGAGAATCCTAAAGATGCTGCCAGAAAACTACTAGAGCTATTCAATGAATTTGGTAGAGTAGCAGAATAAAAAATTAATGCACAGAAATGTCTTGCGTTCCTATACATTAATGATGAAAAATCTGAAAGAAAAATTATGGAAGCACTCCCATTTACCATTGCAACAAAAAGAATAAAACACCTAGGAATAAACCCACCTAAGGAGATAAAAGATCTGTATGCAGAAAACTATAAGACATTGATGAAAGAAATTAAAGATGATACAAACAGATGGAGAGATATACCATGTTCTTGGATTGGAAGAATCAATATTCTGATAATGACTATATTACCCAAAGCAATCTACACATTCAATGCAATCACTATCAAATTACCAATGGCATTTTTCACAGAACTAGAACAAAAAATTTCACAATCTGTATGGAAACACAAAAAACCCCAGACAGCCAAAGCAATCTTGAGAAAGAAAAATGGAGCTGGAGGGATCAGGCTCCCTGACTTCAGATTATACTACAAAACTACAGTAATCAAGACAGTATGGTACTGGCACAAAAACAGAAATATAGATCAATGGAACAGGATAGAAAGCCCAGAGATAAACCCACACACATATGGTCACCTTATCTTTGATAAGGGAGGCAAGAGTATACAATGGAGAAAAGACAGCCTCTTCAATAAGTGGTGCTGGGAAAACTGGACAGTTGCATGTAAAAGAATGGAATTAGAACACTCCCTAACACCATACACAAAAATAAACTCAAAATGGATTAAAGACCTAAATGTAAGGCCAGACACTATAAAAGTGTTAGAGGAAAACATAGACAGAACACTCTATGACCTAAATCACAGGAAGATCCTTATTGACCCACCTCCTAGAGAAATGGAAATGAAAACAAAAATAAACAAATGGGACCTAATGAAACTTAAAAGCTTTTGCACAGCAAAGGAAACCATAAAAAAGATGAAAAGACAACCCTCAGAATGGGAGAATATATTTGCAAATGAAGCAACTGACAAAGGATTAATCTCCTAAATATACAAGCAGCTCATGCAGCTCAATATCAAAAAAACAAACAACCCAATCCAAAAATGGGCAGAAGACCTAAAGAGACATTTCTCCAAAGAAGATATATACAGATTGCCAACAAACACATGAAAAGATACTCAACATCACTAATCATTAGAGAAATGCAAATCAAAACTAAAATGAGGTATCACCTCACACCGGCCAGAATGTCCATCATTACAAAATCTACAAACAATAAATGCTGGAGGGGGTGTGGAGAAAAGGGAACCCTCTTGCACTGTTGGTGGGGATGTAAATTGATACAGCCACTATGGAGAACAGTATGGAGGTTCCTTAAAAAACGTAAACTAGAACTACCATATGACCCAGCAATCCCACTACTGGGCATATACCCTGAGAATACCATAATTCAAAGAGAGTCATGTATCACAATGTTCATTGCAGCACTATTTACAATATCCAGGACATGGAAGCAACCTAAGTGTCCATCGACAGATGAATGGATAAAGAAGATGTGGCACATATATACAATGGAATATTACTCAGCCATAAAAAGAAACGAAATTGAGTTATTAGTAGTGAGATGGATGGACCTAGAGTCTGTCATACAGAGTGAAGTAAGTCAGAAAGAGAAAAACAAATACCGTATGCTAACACATATGTATGGAATCTAAATTAAAAAATGCTTCTGGGCTTCCCTGGTGGCACAGTGGCTGAGAGTCCGCCTGCCGATGCAGGAGACACGGGTTCGTGCCGGGGTCCGGGAGGATCCCACATGCCGCGGAGAGGCTGGGCCTGTGGGCCATGGCCGCTGAGCCTGCGCGTCCGGAGCCTGTGCTCCGCAATGGGAGAGGCCAAAACAGTGAGAGGCCGGCGTACCACCAAAAAAAAGAAAAGGTTCTGATGAACCTAGGGGCAGGACAGGAATAAAGACAGAGACAAAGAGAATGGACTTGAGGACATGAGGAGGGGGAAGGGTAACCTGGGACGAAGTGAGGGAGTAACATTAACATATATACACTACCAAATGTAAAATAGATAGCTAGTGGGAAGCAGCCACATAGCACAGGGAGATCAGCTCGGTGCTTTGGGACTGCCTAGAGGGGCGGGATAAGGAGGGTGGGAGGGAGACGCAAGAGGGAGGGGATATGGGGATATATGTATACATATAGCTGAATCACTTTGCTATACAGCAGAAACTAACACACCATTGTAAAACAATGATACTCCATTAAAGATATAAAAAAAAGACAATCATAAGAGAAAACACATTTATCAATACTGTAACTTTATGTTGTCTGTTTAAAGATGAACTGTCAGTACTTACATCATTATCGTCTGATATGATACAAAACACTGTAAATGTTATATGTATTACTAACACTAAACATTAAAAATGAAAAGATAATGTGAAAAAGAAATTCATATGTATTTACAGGTATAACGATTCACACACTGATAATGAAGAAGCAGCAATGTGATTACTTTATGGCAGACTGGTGTATGATTGCCTCACAGGAGCCTAGCCTATAGATTAATAAATGAATCGTTATAAAATTTTCATGGCATACAGTATTACAGTCATGTTAATAATACAACATGGGAAGCATTGTTACCTTTGTTTGAAACCTCTTACCTATGATGATAGGCTGATACACAGTTTCTCCAATTATGAGAGAGAGAAAGAGAGATGCTGTATGGTAATGTAATTCTTTGAAAGCAAAGTTATAAAACAGTAAGAAAACTAACACATTATTAACTTTATATTACATGTCACTCAGCTTATGCCTATGTAAGGATAGGCTGTCCACTTCAATACAAGTCTTGTAGATGATGTTCTACATGACGAATACTTAGGTGTTGATGAGGAGGAGGAGGATGGTGATGATGATGATAGAAAAATGTCTCATACATTTCTTGATGTATGGTTATTAGATTTCACACAAAGATATACTCATACACAACAGTTAAGTTTATTAACTGTACGGAACGGTGGTCATTTACTATTCGTTAAGTGGAAGTGGATCATCATAAATGTCCTTAGCCTCGTCGTCTTCCCATTGAGTAGGAGGAAGAGGAGGGATTGGTGGAAGGGGAGGCAGGAGGGGCAGGCACACCCGGTGTAACAGATGTTTCTATAGGGTACCAATCCATCTTCCACCATCTGCTTTAGTTTCAGGGCCTGTATCATAGAAGGGTCTATGCTGTAAAACAAGTCAAAAGCAGTCCTGAATAGTCGGAACCCTTCTGCCTGATTCTCTAATATCAATTTGTTTTCTGGCGCTGCTTAGTCCTCTTCCTCCTCCATCATCCGGCACTGTACAGAAGCACTCAGCTCCATCAAGTTGTCTCCTGTTAATTCCTCTATTAGCTCTTGAATTCAAGATCAGTATCTTGAAACTGTTCAGTCCCCACCTTTTATGCCATATCCACAACCTCTTTCATGTTTTCCTTGATTGACTCTGTCGTAGATCCTGTGAAGTCATGCACAACATCTGAACACAGCTTTCTTCAGCAAGATTTTATTATTTCAGGTTGGATGGCTTTCATGGCTTCTTCTATAACAATGATGGCATCATCAATGGTGTAGTCCTTCCAGATTTTCATGATGTTCTATCAGGGCTTTCGTCCACAGCACTGACAAATCCTTTCCATAGAGTACTGTGTGTACTGAGCCTGAAAGGTCCTTAGGATCCCCTGATCTAGAGACTGAATTAGAGGCCTTGTGTTTGGGGGGCAAGTAGACCACTTTGATGCCTTCCGTGTTGAATTCATGGGGTTCTGGGTGACCAGGGGCATTGTCCAGTATCAAAAGAACTTTAAAAGGCGGTTTCTTACTGGCAAGGTACTTCCTAACTTCAGAGACAAAGAAATCCAGAAAAATCTTTCTCGTTATCCAGGGCTTCTTTTCGTACAACCAAAAGACTGGCAGCTGGTGTTTATCTTTTCCTTTCAAGGCTCAGGAGTCAGCAGCTTTATAGGTAAGGGCAGTCCTGATCATAAACTCAACTGCATTTGTACAAACCAGTAGACTTTGTTTTTTTGTTCGTTGGTTGGTTGGTGGGTTTTTGGTTTTTTTAAGAGTAATGGGGAAAACTCCCCATTGCCTATTTTTTTTTTTAATTTATTTTTGGCTGCATTGTGTCTTCATTGTTGCACGCAGGCTTTCTCTAGTTGCATCGAGTGGGGGCTGCTCTTCGTTGCGGTGCGCGGGCTTCTCATTGTGGTGGCTTCACTTGTTGTGGAGCACAGGCTCTAGAGCACAGGCTCAGTAGTTGTGGCACACGGGCTTAGCTGCTCTGCAGCATGTGGGATCTTCCCAGACCAGGGCTCGAACCCATGTCCCCTGCATTGGCAGGCGGATTCTTAACCACTGCGCCACCAAGGAAGTCCCAAACCAGTAGACTTTGACTACCCCTTCTTGCCTTAAATCCTGTACTCACTTCTCCCTTACTAATAATTGTCCTTTTTTCCAGGCATTTTTTTTCCAGAATTAGGCACTTTCATCTGCATTAAAAACCTGTTCAGGCAGACATCCTTTATCCTCGATGATTTTCTTAATGGCTTCTGGGAACTTGTCTGCTGCCTCTTGGTTGGCAGAAGCTGCTTCTCCTGTTATCTTGATATTTTTTTAAGCCAAACCTCTTTCTAAAACTATCAAACCATCCTTTGCTGGCATTAGATTCTCCAGCTTTAGATCCTTCACCTCCCTTTTGCTTTAAGTTGTCATACAATGACTTTGCTTTTTCTTGAATTGTTAGAATCTATAGGTATGCCTTTCTTATAGCAATCCTACATCCACATAAAGCTGCATTTTTGATGCAAAATTAAAAGGTATTTTGCAAAAAGTGCAAGGTTTTCATGCCTGATAGAGTAGCTGTAGTGACAGATTTACAAATTCCCTTTGCTTTTTTTTTTTAACATCTTTATTGGGGTATAATTGCTTTACAATGGTGTGTTAGTTTCTGCTTTATAACAAAATAAAAGAACTTTATAACAAAGTTCTTTATAACAAAGAACATATAGATATGTTCTCATATATCTTCCCTCTTGCATCTCCCTCCCTCCCACCCTCCCTATCCGACCCCTCTAGGTGGTCACAAAGCACCGAGCTGATCTCCCTGTGCTATGCGGCTGCTTCCCACTAGCTATCTATTTTACGTTTGGTAGTGTATATATGTCCATGCCACTCTCTCACTTTGTCCCAGCTTACCCTTCCCCCTCCCCATATCCTCAAGTCCATTCTCTAGTAGGTCTGCATCTTTATTCCTGTCTTGCCCCTGGGTTCTTCATGACCTTTTTTCTTTTTTTAGATTCCATATATATGTTAGCATACGGTATTTGTTTTTCTCTTTCTGACTTACGTCACTCTGTATGACAGACTCTAGGTCCATCCACCTCACTACTAATAACTCAATTTCGTTTCTATTTATGGCTGAGTAATATTCCATTGTATATATGTATCACATCTTTATCCATTCATCTGTTGATGGACACTTAGGTTGCTTCCATGTCCTGGCTATTGTAAATAGAGCTGCAAATGGTCCTTACACTGGATTCATTTATCTTGAGATGGCAGGCAACTACAGCTGCAGACCTCAGTCTATGGTATGTATCAAGAATTTTTTCTTGTAATGTCATGACTTTTCTCTGCATTGTGGAGGCACTTTTAGCATCACTAGTGGTACTTTCTATGGGTCCCCTGACGTTATTCAAGGTTAATGGTATTACTCTAAATACAATGAAAAATATGTGGGAACCACGAGAAATCACTTTTTACTGTGATATGCCATTTACTACAGAGAAAACTGCTCACGTGGAGATGATTATCATCACACAGCATTTTAAGTGGACACTCACAAAACTTACGCTCACTGCAATAGCAACAGGAGGTGACTACAAAATTACAATAGTACAGTATGTACTACAGTTACTTTTTTTTTTTTGCCGTACGCGGGCCTCTCACTGTTGTGGCCTCTTCCGTTGCGGAGCACAGGCTCCGGACGCGCAGGCGCAGCAGCCATGGCTCACGGGCCCAGCCGCTCCGCGGCATGTGGGATCTTCCCAGACCGGGGCACGAACCCGTGTTCCCCGCATCGGCAGGCGGACTCTCAACCACTGCGCCACCAGGGAAGCCCTACAGTTACTTTTATGCAGTTATGATTTAATACAGCATCTTTATGTTTGTTTCCATTTCTCTGAACTGTGAATGGCACCATGTATAGTCTATAAGTGATTGTGTGCATGTTTTGATAATTTTTAACTTTTTATAATAGATTTGTGTATTTTTATGGTAGTAAATAATAAAATGGACTAGTATCTAGATATATTTTAAGCATTGGTGACATACCTTTTTCCTAGTTTTTTTTTAATATTTCTAAACTATGCAGTTCATCTGCAAGTTTTCTCAAAGTGCCGCAAATCTCCAAAATATTTTCCAATATACTTATTGAAAAAATCCACATATGAGTGGATCCATGAAGTTCAAACCCATGTTGTTCAAGGGTCAACTACACAAATCTTAAAAGTCTTTTCAAAAATAATAAAAAGCCTTAGCCATCTGAGCAGATAAACTTACTTTATTCCAACTGTTTAGAAACTACAAACTATTTATAAACTAGTGGGTTTTATATTGTACCTAATTCATGACAAAAGTTTTAAAATGAAAACTATGAGATCTCTGTCTGTATCTGTGTGTATAGATGTTGATGTATGTACATTATAGGTATAGTATTTTTCTACCTCTGGATGTTATTGTCAAAATTAATTTATAAAAAGAGCTCTATTTAATTGGTTTTAAAACAAACAAGTGCTTATGAAAAACTCTCAAAAATACAGTAGAAACTAACCCAAATGTTTTCAAATTCACATGATCTAGGATTAATCTTTAGTAAATGGAAGCAAAATTTAAGGTATTGTTTTACGTAAAATAGTCATGTCTGTAGAGTTATCAGCGTTAAAAATAAAACTTTTATTCTACTTGGGTGTACCAAAGTTCAAATAAGTTTATATTACCTCTGTTACAAAACTTGTCAGCAAGAAAAACAGCTTGGAGGGCTGCCTTTAGTCTCATGAAGTTTTCATGGGTAATCTAAACATAATTGTTGAGAACAAATGATTTAAATGATGTAAATGGGCCAAAAGTTTAAGGTGAACACCTTAGTAATAATTATGGTACATATACTTAAAAATACCTTCTCCAAATCTTTCTGGTAACTTGAAACTTTAGAGTTTTGCTAAGTTAAGCTCAGTGATGGGAATTCATTGGATGTCTAGATCATTTCCAAATAAGATAAAATAATTAAACATTAATTGCTAAAAAAGTCTAAGTTTACTTACTTTTGTC
The DNA here is from genome assembly GCF_937001465.1 of Orcinus orca. Lineage (NCBI taxonomy): Eukaryota > Metazoa > Chordata > Mammalia > Artiodactyla > Delphinidae > Orcinus > Orcinus orca. The sequence continues at coordinate 19,004,549 of NC_064574.1, forward strand.
TTATTACAGAAAATCTAAGGATGTTAGATTTATTAGTAAACATTACTTTGTACCACACTGGAAAAAATTTATGCTATGAGGAAATGTATGTTTCTAGAAATTATGAAATGTATCTATAAGTTTGCCTATCAAAAAGTACTGGTAGAACGAACAGTTCACAACTTCTTAGTTTTCACTAGAAATTAAGGTTTCTGAGGGTTAAGAATTCTAATTAATATATATAATTAAAACTACTAAACTTAATAAGGAAAACATCTTCATATGTAAGGAAAATTTTTTAATGTATATAAAAAATGGAAAAGCATTTTGTTAAAGGAAAAGAAAGTAATTTTGTCCTAAAAAAGGGGGCTTTTAAAAAAAAGAGAAAGCATAGGACAAAATCCGAATGTAAAAGAGGGAGTTATAGAAGGTTTATGGAAAGGAATCCTGAGAAAAAAGTATTGTGCGCAGTCAGGATGGGCTAAAATTAGAATGAATTTACATCTCACATCAGTCAGAATGGCCACCATTAAAAAGTCTACAAATAATAAATGCTGGAGAGGGTGTGGAGAAAAGGGAACCCTCCTACACTGTTGGTGGGAATGTAAATTGGTGCAGTCACTATGGAAAACAGTGTGGAGTTTCCTCAGAAAACTAAAAATAGAATTACCATATGATCCAGCAATCCTACTCCTGGGCATATACCCAGACAAAACTATAATTCAAAGAGATACATGCACCACTATGGTCACAGCAGCACTATTCACAATAGCCAAAACATGGAAACGACCTAAATGTCCATTGACAGATGAATGGATAAAGATGTGGTACATATACACAATGGAATACTACTCAGCCATAAAAAAGAATGAAATAATACAATTTGCAGCAACATGGATGCAACTAGAAATTATCATACTAAGTGAAGTAAGTCAGAAAGAGAAAGACAAATACCATATATTTGTGGAATCTAAAATATGGTACAAATGAACTTATCTACAAAACAGAAACAGATTCACAGACATAGAGAACAGACTTGTGGTTGACAGGGGGGAGGGGGTGGGGGAAGGAAGGACTGGGAGTTTGGGATTAGCAGATGTAAACGCTTATATATAGGATGGATAAACAACAAGGTCCTAGTGTATGGCACAAGGAACTATATTCAATATCCTGTGATAAACCATAGTGGAAAGGAATATTTTAAAAAAATGTCTCTATGTGTATAACTGAGTCACTTTGCTGTACAGCAGAGATTGGCACAGCACTGTCAATCAACTCTACTTCAATTTAAAAAATAAAATTTCAGTAAAGAATGAATTTAATTGAGTGAATGAATTTTACTATCAGAAGTAAGCTCTCTCTGTTAATAAGACAAAGTTTTCATGAACTATTGATCTGCTTTTGGTAACATACTGTAACATTTTCTTTATCTTTCAAGTAATCTGTTGTAACATTCTGTATTTGCCTTTGAAATCTTTTGTCACTTTGGTTAAGTGGTAGCTAAGTATTATTTCACAGTGACCTATGATCCTCCTTGACCAAGTGTTTTAAAACCTTTTATATCTTTGACAAACTTCCCCAAATCAAATAAAGTCCTTTTGACCTCTAGCTTACTTGGGGATTTTTCACAGGCCCCCTGAAATATCTCAAAGAGAGATATTAAACTAATTAGGCTTATTTAGCATATTAAATTACATGGGAAGCATTGTCAAATAAGTGTTGATAAACCTTCTTAGGTTATTGCATGGAGGAATGTTATTAATATTTGTTCTAGAAATTAAATGAAATTCCTAAAAATCTGATGTCTAATATAATGTTAGACATTGGTATAATGTTATCAGTCATAATTCTAGTTATTACCTTAAACTGTTATGCATCACAGAAATAACCAAGTTTCCCTGTCAATTGCATTATTATGAATCAGATTTTTAACCATGTCATTTTAAGTCTTGTCATTTTTAGACAGTTATTGTTTTACTCTGATGCTTTTACAAAAATGCTTCATATTCAAGAAGATTCATAGAAAGGACTTTTTGACAAGTACAGATTTCTGATAACCTTCAGATCATACCACTGAACTGGGTAAGAAATTATAGAACTCTAATGGAAAATCTGATGGCTTCATAACACTGCTAATGAAAGATCAAGATTAATAAGAATTAATTACATGGGACTGAGTGAACTAATGAATATGATTATAATTTTTATGACTTTTTGTGTGAAATATTACTGGCTTTTTGATCTTTGTTTTCCAGTTATAAGGAAACCTTTTCTCTTATGCTAACTATTACTTACAGCAATTTGGTAAATAATGCCTTTGTAAGCAGAATTGAAACATTTATCTTTTTTCTCCCTACCTAATCCCTCCAGAATTCAGAAACTCTTAGTGAGGATTCTTATTTTCATGGCAATATAGTTATTTACATAAGTTCACTAAGAATCTGCTCTCCTTGTAACAGGATACAATTGGAAACACTGATTATATTACCAAGGCTTTGAATGGAATGTCATATTTGAGAATGTGCATAGAATCAGATATGAGCAGACAGCTTTAAGGAACTAAGATTGACTTTACAGAGCATTAAGCCCCTTGGAAAAACTGCCTGGTATCTTGCTTAGTTGCTTTTGTTCTTCCCCCTATAAACTGGACTGGATCCTGAATTCTTCTTTCCTCAAATGTTTGGCTACAACTCTCCAAACTAACATTTCCAATTTTTCTCCCACTTCTGATTCAGAATCATTGAGAACCAAAGCTGCCCTTTTCCTGAAGTCCTGCAAACTGAAGCTGAACAACTTGATATAAACTTAAGAGGGATCACCACAATAGCCCATGTTTAGACCAACTTCATGCCTGTTGCTGTGTCAGCCACTCAAAAAATTTACCTAATCACCTGATGACATCATCAGAGACATTGCAAACTGCAAAAGATGCTTTGACCCTGACATCTAAAAATCTTCTCAATTGCAGCTCTCAGGTCTCAAGACACTGGGTTTATAGTTTGCTCCAACAATTAACCTTTGTTTTCCTTTTGTCTTTATTGCAATGTCTCTTATTCAATACCTGATTGCTTGCACCTTATAGGTGCTCAACTTTGAGAGCTCACCTGCATCACCACCTCCTAAAACAAGTAACCGAACTGACCTATTGTCAGGACTAAGACGCGGGTTCAATGAGATATAAGGCAATCTATAAACTCAGCTTCTAGACTGTGAAACTTCTTGGAGCAGTTTTAAAGGCAGGACTGTAGGGGAGCAAAATTTGCCTCTGCAAAATGTCTCTTTGGCCTGTAGATAAGGCAGGCCCAAAAGACTCAGGAAGAACTTTTGACCTTCCCTCTAACTGCCTAAAAGGATTCAGATAGAGGGCCTGTTCCTGGAATAGACCAGAGACATCTGTAAAAAATAAAGGCTAGGTGTGGTGGGGGAAAACTGGGAAGCGCCTATAGATCAGAGTTCACTCTGTATCCCACTGTATCTGCAGGGCCCAGCAAACAGATGTCTACCAAATATTTGTTTTTCTATCTCCATGTGAATTGCCTTCCTCCCCTTTGAAGTCCCAAACCACTACCCCCAACATCCTCTTTTGTCTTTAGCTGGAGATGATATTTAGGGTGAGGGCTTTGGTCACTTTGGTGAGTTACTCTGTTTTCCCGGGTCTCTCCTATGTATACATGTTATTAAACTTTATTTGATTCTCTCCTGTCTCATGTCAATTTAATTCTTAGACCAGCCAGAAGAACCTAGAAGGGTAGAAAAGCTTCTTCCTCCCCCACCCCAGGCACTGTGCTACATGTGCTACCAAGGAGAAGAAAACAGATATGGTCATTGTCCTTCAGAGCTTGGCAGTCTGGGAAATAAATCTTAAGGAAACATCGAACAACTGCAGAAATATAATCTGTAATGAGGGCTAAGAATTAAAAATAGAGTTCTCTAAGATCTTGTAACAGGGGGGCTTCCCTTGAGGGAAGGGACTAACAAGCAAAGATGTAAAGAAAAAACACACATAAGGAGAACACATGTGCATGCATCTTGGGGAACAGGAGAGGAGTTGTTTGAAGTTTAAGAGACTGAAAGGGGGAGAGTGTGGCTGCAGAGCTGAGACCAAGGGGAAGAATGGTGCATAAAAATGAGGTGGATAGAGGCCAGGGGACTTTGTAGAGATTTTGGTCTTTTTTGGAAGAGCAATGAATATCCATTGAAAGTTTCTAAGTGGGAGGATGGTATGATCAAATTTAAATGTTTAAAGATACATTGGGGGCTTCCCTGGTGGCACAGTGGTTGAGAGTCCGCCTGCCGATGCAGGCGACATGGGTTCGTGCCCCGGTCCGGGAAGACCCCACATGCCGTGGAGCAACTGGGCCCGTGAGCCAAGGCCGCTGAGCCTGCGCGTCCGGAGCCTGTGCTCCGCAATGGGAGAGGCCACAACCATGAGAGGCCCGCGTACCGAAAAAAAAAAAAAAAAAAAAAAGATACATGGCTGCTCTGTGGAGGGCAGATTCAGAAGGGAGCTCGTATGGAATCCTAAAGACCAGCTATGAGGCTATAATACAATAGCAGCTTGAATTAAGCTGGGGATAGAGAAAACAGATGGGTCTGACAGATACTTAGGAGATCAAAACAACAGGAGTTGGTGATGGGCTGGCTATAGGACGAGGGGAAAGACAAGCCGGTATGAAGTATGATGCCCAAGTTCCTGGCTCATGTAACTGAATGGGTGGTGGTACCATTCATGGAGACAGGGGACACCAGAGAAGGACCACACTTGGGGAGGGGCTGGTGTGGGGACTCACGAATTCAGTGTTGAACACGTTGAATATGAGGGACACTTGAGACAGCTTTGAGATGAAATAAAGACTGGGGAAGCAGTCTGGGCTCGAGATGGACATGGGAGAGCCCACTAAGCCTTGGGTTGGGCTTGGATGAAATGATGTCACAAGAGTGAGAAGATAAGAGAAGCTTTAGGCAACTCCAAGATTCCTGCTCTGTAAAACTGTCTCTTCTATGTGCTTTGGCCCTTGGCCCAGGAACTTCTTCCATGTGCCATGGGTAGCATATTTGTACCTCATTCCTAGTGTACTTTTTCCCTTTTCCAATCCAAACTTATCATCAAAACATCATCTCTGCGGTTTGTATTCTTGCCAAGCATGTATGACCTGAATCTAATCATGAAGAAACAGACAAATGCAGATCATGGGACAATATACAAGACAAGCAGCCTGGCCCCTTCAAAAGTGTCAATGTCACGAAAGACAAAAAAAAAAATCAGATAAAATAAATCAAGGGGACAGTTCTAGAATCTAGATTAAAGATGATGAGAAAAACATGACAATCAAATGCAATCTGTGCTCCTGGATTAGATCATAAGTCAACAGGAAAAAAATTATAAAGGATATTTGGGGGATGTTGGGGAGGAAGAAATTTTCCTCTACCCTTCTAGGTTCTTCTGGCTGAACTAAGAATTAAATTGACATGAGACAGATTAACAGGAGAAAATCAAAGTTTAATAACATGTATACTTGGGAGAGACCCAGGGAAACAGAGTAACTCGCCGAAATGGCCAAGCCCTCACCTTAAATACCATCTTCAGCTAAAGACAAAAGAGGATGTTGGGGGTAGTGGTTGGGGACTTCAAAGGGGAAGGAGGCAATTCACTTGGAGATAGAAAAGCAAATGTCTCTGGGTGCTGCAGAGACAACAGGACACAGAATGGACTCTGATCTCCAAGCCGTGCCATGTTTCCCACCACCACACCTAGGCCATATTCTTTGCAGATACCTCTGGTGGTAGCTCTATTGGGGAACAGACCCTTCACCTAAATTCTCTGGGCAGCTAAGGGGGAGGTAAACAGAGAAATCTCCTGAGTCTTCCGTTTCTTAAAAATAACTTGTCTAAATTAATCCTCAAACCAAAGAGATACATTTTGGTGTGGCAAATTTTGCTCCCCTATAGGGACAATAGGGGAAACTTAAATATGATATATTAGAGAATATTTATTGTATCAATGCTAAATGCCTTGGATGTGATCATGATATTAGGGTTATGTAGGAGAATGTCCTGGTTCTCAGGAAGTATATGCTGAAGTGTTTAGGGATGGTATGTCGGCAACTTTCAACTAGTTCAAGAAAAAAGAAAGAGAAAGAAAGAGAGAGAAATAAAGCAAACACTGGAATATGGTAACAAATTGGAGACTTTAAGTGAAGGTACATGAATATTTATTGCACTATTCTTGGAAAATTTTTTTAAGTCTTTTAAATTAATTTTAAGGGAAATTGCAATGACTTCTGAGACCAACCACCCAGAGTTAGAGCAAACTTCACAAGTTAAAGGTCCAGCCCCACAGAAGACTGCCTTCACTTCAGACAGTAGCCACAAGTTTGGGGGTCCTCAGGCCACCCTCACGTCTGATCAGCTGTGAATTTGGGAGTGCCCACTACCCCCTCAGATTTGGTAATTCACCAGACACAACTCAAGAAAGTGCTATACTTATGATTAGTTTTATACAGCAAAAGAATAAGCAGAACTAGCCAAACACGGCAAGGTCTGGGAGTGTCCTAAAAGCAGAATTTTCATTGTTCTCTGCCTCTGGAGTCAGGACATGCTACACTCTCGATGTGTGACAGTACACAGAGTATGGCCAACCAGGGAAGTTCACCCAAACTTTGGCATCCAGAGTTTGATTGGGATTTCATTACATAACCATGATTGATTGAGTCCTTGGCTATGCCCCTCTCCCCTCCCAAGAGCTCAAGCTGATAACACATGGCTCAAAGCCCCAACCCTCTAAACACACCATTGGTCTTTCCAGCATGGCCTGTCTCCATCCTAGGTCATCTCATTATATAAACCCTTCATGGCCCACCATGAGTAACAAAGACATTCCTGTCACTCAGGAAATTCCAAGGATTTAGAGGTTATCCCCAGGAAACAGGGACTAGGGCCAGTCAACCTCTTTATTACACAGAAATAAGACAAAATATATTTCACAACAAAAATTTAAAAAAAAAAAACTTGCATCAAAACAGAAGTGGTGGGGCTTCCCTGGTGGCGCAGTGGTTGAGAGTCCGCCTGCCGATGCAGGGGACACGGGTTCGTGCCCCGGTCCAGGAGGATCCCACATGCCGCGGAGCGGCTGGGCCCGTGAGCCATGGCCGCTGAGCCTGCGCGTCCGGAGCCTGTGCTCCGCAACGGGAGAGGCCACAACAGTTAGAGGCCCGAGTGCCGCAAAAAAAAAAAAAAAAAAAAAAAAAAAAAAAAAAACAGAAGTGGTGGGCAGAAGACCTAAATAGACATTTCTCCAAAGAAGACATACAGATGGCCAACAAGCACATGAAAAGATGTTCAATATCTCTAATTATTAGAGAAATGCAAATCAAAACTACAATGAGATATCACCTCACTCCAGTCAGAATGACCATCATCAAAAAGTCTACAAATAATAAATGCTGGAGAGGGTGTGGAGAAAAGGGAACCCTCCTACACTGATGATAGGAATGTAAATTGGTACAGCCACTATGGAGAACAGTATGGAGGTTCCTTAAAAAACCAAAAATAGAGTTACCATATGATCCTGCAACCCCACTCCTGGGCATATATATAGAAAAAACTCTAATTTGAAAAGATACATGCACCTCAATGTTCACTGCAGCACTATTTGCAATAGCCAAGACATGGAAGCAACCTAAATGTCCATTGACAGGTGAATGGATAAAGAAGATGTGGTATATCTATAAATGGGAATATTAGCCATAAAAAAGAATGAAATAATGTAATTTGCAGCAACATGGATGGACCTAGAGATTATCACACTAAGTGAAGTAAGCCAAAGACAAATATCATATGATATCACTTACATGTGGAATTTAAAAAAAAAAAAAAAAGGGCTTCCCTGGTGGCGCAGTGGTTGAGAGTCCGCCTGCTGATGCAGGGGACACGGGTTCGTGCCCCAGTCTGGGAAGATCCCACATGCCGCGGAGCGGCTGGGTCCGTGAGCTATGGCTGCTGAGACTGCACGTCCAGAGCCTGTGCTCCGCAACGGGAGAGGCCACAACAATGAGAGGCCCGCGTACCGCAAAAAAAAAAAAAAAAAAAAAAAGATACAAATGAACTCATTTACAAAACAGAAATAGACCCATAGACATAGAAAACAAACTTATGGTTACCAAAGGGGAAAGGGGTTGGGGGAAGGGACAAATTAGGAGGTTGGGATTAACATATACACACTACTGTATATAAAATAGATAACCAACAAAGACCTACTGTATAGCACAGGGAACTATGCTCAGTATTTTGTAATAACCTATGAGGGAAAAGAATCTGAAAAAGAATATATATATATACACACACACTTAAAAAACTGAATCACTGTGCTGTATACCTGAAACTAACCCAACATTGTAAATGAACTGTACTTCAAAAAACAAAACAGAACAAACAAAAAAACACAAGTGGACCTAGAGCATTTGAATCAAAAACTACCAGACTCCAGCAACCCTGTCTCAGGTTCATGCAGCCTCTAACAGCACAGTCTGTTTGCATCTTAAGTTTAAAGAGGCCACTTAGATGTCACACAGTTCTCAATTTAAAGGCATCAGGATAAGTCATTTCACTTTTCTGCACAGGGTCAGCTGCAAACAGTAAATACGCAGCTGTGTAGGAGTAAAGGAATGGAAGAAAGTTATTTACATTTGTTGTCCAATACTTCCCAATTCAATTTAATATGCCAAGTTCTTATGATAAGCACAACCTATACTACTTCAGCCAAATCAGAACATTCTAACTCTCCAAGTCAATCAGGGAGGAAGTCAGGGTTCCACGAGCCTGTGAAAAATCACTGCGTCATTGTAAATTAGAACTGTCATCAGCCCTGTGGCCCCTGGACTGTCCTCATCACTAGGCTGTGAACCAAAATGACTTAGGGTGAATGTATCTGCAGGAGAAGGCTTCAAGGTACAGGACAGAGGGAACTGCCTTGTTCAGAGAATAGAGGGAAGAAATGTTCATGAAAAATGAAAAGAGGAGGCTTGTTATCCAGCAAATAGAGGCTCTAGAAGCATCAGTATTCTCTCTGTAACTAGTTTGTTTTTAAATATGAAAGTGAGGGAATTCCCTGGTGGACCAGTGGTTACAACTCCACGCTCTCACTGCTAAGGATCCGGGTTCGATCCTGGGGAACTTCTCCTTGATCCCAGCGCCTAAATATGAAAGTGACACACGCCCATAGTTTTTTTTTTTTTTAAGTTCAATCAGCAAAAGGATATAACAGGAATTACATTCAAAATATTTTACAACAGCAAGAAAGGCACAGACCCATCAGAATAGATTCCAGCCATTCTACGGAGTAGGACCCACTGAAGAGCAGTCTCTATGTACAACCCAAGGGTCTGGATATCCAGCACCCCAGAATCCCACTTGCACTCCCCACGGGGAACCACTGTCCATTTCTTAGGACTTGTTCCAGAAATGTTTTTTGCCTCTACCAGCATATCTATGTGCCTATGCACCCCTTTTTGGAGAGATCCCTGTTTTTGAAGACACTATTCTGTTCTATAACACGCTTTTTTCTTTTAATCATGTACCTTAGACATCATTCTACATCTGCACACACAGAGCTATCTCACTTTTCTTAAGCTTTAGCAATGCTACTCAAAGTGTGGTCTGGGCACCGGTGTTAGGCCAGGAAATGTGTGTTCCACTCTGAGAAAACCTAATGGAGAGCTTGCACCAGAATGCAAATCAACTCCGTCTCTAAATACACGCTTTCCTTCAGGTGAGACAGACGTATATTTTTGTCAGCGAGATTTTGTTGTTAATGTCGCTGCTTTACATTCTGGCTCCAGTTCCTTATCTCCTAGCAGACCAGCAACACACGAGAGAATGTCTACTTCAAGCAGCCCCAGAGTAGCCCTAGAGTATGTACACTGTAAGTTATTTGACCAATCCCCTCGTGACTGGCATTGAGGTTCCTACAAGTGAGCATACATCTTATGCACCTGAGAGAATATTTCTGTGGGAGAGGTTCCTGGGAGTGGGATCAAGGGTTGTGCAGTGGATGAGAATGCTGATCAGGATGGTGGCAGAGGTTAGAAGTGACCCCAGAGATAACTAGTCCAACTCTTACGTTTCATTGGGGAGAAAACTGAAGCCAGAAAGGTAAAAGCAAGCTCCAAAGTCAAACAAGTCAGTGGCAGAAGTAGGAATGGCCCAACTCCTCTGAAAGGCACTGGGTATCAGAGGAGCAACAAACTGGACGTGAGGCCTTAGAGTCTGAGCTAAGGGGACTGGGGAACAGTCCCAGGGACACGTCCAGGGACAGAGTGACTGTCTCTGATATCAGTATAACATGGGACAATTAAGGGTGTCTCAGGGTCACGCTGGGGCCTGATTGGCAGGATATCCAGGTCCTGTTTTCATGGGTGTTGCTAGGCCTCTTAGGAAGACTTTGGAGCACACTGCTTGGGCCTGATTGAATCCATCTCGTGGAGGGAGGAAGGAAGAGGTTACATTAGCCCAGGATATCCTACGAAGGCAGATAATTCACCTGTGATAGTGGGTTGTGGTCAGAGGAAGAAATGGAAGAGTGAAAAGGAATTCGAGGCAAATGAAAGGTTAAAAGGGCAGAAAACAAAGCTGTGTGTAAGACTATGACAGAGGGAGAGTTTCAGCAAAGGCTAGAGGGAGTCACCACAGATTTAGAAAAAGGAAAAGAGCCACGGAGTCTTGGAAGCCGAAAGAGCCAAGTTCCCAGAAGGAATAAGGAGACAGCTGTGTCAAAAGCTGCAGGGGTTCAAGTGAGATGAAAACTTTCAAATAACATTGGATTTGGCAACATGGAAGCCACTGATGACCTGGCTGAGAGTCACTTCAGTAAAGCAGTGACAGCAGAATCCAGATTGCAGTGGCTTCAGGAGGGAATGGGAAGTGAGGAAGTGGGGCCATTGAGTATAGATGTACCGATGACTGATTGGGAAGGTGGGAGGGGTGGGGGGAGGAGGCAGCTGTGGGAACCAAGGAGCATGTCCCAGAAGACCTTCGCTCCACTTCTGCATCTACGTGGGCAGTTTACTCACGCCCAAGGCCATAAGTAGCTGGAGAGAGAAAGCGGGAGCCCCAGCTTCCTGTACCAGCCTCAGCGGAATCATGGTTCCCTGGGGATTGGTATAAATTATCCATAGTAACAGAACTCAGTGCCCAGCCTGTTTGCAAGACCTATGCATGGGGTATGATAAGAACAATAGTCACCATTTATCGAGAGCTTATTTATGCAGAGCTAAGAACTTTATGCAAATTACCTCATTTAATCCTCACAACAACTCTGTGAGGTAGGCCTTATTATTTCCTCCAATTTGAAAATGATGAAACCTGAGATGCAGAGAGCTTCATTAGCCTGCTACAGGTCATCCAGCCAAGAAACGGCAGTAACAGGATTCAAACCCAGGTTCGTTCTCTCCCAACAGTGCTCCTAAACATGAAGGTGGGGTCCCTCAATCTGTGCTCCTAAACATGAAGGTGGGGTCCCTCAATCTGGACTCTATGAATCACAGGCATCAGCGTCACCTGGGGAGCATTGGAAACATGCAAATCCCCAGGTTCCACAAAAGATCTACTGACTCCCAATCTGTGAAAATGGAGCCCAGAATCAGAGCTTCTATCCGGCTCCTCACATGATTCTCATGCTCACAGAAGTCTTCTTATGTGAAGAATTTTACCTCCTTACTGTTCGAGCTGCCTGTCATTGGTTGTCATCCACATTGGGATTTACACTCTTCCCTGAGGTTAAAGACAGCCTGGACTGCTTGTTTGAGATAAAATAATTTCTCAGGCTTTAACTTGGGCCTATTGAATGAGGATTTCCAGGGGAGAGGACTGGCCGTCTGTGTATTTAGCAAGTTCCCCAGGTAATTCGTATCTTCAGAGAAGACTGAGAAATATTGTTCTGTTATTTGCAGCTGAAAGTATTGTAAGCACTACCCCAGACTCTAATTTAGGTTCTAACATTTAATTATTCCAAGATTCATTTTCCTTGTCTATAAAGTGGGCATAAGTATGCCCACCTGGTAGAGCTGGGGTGACAATGAGATACTGTACCAATTAGGATTAGATTTACCTGTGTATAACATAAAGTAATAATGGCTTAAACAAAAGGATTTATTTTTCTCTCAGGTAAAAGTTGGAGCTAGGCAATCCAGAACTGATATGAGGTCTCTAATCATTAGGGACACAGACTCTTGCTGTCTGTCTTTCCATCTGCCCTGTCATTGAACAGGATTTCAATGAGGATTTCATTCAATCCTCATTCATTAGTAGCATATTGCCTCTTGGCACAAAATGGCTGCTGAGGCTGCAGCCATTTTTTCCATAGTCCCAGCAAGAGGGAAGGGAAGAAGGGATGCAGCTTCTACTCAAGATCCCCTTAAGGAGTATTTCTGGCAGGTCTTCATAACACTCCTGTTTATGTTGCATGACCAAGAGTCAGGCAATATAGTCACAGAGCCACACCTAGTTGCATGGAAGCCTGAGAACTAAAATCTTTTAGTTCAGAATCAGGTCTTTGCCACCCCTAAATAAATCAGGCTTCTGTTACATTAAAAAAAGAAGAAGAAGAAGAAGAAGTTTAATAAAATTTGGCAGCCACAAGGGAATTCCCTGGCAGTTCAGTGGTTGGGACTAGGTGTTTTCACTGCTGTGGGCCTGAGTTCGATCTCTGGTCGGGAAACTAAGATTCACAAGCAGTGTGGTGCAGCCACAAAGATATTCTTCCACAAACTTCCTACTGCTGGGAGCTGAGGACACCTGCTGCTGTGCTTTGAAATCTATTGGCCATGGCTCCCAGGAGGTGCACCCCACCCATGGCTGAGTTTGATGGCGTACGAAGTCAGACCCAGTCCTGAGAGACAAGGGATTCCTTTATTGGCTAACTTTGGCTCAAGGACTCCCTGAGAGCTTTGCCAAACCTTCGTTAGACCGAATCTTCCTTAAACTGCAGGGCAGTCTGGGACACTTGCTCCCACCTTCTCTCCCTCTCTCCTTCACTTGGGGTCTGATGGCCTTCCTGGCCTTCTCTAGATCCCACCCTATTTCCTTTCACACAGGCATTTCCCCCTAGTAAAATCCTTGCACGGTTAATCCCAGCTTGGTGTCTGCTTCTTGAAGGACCTGGACTGACAAAATTGGCAAGGCAATTCACAGTCTCTAGCATAGATTTATTTAAATAATGCATATAGAAGTTGCATAACTCAGGGATGAGCATGTAGCAGGCACTCAATAAGTAATGGCTGTGTGATAATGCTGGTGGTAGTGGAGGAGGAGGGAGACAAGGGAGAAGGGGAGGAGAGTGTGGAGAAGGGGGAAGTACAGAGCCAGCCATGGAGAAAGGAGTGTTTATAGATTGGTGGGACAAGAGTCTGAAGCAAATCACGCTGTTTGATTCTCTTCCACCCCCACAATATTTCTATTACAGTAAAATCTGGTTAAAATCAATACCAAAGTCAGTAGGAAAGGGGCAAAATAGATCCTAAATAGTTGTCATCTTGGGGAGACTGAACTGTTATTACTTAGCATCAGCCATTTCAAGTCATTTTTCAACAAAAAAGAACGGGGAAAAAAGAAGAAGAAAGAAGTAGGGCAGGCCCCAAGACAAAACTGCACAAAATAAACCCAATGTCCTGAACAACTCTGGTCCTCATATGGAAAAATGGTGACCAGAAATTACTTGTTGTAATGACCTAAGAACACTATTCCCATAAGAAAGTTTTCAGCAAAGAAGTTAAAGCACATGCAAGTCTCTACAAAAATAATGAAGAATTCAAGGAGATAAGACAGTGAGGGAAGGCACAATGGGGGAAAATGTGGATGTAATCTGTATAGGACACAAAAGTTCCTGGGAGGGGCTTCCCTGGTGATGCAGTGGTTGAGAGTCTGCCTGCCGATGCAGGGGACGCGGGTTCGTGCCCCGCTCCGGGAGGATCCCACATGCCGCGGAGCGGCTGGGCCCGTGAGCCATGGCCGCTGAGCCTGCTCATCTGGAGCCTGTGCTCCACAATGGGAGAGGCCACAACAGTGAGAGGCCCGCGTACTGCAAAAAAAAAAAAAAAAAAAAAAGTTCCTGGGAACCTAATCGACATCATGTACTCAGCACATGGTAGAAGCTCAGTGAATGATGGTCGCCCAGGTAACTGAATGGCTCACTCAAGGTTATAGCTCGTCATTCATTCACACATTGAAGAAAGATTTGTAGAAAGCCTACTATGTGCCAGGCCCTGTGCTAGGCCCTGAGGGTGCCACAGTGAACAAGACAGTTGAGATCCGTGTCCTTACCATCCTTCTGCAGAGAAATCTCCTTTGCAGACACTTTATGTGGGTCCCTCTACCTCTGTCTTTCCATAAACACTGCCTGAATTGGTGACCATGTCTAACAGATTAAAGCCTATACATTTTTTAAAATATTTATTTATTTATTTAGCTGCTCCAGGTCTTAGTTGCAGCATGCAGGACTCTTTGTTGTGGCATGGGGGATCTTTTAGTTGCAGTATGCAGGCTCTTAGTTGTGGCATGCAGGATCTAGTTCCCTGACCCGGGATCTAGCCCAGGTCCCCGGCATTGGGAGCATGGAGTCTTAACCACTGGACCACCAGGGAAGTCCCCAAAGCCTATACATTTCTTCTAAAATATTTTCTTTGTCTTTGAAACCAAGTTGACACACCCATGTAAAATGATCCATGATGCCACCTTGGATTTCTGTTAAATAACTTTGTATTAGTTATCTATTGCTGTGTAACAAATTAACCCCCAAATTAGCAGCTTAAAATAACAAACATTCATTATCTCAGAGAGATAAGGACTGACTTAGCTCAGTGGTCCAGCTCAGGGTCTTCCATAAGGTTTTGGTCAAAGTGTCAGTTGGGGCTACCATCATCTGAAGGCTTGACTGGGGCTGGAGAATCTGTTTCCAAGGTGGCTCACACACAAGGCTAACAAGCTGATGCTGACTGTTGCCAGGGGACCTCAGTTCTTTGCTACACGGGTCTTTACCTAGGGCTCCTCCTGACACAGCAGCTAGCTTTCCCCAGAGCAAATGATCTGATAGAAAGACAGACACAGAGAGACCAAGAAAGAAGCTGCAATGTCTTTTATAACCTAATCTCAGAAGTGACAAACCATCACTTTTCCTGTACTCTGTTGGTCACATAGACCACCCCTCTGGTACAATGTTGGCAGGGACTCCACAGGGTCTGGAAACAAGGAGCAGGGGTCACTGGAGGCCCTCTTGGAGACTAGTTACCACAGCCTTCAAGGAGAGCTTCCTCTCCCCAAACTCCACCCGAACTCCAGTGGGGGAGAGGGTGTGCGTGCAAATTCCACTGTGTGAAAACACAAAGGCACACAGCAGTAAATTCACTCTGTCCTGGAAACCCAGTATTTGAACCCCAGAGAACTGCCTTTCCTCAATCCTACTTCAGCACCACACCATAGGCCTGGACATCATAGAAGCAGCTCCAATTAAGTCATCCGTGTCTGTTTCACTGTTAGTGTCCTCCCTCTGAGGACCCACAGGAAAAATACCTCTCTGGTCTCAGGGTCAGGAAAAGTTGTGCTTCTCCTGAATAACTACTTTGTTTTCCTCACGTAAAATGTGGAATTTTGTTACCACTCACGTCTCCCTCTTTACTTTGGCTATTGGGAAGCTTGGAGCCAACCGTGTAAGCCTCTGCTGGTGTCCATCTCCTTGAGCTAATGTCACCCTGGAATTATCTCTTCTACTTGTTCTATATCCCCTCCAATCCCTTCTTTTTTTTTTTTTTTTGCCATGCCACGTGGCTTGCGGGATCTTAGTTCCCTGACCAGGGATTGAACATGGCCCTGGCAGTGAAAGCGCTGAGTCCTAACCACTGGACCACCAAGGAGTTCCTTCCAAACCCTTCAACTTTTCATTTTATCCTTTTGTATGTTTTGTACTTTTATAATTCCTCTCAAAGCTTTTGTGGATTGGAGTATAAATACACTGATAAAGTTTGTGTCTAAACGCTGATGACTTGCACACGTGTGCCATCTAGTGGTGACAGTGATAACTGCCAGAATAGAAACCTCCCTGATTTTTCAGATTTGTTTTTTCTGGGAAGTGGTGGTGTGGGAGTGTGGAACAGGAGGGAGACCAGAACCGCTCTCTGTGCTTTGTCAGGGAATTGAGACTGTGCTGGGGATTAAAGAGACTACAGGCAGGGCAAAGGAGCAGGTGATTCAATGGCTAGAATCTGACATGATTTATTGGAATCTAAAGAAGCAAAAAAATAGCGAAGATCCAGCAAATGAGGAAGGCACTGGCGGTGGAAGTGTTAAGTGAAAGGTGTTAGAAAAACTGAACAATGAAAATAGACCTGATGCAGGCAGAAGATCACTTGAAAGGTACTTAATGTGGGTTGACTGCAGATGTGACCAGCCATTTTTTAAGCATTCATGTTAACCATAGGAAGAAGCTTAGAGTCTAATTTCGTTTTACTCAGGAGAAAACTGGGACCCAGAGGCACGGAACACCTTGTCCAAGGTCATACAGCCTGTTACTCACAGGTCCAGGATGACCCTGAGACCAGTCCTCTTTTCCCAGTACCACACTGCTTTTAATCATATGTAACAGGTGTTCATTTGGGCTTTCCTTTTGCACACAGGATTTTAAAATAAAAAATTGGACTGTCACCAAAAATTGCTGGATCCAGCAGGTTTCCAAGGAATTATTACTCACTTGTTTTACAGCTGCCCCGCGGCACACCCACAGAGGGTCAGGATGAAGGTGGTTATGAAACACTGGCTTCACCAACCTTCACTGGATGGCTCATGCCACTAGTCCACAATGATGGGGAGGGATTCTAGGAGCCAGTCGCGGTAGCTGAGAGAGCTCCAGCCTGGGGAAGAGAAGATAAGTTCATTCAGCCACAGTGTTAACCCAGCATCTTCTCTGCACCAGGCTCCAGGCAGGATGCTGAGGTGGCAAAATCAGCAAGGCACTGGCCATATCCAGGAGCCATACACATTCCCTTTGTCTGTACCCTGATGTGTGTTCCTGGGCACGGCTTGAGCTGCAGCTAAGGGATAGCTTGGATCTGGAGGGCCCCTGAAGACTTAGCCCAGGGGTCCGTAGTCTGAGGCTGAGCTGTCTTGGAAAGAGCCTAGAGTCAGGGGACCACTGGGAGGATGGGAGCTACTATCTAAGCAGAACTTGAGACATTACCATATCAGACAGTGTAGATATAGAAGAGTTTCATCATCTCAGAGAGTTCTACTGGACAGCACTGGCCAAGAGCACCCTTTCCTGGATTTTCTGCATCTTACCAGTTCTTCCAGGCCCTTCAGATACTGACATAAGCAAGAGAGTGATATGAGTCACTGGTTTCTGCAAGGGGCAGAGCTCCATGGCTGTTCCAGATCTGATATCCTCAGAGGTACAAATGACCCATCTGAGACAGAGGGCACTTGGAGGTCAGCTCTTTAAACTTTTCAGACTTCTATGCCCATAAAAGATGCCAAAATAGGTGCTGGGGAGTAGAGGGAGTATTAGGGGCCTCAATTTTTGAGGTCAGAAAGACCTAGGTTCCTATCCTCTCAGGTTTGAGACAAGAATTAGAATTACAGTAAGTCCCGTACATACGAACGAGTTCCATTCTGAGAGGGCGTTCGTAAGTCCAATTTGTTTGTAAGTCCAACAAAGTTAGCCTAGGTACCCATCTAACACAATCGGCTATATAGTACTGTCCTGTAATAGGTTTATCATACTTTTCACACAAATAATACATAAAAAACAAAGAAAAATAAAGAAAACATTTTTAATCTTACAGTACAGTATCTTGAGAAGTACAGTACAGTACCAGCTACATCACCGCTGCTTTTACGCTTGCTTCCGGACATCCCGGGCTTGAAATAAAGATATTGTACTACTGTACTCTATACAGTACTGTACAGTGAAGTACACAAAAGCATAACCACTTGTAGAGGAGGCACGCATGGGACAACGTACGCCAGACACGTGACTAACTTATGTGATTGGACATGCGAATGCAGGTTCACATCTCTGAAAGTTTGCAACTTGAAGGTTCGTATGTAGTAGATTTATTGTAGTTCCAATTGTACTGAGTTCTGACTACACTACTAGCTGTATAGTCTGGGCAGGTCAACAACCTTTATCCACCACACCCTCAGATTTCCCCTCCGTAAAATGCAAATACCCTGCAGCTGGGCAGAATGAATATCCTCAAGTGCAGAAACAGTAAGCCTAGGGGAGAGTCCTGGTGGCCCAAACAAGAACCAGCTACCGCTGAGAAAAGCGGGAAGAACAGCGGAGCTCCATGAGGGCGAAGGTCACTGCCAGATGCAAGTCCCAACATAAAATAGATCCCCCTACATGCGCAGCGCCATGATTCTTTGCACCCTTGTAAAGTGTCCGGTGAGCAGCAAGAGCTGGGGCTAATTTAGGGCCGTTATCCTCTGTTTCTTTTGAAGTAGAGCCCCTCATTTCTCAGAAGATCTCACAAAAATTTGCTTAATAGAAATCTAAGCTTGGAGAATTCTCAGGACTACAGTGTACCCACTACTTCCCTCCTCACCCGCGACCCCCAGGGCCCAGGAGAGACGCCAGCCCCGGCAGGACCCGGAGACCTTCAAGTTACTACACTTCCCAGAGGCCTCTGCGCAAAGAGAGGGGCCGGGCAGCGGCTCGCTTCCCCCGCCTCCACAGTGCGGGATGTTTTAATCACAGAGGTGTCGCCTTCCTGGCGCTCGCCAAGGTCCCCACGCACCCGGAACAGCCCCCATCTAATCAGCCGGGAAGAAATAAGCGCAGCAAGACACTCTAGGAAAGGTAGTTTCCAAAAATATTTCTGGGAAACGGAGGGAGGCAGCGAGGTTTGCCAGCCAATTAAGAGCCGGGCTCGGGGCTTGTCACGTGACTCGCGCGGTCAGCTGCTTTGGGGCCTTGGCGTGGCTGCGGGAGGGGGCGTCCAGAGCTGTGGGCAAAGCTACTGCCGCCGCCTGGTCTGGCCTCCTCAGCCCCTGAGCCGTCCCCGCTGGCCAATCACAGCGCTGACCGCATATATGCATATATTTGAACTTGGCGCTGGAGGACCTTGCAGTGCTCATCTTCTGCCTTGGCCTGTGCAGCAGACAAACTGAGGCACTGGAGTTGCTTCAAAGCTTTATTGGATAAAACCATTCATCACCTGTTGGGTTCGCCTCATCTTTGGGGACCTTTTCTACTCTGTGTTCTGATTCGGCCACTGTGTCTTCACCCATGACCATGTCGCCTCCGAAATTTAAGTCCTGGGACCCGTCTATTTCTCGTTATCGGCCGCCTCTAGTTTCATTTCTTTCCCTACCCAGCCTACATCTTCAGAATCCTGTCCTGCCTCATGTGCTTCTGTAACAACCCCAGACCGTCGATTAATACAATCGCCTGCTTTCGGTTCGCTAGGTGCTTCTGGAGGGGGAAAGATACAACACCAACTTAACAGATTGGTGCCACTGGGATCAAGATCTCAGCTGTCAGCTAAACTCTAAGCTCCGTGGGATTGGGACAGCACTGGGAGGCCAAAAAAATAGAGGTGGAGAGTTTGCTGCTGAGACATCTGGTGGGAGTACAAGGCTTTGCAAGGGCTATTTTTGTCTCATCCCACCTCATGTTTATCCTATTAGAGCCTGAGAATGAAATGTAGAGCAAAGCAAAATATTAGTGATGAGAATATTCTAGAATGGCACGTTGGTGAGAAAGTATCAATAGAAGATCCTGTAGAGACTCAGACAAATGTTAAGTAACATGAAGAATGAAATGAGAAATAGCAAGAAAGCATGCAAAGATGCTAAATTGGTATAGTTAAAAGTTTTAAATAAACTCAGAGAGCAAGATAAAGTCCTTTAAAAAGCATTATGATGGAAAGGGATTGCGTGTTTCTGATGGCCAGCCTTCCAGAAAGATTAAAAGATTATACCCAAAAATTCCTTTGAGAAGTGGCAGGTGTAAGAGGATCCTGGAAATCAGTAAGTAACCTGGCTTCAAAAATATAATTTTGAAAAAGGAGGTTTTTCATGAGGGGAAAAGGAGATCCAAAACAGATTTGTCTGGACATATCAGAGGCCCCTACTGTGTTGTATCTTAGGAGCAGAATCCCAAGTAGGCTGGGCTCCTGCTGTCACAAAGGCCATTAAGCAGGCTTTGGAGCCCCAGGGGGAGACCACACACGGCCTGAAACTTCTCAGGAAGTGTGTTGTCAAGCACTGGAGAGGAGATTTAGTTTGATTTTGTTCTCTCACAATGATTATGTGTTATTAATTTATATCTTTCTGTTCCTCTATAGCATAGGGTCCATTTGTTGTGTAAAAAATCCATGAAGTACCTTAAACCCTATCTAGTGTTTTCACATACCACATTGTATTTGATAAAGAAAAGCAGCAGACTTGTCTGTTAACAGTTAACTGGAAAGGGTATTGCTTTGAAAACAATCCAATTTATTACACATCTGTATATCAACCTTGCCACCCGATTCTAAATTTAAATACTTCTGTTAAGAACTTCCCTGGTGGTCCAGTGGGTAAGACTCCACGCTCCCAGTGCAGGGGGCCTGGGTTCGATCCGTGGTGGGGGAACTAGATCCCTTAGTTGCATGCCTCAACTAAGAGTCCACATGCCGCAACTAAGAAGTCCGCGTGCCGCAACTAAAGATCCTGCATGCCGCAACTGAGACCCGGCGCAGCCAAAATAATAAATAAATAAAATTTTTAAAAAATAAGTAAATAAATACTTGCTGTTTACCAACAGGAAATTACAGCTACATTTACATATGTCTGTGGGGGAAATGCCTGCAGAGAATAACCACATCTTTATATGCAAAGCAAATATCTGAAACCAAAGAAAACAATTCTGGAATCCCAGGCTGGACATTAATATTTTAGGAGTAGAGCACAAGATCTTCAATAAACAAGAAAACCTACACGTTGTAGAAAAAGAAATCACATAGATATCAATTCTCCTTAAGGTAGAGCGATTCATCTCAGATTGTTCAGGACCAGTTTGGTTGGTTGTTTTAAATTCTTTGCACAGCAATACTTTTGTAAGTAAGAGTTTATTTCTAGAAAAAATGAAATTATAATGAATTATAAAATACAAAATAGTGACCCCATTTTTTAATGATTAGAGTCAACATACATAAAATCACTCTAAAGTTGCTATAAGGGAATTCCCTGGCGGTCCAGTGGTTAGGACTCCACGCTGTCACGGCCAAGGGCCTGGGTTCAATCCCTGGTCGGGGATCTAAGATTCCACATCCCACAAGCCATGTGGTGCAGCAAAAAAAAAAAAAAAAGAGAAAGAAAGAAAAAAATTGCTATAAAAGTTTTGAAACAGTCTCAATTCTATATTAAATTCATGGAAGACCAGATAATCAACCCCCCTTGTCCAAGGACTATATTTCATATAGCACTAAGATAAAGCATCTAAAAATGGAGATCTTTCAAAAGCGTATCATTCTTTGGCTCAAACTTCCATTATTTTTATAAGACTGACTTTTATTGTCAGTATATGAATATACCACAATTTATTTACCCATTGTCCTGTTGACAGACATTTGAATTGTTCCCCATGTTTTATTATTACAAACAATGTTGGAATGAACATTTTTGTAAATGCCTCCTCGTGCACAAGTGCAAGAACCTAGGGTATAAACTCATGTTATCCTATGTGATTCATAGACCCATGAGTGAAATTGCTGGGTTGAACGATGTATGCACTTTCACTTTTAGATATTGCCTACTTGGTCTCCAAAGTGCTTGTACCAATTTACGTTTACTTCAGCAGTGTGGAAGAGTTCCCAAGTCTTCGTTTGATCACAAACATTTAAAATTCTCAGACTTTTTAATTATCCCAACCTGCTGGATATGAAATAGTACTTCATATGGTTTAGTTTGCATTTCCATAGTTAATAATGAGGTTGAGCATCTTTTCATACATTTATTAGCCATTCTGGCTTCTTTTTCTATGAGTTACCTCTTTATCTTTTATTCTTTTCTTTTTTTTTTTTTTTTTTTTTTGCGGTACGCGGGCCTCTCATTGTTGTGTCCTCGCCCGTTGCGGAGCACAGGCTCCGGACGCGCAGGCTCAGAGGCCAGCGGCCATGGCTCACGTGCCCAGCCGCTCCACAGCATGTGGGATTCTCCCCGACCGGGGCACAAACCCGTGTCCCCTGCATCGGCAGGCAGACTCTCAACCACTGCGCCACCAGAGATGCCCTTTTATTCATTTTTTTATTGAGTGTTCTTAATTTTTGATTTATAAGTTATTTATATATTCTGGATTTGAATCTTTGGTCAATGATGTATGTTGCAAATATTTTTTCACAGTCTGCAGTTTGTCCTTTCGTATTTTTAGTGATGTAGTTTGATACTCAGGCATTTTTTTATTTTAATGATGTTGACTATCAGCTTTTTTCTTTATGGGTTGTGCTTTTTGTAATTTATTAAATCTTTGCTCTAAACAAAGATCATAATACATGCTCTCCTATTTTCTTCTAAAAGTTTTCTCTTCTTCCTGGGTTCTTAAATTCCACTTGGATTTTTGTATTTGGTCCAAGAAAGTGTTTCAGTTTTATTCTTTCCTATATGAATAACCAATTACTCATCTTCATTTCTGGAAAAATCTGTCCCTTCTCCACTGATCTGCAAAGCCATTTTGTTAAAGATGTCAGATGTCCCTCTATGGCTGTGTTTCTGGGCTCTGTATTCTGTTCCAGTGGTGTAGATATCTACCCCTGATCCATTGTCACAATGTCTTAATTACCATACTTTATGGTAATTACTTATTTATTATAAAATATTTATTATAAAATATTTATTATAAAATAAGTCTTGTTGTGTGCTAGAGTGAGTCCATCATCCTCTGCTTCTTTCTCATGTGTGTCTTACCTGTTTTTGTACATTGCCATTTACATTTTAGAATTGGCTTGTTGAGTTGCCAAAGAAACATGTCAGGATTTTTATTGTAATTGCAATAAAATCTATATATTCCCTTGGGGAATCTTTATGATACTGTTTCTGTCCAGGTTCACAACATGTTTTTCTCTTTATTTAGGTCATCTTTAAGATTTTTCTGTCTTTTTAAAAATAATTCTTAATAAAGGTTTTAAACATCTTTTGTTAGATTTATCAAAAAGTCCTTTACAATTTTTTAATGCTGTAAATAACATCTTTTTAAAATTATATTTTCCAAATCTTTGTGTCTGAATTATAGGAAAACAATTGAATCACCTTGCTAAACTCTCATAGTTTTTCTAATAATCTGTTTGTAAATTATCTTGGCCTTTTCTATGCAGACAATCATGTAACCTGTGAATGACTGCATGAGAATGATGTGCAGTAGACTGAGTACCCACATCCTAGATGCCTGCATCACAGTCTCCTAAACCTGTGACTATGTTATCTTACGTGACAAAATGGACTCTGTAGATGTGACGAAATTAAGGGTCTTGAGATGGGGAGATTTTTCTGGATTATCACAAAGTTCCTTTTAAGAGGCAGACAGAATTTGTCATAGACAGTGAAGGCTATGTGATGACAGAGGCAGGGAGAGATGATGTGATGATGGAAGCAAGGGTTGGGGTGATGTGCTTTGGTGATGGCAGAAGAGGCCACAAGCCAAGGAACACAAGCCGTCTTTAGAAGCCAGAAAATACAAAACAGATCCTTCCCAAGAGCCTCTAGAAGGAACAAGCCCTGCTGACACCTCAGTCCCATAAGACTAATTTCAGACCTCCAGAAGTGTAAGAGAATAAATTTGTGTTGTTTTAAACCACTAAATTTGTGATAATTTGTTATAGCAGCAATAAGAAACTAACACAGGATGCGTGGAAGATAACACTTTTTGATACATGTCTGAACTTGTCTTAATCTTCTCTCTAATTTTTGAGTTTGGCTCTAGAATTCCAGGCTGGAATCTTGTTGCCTCAGAACAAGATAGGGTTTTTTTCTCCCTTTATGATCTTTATATCATTTCTTTTTCTTGTCTTACTGTACTGGCCAGACTGTCCAAATGCAATGTTGAATAGATAGATTTTATAGGACACCCTTGTTATCTTCCTGATTTTTTTTAAGATTATATCCTGATTTTTTAATTCAAATGTATTTGACATATAATATTGTATAAGTTTAAGATGTACAATGTGTTGATTTGATAAGTCACCTTCCTGATTTTAAAGGGAATGTGTCTAATACTTCACCATTTGAGTATTTTATATGTATAAATTATAGGTAGAAAATTTTCATCAAGTTAAAGAAATTTCTTTCTTCTCCTAGTTGGCTAAGATTATTTTTAGCATAAATGAGTGCTGAATTTAATCAAATGCCTTTTCTGTGCCTATCAAGATAATCATGTAGATTTTCTCCTTTAAGCTATTGTTGTGATGATTTATAGTAATACTTTTTTTTAAGTTGGACAAACTTTGCATTAATGAGGTAAGAACAGCTTGCTTCTGCTGTATTCACCTTGCTAAATATTAATTCAAAATTTCACATCTATGTTTATGAGTCAACCGGGCTATAAATTCCTATCTTCGGCTGTCCTACTCGTGTTTTGGTTCAGGGTTTGATAGCCTCACAAACTGAGTTGGGGAGTGTTCCCTATCCTACTATTTTGGTCGATTCTTTTCATTTTAGAACTTAAGCATTTACTTACAACTACAGAAGATACAGATTTGATTCTCTTAAATTCCACGCACTCTTACCCACAAACATACTTTCAATGCCTTCATTCTTCCTATGTAGTTGTTTTGTAATTTTGGGTTCCATCAATATTCAGGATTATGTAAGTAGTATATACTCATGAGCCACATTGTATATCACATTTACATACCCTTTCCTACACAACTTTTGGTTTTCCTCGGAGTATATAAGTGGGATCTTGGTTGGTTGGTTTTGGCTTAGTTTTCTATGTGCCGATCAGTCATTCTTCCTGAAGCTGTTGCACAAAACTGTAAATCTCCTCTCCATTCATTTAAGTATTAGACAACGGTCAGTTGTACGTTTTTCATGGAGAAATCTCTCCTGGAGTTTTCCTGTTCCCTTGCTCCAAACTGGATTGTGCTGTGCCTGCTTCCTGCTGCTTTGGGGAAATTTCCCTCAACTAGCATCCTTTTTATTCCTTTTGCCTCTTTTCTGTCTTGGAATCCCCGTGTCCTGGTTCCCATGATTTCCTCTTTCTTGATTTCCGGGCTCATTTTTGGTGGAGCACAATTCTCTCATTTTGAGAAGGGATACACAGAAAATAAAATTTTTAAGGCCTTACTTGTTTGAGTTTATCTTAATTCTGTTCTCTCATTTGCTACTTTCATGGGCCTAGAATTCTAGATAGGAATCTTGTTCCTTCAGAATCTAGGTTTGTTGTCTTCTAATTTCAGTCTTACTGATGAGAGGACCAACTGTTTTGATTCTCAGTTTTTTAATATGAGTTGTCTTTCCTCTCTTATTGCTTGTATGATATCTCTGATGTTCTGAGATTTCGTAAAGATGTACTTTGGTGTAGGGTTTTTTCCCCCTCATTGCATTGGACTCTAAGGCTCTATTAATCTAGAAACTCATATCCCCAATTCAGAGAAATTTTCTTATAGTGTTTGTGTGAGAGAGAGACACAGTCAGAGAAAGAGAAAGGGAAACATTTGACATATACTGGGTTGACCAAAAGTTCGTTCAGGGGCTTCCCAGGTGGCGCAGTGGTTGAGAGTCCGCCTGCCGGTGCAGAGCGGCTGGGCCCGTGAGCCATGGCCGCTGAGCCTGCGCGTCCGGAGCCTGTGCTCCGCAATGGGAGAGACCAAAACAGTGAGAGGCCCACGTACTGCCAAAAAAAAAAAAAAAAGTTCGTTCAGGTTTTCTGTTAACATCTTACAGAAAACCCGAATGAACTTTTTAGCCAACCCAATATATAAGAATATGAATAATATTAGTTATGAAGCATCATAGTAAAATAAACACCCATGAACCCACCACCCAACTTAGGAAGTAGGATATTATCAATACCTGGAACTTCTCTATGTGCTCTTTTTTTTTTTTAAATATTTATGGCTGCGTTGGGTCTTAGTTGTGGCATGCAGGATCTTCGTTGCGGCACGTGGGATCTTCTGCTGTGGCGCACGGGCTCCTCGTTGTGGTGCACAGACTTCTCTCTAGTTGTGGCGAGTGGGCTCCAGAGCGTGTGGGCTCTGTAGTTGTGGCGTGTGGGCTCTCTGGTTGTAGCCCACGTGCTCAGGAGTTGTGGCGCACGGGCTTAGTTGACCTGCATCATGTGGGATCTTAGTTCCCTAACCAGGGCTCGAACCCACATCCCCTGCATTGGAAGGCGATTCTTAACCACTGGATCACCAGGGAAGTCCCCCATGTGCTCTTTTCTGATCCCATGCCCTGCCTTCCAGGGCCACCCCTCATGCCCTAACACTCCACCAGCCACATAACCACTCTCATGACTTTTCTCCTAATTCACTTGCTTTTCTTTATTGTTTTACTATTCACGTATGTGTCGCTAAACTGTACCTTGCTGACTGTTGCTTGCTTCTGAACATCGTAGAAATGGCATCACATACAGAAACAGCACTCTTCTGTGGCTTGCATCTCCTTCCACATTGTTCCTAAGAGTCATCTATGCACATACCTATAGTTTAGTATCATTTCATTGCAGTGTAGCATTCCATTGTATGGAGATAGTACAATTTATTTAACTATTCTCCAAAGGAGAATTAAGTTATTTCCTTTTTTTTTCCCTATCATGTCTACTAGTCCAGTCATTTCCTTCCCTCATTTTCTCTCTTCTCTGAAACTTACATCAGTCAATTGTTGAATCTTCTGGGCTAAGCCTTGAATTCTATTAGCTCTTCTGTCCTGTTTGCTCTTTCTTTGTAGTTTTTTTCTACTCTCAGAATTTCTCAAATTATGCTCTAAATCATCTATTGGCTTTTTTTAATTTCTGCTAAGATGTTTTGAATTTTTTAAAGCTCTTATTCTCTCTAAGTTCCTTTTCTTCTGTTACTCCTGTCTGTAGTTTTCGTAGATACAAATATCATGGAAGGGGAAATTTCCCCCTTTCCCCTCTTGAGTTCTTTTGGCTGCTCTAATAGTTAAATTGACACAAGACAGATTAACAGGAGAAAAAAAATTAATTTGTGATCACAGAGGTCTCATAGAAATAGGACCCTCTAAGTGACCAAAGCAGACTGTTTATATATCATTTTTAGACAAAGAAATACATAATTATTTGTGAGGATTTCATAAATCAGCGGGGCTTGTGCTTAAGGTAACAGACTAAAGAATAAGTAATGAAGTTTGTTTATAGCTTTCTTAGCCTTGAGTTCCCTAATTCTGGTGATAAGGTTGCTTTCCTCCTGGTTTGGAAGGATACTTTCATATGGGAGAATTATTTCCCACTTTTCAGGGAGTTAGAGTGGGGTTTTCTATGTAAATCATTTTTTTACCAGCTGTTTCTCAAGTAACCGTAATTGAAAATAATCAATATGCCATGGAGACGTATTTTGAGGCAGCCTGCCCTGGGTCCCAAATCAAACAAGGTTTAGAATTTTCTTGCAATTTTCTTTTGCTTTCTGCATTCCCTGTTTCCTCCTAGGGTGGTTGGTTGGGTGATTAATGTATTTAGGTCTCTACCTTTCATGTTAGAAACTCCCCTCTCATGTCAAGGGATGCTTAGCTGTTGTCTCTGACATGAGTAAAGGCACCACAATGCCGAGTCCTGGGTGCATGGGTGGGGCTTGTCTGCACGTGGGCTTTACAGTAGGCTGATCAGTTGGGCACTCGGCTATTTCACCAGGGAAACACCAGATGCTAATAGGTCTTTTCTCTTGGCCTAGTCGATTTCCAAGAGAGGAATCTTCCATTCTTCCTCCCAGAGGATGTAAGCTGATCTACCATCATTCTGGCTGCTGGGCAGGGAAAGTGAGTGAGGCGTTCGCCACCCACCTCCAGGTAGGCTTTCACTGAATGCCTATTTTTAGCCCTGTTCTCAACTGTGCCTCGTGTCTCCGAGTCCAGAACCTCTTAGTTTGACTTGCCCATCGTCTTCCACTGCAGGGGAGGGCAGTCGTCTGGTTGTGTGGGGCGGGAGTGGAGGTCTGGGGGTCTCCCTGTGCCTCAAACAGATGCACAGCCAGGACTCCCTTCCTATTTTCAGTCCTACCCCTCATCCCCATCTTCAGGGCTGTTCCAGTTGGAGTCCTGTGGCAAGGAGTCCACCTGCTGCCTCTTACTGTGCACGACCTCCCTTCTCAGGGTTAGATTTCAGCCTTCTCTGCTCTCCTAAATCAGTTACCACTGACTTTTCAGCTTTTCTTGTCATCTGTCTTCTGTTTCTGCATCCTCTCCAGCCCTCTTGGTCCTTGTGGATGCATGCTTTTTCGCTGTTAATTTCTCTACTCTTATTCTGAGGCTTTGGGGACAAGGTGGAAAGAAATGCACGTGTTTTCAGTGTCACTGCCTCCACAATGCACAGGCGTTGGAATGTGGAAAATACCCGAGAGGAGGAGCAGAGGAAACTGCAGGAAGTCTGCAGCAGCCTCCGGTTCTCAGAGCCTTCCCATGGCTGGCCAGACGCCTGACATGGTATCCAGTTCTGTGGTGAGCAGAGAGGAGTTCTCTGCGCGTGTGTTCAGAACAGTGACACTTGTGCGGAGAACAGCAGAGGAGGGTGCTGTTGAAATGAGGAAAGAGAGTCAGCCTTGGCTGGAGCAAGTGCAAGTCTACTGGAAAAGCATTGATGGCCAAGATCCAGCTGTATCTCACCCATCCCATTCCCCCCGTTAGGAGAGTTAATCCCAGGGGAGGCACCGTTGCACACTCTTGAGGGACAGCCCAGGGTCGCAGAGGTCACCAGCAGCCCCTCAGACTCAAGGGGTCCATGTGGCTATGACTCCAGTCCCTGAGGGTAACTTCATGAAGTGGGGAAAACAGCAGATTTCTCATCCTCTGTCAGAGGGCCATCCCCAAAAGCCAGGACTTGGGAAACAACAACAACACCGGCTACCTTGCTTCCAGCATGGGGTAGATAGCCACAGACAGGAGAGCTGTGTCTCAAACATGATGCTAACTTGCCCTTGGCATCTAGCAAACCAAAGTCAGGTGGGGCAGATTCTGCAAGGGAACAGAGCAGTAGTCGCCTGTGCAGCCAGGGCTCCATGACCTGGGGTGGGGACTTTATTTCCCCCTCTAGGAGGGGAGCTGAGTAGTTCCACGTGCAGGTTCTGAGGGGCTGATCCCAGGACTTGGTGTGAGTGCTCACCCTTCCTTTCCGACCGTGAGCACCCTGCAGCCCTCCTGAGATGCTAACCCATGCCTGAGAGAGGCTGGAAAATGGGAGAAGGAAGAAGTATGCTCTGGGGTATTTTCAATACCACCAAGCAAGTCTTCCAGCTCTTAGCAGATACCGACTGGGTGTCCGACAGTTGAACTCAATTCTGACTGTCTACCTAGAGTTAGCACCAGAGGCCACAGTTTAAGGGCTCAGTCCTGCAAGACTGCCCCAAATTCAGATGTGATGCCAAAATTCGGCCTCTGTACACCAGTACTGAGTTCAATCTCGGAGACAGTTTTGAGTGAAGTAGAAAAGAATAGCTTTATTGCTTTGTCAGGCAAAGGGGGCCACAGTGGGCTAATATCCTCAAAACTGTGCTCTGACCTGGAGAGGGTAGTGAGGAGTTTTATCATAATGGTTCAAAGAGGAGGGCATGATCAGCTCACGGACATTCTTCTAATTGGTTGGTGGGGAGGTAATTGGGAGTCATCATCATCATCAACCGTCTGGTTCCAGCTGGTCTGGAGTCTACATGCTTGTGGGCAGCATACTGTTAACTTCTTTCACCTGGTGGGGCTTTTAGTCTCTGCAAAACAGCTCAAAAATATTGTTATGTGTATCCCTTGAGGGGGAACCAGGACCCTGCCCCAAGGCTGCACTATGTTTTTTGACTGCTCCTCCCTTGTCTCCACATCTCTTCCCTTCCCTGATTAGGGACTGTTTGAACCTGTCCTTTAGAGCTCCGGGAAGGTAATGGAGGCTGAATGAAGCCTATTTCATACAAACAAAACTCGAGGGACACAGAAAGGCTTTTTTTTTTTTCTTCTTCAATCTTTATTTTATTTTATTTTTACTGGCAAGCCTCCAATGCAATGATAAATTGGAAGTGTTGATACAGCGTATCCTTGTCCCTTTCCTGATTCCACAGAGAATGTGTTCAATAACTTACCAGTAAGCATAATGTATGCTGTAGTGTTTTTCACTTGTAGATATTCTTTATCAGGAAAAGGAAGGTCCCTTTTATTCTTAGTTGGCTATGAGATTTTATCATGAATGGGTATTGTCTTTTGTCAAATTCTGCTTTTGTGCCCAGGAGCCCCACAGGGTCCTTTTTGGTTTCAGGTGTAAGTCCAGGTTGTCACCTCTGCTTCTGACCGACCGGCTATAGATTGGTTAGAACAGCTCACAAAGCTCAGGGAAACATTTACTTACATTTACCAGTTTATTAAAAAGGATATCACAAAGGATACAGATGAGCATCCCACGGAAGAGGTCCACGGAGGTGAAGTCAGGAAGCGTCCTGAGCTCAGGAGCTTCTTCTGTCTGTGGGTCTAGGGTGCTCTGCCCTCCCAGCAAGTGGGTGTGTTCACCAACCCAGAAGCTCATCAAATCTCCTTGTGCAAGAGTTTTTATGGAACTTGATCTGCAGCCCCCAACCCCTTCCCTTAGATCAGGGGGTGGGACTGAAAGTTCCAATCTTGTGAATCACTCAGTCTTTCTAGTGACCAGCCCCTTCCTGAGGCTATGCAGGGCCCCCTCCCCCAGGTCATCGCATTAGCATAAACTCAGATGTCATAGAGAGGGCTTGTTGTGAATAACAAAAGATACTCCTATCCCTTAGGAAAGTACAGGGATTTTAGGAGCTCGGCTCCCGGGACCAGGGATGGAAACCAAGTATATTTCTCATTATACCACACGTGCCAACACCATATCCTCAGTGACAGCTGCTTCTGCTAAGGGGTGGCATGACTCCCATCAGTGAGGAAATCATCCTCTACACGGCAACCTTTCCCTCGCAGAGATGGGGAAGGGAGGGGAAGGGAAAGGCCCCGAAGCAGATACTATTGGTGCTGTGCCCAGAGCCCCCAGGACTCCTGGACTGTTTTTATGCACTCTAGGTCTCCTTGTGATGTCGCTCCCAGAAGCCTGCACCTGATCTCTTGGTAGAGAACCTAGGAATGTGTGTCCCACCCACCCCCCGCCAGGACTGACGCCGAATCTGGCCTCTGTACCCCAACACCAAATTAAATCTCAGAGATAGAGATTTGGGTGAACTAGAAAAGAATAGCTTTATTGCTTTGCCAGGCAAAGGGGCTCACAGCGGGCTAATGCCCTCAAAACTGTGTGTCCCAACCCAGGGGTTGGGGTGGGGGGAGGGTTGTGAGGAGTTTTAGTCAAGAGGAGGGGTTGCTGATAAGGATCCAGGTGCATGCAGGACCTGCATTCCTTCAGTCTAGAGATCTTCTGGCATCAGGTGGTCTCGTGATCTGTGGTTCTCGAGGTTATAGAACTGTGACCTTCTCTCTGGAACATCTTCCGTTTGGTGGGGGGTTTAGTTCTGCAGAAGAGCTCAAAGATATTATGTATATCCCTTGAGGAGGAAGCAGAACCCTACCCCAGGGCTGCAGTATTGTTTCTTGACTGCTCCTCCCTAATCTCCACATCCCCTCCTTTCCCTGATTAGCAACTGTTTGAACCTGCCCTTTGGAACTCAGAGAAGGGGACACAGAAAGGCTTTTGTGCCCAGAAGCCCCACAGGGTCTTGCCCGGTTTCAGGATTAGCCCTTAACAAATGACTGAAAACATGGGGGTATAGCCCTCCAGCTTTCTTGCTCCTTTGTTATTTACTTATTTATTTATTTGGCTGCACCGGGTCTTAGTTGCGGCACTCGGGGATCTTAGTTGCCACGTGCAGGATCTTTATTTGCGGTGTATATGCGGGATCTAGTTCCCTGACCTAGGGATTGAACCCGGGCCCCCTGCATTGGGAGCGCAGTCTTAACCACTGGACCACCAGGGAAGTCCCTGTGGGGTTAATTTTAAAATGTCTCCAGAGTTCCCATGAGAGATTGCTCCAGGCCTGCCCCGCCTTGGGACTCTGCTTGCTCTCTCTGTTTCCTTAGCCTCCTTTCTTCCCAGGTCTCACTTCCCCACTCACTGCCCAACCAGTTTTTTTTCTGGGAACACTTCTTTTTTTTTAATTTTATTTTATTTTATTTATATTTATTTTTGGCTGCATTGGGTCTTCGTTGCTGTGCGCAGGGGCTACTCTTCATTGCAGTGCGTAGGCTTCTCACTGCGGTGGCTTCTCATGTTGCGGAGCACAGGCTCTAGGCATGCAGACTTCAGTAGTTGTGGCGCACGGGCTTAATTGCTCCACGACGTGTGGGATCTTCCCGGACCAGGGATTGAACCCGTGTCCCGTGCACTGGAAGACAGATTCTTAACCACTGCACCACCAGGGAAGCCCTCTGGGAACACTTCTTAAATAAATAATTTTTACATGAATCCTCTTCTTCAAGTCTCTGCTTCTGGAAACTCAATCTAAGACAGCCTCATCTTTCAGAGTCCTTGCTGGTTCTTGGCTACTGCAAAGTGGGACAGAGTAGGCAGCCCTTTGTTTATAAAGCACTGTAAGCATGCTGCAGATGTGAAAGGTAGACCCTGAGATGAGGAAAGGGTGGAGACTTAAATTGTTGTTTCAAATCAAAGGGAGAGAATTGGGCTTCTGAAGGAAACCTGGAGGGGTAAGAAGAGGCAAAAGCTGGGAGTTTGAGGTGGAGAAGGGGATGAGCCACAGGGCAGTATAAAATGTCTCTGTTGCACCAGACCTTCAGTAAGGACTGCTACTCATACAGACACTGTGTGGGCGTGATGTTTGGGGTAAGGCTGCTTGGGATGCGATGCTGCAGTGCGCACCAGAAGGGCAGGATGAGAAGGCAAGACGGTCCTGAAACTGAGCTCATTCAGTGGAAGCAGGGATTCTGAGCCAGAGAAAATATAATCCACCACACGTGCACTGCACACACACACACACACACACACACACACACACACACGCACGCACGCACGCACCAGTCTACCAAGAGGGGAAAGGGATAAGATTCCTCCTCTGAGATCTGAGTTATGCATGAAAAGGACAAACTTGAAATAACTGAAGGATAAGTTCTAAAGTCATTGCAAGAATATCCAAAGGCAGCTACAGCATAGCAACAGCAGTTCCCAGTGAAAATCGATAAGGTGACTCCCACAGCAAACAGGAGTTCATGGAAGGTGGGGGAGGCAGCGTCATCCAAACCCACCACAAGGGTCTTACAACATGGCACCACCACCCCACGTGACCTGAGCTCTTTCTCTGCAAGCCCAGCCCATGACAGAGTCAGGCAGCCCTCCTCCCTCTGCCCTGCTCACCCAGGGTCTCAGCAGCAGTGCCAAGAGCCCTGCCCCTTCCCTGCCTCCCTCTTCTCCACCCTGCTGCCAGCTTCCTCTCCCTGTGTGCCAGGGTCTCAGCGGCGGGTGTTCCAGGGTGAATGAGGTCTAATGTGGTCGGGAGCTGGGAACCCGCCTCTCAATCCACTCCCATCTCTGACTCTTTCCCCTTTTAAGTCTTTATTCCACAAACATTTATTCACCACATGCAACTCACCAGGAACTGCTGTCTTTGTTCTGTCTCCATCCCTGTTCCTGTTTCTTTTTTACTCTCTCTCCCTGACTCCATTCCTGACTCTTTTTTTCCTCCTTTCCTCTCTTTCTCTCTATACCTTTCTCCCCTTCCCTCTCTCTATCCCTTCTCCCAGTCCTGGCCCCTTTGAATTAAATTGTCCTGAATCTCTGAAGACAGATGACACAGCAAATTTGACAGTGCCCACAGTAACTGACAAGTCACAAAGCAGTTTGTGGTAACAAGTCCTTATTTTTGTTGTTGTTGTTATTAGGAATAACCGTGTAACAAATGTGATTTTAGATCTTTATCTATGTCTCTGATTAATTCCTTCAAGAGCGCTCCCTAGGAAGAGTATTTTTAGGTCAAAGGGTACAGGCATTTTTAAGGCTTGTGATATAATTGGAAAATTGCTTTTTCAGGCATATTGCACATGTAACTGGACTTCTTTAAGTTCATACCAACCTCAGATTTGAGATAGGGTCACACATGTTTCTCCAGGGTCCTTGAAGACACTCATGTTCTGGAATATCTCTGTGGATTGGTTGGTTTGCAGAGGACATGCCCAGTCCCCTTTCTGCACACTTAAATATTCATTTGTTGATTTGTTCAGCACACATTTATATCAAGCATGTGCCATGTGCTAGTAATGACCCTGGACTAGACTTTGGTGATTTTTTTTGGCTACACAGCATGGCATGTGGGATCTTAGTTCCCCGAGAAGGGATCAAACCCATGCCTCCTGCAGTGGAAGCTCAAAGTCTTAACCACTGGACCGCCAGGGAAGTCCCCTAGACTTTGGTGATTGAGAGTTTTGCCAGAATCATGGGTGACTCCTTCCTTCAGACTAGGCACAATTCTGGCATTTGGTATTTTTTAAATCAACAATGAGAATTTTCTTACAATGCGAGACAGAGCGTGATCAAAGATCATTTGACCAACCATTATTTTCCTACCCAGACAGTCATAAACAACATTCAGTTCTCACCCACACTGCCTTCAGACTTTATTGGTCAAGGCTTCTCCTTTTTTCAAACATCAAAACAGCTTTGGATGTCCTATAATTTTTTTTTTTTTTTTTTTTGGTACGCGGGCCTCTCAGCGTAGTGGCCTCTCCCGTTGCGGAGCACAGGCTCCGAACGCACAGGCTCAGCGGCCATGGCTCACGGGCCCAGCTGCTCCGCGGCATGTGGAATCCTCCCAGACCAGGGCACGAACCCGTGTCCCCTGCATCGGGAGGTGGACTCTCAACCACTGCGCCACCAGGGAAGCCCTGTCCTATAATTTTTAATCACTGCTCGCTATAGACTGAATGTTTGTGTCCCTCCCCAAATTCATGTGTTGAAACCTAATCCCCAATTTAACGGTGTGAGGAGGTGGGGCCTTTGGGAGGTGATTAAGTCATGAAGGTGGAGCCTTTACCAATGTGATTAGTGCCCTTATAAAAGAGACCCCAGGGAAGTCTCTGGTGGTCCAGTGGTTAGGACTCCACACTTTAACTGCTGAGGGCCCGGGTTCAGTTCCTGGTTGGGGAACTAAGATCACACAAACCACGTGGCGTGGCCAAAATTAAAAATGATAACATAAATAAATAACAAAGGAGACCCCAGAGAGTTCCCTCACCCCTTCCTCCATGTGAGGACACAATTAAAAGAAGGTTATCTATGAACCAGGAAACAGACCCTCACCGAACACCAAATCTACCAAGTACCTTGATCTTGGACTTCCCAGCCTCCAGAACTGTGAGAAATAAATATATGTTGTTTGCAAACCACCTCCTCTATGGTAATTTGTTATGGCGGCCCAAACAGACTGAGACACTGCTTCAAGGAAGGGAGGTGTTTTGCCCCCTTTATTTCCTCCCCTAGGGTAGAGTTCATGGGTCGTGATCCCCATCCATATTATTCTCCCTTTTCTGAGGTAGGTTCAATGGCCGGCCTCTCTCTGTTATCCAACGGGTACATGAAAATATCAAGCATTATATATTCAACTTGTTGCAACCTGTGCTCACGTGCTCACAGATTCATAGATTTTGGTGTAACTTGCTCACTAATCACAAATTTTAGCTATTCAGTGAGTGTCAATGGATGTTTTTAGGTTTCCAAAGAGGAATTCAACTACAGATCTCCCAGAATGTTTAGATGCACTTAGAAGCTTAACAGTGCATGTTAATCAGATAATCACAATACAGTATGATAAAAGCTTTTCTGAAGTTGTACTATACGGGAGGTAGGATTTGAGGGGGAACCCAGAGGATAAGTCCAAAACACAGCAAGCAAGGGCGAAAGACCTTACTAACTGTGTATCAGTCAGCCACTGCTGCATAAAAAACACTGAAATTATCTCAGTGTCAAGCAACAATACATATAGTATTAGTAAATTTCTCACTCAGGTGACTGGAGGTTTGCTGGGCATTGACCTTGATCTTGTCTGGGCTTACATGAGCATGGCTCTAAGCCATGGATTTGGTTCAGGTCTATTCCGTGCATTCTGGACCTCATGTGTACTAATATCCCATTGGCCAAAGTAGCTCATATGGCAAAGCTGACAATCAAGGTGCAAGGAAATACATTCTTCCCATGGAGGTGTAGTGAGAAGCAATGAATATCTGCTGAATAATCATCTAATCTACCACAAGCAGGACCTTATAGAACCAAGGGATGTTGTTCTAGCGGAAAGTAATAGGAACGACTAGAGAGGAACCACATCAGGAAAGACAGGGGGACACAAGGATGTGTCAGACATTTTGGGAATTGTGGATGTTTTGAAGGACAGAAGCCCAGGGCACTTGTGAGAGATGTTGAGTATGTGTAGGAAGCTAAGTCAAAAGAGGGAGACAGGAGCCAGTATTTCAGGGTTGGAGGAAACCTAAAAGATCTGGATAGACTGGGGCAAGATAAGATGCCTGCCCTCCCTTTTGGATTTTCAGGGGCTCCTGCTCTGTCTTTTGAAGTCTCTACTTCCTGGATGGGGGGATCCTTCCACTAATCCTCTGTGCTCTCTAGGCAACCAATATTACCTTCTCTTCGCCATCCAAGTGAAGAACTGCATTAATTCTTTTCCTCATCACCTCCCATGCCCAGCATAGCATCTAGTAAATGTTTATTATATATACCCCAGAATATGTGAACAACTGGGAATTCTTTTTTCAAAATTACTTTTTTCTATTAAGGCATACTTATTGAAAGAATGGCACAAATCGTGAATAGGAAAGATGCATAGCCTGTTGGCAGAAATATCCACCCTCACACTTGAATCAATAGCCTTTCAGATTACATGCAATGTAATTACATAACTAGAATCATATATTGTTATCTTTAACCAGCTTTTTTTATATCAACTCAAAACATAAACCTATCACATCCTTTTTAATGGCTGCATTGTCTTTTATTATATGGCTATAACATCATTTATTCAATCTCTTAATTTTCACTGCTAGAAATGATATTCTGAAAAATATACTTTTAAATATATATCTACGGGCTTCCCTGGTGGCGCAGTGGTTGGGAGTCCACCTGCCGCTGCAGGGGACGTGGGTTCGTGCCCCGGTCCGGGAGGATCCCACATGCCGTGGAGCGGCTGGGCCCGTGAGCCATGGCCGCTGAGCCTGCGCGTCCGGAGCCTGTGCTCCGCAATGGGAGAGGCCATAACAGTGAGAGGTCCACGTGTTGCAAAAAAAAAAAAATATATATATATATATATATATATATACACATACATATGTGTATATATATACACACATATGTATATATATATATACCTACTGGACTAGTTATTTGTCTAAGCATAAATTGCTAGAAGTAGAATAGTTTGTTGAAATGCATACCCACTTAAACTTTTCATACATATTGCCAAGTTGCCTGCCAGAATGGCTGTATCAACATGCATTCCTATCATTGATGTCTGAAAGTAGCTTTCCCTCACATACTTGACATCACTGGGTATTACACACATAGCTAATGTAAACAGTTTTATTTCATTGTTATTATAATGGAATAATGGCATTTTTATGTCTTTGTGAAAAAAACGTATTTTTTGAACTGGAATTCTCCCAGCAGAGTCATCAACAAATGTGAGAGTAGAACACAGATATTTTAAGAAAGAGGACTTATTAAAGATAGAAATGGAAATCAATAAATTAGAAAGCAAAAAGAAAATAGAGTTGATAAACCTAAGAGCTGGCTCTTTTAAAAAGGAGGCGGTAAAACAGAAGAAGAAAAATTTAGAACTATCAAGCATGAGCAAACACATAGGGGATAAAACAAAAAAAACCCACAATGCCAAATGTTAAAATTTATGTTGTATGTCTAAAAATTTATCTGAAATGGCTTTCTTGAAAATATAAGTTCCTAAAATTGATTCTAAAGAACCAAAACCCCTTGATAAAATGGAAAAGGTTGTAAATAATCTAAGCTCGCAAGCAACAGCACCTAGATGGTTTTATGAATGAGTTCTAGGAAATCTTATTTTAAAATACTATTTCTATGTCATTTTAACTAGATATTTAAACTAGCACAGGAAAAGATGTAATTTATAATACAAAAATGCAGTGTGTTTTATAATACAAAAGTCTAAATAGGCATTTATAGACATGAAAGTCTTAAATAAAATATTAGTAAGTTATACCCAGGAGTATATTAAAAGAATTGTGCATCAGGATCACATAGTGTTTATTCCAGGAAGAATGATTGGTTCAACATTAAGTAATGTGTGTTGAATCAAGCATTCTGTAATACATTAGATGGTGAAAGGAAAAAAGCCTATGGTCATCTCAGTATATGCCAAAAATGCATTAATTAAGATGTGACATCTATTTCAGATAATGATGATAATGACAATAATGGCAACAATGGCAGTAAATATCTTAGTAAGCAAAGAACGGGAGGGCCAAGAATACACATTTTTTTTTTTAAATCAGAAGCCACAGCAGCAAACTTAATGGTAAAACATCAAACATTGTTTCCATTAAATGAGGTGCTAACTATTATTGCTGCTAATCAAAATGTTTCTGAAGTCTCAGAACAATGTCATTAGTTAAGAAAAAGAAATAAAAGAGATCGATATTAAAATAAATAGCAAATTATCTTTATGTCCAGACTATACTCTTTTCATTTTAGGAAATCCATGAAATCCAACTGAAAATATTACTGAAACTAATAAGAGAAGTCAATAAAGTGGTTCAATATAAGAAATACAGTGAGAGGCCCGCGTACCGCAAAAAAAAAAAAAAAGATATTCTCAAGACTACATTTCCC
Source organism: Orcinus orca (assembly GCF_937001465.1). Lineage (NCBI taxonomy): Eukaryota > Metazoa > Chordata > Mammalia > Artiodactyla > Delphinidae > Orcinus > Orcinus orca. Next base: position 19,043,526 of record NC_064574.1, read on the forward strand.
ATTCTCCCTTGCAGCTAGATGTGTTCATGTGACTAAGTTTTGACCAATGAGCGTGGTCTTTTTTTGCTACATCCAGAAATCTTGCTCAAGAGACTGCTTACATGCATCCTTTCCCCTTCTCTAACCACTTTGTCTTTCCTGCCGCTTGGGACGTGAAGTCTGAGGATAAGTCTGGGTAGACTGGACTTTGAGGATGAAGTTCACATGCTAGTTACGGCAGAGCAGAAAGCTGGAAGGAGCCTGGGTTCCAGAGGATTTTATGAAAGAGAAAAACCACATCAGCTCAAGATTGCCTACATCTGGACCTTAACATGAGGGAAGAATGGGACTATCTTTTTTTTTTTTTTTTTTTTTGGCGGTACGCGGGCCTCTCACTGTTGTGGCCCCTCCCGTTGCGGAGCACAGGCTCCGGACGCGCAGGCTCAGCGGCCATGGCTCACGGGCACAGCCGCTCCGCGGCATGTGGGATCTTCCCGGACCGGGGCACGAACCCGTGTCCCCTGCATCGGCAGGCGGACTCTCAACCACTGCACCACCAGGGAAGCCCCTGGGACTATCTTATTTAAGCCATTGTTATTTTGGGTTTTGTTCGTTTACAGGTGAATCTAATCCTATCTTAATAAACTTTAATATTCCCCTCATGGTTATATAATTATATTCAGACTTATTTAAGACACGTACACAAGTATTATACAGTAAGTCCCGTACATACGAACGAGTTCCGTTCCAAGAGTGCATTCATAAGTCCGATTTGTTCGTAAGTCCAACAAAGTTAGCTTACAAACCCAACTAACACAATCGGCTATATAGAACTGTACTGTAATAGGTTTATAATACTTTTTACATAAATAATACATTTTTTAAAAAACCCAAAAATAAAACATTTTTAATCTTACAGTACATTACCTTGAAAAGTACAGTAGTACAGTACAACAGATGGCATACAGAGGTTGGCATCGAGTGAACAGGCAAGAAGAGTTACTGATTGGAGGAGGGAGAGGAGGTGGGAGATGGTAGAGCTGAAGGATCGTCAACAATAGGAGACGGAGGGCAAGCTGTAATTTCACTTACGCCTGACGTTGATGGCTTAGGTTCTGGTTCCTTGCTGGATTCAATTCTATCTACCCTCTTGAAAAAATAATCCAGTGATGTCTGGGTAGTAGCTCTTTTTTTCTCGTCATAGATAAAGGTAGCACTGGATTGCGTTCTGAATGGCTGCTGCGACCTTCGTGTACTGTTCTACGTTCGGATCCTGTGCCTCAAAAATTAACAGTGCCTCCTCAAATAAAGAAAATCCCCTTGCCAGTGCCTGTGTCGTGAATCTCTTCGGTTCTTCAGTTAGTCCTTCTTCCTCTTGTCTCTCTTTGCGCTTTTAGCAGTACCAGCTGTATCACCGCTGCTTTAACACTCGCTTCTGGATATCCTGGGCTTGAAATAAAGATACTGTACTACTGTACTCTATACAGTACTGTACAGTAAAGAACACAAAAGCACAAACACTTGTAGAGGATGCACGCACATGACAATGTACCCCAGACACGTGAACTAACTTATGTGACTGGACATGTGAACGCATGTTCATATCTTTGAAAGTTCGCATGTTCATATCTTTGAAAGAACGCATGTTCATATCTTTGAAGGTTCATATGTAGGGGACTTACTGTATAGGTTTTTTTCATTATTTTCAGGGAGGGAAAAAATACTTTCTTCATCTTGTTTTCTTCAGTAAATACAACCTTGTGAAGCACTATCCATGTCAATTAGTATAGCTCTAATTCATATTTTTTGGTGACTTCAAACAAGTACCAGACCTGATTCCCCAATCCTCCCATTATTGGACATTTGCTTTGTTTCCAATTTTTCTCTCACTATTAACACAATGAAGTAGTAAACATATGTTCTTGTGTACTGTTGCTGTTGTTTCTGAGGGATAGAATCCTAAAAGTAGGCTAGCTGGATGAAGGATGAAGGGTATATGTACTTTTTTTCTTAGGGTGTATGTATTTTAAATTTTAATAGATGTTACTAGATTGATTTCCAGAAAGCCTGCATCATTTACATTTCTTTTTTTTTTTTTTGGCTCTGCCCCGTGGCTTGTCGGATCTTAGTTCCCCAGCCAGGGATTGAAACTGGGCCCTCAGCAGTGAAAGCGTAGAGTACTAACCACTGGACTGCCAGGGAATTCCCTGCATCATTTACATTTCCATCAGCAATGTATGAGAGCACCATTTCTCCACATCTTCACCAGCAATAGTTCCTTTTTATTCTTTAGCAGTCTAGTGGATGTAAAATCTTGTTACCTCAATTTGCTTTTCTCTATTAATTAATATCTGATTATATAAGACTCTTCATAGTTTTCAGGCATTTGTTCTTTCCCACGAGGTCACTTTATCCAATTCAAACAAAACCCTATGATAATCTAAATGGAATTCCAATAAATTGACATATAAATTTGGAGAAAATTAACATTTTTATATCAAGCTTTCCCTCCACTTTTTATTGATTTCTTTATGTCTTCCAATAAACTGTACAGTTTTCATACAGCTTTTCCTATGCCTTTCCTTTTTTATAATTAGTTCTTAAGTTTTAGACTTTTTAATTTAATGTAATTATTTTTGGCCGTGCTGAGTGGCTTGTGGGATCTTAGTCCCCCAACCAGGAATTGAACCCAGGCCCTCGGCAGTGAGAGCAATGAGTCCTAACCACTGGACAGACAGGGGGTTCCCTCCTATGCCTTTCTTATTAAATGCATTCTTAAATATTCTTGATGTTTTGAAGTTATTATTAATAGAATATTTCCCCATTTCCATTTCTAGGTATTTGTTAGTAAATTGAGAGAAATGCTATGGATTTTTTATATATTTATCTTGTAAGAATCCGCCTTATCAAATTATCTTATTCATATATATTTTTTTTAGTGGAACCTCTTGCATTTTGTTATTAAACAATAACATTAGAAAATAAGATATTTTTAGGGACTTCCCTGGTGGTGCAGTGGTTAAGAATTCACCTGCCAATGCAGGGGATATGGGTTTGATCCCTGGTCCAGGAAGATCCCACATGCCACAGAGCAACTAAGCCCATGTGCCACAACTACTGAGCCTGCGCTCCAGAGCCCATGAGCCACAACTACTGAAGCCTGCGCACCTAGAGCCCGTGCTCTGCAACAAGAGAAGCCACCGCAATGAGAAGCCCGCGCACCGCAACGAAGAGTAGCCCCTGCTTGCTGCAACTAGAGAAAAGCCTGTGCGCAGCAACAAAGACCCAATGCAACCATAAATAAATAAATAAATAAATTTTTAAAAAAGGAAAATAAGATTTTTTTAGCTTTTTATTTCCAATGCTTATGTTAGTTATTTCATTTTCTCTTTTGGCATTTTCTAGAACCTCCAAAACCATGATAAATAATAACAGGCCAAGTTGCTTGGCTTTTTATTCCTCTCCTTCAATTGCTAGTGTTCCTCCACTCCTATCCTTCTTTTTTTTAATATTTATTTATTTATTTGGTTGCCCCGGGTCTTAGTTGCAGCAGTCAGGCTCCTTAGTTGTGGCATGCAAACTCTTAGTTGCAGCATGCATGTGGGATCTAGTTCCCTGACCAGGAATCGAACCTGGGCCCCTTGCATTGGGAGCATGGAGTCTCATCCACTGCGCCACCAGGGAAGTGCCCCCTCCACTTCTATCCTTGGTTGGACCACTTCACATCTTATTCGAGGCCGAGAATAATGTCTGCTTTTCCCAACACTCTATCCCTTGCACCCGGAATAGGGCTGAGCACATACTATAAAAATGGGAAACATATATATATTTGAAGAAGCAGAAGTAGCCAAATGTTGAGTTCACTGAGATCAAATAAGATAAGAATTCAAAATGTATTTTAGATTTAACAAGAAGAAAGTCATTGATGAACTTGGTGTTAGTATTTTAGTGGTTGGGACAGAAGCCACAGGACAGAAATTTTGGGAATAAGGCACATGAGGCATGAGAGAACTTTTTGTGCAAACCTTGGGTGCCTGAGCTCCCCTCGTGCTTACGGGGCACTGACAGCATCTCAGGATGGCAGAGCCTGTGGTGTACACAGAGCTGAGATGAGCCATGCTGAGGACTTTGAGCTCCAGCTTGGAGGCCCTGGGCAGCTATGGAAGAACTTTAGAGAGTCATGCTATTCGAGGTGCTTTTTAGAAAGATCACTCCTTCTAAAGAAAAGAGAATACTGTTTCTTGAATTCAGCCATTTCCCTCCATCCTTATTTGCATCACCTTTCCTCAGATCACCCCACTCATCTCCTCTCAACATATGGATTGCTGCCACACCTTCCTGGTCTCTCGCCATACGTTCTTGTCCCTCGTCATTTCATTTTTCACATCAGCCTCCAAGGTAATCCCTTTATTTTGTTTTTGTTGTTTTGTTTTTCAGAGTAACCTTTTCTAGGTTACAAATCTACTCATGCCATTCTTCTGATTAAAATACATTATTGGGGGCCTCCCTGGTGGCGCGGTGGTTGCGGGTCCGCCTGCCGATGCGGGGGACGCAGGTTCGTGCCCTGGTCCGGGAGGCTCCCGCGTGCCGCGGAGCGGCTGGGCCTGTGAGCCATGGCCGCTGGGCCTGCGCGTCCGGAGCCTGTGCTCTGCGGCGGGTGAGGGCGGGGCGCGGCAGTGGGAGGCCCACGTACCGCCAAAAAAAAAAAAAACATTATTGGGAGTCAGTAAAGCATCACTCTGGCTTCTATGGGATCCAGACTTCCCAGGTGAGCTCCTGACTGTGTCAACATCCATCCTTTGGTTGATAGGAATGAGCTAGCTTTTATACTTACCTATATTTATCTGGGGAATGACCCAGATAAATATCTTTGGAATCCTAAGGAGAAGGTCAGTTTCTACGCTAGGGAAACAGAGCTCAATGAGGATCCAGTGACCATTCTTTGAGGTTTTGGGGGTGAAGATCTCCTCAAAACTATTTATTCTCCCACCCCAGAGCCAGTTCAAATTGTGCTAAAAGCTGTTAATGGTGCTTATCCCATTCCTCTGCTGAATGTTCCTTATAGGAGGTCTTGATGCCCTGTGTCTGCTGGGATGGGAGAATGAGTTCTCTGGAAACAGTCCGGTCTATAGGTCTGTGTCTGAGGAGAGAACCAGGAAGATTTGATGGTGTTTAGGAAAGAGTTCTTGGAAGAATCCACAATCAAACCAGTTCAAGGCTAGGATTCAGTAACAGATGATTCTGACAGTGATGTGGCAGGACTGTTTCCCGTCTCAAATCCTGGTACCTCCTGAGGCCAAGATAGCACAGGTGGTAAAACGGTTAGATTCTGAATATATTTTGAAGATAGAGCTGATAGGATTTGCTGACAAATTGAACATAGGATAAGAGAAAAAGAGATAGACCAAGGTTTTGGGGCTAAGCAATTGGAAGCATGGAGTTGCTGTTTCCTGACATGGTGATGCTATAGGATGAGCAAGTTTCGAACAGGTCTGAAATTTAATTTTGGACGTGTTATGTCTGAGATGCTATTAGACATCTAAAGAAGGATATCAAGCAAGAAGTTGGATATGCAAGCCAAGAGTTCTTGAGAGAAGTCAGGGTTGGAGATATAAATTTGGGGGTGTTTAGAGCCATGAGACTGGATGAGGTCACCAGGAAGTAAGTGGAGATAAAGAAGAGCATCAAGGACTGAGTCTGGGGAAATCCAGCTTAGTTGGAGAGATGAGGAAGAAGCAACAGAGAAGACTAAGAAAGAGTAGTTATTGAAGTAGAAGGAAAACTAGAAGAATGCACCGTCATGGAAGGTAAGCACAGGAAGTGTTTCCAAGAACAGAGAATCATCAACTGTGCCAAATACTGCAGGTAGGTTATATTAGTCCCAGCAGAACTAAGCTGCCGTGATAGAGACATCCCCATGTCTCAGTGGCATAGGCAATATGTTTATTTCTCACTCGTATAAAGTATATTCAGCAGCAGAGGGGAAGGATAAAAGGAAAGGAGAAGCGGTTCTCTGCTCCATGATGATAAGCAGGGTCCCATGATGCCAGAGGCTGAGTCATCTTCAGCTTGTGGTTTTCTTTTTCAATTTTATTTATTTATTTATTTATTTATTTATTTATTTTTGGCTGCATTGGGTCTTTACTGCTGTGTGCGGGCTTCCTCTAGTTGCAGCGAGTGGGGACTATTCGTCATTGCAGTGTGTGGGCTTCTCATTGTGGAGGCTTCTCTTGTTGTGGAGCATGGGCTCTAGGCATGCAGGCTTCAGTAGTTGTGTCACATAGGCTCAGTAGTTGTGGCTCGCAGGCTCTAGAGCACAGGCTCAGTAGTGGCACACAGGCTTAGTTGCTCCGCGGCATGTGGGATCTTCCCAGACCAGGGTTCAAACCCTTTTCCCCTGCATTAGCAGGCAGATTCTTAACCACTGCGCCACCAAGGAAGTCCCTCACCTTGTGGTTTTCAAGGTCACTAAGGGTGCCGATGTCAGCCAGTAAATGGGGGTGGCAGTTGAGGATGGTGCACGGGACATGTATTGGTAAGAGTCTGGCAAGAAACAGGACACATTCAAGTTGGGTAATTTGAGAAAGGTTTAACAAAGAGACTACCTATAAAGGTGTGAGTAGGACTTCCCTGATGGTCCAGTGGTTAAGACTCTGCACTCCCAATGCACAGAACACGGGTTCCATCCCTGGTCAGGGGACAAAGGTCCCACATGCTGTGCAGTACGGCCAAAAAGTAAAAAAAAAGAAAGAAAAAAAAAAAGCTGTGAGCAGGGGCAGGAAAACTATTATAGGATTCCTGTAACTCTGATATGGTTGATAGTGGGAGCTATTACCACCGCAGGTCTGAAGAGACAAGAGAAAGTAAATGGTAGTGGAAATGGGGGAGAGAAAGAACTACATGAGGAGAGATGCCAGACTGAAGCTTTGATTTGAATCAGAGGAAAACAGCCAACTCAACCCCACAGGAGAGAGCCAGGGGAACAAATACCCTGACCCCACTCTGTTCCCTCCCTTCAGTCTCCTGCAGGTACCTCCCATTGACTCAACCCAACCAGAAACCAGAAGGCTCATTGATAAAAGTCCCCAGCGGTTAGGCTCCCGAGGTACATAACAGCGTGAGGAAGGTGAGGAGTGGATCTGGAGGAGCAAGTATCCAGTACAAGACGTTTCTATGAGTCAGGCTTGGAAGTTGCATAACTCCCTTCCACCCACATTCCATTGGCCAGAACCCAGTCATGTGGCCATATGTAACTACAGATAAGTTTAGGAGATATGGTCCAGATAGGAAGAAAGAGAGATTTGGTGGCCAGATAACCCCTCTCCAACTCATGGTCAAGCAAGATAATAACTGTCCATTGACCACTGGATTTAGCAATATGGAGGCCATTAGTGATTACAATAATCCAGTCTTGGTAGAGTGGTGGCTGTGAAAACCCAAGTGGAGTGGATTCAAGAGAGAATGGGAGGAGAAAAATTTGGACACAGCAATTATTAACAACTACTTTCAACAAGTTTTGCTGTACAGGGAAGCCAAGCAGTGAGGTAATAGCTGGAAAGTTTGTGAGATCAAGAGGGTTTTGCTTCTTTTTTTTTTTTGGCCTTACCACTCAGCTTGCAGGATCTCAGTTCCCCGACCAGGGATTGAACCTGGGCCACAACAGTGACAGCGCTGAATCCTAACCACTATACCACCAGGGAACTCCCTTGCTTTGTTTTTTATAATGAAGAAATCAAGCATATTTTTATGCTGATAGGATGTTCCAGTAGAAAAAAAAAATGATGCTTCAGGAAAGAGAGAGTAAATTGCTGGAGTGATGTCCTTGAGTAAGAAAGAAAGGATGGGATCTAGTGATAAGGCAAAGGCTGGCCTTGGGAAAGAACACAGGCAGTTCATCTGTAATGACAGAAAGAAAAGCAGGATATATGGACAGAGTCCAGGTGGGGAGTAAATGTGTGCTTGTCAAAGTTCTTTTCCAATCACTTGTATATTCTCAGTGAAACAAAAAGCAAAATTATCTGCTGAGAGTGAGTCCGGAGGATTAACTGTCAAGGGTTCGAGCAGAAACGAGACAATACAACATAGTTACCTAAGAGGATGTGAGAAGTTATACCCAGAAGTTAATCTTCCCAGTGGAGGTGGTCCAAGTGTCTCTAAGATATTCCACTCTGAGTCCACACCCAGGTGAAGCCCTCTGGCCCTGCCTTTCTCCATTCTATCTATAGACCTCTCCTTGACCTAATCCAACATCAGAACTAGATGGTAATAATAGATAGCACTTTTTGAGCACTTACAAATTCCAAGCACTGCTCTAATCACCACACATGTATTTAGTCATAATAACTCTATGACGTGGGTACTACTGTTATCAACCCCATTTTAGAAAGGCACAACAGATACCCACACTGAATTCAAACTCAAGCAGTCTGGCTCCAGAACTGCCAGTCAAAGGTCTGGCTTTTGACTTCCTTTTTTTTTTTTTTTTTTTTTTTCCATGCCGAGGGGCTTCAGGGATCTCAGTTCCCCGACCAGGGATTGAACCTGGGCTATGGCAGTGAAAGCCTGGAATCCTAACCACTAGGCCACCAGAGAACTCCCTTGACTTCTACATGTAGATCTATACCTACCAGAAGTGTCAGAGTGATAAACCCTAGAGGGTGCTGGGCTTGAGAGGAGTAAATGAAATTTTAAAAGGTCAAGGGGCTGGGGCTCATAGGTGGGTATGAGATGCTGTGTTTAGGAGGGGCTTTCTGGGAACTTGCTGCTGAGAGATGGGTGGCCACATGGTGACCCAGAGAGCCTAGGACCAAAAGGCAGAGCCAATATCAGGAAGATAGGGACGAGCTGAATAGGCTGGAAGAGACCCTCACGTCTTCCCCATCCTGTGTAAGCTCTGCATCAATCAGCATATAATGCTTGATTTAATGTTGACTTAACGTTCCCCTGGTTCCATGTATGTTTCACTGGCTGAGAGAATCTGTTCTGTTTCCATGATAGGGAGGCGTGGTGCTGTGGTGGCAACAGTAATGATGATACTGTGGTAAACTAGCTCCCAACCAATGAACACTTCATCAACGAACAATGAACTTCATGAACTTTATCAATGAAAAATTTATCAATGAGTGAAGAACCATGTATTTTTTTTACATTATGTCATTCAATTCTTCTAATACCCCTGTGAGGCACACAACACTATTCCCATTTTCAGATGAGGAAAGTGAGGCTCAGAGAGGTTGTATCAGATGCCCAAGGTCACAAAGGTGGTAAGTGGTGGAGCTGGGGCTTCAAGCCCAGGCTTTTAGAGTTGGAAGCCTGCACTGGCTACGCTGTATCACCTGACTCTTTATTTGGGAATGAAGCACCAGGAGCGCTAGGGAACCCTACAGGGCCCTGATGACCTCCAGGGCAGGGCCCCTGGATGAGAGCAACTCCCTTTAATGAAGGCGATTGAGAAACAATCCTCCTCTTTATTTGCCTATAACAGGGACTCAGCAAATCTAATTATCTTCCTGTGAACCAGTTAACTATTCAATTTTCTCCATTTGGGTAATTTATTACCAGAGTCAAATGCAGGATCCAGCTAATTTTGGAAAGATGCAGCTGTAGGGTCATCTGGGGAACAAGCCCAGCTGAGAAAGAAGGAAGAGCAGGCACCAGCCTCCGCTTGGAGGGAGAGGGGGCAAGCTGGGGGGCCCCAGGGCCGGCTGGAGTGAAGGGCAGGGAGAAGACCTGAGGCAGGCTGGCCGGGATTCCCTCGGTACCAGAGAGCAGCAAAGTCAGGGTCTTGGGTCCTGGAGGGCAGAGCTGCTATTGCAGCTGCCAGCATCCGCTCAGGGTAGAGATGGGGGCACGTCGATCACTAGCTGCTTTAACTGTTTCCTCTCTCACTTTGAGGGACACGCGGGAATCAGTCATCCCCTTCGGCCTCCCAGTCTCATTTGGAGCCAGCTCACAAAGGTGTCATCCACAGAAAGAGAGAAATCTTAGGTCCTGCCTCTATCAACACACGCCAACATTGCTAACATTTATCAAAAGTCGGTCCTATCGCATGCAGAGGAGGTTAGGTGCTGTCACTTCCTGTACTACAGATGAGAACACTGAGGCTCGGAGAAGGGATGTACTATATATCTATTTTTTTTTTCAGATTCTTTTCCATTATAGATTATTACAAAGTACTGAGTATGGTTCCCTGTGCTATACAGTAGGTCCTTGTTGGTTATCTATTTTACAAATAGTAGTATGTATATGTTAATTGCAAACTCCTAATTTATCCCTCCCCTGCTTTCCCCTTTGGGAACCATAAGTTTGTTTTCTATGTCTGTGGGTCTATTTCTGTTTTGTATATAAGTTCATTTGTATCATTTTTTTTTTAGATTCCACATATAAGTGATATTACATGATATTTGTCTTTCTCTGTCTGGCTTACTTAGTATGATAATCTCTATGTCCATCCATGTTGCTGCAAATGGCATTATTTCATTCCTTATGGCTGAGTAATATTCCATTGTGTATATATACCACATCTTCTTTATCCATTCATCTGTCAATGGACATTTAGGTTGCTTCCGTGTCTTGGCTATTGTAAATAGTGCTGCAGTGAACATTGAGATGCATGTATCTTTTCGAATTGTGGTTTTGTCCGGATATATGCCCAGGAGTGGGATTGTTGGATCATATGATAGTTCTATTTTTGGTTTTTTGAGGAACCTCCTACTCTTTCCATAGTGGCTGAAACAATTTACATTCTCACCAGCAGTGTAGGAGGGTTCCCTTTTCTCCACACCCTCTCCAGCATTTATTGTTTGTAGATTTTTTTGATGATGGCCATTTTGACTGGTGTGAGGTGGTACCTCATTGTAGTGTTTTTGTTTGTTTGTTTAATTTTTTGGCCACGCCACATGGCATGAGGGATCTTAGTTCCCCAACCAGGGATTGAACCCATGCCCCCTGCAGTGGAAGCGTGGAGTCTTAACCACTGGACCAGCAGGGAAACCCCCTCCTTATAGTTTTGAATTGCATTTCTCTAATAATGAGCTCTTAAAGCAACATGCTACGCATGCAATTTTCTAGCACCACCAGCGTAAAGAATGGGGGTGTTTGGGGCAACAAGGTTTGGAGAAGCATTGGCTCACTAAACAAAGTCCTGATCAAGGATGTTCAGACCTTCAGCGAGCTCCTCAGGGGAAGGGGGCTTTGGGAGCATCAAGAGAGATGAGAGAAAACCTGGTGAATCTGTCTCTTGGGCCAGTTGCTGGGGGCAGAGGGTTGGGCTGGGAGTATGCTGAGTACTTATACTATATGCCAAGAAGTGTGATAATCACTTTCTCATGCTTTAACTCATTTAATCCTAACGATGATCCAGGAGGTGGTCATTCTTATCATTGCCGTGTACAGATAGAGAAACAGAAACACAAAATTTAATCCCTTGCCCTTGGGAAAAGAAGCTGAATTCAAAATCCGAGCAGTTTAACTCCACAGCCTCCCTCCAGCCAACTGTGCCCTGGCAGAGGTCAGAGGGAGAGCAGGTGGGGAGGACACCCAAACCATGGACAGCTCCCTGTGGCCCTGTGCTTGAAGAGCCAGGTTCCTGAGGCTGGTTGCTTGTACCTCCTGACCACCACCAATATCTGCCCATTGTGAAGAGCTCTGATTTCTTGCAGAAGGAAATTCTCCTTGGACTGATACTGAGGGCCCAAATGCTCTGGCTTGATTAGACTTCCTGAAAAGCCCTGTGGAGTTGGGTCCTGAGCCAGACACATCCGTCCTCAGGTTCTGGAGACCCATCGTCTGAGATGTCAGAGTTTTCTCCAGGGTGAGTCAGACAGAGAACTGCTCCCCACATCAGCCCAACAGTCACTTCTCCTGTCTAGCCCTGCCCTTCCCACATCTGCCACTACTTCCCACATCCCATTACTATGGGAAAGCCAGTCCCCTCTGCCTCCGTTTCCCCATTTGTACCACAGCCATCCCTGCAAAAGCCCAGGGCCAAAACTGGATGTGCCAAAATTAGGTCTTCCCCCTTTTGCCAGCCCTGATGGGAGTTTCCAAGTTCAAAGCCAAGCTCCCCAGCCCAAGCTGCCGGCCTAGAGCCCCAGCAGGTGCAGCCTAGTTGCTAAGCAACATCTCTGGATCTCTGTGTGTTCCTGTCACATGATTATCATTGCTAAGGAAACAAGTCCTCTGGCATCCCAGGACGCAGCAAGGCCTAGGCAACGGTGTGTTACCTGAGGTCTAACAAAAATCTTCCTGTCCCATGTTCTGACGAGTTGTGAGTCTCTAAACTGCTATAGGAGACTATCAGATTGACCCCTGCCTTTTACCCAGGCATTGGCTCTTTGAAGGGAGTACCTAAACTGGAGTCTTGGTCATTTCTTGGGCATTCATAGAATCCAGTTCTTTGGGATGGTCAGTAGCAAGAGTGGCTTTAAAGGGATGTTTTAATATACCAGGACTCAGAAGACAATCTTACATTCCCAATTCCCCCACTTCTATCTATAGCTTCCACTCTAGGGGCAGAATGAAAATGATTTGGATTGGAGACTGGGAAAGCTGAGGAGGGGCTATGGACAAGAGGGTCATAGCAAGGTCTCAGTACTACAGCATCAAGAGAGCCAGACAGGGGTTTGCTCCCAACACCATCCCACACACCTACAGCTCAAACACTATAGGAAGATGGATGCCACATCAGAGGATGTCACAGTCTCCCTGGAGGGCTTGCCTCCCTGGATTCTCCAATCCAGACTTCCTGGGGTTCCCTAGACAGGACTGGCTCAGAAATGAGGTGGAAATGAGGAAATCTCTCTGAAAGACAAAATGATAAAGAGATGGGCAATAAGAAAGGAAATATGAGAGAATTTGGGCACCAATGAGGAGGTACAACAATTGAGTAATAGAAGTTCTAAAAATAAAGAACAGAGAGAACAGATGGAAGGAAATTATCCAATAAGTAGTAGAAAAATATTGAAAATACTTGAAATATCCCAGAAAATGTGAGTTTTCAGATACAAAGATTCTAAAGAATAGCCAAAACCAACACTGAAAATATTTCTACCCCCAAATCACACCTTTGAGGAATATCAGATCACTGGTGACAGAAGATCCCAAAAGCTTCTAGGGAGTTCAAATGATTTTCAAAGAAAATATCAAAATCGTAATGGTGTCGGACTTTGCAAGTGGAAGACGGAAGACCATGCAGCAACATCCACTAAACATCCAAGGAAAATGATTCCATCCTTTCCATTATAGCTGCTTTTATTTCCAAGACTTCTTTCTTGATGTGATGCATCCCCCTTTTATAACACCCTGTTCTTTTTTCATGGGTGCAGTGTCTAATCTTATCTCCTGTCTATCATCTTGAATTCCTTCAAATTGCACCTGTTAGTTTGGATCTCTGTCTTTCACATTGGAGCTTTTCTCAAATGTTTGGGGATGTTTAGTGGTTGTTTGGATGATTAGATTAGATTTAGGTTTAGAAGTTTAGGTTACCTGATAACACATAAGAGGAAAGCACCAAAAAGCTAATCAGAAGCTCCTTGCACTTGGCTTGGGCATGTGGTTTGAGAACTTCACTGTGAGGTGACCCCCAGGATCCATTTGTTAGACCCTTCTTAGGCTGGGCAGATTCCTCAGAGAGGAGGGTTGGCCACAATCCTGCCTAGAGGGTATGATCCTGGCATCCTAGCAGCTTTGAAAGAAGAAATGAGTGGGAGTTTCAACATTCAGTCTGAAAACATTGTTTTCAGCAGGGGACACCCCTGGCCTCAGTTGTACCTGGCATCCCCAAATATAGAAGTCCAATTTTACCTTCTCTGAATAATCTGCTGGGGCTGTGGAGGAGAACTGGGGGTCCACATTTTAGACTTTAAACCAATCTTCCTGTTCTAGCCCCATCTGGCGGTGCTACCAATCACCGAGCTTTTTTTTTTGGAGGGGGGGAATTCTGTTGTGAAAACAAGTCTCTGATTCTTGGCTTTTCCCACAGCCAGTTTAAGATAGCTTTCTGGGTCTCCTAAGTCAACCCGCATTCGTTCATCTGCTCTCCAGCTTCTAAAATTTTATTCCTGCTTGGGTACATTATCCCCTCTCCCACCCTCTTCATCTTTGTAGATTTAAACCTTTAAAAAACTCCTGCACTATTATTACTTTAGTAGGATTATTTAATAGGATTTGGGGGAAGAAGGTTAGTAATCAGTTACACTTGTTCAATTTGCCATCTTGAATAGAAAGTCTTGAATAACAACCAGCACTAAACACATGCGTCCAGACTGCCTGGATTTGTTTGTTTTGGTTTTTTTTGCGGTACGGGGCCTCTCACTGCTGCGGCCTCTCCTGCCGCGGAGCACAGGCTCCGGACGCGCAGGCCCAGTGGCCATGGCTCACAGGCCCAGCCGCTCCGCGGCATGCGGGATCCTCCCGAACCGGGGCACGAACCCGCATCCCCCGCATCGGCAGGCGGACTCCCAACCACTGCGCCACCAGGGAAGCCCCAGACTGCCTGGATTTGAATGCTGGCTTTAGCATCCTGGCTGTAGCATGTACTGGCTACTTAACCATAGGCAAGTTTCAGAAACTCTGCCTCAGTTTTCTCATCTGTATAATGGAGATAATAGTGGTACTGAGACAGGCCTGGGACCTGGGACCCTTTGCTGCAGTGCTGCCATGCTTGCACCTGGACAAATGTCTCCTTGAGCTACAAAATACAAAGAAACTATAAGGGACTAAAAATAACTGTGTGCATGCTGCAGTTGGGGCAAATTATGGGCAAAAAGATACAAAAAGACCAAGAAAACCAACAGCCACTTCTGAAGAGCAGAGAGCAAAAATGGTGTCGGGAGCAAAAGCAGGGTACTGTGCATGCTTCCTGCACTCAACACCACCAAAGGGGTGAGCAAAACACGTAAGCCAGCCCTCTGGCCCGACCCCTGGACACACCCCCTACCCTCACCCCATATAACGAACCAGCTTGCCCCCTACTCAGAGAGTGCGCAAGGGAACCTGTTACTTGTTTTCACTCCCTCCTGCAGTCACCAGAGCCCCAGTAAAGCCTTGCCTGAATTTCTTGTCTGTCCTCTAGTCCATTTCTATTGATTGGGGAAGGCCGAGAACCCTGGTTGGTAACAGTATATACTTCCCTTGAACGTTGTGAGCTCTAAGAATAGTGCCTAGCACATAGTAAACCATTCTACCTGAGATGATGAGATGATGAGAGGATGGTGATGATGATGATGATGGTGATGATGATGATGAAGATGTAGTGTTTACCATGTGCTAACACCTGTGGCAGGGGGAATGAGTCTGGGGAAACCAAGATGAACATATCATGTGAGCTTCCACTCCTTCCAGTCCCAAACTGGTATGACCAGTTTTCCCACTCTGGTCTATACCATGTAAATACAGTATGTGCCCTAAGTAAACAACAAGCAGGTGGAAATTCTCGTTGTGCAAATATGGCTGGTAAACATACAATGTACACAGAGTATTCAAATGAACTGGAGGCTAGCAATGCAGGGCAGTTGTTTTCAAATATGGTTGAATCTCTCCTGTTTAAGTACAATGGCTGTGGGCATCATTTCCCAAATGACTTACTCACACATTTATTTCTGAGCATCCAAGTCATGTTGTCTCTTACTTGTTTTGCAGGGCAAATGACACCATCTGGACGAGGGAAACAGCACATGCTTGGGGCAGTGTCCCTCTCCCATTCCAATGGCTTAAGCAAAGTCTCCTCCCCCTTTCAATGAGCTTCCTTCATGTTTCCTTTCCTTTGGTAGGCTTGGCTTTCATCTTCCAAGCTCTGCTCTGTTTGTCCTGCTGAGTAGGCAGCAAACCTGCAGGTTCTGTGATCGTGCTGCTCAGCTTTAAAACAAAGAAAAACAAAACAAAACAACACTCTGTTGCAATTTGCAAACTTCCCCTCTTGGAAGGCATAAGCCACCAGGTTTTGTGAAAGTAACTGCTGCAGGGTCTTGAAATTGTTGAGGAAAAGACTGAAGAGGGAAAGAAAGAGAAAGACAGAGAAAGACAGAGAGAGGGAGATAAGCATGGAGAGAGGGAGAGAAGGAGCTATAGAGGGAGGGAGGGAGAAAAAGAAGGGGTGAGGGAGAGAGGGAGGGAGGGTACCCCCTCACCCCCTGCCCCAGGCTGAACCCTGCACTCAGCCTTTAAGAAACAAGGCTTCTTTATCATAAATGCGTGTACCAGGCAAGGTTTTTCCACTGCAGATGCACTACCAAGCTGAAGATGACTAGACATTTTTTAAAAGACAGCAACTGGGCTAGTCCTGGAAGATGCAGCTATTCATGTTATCATTGTCACCATGCCCTGTTTGGAATGTTCTTCAACCAATAACCTGTATTTTGATGGCTCTTGCCCCCAGCTTCAAATGTAAAACTTCCACTTCCAGGGGAGAATCTCAGAACAGATTATTCAGATTATTTGTAATTCATATTACAGTCTGTTTTCAGTTCTTTGAGTTCAGTCTCTCTCTCTCTCCACTCCACCCTAAGATTCAGGTATGATGTCCATTGGACACAAATCTAAGTGGGAGCCCCCTATCTGAACTCAGAATTGCCCAGGACGAAGGCCTTACTCACTAGGTCATCTTGTTCTCTGGTTCCCTCTTTGTTTAGGGTGATTTTTCTCCCATGAAGCCCCTTATAGCCTCATGCCAATAGACATCTGGTTGGCAAGCCCATTAGTTCTATGGAGATATAACCAGACACTTCTACACCCCCCACGTGGACACAGCTTAGACTAGGCTGGCAACCCTGCTACCCTCTTGATCCCTGTAAATCTCTTCCAGTCTCTTTCATGAGCCTCTGCCTTCACCTACCAATTCCACCTTAAAGAGTGAAAATATGATCCTTCTATTAACCAGAGCCCTTGAGTGCTTTTTTGGAGCTTGGCTTCCAGGAACGATGATACAATGTGCTAAATAACTCTGTCCTAATGAGCTCTGAGTACAAACAAGAGCTGTACTAATATATTGGAGAAACAAAGGAAGTAAGACTTATTCCTGCCCTGTGCTTTGGCCTCCGGTCTGGGACTCGATCCCCCATCCCCCCCAATCTCATCCACCCCCATAATTGATTGGTTTGAGGATTCCCCTGTCAGGCCCCAAGTTACATGGAAGCAGGCAGCTGTCTTTGGCTCAAAGGTGGAAGCAAGTCCTTATGGATCATCTGGTCCCCAGCCAGTATCTCCAGCTACAGCCATGCCGCCCTCAGATTGGCCTTCATTTGGGTTCTCGCTCAGTTTCTTGGCTAGAGAAGGGAACACTCCTGTTTCCTTCTGGGGCCACCTCTTCCTGCCTTACTCTTTATTTTTACTGTGGGCCCACGGTGCAAACAACACAGCTCTCCACCTGCTCTCTTTGGGGGGAAACTCCTTGCCTACATTGCACTTGGCCTTGGGGTACTCCTCTCCCTGGACCATCATAGGCACTCAATTCATGCTAATTGGACCCTCTCCCTTTCTCCCTGGATTTTGAATCTGGAGCAGAATGATCCAAGGACAAAAGTGATTCCTGTGTAGTAGAGCTACTCCAACCAAGCTTCCTAAAGAGGCTGCTAATTCCTGCTCCCTAGATTCTGGAGCTCCCCTTGTTCCCGATCTTTCCGAAAGCTGACTGTTCTGCCTTCTTGACAATTCTGTGACTTTTCCTATAGTCTTCCAATAAATCCTTTTTAACCTTAAGTTAGCCCAAGTCTGTATCTGTTGCTTGCCACTAAGAGCCCTACCCGATTCCATAGGGATAGCCCTTTCTCCACCACGCTCTGTCGCCTGGGTTCATTTCAGGGGCAGGAAAGTTCAGGCTCATCCCCCTGCCACATGCCCACAACTCCCAGGCAAACTACAGCTTCTGATTCTTTGTTACCTTCTTTCAGAAAGTGGCCATCCTCAGTTTAAAAAACAAAAAGCTCCCATCCGTGATCCCTCTCCATCGATATTACCCATATCAGACAGGGCTCAACCAGGAAAACAGAACCACTCCGAATATTTAAAGGAGGGAGAATTCAAGGCAAAGAATTGGTTACATAAATGATGGAAGAACTGATAAGCCAAACGGAGGACTGCAAAGCAACTCAGAGCTTAACAATGACAGGAAGCCACTACCACACCTAGGCTGGAGGGACAGAGAAGGCACAACTACTGCTGAGGATGCCGCCCATGGTAGAGCTGGGGATAAACACCGTGGGTTCTCCTTTCCTCCTGCTCTCCAGTCTTCTACCAGCGCCTCCCATGCTCAACCCAACTGTCACCCAACTGACAGAGAAGGCTGGGAAAGAAGGCTACGGGGTCAGCCCTGCTGTGACAGAGCAAAGCAGGGAGAAGACAAGGAAGGGATCTGAGAGCAGAAAGACCTTGTACAGCACATGCTTCGTTATTTCAGTGACTTTTGTGAGAGTATGATTTCATTTTCAAACTAAATGAATTTAGCATTTAAATAGCACTTAATAAGTGTATGTCAGGGTTCAAAATGCATGCATTATTTTCATTCCTTCTTAAGTACAGACATTATCCCACCAAGCAAAATAGAAAAGTGTTCTCTACTGGCAACAGCTGTCTCTTGACCATGGTCTCAACATAATTGACAAACCTGTTCCTGTCTTTACTGTTCTCTTTGACTCATACTTTTGTAGAGTGAAGGGATGCAGTAATCCCCACCACCATGACCAAGAGCAGTTTTGGAAGCAGAAGTAGTGCCCCAGTATCCCCACACCTCCAGACCCTGCAGAAGCCAAAAAACAGGGCAGTTACTATTTGGCAACTTAGTAACGCAAATTACTCAGTTCCTCCCCTACCCTCCTGCCTTCTCCTGGCTTATTTCCCAGCTGCCAACTACAAGACAGGCTGGCCTCACAAGAGAGCACAGAGAAATGGGAGTGATGTGACCACAACACAGTGACAAAGCAGGGTTCTCTTTCTTACATAAGGATTCATTAAAATGTGTATAAACAAACATTTTGTTAGACGATTTGTTTTAATTTCATTTTGCAATTTTAACTCTAAAAGTAATGCAAGTATGTGATTTGAGCACTCAATTTTATCAGTCTGTGTTGTATTAAATCGAGGCTCCAGCATTCTGTCCTAGCTTACATAATTCTGAGAAAGAGGTTCTGGTGCAGTGTTTAGGCTCAGTCTCCCAAAAAAATCAGGGCTGGCTGTCCTCCTGCAGTTGTAACAGAATGGTGAGCCTGGGAACGAGAGGGGGAAGAGAAGACATCAGGACCCGGCACAGAATAAGCCCTCGATGTTTATTTAAACATTTATTACATAAATCTTTAATGGCGGAGTCAAGGGCAGAGACAGCACTGGAATCTGGGCTGTGAAACTTCCCAGGGTCTCAGTATCCTGGGCTCATGTGTCCCAGCTGCCACAAACCCTA
This sequence comes from Orcinus orca, assembly GCF_937001465.1. Taxonomy (NCBI): domain Eukaryota; kingdom Metazoa; phylum Chordata; class Mammalia; order Artiodactyla; family Delphinidae; genus Orcinus; species Orcinus orca. The sequence continues at coordinate 19,062,892 of NC_064574.1, forward strand.
ACATTGCTCTCCAGACGAGCTGCTACATCTCCACCTGTAGTCTATCTGGGTGTAGGTGTGCTTTCCCAGGGACCTCTCTTGTAATAAACTTCCCAAGGGAAGTTGCCACCTGGCTGTCTCATAGACACCTAAAACAATGTTCTGACACATGAATTTGTTCATCTCTACCCCAGTCTTTCATATCTTAGGTAATGGTACCCTGGCCATTCCTCTATCTAAGTTAGAAACCAGGGTATCATCCTGGCTACCTTATTCCCCCTACCAGCATCATTACACGCCTACCAACATCTAATTTATTCTGTCTCCCAAACATGGCATGAATCTGGCCACTTCTCTCCATCACTATAGTTCAGAACACCTGTTATTTAATATTTGGACTCCGTGTCACCTTTTAACTGATGATCTGGCTACATTTTTCATAGAGTGGTCATTTATTCATTCATTCATTTCACAATTGTGAAATGAATCGAGCTCCTACTGTGTGTTAGGTGCTGGTGATACAGTGGAAAGCAAAACAAAGTCCTTGTCCTCGTGGAACTAACATCCTTACAGGAGTCAGTTGTCTTTCCTAAAGCACAAATATCATCATGTCTGTCCCCAACTTATATCAATGGCATCCCATTGCCATCAGCATAAAATCCAAACTCTCTACTATATTCTTCCTCTCTAGCTCATCTCATCCCACTATCCCCTTTGCTTATCTTCCCAGTCATATGGAAACAATTTCAGTGACCTATAAATTTATTTACTTATTTATTTATTTTTGGCTGCGTTGGGTCTTTGTTGCTGCGCGCAGGCATTCTCAAATTGTGGCGAGCGGGACCTACTACTCTTCATTGCAGTGCACAGGCTTCTCAATGCCGTGGCTTCTCTTGTTGTGGAGCACAGGCTCCAGGTGTGTGGGCTTCAGTAGTTGTGGCACGCAGGCTCAGCAGTTTTGGCTCATGGGCTTAGTTGCTCCATGGCATGTGGGATCTTCCCAGGCCAGGGTTCGAACCCGTGTCCCCTGCATTGGCAGGCGGATTCTTAACACCGCACCACCAGGGAAGTCCCTCAATTTCAGTGGCTTAAATGCACCAAGCCTTTGCATATCTTGGAAGATCCCTCCCCTCATCACTTTGCCTTGCTAATTGCTACTCACCCTTCAGGTCTCGGCTCAGAGCTCTCTTGGCCAGGATCGCCAACTGTGTTAAGTCATGATGGGGATAATGGAATTTGGAGGAGGTGAAGGATTCTCTGAGACCTGAAACCCATCCTGTCCCAACCACTTCTGCTCATTCCTTCTCCCCAAGTCTTTGAAAGAAATATGTGCCTAGAGAACAAGGCCAGATAAATGCACACTTTTATGTGCATTTTTCTGAGGTTCTGGCCTCTTGCACTGGATTGAACAATGTGGATTTTTTTGACCTGGGCTGGAGGGAGACCTAACTGACCTCAGAAAAGGACATTCACCATTTGAGCACCTGAGTACCCATTCTATTTGGAGGAGGCCAGAGCCCAGCACGTTGGCGGTGTTTGTCTAGTGGCAGCAGCACTGGCGGGAATGACCTAACTGGACTGTGCCTGCAATAGAATCTTAGCTGGCTTTTCTGAGGCCAGTTTTCCAGCCCTTTTGTCAGTTCTACGAGCTACTTGATATTCTTCCAATGAGTCACTGTCTCTATTTAGGACCACTATGTCAACAGAAATAATAAACAAGTAGGAATAGAAAAGTTTTATTTGAGCCAAACTGAAGACTATAGCCCGGGAGACACAGACTCAAGAATTGCTTGAATTGTGTTCCTCCAGACTCCAGAATGGAAGTGGCTTATACAGTATAGGCAAAAATTTAAAAATTACATACAGTTGTTTGTCAAGAATTAGGACTGGAGCTGCCAAGAAGTAAGGATGCTTATTAAGCAAGGATAGGTTGGGAGTCAAAATGGTCACACAGTTACACGGGGGAGACTTTGAGACCAGAAGTTGGAGCTGGCAGCTGCTAGTAGACACTGTTTTGAGAATGGCTGGTGGTGTCCTTGAGTTTGATACAGTTCAGAAAACTCAAGTTCTCAGCGATGCAGGAAACGTGTCTGAGACCACATCCACGATGGCCACCCAGCCCCATTTTGGATGCCTGAACCAGAGACACTCCATTTTTATTTTTAAATGCATTCTTTAATGCTTAAAGCAGATGTAAAATGCATATCTGACAGGACATAGGACAGGCTGTTCTAGTTAGCGTAAAGTTCAAGCCAAATCGTGTATGAACCAGAATGACTTCCCCATACCTCAGCATGTGAAAATTTCTTCCATCAACTGGATGTGGTTTCTATTGTTGGAAACCAGACAACCTGAATGGTACAATATCCTTTCTGTCTTATCCCCACCATGGGGCCAATCCCCAGTCCACACTCCAATGGCACGAAATGTCAACCCCAAGGATGATATATTCATCCTTGAGCAGGATAGTTCCACAGCAGGTCTTGACTTACCCACCCACCTCAGGCTTTCATTGATGGGTTGGAAACACAGATCTTAAATGGGAACAAATCCAGGCCATTTATCTTCTCAGCCACATGGGAGGACCAGAGGTTGTATTTCAAAAAAGAGCTAATTGTAAAGGAGGGAGATTCACCCTTGGCCCTGTGGCCCAGTTAGTATCCTGGCCTGTGGCCCATGCATATTGGCATGCCTCCTGCTTGGAGGCAAAGCCAGGGAGAGAGGAGCTGGACCTCTCCCTGGAGTCCAGTAGTTGTGGATGAATAGAAAATGTTTGTTATTTTTCCAGACATTCCGTTGTTCCCTGATAAATTGGCACCATCGCTCCCTGCCTTTGTTACTTCACCATGCTCATGATTTATCGCCTTTCTATCTCTACTTCCATCTCCTGGCTTCTCCCTCTGGTGGGTGTATTGATTTCTCTTACCCCTACCAACTATTTGCTCTCACTGGGTCATAGCTTCTCGCCAGGCTCCTTCTGTCAACCCCACAGCCTCTTCTGCCCGGTGACTTTCCTGCCTCACTGCTTCTGCAGGCCACTCTGCTACGTAAGTTGATCCTATAGATCCAAACTTCCCAAAAGATAGTGTGATTAGTCTGTGATCACTGCTCATCCAGAGAGTCCTGCACAAGGCCTATGGTTTATGGCCCCTTTGCTCAGAAAGGCTAAAGAAGTGTCAAACACACAGAGCAAATGGATTCCATTCCAATCCAGCATTTCAGACTCAACGTGTACCAACCTAAGCCTGTCATCTTCACTTCCAGGTCTGTTCCTTCTCCTGAGCACAGTGAACATTCTGCCGTAGAGATCTGGTCTTCAAAAGGAAGTCCTCTCCTATACCTTACCTCTCCAGCTTCATCTCTTTTGCTCCCTCTGTATCACAACCATCTGAACTTCTCAATACTTACTTCTTAAAATGAAATCAGCTCTCCCCACCCTCTAGCCAGTGCTCTCTCCTTTCAACCACACTCCGCACAAGGGAGCTTTGTTTGGACTTCTGTCTCAACTTGTATTTCCTTTTCTCTACGAGAGCCCAGTCTGGAGTGCTTGAACATCTTCATCTGCTGCACCATGAACCTCCAGGGCAGAAATGATGATTTATTAATCTTTGGGCCTGGTCCAGAGTGGACATCAGTATCTAAAGACCAAGTCGGCGATGACCCTCAAAGATCTTTCCCCTAGAGTTCAGGATACATCACCCCCTCCATCCCCTGGTCCAGCAGCTCATCTTGAAGAGGTGTGTAAAAATGAGGGTCCTGGAGACAGCTGAGTAGGGTCCCATGGTCCTTCCCCTATGCCAGAGACTGCTCAGGTGTGAATGGGTCTGCAGGCTAAGTCCCGAGAGCAAGTCTCTCCGTAGATTGGCAACAGCTGAGAGGACAACACGGTGACAATCTAGGTGGTCCTTTTCCTGGCCTGCCTGGGGCTTTGGGACTGCCTGCCTGGTCTAAGTGCCTCTCTGTGCAATGAGCTAATTTCCTTTTGCTCTGTTGATTTCACTTGTGATGTTGCTGGGCTCAGGAGTGACTCAGCTGATTTGCCTTCTGACATGCTTGAAGTGGTGTAGGAGGGGGGCAGAATGGTAGGGGATCAAGTTGCAACCAAAGTTTGAGTCTTATGGTCATGAGGAGGCCTCTTCTCACGCCCATAAGACCATGGAGAGGGCCAGAAGGGTTAGGGCCTGGTCCTGAATTTACCCCAGGAGTATGGCAGGAGCTGGGGAAACTCTGCTGGCTCAGGAAGGATTTAAAAAGTTGCAGGGTTCACGCTAAAGCCCAGGCTCTAGGACTCTCCCAGCAAGCAGCCAGAATTAGTGGTGGGAGTCCAGCTGGCAGGTGATACAAAGCAAGAGGTATATCAGGCCCTTCTATCAAGATTGAGACAGGAACCAGTCTTCATGAAAGTTGGGGAAGGAAGCAAATTACTCAAAGAAACAAATTAGAGTGAGATCTAAAACAGAAATCGGCCCCGTGAGTCTGGGCACACGCTGGGTGGGGGGAGAGACCTTAGGCTCCGAAGGACCATCATCCACTCATCACTCTGTGCTGGGCGCTTCCAGGCGCTGAAGCCCTGGAGAAAATCCCTGTTTGAGCTGGGTGGCGAACCCAGACACAGTAAAACTCGGTTAAGGCTGTGGCAGAAGTCAGCACAGGGGCTGCGGAGCATAAATGAGGCTCTGCCTCTGCTTTTTCGGAAAGAGGGTCTAGAGGTCCTTCCTAATGGAGGGGGGCTCTGGGAGTCCTTTATAGTGGAGGGGAAGGACTGAGGGTCCTTCACAGTAGAGGCGAGTTGGTAATTGAAGGATGTAAAAGCATTTACTAGGTGGAAGAGAGAAGCCTGTGTACTGGCATGGAGGTACGTTACGGCAAAGCCTGCTTGGGGCACTGCAGGTAATCAGATGAAACTGATGCATTGGGTGCGTATGAAAATGTGGCTGCAAATGTAGCAGATGTGGATGGGAGGCAGAAGAGAGGGCTGTACTCCTGGTTATGACTTTAGTGGTCCTGACCCCCTTGCCCTTGCGTCTGACCTGATCAAATTACAACTCTTCCTCTTCAGGAGAGAAGATGAGTGATCGCTTACTCCTCTTTAGTATGAGTTCCTTTTTTCTTTTAAGTGTAGGCATCTGACTTGGCCTGGCCTCAGGGTGAGGAGGGGAAATTGCAACTCAGTGGGTACTCAGGTGTCCAGGACTCAACCCCAAACTCACAAGGTGCTGGAACAAGGACAGTATGATTAATGTTAGACTACCCATTACTTCTCCCCGGTTGGTGTTGGTTCAAGAATGAGCTGGGGCTGACCCTGCATCTGGGTTCCCAGATGTTATAGCAGGGTAGAGATTACGTGATGGTCAGGAGAGCTGGGAGCCTTCTGGGAGGGCACTTGCATGACTGAGAGAGAAGAGCACAGCTTTTTCTTCAGAGTTCGGATCGTCCTTGCTAGCTGTGTGTCCTTGAGCAAGTACCCCGTCTCTGAGCCACGGGGTCCTCAGCTGTGAAATGGAGATTAGAGCACCTGTTTCCTAGGATTGTTTTGAGGATAAATGAGATAATTTATGTGAAAGAATCTGGCACACAGTGGATATTTGGTTAAAGGGGATTCTCTTCTGCTTCTCCCCCATGACTTTATTCAATGTGTATAAAGGGTAATAGCTGGATACATAGCTTTTTAAATCAATAAGAGAAATAATACCTCAGAAGAAAAATAGGCAACAGATAGAAGTAATTAGTAGAAGAATACATTTTAATGGCTATTAATCATATAAAAATATAATACCAGATACATACAAATATACAGCCATATATATTGATATATATATTTCATTAACAAAAAAGGTAAGTTATAGCAATAATAAAATAACAGCTTGACAAAGTTTATAAAGCATTTAGTCATAAGCACAGTGTGATCCCTTTCACAATTTATAAAGCATTAGTACTCTTTTTCTGTGAACTATCTATTTGTATCTTTTGCCAGTTTTTGTGATGGAGTGTTGCTCTTTTCTTATTGGTTCATAAGAGCTCTTTATATAGATTAGATTTTAACCTTTTGATGGCCATATGTGTTACAAATATTTTTCCAGTTTATCATTTGTCTTTTGCCTTCATTTCTGGTATTTAGGTTGTACAGAAGTTTGAATTTTTTTATGCAGTCCAAATCACCAGTGAATGTTTTCCTTTTTGGCTTGGCAAAGAGGATAAAGTTTCACAATACACAGCAGAGGAAAGGCTATTCCTAACATGAGACTGCTGGCTTCGGGTAGCATGGACTGAGACTACTTTATATAGATCTTCCTAGTCTCACTCCTAGTCTCTGACTCTAAGTTTCTTACGATGAAGTCTTCTTTTTTTTTTTTTTTTTTGCGTTATGTGGGCCTCTCACTGTTGTGGCCTCTCCCGTTGCGGAGCACAGGCTCCGGACGTGCAGGCTTAACGGCCATTGTTCACGGGCCCAGCCGCTCTGCGGCATATGGGATCCTCCTGGACCGGGGCACAAATCCATGTCCCCTGCATCGACAGGCAGACTCTCAACCACTGCGCCACCAGGGAAGCCCACGGTGAAGTCTTCTTATGAAGACTTGGCTTCCCACATAGGTGTGAGCCCAGGAAGAAAATGCTCTGATCACACAGACCTGAGTATGCTAGTCCTCTCAAATGCTGTGTTTCTCATTGAAAATTAATTGACTACGATCTGGTTTATAGGTCTAAAGAGTTTGGTAACTGTGAGTCTGCCCTAGAGATGAAGCTGTTCTCAGTACTGACAAAATCAGGTTTCTGAGCTGTAAGTCTGAGAATCAGGGTCTGAGTTAATTCATCCAGACCTTTTTGAGACAGGTCAGTCTTACCACCTTTTCTTGGAGATGATCCCCAACATTTCCAGTGCTATGCAAGTACCTTTCTCAATAATAGGTGGTGAAGGAGAATGTGCCAGAAACCCCATAACTAATAATAATTAATAATCACACTTACCCCCTAAATAAGCACTTTTTAGGTGCCTGGCACTGTTTAATGCACTAGTTAATAACCACAACATTTCTATGATGTCAACAATATTAGTTTCTAATTTACAGATGAAGAAAATGGGGCCCAGAGAAATGGAGTAAGTAACTTGACCAAAGTTACTAAGTCAGAAAGTGCTGCTGTCAGTATTTGAACTCTGAACCATCTGTTTTCCTCTGTGCTTATGTTGGTAATAGTTAATTATGACCCTGTCTTGAATTCTTCCTTTAGCTTCGAGATCTTCACCATAATTATTCCACTATTCCAAAAATAAGTTGATAAGCTCTTTCTCACTAATTTCTTAATTTCCTTGTGAATTTTCAGATCTCCAGCATGAAATCACGCACGTGGGCACCTTGTGGGTAACTCACAGGTACCACCTGCCAAATCCTTCTTCCCAGAAAATGTGGGCTTCCATTCTTCCACTAGCTTCATGGCTGCTGTGTGAAGTGAAATTTAAAATATAAAGAGTTCCTTGTGCATTGTCTCCGAGCCAGAAGAAGCAGCAATAGGCTGACCTGTTCCATATGAGATCTTAGGCCTCAAGGAATATGTCTTTTCCTTACCGTTTTCCAAAGTATTGCTTTAGCTCTTTATTTTCTGAATGTGAATATAGAACTTTATTTATCAGCTTCAGATGGTTTTAGTAATGCTCAAATAACTAAAATTGACCAGTCTATAATTGAATTAAGTTATTTGAAAAATATAAAAATACTTTGCAATTTTGTTTTATGAAGTGCTATTTTTATGAAGGCTAGAAAACGTTCTGTAGACAGAAAACTGGGAAATAGAAAAGGAGAGTACATTGTGCCGCAGGAAGAAACAAGAAAGAAAAACCTTGGGAAAAGAAGGAAAATTAATAATTGATGATCACTTACCGTTGCCAGTCACTGCGCTAGATACTTCATTTATATCATCTTGTTTAACCTCTGCAACCACCCTGGGACATAGATTTATTGCATCCATTTCGTGGATTAGGAAACAGGCTCAGAAAGGTTAAGTAAATTGCCCAGTTCATACAGCGAGGTGATTTGAGTACAGTTCTCTTAGACCCTCAGTGCCCTGGACACAGGAAGGAAGAAAATATCACAAAATTCAAACTGAAGCCTAGCAGAGACCTGAAAAGATCAAAATGAAACTAACCGGAGATGAAGAAAAGAAGGATGATCAGAGTGACCGGAGAGGTTCTACTAGTCACTAGGAAGAGGTGTGGCCTCTGCATCTGCCGGCTTGGAGCAGGGCAGGGGCAGGTGGCTGGAGCTGGTGCTGATGGAGGTCAGGATGGAAGATGGCTAGAGGGCCTCAGCAAGTCGGAGAGGCTGTTGTTTCCAGGACAGCTGAGTGAGGAGGACCTGAGTTAAGGTAAAGACATGGTTGGCCTGGTGCAGAGACAAGGGCCCTGGTCCTCTCTAGCACAGAAGAAGACTTGAACTCAGTGCCTGGCTCCTCCCTTTTGGAGGGTTAGATTCCTTGTCAAAAGCTTCCATCAGGAAAGCCAGACTTAGCCACCATGTTATCAATAATGCTCCAGCAACCCATCAAGATATTTTCTGATGATATGAGTAGGAATGCCACAGGAAGGTTTCAATCCATTCAAAAAGTACTTACCAAAAAACCCCACATTTTTTTTTCTATGTGCCAGGCATGACTTAAGAGATGGGGATAAAATGGCATGCCCAAATAATTTGATCCTTGCCCTTTGCAGCTACAGTTTAGTGGAGGAGACAGATACTAATCACATGATCATACAAATAAATGTAAAATTGAAATTTTAAAAGTGCTCCAAAGGAAGGCTTTGCAATACTGTAAGAGCATAATAAATAAGGCATCCTTGAGAAAGCAATGCTTGTGCTATGATGCAGGGAATGAGTAGAAGTTAATTATTTGAAGGAAGAATATTACATTCTAAATGGAGAAACCATCAAGTGCAAAAGTCTTTTGTTTTATTTTTTTCTCTTTCTTTTTTTTTTAACATCTTTATTGGCGTATAATTGCTTTACAATGGTGTGTTAGTTTCTGCTTTATAACAAAGTGTATCAGTTATACATATACATATATCCCCATATCTCTTCCCTCTTGCGTCTCCCTCCCTCCCGCCCTCCCTAAATCTTTTGTTTTAAATTGTTCATTCTGGAGGATGGAGGCTTAGTGCAAGTTCAGGACTTTGTACACATTTTACAGTCCATCTGGATTTCTCCTTTCCTAACTGGAAACTTCCCTAATGGACAAAAAGTCCACATTTCAGGTCAAAGATAGTGCTTTTGTCTTTGAGCGTAAGATGGTTTTTATTTATTCATGTATACATACATACATACATGCATGCAAGTACCTATCCATCCAATCAGGTCTCCAACCAAGTGTCTATTCATTTATCTATTCATTCATTACCCATTCATATATCCATTTAATCATCCATCATACCAATCATCAATCCATGTGTCATCTACCCCTTCCCCAGACAACCATCCATCTATCCATGCATCTATACACCAACTCACATTCTATCTCACCATTTGTTTATATATCCATTATCTGTCCACCCACCTACCTATTCATCCATTTATTTATCCATGTGTCCATCAATTCATTTATCCATTGATGTATCCATATATTCATTTACCCCTCTCTGACGTAATAAATATGTTTGGTCTCTACCCCTGGTTCCTGACACAGAGTTCCTAAATCCCTTGGAATTTCCTGGGGGATAGAAAAATGTTTTGTTCTCATAAGGCAACTCTTGGTGGGCTCCTGTATAGCTTCAGAATGGGGCTGGTCACCAGAAAGATCAAGCCATGATTAGAAGTTTTGAACTTTCAGCCCCACCCCTTCATCCTCTGGGGAGGGGGGAGGGACTGGAGATTGAGTTAATCACACCTACAGTGATGAAATTTCCATAAAAATTCCAGCTATGGGGTTCAGAGATGTTCCAGGTTGGTGAATGTATCCAGATAGTGGGAGGGTAGAACACACCAAACTCCACCTGGACAGAAAATCCTGTGCTTAGGATTCTTCCAGACCTTGCCCTATATACCTCTTCATCTGCCTGTTCATTTGTATCCTTTACAATATTCTTTATAATAAACTGGTAAACATAACTAAAGCATTTCCCTGAGTTCTGTGATCCATTATAGCCAATTATCAAACCTGAGGAGAGAGTCATGGGCAGCCCTGATTTGTAGCCAAGTTGGATAGAAGTGTGAGTAACCTGGGAACACTGTACTTGTGACTGGCGTTCAAAGTTGGGGGAGCAGTCTTGTGGGGATGAGCCCTTAACCTGTGGGGGTCTGTGCTAACTCCAGGTAGTTAGTATCAGAATTGATTAATGCGAGGGAAAACCCCACACATTTGGTGTCAGAAGGGTTATGAATGGAGAAACAAGTTTTCTTTTACCCACCCCTCCAACCAACCAACAATTTATTCATATATGCATTCACCCATCCCTCCATCCATCCATTCATCCACCCAACTATCAGTGTATTCATCCATTTATCATTCATCCATTTAATCATCCAAGTATTCATCCATTTTCCATCCACTTATTGACTCATTGATACATTCATCCATTTCTATTGCTTCTGTGACAAATTACTACATACTTAGTGTCTTAAAACAACACAGATTTATTATCTTACAGTTCTAGAGTTCAGCAGTCCAAAATGGGTCTTAAGGGGTTAAAATTAAAATGTGGGTAGAGCAGCAGTACTTCTGGAGGTCCTAGGGGAGAATCTGTTTCCTTGCCTTTTCCAGCTTCTAGAGCCCACCTGCATTCCTGATCTCATGTCTCCTTCCTTGAACTTTAAAACCAGCAGCCTACCATCTTTAAATCTCTAAATCTGTCCCTTCTGCCTTCCTCTTATAAGGGTACTTGTGATTACATTGGGCCAACCCAGATAATCCAGGATTATCTCCCCATCTCAAGGTCAGTTGATTAGTAAGCTTAATTCCCCTTTGCCATGTAAACTAAAATATTCACAAATTTCAAGGATTAAGACATCTTTGAGAGCCATTATTCTACCACACCATCTGTCCATTTATGCATTCATTCATCCATCTGTTCATTAGTCCGTCTTTGTGTTCAGCCACCAATCCATCAGTTTGGTCATCCATTCACTCATCTAGTACCTATGTACCCATGTACGTATGTATGTATGTATGTATGTATCTATCTGTTCATCCATCCATTGTCCACTTATTTATCCATTCATCCAACTAATCATTCACTTGCCCACCACCCATTCATCTGTCATATTAGCCATCCATCCTAATTTCATTATTCCCATTTATCCATTCGATCATCCGTTCCTCCACCAATCATTCATGTATCATTTTTTCTTCACTTTATTGTGCTTTGCTTTCCTGTGCTTCACAGATATTTCATTATTTTCCATGCATCATTTTAACTATCCAACCGTCCATCTAATCATTCATGAGCTACCCTTATCTACCTTGTCTCTTTTAATTAACTAAACAATATGCTTCCAAGACTACACACACACACACACACACACACACACACACACATACACACACACATGCACACACACAGATCACCATTTGGACCTACTTACCAAAACAGATCATCCTACCTGGATCTTTGCCATTTGTTTTCAACCAGCTATTTTTTTGATCCTAACTCCAAATGACTTGGAGCTCCTGGCTCCTAATCCTGACTCCATTTTGCCTGTGGTACTTCGTACTTGCTTGATGTCAATGGGTCTTCCAGGAATTTTACTTCGTTTACAGAGCTCTGCCTGTGGTGACCCTGATTTGCCCTTGCCCTTGTTAATGCCCAGGAGTAAGGAGAATAAGCAAACTTGCAATATGTGAGTATTTGTGCAGGGGAGATATTGGATCAGAGCTGTGTCTCAATGTTTTCTCTGCTATACCCCCTGTGACCCCAATGAGGAGGTTTGTGTTTTTTGTTGTTTTTTTTTAACATCTTTATTGGAGTATAATTGCTTTACAGTGGTGTGTTAGTTTCTGCTTTATAACAAAGTGAATCAGTTATACATATACATATATCCCCATATCTCCTCCCTCTTGCGTCTCCCTCCCATCCTCCCTATCCCACCCCTCTAGGTGGTCACAAAGCACTGAGCTGATCTCCCTGTGCTATGCGGCTGCTTCCCACTAGCTACCTATTTTACATTTGGTAGTGTATATATGTCCATGCCACTCTCTCACTTTGTCCCAGCTTACCTTTCCCCCTCCCCATATCCTCAAGTCCATTCTCTACATCTGTGTCTTTATTCCTGTCCTACCCCTAGGTTCTTCAGAACCTTTTTTTTTTAGATTCCATATATATGTGTTAGCATACGGTATTTGTTTTTCTCTTTCTGACTTACTTCACTCTGTATGACAGACTCTAGGTCCATCCATCTCACTACAAATAACTCAATTTTGTTTCTTTTTATGGCTGAGTAATATTCCATCGTATATATGTGCCACATCTTCTTTATCCATTCATCTGTTGATGGACACTTAAGTTTCTTCCGTGTCCTGGCCATTGTAAATAGAGCTGCAATGAACATTTTGGTACATGACTCTTTTTGAATTATGGTTTTCTCAGGGTATGTGCCCAGTAGTGGGATTGCTGGGTCATATGGTAGTTCTATTTTTCATTTTTTAAGGAACCTCCATACTGTTCTGCATAGTGGCTGTATCAATTTACATTCCCACCAACAGTGCAAGAGGGTTCCCTTTTCTCCACACCCTCTCCAGGATTTATTGTTTGTAGATTTTTTGATGATGGCAATTCTGACCGGTGTGAGGTGATACTTCATTATAGTTTTGATTTGCATTTATCTAATGATTAGTGATGTTGAGCATCCTTTCATGTGTTTGTTAGCAATCTGTATATCTTCTTTGGAGAAATGTCTATTTAGGTCTTCTGCCTGTTTTTGGAATGGGTTGTTTGTTTTTTTTTTGATATTGAGCTGCATGAGCTGCTTGTAAATTTTGGAGACTAATCCTTTGTCAGTTGCTTCATTTGAAAATATTTTCTCCCATTCTGAGGGTTGTCTTTTCGTCTCCTTTATGTTTTCCTTTGCTGTGCAAAAACTTTTAAGTTTCATTAAGTCCCATTGTTTATTTTTGTTTTTATTTCCATTTCCAGTGAGGAGGTTTGGATGAAAACTATACTTCTCACCATCTAGGTTGATTTTTTTCCCCCAGGGAATTAAGACAAATAGTAGTGAAAATATTTATGGTGTGATGGTCATAAAACCATTTTGAAAATTATAAAAAATCTCAAAAATTGCCATTATATAAGGAAAAACTAATAAAATATGGCTAACTTTATTTTTAACAAGTTTTGTTCTTCTCCCAGACTTTTGCCCAACAAATACTAGTAATAAGTTGAGAAAGCATCTACTACTGAAGCAAAAGCATTAATAGTGGCAATAACTATAAAATCACCACTCCCTCACCAACACCATCATGATTTATAGTTGTCAGAACTGGTAATGGTCTCTCACCACAGGCTGAGCCATAGACAAGGTACACCATGGGCTATGTGACATTGCCAGTGCTCAGCTAAATGCCACCCCCTGCTCTGTTGCTCAGGAGAGCACATCAGAATACAAATGAATAGGAGTTACATTATTATAAGAATATCTGCTCCCATTTATTTATTTTTTTAAAAGGTAAATCATTTAGACTGTGCTCCTTTGTATAGGATCAGTGACAAATTACCATATACTTCATAACTGGCCGTGTCAAGACCTAACACTGAGAACCATGGCTAAATGACTGCTAGATTCCTGTATAGTTTTAAGGTCAAGAATCCATCACGGGCACATGTTTAAATAGGAATGAAATTGTCTGAGCAAGTCTTGGTAGCCCAGCTCTTCTCCTGCAAATGCCATTCACTTGTTGGGTAAGCAGAAGGCAGAAGTGCTGGTACTTCATGGAGCTCAACACTGGCCAGTCCTTTGAAGGCGTTGTTTACACTTCTTCAAAACCATTCAAGAAAAATTTAATGAAAAGTGTGCTGTTATCCAAAAGAATATTTCAGAAATGCATGAAGAGGGTCAGTGCCCTGGCAATTCTCTATGACCGATCAGTAGCCTGGTCTGGGAAGATGTCACATCTTAGCAGCTGGAAGATTCTACAGCCCTGCGTCAAAAGATTTTGGAGGCACTGACATTTCAACCACGTGAGGACACTGGTTTATGAATATGGCCTCTGGTCATCACTAAGACACATGCAAATTATACAGAATGGGTTTATACTCTGATGTCTCATGTATAAAATACTACACCTGAAATCCTCAATAATAGTTCTTGGGTTTATGCCAAATGCATCTCATTTGACCCTGACAGCACCCTAATAAGTTGCCTAGATGGCATTATCCCCATTTTACAGGTGAAATGGCTACATCATTGTGGTCACTGTCAAAGTTAATGTCTGGAGATGGCAAATAGGTTTTACACTGCAAGCCCTTCCTAGTTGGTCTTACCCCATATAGGTGGGGACAGTATAAGAGTTTGAATCTCAGCATGTGGAGACCATTGAGGGCCATCTTGGAGGATGGCTACCACACTTTTCCCTGGCAAAAACATGGAAACTAATAATTAAAAAGAAACTGTACTGCTTTATTCCTACAGTGAAAACAGCATTGCTTTTTTTTTAAATAGTCAATTTGCAGATAGTCATGTCTCTAAATTGGTCAGTAATGTTGATGGCAGAATTGTGTACATAAGGAAAAGAATTCCACAGCGACTTGAGACTTGGTAAAAAGCTTCAGCTTAAGCAAGTTTTTATGTCTAAAATGGTCTGTGGCTGCAGGAAAGTACACTTCTGAGTGAGAATGAAGGATTTATGGAGCTATTTCAGGGTAGGGTGACCAGTGTTTTCAAAAAATCCTGTCCAAGAACATTTGAGGTGTGACTTTCTATAAATCATAGTTACCGAAAGTGAGCACAGTCATTTATACATATAAACTCAGATTTTAGAAAATCAAAATAGTAGTTGTGCCGTACATGGGTGAGAGAGCTCTACAGCACTTTAAGAGTTAAATCAGCCCAATTAATACACAAGGGATGGAGGTCATATATCAGCAGAAGGCACTTGAAAAGACAGAAGGTCCCTCAGGCCAAAGGCAAGAAGGACAGAGATGGACTTGGGTCGAATCAATGGAATTAATATGTTTCCAAAAAAAGCCAGGGGCTTCCCTGGTGGCGCAGTGGTTGAGAGTCCGCCTGCCGATGCAGGGGACACGGGTTCGTGCCCCGGTCCGGGAAGATCCCACATGCCGCGGAGAGGCTGGGCCCGTGGGCCGCGGCCGCTGGGCCTGCGCATCCAGAGCCTGTGCTCCGCGACGGGAGAGGCCACAACAGTGAGAGGCCCGCGTACCGCAAAAAAAAAGCCAGTCAACAGAAGGGGGAAGATCTACACAGAACTTGGGAAAATAGGGGCCAGAGGAAAGGATGTAATTAACAATTTGTTCAGCAGTTACCATGTGCTAAATTTGTGCAAATAATTTAATCCACACAACAACCCTATTATCGAAATCAAAAAACTCTAAGTTAAGTGACTTTCCTAAGGTCACCAGCGGTAGAGCTGGAATTGAAACCAGATCTCTTTGTCTCCAAAGCCTGTGGGCTTAACTATTCTTATCCAGTTTTGTCTTGGGGAAAGTGCTTTTGGCAGGCCAGGGCAGTGCCACTGGCTATACATATTTTTTTAATTTCTTTTTTGGGAGTTACCTCCACACACCATGGGTCACTGGCATTTTCTCAGTGGCAAATTCACAGGCACATGATTTCGAGCTGTAAGGGAGAATAGAGCTGATACTGCCCACTCTCCTCCTGTTACAGATGATATCTGTGAGTTCATTTTTTATTTTTATTTTAAAAAATATTTATACATTTATTTATTTGGCTGCACTGGGTCTTAGTTGCGGCACCTGGGATCTTCATTGCCACGTGCATGATCTTTTAGTTGCGGCATGTGGGATCTAGTTCCCTGAGCAGGGATCGAACCCAGGCCCCCTGCATTGGGAACACGGCGTCTTAGCCACTGGACCACCAGGGAAGTCCCTCTGTGAGTTTATTTTTGCAAACTGCCATGAACCCCTCTCCACCAGCTCTTGGAGGATAAGGTCCATGATATAGCAGGGAATTCCATTTTTGGCAATTGGTGAGAGTGACTCTAAAGGGATGCAGTTGATTTTCTTATGTGGTTTGTTGGATTCGTCACGGTCTAATCAGAAAACAAAACATTCTGAGAGGTTAAAACACGAGGACTTTATCTGAGGACAAAGAGGTCTGGGACCAACATGCTTATAAATTGGCTCAGAATTGTTTGCAAGGGCAGCATTATTGGAAATAAGTGTATGGCCTCATAAGATACTACTTTGAAGGACAAAATTCATTGGGGTGATCATCCTGGTATACTTCAGATCTCAGCTAATGGGCAGCTTTCCTTGACCTCCTTGATCAAGGCAGATCCTTCCAGCACAGGCTCTCATGGCACCAAGTGACCTTCCTTTATGGCACTTACCACTGCTGTTATGTTTTACATTTGTTTGCACGATTATTTGACTAAACGTCTGTCTTCTTCACAGATTGCAAGCTCCAGGAAGGCTGAGTTTGTGCTGCATTTTATTCACCGTTGTATCCCCAGCACCCAGTACAGTGCTTGCCAGTTGCAGGTAATCAGTGAATGTCCTTTCAACGTATGTGTTCGATTGTAAGCATCGATCTCCTTAGGTATCCACCCAAGATAAATGAAAACATATGTCCACACAAAGACTTGCATGTAAATGTTCATAGCACCGTTATTCATAATAGCCCCAAAGTGGAAACAATCCAAATGTCCATTAGTTGGCGAGTGGATAAGTATTGTAAAAAGATGGCATTATCCATACAATGGAGGACTCTGCAGTGATAAAAAGGAATAAACAGATAATATATTCTACAACGTGGATGAACCACCAAGATGTTGCATTAAGTGAAATAAGCCAGACACAAATGACTGCATATTGCACTGTTCTGTAAGGATGAAATTTCTAGAAAAGGCAAAACTATAGAGAAGAAAGCAGATCAATGGTTGCCTGGGCCTGGGAGTGGGAGTGGGGAGTGACTGCAGACAGGAAGGAGGGAGCTCCTGGGGGAGGTGGAAATTTTCTAAAACTGGATTGTGGTAAAGGTCGCACCACTGTATAAATTTACTAAAAATCATTAAACTGTACACTTGCAGTAGGTGTGGGGTACGGTATGCAAATTATCTTCAATAAAGCTGTTAAAAATGTTTAAAAAATCAGTCTCCTTACTTAGTCATTTTATCCCATCTTATGTTCTGGGAATACTATTTCTGTGGGACATTGTGCCAGAGACTGCTAAGTGAGTCTCTCAACTCTTTAGTGACAGAATCTCAATTTTTTAAATTGAATTATAGTTGATTTACAATATTGTGCTAGTTTCAGGTGCACAGCAAAGTGATTCAGATATATATATATATATATATATATATATATATATACTTTTTCAGATTCTTTTCCATTATAGGTTATTACAAGATGTTGAATATAGTTCCCTGTGCTGTACAGTAGGTCCTTGCTGTTTATCTATTTTATAGATAGTAGTGTGTATCTGTTAGTCCCGTACTCCTAATTTATCCCTTCCCCTGCTTCCCCCTTTGGTAACCATAAGTTTGTTTTCTATGTCTGTGAATCTGTTTCTATTTTGTAAATAAGTTCATTTGTATTATTTTTTAGATTACACATATAAGTAATATATAATTGTCTTTGTCTGACTGACTTCACTTAGCATGATAATCTCTAGGTCCATCCATGTTGTTACAAATGACAATATTTCATTCTTTTTTATGACTAATATTCCATCATATATATATATATATATATATATATATATATATATATATATAGCACATCTTCTTTATCCATTCATCTGTTGATGGAAACTTAAGAACATCAATTTTTAAAATTATTTATTTATTTATTTGGCTGTGCCGGATCTTAGTTGCGGCAGGCGGGATCTAGTTCCCTGACCAGGGATCAAACCTGGGCAGTCTGCATTGGGAGCGCAGAGTCTTAACCACTGGACCACCAGGGAAGTCCCAAGAACCTCAATTTTTAACTTGACACATAACCAAGCAAAATTTTTTTAAAACCATATTTCCCAGCCTCCTCTGCTGCTTGGTGTGGCCATGTGACCGAGTTCTGGCCAATGAGATGTAAGCAGAAGTGATGTGTAGTATTTCCAGGAAGGCTGTTTAAGGGACATGACTCAACTCCACTTTTTCCTGTCTTTCCTTTTTTCCATCCAAAAAAATAGGGACTGGTGTTCCAGCAGCCACTTTGGACCATGAAGTGACCTTGGGAATGAAAGTCAATGATGGTGGAGCAAAAATACTGAAGCCTGGGTTACTGACAGTACCACAGAGCTCCATGCCTCCCTTGCACTGCCTGCTTCCCAGATTTCTTTTATGCAAGACAAAAATAAACTTCAGTGTTACTAATCCCTTTGTCCTTTTGTGTGTGTGTGATATGTAGGCAACTCTAATCCTAATACTACTTTAAATAGGTATTAAATGAAAAGGGCCAAATAATTTTGAGAAATATTATGTTAAAGTTTAACAGATTTCGTTAATGCAGGACTTCTCAGAGTTTTTAATGAACAATGGGAGCTTCCAAGAGGGGCTCAAGTATGCACAATGTCCAAACCAACCTGACCCCCAAACTCTTTAGTGGAGCATCTCATGAGAAGAATGATTTAGAGCAAAGGGAAATGTTACTTTAAAGAAATCCACATCTTGGCCTCTTCCTTTCTGATCCATCCTTCTTCTAGGCTGCTAGAGAGATCTTTCTAAAACATAAACTTGATGGTATCACATCCCTGTTTGAATGATTCTTGTAGGAAAAAGTTCAGACTCCTTCATGTAATGAATAAAACCTTTTGTAATCTGGCCCCTGTCTTCTCTCTAGCCTCACCCTAGCCATCTTACTCTCAAATCATGAACTATTTGTACTGCTGAGAATTGCATATGTTCACCCCAGTCTCTCTGCCTCTGCAGCACATGCTGTGTCTCCTGAGTGGAACACTTTCCACCTGCCACCTTACCTGCCATTCTGCCTTTGATGCTTTAGACCAGGCTCAGGTATCAGCTCATTCATATCCATTCATACTTTGAGCAATTCCTACTATGTAGCCAGACATTGTACTAGTACTTGAGTTAAAAAGCCAAATAAATAGTCCTTGCCCTGGAGGGACAAAGAATCAAATGAATGTAGATAAGAACTGCATTAGTCAGAGTGTACTAATGGCCATAACAAACAACCTTCACATTTCAGTGACTTGACATTTTGACAGTTTATTTCTCCCTCATAGCACAGTCCAGTGCAGGGAAGCACATGGGTTCTGCTCCATGTGGTCAGTTGGTGACGCAGACTCATGCCATTGCCATTTTCTGGGGCCTCTTGATTCCTCACTGGATAGTTTTGCATCTGGCCAGCAGATGAGGATAGGAGAAGAGTTTGGAGGATCACATAGGAAGTTTTAGGGGATGCTTAGACATGGGATATATTTGTGTCACTTCTGTCCAGATTCCGTTAGAGTTCGGTCACAAGGACCTATCTGATTACTGAGAAATGTAGTTTTGCTAGGAGCCTAGGAGGAAAATGAAATAGGCGGGGGAAAGTAGCCTTTCCTCTGCCAGAGATATATAAACAAGAACAATATAGACGCTCACAGTCAAATGGGGGAAACAGACAAGTGAACAGAGGCAGGAAGGCAAGAGAGAACATGGTCAGGCAGGATGCAACTTGTGTTTTTAGACTTACTGTCACAAAGTTCCAGAACTGTTGGCAGCCCTCTCATGTCTCCCCTTCAGAGCACCTAAGGATTGTTCTTCTGGGGCCCTTTGTAAACATGGATGTACTATGTGGTACAGAAAGTCATGCATCACTGATGTCACCCCCATGTCAGAACTTCAGGGCCTCTTAGTGTCAGCCATCTCTGTCCCAGCCGCTGCTGTGGCATCCAGCTCTGCATGGGCTCCAGTTCCACAAAGCTGCATCCTGATAATCCTTTGCCCTATGGCCCTGCTGCACACTCCTTAACACTGAAGTTTGGGACACCACAGAACCCCACTTGGCACCTATGTGTGAAAAACTGGAATGAATAAGAATTCAGTCAAGATGAGCTGGTGGATAAATTTCCTTCCCTTCCCTCTCCCACAGGCTGTACTGAGACTCATTTTATGTAGCTTCTCAGAGGATAATCCCTTGAGTGGGAGCAATCAGCCACACTTAGTGGAGGCCACATGAATAATCATCCTGGTAATAGCTCTTCCCTCTTTCCTACTTTACTCCTTTTTTAAAAAAAACTATTTATTTATTTGGCTGCGCCAGGTCTTAGTTGTGGCACGTGGGATCTTCGTTGCCATGTATGAGATCTTTGTTGTGGCATGGGGCTCTTTTTAGTTGCAGCATGTGGGATCTAGTTCCCTGACCAGGGATCAAACCCAGGCTCCTGCATTGGGAGCACAGAGTCTTACCCACTGGACTGGCAGAAGGAGAAAGTCCCCTACCTTACTCCTTTTGCCTCTCACTCCTGCCCTACAGAATCAGCCTCTGCATTGTGGAGAACCCAGGCTAATACGTCCCCATGGATGGGTACAGCTAAAAGACACTTAGCTGTCTGTGTTTCCCCTCTAGCCCCTGGATACTGCGGAAGTGTTTTAAGGGTCAGATTCCACTAACCTTGGTCGGTTCTACAGACTTGACTCTTTGAAGGTCAAGCCTGCTACCTCTCCTGAGTATAGCTACCAAATCTTTCCTTTGCTTGTACCTGTACCATTCATTTGTGAATCAATCATGCATTCCTATTGATTTCTTGTTTAGTGATATAACATTTGTGTCTTTGCGTGTGTTTAATTTCTTATGTGCTACTGACTTTTCTCAAGTTTAAGAACAGGAATTACTGACAAATCTACCTCCCTCCCCTCTCCCCCTCCCACACCTCACAACAGTGTCCTTGCTTTTATGCTTTGGCATGCACACTCTCCTCCCTCTGCCTGGAGTCCCATTCCTCCCCCACCTCATTTGTGCTATGTCATCTTTTGTGGGCACAGGATTTGATTGTGTGAACGGAGGGCCACTCGACTCCCATGTTGGACTCACCAAGTCTGCCTCTGATATAACTCTGCTCCCAGCCCCTTTCCAGAAGCTAATGTTCACAAACCCAAGTCCCATGAGCAGTTTTAGACCCTTGATCCTGGTGTCAGACTGAAGAGGCTGTAGCTACCAGCTGTCTGGTCCTGCTTCAGCCCCTGCAGCCGCTGGTTCAGGAGAGCAAGTCCGCTCTGCATTGGGAGAGTCAGCGGGGACAAGCAGCTCTCTGCATACTCACTCACCAGCAGCTCTTCAGGATCCATGTGTCAAACTCTGCCTTGTCCTCAGCTAGACTATAAGCTCCCTGAGGTCAGAGATGTCGTCTGCCTTGTTTAATATCTAGAACAATACCTGGAACATAGGTGGTGCTTAATAAATATTTGTGTAAGGAAGGAAGAAAGAGGAGGGAGGAGGGAAGGACCGTGATACATCTTGGCCAGTCTTGAGTCAAATGAAAGAAATGTGCACAGGTGAAGTAGACAGGTGGCAGGGGGCGGGGGCTGCTATCTTTGTATTTTCAAACTGGAGAAATCTCTGGTGTCTGCCGAGAAGGGAAGAAGTGGTCCTCGGAAGAGAGTTAGGGCCATGGGATGAAAATCATAGGAATGCTGGGGTTTCAAAGACACTAAAAATATCCTCTCTCTGGGGGTGCAGTAAGGCTCTGCTAAATCATTACAGCTACCTCTGACAAAGTCAAACCATGTTCATCTTAAAAGTATCAGACAAACAGCTCTTGGAATCATCAGGACTCAGATCATTCCTACTTTAATTAAGGTAAAATGAGCCTCCACAGTCAGAAGCCAACCATTTTATTTTTTGTGGGTGTTAAGGAAACACCTGTGATGGAGGCAAGCAGGGGGTAAGGTGGTGAGGTGACTGCCACATCTGGGAGGGGGGCAGTAATGGATGCCATACAGAGTATTCAGCCAGACAGGCCCAACTCCCCATTCCTTTCTGCCTGCATCTATTTTCTTTATAACATTTATCACTACTTCTCCCCCTGTATTTGTTTATTGTCTTTCTTTCTCCTTAGCAGGTCCATTCCACGACAGCAAGGTCTTTGTCTTATTGACCGCTGTATCTCCTGTCTTAGATCAATGCCTGGCATTTTGTGGGCATTCAAAAATTAGCTACTAACGAACGAATTAAAGAATATTAAACAATTAGTTGAATCACTGCCATATGCTGGGCCCTGTCCTTGAGGATGCTACAAGGATGGTGAGGGAGACAGGCCTGAACATAAACACACCATAGCTCGACACCTGATTTTACGGAGGTATATCCAAGGCGCCGCAAGACCGCCGGGGCTAAAAACTCCCCGGGTGTGCGGGGGGTCCTTGGGAAGAAGCCCGTGTGCCAGGAGTGCCCGGGAGCCAGGAGGAGCGGCAGGGATGCGGCTGGAGACAGAGCTCGGGGCTCCTTGGCTCTTCGCCTGGCTTCTCGGAATCTTCTTTTCCTGACCAACGGGACCTCGGCCCCAGCGGAATCTCTCTGTCGCGGCACCCCAGTCACAACCTCTCCCAGCCCCGGAGACGCCAGCCCAGGGTGTTCCATATGGCTAGCCCGCTACCTAAGAGACCTCCACCTGCTGGCTGAACCCCCGCCCCGCTCCGCGCGCGCGTGCTCCAGGTCCCCGCCCCCTGCCCGCTGTCTGCGGCTGCAGGACCCCGCCCCGCCCCCTCGGCCCGCAGGACCCCGGCCCCGCCCCGCCCCCGTGGCCCCGCCGCTCTGTCCCGGGGGGCGGGGCCGCGCGCAGCGGCGTCTCTAAGGCGGGGGGCGCGAGGCAGGGGGCGGGGCGGCCCCGGCGCCGGCCAATCAGCGCCGCTATCACATCCATGCAAATACGAGCACAATGGAGCGAGCCCATCACTCGCCCCTGCAAGCAAGCTTGAAATGGGCTTCTGTCTGAGCGGCAGCCAGGCTGACCAATGACTCTGTGTTTTGGGCCGGCGAAGCCCAATGGCATGGCAGGGAAGGCGGGCCCGAGACGGGTTAGGGTGTCCTTGCAGGGTGTCTGAGCTAAACTTCACCAAATAATAGCTGTTTGTATTTTGGCTGCTGCAGGAGCCATTTTAGGTAAGTTCTTCTCTTAACTTTTTGTTTTCCTCCCCGGCCTTGGCGGGTCGGTCTTGTCCGCGGGTCCCCGGC
The DNA here is from genome assembly GCF_937001465.1 of Orcinus orca. NCBI lineage: Eukaryota > Metazoa > Chordata > Mammalia > Artiodactyla > Delphinidae > Orcinus > Orcinus orca. The sequence goes on from NC_064574.1 coordinate 19,086,152, forward strand.
CCCGCACCGCCGGCCGGGCTGCGGTGCCCCTATGAATGAAGCCAGGATGAGGGGATGCGGCGGTGCCGAGGCCCGGCCGGGCCGGGGTCCGAGCGGGGCCGGCGGCGGGCGGCCTGGCGGAGGGCAGGCGGCGGCCTGAGGCCTGAAGCGAGGGGCCGGCCTCCGCCGCGCTCCGCTCCGCCTCGCGCTCAGGCCAGGCGGCCGTCCTTGGGAGTGCGCCGCTGCGGGCCGCGCGGAGGGTTGGGGGTCCGGGCAGACCCCGGCCCCGGGCCAGGCGTGCGGGGGCGGGGCGTGCGGAGGGCTCCCCCTTCCCTCCCGCCTCCCCGGGGCCCGGCCGAGGAGAGACCCCCGGCCGTGCAGCGGCGGGGCGGGGGTGACCGCTATTCGCGCCGCCGCCCCCGCGGAGAAGTTGCTCTATTGGCGTCCTGCGTCTCTTTGCAGGGGTGGAGGAGGGTGGGCTGGTGCCAGGCTGCTGCTCCGGGAGGGGGCGGGGGCCCCGGCGCGTCCTCCGAGCGCGCACCCCCTCCGCCCCCTTCTTACGCACTAGCGCGCACTCGCCCCGAGAATTGGAACCCTGGAGATGTCCAGCAACCCCGCAGCCAAGTTCTGTGCATTATTAGATTGCATGTTTGAGCTTTAAAAAACAAAAACAAAAGCGGAATCTGTCCCCTTCAGGGTATTTATTTCCTTCGCTGTTGAGAAGTAACGGAGTCTGTTCCCAAATTTCCAGAGATATGCCTGTCAGATGTGTAGAGGGTTGGCAGCTACTTGGTTTTTAAAAAGACGCTGTTAGGAAATCCCCTCACTAGTGAGATAATTGAAATTTGAGTTTGTTTGCAGCTTGTTTTATTTGATCCAATTAAAAATGCATAAGCAGACTCATATTTGTGTACCTAAAGTGTTCCTAGTTCCAGTTATGATTGATGTGACTGTGGTTTCGGTAGTGTGTGATCTAATAAGGCAGTATAATTCAATTTTGAACCTGTAGGCCCGTGATCTCCAAATTAGGGTTTATGGACCATTAGTAGTCCGGCCAAGGTTTCTAGTGAATCCTTGGCATCTCCAGGCATCTTTGGGACTGTGTGTGCACGTTATTCTCCACACTGCTCATTTCTGGTGTAGCAGATCCATGAACGGAGAAAATACCCATTTAACATTTTTTACAATTTTTAGAGTGTCTGCAGTATTGCCTGAGATTCGACTATTGTTTTGCAAATGGCTCATAGGAATACCATCCCGGTAGGCTCCAAATTTCGACGTACTTTAAGGGGATATGCTTGTGACCCCTAGAAGAGTCCAGACAAGGGCCACAGTGTTGTGTTCTCAGGGCTAATTATGAGCTATCTTTCTTACTGGGGATTTGTACCCATCGACTGTGCATGGCACAGGAGAATCTGTTGGTATTCCAAATTGGAAGATCAGGTTGGCAACCTCAGGGAGATAGTTTTTCTAAACTTTGTGGCTCTCTGGGAATAGAGAGAAGGTTTGAGATCCATGTGTGATAAAATGATTAGGCGTGAAATGTCAAGTAAAAGGGTTTATGCCAACCAGAACAGGTGGTTTCATATAAGCAATGCATGACTGTAACAAAAGGCCTGGGAAAATGTGGAGTTGTGAAAAGGTTAATTTTGGACTTCTTTTCTGTCCTAGGGCAGATTTCCTAGATGAATTATTTAAGCTTTTTTCTTGATTAATGGACTATTAAAAGCTAACTTTTACAATCCCCCCCCACCCTTTTTTTTGCTAACTTTGGACTCTCCCATATAGTAACCAGACTATGATACTGTTCTTGCTGTAGTGTGGCCATGGGCAAAGTGAATCTAGATCTGTTGTGAAATTAGCTGTGTCTCATCGCAGTATTACAGTCTGCCTGGAGTCTCATCTTTTATACTGCAGTTATATTTTTGCTTTTTACATTTAGCTCTTCTGTTATAGCACTGCAAAGTCTTGGAATATGATCACTTTCCCCACAACTTTTTAATGTTCTATAGCTTTCTAAATATTTTTATAATTTATTATTAGTATAGTCTGAAGTTCTCTGAACTCATCAATATATTACTTCAGGCAAATCACGGGAGAAATTGAATGGCCAGTTGAAAGTGAAGTGGGAGGCCACAAGTGACGTTACTACATTTCTGGAAGATCCTTTGGCAGTTCGTTTTTTGTATTTATTGATTTACTTTTCTCATAACTATTTCAAATACCAAAGAAAATCTGAAGCAGAATCTTATCTCTTTAGAAACTACATCTCATTTGTGAGTTTTGCTATTATATTACAGAAAATCTATCAGAAACAACAGGCCCTTGGGCTACTGTGTCTTGGGGATCTCTGATTTAGAGAAGTTTCGAAGACGTTTTTCAGTTTTCTTGGATGGATGTATGGCTTGGGGCAGAGACTCTGAGGCCAGCGGGGGCAGGGCAGGGCGGGTGTCGAGAGGGTGGAGCCAGAGAGCAGCTGGAGATGTGATAAGAGGCCGGGACTTCATTCAGAGTGCTGCAGAGGCCAAGCAAGGAAGGGCTTGTCCAACTGGCTTTCTAGAAAGATCCTTTGGCTGCTGGGGAGGGGTGGACTATGGTGGCCAGAGGGCAGGAGGGAGCCGAGGGAGAGTGACCAGTGGTTGGGCAAGATGTTGGTGGCCTGGACGGGAGGGGCCGCAGTGGGGAGAAATGGTCAGACTGGGGGTGTCCTGGCTTGGGGGGCCCTGGAGAGGAGCAGGGCCGGCAGAAGGACGTGCTGTGTGTGAGGTGCTGATGGGACATCACCACAAATGCTGCCTCCCAAGTTACTGTCCCCAGAGGCGGCCACGTGGTGACCAGTGGGGGAAGAGTGCAGCTTAAACTCAGAATCAGAGCTCTGGCCACCTCCTCCTCTTCCTTCTGAGCCCCCAGCCCTGTCTGCCCCTCATCCAGCCCTGTGACGACCGCCCCCCCTTCCTCATCCAGCCCTGTGACCACCGTCCCTCCTTCTTGACCTTGGCCTTCCCTGACCTCACCAGCTTTTCTTCCAGTTCTCCTAAATGCTGCCCTGGGGGTCAGGAAAATGCCCCAAGCAGAGTTTGTGGTTATGTCTTGCTGTGTTAAACCATGAGGAAAAAGGGTTCCACAATCTCAGGCTTGATTCTCACTGCAGGTGCCTATGTTTTTCAACTTTCATGGGAAGACTTTGTAATAACCAAGTGGAGTCACACATGGATTCATGTTCTGAACCCTTTGGAACTGGTTTTAGGATTTAAGGATTCTCCCTGCATAAATATCTTTGGTATATGACAATGACAGTATCTAGGACAATGACAGTATCTAAATCAACTGAGGAGAGTATGTTCTCACCCTATTCTCTGTCCCTCCAGTATAGCAAGGTTTGAATTTTTTTTTTTTTTTTTTTTTTTTTTGCGGTACGCGGGCCTCTCACTGTTGTGGCCTCTCCCGTTGCGGAGCACAGACTCCGGACGCGCAGGCTCAGGGGCCATGGCTCACGGGCCCAGCCGCTCCGCAGCATGTGGGATCCTCCCGGACCGGGGCACGAACCCGCGTCCCCTGCATCGGCAGGCGGACTCTCAACCACTGTGCCACCAGGGAAGCCCTGAAATTTTTTTTTTTAAGTTGTCCAACAATACCATTTTATTTCATGTACATAAGCTCAGGTGCCAGCAGGATGAAAAAATAAATAAAATTTTGGGTAATAACTGATAACAACTACCTTTAAGAGAAAGCATACCTCCATTAGTGAGTTTCTTGAAAATTTTCTTTTAATTGAAGTATAGTTGATTTGCTATGATGTGTTAGTTTCAGGTGTACAGCAAAATTATTCAGTTATATATACATATATTTCAGATTCTTATTCATTATAGGTTATTACAAGATATTGAATATCGTTCCATGTGCTATGCAGTAGGTCCTTGTTTATTTTATATATAGTAGTGTGTGTCTGTTATTCCCAAACTCCTAATTTATCCCTCTCCCCCGAAATCGATTTTATTTTTTAAAATTATTTAGTATTTCTCTTTATACTTCCATCCTTCATACAAAGCTTTAGTCTAATTCAGGCGAAAAGCTACAGTGGATTCCACGGGACTGCCTGCATTCCCCCGTACCAGGTTATTACTATATTGAAAACTCTTCGAAATACATAGAAAATAGCTAGAGCTTAGATATCTGTTCCCTAGAGAACATTTTTGTTTGCAGTAGAATATAACACACTTGTGAGGGAAGCAAAAAAACTAGCATTGAATGAATGAATACCTGGTCTGTGTCCAGCACTTAGCCAGGTGCTGGGACTACAGAGATGAGAAAAAATATCCCCGTTTTCTTAGCCACTCCGTGAGCTCCATGGTCTGCAGCTCAAAGAAATGAAGTAACTTGTTCAAGGCCACAGAGCTGGTTCAGGTTAGAGTCAGAATTTGAACCCACATCATCTTGATCCAAAGCACATATTCTTTTCACCACCAGCACTCTCTAAAGGTTTCTTAAAAAGCTGGGGTGTGCTGTCACGCTTTCGTGGTATGGTACTAGATTAACTAGCACACTTTGCGTGAGTTCTGTACACCCGTCCATTTTTACTTCTCCATTTCGAGAATTTGTCACTGAAGAGGCAAGTTGGAATACAGTGAGGGCACCCGGCCCCCCCTTGTCTCCATGGTGTAGGAGAGGTCTTTCTAGGGCACTTAGGAGTTCACAGTTAGCCTAGTACAGTAATAACCATGAAGTGCAGAGAGAGAATGCAGTCAGTTTTTCCTTGCCAAAATGTTCTTCTCTTTAGTTCATTTTGTGGAGGCTTTTGTGGAGGCTCATGAGAAATTCTGTTACTTCCATAAAAGTCTTGAAGGTAGTAAACCGGAGTTACTTTAAAATATCCACCTCTTTTCCAATTTCTGAACCAGATTATTTGCATAAAATCCAGAGAAAAATGTTTAGTTTTGCTTGTGGTCCCTGTATTAGTTGGTTTTTCTAGTTTGTAATAGTGATTCCTTACATTCTCCTACTTTTATTCTTTGTGTCATTTGCCATCGAGACTGTTAGGATCTTTGATAATATATGACATAAATAGCTCATATTTTGAGTTTTTAAAAATTGATGAACCTTTTTCTTTATAGTAATAATGAAGGACTTACAATTTTTAGCAAAGAAAAAAACCTGATTTTTCAGTAGACTTCCATGGTGCTTTTATCCACTAGCTATTTCAGAAGAACAACATACTGAGACAGTGTTTGAAAATTCCAGGAAAATTGGGAAGCAGAATTTTAAGATAACTTCAGGACATGAATCCAAACACTTACAAAGTGATGGGTGCATGTTTGAATTTTGTGAAAGAGTAAAGGGAGATTTCTTTTTCTCTCTCTTTTTTTTTTTTTTGGTGGGGCGGCATGCTGGTGCTTAGTTCCCCACCAGGAATCGAACCCGTGCCCCCTGCAGTAGAAGCGTGGAGTCTTAACAACTGGACCACCAGGGAATTCCCAAGGGAGATTTCTGTTTGTCTACTTTTTTACTCTATTAAAGATTCTTGTAGGGAGTTTTCACTGATCTAATTTTATGGATCAAATACATTATCAGTAAAATTTTTAATATATTTTGGATTTTCTTGTACAGCTATGTGATCAAGGCATTTTATTTTTGGAATACCTATATTTTTAAATTCCAAAATTGTCTTTCTGTAAAAGGTCAAGCTTCAGGTTAAATGAAGGTCTAGCTATTGTAGCACTGACCTTTGGTTCCTACCTACTTAGGTTGATGCTTTTTATCTTGGGATTCATGGACACAGAGGGAGTCTTTAGCTCATCTGTGAACTGCCCAAAATAGTATGCAAAATATTGTTTGTGTGTGCATGTTTATGGGAAGCCAATCCATCGTTTCTTATGATTCTTAAAGGGATTTGTGGTTCCCCCCCACCCCCGACCCGCTCCCACCTTCTCCTCTCCCCCATCTCTTCCCACCTGCATGCAAAAATAATATTAAGGGTCATTGATTTAGGTCCTTACAAAACAGTTGTTTTGTTTGAGCAAAAGTTTTTTGCCCAGAGGCTGACTTCTTTGGATCTTTTTTGCCCTTTAGCAGTTCCTGCAGTCTCAGTCTGGATCAGTTGTCCTAGGCTTGGGGAGGTCCTTCTGCATCCTTCAGGGTGACATCCAGGCAAGGGTTACCCCCAAATTCTTCCCTACCTTATTGTTATACATGGGAAGCTGTTCCATTGCTTTGCCCATGCAGCCTGATAGAGTGAAGGTTGGAGCAGGTGACAAGACAGTGTTAGAGGATCCTGGGCCTCTCGATCCCAGCCATCTGCCTCTGCAGATGGGACTGGAGGGGGTGGCCGTGGCAGAAGCTCCTGATGTTATCTTGCTTTGGATTCTACTTCTTACTCATTCTGTTAGTGCTTCATTCGATATGTTAGGAGGAAAAGGGTTTTCTTTCTGACACTGTAAGCAGAACAGTTAAAAAGATGGGGCTTCCCTGGTGGCACAGTGGTTGGGAATCCGCCTGCCAGTGCGGGAGACGCGGGTCTGAGCCTGTGCTCTGGAGCCTGTGAGCCACAGCTACTGAAGCCCGTGCGCCCGTGCTCCGCAGAAGGAGAGGCCACTGCAATGAGAAGCCCACGCCTCACCACCGGAATGAGGAGTGGACCCCACTCGCCACAGCTGGGGAGGGCCCGCTGTGCAGCAGCGAGGACCCAACGCAGCCAAAAATAAATAAATTTATTTTAAAAAATGGTTAAAACGGTACATTTAAAAATATCTCCCCCCATTTTTATATTCCTCAGATGTTATATGAGATATATACCTTGTAACTTTCCTGTTAATGTTGTTAATTTTAAGTGGTATTTTTCTTAAAATAATGTCTAGTTGAGCATGTAACCTTATTTTATACAGAACATGCATATATGTGAAGTTCTGTTAAACCAGATATTACTATAGTAAAAAGGATCACATATTAAAGTTCTCAGAGCCTTATTTTATAATTTATTTAAGTAATAGTCAAACAAACTGGTAAAACAAAATTATAGAGCAATAAGAAAATTCTTAAGAGTAATCTCTAGCAAGTGGCCGACCTGAAGTTATCCTGGAGATTTTCTCATAGAAGTCCATCTGTTGGGCCAGACCAGAAGTTGAGTAGAAGAAAAATCAGTTTATTTGGTTTGGTATATGGATTGAGGAAAACACCTAAGCTTTAGGTAGTTTGCTGAAGGGCATTGAGTCCTAAAAGGGGATTCTGTTTGATGTGTTCCTTCCCTAAGTATACAAGAGTAAAGAAACGTACCTGGACTGTTCATTTTGGGTTTGGGGAAATCATCAGTATTCATAAGAAATCCTTTTAAGGATTGTGTCTGGAAAGGTAGGTCCAGATCGTTGATTTTATTTACCGAAAGAAATTTTCTGTGATTTAACGCAGAGACTCTATTAATGTTCATTGTGTATCTTGGCTTACTAACTTTTGCAGTGTTAGCAGTCTAAATTCAACCTTGGGTTAGCATGAAAAAGTCAAGCCATCATCTTTGTTGACCATGTGACAGATTTGGATCACATAAATGATGACCTGTCAGGTTGTTTCTTTGAGCAGACCCTGTATATTATTGTTTTAAGACACTGGGCCGGGGGGAGGTTTCTGCTTAATGGAAATAACATTTTTGCCTGGAGTTGTAAAAATACCTTGAGGAAATGGTAGAGGATATGAAAGAGATCATTAATGATCGGCTCCAAAAAGATAATCGTAAAAAAAAAGTTCTTCTAGATCTAAGGGCTACTCACACTTAGTCTGGATCTGTGCAGGTCTGTGAACTGTTTGTTACCTGTCTGTGATGAGGTAAGTTCAGAACTTGAGAGAAGGTATTTAGCTGCTTTTACTACATTTTTTAGAAAAATGATTTGTCTGTTGAATCTGATAATTTAAAGAGTATAAGTTTATGGTATAGTCCTTGTTTAAAGTATTTTTTCCTGATAATTAACTTTTCTAGTATTTTATAAAAGTATTGGTCAGTGGTGGATTAGGAAAAAACAAAAGCTAGTCCTTTACCATAGAGAGTACTACTCAAGATGATAGGCAGTATCAGTATCATCTTGGAGCTTGTTAGAAATGCAGGTTTTAGGCTCCGTTCCAGACAACCGAAATAAACTACCCGGGGTGGAGACCCAGTAGTATGTGTTATAACAAACTATCCTGATGACTTTGTGTACCTTTAAATTTGAGAAACATTGTTCTAGATCATCATTGTCCAGTAGAACTCTATACTACGATGTAACATGTCCTATATCTATGCAGGACTTCAAGTCACATGTGGCTTTTGAAGCTCCTAAAAGGTAGCTAGTATGAGGAACAGAATTTAAATTTTTATTTAATATCCGTGAATTTAAGTTTAAATAGCCACATACAGCTAGTGGCTCTGGCATTTGACAGCACAACTCTAGACCCTTTAACACCCCTGCCACCCACCCACCCCCCGCTTTTTGGGGAAAATAGTGGACTTTTTTTTTCTTTTCACTTAGAAAGGAAAATACAATATGGGACAAGACTGTCCTTTAGGCTAAAATGAGACTAAACAAATCATATAATAAAGTTTAGCACTATTTTTTCCATTTGTGCTTACCTGTTTATTTTTATCTAAAAGTTGATTTGATGTTAAGAAAATAATAGGATCAGAAAATAAATTTGGATCTGTGTCCTGTAAGGTTTTGCAAATACCAAGGTAGCTGTTCCAGCGAGGCCTTGTGACCCTTCATGGCTGTGACTAACATGCATGTCCTTCAGCATGACTGCTGAAGCTTTTTTCTTTCATATAAAGATTTAACACAGGCAGCTTTTAAGTGTAATACTTAATTCTCAATATAAAACGCTGGTTATTGAGGGTTCTCATTACTTTAGACTAGTTAATGGAGACTTTTCCTATGTAAAGTATTTTTGGTTTACCAGCTTACTTAGAGGTTGGTTTTTCAGTTTATAAAGGTATAATCTTTTTTTTTAATAATAGTCATCAAAGCTCCCTTGAAGGATTGAGCCTTATCCTCTGTCCTCTTCCAATATACTTAAAAATTGATTTGTTAAAAGAAAGGATTTCTTTTACTCATTCAGGGCTGTATATGCTTCCCTGCCTCCAGCCCCATCTACTTGTACTTCAAATTTTAAACTCATTAAAATCAAGAATAGCAGTGATTCTAATATATTGATTAATAGTCATTGTAGAACTGGAAATTATTTTGTGATTGACAAGTGGAAGGAAGTATGGCTATAGAAGTAAATGAAGATCCACATGTAGAATTATAGCTTTTTAGAATGCTGTCTAGACATAATAAAATGGATCTTTCTAAACGTAATTTTATTAAATTTGTTTGCCGGGTTTTAAGTTTTCAAGCAGGAGATTTTTAGTCTTTTAGCAGTGACTCTTGAAGCATGAGAGACAGTGAGGAGGGTTCCCATATGCTTTATACACTCACAGATGTTAGAATCAGAAGGCTTCTTAAAGATAATAAATAGGGCTGCAGGAAGAGCAAATTACTGATGCAGCAGTGTCTCTTGTTTATGGCATGAATTAATGTTGTATTGTTTTCCATTGGTGTTCATTAAAAAGCAGCACTGTTTTCCCTTAAATTCTGTTGTAGGGGACAGTCTTATACTCTCAGAGTGAGTTAATGTATATGGTAGGTTGTATGGGCAGGGGCTACTGTTTAACTGAGACACAAGTATCACTGATTGGGAGAGCTTAACATTTTGTAACATGCAGCTTTGAGCTCTTTTGTTTGACTTTCTCCGAAGGATTTCAAGTTCTTGATCCCTAGGCACATATTTGGACTACTGCTTTGGCGTCTTAAGGAATTGGAAAACCCAGTCTGTTGGAATTGAGATCTGGTAGTTGACAGATCCCAAGTCTTGAAGTTTTGGAGGTTCTTTGCTTCAGGTTTGTTCCTGTCACCTTCACTGATTTGCAGAGCTATGGCTGGAATGTGGTATGAGATGTTACTAAAAGACTGATTTCATAAACCATGCTCAAATACCAGACTCCTTATTTACACATATAGTCATGCTCTGTCCACCCTTATCTGCTCTCCCTGCAACATTTCATGCTATCAGGGCTCTCCCCGGGTGCTCCTGACTTTTCTTCCGTTGTTCACTCTTGAACTAAGCTCTGTTGCTACCATCATAGCTGTGGTTGTGGCAGTTACTTCTAGTTTAAGATTTAAGTGTTGTCAAGTCTTACATGATTCAGCATCTTAACTAGATTCTGCTAAACCAGAGTTTCTTTTTGGTTTCTCAGGATTGCAGAAGAGTAGAGTTGGAAGGGATTTCAGAGGCCATCTAGTCAATATTGTCATCTTATGGATGATGGAACAGAGTAACTAGTTGTGTCCTAGTCAAAAATTTTGATAGGTCATAGAACTGGTTTATGGTCAAGTTAGGATTAGAATTCAACTCTCATTTCACTAAATAAGACTCTTTCCCTAACTCTGATGCTTAGGGTCCTAAAAACCCACACAGGAGGATTTCACTTAAGAACTTACAGGGAGAGTAGGGGAAGCAGTGCTCTGAGATTAGAAGTGAATTTGTGAAAGGCTGCATAATTTTTTCATATATTCTCCAAAATAAAATATATTGTCACTGAAATTTTACATGTCTTAAAGGAGTCAGAATAGTGGTACTATTTTGGTAACTCTTGTTTACTACTTTTTGCTTACTAGAAACTTTTTGGCATGTCCCTCCATCATATCACGGTGAGATACTTATAAATTCACCTTTGCTTTATTGCAAATAACGTGCATGAGAGGCTGTTTTCACATCTGCATGTTCATTCAGCTTTATGCCTTAGGGTTAGTAGAATAAGTTTTTCCCAGAGCCCTCAGTAGTCATGATAATAATAACAGCAGCTACCAGTCATTGGGTGCTTACTGTGTGCCATGTGTGGTCTGAGCTTCTTTCGTGGTGTGGTGGTGGTTAGGGATGTGCGTCGATATTCTTCTTTCTTTTGCGTACATGGTGGGATTGCACTTCTCCATTTCCTTGAAGTTGAGCATGGCTCTGTGACTTGCTTTGGATACTGAAATTTGACTGGAGGTCATGTGAGACACTTCTAGGCAGATACCTTTTTTTTTTTTCCTGAAAAAAATCTGCAGTAGTTACATGTTGTAAGCAAACCCATGCTTTAAACCACTGAGCTTTTTTTTTTTAACATCTTTATTGGAATATAATTGCTTTACAATGGTGTGTTAGTTTCTGCTTTATAACAAAGTAAATCAGTTATACATATACATATGTATACATATGTTCCCATATCTCTTCCCTCCTGCGTCTCCCTCCCTTCCCACCCTCCCTATCCTACCCCTCTAGGTGGTCACAAACCACCGAGCTGATCTCCCTGTGCTATGCGGCTGCTTCCCACTAGCTATCTATTTTACGTTTGGTAGTGTATATATGTCCATGCCTCTCTCTTGCTTTGTCACAGCTTACCCTTCCCCCTCCCCGTGTCCTCAAGTCCATTCTCTAGTAGGTCTGTGTCTTTATTCCTGTCTTACCCCTAGGTTCTTCATGACCTTTTTTTTTTTTCTTAGATTCCATATATATGTGTTAGCATACGGTATTTGTTTTTCTCTTTCTGACTGACTTCACTCTGTATGACAGACTCTAGGTCCATCCACCTCACTACAAATATCTCAATTTCGTTTTCTTTTATGGCTGAGTAATATTCCATTGTATATATGTGCCACATCTTCTTTATCCATTCATCCGATGATGGACACTTAGGTAGCTTACATGTCCTGGCTATTGTAAATAGAGCTGCAGTGAACATTTTGGTACATGACTTTTTGAATTATGGTTTTCTCAGGGTATATGCCCAGTAGTGGGATTGCTGGGTAGTATGGTAGTTCTATTTTTAGTTGTTGTTTTTTTTTTTTTTTTTGTGGTACGCGGGCCTCTCACTGTTGTGGCCTCTCCCGTTGTGGAGCACAGGCTCTGGACGCGCAGGCTTAGCGGCCATGGCTCACGGGCCCAGCCGCTCTGTGGCATGTGGGATCTTCCCGCACCGGGGCACGAACCCGTGTCCCCTGCATCGGCAGGCGGACTCTCAACCACTGCACCACCAGGGAAGCCCTGTCCTCAGTTCTTTTCATTCTTTTTTCTTTATTCTGCTCTGCAGTAGTTATTTCCACTATTTTATCTTCCAGGTCACTTATCCGTTCTTCTGCCTCAGTTATTCTGCTCTTGATCCCTTCTAGAGTATTTTTAATTTCATTTATTGTGTTGTTCATCATTGCTTGTTTCCTCTTTAGTTCTTCTAGGTTTTTGTTAAATGTTTCTTGCATTTTCTCTGTTTCCAAGATTTTGGATTATCTTTACTATCATTATTCTGAATTCTTTTTCAGATAGACTGTCTCTTTCCTCTTCATTTGTTAGGTCTCGTGGGTTTTTACCTTGCTCCTTCATCTGCTGTGTGTTTTTCTGTCTTCTCATTTTGCTTATCTTATTGTGTTTAGGGTCTCCTTTTTGCAGGCTGCAGGTTCGTAGTTCCTGTTGTTTTTGGTGTCTGTCCCCAGTGGCTAAGGTTGGTTCAGTGGGTTGTGTAGGCTTCCTGTTGGAGGGGACTAGTGCCTGTGTTCTGGTGGATGAGGCTGGATCTTGTCTTTCTGGTGGGCAGGTCCACGTCTGGTGGTGTGTTTTGGGGTGTCTTTGGCCTTATTATGATTTTAGGCAGCCTCTCTGCTAATGGATGGGGCTGTGTTCCTGTCTTGCTAGTTGTTTGGCATAGGGTGTCTAGCACTGTAGCTTGCTGGTCGTTGAGTGAAGCTGGGTCTTGGCGTTGAGATGGAAATCTCTGGGAGATTTTCGCCGTTTGATATTACATGGAGCTGGGAGGTCTCTTGTGGACCAGGGTCCTGAAGTTGGCTCTCCCACCTCAGAGGCACAGCACTGACTCCTGGCTGGAGCACCAAGAGCCTTTCATCCACACGGCTCAGAATAAAAGGGAGAAAAAAATAGAAAGAAAGAGGATAAAATAAAATAAAGTTATTAAAATAAAAAATTATTAAGAAAAAAAATTTTTTTAAGTAAAACAAAACAAAAAAAAACGGACGGACAGAACCCTAGGACAAATGGTGAAAGCAAAGCTATACAGACAAAATCTCACACAGAAGCATACACATACACACTCACAAAAAGAGGAAGAGGGGAAAAAATAATGTATCTTGCTCCCAAAATCCACCTCCTCCATTTGGGATGATTCCTTGTCTATTCAGGTATTCCACAGATGCAAGGTACATCAAGTTGATTGTGGAGCTTTAATCCGCTGCTCCTGAGGCTGCTGGGAGAGATTTCCCTTTCTCTTCTTTGTTCTCACAGCTCCCGGGGTTCAGCTTTGGATTTGGCCCCGCCTCTGCGTGTAGGTCGCCTGAGGGCGTCTGTTCTTCACTCAGACAGGACGGGGTTAAAGGAGCAGCTGCTTTGGGGGCTCTGGCTCACTCAGGCCGGGGGGTGGGGGTGGGAGGGGTACGGATGCGGGGCGAGCCGGTGGCGGCAGAGGCCAGCGTGACGTTGCAGCAGCCTGAGGCGCGCCGTGCGTTCTCCCGGGGAAGTTGTCCCTGGATCATGGGACCCTGGCAGTGGCGGGCTGCACAGGCTCCCGGGAGGGGCGGTGTAAACCACTGAGTTTTTTAAACAGGAATTTTAACTGCAGCATAACCAATCCCATCCTGATGAATGTACATGGATTATTCTCCTTGATCCTCGTGGCTAAGTGCTGATATTAGCCCATTTTACAGTTGAGGAAACAGGCAAAGGAGTTTACTTGTCTGTAATTTCAGAGCTAGTAACCTAGGCAGTTTGAGCCCTACATTCTTAAGCAGTACGATTTGCTGCCATTCTCTATGCTGTGCCATCTCAGTACCAACTGTATCTAGAATATGGGCTCTGTCCATGATAACTTCCTGCCAGAGCTTCTGTTTACCTCTCTGTTCCATTCCTTCTTACAGATGCTCCTGCAGTTTTAGGTCCAAGGCTGTCTATCTCTTAACAGCATTTATCCTTCCCAGTGTTGTGCTGCACATCCTCCATTCCTCTTCTGTCATCTGTTCTCTACTTTTACTGCCTTCTGGAATTCCATCTTTCACGTGATGAGGACAGTTCCTTGCCGTCAATATCCTCACATCTCTAATATTTTCAAAGTAAATTTCTCAGAAGGTCACATTTAGCTTTATGAATAGGAGGCTGCCCAGCAGTCGTAAGACACTCCAGCATAGTGGTTAAGTGCATGGATTCTCTAACCAGACCACTGGGCTTGAATCCTAGCTCTGCCACTCACTGGGTGTGTGACCCTCTCCATGCCACAGTTTCCTCATCTGTAAAATGGAGATTATACCTGTCCCATATGGTTTTGTTGAGGATTAAATGAGTTAATTTATGTTATGCCTTGGAACAATACCTCACACATTGAAAGCATGATTTAAGTGTTAGATATTATAATTTTAAAGAATCGGGTATCACAGGGCCAAGATGAATGGAGGTAAATCATTACTGATTTTAATCTTTCTGAGGTTAATATTAAGATGTCAAAGGTTTGGGACTTCCCTGGTGGCGCAGTGGTTAAGACTCCGTGCTCCCAATGCAGGGGGCCCGGGTTCCCTGCAGGCTCCCTGGTCAGGGAGCTAGATCCCACATGCATGCCGCAACTAAGAGTTGGCATGCCACAACTAAGGAGCCCACCTGCCGCAACTAAGGAGCCCACCTGTGCAGCTGAGGAGCCGGCGAGCCGCAACTAAGGAGTCCGTGAGCCGCAACTAAGACCCGGGGCAACTGAAAAAATAAAAAAGATATCAGAGGTTTAATACCACCTTTAATTTTTCATTTTATTCAGTAGGAATTACTGAGCAACTCTATAAGGCACGATGCTCTTGGGGGGGAAATGACCTAGAGCTTACCCTTGAAGAATTTACAGGGGCGATAAGATATATATACATAAATACCTGTGCACAGAGAATTGTGCTATTATGAGGTAGCCCATAAAAAGTGTCCAAGATGAGAAAGATAAAGGGCTTTGAAAGTTCAGAAAGGGGAGGGATGGGGAGTCAGAGAAGGCTTTGAGTCAGACTGGGCATTTATTTGGGTCGGAAGGATACACAGGATTTGGATATGTGCAGACTGGGTGAGGTAGCCAATCTCTGCGTGAAAGGAAAGATCAGATCAGAGGCCATAATAAATATGTTCTTTCATCCATTCAGCAAGTATGTGTTGAACATTTACTTTGTGCCCAGCACTGGTGTAAACCCTGGGGATGCAGCAGTAAACAAAACCAAGTTCCTGCTCTTAGGGACTTTATGTTCTAGTGGTTATTTGAATATGCCGAACTGTAATGTATCAAGTGGTGGTAAGGACTCGGAAGAAAAATAAAGCAGGATAAGAAGACAGAAAATAGATTTAAATAACTAAGAAAAGCGTGATTAATTTCTAAAACTTTTTTAAATTAAAAAAAAATTTTTTTTAAGGTTATCTCTTGAAGAAACCCAAGGCAGAGCCAAATGGCTTTTCTTGTGCAATGGGCCATATCTCTGCGGTTTCCCATGCTCCTAGTTCTCTGCCCCTTGTTTTCTGGCCTGTCTAAATATTTTCCTTCCTTTGAGATTGAGAATAAGTCCCAATGTCTTCATGGGGCCTTCCCCCTCTGTATGTGCCAGAAGCACCCTCTTTCCCCTCCACACTTCTGGAGTCAGGTTTTGCCTATGTAACTGACTTGGCATTTCATATTGAACTGCCTTTGTCTTTTCTCGTACTGTTACTTGTTTATTCCACAAGTATGTGATGCCCATTCATTTAGTAAACAATTATTGAACTTTCATTTTGTTTCAGCCATTACTGGGCACTAGAACTTGAAGATAAATGCACTTGGTCTCTGCCCTCGAGGAATGCACAGTCTATTAGAAGAGACAGGGACTTCCCTGGTGGCGCAGTAGTTAAGAATCCGCCTGCCAATGCAGGGGACACGGGTTCAAGCCCTGGTCCCAGAAGATCCCACATGCCGCAGAGCAACTAAGCCCCTGTGCCACAACTACTGAGAGCCTGTGCTTTAGAGCCCACAGCCATAACTGCTGAGCCCGTGTGCCACAACTACTGAAGCCTGCGTGCCCTAGAGCAGGGGTCCTCAAGGCCTGTTAGGAACCGGGCCGCACAGCAGGAGGTGAGCGACGGGCAAGCAAGCAAAGTTTCATCTGCCGCTCCCCATCACTCGCATTACTGCCTGAACCATCCCCCTGCCCCCCCCCCCACAGTTTTGTCTTCCATGAGACCGGTCCCTGGTGCCAAAAATGTTGGGGACCACTGCCCTAGAGCCCATGCACTGCAACTACTGAAGCCTACACACTCTAAAGCCTGTGTGCTGCAACTATTGAGCCTGCGTGCTGCCTGCGCACCTAGAGCCCATACTCCTCAACAAGAGAAGCCACCGAAATTAGAAGCCTGCGCACCGCAATGAAGAGTAGCTCCCGCTCTCCACAACTAGGGAAAGCCCCGCACCGCAACGAAGACCCAACGTGGCCAAAAATTAAAAAAAAAAAAAAAGAGAAATGTAAACTGCTACTACAAACATCATAATAAATGTCAAGTTAGAGCCATGTCCAAAGTTTTGTTAGAAGGCAAGGAGAGGAAGCAACCGTCTCCCCAGGGGAGTTGGTGAAGGCTTTTGAAAGGAAGGAACTTTTAGATTGGTTCTTGAAAACTGATTTGGAGTTTAATGATCAGAGACTGGGATTGGTGTCTGATGTGAAAAGCCCTTTATGCATAGGAAGTGTCCTGCAAGGGAACAGAGGCAAAGGGTTAGTTCACTGTGGGTGGATTTGGGTGGGTAGTAGGGCTGGAGGAGTAGGTTGGAGATGTCGAAGGACTTTGGAGATCGTGGTAAGGAGTTTAGATTTGTGTTGGCAATGAGGAATCGTCAGAGGTTTTAACACAGGAGAGTAGGTTGTATTCTACCCTTTGTAGCAGCGATTGGTTTAGAACAGTGGCACTCAAACTTTGCTGCATATTAGAATCACTTGGAAAGCTTGAAGTAAATGCCAGTGCCCAGGCTGCATACAGGAAAATCAGATTCTCTAGAAGAGACACCCAGGCATTGGATTTTTGTTAACTTCTCAGGTGATTCCAGTGTGCATCCAAGTTTAAGTACCAGTGGTTTGGAGAGGCGTGACAGCCGGTTAATGAACGAGGAGGCCATTGCAGTGGCCTGACTAGGAGATAAGTCTTTGAATTGAAGCATTGGGAGCAGGGATAAGGGAAGACAGAGTCAACCATTATTATTGTTCTTCAGTTTGCTGTATGTCTTCTCCAATAAAGTGGTGGCCCCTTGGGTACAAGGTCCAATCTTTGTACTTTGAATTCTTCATAGAGATCTGTGGGTAGTAAGTTCTCAATAAATATTTGCCTTGATAAAAGTCAGTTTTCTTTTGTTCAAGTACCCATAGTTGAGCTCTTAGGGCATTTTTATTTCATTTGTTTCTTTTTGCTATTAAGTCGAAATTCCTTTAGGGATGAGAGTGGATGGAGATGAGACTTTTTGGTCAGTTTTACTTCCTTGTAATTCTGATTAAAGATTTAGGAAGTTAAAATCCAGTGATTAAAACAGTGTCTTCATATGGACTTCGTTTATCTGTGCTGTCTCTCATTAGCCCAGATAATTAAGTTGGCCTTTAACTCTTGGCGTTTGTGTAAAACCCAGTAGTGTTAATATACCCTTTAAAATAAAGGATCTAGATAGAGTACCTAGATTCTTAAAGTATTCTTAAGGTTTACCTTCCACAACATGTGAAAGGTAAACCTCAAAAATGATACCCAGGTTCTGTTAACCTGTGTAGTAACTCAGGATGTGGCACAGAAACTGACTCGGTTTGTGCACTTGAAATAATTTCTCTTTGCCAAACAAATTTATTTATGCATGGGGACAGTATTTTAAAATGCTGTGAAGCATTTCTGTGTCAACTTTTCATTCTGTATTCTAATGGAGGGGAGTTAGAACATAACAGAAATTAAGAACTTTAAAAATATTTGACAGCATTTATACCCCCCTGCCATTTTGTATTTTTAAAAATGTCAAATCTACAGAAAGTTAATGAGAATTGTACCATAACACCACCTCACCTTTACCTAGATTCACCAATGATTAATGTTTTGCCAAATTTGCTTTATGTCTTTTTTCCTGTCTGTATATATAGTTCTTTTTAAAGCCATATCCTTTGAGAGTTCCTTGCGGACACTGTGACACTTCACCCCTTAATACTTTTGCTTCTTTATTCTGAGAGAAAGGGTACATAACTATAATAAAGTCGCGTCACTCGGGATACTTGACATAAAACCAACGTGTAGTGCATATTTAAATCTTACCATTCACTTGTTCTCTAGCTTTTTTATTTTTCCTGATCTAGTATTCAGTCAAGGATCGTGCGTTGTATTAAGTTGTCATGTGTCCTTTCCTTTCAGTATGGATTAGTGTGCTCTGGTAGTCACAGGGTTTCAGGAATAGGAATGAAAACCCCCTTTAAAGCATGCTGTGGCCCAGCTTCCATGTTTACCTCCTTCCATGCCCCCCACCACTGTCTGGGAGTTGGCCTTCTTAGACTGATAGCAAAGTTCTAAAGTAGAACCTAGCACCCAATGCAGACCTGCTTGTACACATCTTCCTGATGCTTGGAGAGGCTTTGTCCTAAGCAAAGAGTTACTGTCCATTTTAGGATTAAAGCCATTCAGGTTGCCTAGGTACCTGATTAAGAGAATGTGGTAGCGTTTGACCTACTGTATAGCACAGGGAACAATATTCAATATCTTGGAATAACCTATAATGGAAAAGAATCTGAAAAAGAATATGTATATATACACACACACATATACATAACTGAATCACTTTGCTATACACCTGAAACGAACACAAAATTGTAAATTATACTTCAATTTAAAAAATGGTTAAGAAAATAAAGAGAATGTGGTAGTGTTGATGAGACTTTGGGAAAAGATTTTCATAGTTATCTCTAAATCACCTGAAACATTAGGAGTTAGGAATTGTCTTCTGAGGACATTTCTTGAGGACCACTGATCGTTATGATCTTGTCTCTGCATATTTCATGGGGCTTTAATTTTTTTTTAACTATTAAGAACTTCCCTACCCCACCCCACCTTTAAATAATCTACTGGTCGTGTCCTTTTCCCTTCTTGCTTTACACTCCGTCCTGGGCAGACTTCTTTCTTGCTTCAGCTCTTGATGACCCTAAGATCTTTTGTTTCTGCCCCATTCTCTTCTGAGCTCCAAACCCTCATTTCACTCCACATACTTTGCAGCTTCACCTTTCTGTTCCACATGCAAAACTGAAGTCGGTATCTTTCTGTGTAAACCTGAGCCCTAGTTTGAATAATTGGGTGGGGAGTGAGAATGAGATGGTATTTGACCAAAGAACTAGGAACACTAGGCTCATGTCCTTTACCAGCTCCTGCCCTCCATAACGCTTATCCCTCCCTCCTCTCCCCCCCCACGTCCCCCCCCTACACTTACTGGGAAATAGGCCAACCAAAGGCAAGGCTTTGCTAACAAGACCATTTCCGTCTGAATGTGGAGTCTTGGAAGTTAGGTTTTATGAAATGTTTCTCAGCATGGTGTTTTTTCATTATCACTCCCTTTAAGGAGCCTTTTTATTTTTACTTTTTAAAAAAAATTTTTTTATGTCCATTTTTTTAACACATTTATTGGAGTATAGTTGCTTTACAATGTTGTGTTAGTATCTGCTATATAACAAAATGAATCAGCTATATATATCCCCATATCCCCTCCCTCTTGCATCTCACTCCCACGCTCCCTATCCCACCCCTCTAGGTGGTCACAGAGTACTGAGCTGATCTCCCTGTGCTATGCAGCTGCTTCCCACTAGCTGTCTGTTTTACATTTGGTAGTGTATATATGTCCATGCCACTCTTTTACTTCGTCCCAGCTTACCCTTCCCCCTCCCTGTGTCCTCAAGTCCATTCTCTACGTCTGCCTCTTTATTCCTGTCCTGCCTCTAGGTTCATTAGAATCTTTTTTTTTTTTAAGATTCCATATATATGTGTTAGCATACCGTATTTGTTTTTCTCTTTCTGACTTAGGTCACTCTGTATGACAGACTATATAGGTCCATCCACATCACTACAAATAACTACAAATAAGAAATTTCATGTCTTTTTATGGCTGAGTAATATTCTATTGTATATATGTGCCACATCTTCTCTATCCATTCATCTGTCGATGGACACTTAGGTGGATTCCATGTCCTGGCTGTTGTAAATAGTGCTGCAGTCAACATTGTGGTACATGACTCTTTTTGAATTATGGTTTTGTCTGGGTATATGCCCAGTAGTGAGATTGCTGGGTCATATGGTAATTTTGTTTTAATCTTGCTGTGATTTATGTCAAAGAGCGTTCTTCCTATGTTTTCCTCTAAGAGTTTTATAGTGTCCGGTCTTCCATTTAGATCTCTAATCCTTTTTTTTTTCTTTTTGCGGTACGCGGGCCTCTCACTGTTGTGGCCTCTCCCGTTGCGGCTCCGGATGCGCAGGCTCAGCGGCCATGGCTCACGGGCCTAGCCGCTCCACGGCATGTGGGATCTTCCCGGACCGGGGCGCGAACCCATGTCCCCTGCATCGGCAGTTGGACTCTCAACCACTGCGCCACCAGGGAAGCCCTCTAATCCATTTTGAGTTTATTTTTGTGTATGGTTAGGGAGTGTTCTAATTTCATTCTTTTACATGTAGCTGTCCAGTTTTCCCAGCACCACTCATTGAAGAGACTGTCTTTTCTCCATTGTATATCCTTGCCTCCTTTGTCACAGATTAGTTGACCATAGGTGTGTGGGTTTATCTCTGGGCTTTCTAGCCTGTTGCATTGATCTATATTTCTGGTTTTGTGCCAGTACCATATTGACTTGATTACTGTAGCTTTGTGGTATAGTCTGAAGTCAGGGAGTCTGATTCCTCCAGCTCCGTTTTTTTTCCCTCAAGACCTCTTTGGCTATGCGGGCTCTTTTGTGTCTCCATACAAATTTTAAGATTTTTTTGTTCTAGTTCTGTAAAAAATGGCATTGGTAATTTGATAGGGTTTGCATAAATTTGTAGATTGCTTTGGGTAGTATAGTCATTTTCACAGTATTGATTTTTCAATCCAAGAACATGGTATATCTCTCCATCTGTTTGTATCATCTTTAATTTTTGTCATCAGTGTCTTACAGTTTTCTGCATACAGGTCTTTTGTCTCCCTAGGTAGGTTTATTCCTAGCTATTTTATTCTTTTTGTTGCAGTGGTAAATGGGAGTGTTTCCTTAATTTCTCTTTCACATTTTTCATCATTAGTGTATAGGAACGCAAGAGATTTCTGTGCATTAGTTTTGTATCCTGCAACTTTACCACATTCATTGATTAGCTCTAGTAGTTTTCTGGTGGCATCTTTAGGATTCTCTATGTATAGTATCATGTCATCTGCAAACAGTGACAATTTTACTTCTTCTTTTCCAATTTGTATTCCTTTTATTTCTTTTTCTTTTCTGATTGCCATGGCTAGGACTTCCAAAACTCTGTTGAATAATAGTGGTGAGAGTGGACATCCTTGTCTTGTTCCTGATCTTAGAGGAAATGCTTTCAGTTTTTCACCATTGAGAATGATGTTTGCTGTGGGTTTGTCATATATGGCCTTTATTATGTTGAGGTAGGTTCCCTCTATGCCCACTTTCTGGAGAATTTTTATCAAAAATGGGTGTTGAATGTTGTCAGAAGGTTTTTCTGCATCTATTGAGATGATCATGTGGTTTTTCTTCTTCAGTTTGTTAATATGGTGTATCACATTGATTGATTTGCGTATATTGAAGAATCCTTGCATCCCTGGGATAAATCTCACTTGATCATGTTGTGTGATCCTTTTAATGTGTTCTTGGATTCTGTTTGCTAGTATTTTGTTGAGGATTTTTACATCTATATTCATGAGTGACATTGGTCTGTAATTTTCTTTATTTGTAGTATCTTTGTCTGGTTTTGGTATCAGGGTGATGGTGGACTCATAGAATGAGTTTGGGAGTGTTCCTCTGCAATTTTTTGGAAGAGTTTGAGAAGGATGGGTGTTAGCTCTTCCCTAAATGTTTGATAGAATTCACCTGTGAAGCCATCTGGTTCTGGACTTCTGTTTGTTGGAAGATTTTTAATCACAGTTTCAATTTCATTACTTGTGAGTGGTCTGTTCATATTTTCTGTTTCTTCCTGGTTCAGTCTTGGAAGGTTATACCTTTCTAAGAATTTGTCCATTTCTTCCAGGTTGGCATAGAGTTGCTTGTAGTAGTCTCTTAGGATGCTTTGTATTTCTGCGGTGTCTGTTGTAACTTTTCCTTTTTCTTTTATAATTTTATTGATTTGAGTCCTCTCCCCCTTTCTTGATGAGCCTGGCTAATGGTTTATCAATTTTGTTTATCTTCTCAAAGAACCAGCTTTTAGTTTTACTGATCTTTGCTATTGTTTTATTTGTTTCTATTTCATTTATTTCTGTTCTGATCTTTATGATTTCTTTCCTCATACTAATTTTGGGTTTTGTTTGTTCTTCTTTCTCCAGTTCCTTTACTTGTAAAGTTAGATTGTTTATTTGAGATTTTTCTTGTTTCTTGAGGTAGGCTTGTATTGCTATAAACTTCCCGCTTAGAACCACTTTTGCTGCATCCCATAGGTTTTGGATTGTCTTGTTTTCGTTGTCATTTGTCTCTAGGTATTTTTTGATTTCCTGTTTGATTTCTTCAGTGATCTCTTGGTTATGTAGTATCATATTGTTTAGCCTCCATGTGTTTGTGTTTTTTACGTTTTTTTCCCTGTAATTGATTTCTAATCTCATAGCGTTGTGGTCAGAAAAGATGCTTGATATGATTTCAATTTTCTTAAATTTACTGAGGCTTGATTTGCGACCCAAGATGTGATCTATCTTGGAGAATGTTCCCTGTGCACTTGAGAAGAAAGTGTGATCTGCTGTTTTTGGATGGAATGTCCTTAAATATCAATTAAATCTATCTGGTCTGTTGTGTCATTTGAAGCTTGTGTTTCCTTATTAATTTTCAGTTTGGATGATCTGTCCATTGGTGTAAGTGAGGTGTTAAAGTCCCCCACTATTATTGTGTTACTGTCGATTTCCTCTTTTATAGCTGTTAGCAGTTGCCTTATGTATTGAGGTGCTCCTATGTTGGGTGCATATATATTTATAATTGTTATATCTTCTTCTTGGATTGCTTCCTTGATCATTATGTGGTGTCCTTCCTTGTCTCTTGTAACATTCTTTATTTTAAAGTCTATTTTATCTGATGTGAGTATTGCTACTCCAGCTTACTTTTGATTTCCATTTGCATGGAATATCTTTTTCCATTCCCTCACTTTCAGTCTGTATGTGTCCCTAGGTCTGAAGTGGGTCTCTTGTAGACAGCACATATATGGGTCTTGTTTTTGTATCCATTCAGCAAGCCTGTGTCTTTTGGTTGGAGCATTTAATTCATTCACGTTTAAGGTAATTATCAATATGTATGTTCCTATGACCATTTTCTTAATTTTTTTGGATTTGTTTTTGTAGGTCCTTTTCTTCTCTTGTGTTTCCCACTTAGAGAAGTTCTTTTAGCATTTGTTGTAGAACTGGTTTGGTGGTGCTGAATTCTCTTAGCTTTTGCTTGTCCGTAAAGCTTTTGATTTCTCCATCAAGTCTGAATGAGATCCTTGCCAGGTAGAGTAATCTTGGTTGTAGGTTCTTCCCTTTCATCATTTTAAATATGTCATATCACTGTTTTCTGGCTTGTAGAGTTTCTGCTGAGAAATCAGCTGTTAACCTTATGGGAGTTCCCTTATATGTTATTTTTCATTTTTCCCTTGCTGCTTTCAATAATTTTTTTTTGTCTTTAATTTTTGCCAATTTGATTACTGTGTGTCTTGGCGTGTTTCTCCTTGGGTTTATCCTGTATGGGACTCTCTGCACTTCCTGGGCTTGGGTGGCTATTTCCTTTTCCATGTTAGGGAAGTTTTTGTCTATAGTCTTTTCAAATGTTTTCTTGGATCCTTTCTCTCTCTCTTCTCCTTCTGGGACCCCTATAATACGAATGTTGTTGTGATTAATGTTTTCCCAGAGGTCTCTTAGGCTGTCTTCATTCCTTTTCATTCTTTTTTCTTTAATCTGTTCTGCAGCAGTGAATTCCACTATTCTGTCTTCCAGGTCACTTATCCGTTCTTCTGCCTCAGTTATTCTGCTATTGATTCCTTCTAGTGTATTGTTCATTTCAGTTATTGTATTGTTCATCTCTGTTTGTTCTTTAATTCTTCTAGGTCTTTGTTAAACATTTCTTGCATCTTCTCGATCTTTGTCTCCATTGCTTTTCCGAGGTCCTGGATCATCTTCACTATCATTATTCTGAATTCTTTTTCTGGAAGGTTGCCTATCTCCTCTTCATTTAGTTGTTTTTCTGGGGTTTTATCTTGTTCCTTCATCTGGTACATAGCCCTCTGCCTTTTCATCTTGTCTCTCTTTCTGTGAATGTGGTTTTTGTTCCACAGGCTGCAGGATTGTAGTTCTTCTTGCTTCTGCTGTTTGCCGTCTGGTGGATGAGGCTATGTAAGGCTTTTGCAAGTTTCCTGATGGGAGGGACTGGTGGTGGGCAGAGCTCAGTAAAACTTTAATCAGCTTGTTTGCTGATGGGTGGGGCTGGGTTCCCTCCCTGTTGGTTGTTTAGCCTGAGGCGACCCAGCACTGGAGCCTTCCCCAGGCCCCTTGGTGGGGCTAATGGGAGACTCTGGGAGGGCTCACGCCAAGGAGTACTTCCCGGAACTTCTGCTGCCCGTGTCCTTGTCCTCATGGTGAGACACAGCCACCCCCGCCTCTGCAGGAGACCCTCCAACACTAGCAGGTAGGTCTGGTTCAGTCTCCTATGGGGTCACTGCTCCTTCCCCTGGGTCCCGATGCACACATTACTTTGTGTGTGCCCTCCAAGAGTGGAGTCTGTTTCCCCAGCCCTGTTGAAGTCCTGCAATCAAATCCCGCTAGGCTTCAAAGTCTGATTCTCTAGGAATTCCTCCTCCCATTGCCAGACCCCCAGGTTGGGAAGCCTGACGTGGGGCTCAGAACCTTCACTCCAGTGGGTGGACTTCTGTGGTATAAGTGTTCTCCAGTTTGTGAGTCACCCACCCAGCAGTTATGGGATTTGATTTTATTGTGATTGCGCCCCTCTTGCCGTCTCATTGTGGCTTCTCCTTTGTGTTTAGACATGGGGTGTGTTTTTTGGTGAGTTCCAGTGTCTTCCTGTCGATGATTGTTCAGTGGTTAGTTGTGATTCTGGTGCTCTTGCAAGATGGAGTGAGAACATGTCCTTCTACTCCGCCATCTTGAACCAGTCTCCCAGCAGGCAGATTCTTAACCAGTGCACCACCAGGAAAGCCCTAGATTTTTTTGATGATAGCCATTCTGACCGGTGTGAGGTGATACCTCATTGTAGTTTTGATTTGCATTTCTCTAATGAATTGTGATGTTGAGCATCCTTTCATGTGTTTGTTGGCAATCTGTACATCTTCTTTAAGGAGGCTTTTTAGACTTTTTTTTTTTAGTATTGTCACCCTCCTACCCATGAAGATTTAATACCACAAATACACAGTGTATCTGTTTATGTACTGCATATATGTTTGGTTAAGAACAAGTAAGGTATTTTAACCCCTGAGAACCAGTTTTTGCCCCCTTGGGGCGATATTGCCCCATTGAGAATGCATGTTTTAAGCTAAGCTGGAGGCAGTCTAAAGTCTAGAAACAACTGAGACCAAAACGTCTGCTTGCTGTCTTGCCTACCCACAGAAAATTTACCTTAGCCTCACATCTGAGTGCTGAAGCCAGGGTTTCGTCGTCTGGTTGTGATTTTTACTCACAGTAATAACAACATAATATTGTGCACAGTATATACTCATGTATGTAATTCAAGTGTTTTAATACTCAATATTTATTCGTACTGCTTGTGATGTACTCTATTTTTCTGTATTCTTTAAAAAAGTAGTTTTATTGAGATAATTTGCATACTGTAAAATTCAGCTGTTTTTATTTTATATATTTTTTGTTGTAAAAAGAAATGCTGGTTGTGACCCACTGACTTGCAAAAGCATGACAGCCAGCCAGCAGAGCAATGCCAAGGCATAGCGGGTCTAGAGGCTACCCACAGTCTACCAGAGAGGTGAGAAGGAAGATGTGGCAGAGTCCTAACCTTGAACCCCTGTAGTTACTGTAGTCATTGGATTTTGTTTTAATAAATGCCCTTGCACTTGAACAAACTGGCTGTTTTACTCCTTGGTAGGGGTGAAGGCTGGAGAGCTCATGGCAGGGGAGGGCTGCAGTGAGCGTTTTAAGCCCACAGGTAAAAACTGGTTTGGTGGCAGCCAAAGGGCTTGCCTCCCAAGGAAGGTGAAATGGGCATCTTCATTCTGTGTTTTGTGATGCCAGCACACATAACCCTCTCCCCACCGAAAGAAGGTGAGTGGGGAGATGGAGGGAGGGAAGATTGGGTTTATCCGTAAGAATATTGGAGAGAGTGGGATCTGTATATTTGATTAATTTGCTGTCATTAATCTGTTAAAATGGGATAGAGCACTGAGGAAGTGAATTAGGAAACTACTAAGTTTTCATTAGGAGAATGGAAGAAGAGAGGGTCTAAAGAATGAGGTATAGCTGTGCTTTGTTGGGGTCTATACACGGTCAAAGGGAGGCCTTGCCTATAGCTAGAGGGAATCAGCTGTGAAGACATGGAAGTGAGTGGTTGAAAGGTCCAGAGAGGAGATTTTGCCCCTGCTTACTATTTTTTTTTTGGTCGTGCCTTGAGGCATGCAGGATCTTAGTTCCCCGACCAGGAATCAAACCTGTGCCCCCTGCAGTGGAAGTGTGGAGTCTTAACCATTGGACCACCAGGGAAGTCCCTGCCTCTGCTTACTTTTGACCCCAGTGCCAGGCAGGGCAGGAATATGGTAGGACCAAATAAAACTGAGGCATCCCATCCCAGAGCAGCAGAATAATAAGAGCAAATATTCATGGAGTGCTTACTGCATGCTAGAAACTAAACATTTTATATTCTCAGATTTAATCTTTTAAAACTGTGAGGCTGTAGGTTATGTTAGTGCTCCCCAACACCCCATTTTATGTTGAAGAAACTGAGATACAGGGAGGTAAAGAAACTTGTTCAGAGTCACACAGTTACTTGTTCTTACATGTAATGTAAATGCAGGGCACTGGAGACCCTGACTTGAAGTGGTGAATCCACTGCCTCTGGGACCATGTCTGCTGCACCAGACTTCTGAGGAGTATAGCCTACCTGGCAGATCCCATGGTCTTCATTTAAGTTGCTTAGTCTCCAGGTTGCTACCCTGAAGTTCACTCTTAGAGGCTGGTGACCACAATACTAAAAATAATATTGTCCTAGAGAATATTTATAGTTTTTTCACTCCCTCTTCTTGAGTACAGACTGTGCCTATCTGG
Organism: Orcinus orca; assembly: GCF_937001465.1. Taxonomy (NCBI): domain Eukaryota; kingdom Metazoa; phylum Chordata; class Mammalia; order Artiodactyla; family Delphinidae; genus Orcinus; species Orcinus orca. Next base: position 19,113,618 of record NC_064574.1, read on the forward strand.
GAAATACCACTTATTTTAGAACTCTAGAGTTGGACACTTAAATGGTAGGACTTGTTAAGTGGTAGTCATATTTCAAGTTAGTTCTACAGACATTTGCATGCTTCCTAAGTGCCCTGTGATGTACTCGGTGCCAGGGTGACAAATGTTATCACAATCTGGTAGGGGAAATAGACACAACCCATGTTTAAATTGCAGTGAAACAATATAAGTAGAACAGTAAAAGGAACATTAAGGAGTATGGGAGATTAGGAAGAACTTCCCAGAAGAGTTAACATTTGAGTTGTGTTTTGAAGGATGAATAGGAGTTTGCCTGGTAGGTAAGTAGTTGCAGAATAATTAAGTGAAAATTGCTAGAGAGATGAACAGAGGCTTCCTTCTGATATTATTGCCAGTGTGTTTAGATTCTTAATGATGTAGTACAAGGAGTTTCCAGTTGTAAAATCTCCCCTTTTTCACTAGTGTCCTGAAATGCCATTGGGATCCTATGCCTCAATGGTAGGGTTGGACAACTAGGGATTATACTTTGGGCCGGTTGTAGGAGGGACAAAATTGCTACCCATGTAGCACCTGCAGGTACAATGCAACTCTGAGCAGAGTTTTCTACTTGTGTGAGAAGATGATGGTATTCCCTGTAGCCTAGCTCCAACCCAAGACTGATTGCAATTGCTCGGTGAGATTTTTCTTCTCTTATATGTAAATAGTTGATTGATTGCTGTTACTGAGAAGGTATTAAGCATTCAGCCACGAAAGTTTGTTGAGCACTGACTTTTTTGTATGGAGGGTAGGTGAGAGCCATACACAGAAATTGGGTTTTTGAAGTATAACATGCATTCAGTGAAGTGTACAGATATCAAATATACTGCTCGATGGGTTTTTACATGTGTGTATACCTTTGTAACCACCCACATTCAAATCAAGATGGAGAACATTTTCCAGCACCCCAGAAGGTTCTCTTGTGCCCGTTCTCTGGTAATGCCCATTATTCCCCCACAATCTCCCCTGAGCACTATTCTGACTTTGTCACCAAAAATTAGCTTTGCCTGTTCATGAACTTTATTTAAATGGAATCATACAGAATGTACTGTTTTATATCTGGTTTCTTTTACTCAGCTTTGTAATTGTGAGATTCATACAAATTGCTGGAGAGCACTGATAACCTGTCAGACTGTTAGGAAGACACCCAGAATGTGATTTATGCCGCGGAGAGCTGGTATGGATTTATTGGTGGCATTTGTTTATTCAGTACCCATTTACAGGTGCCATACACCAGGAGCTTTGCAAGGGCTTGGGACTAAAGATGAAGAAGTTCCTGCATCAGGGACTTTCAGTCTAATGAAGGAGTTAGACACATACATGATTAGACATAATACACATAATTAAAGTGAAGAATTGGTCAACTTTTATGGATGAAAATGGTTTTTGAAAGATTTTCTAGAGGAGGTGGAATGTCTTCTGATTGTCAGAGGATTAAACTTTTTCCAGGTGGTCAAGTACAAGTGTGGAGATGTGAAGCAGCATGGTATCTTCAGAGACCTGCATTAGTGATGCTTTGATTTTAGATTGATTTAAGATGTGTAAGAATGCCAAAGATATCACTTTGGGAAGAAATTTTGAGGGAAACCTTGGTGTGCAAGTTTGGCTTCTGTTTTAGGTGGAGCTGTGGGAGATGACCACTCCAGTGAACGGTTGTAAATGCATCATTATGGAGAAGGCAGAGAATGGAAGTCAAATTTGGTGATTGCTGTAGCCAAGGAAAAACTCCCTGCAGTGCTTTATTGTTGATGTTGTGGAAGACTTCTATGAGGTTAGATAAAACTACAGAGATGCTTATAATGAATGTGGTATTTTTTTCAATAATTGAGATGACTTGAGATGTCCCGTTAAGCCATCGAAAATTTCCTAAGGGTGGATTTTGATGCAGCATCTCTCCTTAATTGTGGGGTTTTGTAGCAAAGTGTGTTCCCCCTTCTATCAGTTTGCTGAGGCTACCATAACAAAATACCACCGACTGGGTGGCTTACACAGAAATTTATTTTCTCACAGTTCTGGAGGCTAGAAGACCAAGATCAGGGTGGCTGGTTTGGTCTCTTCTGAAGCCTCTCTCTTTGGCTTGCAATCCTCCTTCTCACTATGTCCTCACGTGGTCTTTTCTCTGTGTTGTCTGTGTCCTGATCTCTTCTTTTTTTTTTTTTTTTTTTTTTTTTTTTTTGCGGTACGTGGGCCTCTCCCTGCTGTGGCCTCTCCCATTGCGGAGCACAGGCTCCGGACGCGCAGGCTTAGCCACCATGGCTCACGGGCCCAGCCGCTCCGCGGCATGTGGGATCTTCCCGGACCGGGACATGAACCCGTGTCCCCTGCATCGGCAGGCGGACTCTCAACCACTGCGCCACCAGGGAAGCCCTGATCTCTTCTTAAAAGGACACCAGCCATATTGGACTAGGGCCCACTCCAGTGACCCCCATTTTTAACATAATTGTCTCTGTAAAGGCCTGCTCTCCACATACTGTCACATTCTGAGGTACCGGGGGTCAGGGTTTCAACATATGAGTTTTAGGACGGGGGAGGACACAGTTCAGTTCATCATACCCATGTTTCAGAACCTGCTCTAGCATTGTTGGGCTGTGTGAGGGCTGTCACCTGGGAAACTCAGGGGTCAGAACCACGTCAAGACAAGTGGGGAGCAGTGTTGTAGACCAGAGTCTGCTGTGACCCCTGTGCGGGCTGGGCTTGCTCTTAAATTGCCGTCTCTTGATTTCCTCGTAGTAGCTGTCTGTGTACACATAAACCTGTGAGCCTTGGGTAATATGTCTAAAACTGTTAAGACTGGTATTTTGTCAATTAACAGAGATTGAAAATAGGGCCTAAGAAGAAAAGAATCCAACCTGTAAAGGCCAGGTGCATGTCACAAGGAGAGTGATTTCATAACTCTTAATAATCTGTTCCAGTGCTGAGCAAACCATCTTCCTCTCCTGCTGTTTAACCCTTTGCTTTGATCAGCTGAAGTTAGACAGCCTTGGCATTCTCCGTGTCAAAACATTTGAATACCAAAGAGCAGTTTCTAAATCAGATCACCTTAAACTTCCTCATCCTTGTGGGCGGAAAGTTGTTTTCTGTAGAGGATTTTATTTTGAATTTTTTGTTGCGATGGCCACCTGAGAGGGTGGAGAGTGGGGATTTTTCTTTTAAGGAAGTATCTTAAGGAGGTGCTTTTAGATAGTCACCTCTTAAACTTGTTTTATTGGAGACAGAGAGAAGTCTTGTTAGGATGAATTTTGTAGGGGCTGCTTTTGTTTTAATCCACATTGGGATTCTATGGTGGCAGATGAGGCTTGTTATAGGTACCTGGGAACTGGAAATCTGGTTTTTAGTGTAATAGTGTTTATTATAATGGTGTGTGTCCCAGAGTTGCTGTGGTAAGACCCTTTTTCAGAATTAGAACTTTAAAGCTTCTAGGCTATTAAGAGAACTCATGCAGAGTTGAATGAGATGTGTTAGCTCACATCATATTAGACCCAGCCTAATGTGAAGCGGGGATTTGGGGAAGTCATGAAATGCCCAAGTGTTTTCATGTTGCATCAGTGTAAATGCCAGTGCAGTTCCGTCGCCTGTTTGTTCTTTTGCTTAGCTGCGGGCTGGTTGACCATGAGTTTGATTTTTGCCAGGATGGTCTGGGTCAGAAATAAGCATTTAAAAATCTTTGGGGGCTTCCCTGGTGGCGCAGTGGTTGAGAGTCCGCCTGCCGATGCAGGGGACATGGGTTCGTGCTCCGGTCTGGGAAGATCCCACATGCCGCGGAGCGGCTGGGCCCGTGAGCCATGGCCACTGAGCCTGCGCGTCCGGAGCCTGTGCTCCGCAACGGGAGAGGCCACAGCAGTGAGAGGCCCGCGTACAGCAAAAAAATAAAATAAAATAAAATAAAATAAAAATCTTTGAACAGCATTCTAAGGTAGTGTGCACTGTGGCTCTAATTTCTGTTTATATTAATATAATACTCGTGTTCTCTTCCACTTGCTTGGGTGTTTACTGATGAATGAGGTTCCTTTAACAGATATTACTGAGTATATGTTAATTCTTTTATAAGGAGTAAGTTAGTTGTTTGAAATGGGTCATAGTTCAAAAGTGTACCCAGAATTTTACTTAGTTTTTGAAGAAACAAAACTCTTTCAAATCTGTTAAAAAGCAAAATTCAACTGAGTAAATTTTAAAGATCCTATTGGCATTATTCGACGATTCATGAATTGGGCAGCATCCCATCCAGCAGATGGAAAGGAGCTCTAAAGAGCTGTACAAAATGAAAGACTAATTTGCAGAAGGGGGTGGGACGAGGAAGTTACTAGCAAAGAGTGGATTGTTTGTGGCAAGGTCACTTTCCTTTAGAGGACTGCAGGGGTCTGTCAAGCACTAGGGCTGACCAGGTAATTCCAGATGGACTGGCTTAAGATTCCACTCCTGGGAGAGGTTGCAACTGTAAATTAGGTGTTAAGTCTTTGTTCCACAGGTGACTCCATTTTGGTTCAGTTGTATCTCTCTTAACAAAGTTCTTCTCTGTTTAGTAAACAATATTTCTCATACCTTCAGCAAATTAAATGTTTTAACTTTCCACATTTTTCTACTTTGTTTCCTACCGTTTCATTCTCCTCTACTCTTAGATTTGACTCCATTGACTTTTTTTTTTTTCTTTTTTACAAACTAGGTAGATAATACTATTCTTTTTTTTTTTTTTTTTTTTTTTTTTTGCGTTACGCGGGCCTCTCACCGCTGTGGCCTCTCCCGCCGCAGAGCACAGGCTCCGGACGCACAGGCCCAGCGGCCATGGCCCACGGGCCCAGCCGCTCTGCGGCACGCGGGATCCTCCCAGACCGGGGCACGAACCCACGTCCCCCGCATCGGCAGGCGGACTCCCAACCACAGCGCCACCAGGGAAGCCCTATAATACTATTCTTGAAAAGTGTTTTTTAACCACAAAGGTGCTGACAATGCTCAAATGCTGTGGATATAGGGCGCCTACGACTGTTGGACCCACAACAGACTGATTTGAGATTCAGTGTAACTTGGTAGAGTGGTATGTTTTATTGGCACCTTCCATCTGTGGAAATCCTTGAGCATTTGCTGCCATATTTTCTAGACATGTCTCCTGACTTTCTTGAGTCCCCCCTGCCCGCCCTTTTTAAATTAGAAATATTCAACAAAATAATTCAGATGATATCCTACTTAAGAGAAGAAGGATGAGGTAGGATCCATAGGTAACGTTGCACTGGGGAGTGGATGCCCCCAATGTAGTGTGTCTTTGAGTCTTTGACCCCAATTCTTCAGTTTTCTCTAGTAGTATTTTACATTCATACCCTTGCCATAACGTCATGGTGGATGGCATTATGTCCCTACTCCTTGATTTTGGGCTTGGCTATGTGACTTGCTTTATAGGCCAGTGGGTTGTTGGTGAACACGATGAAAGCAGAGGTCTGCAGTGTGCTCATGCTGGTGGGCTTGTCCTCTTGTGCCTTTGCCATCACCGTGAGAAGAACCCTGAGTAGCTGTAGGCTCTTCAGTGTGGGCCTCAGAGTGAGACCATAGAGCAGAGCCACCACAGCACATCTGTAGCTTAAAGCAGAGCCAACGCAACTCAGATGCCTGAGGGAAAATTAAATGTTTATGCCAGTGAGATTTTGTAGTTTGTTGTTGTACAGAATTATTGAGGCAATAGATGACTAATACAGTCACCCTGCTGCATCCAGGACAGTTCCAGGACCTTAGTAGCAGGCTTTCTTGGATGGTCTCTCCTCCTACCTGGCCATTTACAGGATTCTCAGATGGCCCACCCCACCCTTTTCTTTCCACCTACTGTTTTCCTCATTCTACCTTATTGTTCTCTTCTACTTTATAGCTTTATAGCTTTATTACTTATATATTATGTTCTCTCCTAACTTTTCCATGTCCAAAGCCATTTATGACGCCTCCAGTTTGCCTTACACTCGTAACTTCTCAGCTCCTACTCCTGTTGCTTATGCCTTATTCTTTCGGTACCTTCCATTTCAGATTTCTGAGAGAAAATCGACGTTGCCCAGCAGGTTTTTTTTCCACCCCAGAAATATCATGTCCTCAGTTGTTGGCCTGTTTAGGCATTGGCCACCCTTAGGTTAGGCGCCCACCTCTGGTCCAGTTAAATGTGTCAGGGACGTGTTGGGATGAGGGACATGTCTTGAAATACATGAGTGCCTAATACTGCCTTACTAATGGAGGCCATGAATGTGTGGAAAGCTTAGTGATAAGACAAGTCTTTTACACAGTATTATATGTCATCTGGGGATTTTAGCTAGTATTGAAGCTTGTCAGTTTCTGGCCTCATCAGTTCCCCAGAGGGGAAGCTTTTAACTTGGCTTTTGCAAGTTTAAAATTTTCTGGGGCTGCATTCCATTTTTCAGTTTCCTAGTTCCAAGATAACCAGCCTTACAGCATGAGTTCTCAGGATGAACCTCTTTCAAGGAAAAATGTGAGAGAAGAGACTGTCTACTGGAAGGAAAGCTGACTCATGGCAAAACATTCCAGAGAGTTGAGAAGAAAATAAGTTGGCCTTATTCTGAAGTTTTAGGCTATTTAGGCTTTCCCATAGCTTTTCTGTATAGGGGGAGAGACTGGTCAAGTTAAAGCTGATTTATAGCAGTTATATGGTTGTGCTTAATTTAGATTTATCTCTTAAGTATTTATGTTTTGGGGTACTATTATAAGTGGTACTTTAAAAATGTTCATTTACAATTGTTCCTTGCTAGTATATAGAAATACAGTTGGCTTTTGTATGTTGATCTTAAATCCTATGATCTTATTAAACTAATTTACTGATTTTAGAAACTTTATTGTAGATTCTTTGGGATTTACTGTATTGATAGTTATGTTGAGTGCAAATAAAGACAATTTTATTTCTTCCTGTTTAATCTGTATGCCTTCTATTTCTTTTTCTTGTCTTATTGCACTGTCTAGGACCCCAGTATGCTGTTGAAGTGATATGATGAGATTAGACAACCTTGCCTTGTTCCTGAGTTTAGGGGAAAATTATACAGCCCCATTAACAGTAGGTTTTTTTGTCAGTGCTTTTTATTAGCTTGAGGAAGTTCACTTTTACTCCTAGTTTCCTGAGAGTTTTCATCATAAATGAATGTTGGAGTTTGTTACTTTTTGTGTATCTGTTGAGATGATCATGTGGGTTCTGTCTTTAGTCTGTTGATACAGTGAATTACATTAGTTGGTTTTTGATGTTGAATCCCTCTTGCATACCCAGGATAAATCCCACTTGGTCTTGATGTATTATCCTTTTTATACATTGCCATATTCAATATGATAGTATTTTGTTAAGGATTTTAGTGTCTTTGTTTTGATCTTTGTCTTTGACCTGTGGCTTCTTGTATTGCTGTTGCTGGATTTGGTGTCAGCATAATGCTGCCCTCATAAAATTAGATGGGAAGTGTTCCCTCTTCTTCTGTTTTTTTTTGGAAGAGTCTATTTAAAATATTGGTATACAGGAGATATTGCAGGTTCAGTTCCAGACCACTGCAATAAAGCAAATATTGTAGTAAAGTGAGTCACACAAATTTTTTGGTTTCCTAGTGCATATAAAAGTTATATTTATACTATACTATAGTCTGTTAAGTGTGCGATAGCATTATGTCTAAAAAACAATGTATGTAACTTAATTAAGAAATACTTTATTGCTAAAAAATGCTGACCATCATCTGACAACACAGGGTTGCCACAAACCTTCAATTTGTAAAAAATGTAATATCTGTAAAGTGCATGAAGTAAAGTACAATAAAATGAGGTATGTCTGTAATTTTTTCTTTAATTAGTCGGTAAAATTTACCACTGAAGCAGTGTGGACTTGGAGTTTTCTTTGTTAGAAGGTTTTTAACTACAAATTCACCATCTTTAATAGATGAAGGCTGTTCAGGGTTTTTTTTCTTTTCTTTTCAAGTGAGCTTGGCTAGTTTGTGTCTTTTGAGGAACTCATCCATTTCATCTAAGATGTCCAAATTTAGAGGCACAAAGTTAATATTATTTTCCTTTTAACTGTGTGTAGGATTCCTAGAGCCTCCTTTTTGAGTCCTTATGTTGGTAATTTTTGTCTTTTCTCTTTTTTTCTTGATCATTCTGGCTAGAGGTTTATCAACTTTATTGATCTGTTCAAAGAATCGGATTTTGGTTTCATTAATTTTTCTATTCTTATTTTTCTGTTCTGAACCTCATTGTTTTTTGTTCTTATTATGATTTCTTTCCTTCTACTTTATTTTTTAGACTTTTTAAAATATTCATTTTTATTATGGTTTATCACAGGATATTGAATATAGTTTCCTGTGCTATACAGTAGAACCTTGTTGTTTGTCCATCCTATATGTAATAGTTTACATCTGCTAATCCCAAACTCTCACTCCTTCCCTCCCCCACCCCCCTTCCCCTTGGCAACCACGAGTCTGTTCTCTATGTCTGTGAGTCTGTTTCTCTTTTGTAGATATGTTCATTTGTGCCATATTTGTCTTTCTCTTTCTGAATTACTTCACTTAGTATGATAATCTCTAGGTGCATCCATGTTGCTGCAAATGGCATTATTTCATTCTTTTTTTATGGCTGAGTAATATTCCATTGTTTACATGTACCCCATCTTTATCCATCCATCTGTCGATGGACGTTTGGGTTGTTTCCATGTTTTGGCTATTGTGAATAGTGCTGCTGTGAACATAGGGGTGCATGTATCTCTTTGAATTATAGTTTTGTCTGGATGTATGCCAGAAGTGGGATTGCTGGATCATATGGTAATTCTGTTTTTAGTTTTCTGAGGAACCTCCACACTGTTTTCCATAGTGGCTGCAGCAACTTACCCTTCTACTTTAATTTGATCTCCCTTTTTAGTTTTTTATGGTGGAAGCTTAATTTGAGTAAGCCATTTTTTTTTTCTTTTCTTTTTTTTCTTTTCTTTTTTTTTCTTTAATAAACTTTTAGTGCTATAAACTTTCCTTTAGGCACTGCTTAAGCTGCATCCCATAAATTTTTATATGTTGTGTTTTGATGTTCATTCAGTTAAAAATATTTTCTAGGACTTTGCTGGTGGTCCAGTGGTTAAGACTCTGCGCTTCCACTGGGGTGAGGGTTCGATCCCTGGTCAGGGAACTAAGATCCCACATGCCGTGCGATGTGGCCAAAAAAAATTGTTTTTCTAATTTCCCTTGTCGCTTCCGTTTTGACCCAGGGTTGTTTAGAAATGTGTTTTATTTCCCATTACTTGTGGATTTTCCAGATACCTTCTTCTTGATGATTTCAAATTTAATTACCTTATGGCAGAGAATATACTCTGGTATAATTTCAATTATTTTTTTTGAGGGGGGGGTGTACACGGGCCTCTCACTGTTGTGGCCTCTCCCGTTGCGGAGCACAGGCTCCAGACGCGCAGGCTCAGCAACCATGGCTCATGGGCCCAGCCGCTCCGCACCATGTGGGATCTTCCCGGACCAGGGCACGAACCCGTGTACCCTGCATCGGCAGGCGGACTCTCAACCACTGCGCCACTGGGGAAGCCCAATTTCAATTCTTTTAATTAAATTTGTTGAGATCAGTTTTATGGCCAAGAATATAGATTATATTGGTAAATGTCCCCATGCACTTGAAAAATATTCTGCCTTTGGGACTTGCCTGGCGGTGCAGTGGTTGGGAATCCACCTGCCAATGCAGGATCGGACACAGTTTAAATTCCTGGTCCGGGAAGATCCCACATGCTGCGGAGCAACTAAGCCTGTGCACCACAACTGCTGAGCCTGTGCTCTAGAGGCCGCAAGCCACAATGAAGAGTAGCCCCCACTCACCACAACTAGAGAAAACCTGCATGCAGCAACAAAGACCCAACACAGCCAAAAAAATAAAAATAAATATTCTGCCTTTGTAGTGTGGAATGTTCTGTAAATGTTAATAGGCAAGTTGGTTGATAGTGTTATGCATACCGTCTATATCCTTACCCATTCTTTGTCAGCTTGTGGAATTACTGAAAGAGGAGTGTTGAGTCTCCAAATATAATATATATAATTATATGCTCTATGTGATTTAAATTATAGTATATATATTTTATATATATATTTCTTCTTTGAGTTCTATCAATTTTTGCTTCATGTGCTTTGACACTCTGTTGTCAGGTGCATACATATTAAGGATTATTATATCTTCTTGATGAATTAACCTCTTTGTCATTATGTGAATGACTCTTAATATTCCTTCTTCTGAAGTCTACGTCGTTTGATATTAATGGAGCCTCTGGCTTGCTTTTGATTAATACTTGCATGGTTTATCTTTTTCCATCATTTGATTGGAAATTTCGTTTTCTATCTCTTTTAACTTGTCTTGAAAGTAGATTTCTTACAGAACGTATGTAACTGGGTCTTGTGATAATCTCTGCCTTTTAATTGAGATGTTTATTTTTTTTAAGTCTTTATTGAATTTGTTACAATATTCCTTCTACTTTATGTTCTGACTTTTTGTCCGGGAGGCATGTAGCATCCCAGCTCCCCGACCAGGGATCGAACCTGCACCCCCTGCATTGGAAGATGAAGTCTTAACCAGTGGACCACCAGGGAATCCCCTAATTGAGATGTTGGGATTATTTACATTTAACATAATTACTGATATGGTTGGATTTAAATCTATCATCATATTAGTTGATTTCTCTTTGTTCCATCTGATCTGTTCCCCCTTCTCTCTTTATTTCTTCTTCTAGACTGAGGGGTTTTAAACCCTCATTTTATCTCTATTATGGGTATGTTAGTTGTACCTCTTAAAAAATTTTTAGTGATAGCCCTAGGGTTTACAGTATACATCACAGTCTACCTTCACATAATATTATACTATTTCACATTTCACATGCTAACAATACAGTATGCTTCTAGTTTTTCCCTTCCATCCTGTGTGACTATTGGTGTCGTGTGTTTTACTTTTACATATATTATAAACTCCACAATACACTGTTACTATTTTTGTTTTAGATAGTTTTGGAATAATTAAAACTATGGGGGAAAGGTTTTTTATATTTACTTACATTTTGATCATTTCTGGAGCTATTAACTTTTATGTTAATAGCTGGATCCTCATTTTTTGTCAAGTATCATATGCCTTTTACTTGAAGAACCTCTCTACAGTTTCTTGTAGGGCAGGTGTGCTGACATTGAATTACCTCATCTTTTGTTCATCTGAAAAGCCATTATTTTGCCTTCATTTTTGAAAGATATTTTTGCTGACTATAGCATTCTGGGTCATGAAGTTTTTTTTTCCCCTTTCAGTACTTAAAAGGTATTACTCCGTTATCTCCTGGATTGCAAGTAGTCTGTTGAATTTTTTTTTTCTCAGCAGGTAATGTCTTTTTCCTCCAGCTGTTTTTCAGATTTTCTCTTTAACTTTGATTTTTAGCAGTTTAACTGTGACGTGTCCAGGTATGTGTTCTTTGTTGTCTTTATTTGTTTGCTTACTGTTTATATTTATTCTGTAGGAGTCTCTGAGCTTCTTAGATCTGTGGTTTGATGACTTTATTTTTGGAAAATTATCAGCCATTTTTCCTTCAAACATTATTTCTGCCTTGTTCTCCACCTCTAGTTACATGTCTGTGGTATCATTTGATCATATCACAGCTCTTGAATGTTCTTTCTGTTGTGTCCTTCCTATCCCACCCCTATTCCCCCCTCTTTGTGTTTTAGTTTGGGTGATTTCTAGTGATCTGTCTTCAAGTTCATTGGTTCCTTCCTTGATTATATTGAGTGTTCTGGTGGGCCCCTCAAAGGAACTTTTCATCTCTGATACCTTTACAAAAAAAGATAGCATTTCTGTTTGACTCTTTCTTACATATTCTGGCCTTCTGTTGAAATTTGCCATCTATTCATGCGTATTGTCTACTAAGTTCTTTAACATGTTAAGCATTGTTATTTTAAATTCCCTATCTGGGTCATCTCTCAGTCTGGTTCTCTTGATAGCTTTGTCTCTGTTTCATACCCACTTAGCTTTTTTGTATACCTTGTAATGTTTGATCAACTGCTGGACATTATTATAGAACAGTAGAGACTGAGTTGGACATTAAATATTGATATTGAGATTACATTAAGGGTAGGTTTTGGGGGGAGGAAGATCACATTTGTGCATATAAAATATTCAGGATCTGTTATGGGACTGGGAACATAATTTTACTTTTTCCAGTTATAAAATTTTACATTTCTATAACTTACTGTTCTTTTTACAGCATCCCTAGGAGTTATCTTATCAGAACTTGCCCTCATAGTTACTTTCTCCTTTGTTTCTGCTCCCACTGTACCTGAAACTCTTCCTTAGTTCTGTTGGCATCCACACCAAATGCCATTTGTTAGCAGGTTTGTATTTTCTCACTAGACTATGATTTCTTAAAGTAGGTAGAGTGTCTTATTCATATTTGGATCTCTATGATCTTCTAACTACATTTTAAATATATATATATATATATATATATATTTGGTTAGAATTGAATTGATTTTATTAAACGATTTTTATTCCTTAGCCAGAAATCCACACTGCTTCCACCCACCCGCTGCCACCAGTTAGTGGGAATATTGTCTCTGGTTTTCCAGTCAACTGTGATGTATCTAAAAAATGCTCTGGAGTGGAAAGTGAGGCCTGGACATGGATGAATTTATGAAGAGGTAGCTCTTGCATTACATTTTTTTTTCCTCTACTAGTTTTATGTGTATATTTTGTCTCTCTACCTTGACAGTATGGTTTAGAGAGGAAATATCTGTCTTCTGCTTCTCCTCTAGTGTCTTTTAATAAGTAGCACAATGTTGAGCACACGGTAGATGCTCAGCAAATAATTAAATTAAAAATTTCTGAGATGTAATGATACTAATGGATTTTGGAATGAGTTGCCAGTAGCTTTTCTGTTTATCCCTAAAAAATTTTGAGTAATGATGAGGATGATATTTTTCCATTCCTTACTGGCTCTGTTTTCTTTGGCAAGTTTCTTAACATCCTGTGCTTTGGTTTATTCAGCTATACAATGGGAATAATAACAGTACCTATATCATAAGATTATTATGATGATTAAGAAAAATAATGCAGTAAATGTTAGTTGCTGCATTGTAGCTTCTCAGTTATTATTAGCAGTGCATGTTAGAAGGGCATCTTTAAGTTTTTAGACACTAAGTTCTTTCAGTAGGAGGGTTTTGCTATCTGAAAACCATCTATCTCAGGATGGATAAATATAACTACTTCTGTATTAAATAAGGAAGTAACCTTTGCTCAGAATATTAACAACAAAAAGGGAGCAGAGCTAATTAATTTCTACCTTGTTAGCAATAATGCAATGTTGTACCTTCTCTCTATTCCCAGGGGCATAGAGATCAATACAGAAATAGAGTTCCCAGATCAGCCTTCCCTAGGACCAAAGGTACTTCATCTTACAGATCATTTTTTTTTCTTTTTTTAAAATATTTATTTATTTTTATTTTTGGCTGCATTGGTCTTTGTTGCTGTGCGCAGCCTTTCTCTGGTTGCGGTGAGCGGGGTACTCTTCGTTGCAGTGCGTGGGCTTCTCATTGTGGTGGCTTCTCTTTGTTGCGGAGCATGGGCTCTAGGTGCTCGGACTTCAGTAGCTGTAGCAGGTGGGCTCAGTAGTTGTGGCTCGCAGGCTCTAGAGCGCAGGCTCAGTAGTTGCGGTGCACGGGCTTAGTTGTTCCGCGGCATGTGGGCTCTTCCTGGACCAGGGATCGAACCCATGTCCCCTGCATTGGCAGGTGGATTCTTAACCACTGCGCCACCAGGGGAGTCCTACAGATCATGTTTAGTTACAGTTGACCGTTGAACAACATGGGTTTGAACTGCACGGGTCCATTTACATGCAGATTTTTTTTTTTTTTTTTTGCTAAATATGTGCTAAAGTACTACATGATCCATGGGTGCAGAAGCTTGGATATGGAGGGTCGACTGTAAAGTTATACATAATTTTCAACTGCACATGGGGCATCTACACCCCTCACCCCCACATTGTTCAAAGGTCAACTGCATATTTTAAAACTATATTAATCCTTACCTTTAGGCATTATTTATTGTTGTTTATTTTTACAGTCTCTTCCTTTTTACCACCATTATTGACCAAATCATGTTCAATAGATAAATAAAGCCCAGGGGGAATTATAGAAAGGTGACGATAGCCTGGTGAGAGTTACTTAAAATATTTGGCAGACAGCTATTGGGAAAATATTGTTAAAACTGGTAAGGTGCAATTTTCTGGATTCACTGTTTTCCTTACCTAACAAGAAGGTACAAAACACACAATTACAGATGAAAAAGAATTCTCCTTTGAATAGCCTTGGTGCCTGTATTACTGAACCCCTTTGTTAGATTATTGGTTATGATACTTGAACAGTACTCTCTTCTCTAAATTCAGTACACTACTATTATATGTGGGATAAGGTTAATTATTCATATACTTTTTAAGTTTTGGAAGGAAACAGTTGATATATTTGACCTGCACATCTGTGGTATAATCAGTTAATGTTTTAACTGCTGTGATACCAAGTATAAAGTGATAATAACATAGCACGAACTATGTTAGGAGCAATGGGAATGGAGAAGGGATTGAAAGAAGGGAAGTTTAAATAAACTTTTCTTAACCACAGCGATTTTTTTTCATTATACTAAAGAGTATTTCTTATACAAAAATATTTATTTATACAAATGTTGGAAAAAACTGAAAAGTATAGATAAACTGCTAAAGACTTAGGAATACATACACGCCATTAAAAATATATATATATTTTGGTAGTCAGTTTCCTCAAATAACTTTTCTCAGGGTGTAGAGGCTTGAAGAGTTCAGTTTGGTGTTAGGACATCCTGTTTGTACCTTGGTAATAGTACATTGCCTGATGGAAAGCATACCTCGAGAGGAATGTTGTAAAGAGAATTTGTGCTGACAAAAGAAATCTGCCCAAAGAATCCACATACAGTCTTTAGGGGCCACTACTGTCAGCTTTTTTCATGTTTGTTTTACATAAAGGCTTTCTGCAGTTTTTCATGCCTCGTGGATGGTGGCCAAACTTAGATCTGGTTATGAATTCCTGTCTCTTCTTTCCTTTAACCTTGAAAAAAACAGTTTTTATTATGGGAAATTTCAAACATACACGTAACTGGAGAGAATAATACAGTGAATCCTCATGCCATTCTTTTTTTTTTTTTGGTGGTACACGGACCTCTCACTGTTGTGGCCTCTCCCCTTGCGGAGCACAGGCTCCGGGTGCGCAGGCTCAGCGGCCGTGGCTCACAGGTCCAGCCGCTCCGCGGCATGTGGGATCTTCCTGGACTAGGGCACGAACCCGTGTCCCCTGCATCGGCAGGCGGACTCTCAACCACTGCACCACCAGGGAAGCCCCTTATGCCATTCTTATGTGTCCCTTCTCACTTTCTTTTTGACCTAGAGTATTTTGAAGAAAGTCCCGATAACCTATCATTTCACCTATGAATATTTAGTGTGTATATCTGTTGGACAGAAAAGCACATTGTCATACACATTAACAGATTCCCTATAACCTAATTCCTTAACATTACCTAATACTGAATCTCTTGCCTTGATTTTTCTCAAAAATGGCTTTTTACAGTTAACTCTTTGAATCAGGTTCAAATAAGGTCCACTTAATGCATTTGATTGATATCTTTTAATCACGTAATAAATTTCTTTTAATCTGTAATAAATCCCCTCTCTGTTGTTGTTGTTGTTGTTACACCATTTATTTGTTGAAGAAACTGGGTTGTTCCCCTTCCCCACATTATGGATTTTGCTGATTGTATCCTTGTATCATATAACATGTTACTCTTTCTCCATATTACCTGTAAACAGGTAGTTAGATTTGGAAGCTAAACTATTTTTGTAATCATTCAGATTTTTCATTATTCATAGGTGGTATATTTCCCGTTCACATTAGAAAGCCATAATGTTTGACTGTCCTACTTTGTATGCTAAGATTAATTGGCGGGTTCATGTTGGCATAGCCTTTGGTTGTCAAGTTGTATTACCCCGTTTGGCCAACAAAAATCCATGGGGTGACTTTCTGACAGCCTGCGGATTTCCAGGTCTGTCCACCTTTCATCAAATGGTCCTAATTTAACCCTTACTGATGATTGTTGCCTGAATCATTTATTTCACTATTGTTACACTTTAAGAAGACAGAGACTTGTAGAAAATGAAATGAAAAGTTTTGACTAAGAACTTTAAAAAAAAAACAGAGTAAAATGAGGTGTCTGAAAAATTCATTTATGCAAAGTACTTTTTTGTCTGATTATGTTTAGTGAAAGAAGTGTAGAAAGGAATGTTTAAAAGTTGTATGTTTCGGAATTCCCTGGCGATCCAGTGGTTAGGACTCCGTGCTTCCACTGCTGCGTAGCACGGCCAAAAAAAAAAATATATATATGTTTAGGTAAATTCCCCTCCATTTATTTGTTTTTGAATGAGTTATCTTTAACAGGTTTTACTGGAACAGATTTTTATTTTTTTTAATTTATTTTTTGGCTGTGTTGGGTCTTCGTTTCTGTGCGAGGGCTCTCTCTAGTTGCGGCAAGCGGGGGCCACTCTTCATCGCGGTACGTGGGCCTCTCACTGTCGCGGCCTCTCTTGTTGCGGAGCACAGGCTCCAGACGCGCAGGCTCAGTAGTTGTGGCTCACGGGCCTAGTTGCTCCGTGGCATGTGGGATCCTCCCAGACCAGGGCTCGAACTCGTGTTCCCTGCATTGGCAGGCAGATTCTCAACCACTGCGCCACCAGGGAAGCCCAGATTTTTTTTTTTTTTTAACATTTATTTGTTTGAATGCGTTGGGTTTTAGTTTCGGCATGCGGGATCTTTCATTGCGGTGTGTGGGCTTAGTTGCCCCGCGGCATGTGGGATCTTAGTTCCCCGACCAGGGATCGAACCCGCGCGTTCCCTGCGCTGGAAGGCGGACTCTTAACCACTGGACCACCAGGGAAGTATGGGAACAGATTTTGAGCTAGATTCCTGCTTTTGGATTATCATGATTTGAGAAATATTTTTATCTACGTTGGGGTTTGCTCCAAGGGTAAGAAAGTTCTGAGGTTACTTTGGTTGGGGATTATGGATCATGAATCCATATAGGTCACTTGAATTCTTATAGGTCATTTTTTCTCACTGCTGTAGTCCCATATTTTTCCTGTTATTCTACCTGGATGGCTGTTGTATAAATATCAGTAGTAATATTTAACCTTACATAGTACTTCCTGTGTGCCAGACACTGTACTTTGTTATTTGCATGTACTAGTTTATTTAATCCTCACATGATTATCATCCCTGTTTTACATATGAGGAAACTGAGTCAGGGAGATTAAGTGATTTGTCTAGGTCACGCAGCTAATAAATGGCAAGAGCTAGAATTTTGGACCCAGACAGTTCGGTTGCAGGGTTTATGTTCTTAGCAGAAGGACAGAGTGGATTATGTAGTGTCTCCGTTACTAGAAAAATAGCTCAGGTGCACTGTCCTACTATCCCTGGAGGATAATCTATATTTGTATATAAATAATCTGCATATATATGTGTTTTGTTTGCTTGTGTCTGTATATATAGAGAGACACATATATACACGTAACATGTCCACTTGGAAGGGCAAGTATGTAGGGTTTTCCCTTTAGGAAGGTCCTTCTTACTCAGAAACGTTTTGTGAATCTCTTAACTGGACCTTAGTTGGAGGTGGCGGAAACAGCCCTCAGACTCTGGTATTATCATCTGGGTCAGAATAGATGGTAAGTTCACAAGAGAAACTTGGCAGACAGCTTGAGGTCACAGTCTGTTCAGAGAGCAAGTAGCTTGAACTTTAAAGCAAAAAGGGTCCAATGGCCAGAGTAGTATCCTGTGTGAATCAGCCACCTGGATCTTAGCTACACAATTTCAGGTTGTTTTTGGAGCAGAAATGCATATAGCTCATATCCAATACCATAAAAACAATTTTTCAAATTCTGCAAATCATAATAAATAGCAGCCGTAGGTCTCAGTTATAGAACCAAGAGTCAGGAGGTACTATAGACTATTTGTCCCAAGTATATCTCTGCTATCTCTTTGCTAAGTAATTTTTTTAAATTGAAGTACTGTGTCTCATATTTCAACAAATTGTGAAATAATTTTCTTCCCCTCTTTTGCCTCCCCCATTCTGTTTTTACTTGAGCAAGTAAATTCATTATTTCTACCAAGTGTCAGTTCAAATGAATAATCTGAGCGGTCATGTTCTTTCACCAACAAAGTCACTGCCTTTCTCTATGCTTTTATATTCGAATGGTGCTTGTTTTGTATTAGTCTGGTAAGAAGTTAATCTGTGTGGATAAGAAAATGATTAGATCCTCAAGGATCTGAACATTGTTGTAACAATCTGATGTTTTAAGCAGTTGGGTATCACTGATAGGGATGAGTTAATACAAAACTATGAGGAAGCCTCCTCAGGTCAGGAGCTGAATGAGCTGGATTTATCTAGTGTCTTTTAGCCTGTGTGTGAAGCTTCCAGCAGCTGTGTACCAGTGGTAAACTTGAACAGGAAAGGCCTCAAGGGATTGATTCTCTAGGTGTAAGAGCGAGGGTGGATTTAAAAACAACATATTTCTTAATTTTATTTATTCTATTTACAGACTCAAATATTGACACTTTTATGTAATTTTGGTAATCATCATTCCATGGTTAACTTTTCCCAAATTTATAGAATTTCTTAAAGTACTTAACACATTTTGTTAAAGATGTTCATGCCTTCTAACAGAAGCAGATTTCCTAAATCATCCTCTTGACTTCCATGCATTCTTTCCTTTTTAGTAAGTTTCTTTCCTTTTTAGTAAGTTTCTCTTGGAGAAAAAAAAAAGAATTTATTATTACCCTTCTATATTTAAAAAAAAAAACCTAGCTCTTATTCACCTGGAGAATGGAGAACTTGGTAAAAAGGGGAATATGTTAGTGTTTTTGCAGGATTCGTTTACCATAGTTTTTTTTCTCTTGGTGTGTGGTTATTATATATACTGGGTCACAGAATTAGACAATTTTAGGGCATAGGATCCTTAGGAAAGGGTTTTTAAAATCTGAGGTCAAATACCCTCATTTTAGAGTTGAAGAAACAGAGTTGATTCTTTTTTTTTTTTTTTTTTTTTTGCGGTACGCGGGCCTCTCACTGTTGTAGCCTCTCCCGTTGCGGCTCCGGACGTGCAGGCTCAGCGGCCATGTCTCACGGGCCTAGCCGCTCCGCGGCATGTGGGATCTTCCCAACCCGGGGCACAAACCCGTGTCCCCTGCATCGGCAGGTGGACTCTCAACCACTGCGCCACCAGGGAAGCCCCAGAGTCGATTCTTTAGCTTCATTGGTGACTGTCCTGTATATCTGCTCTTGTTGGTTGCTTAGTGAGGTGGCCAGCTCCTCAGAGATATGATAAATCATAAAACCAGAGGAAGAAGTTGAATTTGGTGTAATAGAAATTCAAGATGAATATTGTGTTGGGCACATACTAACACAATTCTGGCTAGAATTGAGTTAATAAAGACAAGCTACATGTGAGTTACCCTCATGTGGCTGATTGAGTCAGTTCCAACATGGTGCCAGACTCTACAGTGGGAGGTTGGCCTCATGTCTGGCCTGTGTAAGTGGGCCTTGGCATCAGTCCCTTGAGTAGGTGGTCACAGCTGGAGCAGTAGAGTAGGTCTCGCTCGGTATGCATGATGTGAACAGCAGCAGCTACATCCTTGAGGAAAACTTGAGGTTGTTTCCTACAAAATGGGTGATGTTTGTACAGATATATATATTTTACTGACCTTATAAACTCTTCCTTGGTTCTCATAGTTTTGAAGTTGTTTCTTAAGGGCTTAGAAGAAGAACAGTCACATCATATATAAATAATAATTTTGTATCTCTCTTTCTAGTTTATACATCTCATAATTTTTCCATGTATTCTCTAGAATGTCCAGAGCAATGCTTGATGGATGGTGTCCTTGTCTTTTTCCAGACTCCTTAATAGGAGTGCCTGTAGCATTTCACCAGGAGGTTTGATTTGGTTTTGGATGGATATTTATGAGTCGATACTACTTCAGCTAGATAAAGTGTCTTAGTTCAGCTTTTGATTTTGCAGATTAAGGAGGAAACAACATAGAAAGTTCAGGAGATGTAAAGCAATTATACTCCAATAAAGATTAAAAAAAAAGAACAGGAGAGAGCTGAAAATATGTGGGGTATTAAATACATGGGGATATTTATCCTAGAGAAGAAAAAACTATGGGGTAATTTCATTATCCTCAAGTATGGGTAGGACCTTTGCTGGCAAATTAAAGCTTCCAGGTGATCTTTGAATATGAGAAAACAGTCTAATGCTTTGGGGATGCTACTGGGACAGAGCACCACTAGATGTCCCTACATACTCTCACTGGGCAAAAAAGCACTGCACCCTTGAACCTGAAAGACAAGCTTCCTTCCTCCTGCGATGCCCCTCCAACGCCCTCTACTGACCACAAGCTTAACATCATGCTTTCTGTAAAGGGAAAAGGCTTAAGAGTCCAGAGCATTATCACAGAGCAGGTACTGAAGGGTGAATTTGGAGTTGAGAGGCAGTAAATTGATAACTGGCACTGAAGCCAGACACAAGAGTACGTACTCTATAATTCCACTTTTATAAGGTACAGAAACAAGCAAAACTAATCTGTACTGTTTGAAGTCAGGCTGGTGGTTACCCTTGGAGAAAAGTAGTAGTGACCAAAAAGGAGCATGGATGGGGCTTTTGTATTGCTAAGAGTGTCCTATTTCTGGATGTGGATGCTGGTTACACAGGTGTTCAGTATGTGAAGAGCTATACTTATTTTAATGCATATTATACTTCAATAAAAGTAAAAGTGTGGTATGGTCTGATTCCAAAAGTATAAACTTAAAAACAAGATCCAGATCCAGGCTGGAACAGGGAAAATACAAAATAATCCAGGGTATCTCAACTTTATTTTTTTTAAATTATTTATTTATTTTTATTTTTGGCTGCGTTGGGTCTTAGCTGTGGCATGCACGATCTTTCGTTGCAGCATGCAGGATCTCTCGTTGTGGCTCATGGGCTCCAGAGCACGCGGGCTCTGTAGTTGCGGCACACAGGCTCTCTAATTGTGGCGCACAGGCTCAGTTGCGGCACGCGGGCTTAGTTGCCCCGCGGCATGTGGGATCTTAGTTCTCTGGCCAGGGATCGTACCCACGTCCCCTGCATTGGAAGGTGGATTCTTAACCACTGGACCACCAGGGAAGTCCCTCAACCTTATTTTTATTTTTTAAAACCTGTTTGAGGGCTGTTCAACTTAATGTCAAAAAACAGGTATCTGATTCATTCAGCAAAAATATTAGGGCTTCCCTGGTGGCGCAGTGGTTAGGAATCCGCCTGCCAATGCAGGTGACATGGGTTCGAGCCCTTTTCCCGGAAGATCCCACATGCCCCGGAGCAGCTAAGCCCATGCGCCACAACTACTGAGCCTGCACTCTAGAGCCTGTGAGCAACAACTACTAAGCCCACGCGCCGCAATGAAGAGTAGCCCCCATTCACCACAACTAGAGAAAGCCCACACGCAGCAACGTAGACCCCACGCAGCCAAAAATAAAAAAAAAGATAAATTAAAAAATATATATATATATATATTATTTGCCAGACTACCTTTTTTTTTTCCATTTGGGATCAAATAATTAATGCTGAGGTCTTCTATAGAGCAACATACACTTCTTATGTTGTTGACATTCTTCTTACCAAGTATTCAAACAGGAACTTCTAAGTTTTTCTTTTTATGGCTTTTCAGATACCTCTTTGTTCTTAGTTTAAATAAAATATCACTGCTCTCCTCTGTAAGCATTATCTTTGCTTTTATCTTTGTCACCATATACCCTTCTTCTTGAAGCAGTTAAATCACCAGATCCCCTTTTGCCTGGCTAAGAAATTTGGGGGCCCACAGTGGTAACTCCCATGTAAGCGTTAATGGGAATGAGAACCATAGATGTTTGATTCAGGAATTTGTGGTGATAGGAGAGTCTCAATGTGTGGCTTTTAAAAGCTGCAAGCAGAAGCAGGTCAGTACTGTGGTTTGTTCAGGAGTAGATAACTCTGGGTGCAGAATCGTAGAATTCACCAAGTTAGGAGTTGAACTTGGATCCACAAGATGGATATGGAATCTGGATAGGAGTCAAATTTCCAGAAAGCGAAGGTTGCTAAGAAACTCTGAGATTACACTGTGGATAGAATTCAGGGTGAATTTTAGAGTCAGCTGTGTAAAGCCCAATCGTTGCTAAATCAAATTAAAGTGAGTAACAGTAATAGACTTGGAATTACCTACTTTTGTGTACAGAGCTTGGTATCTTCACATATATAGGCTATGGTTGTTTTTGTGCTTTGAATCGCTGGTGGCACTCTTATATCTAGAGAGGCTTTGTCCAGGCTGAGAGTTACTACAAACATGTAACACAGCAGGCTGAAAACCTGGAGTGATTCCCTTGCAAAAATTGTTTCCTTATATTTTTTCGCCCTTAAGTCATTTGAGGGTAGAGGGAAGAAAATAGTGAGTGGTGAAACTAGCCAGTGAGCCTTTATTTATAAATTCAATCCACGTACTCGCCAAGCAAATATATGGGTATTGACTATATCTTAGGCGCTGTCCTAGGCATCAGGGACTGATGCACTCCCTTGGCCCTCTGGGGAGTTACTGTTTTGTATTCCTCTGTGTGAGGCCTGCTTTTATTCTACTTGTCTGTGACATGCAGCTTTGTCACCAACTCCTTTAGGATTCTCTTGAGGCTTCAAGAACTGTTACTTGGATTTCATATCCAGGCTAATGAGAGAGGTTCCTGACTTTTATTTATTTCATTTTATTACTAACCTGAGCTTGTACTATGCTACCAATAAAGAGCTTCATTAGCAAATTTAGTATCTTAAGGAAAAGGTGCCTGTGATGGAAGGTATGAATCTCATTCTGCACGTGTACTCCAGAGTGGCAGGTTGGAAATTTGCTGTCCTCCACAACTGCTCCTCTGTATCTAGAACAATTTTAAATCACATCACTACATCTGGTTCTCAGTGCTTGTGCTGATGATGGAAGGGAGCATTGGAACAGGTAATATAAATATAGTGTAATATGAGTGGGAGATTATGGGTATTAAGAAGTTAAATTTAGGGACTTCTCTGGTGGCGCAGTGGTTAAGAAGCTGCCTGCCAATGCAGGGGACACGGGTTCGATCCCTGGTCCGGGAAGATCCTACATGCTGCAGAGCAACTAAGCCTGTGGGCCACAACTACTGAAGCCCACGCGCCTAGAGCCCATTCTCTGCAGCAAGAGAAGCCACCGCAATGAGAAGCCTGCGTACTGCAGCGAAGAGTAGCCCCTGCTCGCCGAAGTTGAATTTATATTTCAAAATGATTGTCTTTTGATCTGGGAATTGGTACTATTTACCAAGTAAACTAACTGGCCCTTCTCTGTGGTTCTCTTGCTCATTCGGGATGTGAATTCTGTCATCTCCCAGACCAGTCCTCCTTAAATAGTACCACATACCAATCTGAAAACGTGCTGAGTTTTACTTCTAGTTAAGTGATTATTTAGGTGTTAGAAGTCAGTAGTTTTAACAATACGTTGTTTGCTAATACATTAATTTAAAATAGGTGACTACATCTATACATCTATACCAATGTTTAGGCAGATTAGATGGACCACACATAACATACATGGTATTAGCAGACTTTAGTCAGCTGGCTTAAATTTGCCTCAGGTGGCCTCTTGAGTATTCTTCTTATTGCCTGCAGTTTCTGCTCTTAGCGTAGCACAAGCAGATTTGGAGAACCAGGGCATTTTGTTGGCAGGAGATTCTGGTTGCCAGCCACCCGCCTCACCATTCAGCCAGTGCTTGTCTGTGCTTGCTTTCGCAAGGGAGCTTTTTCCCTAGTCCGTCACATCATGCAGAGTTTTGTTTTACATACCCGCCCACAGCCTGGTTCTGTGTTTATCACAGTGCTCTCTTCCTTTTAGATTTCAGGGAAGGGGGGAGTTGAGGGTGGGAGAGGATTAAGAGCCACTTAATCTTTTAAAAATCCAGAGCTTAAAAAAAATCCTTCTCAGATTCTGTTAAAGAAAAATTCATAGACGCTAAGGAAAGAGCAGGAGGTGCCAGAGTTGTACAGCTTTTAGGAGACAAACGACCGTGGAATCCATCAGGGTGCAGCATCCTCCTGGGTTTGCAGCAGGTGATTTAACGTAAGATGTGGAAATTCAGTTTCAGGATTGCACCTTAAAACTGGAATAGTAGGGAATTTGTGTCAGGTTCAGAATCCATTATTTGTCTCATTTTTGAACAATAGAAAAAAACCCACTTTGGAAAAATCCTGGGTTTTTATTTTACTCTTAACACAGCAGAGTTGTAGAAGTAGGGGGAAAGCCCGTCTTTGTAGTACTAGGAATTCCACAAATTTATTTGATAAGATGTTTTCAGACTGTAGATTGGTTTGCACTTGGGCTGGGTCTCCTGTATCCTGTAGAATAAAGAGTACTGCGCCCGAATGACCATAAATATGTGATTTTTCTTCTATTATTTACCCCAAAGTAAAAACTCTGCTGTGTTGTCTGTGTTATGATTTTGTTAATGTGTTTACTTCGTTTCCTGCTGTCTTGGCTAGCCATCAGATAGAGTTTTTCCCTTACTGTAAATTGCTCCAAAACAATTTTATCAATTCAGGATTCAAATGGCAGGCTTTATGAAAGTAGATAAAGAACTTAAACAGAATTACTTGGCAGTTATATCCCTAAAGATTTTTATCTATGTTTATCGTATGAATTATTTGTATGAAATTTTTTTTCACTTGTATGTAATATTGTCTGAAGGGTCCATCCTTGTCTAAAATGTGCTTAAAAGGTCTTCTTGAATGATAGTTTTATCAGACTTTTAATTGCTTCCTCTTCACCCCAAGGATGGATCGAAACCATCCTCTGCAACGGCCTGCTTTTTTTCTTTCCTCCCTCCCTCCCTCCCACCTTCCCTTCCTCCCTTCCCCTAGACTGTAGTAATTAGTCTGTACAATATCTTTCTAATCTCTGCCCAGTCTCCACGTGCCCCAAATAGAACATCTCCAGCCCTGACCTCTCCCGCCGTTTTCATTTGCCTACAAGGCAGCTTGATATAGTGCTAAGAGGGCTGAATTGGAACCCAGGAAATCTGATTCTTGTACTTTTTTTTTTTTGCGGTACGCGGGCCTCTCACTGTTGTGGCCTCTCCCATTGCGGAGCACAGGCTCCGGACGCGCAGGCTCAGCGGCCATGGCTCACGGGCCCAGCCGCTCCGCGGCATGTGGGATCTTCCTGGACCGGGGCACGAACCCATGTCCCCTGCATTGGCAGGCGGACTGTCAATCACTGCACCACCAGGGAAGCCCTGATTCTTGTACTTTTTGCGTAACTGTGAGCCTTTGGGCAATCAGACTGCTCTGATCCTTAGTTTCATCATTCTTAAGATAAAAGGATTGCATTTCCTGAGCTTTTAAGTTCCCCACCCCTTCACTTTGCTTCAGCCTTTACTGTTCCTTCAAACTTAGCCTGTCCAAAGTAGAACTCATCCATCTCCTCTCCCAAAAGATAGTTTTTGTCCCTATTCTGTAAATGAGAAACTAAGACCCAGAGATATTGAATAAATTGTACAAATCATGCTACCCTTATGTTCAGAACCTAGATATCTTCACTCAAGCCTACAGGTATTACTCTTCCTCTACAAAAAACATTAAAGTGTAACGATTCAAAAAGATGTTGCATAACTGGTGAGGTCTCTTGAGACTGAATATGAGTGTCATTTGTAAAACCCTCTGTCTTCCTACATAAGGTTATAGCTTGGATTTTCAGGGCTCTGAACTTTGAGTGGGCTTGGCTGTCAGAAGATTGGTTTCTTCAGTCCTGTGTTCACAGATGGGATCATTCCTGATCTGGGTCAGTTGACATTATGGTGTAGGGTCTAATGACAGAAAAAAAGTGCAGTCAGGTTTTACTTTACAATGTGTTATTTGATAAGCTCTGATAATGCCTGGCCATTTGCTTCTACTACTACTGTTAATAGTGATTCTTATCGAGCAAGTTGATTTTCATCACCAGATTAGGAGTTGAAATGATTTTCTCTGATTGAAGAGATGAACTGGGGTTTGGAGTTGATTTTTTTCCTTTGGTATTATGCAGATGTGTCTCATTCATCATTAAGATCAAAGTGTTTGGCTGTGTGATCCCAAAGGTCCCATTCAGTTCTGATTCTCTGAATGCAGCACTATTGAAATGTTTCTAGTCGATTCTAGAGAGCTTCCTTAGTTTACACCTTTACATCATCTAGGTAAAACAGATTATTGTGAGGAATTATGGCAGTGCTAGACATTGGTTGAAGTCAGTAGCAATGAGTTTAAAGTCCTGTTATTTTGCAATTGACCAATAGGAAGCCTCTTAAAATGGACATTTCTAATACTCTTAATCCAGTAACAAGAGTTTTCTAGAAGGTTATTGCTCTTAATGCTAATTATGCCTTCTCTCATAGACAGGGATTAAAGTCACTACTCTTGATTTGCTTTTTGGCTTGCATTACCCATATACAGGGTAACAAAGCTTTTAGTGTAACACTTTGAATGTTTAAAACACTTTTCTTTTGAGGAGCGAAGCATCTTAAGTTAATGTTTGAGGCGGTAATTGTACTTTCAAGCTGGCAAAACAAAGCACTGCATCAGTTTGGAAGTCGCGATGGTACTGGTGTCTTCTCCCTAGTTATGTCGGCAGGTATTTCGAATTAGGCACCTACATTTTTGGAGAGAAGGGTTTTTAGACTAAACCTGGTATATATACCAGTATGATCCTTCTCTTTTGACCCACCATTGATAAATCCATGTGTAATATTAATATATTTATTCATTCACAAAATACTGTCCTACGAATTAGATATATAGTAGTATTCAAAATAGATGTCTTTGTCCTCATGGCCCTCTTTTCATCTTGAGAGATGTGAATGCTTTTGACTTGTAGTCATGAAATTAAGGTGGTGTGTTATCTCTAGCCTGTTGCAGAGAGCATCATAGCTCACCCTATACAGATTAGCTCTAGCCTAAATTATACACAAAAGATAACTTTTCAGAGAAATAGATCTAATCTAAAAATTCTCTACATTCCAAAAAAACTTTCAGGCATCAAAAAATTCATGTATCTGAACCAAAATCCTCATTTTTTGTTGCTGTGCCACCTTTGATAGAAATATAAAACTCATTCAGAGCCTTGAAAACATAGAAAAATCCTTAAAATTGTTACAGAGGCGTTTTCTCATGCCAGTTGGACTGTTTTGGTTGAGTAGAAGTGTTTCTACTAGATCACAGCATCGTCTTTGAAAGGAAAGAGCCACCGCCTGTCGTTTGAACGCCCTTCTATTGTTGGTTACTTGGCACAGCCTTAGGAGACTACAAGAGTAAAACATCAGAGTCCCAAAAAAAGAATTATTGAATGGTGAACATGTTAGCCGTAAAAAAAAAAAAAAAAAAGAAGAAGGGTTGGAAGATAAAGTTGAGGAAACCTCCCAGAAAGCAGAACACAAGATTTAAAAACATTTTTTAATGTGAAAATTAGAGGTACAGCCCCGAAGGTCTGTCTTTCATATACAATAATAGGAGTTCCATTACAAGAAAACAATTAGGGAGGAAATTATGAGGAAATAATACAAGAGGATTTCTCAGAACTGAGACAGGTGTTTGTTTCTAGTTTGTGAAAGAATTCACCAGGTGCCCAAACTCATGGATTAAAACAGCCCCACAGTACATCATTGTGAAAAGATGTTCCCTGGGGCTAAAGCTTTCTATGGAGGAAGAGAGGTTACAGATAAGGGATTAGGGATCACAGTGGTTCAGATTCCTTAACACGTGGTGGAAGGAACAGGACAGTGGTGAAATGCTCTCAAAATTCTGAGGCGATATCCGTCTCCAACCTGTGATTTGCTACCCACCAAGCCATCAAGGTGGACTGTAAACCTAGTGAGGCGTGAAGGTCTCAGAAACTTACCTCTCGTTCATATATTTCCTAGTCAGTTAGTGGACATTGTGATTCACCAGAATGAGAGAGTAAACCCTCAGAGAGAAGAGAGAAACTTGGGAGTTCACTCGAGAGGGACAAAGGGATGAATCCCCCAGGAGGATGGTGATGAGAAGTCCTAGGAAATGTGCCTTTGAAACAGATTGAAGAGAGTTGTAACACTCCAGATATAATGATCCAAGGGGGAAAAAATGAACTTAGATTGAGAGGAATTTTAATTTTAAGGCTTCGGAGAAGCATTTTTAGATAAGTTAGTGATTCATAGAAAACAAAGCAAATTTCTAAATTTTTAAATTTAAAGGTACTTACTATCTTTAGGGAAAAAATTACACAAAAAAGAAAATTTTAGCATAGTATATAGTTCATGTCTTAGCTGTGAATTGAATATTGATTTAATAATAATGGTAGTAATAGCTATATTGGGAAGGTATGCTTCATCTTCCATAGCAGGGGGCTACCTGTTTTGTAGTTTCTTTGGAACACAGACCAACCCATATGTTAGCATATTGTCTGGCTGTTTTCATGCTACAGTGGCAAAATTGATTAGTTGCAACAGAGACCATGTGGCCTGCAAAGCCTAAAATATTAATTACCTGACCTTCTATAAAAACATTTGCCAACTCCTGTTTTATAGGGAGAAGCTGATAGAATAATGTTTAAAATTGGAAAAAACAATATACTAGCACTATTAGCGTGTTTTTTAGAAATTTTGTTTATTTATTTATTCTGAAGTATAGTTGATGGACATATTTTGTTAGTTTCAGGAGTATGCTTCAAAATCAGGGAGTGTGATACCTTCAGCTTTCTTCTTCTTTCTCAAGATAGCTTTGGATATTTGTGGTCTTCTGTGGTCCCATACAAATTTTAGGATTATTTGTTCTAGTTCTGTGAAAAATGCCATTGGTTTTGATAGGGATTGCATTGAATCTGTAGATTGCTTTGGGTAGTATGGTCATTTTACCAGTATGATTCTTCCAACCTGTGAGCACAGTATATCTTTCCATTTATTTGTGTTGTTTTCAATTTGTTTCATCAATGTCTTATAGCCTCAGAGTACAGGTCTTTCAGCTTCTTTGTTCAATTTATTCCTAGGTATTTTACTCTTTTTTTTTTTTTCGGTATGCGGGCCTCTCACTGTTGTGACCTCTCCCATTGCGGAGCACAGGCTCCGGACGCGCAGGCTCAGCGGCCATGGCTCACGGGCCCAGCCGCTCCGCGGCATGTGGGATCTTCCCGGACCGGGGCACGAACCCGTGTCCCCTGCATCGGCAGGCGAACTCTCAACCACTGCGCCACCAGGGAAGCCCTATTTTACTCTTTTTGATGTGATTGTATTTTCTTAATTTCTCTTTCTGATAGATCATTATTAGTGGATAGGAATGCTATAGATTTCTATTATTAATTTTATATCCTGCAACTTCACTGAATTCATTTACTAGTTCTAATGGGTTTTTGTTGGAATCTGCAGGGTTTTCTATATGTAGTATCATGTCATCTGCAAATAGTGATAGTTTTACTTTCCAGTTTGTTTTTTAAAAGTTCTACTGAAGGTCCAGGCAAGGCTCATGTTGGGCTAGCTTGGGTCATATGTTCTTTTTTTTGTTTTTTAATAAATTTATTTATTTTTGGCTGAGTTGGGGCTTTGTTGCTGTGCTCGGGCTTTCTCTAGTTGTAGCCAGTGAGGGCTACTCTTTGTTGTGGTGTGCGGGCTTCTTATTGCTGTGGCTTCTGTTGTTGCGGAGCACGGGCTCTAGGCGCGCGGACTTCAGTAGTTGTGGCTTGTGGGCTCAGTAGTTGTGACTCGCGGGCTTAATTGCTGCGCGGCATGTGGGATCTTCCCGGACCACGGCTCGAACCAATGTGTCCCCTGCATTGGCAGGTGTACTCTTAACCACTTTGCCATCAGGGAAGCTCCTTTCCAATTTGGATGCCTTTTATTTCTTTTTCTAGTCTGATTGCTATGGCTAGGACTTCCAATACTATATTGAATAAAAGTGGCGAGAGTGGGCATCCTTGTCTTGTTCCTGATCTAAGAGGAAATGCTTTTAGCTTTTCACTGTTGAGTATGATATTAGCTGTGGGTTTGTCATATATGGCCTCTATTATGTTGAGGTATGTTCCTTCTGTGCCCACTTTGTTGAGAGTTTTATCATGAGTGAATGTTGAATCTTGTCAAAAGCTTTCTTTGCATCTATTGAGATTATCCTATGATTTTTATCCTTCGTTTTGTTAATGCGGTATATCACTGTTGTTTAGAAATATTTTGGAAAGTAGTAGAAAGAATAGCTACAGATCTGCCTCTGGGAAGAGTGAGTCAGGAATGGCGGGGAGTAGAGTCAGGGGAATATTTTTTGCTTTAAGCTTTATATTTTTGAATTCTTAAGCTAAGTACATTTTTACTTTGAAAAGGTATGAATGATGAATGCTGAGAAATTGGACTAAAAGAACAGAATAAACAGGAAAGGAAAAAAGATAGAGGCCACCAATTATGATGAAGAAAGTAGGAGCTCAAAGCCTTTTCTGTAAACATAGCTTTCCCATTTATTCACTCACTCATTCCACAGATAGTCATTTATGAGTCCAAATGTCAGGCACTGAGCCTGCTGCTGCAGGACAGAGTCCCTTCCCCAGAGGGTGCTTAGGCCTTTAGCCGATGGCATGCACAGACAGGGAAAAGATGACATGGTGATATAGCTGCTATGGCTTGGTGCTTCTCACGAGTTGCTTTCAGGGTTTAGGTAAGTCGGGTAAGACATCCCGGAGAACATGACACCAGAGTTGAGTTTCGAAGGATAAGAGACAGGAGTGGAAGGACAGTGGAAGGATTTCCCTGGTGAGGCATAGCTTGAACCTCAAGTATTCAGTACAGTTGGGTGAATGGTGGAAGGTAACATCAGAGCAGCAGACTTGGAATAGAGGCCAGATCGCTTATGCAGGGCTCTGTGCCATGAGGAATTTGTTTTCCTTTTTGAAGACACTGCAGAGATATGATCTGATTTTGTTTATACTTTAGGAAAACATACTCTTGGTCCAATGAGGGTAATGGCATGAGGGTAGAAGGTACTTAGAGTAGAGACACTTAGGAGGCTAGAGCTGGTAAAAAAAAAAATCCCCCTGCCAAAAAAGTGGTAATAAACTAAAGAGGTGGACTGGGGAGGAACCACGGGATTCAGGAATTAGGAAGGAGTTAAGGGAAAGGGAAGTAGTTAAGGATGACTGAACTCTGGGCTGGGTGGCAGGTCATGGGAATCTAGCCTCTAGTGGGGGACATAGGAGCAGGTGTGTGTGTGTAAAGGCAGCACTGAGTTGTGGGGTTTTTTTGTGGCATCTGTGGAATACCTAATTGGAACTGGCCAGGATGTGGATGGACATGCCTACCTGGAGGTCAGAAGGAGGACTTGGATTTGGAAATGTGCAGTGGTCCTGGTGTAGAGTTGAAGTCTGGGAGTTGAGTGGAGAACTCAGGGAGCCCTTGTGGTATTAAGCGTGTTTAGCCCTGGGGGCACTGACATTTAAGGGTTAGGCCTTATAATAGGAGGAGCCTATGGAGGAAGCTGAGCTTTGGAGGCCTGCAGTCAGAGGCAGGGCAGGAGAGAATGGCTTCCAAGAAACCAGTGAGACGAGAATTTTAAAAGGAGGAAATGGTCCATAGTTTAAAGTACTGCAAGGAAGTCAGGCTAAAGCCTTGGATTTGGCAGCTAGGGAGTCATTGCTAAGAACAGCTTTAGGGAAGTAATATGGGAGGAAGTGAAAATGCAGGTGTGGGATTTGTTGGTATAGTTACTGTTCTGAGATAGAGTTGAGCCTGTTTCTTTGTTGAGAGAAGAGCTGTAGAAAGAGAGAGGCTTAGTGATGATTTAAGGAAGTGATTCTTCATGGAACAGATGTTTATGGAGCACCTGTTATGAGCCCAGTGCTGGTCCAGACTCAGGAAGTACAGCACGAACAAAACAAAGCTTACACTCGTGTGTGTGCGTCTCACAGGTAATAAATTTATAGTCAGCTAGACATAATATAATGTCAGGTAGCAACAAGTGCCAGGATTCTTCAGCTAAACTGGGCTGAGAAGATAAGAGAGTGCGGGCGGGGGTGGGGGGAGTAGCGTGGCTGGGGAAGACTTCAGGGGTTGGGTGAAGGCTGAGGGGCAGCCTAAACGAAACGAGGAGAGACTGACTGCAAAGTGATCCAGAGGCTGAGGTGGCTGAGAAGTGGGAGAGGATGGACCCCCAGTACTGATGGAAGGGTAGTTGTCCTCAGGAGAGGGGGCCACCTTCTCTCCTGACCCTGGCAGGAAGCCCACAGGACAGGCGACACTAGAGGCTGCCAGACAGCTCACGTGCACCGTGCGACAGACACTGGATTCTGAGCCCTTTACGTTCTGATGCTCTCTGAGGTGTGGGTTTTGTCACCCTTTTTTATAGGTGAGGAAACAAAGTCTGGAAGAGGGTTTACCGGCTCTGGCTCATCGTCCTTAGAGCCTGGATCTCCTCTGCTTTTTGGCACTTCAGAACCTTGCTGTTACCCTCCCGTGGGCTGCTTCTGGCCTAGCAAAGGACGGAGATAAATCTGTGCAGTTTGTGCAGGTTGGGTGGGGAGGTGGGAAGTGAGAAGTTGAGGGATACCCCGTCCGTCGGACCCTCTTTGTGGTCCAGGATGTCTGTCCCGAGTCTCGGTAAGAGGTGGCCCCTAGGAGCTCCTCGCTGCCTTCTTGATTTGCTTTTCTCAGGTGGGTTGTTATTCCCCATGTCCTGTGCCTGCTCCCTTCTCACATCCCCACACCCCCCGCCAGCACTGTGGGATTGCCTCATTTGTGCCTGCTGCCGTAAGGGGGGCATGAATTGATGATAAAAGTACATGGTTATTGTGGAAAATTGGAGGTAGATCTGATTTTTGAAGTAGCTTCCCACTTACTCTCTGTCCCAAAGTGCCTGATAGTGTGGAAGGGATTTGGTGGCCTGTTAACAGCGAAGGTCCCCATCCCTCCTGCCGTCAGCTGTGTCTTCTGCTGTCCCTGTGGATATAAGGACCATGGCAGGGTCTGCTGTGTGTGCACTTGTCCATGTTTCCGTAAACACACACTCTGGTAATGAAATAGACCCCAGGTGGCAGAATTCTCCAGATAGAGTAAATTTAAATAATTTCCGTAAATGAATGGTAAAGTGGTGTGTACATGATGTTTTATTATTTTTTAAGTGTCCATAACACAGCACTGAGGAACTTGGAAATGGCGCAGGCACTGGGGCAGAATTTTTGAACTGGAAAGAGAAAAAGTAATAAATTTCAAAATATTATTATTGAAACCTGGCACCCATTTTCCTTAATTGAAGCATCGTGAGGTAGGTGAGTGTAAGAAGGAATGGGAATTTTTATATTGTTTGCTTTTTATATTAGCAGCTAACCTTCTTGTGAAGGTAATTAATGCTACTTTCATACATAAGCATTGAAAGGCAGTGAGGAGTCCTCCCAGTTTTCATGTAATTCAGAAATTACACACTTTTTTTTTTTACATACACTTTTTCCTCTTAACAAATTTCCTGGTTTGTCCACACAGTTAGGAGTTTCAGAATATATTTGTATTATGCTTCTAATTAAGTTGTGGGACTCTGAAATTACTGTTTTAATTTTTACTTTATCGAGCCCGAAAGATCTCTCCAATCACAACTTTTGGGTGATGGCAGCACAGCAGCAGAGGCTCCATGTCCAGTGGTGTGCAGAAGTACCTGCTTTAGGGTATATCTGGTCCTCCATTCCTGCTACATAACATTTAGCTTCACGAAAAGACTAGGTGGTTTTGTATTTTTTAAACGTGTGTCATCAAAGAGGTAAAAAAAAAAAAAAAGTAGAGGTAACTGAAGAGAGAGTGCATTGTAAACTACTAGGTGCTATTTGGAGAAATAAAAGTCAACAAAATGTTCATTGAACACCTACTGATTTTTTAAAAAATATTTAATTTAATTTATTTATTTGGTTGCGCTGGGTCTTTGTTGCGGCAGGTGGGCCCCTTAGTTGTGGCTTGCCTGCTCCTTAGTTACACACGTGCATTCATTAGTTGTGGCTGGCAGGTTCATTAGTTGCGGCTCTCAGGCTCCTTAGTTTGCAGCATGCACGTGGCATCTAGTTCCCTGACCAGGGGTTGAACCCAGGCCTCCTGCATTGGGAGCTCAGAGTCTTAACCACTGCGCCACCAGGGAAGTCCCTATTGATGTTGTTTGTATCTGTTATCTTGTGGAGTGGCTGTGAGCTGGTGTGTAGCTGTCCATCCAGGTGCTAGAGATGGTTTCACAGTAACAATGTGAAGTTGGCCAAAGACTGCTTCCAGTGAACTAGAGCAGTTATTCTTACAGTATCATCACTGGGATGCACTTGGATTTCACACACACTGTCTCTCTCAGAGAATCGGGTGGGGGTTATCTGTGCAGCGTGAATATCCCTGAGGGTGCAGGTGGCAGTATCTTGCATGTGAACAGATGGTGGGGGGCGGTAAGATTTGGTTTAGAATCTTTCACCCAGCTCTTTTCCTCCAACCCTTGTCTCTGCTGAGTAACCACATTCCAGCCACACTTGCGTCAGCCTCTTCCCAGTCTTTCCAGCTTGTGCTCATGTGCCGTCTCTGATCTTCCCAGGCCCTGTGATGACACGGGCCCAGGGAATGGTGGGCCCGTGTGACCTCCATGGCCCTCTGCAGTGCCTGAGCTCTGCTGTGACGGGCGTTTTCACGTTGTGCCCTACCTCACCGCTGAGCTTCCTCTCAGCTTTATTTCCTGCTGGCTTATTTCCTTGGGATGGATCCCTGAAAGCGGAACTGGCAGATCAATGGACTGTGGCAGTTCATAGATCTAGTGGCATGTTGCCTGAGTGCTTTCAGAAAGCCTGAAACAATGAAAGGTGCCATCCGCAAGGACCAGGGTCCACAGTGTTCCCCGCGTTCCTGGCAGTGTCGGGGCCCCGTCTTATTTGCATGCTAGTTTGTGGTACTTGATCAGAAATTGTGTTTTTTGGTGTCTCTATTGCATTATACTTGATTTTTTTTATAAATTAAAAAGTAATTTTTATTGGCACTGGACTTTTTCTGTGTTTTGTAAATGATTGATTTCATTTTGTCGGGTAGAATTTTATTTGAGTGTATGTGCCTGGTTATTTATAATATCCCTTTTTATTCGCCAGAATTTATTTTCCAAACTTCTTTCTTCGTTTCAGAGTTTGTGGCAGTTTGTGATAGTTGAGAGTGTTGGTTTTCTGGGGTCTGATAATTTGACATTGAGAGAGAAAGAAGATAAACTTGTACTAACATAGTTTACCTAGTGCCGACTCCACTGTAATGGAGTTTAGGTGGTAAAATTCTTTGAACTGCCCTGATTCAGAGCCCTCCCCTTGCCATTTCTCAGGAATCTCTGGTTTTCTTGAGGTAATTGCTCGATCACATGCTAGTCCTCACACTGATCCTTAGAAGCACTGTTTGCTGACTTTCCCTTTTCTTGATTTGGCCAGTCCTTCTCTGCCCTCCTCTCCTTCCCCCTTGGTCTAGGCCCCGCCTGCGCCCACTTTGCAGCTTGTTACCTCCTTGGATGCTATGCTCTTTGCAAGCAGCAATATCCTGGTAGCATTTTGTCCTTTTAATAGAAAATGCTTCTGACTCTTGGAGGAAAAAACCCCTAAAGTTACCAGACTTTAAACTGGTAAACTGTAATTGTGGCCCCAGGGATGATTGAAATCCTTCATTTTTCTCAGTTGCATCATACACACCATGAGCCCACTTAGAAGGTGGGACTGTCTCACTTTAAAGTTCTCCTTGATGCCTGCACATCACATTCATTTGGATATGAGAAATAATTATAACATAAGGATAATTGTGTGCCTCTGGGATGTTTTCCTAGCTCTCTGGGATGTCCAGGAAGTCAAAGTAAACAATAAATATGAGGTGGTGTCTACATCCAGACTAGAACCGGAAACCGGGATACTATGATCCTTCCATTGTTTGTCTGTGGGGAAGGTGAGAGTGAGTGATTCAGGCAGCCCCAAGTTCTGGGTTTCCTAAAATAGCGTTCTTTCTGTTCCCTGGGATGCCCTTAGTGCACTTCAGTGACCTCTCAAGCCACTTGCTGAGCCCTTGTTGCTATGGTGCTGAAAAGTCATTTATGAGAAAAAGTTCAGGTGTCATCATGGGCATTACGGTTGGAGTGGGGATGGGGCTTAAGTCCTGGGTACAGTAAAATCACTTAAAAAGATCATATGAGGGCTTCCCTGGTAGTGCAGTGGTTGAGAATCCGCCTGCCAGTGCAGGGGACACGGGTTCGAGCCCTGGTCCAGGAAGATCCCACATGCTGCGGAGCAGCTAAGCCTGTGCACCACAGCTACTGAGCATGCACTCTGGAGCCCACGAGCCACAACTACTGAGCCTGCGTGCCTAGAGCCCATTCTCCGCAACAAGAGAAGCCACTGCAATGAGAAGCATGCGCACCTCAACAAAGAGTATCCCCCCGCTTGCTGCAACTAAAGAAAGCCCATGCGCAGCAACGAAGACCCAGCACAGCCAAAAATAAAAGAAGTAAATTTATTTTTTTAAAAAGAGATCATGTGAAATATTGGAATGGAACTTATTT
This sequence comes from Orcinus orca, assembly GCF_937001465.1. NCBI lineage: Eukaryota > Metazoa > Chordata > Mammalia > Artiodactyla > Delphinidae > Orcinus > Orcinus orca. Next base: position 19,150,300 of record NC_064574.1, read on the forward strand.
TGTCAGTTTAAAGTGCACATGGTTTAAAACATCAAGTAATGTAGGAGAGCTTATGATGAAATGCAAGGGTGCCCTGTCCTGTCTCACACCAGCTCCTCTCTCCTTCAAGACAACGACTTTTAACTCTTTTAGCTCTATTTTATTGTGTATATTTCTTTTTATTTATTTATTTATTTTTGGCTGCGTTGGGTCTTCATTGCTGCACGCGGGCTTTCTCTAGTTGCTGCGAGCGGGGGCTTCTGCGGGGGCTTCTCACTGCGGTGGCTTCTCTTGTTGCGGAGCACCGGCTCTAGGCATGCGGGCTTCAGTAGTTGTGGCACATGGGCTCAGCAGTTGTGGCTCGCGGGCTCTAGAGCGTGGGCTCAGTAGTTGTAGCGCATGGGCTTAGTTGCTCTGCTGCATGTGGGATCTTCCCCAACCAGGGCTCAAACCCGTGTCCCCTGCATTGCCAGGCAGATTTTTAACCACTGCACCATGAGGGAGGCCCATATTGTGTATATTTCTATTTCTTGATTTCCAGTTGTAGATACTACTTACTGATTTTCTTCCAAAAGAAATGAGGTCTTTGCTTAGTTCTACCCCCTCTCCACCCCCCTCAATCTAGTCATGTCATTATTTTTGGCTCCTCTTTTAATTTCCTTCTTAATTTAATATGCCAGCATCTTTTATAACTTGTTTTATCTACAAAGACAGTATCTTTTTGACTCCACTCCATCTGGAGCAAAACACTAGGGTTCAGGATGGGAGAAGGTAGGTTTAGACCTATATGTAGGCCTCTGGGGGGTGCTGGGCTAGAAGACCACTAATTGTAAGTGTTCTGGAGAAGTAATCCTCTATTCTGTGTTTTCCTCATGTGTCGCAGCTTAATCTTGAGATAATCTAAAATGTTTCATTTTGGATTTTAGCATAATCTTTGCCTTTTTTATGTTTTACAGAAATAAAATAATTGCCTTTAATAGATGATAATGAAAATACAGAAGAAAGAGAAGCAGGTAAGTGGTCACATATCTTCTAAGGGAATGCATCCAGCATACACTGGTGCTTTTTTACAAGAGGAGATGCTGGCAGTTTGGGCTTATCTCCTAGCCTCTGCTGCCTGTTTCCCATTCTCCACGTGGTAACTGAGAGCTCTGTTCTGAATGACTTAATATATAGATTTTTACTATGCACAGGTCAGCTCTATATAGGAATAAATGTAATGAAGATTGTAGATCAGAATATTATTCAAAATTAGCTATGCGGAAGAGAAATAGCTTACCAAGTTTTTATAAAGGGAGAAGTGATCCCTTCTTTATAGTTAACATATTTATTATTTTCGATGTTTGGTTAAACTAAAAGCATTCACTTACAGAATTCTTATTTATCATGATGTGCTGAAGTTTTCTCCTGTAGAAAATAGTGAACTAATTGGAAGTTTGTCCCTGCAGAAAATAGTGAACATTAACTGTTTGGCATTTGGTTTCCTGGAGGGGAGTTGATAAAAACATTTGGCCCTTGTGACGCATCCTACTAAAATCTTTTTCCTTAGTTGGTATTTATGTGTTCCAGGTGATTACGTTTTCAGAGGATCCCAGAGACCTAAACCAGTGTGGCTCAGGGAGGTGAGATGAGGGGACCTGCCTCTGTCTCTTAGAAACAGGCTGTCTCTGATGGGCTGGTTTTCCTTTTACAGAATTGAATGACAACCTGGTAACTGGGGAGATCTGAATCCCTGCCCTTCAGCTGGGACCCTATGCAGAGAGGTTGGGTGGGACCAGCCACTTTCCTCTCTGCTTGTAGAGCACTGAGTAGTCGGATACAGGGTGACCTAGGGATATGGTTACAAGGACTACCGTCTGTTCTGTTCCCAGTGGATAGGTCCTTGTGAAACCAAAACAAAATGGCCTGTTTGGGGAAAGAATTGAGTCACCTGCTGCTAATTTTAATAAGAAGAGCAGTGCCTAAACACTATCTACACGCTGATTTCCTCCTGTCCTGGCTCTGTAGAGTCAAAAGTTAGTACACAAACACTGTAGAGAGTGCAGTGCCATCTGCCAGGATTTTACCCTATGGATATACTCAGACGGGTGTGTAGGTTTCATTGCGACTTTGTTTATTATAGCGAAAATGGAAACGAACTTAAATGTCCGTCAAAAAGGAGACTACAGGCGTGCCTCATTTTACTGTGCAGGTATTACATTTTTTACAAATTGAAGGCTTGTGGCAGCTCTGCCTTGAGTAGGGCTATCAGCACCATTTTTCCAACAGCATTTGCTCACTTCATGTCTCGGTGTCACATTTTGGTAATTCTCTCAGTATTTTGGAACTTTTTATTATTATTATATTTGCTGTGGTGATCTGTGATCCGTGATCTTTGGTGTTACTATCGTAATTGTTTTGGGGTGAACTTCACTGATAAATGTCTGTGACTGCTCCACCAACTGACTGGCTGTTCCTCCATCTTTCACCTTCTCCTCCGGTTTCTGAGCCCAGGAAACAACCATTCCTTGAGACACAACAATATGGAAGTTAGGCCGCTTAATAACCCTACAGTGGCCTCTAGGTGTTCAAGTGAAAGGACCAGTTGCTCGGCTCTCACTTTCGATCAAAAGCTAAAGGTGATTAAGTTTAGTGAAAAAGGCACATGGAAAGCAGAGAGAGGCTGCAAGCGAGGCCTCTTGTGCTAAACAGTTTAGCCAAGTTGCGGATGCAAAGGAAGAATTCTTGAAGGAAATTAAAAGTGCCGTTCCAGTGAACACGCAAATAAGAAAGCACAACAGCCTTATTGCTGACATGGAGATAGTTTGAGTGGTCTGGATAGAAGATCAGACAAATCACACCATTCTCTTAAGTCAAAGCCTAATCCAGAGCAAGGCCCTAATTCTCTTCAATTCTATGAAGGCTGAGAGAGGTGAGGAAAGTGTAGAAGAAAAGTTTAAAGCTAACAGAGGTTGGTTCATGAGGTTTAAGGAGAGGAGCTGTCTCCATAACCTAAAAGTACAAGGTGAAGCAGCAAGTGCTGATGTAGAAGCTGTAGCAAGTTATCCAGAAGATCTAGCTAAGATAATTAATGAAGGTAGCCACACTAAACAACAGATTTTCAGTTTAGACAAAACAGCCTCCTATTGGAAGAAGATGCCATTTAGGACCTTGATAGCTAGAGAGGGCAAGTCAGTGCCTGTCTTCAAAGGTTCAAAAGACAGGCTGACTCTCTTGTTAGGGGATAATGCAGCTGTTGACTTTTAGGTTGAAGCCAGTGCTCATGTACCATCCTGAAACTACTAGGGCCCATGAGAATTATGCTAAATCTACTCTGCCTATACTCTCTAAATGGAAATTACAAAGCCTGGATGATAGCATATGTGTTTACAACATGGCTTACTGTATGTGTAAGTCCACTGTTGAGGCCTACTGCTCAGAAAAAAAGATTTTCTTTCAAAACATTACGGCTCATTGACAATGCACATGGTCACCCAAGAGCTTTGATGGAGTCGTACAGCGAGATGAATGATGTTTCATGCCTGCTCACACAGCATCCATCTGCAGCCCATGGATCAAGGAGTAATTTTGACTTTCAAATCTTATTATTTAGGACATACATTTTGTAAGGTTGTAGCTGCCATAGATGGTGATTTCTCTGATGGATCTGGGCAAAGTAAGTTGAAAACCTTCTGGAAAGGATTCACCATACTAGATGCCATGAAGAACATTTGTGATTCATGGGAAGAGGTCAAAATGTCAACATTAACAGGAGTTTGGGAGAAGTTGATTCCGACCCTTATGGGTGACTTTGAGGGGTTCAAGACTTCAGTGGAGGAAATAACTTCAGATGTGGTGGAAAAGACAAGAGAACCAGAATTAGTAGTGGAGGCTGAAGATGGGACTGAATTGCTGCCATCTCATGATAAAACTTGAACAGTTGCTTCTTACGGATGTGCATAGAAAGTGGTTCCTTGAGATGGAGTCTACTCCTGGTAAAGATGCTGTGAAGATTGTTGAAATGACAACAAAGGATTTAGAATATTACATAAACTTAGTTGATAAAGCAGCAGCAGGGTTTGAGAGAATTGATTCCAATTTTGAAAGAAGTTCTACTGTGGGTAGAATGCTGTCAAACAGCACTGCATGCTACAGAAAACTGTGCAAGGAAGAGTCCGTTGATGTGGTAAACTTCATTGTTGTCGTATTTTAAGAAATTGCCACAGACACCCCAGCTTCAGCAACCACCACCCTGATCAGTCAGCAGCTGTCAACACCAAGGCAGGACCCTCCACCAGCAAAAGGACTATGACTTGCTGAAGGTTCAGATGATGGTTAGCATTTTTTTTAGCAACAAAGTATTTTTATTTTAATTTTTTAAAATGGAAAACATAAAGGAACGTTAATATCCAGTCAGGGCAAAGAATACTGGATTTAATGACCCATTAAGTGTGAACCACTTTAGGTTCTTCACAGTAACATGTATTTTAAAGTAAAATTTGAATGCATATTGCAGAGAATGAATCCATTTAAAAAACTTTATAATTTCCTTACCTGATACTAATACCAGTATGATTTTTAGACTGTAAATTTTTTAAATGATTTGTTTTAACACTGAGAATAAGATTTAAAGCAAAGTTAGCAATGTTCCTGAATTACAGATTTGTTCAGTAGTAAGCCTTTGAGTAATAGTACTTTCTTCTCAAAAAGTAGTCAGTGTACATTTTAGAATTGTGCAGTAAGAAAATATTGGCTAATAAAAAGTGGTATTACTTGAGATAGTCAAAATGAAAGAAAAACTATACTTTTGCTTGGATTATTTATGCCCAAATAATTTACCCTGCAGTCCACAGATGTATAGGGCATAAAATATTTTTGAATAAGAGAAAAGCGAGGGTCCTAAAATAGGAACATAAACCAGAAGAATCTAAAAACAGCATCCTGTTATTTTATTTTTTGAGTATTTAAGCTGCTTTTGGTTGCATGCCCTGATCTGTAGAAGGTTAATTAACAAGGAAATAAAATTTCCAAGTGTTTAAAAAATTTGCTCATCTTCTATAAAGCAAGTTTTAATGTGTCAACTCTTAAAAAATACACAGTGACTTGATGAAACAGCAGTACAACTGCATAGAATTGAGCTCCAGAGAATTATACATTTATGAGCTGTCTTTCCTGGGCTCTGGTTTACAGGAGTATTGGCTTAGAGACCAGCTTAGAGCCATCTGCTCCTACCTGGAGGATACAGGCCAGGAAACTCTTAGGATTATATGGGCCTTTTCTGTTCCTAAATAAAACACCAGGAGCTCTCTGGTCTTAAAAACAACCGAGCATCCAAATATGTACACTGGGGACCCTTCCCCTTTGTGAGTCAAAGAAGAGGAGAGTTTGTGACTTCTGCTGAAAACAAAACAAAACAAAATCTCCCACAATTCTTCTAAGAGACTGAAATGTACTAGAAATTTCAAAACTAGAACAATGCCATCAAAGATTAAACCTCTGAATGCCACCCCAAAATAATAAAATTGGGACCTCCAGGAAAACAGGTACCAAAAGAATCAAAGTAATGAATGCACTGAGGATTCCCCTCTTTGAAGGCTGTTTAAGGAGGTAGGGTTTCACGGGTTTTTGTTTGTTTATCTTTTGGCCTCTGAACATTTAAAAAATGCTTTGCCCGTCTCGTCATTTAGGCTAATTTTGGAGTTCACAAGAAACCCTAATACTGACATAAGGATATTCTACAGTTTCACAGCTATCATTTGTACATATTAAAATCAAGTTGATTTACTCTTTTTGAGTAAGTATAACTAGAATATGGCAAATTAATATATTTCTTTACATACAACTTTGTGTCTCAAAGTTCTTGAAAAACAAGAGCAGATAACTTTGTATTCAAAGACTACCAAAGTGTGCATTTGATATTTATATGCAAACAAAACCTTATGAATCTCCTGTCAATTCTGCATGATGCCTTTAAGGAGGAAATTACATACAAAGTTGCTAACTGTGCAAAATGTTAAATTGCTAAAACATTTTACATAATGAAATGATACATGTAAATGTAGAAGTTGACACATGAAATTAACATGGGTTCATAAGAACTTATCACATTTCAGAGATTTTCTTTAGTAACAAGTTTTTATTTTTATATTTCCTGTACACAGCAAAGTTTATCACAGAAGGTAACCCTTTTAAACAAATTCAACAGGGAGTTCTTGAGGCACCTTCTCATATAAAACACAAGATGAATGCAATTATCAATCCATCTGAGAAAAGTTTTCAATCTAAAGATCATTTTTTTCCATTTAAGTATATTTTATAGAACTTTGATAAGGCAAGACAAATTGTGAAAAAATGTAGATACAAAAATGATGTAAACTAATATCTTATATTAAAAAACCCCAAAGGGAAAACTGGAGATGGGGCAGCTCAAACAATGCCTATTTCAGAAAAACCTAAAATAGAATTGTGCATAAGCTGAAGATTACAAAGAACTTCTGGACTCGGCACAGTTTGGGTTTTCCTTTTTTCTTTTTTTTTTTTTAGTCTTTATATTACAGGTTTTAAATCATATCGGGAATGCAAACTAGAACTGCCCACTACTTCAGTGGAAAAAGTTCAACATTGTGCAGTTTTCTGCCTCTATTTTTAAAAAGTGGCAGCAATCCCTGCATTTGTATATGAAACAAGGATTTGAGAAACTTTATCAAAAAAGGTAATGAAGGCAAAAATTGGCAGACATCCAGCATATTGTTTCTTTTTAAAACAATGTGGATGGTAATTTCATGATTAAAAAATGAATCTTTTAAATAAATACATTGTATCTGACATTTGCACTGACTGATTTGATAAATCTTTAAGTAAACAAGGGCTTTACTACACTCCCTGTAGCCTTAAGCCACTGGCTTTAGGTTCTGGAGTCCTTTTTCACTGGGTTTCATACACTGCGACTCTGCAGACTGATTAGGCATCATGCTGCCATTCTGTCCTGGAGGCGGCTGCACTCCATAATTTGGTCCCATCCATGGTGCAGAAGACTGTTTAAATCCCTGTTGGTTCCATAGCTGGCCATAAATTCCATATGCAGGTACTTGCCAACCATTAGGCATATACTGGCCAATTTGTTGTGTGTTCCCATACCACTGGCCCCAGTGGCCATAAGCTTGTGGATATCCAATTTGATTCTGCTGTTGCATGGGATTTATCATATCAAGAGTTTCTTTGCCCCAGTAGCATTTCACAACATGGCCTTCAATGGTAGTTCCATTAACAGAAACAACTGCATGTGCTGCACTTTCATGGGAATTGAACCGAACAAAAGAATATCCTTTATATGGAAAGACTCGAAGTTCCATTATTTGTCCAAATGGCGAAAAAGTCTGACGCATTAGTTGTTCTGTTAGCCCAGAAGTGACATCTCCATCATATACAGTACAGTTGCTTGGACTAGACTGATTTACGACCTCATCATATGATAGCTGTTTGGTGTTTGACTCATATGTACTCTTTGGAACTGGAGGCTTTCGGGTTGCCCAGTTAGTTCTGATTTGTCTTCCACCAAGCCACTGGCCACCCATCTGTTGAATGGAGTTTTCAGCATCCCATCTGTTGAAAAAGGAGACAAAGCCATATTCCTTAGACTTCCCTGTTGCCATGTCTTTTACCACTTGGGCATCTGATATTCTTCCAAATGGTGCAAAAGCAGCTTTTGTATCTTCAGTTGTAATTTCTGGACTGAGATCACCAACAAAGACATGGAAATGACCTTGTGAACGCTGTGTGCTAACAACGGTACTACTGCTTGTATCCTCCTTTTGACTGCTGTGGGTTGTTGCCCACTTCACTTTGACTTCCTTACCCATTATCTTCCACCCATTCATAGCAGCTAGTGCTACAGCTGCATGACGACGCTCATAAAACTCTGCAAAACAATATGGATCATTTCCAGCTGTATCCATAATCATTCTGGAGAATTAAAGCTTCTGTCACATCTCAGGAAAGCTTACCGACATACAGAGTCTTAGGCATTTAGTCCTTCATGGCTGCTGCTGTCGCGGTGGCGCCTCCGGGTCCAGCTCTCTACCCTTTACTACCTCACAAATCTTTTGAGCGGCCATGGCTGCAAAATGGCGGAGTTTCTCGGCCAACTAGAGGTTACTGCGTCCCCTTCTTCAGCAGCAATTACACTAAACCGCCCAGCCCAGCGCGAACAACAAAGCCTCGGGTCAAGATGGCGGTGAGCCGGGCACCTTAGAGCAGCCCGGGAAGTGACCCGGACCGTGCAGGCGCAGAAGAATCTTGCACTTTGGACCTCCTGTTATTTAATTTTTTTAAATCGGAGTACAGTGTCAAGCAATAAGATATTTTTAAATTAAGGTATGTAGATTTTTTTTTTAGACATAGTGCTAGTGCACACTTAATAGACTACAGTATAGTATAAACATAACTTTTGTATGTACCTGTAAACCAAAAAATTTGTGTGACTCACTTTACTACAGTATTTGCTTTATTGTGGTGGTCTGGAACTGAACCTGCAATATCTGTGAGGTAGGCCTGTATATACATCATAGCACATCTACCTAGTGGAATATTTTGCTGCTGTTAAAAATAACACATTACTGAAGAGAATCCCAAGCCCTCGAAACTACTGTCATTTATGATACATGGGCAGATTTTTATTTCTTAAAACAATCTGCAAATTTAATTTTTTAAACATTATTTAAGGTAAGCTTTCATTTCAATAAAAACATTCTTTACCAAAATTATCCCAACATGAATTTAGGTTCTTTTCTTTTCAAAGTTCATATTGAGACCTTTGGTATGTCAGCCAGTTATTACGTAACGTCAGTGAGATGGTTTTCATTTACACCTCATAGTATATGTTGATGAGCAGGGCAGAGTTTTTATTTAAAAGTTAATATTAGATAGGTGGAGGGGCAAGTTAATGAAGTGGAGGAGTTGATCCTGCTTCTCTTATAGGTACTGGTGACGGGCCATACCGACGACTGAACTGCAAGACGTTGCTGAGCATGCTAAAGCAATCCACGGGCTCTAAAACCTATCTTGTGACATAGCTTAACATATTTTTGTTTTTCTTGTTCTAATTCATTTTGTGCTCTGAAACATATACTTGAGAGGCCAGAGCAAAGTGATCAGGATGATAAAAGAATGTTGACTCATTCAACATGAGGTATGATAGATGAAACTAAGATTACGTAGCCTGAAGAAGGGAATATTTAAAAGTGTCTCTTGCAAAAGAGGTTGACTGTGTCTGTTGCTGGACCTGTAGGTGAGAATGGAGAGTTATAGGGGGACAGGCTTTAGCTCCATCTGAAGAAGACCGTCCTGAGAAGTTGAGCTGCCCAGCTGTGGCCTGCACCTTGTGGGCACTAAGCTCCCCACTCCTGGGAGAGACTGGAAAGCTGTTTGTTTGTGTGTCAGAGGCCAGGAAGTGGGCGTTTGGCCCAGATGACCTTAGTGGTACATCCTGACTAGAATCCTAGGGTTTACCAGGGCATTTATGTATGGCATTTATCTGTGGTATCAACATAAATAGTAGTCTAAGTAGATACAATTTTTAATTAAAATATTACATAATAGTTATATATTACATAGTGGTTCTTTCAGCTCATGTTACTGATATTACTCGATATATCACTAGGTGAAACAAACACGAAACAGTTTTTTAAAAATAGAAATAAGCGGCTGAGTTTTAAATTCTATGAATAAAGTGGCTTTGAGTCCGTCTACATGCAGAAAACATTGGAATAAACACAACCACCTTTTTTTTTTTTTTTTTTTTTTTTTTGCGATACGCGGGCCTCTCACTGTTGTGGCCCCTCCCGTTGCGGAGCACAGGCTCCAGACGCGCAGGCTCGGCGGCCATGGCTCACGGGCCCAGCCGCTCCGCGGCACGTGGGATCCTCCCGGACCGGGGCACGAACCCGTGTCCCCTGCATCGGCAGGCGGACCCTCAACCACTGTGCCACCAGGGAAGCCCCACAACCACTTTTAAACAGTGAATAGAATTGCCTCATCTCCTGTCCTGACCAGAGGGTTCTGGGAATCTCTGGTAACAAGACCTTGGGCCAACATCAAAGTGGCAACAAAAGATCTAGGATCCGTGACGTTTGACAAGTGTCGCTGTGACTGTAGAGAATTGCCTCCCTCCATCTAACTTGGATTCACTCTTGAGACCCAAAGCTGGTATTCTGAGTATTGTGGGAAAAAAGCAGGAGTAACAGCAGTGAACTTCTTTCCACTTTTGATACAATTTATGGTTTTCTCATTAACTCACTGTCTTTTGCCTCAGTTATACCGTCCCTTTACTATTGATATGGTTTTGGATAAATTGTGCCAGTTTTGGGAAACTACGTAACATGTAGTGACCAAGGATCAAAAGTTCTCATTTTGGGATGAAAACGGAAATATAGTACCCACTGCTAACAAAATGTGTTCTTAGGATGGTGGTTGTAGGTCTTCTGGTAGCTCCCAAGCCCACATTTGATGTTCTTTAACCCTCATCTTGGGATCCTTCTGGGTAGAGTTGAAAAGAGATCACTTACTTAATCTTAAATGTTCTGCTGGATTGTTTGATTCTTCATGTATTATCCCATTCTGGTCTGGGGAACAAATGGATTTATAAAGAAATGGATAGAAGAGGAAAGTTAATGAGTTAACGGTTTTCTGGGGGAAAGGTTAGGGAGATACCCTTGGTGCTGGGGAGTGGATGATGGAAATAAAGTAGAGGTGGTTAGAGAGTCTTGCTAATTCTTATTCTGAGTTTGGTGTATGCAGAACATGAGGCAGTACCGTGAAGTAGTCAAGAGCAGTGGCTCTTAAAACCAGGAGTCAAACCCGGGTTCAAACCTTAGCTGTAGTACTCACTAGCTGTGTAACTTTGGGTGAGTTATTTAACCTCTCTGAACTTCTACTCTATAAAATAGAGTCATATTTGGAACGATAATATACTTCCTCTTAGAGTTGTTTTGAGACATAATCTGTTTAAGAAACCTAGTATATTGCCTGATACTCATTACTTAATAAAATCAGGCATTATTAATGATCATTGCTGACATCTATTTTATCTTTCAAATATCAAAACAACTCTGAGTACTCAGAGTAGCTGTGACTAAAGGTCGAGATATATGAAAAGCACCGTTCCCTGCCCACACATAGTATTCCTAACTCCAGGCAATGGTCTTGCTGTGCCTTGGTATGTGGAAATGGTATTGGCCAGGGTTTGCTTAAGTTCTGGGCTCAGGGGCTCTAGTAACCCAGGACTACAGTGAAATTACAGGTGGGCCAGGAAGGAAGAGGTAGGAAAATAGTCTTATTCTCTCTGTATTTGTTGATCTACTTGGCTTAGAAAATGTCACAAAAACATTTTAGAAGAGGTCTCTCTTAGCCTTGGTTGGCTGAAACAAACATCATTGCACTTTGACAGATTAGATAATTGAATCACTTTGAGCCTTTGGTTTACTCATAAAAGCCGTAGTTGTTTGGAAAAAAACCTCGTGGTTTCTAGAAACAACACTTGTTAACAAACAGGCACTTATTAAGTATTTTCCTTCTCTCTTCCTAACTCTTTCCTGTCAGCATCTAAATTCAATAATCTACCTGCGCCCAGCTTTTGTCACCACATGGAATTAACAAGGTTTAGGTTGACTTTGCCTAAAGATTTAAAGTAGTCAAAGAGTCTTGAAACATCGTAAGAGAAAAAGCCACCACCACCCCATCCTGTTTTAAAAGCAAAAATATGAAAATAGAGGTGGAGACTTGACTGACAGGTTCAAGGGCTTTGGGGTAGAGGAGCTTTGCAGAAATTAGATCGTCAAATCTGTTGATCACTCTTCAGTCCTTAGCTTACCTGCTCCTCAGCAGCATTTGACACCTGTGATCATTCTGTCTTAAAATGCTCTCATCCTCCGGTTTCTGTGAAGCAACACTTTCTTACCCTTTTTCCCTCCTACATCACTGGCCTGACTGCTCCTTCGCCCTGCCTGTAGGTTCTTCCCCCTCCGGGGACCTTAAGTATTAGTGTTCCGCAGGTTAGGTCCTGTTTCCTCTTCTCTCTTTATCCATTCTTCTTGGGCGGTCTAATTTATTCTCATAGACATTTCCCTTGGAAAGTGTATCCAAGAGCACCCTGGACACCTCTGCCTGAAACTGAACTCTTCTCCTCCTGGTGCGAACCAGCTGTGACCATGTGAGGAGCCATGTAGGACTGAAATACCTGCTTCATCACCCAAAGCACAGAACTCCTGGGTGTGGAAGGATTGAATATGCTGAATACAGGGAAAAAACTCACAAACACAGAGGGGACACACAGACACATGCACACACTGACATTGTCCCTGTCCCTCCTCAGATGGATCTTGCTCACTCAGCCTCAGCACAAATGTATTTGCCAAATGAATGAGTCCCAGTGCAATTGCAGTGTGATAAAGGCAAGGATATGTGGGGTTTTCTGTCTTTACTGCATTCCACAGGCAGGCCGTAACTATAAGGAGAAAGATAAGGTGAAACAATAAGACAATTCTAATTCCAACTGGAAAGTAGCTTTGCCACCTGGAATGTCCACAGACCAACTCGTTAGTAGTAGTAACTACTTCTTATTTTGTATTTTCATTTTGTTATTTGGACTTTTAAAAAAAGACAGATCTCAAACTTAGTTAAGCTTGTCTGCTTTTGTGTGTGTGTGTGTGTGTGGTATGCGGGCCTCTCACTGTTGTGGCCTCTCCCGTTGCGGAGCCCAGGCTCCGGACGCGCAGGCTCAGCGGCCATGGCTCACGGGCCTAGCTGCTCCGCGGCATGTGGGATCTTCCCAGACCAGGGCACGAACCCGTGACCCCTGCATTGGCAGGCGGACTCTCAACCACTGTGCCACCAGGGAAGCCCCTTGTCTGCTTATTTTTATATTTAGTCGATTTCTTGATATTAAGTAAGTCTACACAGAAAACACTTTCCTCTCCCTGGGGAAGGTGGAAGACCCTGAAGCGATGGGCAGCAGGGGCTCCCTGGGCCGCTCACTGCTGGGTTGAAATTGGAGGAAGCGCTTCTGGGTGAAGGGTGTGCAGGGGCCTTTCCAGCCCGAGTGCAAAGTACACTCTGCCCTGCCCTCAGTCAGATGTAATCATAGTGCTGGCGCCTCTCATATTCTGCCTTTGATTCCTGAATACTGATGATTTGGAGGAGTGTGAATTGTCTGGCAAACAATTTTTCCTTCATTATTAAAGTCTATTACATCTATGTGAAAATTTTTCTATTATAAGTATATTGAAAGCAATATTCTCATTATTGAAAATTTAGATGTCTGTTTAATAAAAAAAATTTTAAAAACCCAAATTTGCACAGCCCCAAACGATTAACATTTTGTTTATTTTCTCCCATTCTTTCTTCTGTACACAGGTATTTGTTGTCATTTTTGTTTACACATACAATTTTGTAGATGTCTTTTTTCTCTTTTTTCAAATTGAAAATATTAATTTCATCCAATAATCATATGATTGAGTTTTACTGTAAGCCACAAAGATCTTGGGGAACACCACAAAGTCACTGTCTCATGAAGCTTACCTTCTAATCATGGGAAACAGGTAAAGGGAAACAAATAATAACTTAGAGAAATTTTTGAAAAAAGAAGTGAAAGTTGCCCACAGTGTTATCTCCCAGACATAATGATGGTATGTGTCCTAAATTTATTTTAAAAAGCTAATGTTGGGCTTCCCTGGTGGCTCAGTGGTTGAGAGTCCGACTGCCGATGGAGGGGACACAGGTTCGTGCCCCGGTCCAGGAACATCCCACATGCCGCGGAGCCTGCGCGTCCGGAGCCTGTGCTCCGCAATGGGAGAGGCCACAGCAGTGAGAGGCCCGCGTACCGCAAAAAAAAAAAAAAAAAAAAAAAAAAAGAAAAGCTAATGTTGATATAGCCTTCTTAAAAAAACAAAAATGGGATTAGATCATAGGTTTTCTTTTTTTACTTTCCCACATGTTGTGGACACTTTTTAAATGTCAACTAAAACTTTGTGTAACAGTGGCTGTGTAGTAGTATTCTGTATGATGGATGTGCTGTTAATTTAAGCATTTTCCTAAAGGTAGACAAATAGAGTATTTACAGTTTTTTACTCTATTAAAAATAATTCTGTATCAGATATTCTTATACATAAACCTTTGGAGTATCTAAATGTTTCCTTAGTTTATGTCTCAAAGAGAAATTGCTCACTTTAAAAGCATATCCAAAATTAAAATTTTAGTATTATTGCTACTCTCTCCTACAAAAAATCTTTTAATAGTTGATGCTCCTGCCAGCAACATATGAGAGGACCCTTTTCAGTATATTCTTACATTGAATTTTTAAAAATTGAGATATAATTCACATGCTGTAAAATCCACACTTTTAAAACATGCAATTCAGTGGTTTTGGTATAGTCACAAGATTGTGTAAAGATCACCACTATCTGATTCTAGAACATTTCATCATCCCCCAAAGAACCTTATGCCCTCACTAGTCACTCTGTTTTTTCCCTCAACCCCTGGCAACCTCTACTCTACTTTTTGTCTCTATGGATTTGCCAGTTTGGGGTATTTCATGTAAATGGAATTATACAATATGTGGTCTTCTGTGCTTGGCTCCTTTCACTTAGCATAATTCTTTCAGGGTCTATCCATTTTGTAGCCTGGGTGATTTTCTTAGATTCTAATTTGACTTTCAAGTACTTGAGTGATTCTTAGGGGGATAACCCAGGTTCGTCCTTGGACCTCTGTTTGGGAAGCATTGACCTAGGCTGTAATCTTTCCATTAGTTCTTAAATCCTTTACAACTGACCCAGAACCTGTTTATCTAGATTCACATTTTTAAGTGTCTTTTCTAGGAATATTGTAGGTTGATGGTCTTCGATCAAAGAAATGTGTTTTATTACTATCAGTGCAGTTTATGAGTTATCATTGTTGCATGTTTCATCAGTCAGTCTCTCTCAGTTTTATCCTTGTGTTCCTAGATGCTAGTCTCTTTAAATTGTCAATGTAATGTAAAATGTTGTTACTGTGGTCCATCATCTGAAGTCTGTTCCTTTTAGGGCCATTTTCAAAATGGTAATTTAGGGCTTCCCTGATAGCGCAGTGGTGGAGAGTCCGCCTGCCGATGCAGGGGACACGGGTTCGTGCCCCGGTCCGGGAAGATCCCACATGCCGCGGAGCGGCTAGGCCCGTGAGCCATGGCCTCTGAGCCTCCGCGTCCGGAGCCTGTGCTCCGCAACGGGAGAGGCCCGCGTACCGCAAAAAAAAAAAAAAGGTAATTTAATGCCCTTCTTAGTAGAAGTTGAAACAAAGACTTTATTTAGGCTCTTTACCTTTTCCCCCACTGACCTTGAGAAACATGGAAGAAATATGTTTTGTCTCATATTTTTAATCCTCAGCAGATATCTTTTCCAGGTTCCCAACAAGGTGCCTTATAAATAAAAGCATTTCTGGTGGATTATTGACTTTTGAGATTATAATTTCATATTTTTGGTTACTAATATCTGCCTTTTGGAACACTTCCCCTTTTTTTTTTTTTAAAGAAGGTGTTGGGGGTAGGAGTTTATTAATTAATTTATTTATTTTTGCTGTGTTGGGTCTTCGTTTCTGTGCGAGGGCTTTCTCTAGTTGTGGCAAGCGGGGGCCACTCTTCATCGCGGTGCGTGGGCCTCTCACTATCGCAGCCTCTCTTGTTGCGGAGCACAGGTTCCAGATGCGAAGGCTCAGTAGTTGTGGCTCACAGGCCTAGTTGCTCTGCGGCATGTGAGATCCTCCCAGACCAGGGCTTGAACCCGTGTCCCCTGCATTAGCAGGCAGATTCTCAACCACTGTCCCACCAGGGAAGCCCACACTTCCTCCTTTTTAACACGGGCTGATTGTGCCTCACGTCTTGTCCCAGCTCTACCAACTTCCTAGGAATACATCTTGACAAATTGCTTTCTCTCTCTAAACCTCTAAATCTCTAAACAGATTATCTTATCTGTAAAATGAGAAGTGGACTAGACAACTCTCTAGGATTCCTGGGAATAGAATTGCTGGGACATCAGGTAGGTATGTGTTTAGTTTTATAAAGAACTACCTGACCTTTTCCTAAAGCGATTGTGCACACCATCACATTTAACGTTTCTAACCAAATGTCATCATTCTGGCCTGGTGGCCTGGTTCCCTGACATGTCGTGAAATACTCAACGAAACAAGCATTTGGCCAGAGGATTCAGATCCAGGCTTCTCGGCTTACTAGTTGTATGGCCTTGGGCACATCACTTAGCATCAATAATCATTCATTTCTCCATATACAAAATAGGCAGCATGATGCTAAGTTTGTAGGATTGTTGAAAAGATTAGAGATGTCATGAAACATGCTTTGCATAATTCTGAGCATATCCATTTGATGTCTGTCCAGTAGCTGCTAGCTGCTGTTACTGTTATTGCCTAATGATTGAATATCCAGTTACCACCACGCCTGCCTGAGATACCTGCTCAGCTTTTTGGAGAGCCCCAAAAAGAGAGACCTTGACATGAGGTATGAGTTGAGGAGAGAGTCTCACTTTGACCTACAGAGTGCTGCCTTGATGGAATTAGGTCTTCAGTGTATTGTCTTTTAAAGCCTTTTAAATAAACAAACCTGTGTCTCTTGCTTTTTTAGTGTGTCCACCCTTGCATTATAAGCAAAAACTTATTCCTTGAGGGCCAAGTGTCCCTGGCACATAATTAAGTAACATCCCAGGGATGGTTATGCAGTCATAGGATCCCAGCTTTAACCGGGTACCTGTTACAGTACTGTTGAGTTTCTTGCTGTCTTTTCTTTTTTTCTCTTTCTTTCTCTTTCTTTTTCTTTCTTCCTTCCTTCCTTTCTTTCTTTTTTCTTTCTTTCCTTCTTCCTTCCTTCCTTCCTTCCTTCCTTCCTTCCTTCCTTTCTTTCTTTCTCTCTCTCTCTCTTCCTCTCTTCCTTGCTCCCTCCCTCCCTCCCTCCCTTCCTCCCTTCTTTTTTTGTCTTTTTATTGTGGTAGAAAATACATAATTATAAAATTTACCATCTAAACCATCTTCTTGTATTTTATTGATTTAAATTTCTTTTAAGTTTACTTAGTTCCTCTTTTTCTTAAGCCTTAAGCACTGAATCAGCAATGAGGGAGTCAAACTGAATTGTTTTCCCTTTTGTTACCCCCCCCCCCCCCAAGTAGTGAGTCCTGCCAGAATGACCAGTTCCCTCTGGATTTAGGCTGTTTATGACACTGGACTTCATTTATGATAAAAAATCCAAAAGAATCCTCCTTTTCTTTCATCATTTTCTCCTGGGATTCTCAGTGTTATGTTTGGGAGTATCAGACTATGAAAGGGAACTGGGAAGAACAGCAGGGAAATACGCAGCTGAGTTTTGCACTCCCCATCAGTTCCAGGGTGGGCCAGGAAGTCTGAGCAGAGATTGGTAACCAGAATGCCAGAGAGAAACCACACCATCTGGCAAGTGTCTGTGCCCTTCAGCACAGGCCAGGCCCCTTGGTAAGAGAGCAAGCTACTCACAAATGGGGCTGGTCCTAAGCCATCATCCAAAGATGATTGTAACCATCTTCCTGGAAAGCCTGCTTGTCTCTCCCTAAGTTATTTCTTTGTTCCCTGAAACTAGCACCCACATTATTAACAGATTATTGGCAACCCCAGCCTTGTTATGAAATGACAAATGTACTTTGTGACACCAGGCCTGAACACATGAGATAATACCTTCTGCTTCCAAAGGGCTGTTTCCATGTTGTCATGTTAGGAGGCTTCACTTTTATTTGGTGGTGCTCCAGAACAGCTGGGAAATGTTCTTTTAGCGTTGCCTTCAGCACCTATGACACTTCCTTTCTAAAGGCATGTATCACAGTAAAGCATCCTCCCGTACGTTAGTTGGTTTTTGCAAGTGGTCAAAGGTTATCTGCTGCTGAGTCTGGTGACAGAGTTAGATGATCATACAGAAGAACACTATTTCTAGTTAAAAATAAAACGTATAGTTTTGAATGATCCAGATGTTCTCATTGACAGTCAAACCAGGTGAATGTTAATGCTGCTTGATGATATGTGAGAGCAGAGATTTGGGGAAATAAAGCAGCACGTTGAGGTTGACCCCACATCCTTATCACCCTGGTGACATCACCTTTATTCATGAATACATTTGAACAGTAACTTGTATATCAGCATGATAAATGCCACTCGGGGTCAAACAGTGTGCCTAGGATTCGTGTCTGCTAGCAGGATCTAAAGGTATTTTGTGGGAGACTGTTGCTGCCAGTTCTAGAAATGGAGCTTAAAAAGGTGTTTCAGATTTCTGCACGTAACATGGAAATCCTTCAGGTTTTTACATACAAATTACCTACATAATATTACTAACAACTTAGTCCACAAGGGCCTTGCTCCACAAGGGCTAAAGCAAACATAATGTGTGTCCTGTTTGCCACTCTGTGCCCATGACCTAGCACGGGAGGAACTACCACATCGCAGGCACTCAGGAGATGTTGAACAAGTCCATGCATTCAAAGTTAATACCACTATTTGTGTGAAGCTTGCAGTGGAAGAGTAATATGCTTGTCTCTCTCTCTTTTGCAGTTGTCAAATTTAAAAGTTCTGAATCACTCCCCAATGTCTGATGCCTCCGTCAATTTTGACTACAAATCCCCCTCCCCGTTTGACCACAGCACTGATCAGGAGGACAAAACTGAAGATGTTGCCCGTCCCTGTCTGCCCCAGAAGGACCTGCACACTGCTGAAGAGGACGCTGAGACCCTTTTCCCCAGGAAAACGACATCCCATAACGGGACGGAGGACAGTGGAGGAGGCGGCACTGGCGTGAAGAAGAAACGGAAGAAAAAGGATCCAGGAGAGCAAGAAGGGGCAGCAAAGGGAAGCAAGGACAGGGAGCCCAAGCCAAAGAGGAAGCGTGAACCTAGAGAGCCAAAGGAGCCCAGGAAGGCCAAGGAGCCCAGGAAGGCCAAGGAGCCCAAGGAGCCCAAGCAGAAGGACGGGGCCAAGAAGGTGCGGAAGCCCCGGGAGGCCTCGGGCCCCAAGGAGGCCAAAGAGAAGAGGAGCGGCCCTGACTCTGCAGCCAGGACGAAGTCCAAGAAGGCCAGGTGCGTCCCTTTCTTCCCGTCCCGAGCCCCGGGCTCTGCCTCCACAGAGAGGCTGGCCTTGGCCTTACTCCAGCCCCCCTGGACATGACTTCCCCACTTTCAGCCAAAGTAAACCACCTTCTCACCTCCTTAATTAATACTGTGCCTGCAATTTCTTGCCATTCCCTTTGGATTAAGGAGAAGTGAAGTATGTTAGCACACACAGGGTGTCAGGGAAGGGGCGTCACAGGTGTGATACAGGGAGGGCAGCAATTTGGGGAACGGCTGCAGTGTAGGCTGGAGAGGAGCAGCTGTCAGGAGGGCGCACAGTGCTGGGGTCTGGGAGAGCCGTGGGTGTGCGCAGAGTTCCAGGCAGAAAAGGGCTGCCTGGCTCCCCTGGGCTGCGAGCTCTCTAGTGCAGGCCCACGCCTGGTCTGTTTCTCTCATTCGGTATCTAACACGGTGCCTGACATGTCAGCAGGTGCTCAGGAAACGGTGAGTCACTGAGACCAGAGGAGACAGACCGTAGTGACCTGTAGAGAGGGCAGAGGGCATGGGGACAGATTGGCTGCCGGGGTGATGTCGGGGGCCCTGGCTGTAGATCCTATCAGGATCCAACCGTACACTTTATTCGGGGAGTTAAATATTTGTCGTCTGTATACAAATGTAATGTTCTTCGTTTTATCTCTTTTTAAATTCTTGGTGGAGAATATTTAAACTTTTTGTGGACGTAAAAAATAAAAAATATGTAACCTCTATATATTTAAGGGGAATTTAAGTTTCTAAAATGTAAGTGCAGAGGCAGAGTATAGACCAGGAGCACCCATAAAGATGCAGGGGTTGATGCAATTGCTAACAGAATATAAAGTAATGGGGCCATCAGACCTGTACAGGGTCAGGCATAAAGGAAGTACATTTTAAAGAGAGAAAGCATTTTAGGTGCCGTGTGCTGCTACTCAGAAATTATTTTATGGTTCGGTTCATTTTCAGAAGGACAGTTTGTTGGGACCAGATGGATAATTTTCTAATCCAAGTTAAAACCACCTTATAATATTCACTCCCTTCTGCCTGGCAGGGGATTTTACCTTTTGTTTATCATAGAGGCTTGGGTGGGATCCCAGGAATGTAGTTCGCAGTGAATGGACATAAAATAACCTCACCGGAAGGTCAAAAGAAGTAGGTAAAATCAGGAGTCTGACTAACGGGCAACGTATGGGCCCTGTTTCCGGGTGAACCTTGTGCGCACACACTGATGTCTGATGTGGGTGGAGTGGAGTTTCTTTCTTCTGCCAAAAACTTTCCAAATTATTTTGGAGAAGCTGAAGAGGTTCTTCAGTGTGGCAGCATGTGTGAAGAAGGAGATTCAGACATGAGCTAATGGAGTGACTTACTTTGGTTATTACAGGAAACAAAGAAGAATCCTCAAGGATGGTGTTTTAGAATTAGGGCCGTTAGAGGAGGGTCTGACAGCTCTAATAAGGAGTTTGGTAGAAAGTCATAGGTATCAGGGCTCACTTTAGCCACTGGTCTCTGGTGCTTACAATTTTATCAACTTCTTCTTAAAGGAATTCGTATTTACTTTGTGTGGGATATGAAACAAGGTGACGGGTATACAGACATTGCCGTAGATTCCATTTGGGGGCAATGAGGAGGAGGCATTTCACAAACCAAGGCTGGATGTCAAATGTATGCATAGCAATATTAAGGGAAATGATTTTGATCTAGTTAGGTTGTATAAAATATAAGTGTGTTGGGGAAGTGCTTCTGAGTCTGCCAACTTAGAAGACAGCAGAACCTCTTGAGGTTTAGAAATCCAGGAGAAACACTCAGAGAGGATGCTAACAGATAGGGCTGGTTATCTCTTTGGGAATGTGGACAAGTTTCACGAGGCTCTCAACCTTCCTTGATTTGGGGGCTGTGTAAGACTGACCTGTTAACATCGTGGAATTCTTCCATGTAGCCCAGATAGGGTTCTGGACTGGTGAGCCTTTCTTGTCTTTTATATATTTATAAAATTGCTTTGGCTCCTTTAATTTATGATCCCCCTAGGCAGCAAAAGCAGTTCTAGTTCTGAAAGGACATTAGTTGATAAGAAATATGTTGGTAATTAAGTCTTATTTTTTGTGCTCTTTGGTTTACTCTCTTGCAGATTGGCTTAAGTGCATGTTTTGATCTGAGCCTTTATTGATTAGCCCCTGGATGACACTCCGTGGTTACAGATGATTCGCTGGGTGCTTGGATTATTGCAGGAGCTTCACAGCTGATTTAAGGGCTTCTGGTCTTTTCCTGCTTCAGTCCATCTTGCCAGCTGCCACCTGGCTAATCTTTCTGAGGCCCTGCTGTTATCTTACTTATGTTTGTAGCTGGTAGCGGTGGTCAGTCAAACCCCCTCTTCCCTCTCTCCTTTCCAGATCAGCTGGGAAATAGTCAGCAGAGATGGAGATAGGAGCTATCAGCTTTATTACTGATGGACCAGATTGAAGGACTTGCACTGGCTTGTGGCCAGAATCGGGCTTCCTGTTACTCACTCAGTTGAGTTTATCCTCCAGAACTGCAGGCATGTCCCTGAAGCAGAGGGAGGACCCTGGGCCCTGGGTGCTTCATTCCTTTTCCCAAGTCTCACCAGTCCCGTAGGTCCCCAGTGAGAGAAGGTCAGGGCAGTGAGAGGAATTCTAAGAAGGGCCGAAAATATGTGTCCGGTATTGTTCCCTCCTTGGGAGTAGGGAAGCATGAAAACATGGAGGGCAGGGAGATGGGATTCCCTCTAACAATTATACCTGCTTAGACACTTCTGATTGTTCCTACTGCCTCCAGGACAAAATCCAGACTCCTTCTTTTCTCTGTTATCCAAACCCTTTGGGGTCTGACCTCTCCCTGCCTCCTGGTCTCTGGCAGCAGACCTGGCCGGCTAGGTGCATCTCCTCAGGCCTTAAATGAGGTACTTGGCTCCCCCTTCTCTGGATCGCTCTTCTCCAGCATGTGATGCCCTTTGTCCTCCTCTCAGACTCCCAAGCCCTTCCCGTTCTTCAGCTCTGAGTGCAAGTCCCACCCAGTTCCTCCACAGAGCTCCCACACCCCGTGCTAGCATGTCCCCTCTGAATTTCCACAGCCCTTGGGGCCTCACTTGTATCACAAATCAAAGACTTTTAGACCTTGAAGAATAAAAGAGATCTAGTCCAGCCCTGCTGCATGCAGCCAGGGAAACAGACCCACAAAGAAGTGACTTGTTTGCAAGGGTACGTCATTAACGCAGACCTCCTGATTCCCAGTCTTATACACTAACCTCTGCAATAGGCTGTCTCTCAATCATAAACCAGTATTTTCTTTTATGTATGACCTGTCTCCTCAACAAAAGTGAAGTGCCTGAGGTCAGGACCACCATGCTTTGTGTCTTTTATGTCCCTGGGGTTGGTCAGCAGAGAGGTTTGTTGGTTGTTGGACACATAGAAGGGGTGTGTGAGTGTGTGTGTGTGTGTGTGTGTGTGTGTGTGTTTTATATATTATTTTAAAATATTTTATATATATAATTTGTTTTCTTAGAACAAATGGATAGAGCTCTTCTCCCTGAAAATGAGATCCATATAAGATCACATTGTTAAATAACAGTAGGTGGTTATAATGAAGTATTTTATTCTTATAAATTTTATAATTTTAGAAATGAAAACTTCAAGGTAACTTGTCCAAGGCACCAAGCTAATGAGCAGCGCTGTCAGGAGTTGGCTCTAGGCTCACCTGCCTGTAAAACCCACTTTTTTCTCCACAGCTTTACGCCTCTTTTCACTTTGCTAGGGAAGGTCAGGAATGGATAACAGTGGGGCAATTCCAGTGTCAGAGAAATTGGTTTTTCATTTGTAGGAAACGGCCCCTCTTCTACAGGATTTTAGTTTGCACACTCCGTAGGATCCTCTCAAGGACTAAGATGGCCCCAGCTTTTTCCTATGCTGTTTCTCTTTGCATTTGAGGCAGCAGATAGATAATTGAACACAGTTCCCCTCCTAAACAGATGACAGAGTCTAGCAGATGTTCCTTTTCAAGGATGATATTAGTAGTGACGAATATCTACTTACTGCTTAGCGGATAAAAACACTCAAGTATACTGGAGAAGCCTTTAAAAAAACAAAAACAAAAACTACCCTCTCTTATGGGGATATATATGTATATGTATAGCTGATTTACTTTGTTATAAAGCAGAAACTAACACACCATTGTAAGGCAATTATACTCCAATAAAGATGTTAAAAAAAAAACTACCCTCTCTGCCTTTCCCTCCAAACTATCTTGGAGTATGAGCCTAGTTCACTCCTTTATTACATAAAAAGCAAGAAGACTCCTCCAGGAAGCCAAGTTAGGCTCTCTGTCACTTCCCTGACTCTGAAATTTAAAATTCACAAGTATAGTTTATTTGCTTTTACTCTTTTTTAATTATAGTACCTTTTCCCGAAGAGGATGGGGCCGCTGGCATAAGAAGATATACACAAATACACGTACACCTACAAACACATACGCAGACCTGTACATACGTGGACACCCACGGCCCGCATAGCTGCAGCGAGGGGCTCAGAGAGGAAGGCAGGCCTCAGGTTTGCGAGGTCAGGTAATGTTGATAAAGGCTTTGGGAAAATGCTTTGAGATTAGAAAAGTACTGGGCCAGTTCCTCAGGGAAGTCAAATTTTTACCAGTTGAGAACATTATGTGACGTAGTGGATACTGTCCTCAACAGTTTTTTTACGTCAAATGCTTCTATGTGACTATGAATTTCATATTTCTTTTTTGAAATGGCCTTTAGTAAAAGTCAGCTTCATGGCATTAAAGCACGGCTTGGTGAGCAGGAAAGATGGGCCATTCCAGTGTGCATGAGGGCGTCAAGAGGTAGGTCAGTGGCCCTTTGGGTTGCCCTCAAACCGGGAGCCAGGCGCTCTGACTGCGCTGGAGGTTGCCTTTGTAAGTCAGGGTCTTGAGTGTTGGTGTCCACGTTGTTGGTTGAGGGCAGAGCATAAGTTTTGGAATTTCCACACGTCAGAATGGTTTATGTTCTCTCTCAAAGTCAAGAAGTGAATCAGTGTGCTGGCCCAAGTGGAGGGCTATCTAGCATCTGCTAGGAATGAAAAAACCAAAACGATGAAAAGAAATGAATGGTCTCATTAGCCCCAGCTTCTGTGCCTCAGCTTTTTACCCCCATTTGTTTGGGTTTGTCAACCCAGAGCAGATCTTCCTCTCAAATTCGGTAGGTTTGATAACATCCTGGTAGGAAAGTTTTACGTTTTCTGATTTTTGTCTTTGATGGTTGCTTCTAGAAAGGTAAGCTCCAAACCTGATTATATCACTGTTTGAGCGGTGAGTCAGCTGATAACCGTGTTGCAGGAAGGGTAATAAAATTCAACCAGTTGAGCTGTGCCTCACTGTTCGAAGGTCAATCACCTGTCTTTGTTCAGCGTGCAGATCTTTATGGAGGCCCAAGAGTGTCCGTTGACAAGTTTCTTTCTGTTGGGAGACTTTTTGTATTCTGATCATTTATTAGAAGAAAGAAGACAAATATAAAGACATGAGTGAGTTCTGAGTAGAGACCCTCTGCTTGGAACCCACTGGGCGTTATGTTAAGTAGGGAAGAAATCTAAATGATAATGTCAGAGACCCACCTCTAAAGCTTTGGACTAAGTCACCATTCCTGTTTTTCTGAGAGCTCCTGGAGTGCTTACTCTGTAATTCCCAGGGCTTTCTGAATTAGGATCTGGTGTATAGTAGACCTTTACTCAGGCTGTAAGGAAACAGTTACTTAAACAAAAATGCTTGATGAATACCTTCTCATTTATTTATCTAGTATGTATTTATTGCCTCCTGTGTGCCTTGTTTTGTTTATAAGTACTTTTGTTGGGAATGGGATAGTGGAGGAAGGAAGGTATCACAGGGGTATCATCTATGAGCCTTGTCATTGGGGAACTTTCTCAAGTTAGAGAAACAGCCTTGCAAGTGTTCCAAAAACAGGGAAAAATATAAACAAAGGAAAGAACCTAGTATAACTGTATATAGAATTAGCTGAAAGGATTTAGAGGATTAAGAGTATTTAGGGAGTTCCCTGGTGGCTTAGTGGTTAGGATTCTGGACTTTCACTGCCGTGGCCTGGGTTCTAGCCCTGATCAGGGAACTGAGCTCCCACAAGCCACCTGGTGCGGCCAAGAGAAAAAAAAACAAAAAATAGAGTCTTTCAGTTCTGGTCTAGGGAGTCCCTTAAAAGAGGTGAGTATTGAGCTAGTTATTAAAGGAATTAATAGATGAGAAAAGACTTAAAGCAAAATGGTATTTAAGTAAATGTTCTTTGTGGGATTTCCAGTTTTAAAATGGTAGGCCGAGCATGCATTTATTTTCCCTTCTTCGTCAGATCTTTAATGAAATGACAGGAAGAACAGAAGGGAATAAATTCTTCGAAGATAAGAGATGTTACGAATTTCTGGATGAGGGAGGCCCATAGTATCATACTGATGGGTGAATACTGTGGAGGGAGTCCCAGCTGAGAGCACATGCAGGAGCTATGTCTGTAGCAGAGGTAGAAGTGCTTCCTCCTCACAATGGCCCTGGCAGCCCTGGAGAAGGGCCAGAACTGGAGGTGGCTGATCAAGGGACTGTCGGCAGAGTAGCTGCATGATTATTCAGCTCCAGGCTGAAGTCAGACAGTTACTCTAAAGATATTGAGCAGTCTGCTCTGGAAGAGGGTCTAGGCTCCAAGTGGAGACTGACATCCACAACAAGGGGGCACAGGAGCCCAGGCTTCTCTGCCTTTCCCTGCCCATACCCCTAAAAGGGGGAGAAAGGGGCAGCCACCTGTGTGTGCAGAGTCCCAGGCCAGGCCTCCCATTCAGGGTTGAGTCTTGTTGGAGAAAGTGACTTACTCAGCAGCAGAGAGCCTCATCCGCCACCTGCATTATCAACCTCATTCATCTTAAATAGGAATAGTCCACCAAAGATCCCGAGACCATAGAGGAAAAGCAGCAAAGAAGCAGGAAAAAGAGGAATGACCAGGACAACTGTCCTCAGAAGAAACAATTCAAGGAAAAGGACTTGTAAAGATTTTAAGTTAGTATCCTCAGATTCAAGATGATGTCTTGTCTGCAAACAGGAATGGGCTATCACGAAAAAGGAACAGTCAGAAAACAAGAAAGGACTAATACAAATTTAAAGCACGGTAGCCTAAACTAAAAGAACTCATAAAAGAACTTGAGTAATAGGGGAGATAATATGAGGTCTAAATTCATCAACTTTTGTATCAGGATGTGAGTAGCTATTGCTTAGTGTTGATAAATAAAGAACTAGAGGCATGAACATATTTGGAGTTAGAGAGGTATCAGTCAAAAGCAAATCTCCCTGGAAAGTGGGATTTGGTGATTGTATGTTTCGTTTGAAGCCCTTCTACATTAAAAAAAATTATTTTCATTTGCTTTTAATCACTTTTAATAAGATTATCTGTTAAAACTCTGCTTTTTTCATCTTATATGTAATGTTTTTGTTTTATTTTTTACTATGATAATGTCACAGACTTGTATAATCTTTGTTTTGATGGTGCGAATGATATGATTAAAGGGATTGAGGACAAGGGGATATGGTTCACATTTTGTCTACAGATGACTATATCTGCACCCAAACCATTTGTTTTGGGTATGTGTTTTTCTTTTAACCAGTATCTATTTTTAAAAATATTTATTTATTTATTTTGGCTGTGCCGGGTCTTAGTTGCAGCACACGGGATCTTCATTGCAGCACACGGGATCTTTGTTGCAGCATGCGGGATCTTTTAGTGGCAGCATGCGGACTTCTTAGTTGCAGCACACAAACTCTTAGTCCCCGACCAGGGATCGAATCAGGGCCCTCTGCATTGGGAGTGCGGCATCTTACCCACTGGACTACCAGGGAAGCCTCTTAACCAATATCTTAAAAAACCTGTGCGGAACTCAGCTCTCTCTGTATAGGCTGGACGAATATGGGCATTAAGTAAAAGTTGGATTAAGTGTGCAACTGAGCTCTCCGGGGTAATGTCCACGTTTTCAGTGCTGTACTTCTGGGAAGAGGATCAGAGCCCGTGGCAAGGCCTGGGTCGGGAGCTTTTCTGGAGAGTTGTTCCTCGAGTGGGGCAGTGGATCCCGGGCTGGACTCCCCAGGTGTGTGCACATCTGCGGAGGCAGTAATTGGCATTCTGAGCTGTTTTCAGTCATCCTGAATTTGGGGGTAAAGGCAACTCACTGTGGCAGTAACTGATTGTTTCCTGCTAAGACTTCGATGGACATTTTATAAGATTTAATTTTAAAATAGGAAGGTGAGTCATTTTGAAATAATGCACTTGGTTTGGTAGATTAAATTTTTTCAATAGCTGGAATCCATGGGGGCAAAGTAATAAAAGACTCATAGCGGTGAGTCTCGTACAGTGTTGTGACACATGCCCAGACTTTCCTGCTCATACTCAGATCCAGCACTCCGTTTCTAACTCTCAGTTCTAGCAAAGAAAGCTGGAGGTTGGGAACTGGGGATAGAGCTAGGAGGAAAGTTGAGGAAGTCTGTCTGTCTAGTGATTTAATAGTACAGTTCCGAATATGGAAGGCAAAAAAGGTATTTATTTTCCTAATGCAACTGCGGAAAGTAAAGATGTATAAAATCTTGGCTAATGAAGTTGTGTAGAAGACAGGGCGAGAGGGCTTTGGAGCCGAGGCCTACTAATAAACTGTTAATTGGTTATTCCCAACAGTTGTCCTGCATGAATGGTATAGTTTATATGTTGGAAATTTCTTGCATATCATAAATACTTGATAGGTGCTTCTTTAAAGCGGATATATGGATATATGTTTTATTATAAAATCAATTTGGGTTTTGTTACTGAAAAAGGGACTTTGAGCCTCTAAAATCTTGTCTGCCATTTTTTTCCGTCCTCTAAGTTAGTTTGTTCTAACTCTGAAAGCTGGAAAAACGAGGATTATAAAAATTACACTGCTTCGATCCAGCCTCAAGTGCCATTAAATGGTGGGATTATTCGGCCTTTGTATTATTTACAACTCTCTTGGTTACAAGTGACATAAAGAAAAAATAATAACAAGTGAGTTCAGTGGTTTTAAGGAATCAGAACCAGGGGCTATACCATTGAGGATTCCACAGAGATCTTTGTCTCCCGCCTTTCTGCATCTCTTTGAGTGTCAGCTCCATCCTTGACAACTGCTTTCCTTCTCAAGGTCGTACTGTGCCTGCCTGTAACTGTGGGCTCATAGCTTAACAGCCTTGTACCCTAGGAGGAAAGAGATTCATTTTCCTGCCCACTCCTACCAAAAATTAATCTTTTTTTTTTTTTTTTTTTTTTTAAGGGAAAGAGTCCCAGGTTCGCCTCTCTGGGTCATGTGTCCATCACTGTGGTAAAAGAACTAGGATACCATAGCCCATCCTGACCTTCTGTTCACTGTCGTGGTTTGGGGGATCAGTACTGATTATTAGCAAAAAGATGCTGAGCGAACAGTATCCACCTCAGCCGTGGAATAGATATATATCAGAATAATTTATATTTATATATATTTATATGTTTTTTTCCTCCACCATTTGAGAGTGAGTTGCAAATATCATGCCTTTTTATCCCTAAATACTCGAGTATATCTTTCCTAGGAGTAAGACCATTTTCTTATGTGTAACCATTTGTCTAGTTACTGCTTTTGTTTGTGTACAACTAATACGCAATCTGTGGAAAGACACTGTAAGATCATGCAAATATCCTGTTCCTCTTTAAATTGTTCTCCCCCCAGATTTAGCATTCCTCGATGATTCTGGACTGTACATATCTTTACGACAGTGGTTACAAAATGATTTTCCAACTCCACCGATTCCTCTCCATTTACTGTTTGTATTCTGAAAGCAAGAGCTTCCCTTTCTCCCTCATTTATTCATTATTTATCTGTCTATCTGTCATTGGAATGGATTCCTGTTGTTTTCAATGGCTTATAATTCATTACTGACCTTGATTACTTTGGTGCTCAAATGGCCCCAGTTGTGACTGTGAGCTCTTTAAGCTGACTCCTGTGTGTGCCTTTTTGACGTGCTGCCTTAATTTTGTTGAGCACTCCCTTTACTCTCTGAAAAAAAAAGTTGTTTCAGGCTGATCTTATAACTCCCCTGTCTTGGAATCAGCCATTTTTGTGAGGAGCTTTGGTATTAGAAACCAAAATCTGAGTGCTACGTGTGCACATTGCTTTTGGAGCATCTTTGCTTTTCAGCTCTTTCAGTTGTCAAAGCTAGGGGAAAAATACACAAGACATACACATGGACATATACGTTCACGCACATATGTACACACCTACGTGCACACAATATATTCATAATGCATATGTACCCATTTATATGCATGTGTTCATACAGATACTTATTTTAGAAAACATGTGATTACACTGAGGCCTCCAGGTTAGATTCATCCCACAATATCTTCCTTGCCTTACACCATTTCATATTCATGTCCTCCCACTTCTTGGGTGAGAACCGCAGCTCCTAACACCAACACATTTACTCATTTGTTTAATCCTATACCACAACTAAAATAGTGTCAGAATTGCTTCACCTATACACCTACCAGAGAGAGTTCAGGATATGTTTGCTGTTCTCCCTACTTCTCCCCAAAGCTGAAAGTATATAGTCAAATATTGTGTTTATAAATTTATGAGATTTTTTTTCCATCTGTTCCGTGTGGTTATGTTATTCACTTGAAATACTTAGATTCATTTATTTCAGCTTGTTTTCATCTTTCAGTTTTAAATTTTTTGATATGTAACATGCTTCCAAAAGTCAGATTTTATATAAAAAGATAGAGAAATGTCACTCCTTCCACCCCATTCCCTCCACTTATCCCTTGTGGATAATCATTGTTTTTTGGTTCTTTCTGTAAAGTAAGTAGATACATGCAAGTTTTCTTACTTCCTCTTTATTCTTTCACAGAAAGTAGCATATTACTATACTATTTTGTGCGTTGCTTTTTTCACTTAACAATGTATCTTAGAAATCATTCCATATTAGTTTACAGAATTCTTTCTTAATTGTTTTTACAGCTACATAGTACTTCTTTGTATGTATCCTCATTTATTCAGCACTAATGTTCGGACATTTAAGTCTTTTTTGTTATTTTGAAATTACCAGATAATGCTGAATAACCACGTGCATGTATATTTTCATATTGTTGGAGGTGTATCTGTAGAGTATATTCCTATAGATGGAATTGTTGGATCAAAGGGTGCATACATACATACATACCTACACAGTTTTGTTACATATTATTTGACCACTATTTTTGAAGAACGTAGAACTTCGAGGAGCAAACAAAACATTCATGGACCAAATGCATCTGTAGGTGGAGGTTAAAATAGCAATGTGGAGGTTAAAATGTCTTCATTTGATAACACTCAAGTATAACGTTTTCAAAGCTCATTCCAAAGACAGGAAAAACATATTTCACCTAGTCTTCCTGGAGGATGAATTCAGGTGCTACTTTCTTGATGTCCTATTTGCAAATCCCATTTATAGGCTTATAAGAAATCTTTTCTTCCTGATATTTGTCTTTATCAGAAGAGCTCCAGCAAGAATTTTTTGAACTCAAAATTGATTCTGTTGTCAAAGGTAACCTCCAGAAAATCACTTGGAAGATATCCCAGGTAGAGTATCTTCTTGTTTACCCCCAGATAGGTAAGCAGGTGTCTCCAGACATTCTCCAGTTTTACTGACATATATTTAAGAAGTTTCCCTCCACTCCACCCCACCCTCAGCTTCTGGCTAGGAAATCTCGTGGTGCCCCAGGCTGGACTTTGGAGGTGCCTGACTACAGTTCCTCCTTACTTTCATCATTTAATTTGTTTCTGAAAGCATGGAAGGCAAATATATACAAGCCTTGTTGTAAGGTTTAACATTTTGAGGAGGTTCTGTGACTTCCCTGGTGGTCCAATGGTAAAGAATGTGCCTTCCAGTGCAGGGGATGCAGGTTTGATCCCTGGTCAGGGAACTAAGATCCCACAGGCCGTGGGGCAACTAAGCCCACATGCCACAACTACTGAGCCCGCGCACCATAAACCTCAGAGCCAAGCACTGGAGCCCGCGTGCCACAAGTAGAGAAGAGAAAACCTGCAGGCCACAACTAGAGAGGAGCCTGTGCACTGCAACAAAAGGTCCCGCATGCCACAACCAAGACCCAACACAGCCAAAAAATAAAAATAAAAAAATAAATTCCTTTAAGAAAATATTTTGAGGAGGTTCTATTCCTTAATTGTGTCTTGAGCTTGGTTTAGTTTTCAGTGGGATATTTCACAATGAAGCATGTTTCTAGCCCATCTATATACAAATATTTAAAATGAAGATTAAACATATACAGACAAAGTTTTCCAATATGAAGTTATATTTAGTAGGTAGATAAAATTGATTTCAGATGTTGGGAGAAGGATTTAGGATTTTACAGAAGATTAAATGGGGTTCTGAACACGTGGTCATTATGGTGACTTTCGGTATATTAGCTGTCTTTAAACGTGTGTCCAAAAAATTAAGCACAAACCTTCTTTTGTTAAGAGAACCAACTATGGGTTTATGAATTTTTCTGTATATTTGGGTCACTGGAATGTTTTGTTAACAATTCTTTTGGTCATAATTTTGAGATTCAAATAAGATTAAAGGAGATTTGAAGTTTTTGCATTTATTGAAAGGGAGCCTGGGGCTAAAAAAAAAAAAAAAAAAAGGAGCCAGGAAACATGATATGGTATAAACAGTGACAGGCTGAGTCACATGAGCTGAGCGCAGGCCTCTGCTCCGCTGCTAACTTTGGGGCCTTTGTTGCTTTTAAACCTGTTTCTTTATGTGGAATATGAAGCTCATCTGCCCTGGCTCTCTCACGGAACCGTGGTTGTAACAGTTCAATGAGACAGAAGCACGTAAGTGCTTTGTAGAATATAAATTGCTATGTAATTTTCTTAGTGAGAAGCCATGTAACATGAGATAAATATTCCTGTGAAAATTTGGCATCTTTTTAAACTGTTTTACCTGAGTCTCCTGTCCTGAAACTGATAAGAAGTACTTTTTCCCCTGGCTTGAGAGCACAGGTCTCTTGTTAAAATGTACAGTTCTCTAAAATGGCAGGATCCCTTGAGTTTCATTTCCTCAAAAAAATTTTCATAAAGAACTTTGCTGATAGGGAAGCCAGTCTTCAGCCTAGGGAATCGAGGGTGGGTTGGGTCTGCACTCATGTGATGGGTGCTCTCCATTGTTGCTGGGTGCTATCCCGCTACGGGTTCATCCCATTGGATCTCCCTTCTCTGAACAAGGCCGGTGGTGTCCCTGTCTTCCCCCACACTTTCCAGTAACTCACCTGATGGGAAATACCAGTAATCGTGGCTCTTCCTCATTCTCCACGTTCTGCCAAGACTTACTGGTACTACTTCTGCTGGATCTTTCAAATCCTTTTCACCGATGAGTTTTCATTGAGCATATCTCGCCTAGGTCTTCATTCCCTCTTGCCCGGGCTTGCCATCATGCCCTTTTCCCACAGGGTGAGTCTCAGCTCTCTATCCTCGTGTACTCCTGGTTTCTTTCCAGCTCCATCACTTGGTGCTTCTGTTCACTTGCCCTGTCATCCAGCCACACAGGCTGTCTTTTACTAAATGTGCCTTTAACACTCTTCCATTCCCCAAGAATGCCATGGTGGTTACGAGCATGCCTCGTTTAAATACTTTCTCTACCATTTACTAGCCATGTTACCCTGGAAATCTTAACTCACTGTGCCTCTTGATAAAATTAAGATGATAATACTATCTGCCTTATAAGGTTGTTGTGAAGAGTAAAGGAGATACTCCATGTAAAGGATTAGAGAACGGTGCCTGCATGTAGTAGGTGTTATATACGAATTAGCTGTAATTGTTATTATTCCTGTTTTTCTGTCTATCAAAATTCCGTGTATATCTCTGCTCAAATGTGTTTTTCCAAATCTCCCCAATGACACGTAATCGTATCTATCCATTGATGAATCCATCTATCTATCCAGTAAATATTGAATACTTAGTATGTTTTAGGTGTAAGACTGCTCACTGTGAGGAATACAAAATTTAATCAAGTGCATACTCTGTCCTCTGGGAACTTAGAGTCTGATAGGACAGCTCAGAGAAGTGTAAAATATTCATCCATTCAGCAAATGTTGATCGAGCCACTGCAGAGGATCCCAGGTCCTCTATGGTTCTGAGCCTGGTGTCACGTGTAATGACTAACTTTGGTGAAAGATTAAAGTTTGAATACCTTATGCAAAGCGCAGTTGAGGTGCTTGGGAGTGTAGAAAAGGGATTTCATCAGCCAGCAGGGCCCGAAAAGGCTTATTAGAGATGTTGCCATCTTAGTAGGGCCTTTCAGGGTGGATGGACTTTGCCCATTTCCACCTCTCTCAGGAAGCATCCATCTGCTGCACTGGGCTATAGCTCTAGGTGGTCTGTAGGAATTCTGTCGTTACAACCTCCTCAGGGGGTGGGCAGTGTTGTCTTCGGTTTTGAGCTCCTAGTACTCCAAGTTCGTACGCATAGACCATTCTCAATAGAGGGTGATGACAGATTAGGGAGATTGAAGTTACATCTTCGCATGTAACTTAAAGGGAGATTGGAAGTGGATGATTCTCAATATCTGTGAAGCAATTAAACTTCCTAGAGAAGACATTTATGTGAAACAGAAAGTGAGGTTTTTTGGAGTTGTTCATATTATTTTATTTCTTGTCACATTAATCATATCTATAGTAGTCATGATGGGGGTATAAAAAAAGTGAATTTTGCATCAACCTGTGTAGATGTTTCTTCCCATATTTCGGCAAAATTCTGGGAAGAAACTCTTGTAGATTTTCCGTTAAAGCCTATCCTGGCCCAGGAATTCCAGGATGTGCTATCATAACTGTAATCACATGAGAAATCTTAGTTTTAAAAACTGCCCCACAGTTTTAATTCTGAATTTCTCCTTGTAGCAAGGAGCAAGGACCAACCCCAGTGGAGAAAAAGAAGAAAGGAAAAAGGAAAAGTGAAACCACAGTGGAGAGTTTAGAGCTGGATCAGGGCCTGCGGAACCCATCCCTGCGGAGTCCCGAGGAGTCCACTGAGTCTGCAGACAGCCAGGTACAGCTGTGCCCGGAAGCCCTGGTGGGCGTTCCGGCTGCCGGGCGGCGTCTTGCTGACACTGATCCTGTTGGTCCTCTCTCCCTGTCTCCAGCCTGCATCTCTCGCACACAGACCTGGGCTGGGCTTTCAGTGTTTTAGTGGGTGACCACAGGCTTTTCTTTAGCATCCTGGTCCTTATACTAATAATCTTCCAGTTTTTTAGTGGTGTTTGCTTCCTTCTTGCAAAGTAGCATGATATTAGGCCGCAGTAAGAGTGAATGTGGCAAGTGAAGTTGTGATCCAAACTAGGTAAGGCTCAGAGGGCCTGTTTTGCTGTGTAGGTAATACATTTAGGGCTCAGCGTGCTGGGCCAGTCTACACAAGGACACTTTCATAATCCCAGATGCTGGAAAAGCCAGGGATGGATTCATTTTGCCAAGATGGTAAGGAAACATGGAAACGAGTTGCCCACCTAAGTGAGATTTCTGAAAACATGTCAAAGTGTGCCCAGGACATTGGTAGGAATTTTCTGTCTGAGTTAAGGCTGCCTCTCTTGGACGTGAGTTCTAATATTTGAGAGTGCTGTTTCCTCTGACATCCACAGCAGTTTATCTGGGCTGTGCTACTGCATGGGGGCCATTTAGGGTAAGGCCCACTTACTGCTCCTTAAAGAATCATCTGGACCCTCATAGATTCCTAGGTGATCTTCGTTGTAGGAAGGTGTCAGCTCCTAAGGTCGTAGTGGTAAATAAGTAATAGTATCTGGAGTGTCAGATCAGAGACCCCCCCTTTCACTGCCTGTAAACTTGGGTTAGTGGCTCTTAAGTGTCCTGACAGGCAGAGCAGCAAGTACATCAGGTTGATGGGAGTTGGCAGGGGGTTCAGTGTTTCTAGGATGGTGATTTGTACGTGGGATTGGGGGGAGAGCTTTTTATGTGGAATCCCTCATGAAAAATTAAATGTCATAGAGGTGACACAGTGAAGAAATGATGGGAACACACAGAGAGCCCCAGGAGGTATCTTTTAGATGATAAGGTGGGGTGAGGTCTGGCTTTCCGTTTTGTCTTGTAAGGTTTAAGTATCTAAGAGTAAGCTAGCTGGTGAATGGTTCCCAGAAGGGTTCCTACTGCTTGGATATGATGTGTGTGTAGAGATGAACCATGCGTTTTTCTGTTTGAGGAAAGCCACTGGGTTGCTTTGTTGTAGAATGTTCTCTCTCTAAAAGGTCACAAGCTACTTAATTATAGATGAGTCCTTTCATGGTGAGTCACGAATCTTATTTTGTCTCACTTAAGATGTCTGCTTGCATTTCAAAGGGTGTTAGGAGATTCTCAAAATAAGTCCTAATAAAATTGGTATTATTTAGTTGTTTAGAAGTACATGGTAAGTATGGTGAATTTGGCAAAAAAAAAAAAAAAAATCAAAACCAAAATGACGATTAAATCACTGTCATAAACCCTGAGCTTCCAGCTATGCTGGAAGGGACCTCAAAGATGATGAAGTTACTTCCCATCCCTGTTTTACTGGAATAGAAACCGATTCCAGAAAGCGGGGTGGGGGAAGCAATGATGCATAAAACACGTTTCCTTGGATTCTGAGGCTACACCTTCTTCTCACTGGATCCTGGTGATTTAAATCCCCTCCCTCACCTGGGTCCCATTTTGAGTGAATTTAGTCCTGAAAAGAGTTATATTTAGGGAAGATTCTTTTTGTGAAGTTAGAGAGGTCTCCTACGACTGTGAGTGTAGGTGAGCGTGTCCTTGTGCAAGCTTTTCCCTCTGACTCACAGATAGTCTCTCTGGCGGGTGTGTTTGTCCTGTAGAAACGACGCTCAGGACGGCAAGTGAAGCGCAGAAAATACAACGAGGACCTGGACTTCAAAGTGGTGGATGATGATGGGGAAACCATCGCTGTCCTTGGAGCCGGCCGGACATCTGCCCTCTCAGCTTCTACACTGGCTTGGCAGGCAGAGGTACGGCCTTAAGATTGGGCTGCTGGCCTCGGCTGGACAGTCATTTTGACTACTTGATGGAGCTGTACTGTGGCTCTTTTTTTATGCGTAAGTTAGATCACCTTAACTGCTGGTTCTATCCTTCAGGTGGCTTTCTGTTGCACTTAGAATAAAGTTTAGACTCCTCACTGTGCCTAGCAGGCCCCTCTGTCATCACACTCGCCCTAATTCACCAGATTCATTTTTCAGATACATGGCTTTTCGCCATCTCTCTCATTACTCTCCAGCTAAAAGACTTGCCTCTTTTAATGCCATGAATTAGCAATTCTTCCCCACCTACTGGCCTTTGCCTGTAGGGTCCCTTTTGCCTGGAATGCTCTTTACCGTATGCTTTACATGACTCTTTCATTTAAAGTAGATCCCTGCCCCTCATCCTAATGTTTATTTCACTCCTGTTTGTTTCTTTCATAGCTCTTATTACAGCTTATAATTGTGTTCTGATTGCTGATTTCATTTTATTTCTTTGTCTCTCCCAGTAGAATGTAAAAGTCTGATACAGAGTAAATAGCTGTTCCATGAATGGAATCACATGAACTGGTAATTACAGTTGGGAGTTGGATTACAAATGTGTATTGAGAGTCCACTGCAGGGCCAGGTCCTAGGATACGAGGATGAGTATCAAGGCATGGTCCCTGCCTCCAGGGAGTTTTATCTGGGAGAAGAGGCATATGGCTGTGCTGATATTGTGATAAGTGCAGTCTTAGAAGTCTGTGCTGCTGGTTACAGTGGCTACACAGAAGGAAAAGTGGATAGGAGAGGGAGGTCAGGGTTTTAGGGGAGGCATTTCTGACGTGGACCACAGCCTCACAGCCTGATGGTCCCAGAGGATGTGGTATGGCAGCTTGATGAGCTCGGCCAGGTGGTGGGGTCTGATTTGAGGAGTGGTGGGAGACGAGCCTGGAGTGGTAGGAAGAGTCATGTTATGCAGGTTTTGGCTGTCAGCTAAAGTATTTGGCCTTCATTCATACTGTGGATTGAATGAGGTGCAGGAGGCATCGATGGGTTCGAGCAGAGAAGCAGGATGCCCGTATATGCAGTTTAGGAATTTCCATTGGCAGCAGTATCAGGCAGGAAAAGGATAGCA
The DNA here is from genome assembly GCF_937001465.1 of Orcinus orca. NCBI lineage: Eukaryota > Metazoa > Chordata > Mammalia > Artiodactyla > Delphinidae > Orcinus > Orcinus orca. The sequence goes on from NC_064574.1 coordinate 19,187,554, forward strand.
TTAGGACCTGGTACCCCCGATGCTAGAAAGGCAGAGGGTAAATGTGGAGAAGGAGGAGGTCTGTGCCAGGGAGCTTACGGAGGAGGAATCAGAAGCAAGAGAAGAAACAGGCTGTGCGTGTAGGAGGCGCCTCATTGCCGGCAGCACGTTCTGAGACACAGGCTGTCTTTTGTTATGGAGTCGCTGTTGCTGACTTGGCAGGATTCATGTTCTGCGTGTGCAGCAGTAGCACAGATACCTGTCCTTCCTCCTGGACACTGTGTGGCTGGCTACTGGAGCTCATGATGCTTTATCTGTGTAAACCACCTTGCCTCCAGAGTAATGCATTTTCACATAATACTACTTTTCAAGCAATAGTTAAGAATAGCCCTTGCAAGACTGCTGTCAAGTGATAGGATTACATTGTTTTACAGTGGGTTTCCCTTCCTTGGAGATTTTATGGTTGGTTTGGTAGTTAAAACACTCCAAAGGATTTTATTTTCTCCTAGTAGCCATTTAGCCCAAGTCATTAACCATATTTCAGTTGTTGTTCTGTCTTCTCCCCTGGTGCCTGAAGCGCAGCATTAGCTGATCAGACAGAAATAGTTCAGGAAATTTATATATATCCTAACAAGGCTCTTTCTGTCCTCTTAAGGGTACAGCAAAGAGAAAGTTTATAGTGGTGAAACATAAGCTGGAATCTGAATTTGCATTAATTACGCTCAAAAATTGTGACTAAATTTAAACAAGAAAGAGGCCCTATACGAGGTTTTGGCATTGATGTTTAGCAAGGCACCACAGGGCAGACTGGACAGCCTGCGTGGGGTCGAGCGGATTGCACGGTCAGTGCTCTGTGGAGCCCTCCACTTGCACCTGTTTTACATAGTGGGCTTCCTGGGGAGGGGGGGCGGTCTGAACAGAGATTTCCCAGGCCAACACAAAACCCCGAAATCAGGGATCTCATCTAGGATTCCAAGCAATCCTCAAAGTGTCCAGTGGCACAGAAAATCAGTGGGAGAAGATGAGGCTTTTCCTTCATCCTTCTCCCAAGGCCCTTTGAAAGGGTGTCTGCCTGCTTGCTGGCTTTAGCTTGGGGCAGAGAAGGGTGTGCAGTCAGCACCAAAAAGGCCCCACTGCTACCTCCTTGCTTTCTTTGTAGTGTCTTATCGGCACGCTCAGCCCACTTATGTGGCTGCTGGCCCCTGTCCCAGCCCCAAATTGCAACCTCAGCAGTGCTTAACCTAGTGGTGAGTTGCTAAAAACATCTTTACGCATGATTCAGTCTAACTCAGGACTGGCAGATTAGCACAGCCCTGCTTCGGAGTCTAGAGGCCCGTCCCCTGGCTGGTACATGGGATTAGGGCTGGAAGTATGTTTCCAGCCTGACAGTGACTCTTTGCCTTCTTATTCTTTGTCAAACTGATGTCAGTGCCTGGAACTGAGACAGACTTTCACGGTTGTGGTACATTTAGTGTATAGATTTTTCCAAGGCTGTCTCCGTTTTTGCCTCCTACAGTTTGTGTGGTTTGTATGATTTTGCCTTTGAGACAGAAGGACTTGAATGTGAATGAGGCATCCACTCCTGGTGTTCTCCTGTGCCGGCTCCTGCTGCTTTGCAGACGGTGCCCTCTGCTTTGTCTGGTCTTTTCCCGTGCCTGGCGAGCTGACCGCAGTTGTTGCCTCCCTCAGGAAGCTCCCTGCACCCCCCTGAGCTGGGGATAAGTGCCCCTCCTCTGTCTAACTCTAATATGTTTAACTTCATCACTGTCCTTTAAACACCTGCCAGTTTTTGTTTCCTTCATCTAAGCCATGAGCTACGTTAGGGTAGGGCTTATAATCTTTTTTTTTTTTAATTTTTTTTTTTTATGTATCTCTCTGGCATGAAAGAGCTTCAATAAAGTCAAATTTACATTAACCCCCAGGAACTATTCAGATGAAAGTATGACACTTTCCCTCTTCTGTTTTGTGGAGTATTTATAATATTATGCCTGATGTCCCCCAGAATCCTCCCACCACTTGTTCACAGCCTGTGACTGTTCTGATTCATCAGTGCCTCTGCTGTTCTGTTCTGAATATCACTCCTGACTGTTCCCGCCATGAGATTGTAAACCTTTACAAAACAAGCCTCACTTTTTAATTTATCACAATTTTCACCTAACATAGGTAGTACTTTGTGTTGGGTGGTAACTAACATAAAGACTTGCGTTCAGTTGTACTTGTCATGTATTTATTTAATATGTGAATAATGAATAAATATGCTTAAAACTTATTACAGAAACAGGTGTGATTCTTAACTCCTGGATTAGAAAGACAAGAGTGAAGTGTTTTTCTTTTTTCTCGGGCTCTTGTTTTCTCCAGTTCTTCATACTGGCATAGTTTCCCCACTGGTGTTCATCCACTTCTCACTCTGACACCGACAGCCGTGGGCAGGCCCCTTGGCAGGGCGGCTTCTGGCTGGCATGGCTCTAGCTCTGTACCAGCCCGCGTGATTCACTGCTTAGGCTCCTATGCACTCGGCCCGAGAGGATGGTTTTCATTCTTCCCATTTCTCCGCTGGCCACACCACTGTTCCCCACCCACCCCGCGTCTTTCCTCAGATTGTCTCCTGTCTTTGTTTCCTCTTGGCTTCTGCTGCCACCCATTGTGCTGAGGCCAGTGTTCAAATGACCACAGTTTGCACTTTTGTCGTTCCCTGCCCCAGGTCCCTGTCCTTCCCAATCCATTACTAGACTCATTTTCCCATAATACCAGAGAAGTTTTTGGCTTTTTTCAGTGTCCCACTCAAGAATCTAAGGTGGTTACCTCTTAACTCCTGTTTTAGATCAAAACTCCGGCCTGATTTTTTAAGGAATGTGGCTGCATACTACCTGTCTACCCTCATTTATCCCCACTCCTCATTCTGTGTAATGCTTTTCTCTACTAAGACTGGTTCCTTAGTGTTCCAAGTCTGCATCCCGCTTCCCATATCCTGGTGCTTTCATCCTTTGGGTGCATTTCGAGTTTCCTTGCTGTTTGCAGTCCTCTTATGAGCCACCATTCTTTAGGCCCAACTAAAACATTACTGTTCTGTGAAATCCAAGCTATTCTTGCTTTCTGCACTCTTGCTGCTGGACTTACAGTTACTGTCACACTGATTAGAATTTACCACTGGTACATTTCTAAGAACAATATGTTTTATCTTGCTTTCACTGAGTGTGAGCCCCTGAGACTGGGCACCTTGTTGGATGCTACTTTGGACCTTCCATGGCACTTGGTAAATGCTTGTGTTTTGGAGTTGCTTCTTCTTGCTAGAGCCTTTCCTTACGGCTCGCTGAATAGAAGTGAATCAGGTGGTTGGTTGAGGGTCGGGGGTATGTGGGTTGAAATTTTTTGAAATTTTCCCTAAGAAAATAAATTTTTAATTTCATGAGTTTCTGACATGAAAGTGAATGAACTAAAATGGTCTCCTTTGAAGGATAATTTGAGAAAACTCCAAGCAGTTGAGAACAGATGGCTGTCATGGAAGTACGTTTGGCAAGCAGATTTGGTTTATATCTGTGTGTATCTGTATACACTGAGTGTTTATACACACATGGTCATGCTTATGCACAATCTCTGTTTAGGGGAAAAAAAAAATCCTGATTTTCCAGTTTTCTTCCTACTTTGATGTGTATTTTGGAAACGCTACTCTCTTTTTTCCCTTTTATTAGGATAGGATAAAAACCTGCTGCCAGTATTTTGATGATAACCATTGATGTTTTTTTTTAATACTAGTGTGTTTCCCCCTATTCTTTAACTAGTGCCAAAAAAATAAATTGAAATTTTATTTCAAATACCTTAATTTTTACTTGAAAATTTTCTATAATGAAGAATGCTTTAAACCCACCATCCTTTTAATCCTCAGAATAAAGTCCTGTGCTTTCTTCATCCACATGTTAACATTTCCTTGGATTTGGTCCTAGTTAAAAACTCTGAGAGCAATCAAAATCCTATCATCGGAAACCATCTTTTTCTGCTCTTCATGGTAGGTAAGAGTAAGAGCCTATTTGAAGCAACCTGCTGGTGAGGAGAGACAGTTGTTCTTTTAGCATGGGTGTACACGTATGAATGCTTGCTTGCTAGTCTGGGTTATACAGAACTGGGAGTAAGTAGGAAAGGTGCTCAGCAGTTATCAAAGTTTAATGCTAATAGACAGCCAACTCATTTCCAAAGCCTCTCCTCATTTGTCCAGGTACTCTGGCTCTGTGTTCCCATAGCACTTGCTTTATACTACTATTCCCATGTTGTATTGCAAAATCTCTTAACATTATTTATTCAAAAATATTTATTGAGCACCTACCACTGTTGAGCGCCAAGGACTGTTCTAAGTGCTGGAGATGACATCAAGGAACAAAAGAGACAGAAATCCCTGCCCTCGTGGAGGGAGCCTACAGCAAATGGAGAGGAGGCCTGCAGCATACACACAACTGATCTCCTCCTCCAGATATTTGCCAGATTTTGAACCTACGTGGGATGGAAAACCAAAGGGCTAAGCCCAGAACCTCCAAAGGGTAGAAATAACTAGGGATAGGCTGATAATCAATCTGAAAATAATAAAATTGTGTAGTATGTCAATGGTGGTAAGTGGTATGGGAAAAAAAAAATCAGGATAGGCGTGATACGGAATTCAGCAATGAAGCCTGCAGTTTTAAGTAGGGTGGTCAGTGTTGGCCTCACAAAGGTAATATTTGATCCAAGAAGTGAAGGAAGTGAAGGGGTGAGGGAGTCGTATAGGGAGAAGAGTGTTTCAGGCAGAGGGAATAGCAGAGTCCCGGAGGTGGAAACATGCCTGGTGTGTATGAGGGACGGACAAGGAGACCTGAAAGGTGACAGAGGAGATGAGAGGTTGGGTACACATCCTGTGGGCTTCTGTAGACCTTTGGGAGACTTTTGGTTTTACTCCAAATTAAAAGAAAAGCATTTTAAGCAGTTTAAGCAAAAGAGTGACTTAATAAAAAGGGCCATTCTGAACATCATGTTGAGAATGGATCAGTGGGACAGGAGTGGAAACAGGGAGACTACTTAGGAGGCAGTTGGGAATAATATGGGTAAGAGATGAAGGTGGTTTCGACCAGGGTAGAAGCAGAGGAGGGGGTGAGAAATGGCTGGATTCCTGATGTACTTCGAAGGTAAACTCAACAGGATTTCTTGGCTGATGAGATAGGGTGTGTGGAGAGGAAAGAACAGAGTCAGGATTACAGCAGGATTTTTGGTTTGAACATCCAGAGGGAAAGAGTTCCTCTTAACTCAGCTGGGGAAAACTGTAGGTAGAAGGGGTAGGGGTGGGGGGTTGGCTAAGAGACTAGGAGTTTAGTTTGTGGACATCTTAGGTGTGAAATATCTCTGAGATATTCAAGTGGAGATGACAAGTAACAATTAGATACAAGAGTCTGTAATCATAGGAGAGGATAAATAAATATGGCAGCCAACACAACGTAGCCAGTATTTAAAACCATGAGACCAGATGAGATCACCAAGAGAATGAGTATAGATAAAAAAGAAAAGAAAGCCCAAAAACTAGGCCCTAGGGAACTCCAAAAATAAGGGTTAGTGTTGGAGGATTCTATTCTCAGATAAGCGTATATAGTAGGGCATGGCAGGCCAACACTTGCTGCAAGGGGGGAAAAAAGATAAATTGCAAAGGACATATTTTTAAAGACATCAGATAGCTGTGGAAGCAAGAAGAATTAGATGAACTAAAATTCCAGACAGAGAAGAGCTATTCCTAGATGAGCTGACAGTTGCTGACTGTTTCTCCTCTGGAGGCACTCTGCAATTCTGGGCAGGGGCTGAGGATCAGGCTGGGCCCAAACAGAGACTATTCTGGGTTGAAGAGAAACCATCTGACCCTGCTGGTGATTGATTATGCAGGGCTGATGAAATGATTGGAAATTAAAGGAATTCCCAAAACAGGGAGCTTTCGCCTGGAGACATTTGATGAATTCTGGGGTAGCCCAAGAAGTTAGTGGCTCAGCCAGAAAGCAGATTGAAATCTCACAGTCTCACGTTACTTTTAGGAGATAAAATCTCACTAAAAAAGGATGGGTCTACTGCAAAAAATACTGACTCTCCTTTAAGAGAGATTTTTAACCTGCTTGGAATTGGAGACTTCAGGGCTCAGGAGTAAAAAGACCTGCTGGACTTACAGTCAATGACCTTGGACATTCATACTCAAGGAACAGGTAAAACAAGAGATGGACTGAATCTTAACAGTAACCCAGTCCTGACCCAACAGTCCCTGATTGGACCAATGGGACCCACTCCTTCTCCCTGTTTGTATAAGAGAAAATAGGAAACACTTGTAGTAGAAGATATTGTTTGGAGCTGCTAAGATTCTTTTATTCACACTATTCACAGTACTCATCATTCGATGAGTACGCATCACAGTACTCGACACTCAACAGTAAAAAATTATTAGGCATTCGAAAAGGCTGGGAAATTGACTGAAAATCAAGAAAATAAATATGTTAATAGAAGCAGACCCCAGATGATCCAGATAACAGAGTTGGCAGAAAAGAACTTTTAAATAACCATGATTAATATGTTAAAGAAATTAGAGGAAAAGATGGACAAAATAAGTTCTAAAGTAAAGAATTCCAACAGAGAATTGAATCTATAAAGAGAATCAGATCAACACTGTAAAACTGAAATTTTCAATTTATAAAATTCAGAACACAGTGGATGAGTTTAAAAGCAGATTAGATACAGGAGAAGATAAGATTGGTGACTTTGAAGACAGATCAACAAAGTTTCTAAACTGGCACACAGAAAAAAGAATGGAAAGAACAGAGCAAAGCATAAATGGATAAAGAGACAATTGGGGTGCAGTGAAAAGGACTAACACATACATATCTGATTAGAGTCCTAGACGTGGAGGAGAGAGTGAATCAGAGGAGTGTTTGAAGATAAAGTGAATGACGAGAAATTCCCATAAACTGATGAATATATCCGCCAGTACATTCAATGTCAGGTAACCCCCAAGCAGGAAAAATGTAAAAAAGAAAACCATACTAAGCATATCTTAAACTGTAGAAAACTAAATACTGAAAGAACATCTTAAAAGTCAGTAGATAAAAACTGACAGCTAATATTATATTAAATGGTGCAGTATTGAATACTTTCCCTCTGAATTTGGGAGTAAGAAAAAGATTCTATTATTCTCATTTATATTCAGAAATACACTGGAGGTCCTGGCTACTGAACTAAGGAAAAAGAAAAAATACAGGACTTCCCTGGTGGCACAGTGGTTAAGAATCTGCCTGCCAATGCAGGGGTCACAGGTTTGAGCCCTGGTCTGGGAAGATCCCCCATGCCTTGGAGCAACTAAGCCTGTGCGCCACAACTACTGAGCCTGCGTGCCACAACTACTGAAGCCCATTCACCTAGAGCCTGAGCTCCACAACAAAGAGAAGCCACCTCAATGAGGAGCCCGTGCACCGCAACGAAGAGTAGCCCCCGATCGCCGCAACTAGAGAGAAAGCCCACGTGCAGCAACGAAGACCCAACGCAGCCAAAAATTAATTAATTAATTAATGAAAGAAAAAATACAGGCATGCCTCATTTTATTGCTGTTCACTTTATTGCACTTCACAGATATTGCACTTTTTTTTAACAAATTGAAGGTTTGTGGTAACCTTGTGTCGAGCAAATGTATTGGCACCATTTACAATATAGTAAAAAAAACAAAACAAAACTATTTATATAAACAAGCAACATCAAATCAGGAAAGGAAAATTGTAAAATACCATTTATAATAGTATCAAGGTATTAGATACCCTGTAATAACTCTCAGAGGATACAAGCCTTCTCTATGAAAAACATTGCTGAAAGAAATTAAAGAAGACCTAAATAAATAGAGCAATATATGACATACATATATTCAATATTGTGAAGATGTCTATGTAGTTCAGTCCCAGTCAAAATCTAAGCAGGGTGTTTTTCTGATAGAAATTGATGATGGAAGTACAAAAGACCTAGATTAGCCAAGGCAGTCTTGAAAAGGAAGAACTTTTCCAAGAAATTGGAATACTTACCATAATCCAGACTTTGTAATCAAGCCACAATGAAGACAGGGTAGTGTTGCCATAAGAACAAATAGACCAATGGAACAAAATAGAGTGGTATGTACTGCCCAGCATGGCTTGTACTTAGCTGTGTGTGGCTATTAAGCACTTGAAATATACCTAGTCTGAATTGAGATGTGCTGTAAGTGAAATACACAGTAGATTTTTAAAGAGTTAGTGTGAGAAAAATAATGTAAACTATTCCATTAATAATTTTACATTGATTACATATTGAAATGATAATATTTGGGGTATATTAGTTTAAATAAAATATTGTTAAAATCGAGTTCATCTGTTTTTTAATGTGGCTACAAGAAGATTTACAACCACATATATGGCTTAGTGAATAACATTGGTGGCAGCAAAGATTCCTTAAACAGAGCACAAAAATACATAAGAGAAAAGATTGATAAGGTGGATTATATAGAACTTCTGTTCATCAGAAGATACATTTACAGGTTGAAAATGCAAACCATAGATTGGTAGGAAATGTTTGTATGGATTGTGACAGAGGACTCTTATTGAGAAATAAAGATATATATTAAACTCTCGCAAATATAAAGAACTCTTGCCAATCAGAGAAAAGGACAATTTTTAAAATAGGCAAATGACTTGAACAGGAGCTTCACAGTGAGGATATCCATATGGCCAGTAAGCATATGAAAAGATGCTCAGCATCCTTGGTTATCAGGGAAATGTGAATCAAAGAGATGATGATGCACATCCACTGGGAATGGCTAAAATTTTCAAGACTGACAGTGTCAAGTCAGTTGCAACTCCCATACACTGCTGTTGGATGTAAAAATTGTTACAGCCACTTTGGGAAGAGTTCTGACAATATCCATTAAAACTAAACACGGGCTTCCCTGGTGGCGCAGTGGTTAAGAATCCACCTGCCAATGCAGGGGACACGGCTTTGAGCCCTGGTCCGGGAAGATCCCACATGCCTTGGAGCAACTAAGTCCGTGCACCACAACTACTGAGCCTGCGCTCTAGAGCCCGCGAGCCACAACTACTGAGCCCGCATGCCTAGAGCCTGCGCTCCGCAGCAAGAGAAGCCACCTCAATGAGAAGCCCACGCGCTGCAACAAAGAGTAGTCCCTGCTCACCGCAACTAGAGAAAGCCCATGCGCAGCAAGGAAGACCCAGCACAGCCAAAAATAAATAAATAAATCTATTTTTTTTAAAAAAGACAAAAAAAACCTAAACATATAACCAACCTCATAACCTAGCAATTCCACTCCTGTGTTATATCCACGGTAAATGAGTGCATTTATGTGAACATTGAAAGCAACCCAAATATTCCTCAGCAATAGAATGGATAAATGGTGGTGTATTTATACAATAAAATACTACGCAGTAATACAGGAGAATGGACCACACACAATATGATTCCATTTACGTGAAACTTAATAATAGGCAGAACTAATCAATGATGGTAGAAGTCTGAATAGTGGTTACTTCCAGTAGGGGCAAGAGGGTCTTCCAGGATGTTGGAAATGTTATATAACTTGATCTTGGTGGGACTTAAACTTCAACAACTGTACACTTGAGATCTCTGCATGCTGTATGTATGCCATACCTCACTTAAAGCATTATGTTAGCATGTCTGGCAGTTCCTTGATGATGAAGACTGTAGCTCATTTATTTCTATAAGACCAGTGCATAAACACAAAAGGCACTCAATAAATAATGTGGGAGAAATTTAGGAAGGAAATGAAGTAGGAAGTTAGGAAGGAAGTTGGTTCATTAATCTAGTTTCTTGTAACCCAGCCCCTGTTCCTTTGTTCGCCGTCCACCTGTCATAGTCAGAGCTCTGTTTGGCTGCAAGGTTGGGGTAGTGATTTTACTGCTCAGGAAAGTACATCTAGCTTGGGCCCTTTGCTGTTACCGTCTGTACATTAGAAGATAAGTCCTGGTATATGGAGAAGGGGGAGACTTTTTAATCACATGATGTAGATCAAGAATAATGCTTTATCTTCCCTTGTGTATTTCCATCTGTGTCTCTTTTCCTCTTCCCTGTCGTTTAGCATTCAACCAATATTCACTGATCACCCACTGTTGCCTGGCTTTTTCAAGGTATCTAGCTACATTAGTGAGTAAAAGAAATAAAGATCCCTGCCCTCACAAGGCTTATATTGTGGTGGGAGAAGACGGGCAATCCACAGTAAACTGCCTCCTTCTCCTTTTCTTACTGGTGCAGAAGAATCAAGCAGAAGAAACATACTGACAGGAACACAAAAGCTTAGTCTGTATCCCGCCCCATCCTTCTATTGTATGGTAGGCCCAGTTCACTTGTCTTCTGGTTGAGCAGTGGGAAAGACTTGTCATTTTGGATTAACTTCACAATGCCATGTGTCCGGGGGGGCGTAATAAATATTTGTAGCCTTTGGGAGCATCTGTCAGTGCCTGCTGATTCCCATACTTCTTTTCTGCCATCCGCCCTACTCATCTTTTTTTACCATCACCTTTCTGGGAAAAGCTTCATTTAAGTTCTTAGAAAATATGTTTTCTGTAATGGTATGACTTTGGGACAGTTGAGCCCTAGAATGGGCAGTGAGGTGCAGCATAAACCATCCTTTTGGAAAGTTCTGATAAGGAACCCAAATAGTTATTTTGAGAGTTAGGGTTGTTGTGATGAGTGTTCTTTTCATATACTGTTCTAAATCTCATATTGTGATAAATACTGGATCTGGTAAGGTTATGTAGTGCATATGAAACGATGGAAATAAAACTGCCCAAATAAAGTCCGAGGAAGAACATTTAACAGGAGAGTTGTGACCCAATGCATCCTTTTTTTTTTTTTTATGTCCATCAAAGGAAGAAGACAAATAGACTCTGGTTTATTAATACAATAGAATATTACACAGCATTAAAATTGAATGGCTAAAGCAACATGAACAACATGGATGAATATTGGCAATATCATATTAAGTTAAAGAAGATTACATCCACCATGACACCCTTTATATAAAGTTAAAACAAAATAAAATTTTAAAGAAATATTTGTAGATCCAGTGCATCCTTTTTTAAGTTCATTGTGTTTTAAATGCAGTTTTTTTTTTTAAGTCAAATACTCTGTAGAAAGAGATTTCATGGCGATTAGGAAATGTTGATGTGTATCTAGGGCAGAAAGGAAGGAATTAATTTGTTTCCAGTTGGGATTTGTAGTCAGTGGATGATCAGTGAAACAGAAAGCCATTTCCAGGTACAGAGGGGAAAGATGGTACAATTTAGTAAAGAATAATTATACTTTGCATTTGCATAGCGCTTACTGTCCAAAAAATGTTTTCACATGCCGTTTTATCCTCCCAGTAACCCAGTGAGATATGTGTTTTTAACTCCTGTTTTAATAGACTTGGAACTAAGAGGTGTTAATTGACTAGCCCAAAGTCAATAGCTGGACTGTGTCAGAATTGGGACCCTCTGATACTAAAGCCCCCAGACTCTTCTGTGTTAGGCCTTTCTGAAAATTATGCAGCAACATGTAAGCAGTTTTGGCAGAGAAGGGAAGTCTTAGGGTCAATTTTAATGATGCTAAAGGCAGATCTGAAATGAAGAATCTGAAGTAAATCAAGAAGCAGAATAACTTCCCTGCTCACTTGGGAGGGGAAGGTGATAGGGTGTTCTGCCCAGAGGTTAGAATGTGTGTGATCTTTTGATCACTCTGTGGGCTGATAGGAGGGAGACCTCAGTACTCAAACGTGAACTTTTGGACAAAGTAGTGCCTATTACAGTATTTCTTCTAGAATTATTTCATGGCTCCTGTGGTGCCGTAATTGTCTCTCTCTTTAACCTCCATCTCCAGGAGCCTCCAGAAGACGACGCAAACATCATTGAGAAGATCCTGGCATCTAAGACTGTCCAGGAGGTTCGTGGCTGATGTTTCTGGCTTGTATATCACTAGCGCAGTTTACACCCTCTGTGGAGAGATGTTTCTGGAGTGGTCATTCTTGGCTGGACTGAGAGCTAGGCAAGAGCACTGTTTGGCTAGTTGACACTTATTTTCACCTCCGTGAATGATTTTAAGACATAAAATTCTGAAATATTTGAGTATGGCCCAAACCGATGTTTTTTTTCCTTATGATCCTAGCAAAAGGTATTGATCCTTTAGTTGCCATAGCCCACTGAAAGTCATCAGAGGGCCAAGAAGAAGAGATGGGAAAAGACTCCCAATGAAAACATCTTTTCCTTTCAACATCTCAGGGCTGTGTAGAGAACCTCTAGAGAAAATTTCTGGTGTGAAAGAGTGTGCCGGTGCCAGTGAAGGCATAGTTTCATCTTTACTTCAAGTGTTTATGAAAGTACACTTCCTTACTTTGAGAGTGAACATCACTGGAGTTTGTGGGGGACGGTTGGGAGGACGCCGGAAATGCATGTTCTCACTTCTGCAGCAGCTCTCAGAGCCCTGGGCCAGTTTGGCTTTATCAGCTGAATGCTCTCCCAGCCTGGGCCTAAGAATGACACCAGGAGGATCATTTTTGTTTTTTTCTAACCTTACAGCTTACTGTGTGTTCAGCCTTTAGAAAGCCTGCTCCAGACCTGTCAGAAAAAGACCTGGGAAAATGAAAATGTCCTTGAGAAATATGTTCTAAAACCAGGAAGAAGTATTGATTTACCTTTTTCGTTTGACACATAAGGGTGATCCATGGGGACCTGGGCTGATAACTGCTTGCTTTTGGTTACAGGTTCACCCGGGAGAACCGCCATTCGACTTGGAGCTGTTCTACGTCAAGTACAGGAATTTGTACGTCTATTTAATGTATTATTTGTATGTGTATTTTAAATGAATGGAACTTTCTTCTTTCATCACACCATTATCTTTTATATTTTCCAAGAACGGCCCCTAAGGCATGACCCACAGACCTTGACTGGCTCAAGTTCACCTTAGGCGGCAGTGCTTTACTTTGGCTGCGTATAGAATCACCTGGAGAGCCTTTTAAAACTACTGAAGCCCTTGCTGCACTCGAGACCCATTGGCTCATACTCTGGGAGTAGTTCTCAAGGATTGGTGTGTTTTAATATATATTTTTTTGTGTGGTACGTGGGCCTCTCACTGTTGTGGCCTCTCCCATTGCGGAGCACAGGCTCCAGACGCGCAGACTCAGCGGCCATGGCTCACGGGCCCAGCCGCTCCGCGGCATGTGGGATCATCCTGGACTGGGGCACGAACCCGTGTCCCCTGCATTGGCAGGTGGACTCTCAACCACTGCGCCACCAGGGAAACCCAGGATTGGTGTGTTTTAAAATCTCCCTCTGCAGTTCCCATTTGCACCCAGAGTGGAGAACCACGGTCCTATAGCCTATACTTTTCTACCCACTTGGGTTTTTCTTTCTTTCTCTGCTGTGTGCCCACTTTCACTAATGTGCATTAACGATGGCCTGCCTATACCTGCCCTCCCTCTGCTCTGAGCCAGTTTCTCTAGAAGCCACAGAATTGCTTGGAATTGCTGCATTGTTTTGTATTCTGTTTTAGTCCTGAAGGGCAAGGCCCTTCTAAGCCCAGTCCACAGCAGTTCCACAGCAAGTCACTCCACTGCTGCTGTGTTAGACGGTCACCCGGTTATTGAAACACTTTAACGCTTGATGGTTTGCTGGTTCTGTGCTTGTCTCACAATTTGTGTGTCTTTGGATAGTTCCTACTTACACTGTAAATGGGCCACAATGGAAGAACTCGAAAAGGATCCTCGCATCGCACAGAAGATCAAGCGATTTAGGAATAAACAAGCCCAGATGAAGCACATTTTTACTGAGGTGAAGCAATGTTTACTAATTTGATCACTGCTTTTCTTGTAGTATTAAATACCGGGTTTAAGTTTCTTAAAGTTGAAGTCCTGTGTAGATCTATTGCTCAGGTGCCTGCTGATTTGTGACAAGATTTGTCCAGATTTAAGCCAAAGAAAACAAATTATCCACCAAGGAATAAGGATCAAACCTTATAAACTGATAACTCATAAGAACGTGCATCTAGGTCACGTTCTAGGGCAGAATGTACACACAGAAGGCATGTGCACACAGTTCTTTCATTTCCTCCTCTCCCCTCCCCAAAAGGGCAATTCCAAGAAGACTTAAAGTTTGGGTGTAAAAAATAAAAACAAAGCTAAAATGTTAGAAAGTAAGTAAATAAATATATAAACTTGGGTATTTCTAAGTATGGTACCTACAGCAAGAGGAAGGATTGATGGATTTGGATATCAAAACATCTGTAGTGCCTGTAAGTTAGAAAATACCACAAATAAATCTTTAAGTAAGTACATAATGTACATAGACGTATTCCCTAATTACGTACATGCACACATACATACAAGGCATACATTCTTCTTATTCCAGTATGGAAACCTTATTTATATTTGCATACACACATGCATGATACACATACATATACACATGACAAATAGCTTTAATGATAAGAAATGCTCTTATAGTTCAAAAAGAAAATTACAAAATCCCAAATAGAAAAACAATGGACAAATTAATGGGGAATTCAGAAAAGAGGGGAAAATTACTTATCAACCATACAAAAATGTAGTCAGTTTCACTAGCAGTCAAAGAAATGCAAATTAAAATGGGAATCTTCTAGTTTTCACTTATCAAATATTTGAAGGTTTTAAACATAAGTATTTTCCACTGCTGGTGAAGGTGTAGGGAAGAGACGCTGTCGTCGTCACTGGTTGGGAGCATAACTTAGGATGACCTATCAGGAACGCAGGATGACAACAGACATCACATGTCTCAATATTTGCCTATCCTTTGTCCCAGCGGTTCTGTTTCCACCATTTATTTTAAGGAAGCTATCAAGTCTTTGTGCAAAGACTTAGCTATGATAAACAGTTGTTTGTATTGGTGAAAAATTGAAAACAAACAAAATGTTAGTTAATAGACACTTGTTAAATTATGATACATCCCACAGAATGCAGTACTATGCAGCTAGTAAAAATGATATTGGAGGACAATTATTAACGTCATAGGAAGAGGCTTAG
The DNA here is from genome assembly GCF_937001465.1 of Orcinus orca. NCBI lineage: Eukaryota > Metazoa > Chordata > Mammalia > Artiodactyla > Delphinidae > Orcinus > Orcinus orca. The sequence continues at coordinate 19,202,594 of NC_064574.1, forward strand.
TGACGTTAACTATTGTTAGTTGAAAATGTCAAGCTCTTATATGAGACAGTTCCATTTTTGGGGGGTACAAGAGAGAAGAATCACCATAATAATGCATAGAAAATGTCTGAGTGTATGTGAAAATGATGACGTAATTTTCTCCATTTGATGGGATTGTGGTGATTTCTATTTTCTTTAACAGATTTTATACAGATAACTTATGAAGAAAACAATAAAAATTATTTTTTAAATGTAGTCACAAATACTAGACCTTAAGAGTGCACCGAGATGCCATCAAATTTTAGCAGATTGCTGCACATTCTTACCAATTCATTGTTCATGCTGTACTCCTTTTCCGCAAATGACGAAAAACTATTTTAGGATAATGTCAATAAGTGTTCTTTTTGTCCCAATATGGAGTCCTTTTTCTTTAGCCTTAACGTTTGGCCCCAGGCCTCTCCAGGATTGTTGTAAAGCCTGTGAGAACGGTGTTTTATGGCATTGTTCCTCTGTAGAGAATTGGAAAGGAAGGACTAGAATTGGAAAAACCATCCTGAAGCCCTGTTGGATACTCTCCCTCGGTTCCTGGAACTTCTTATTCACGCCTCTATTTTAGCGAGCATTTGCAGTGTAGTGACTTGTTTACGTGTCTGTGTCTTCCATTTTGAGCCCTGCGAGACAGACAGGGCCACGCCTTCCTCGTGGTACTTCCTATCTGTGGTACTAGGCGCAGGGTCAGCGCTCAGTCACCATGTGTTTGTGCCCAGGTAAGGGAGGAGGGTTTTCTATGCCACTCCTACTCCAGACCCTTCAGCACTTCCTGTTGTCTTGGAATAAATTCCAAACTACTTAATGTAGCCTACAAAGCCCCATGAATCTGGTTTCTGATTTATTCCCAAGGGAATGATTTTTTTCCCCTTGGTTGGGAATAGAACATTGTGTTAGGATGTGTAGAAATACTGTAATGGGAATTCATACCCTTGGGGAAGGAAAGGCTTTTGAGAAGATTGGAGGCCGTCATGAAAGGAACGAGGAGTGAGAGTGGGGAGTAGTTGCTGTAACGCTGCCTTCAGTCTTGACCTCGTCAACATTTTTGTTAATAACTTGCGTAAATGATATTCTTATGAAATAAATAATAACCTAGTTTTGAATAGAGCTTCTTCATACCCATTATTTCCAGCCGCTTTATGAGGTAGCCAGGGGCGCGTGTGAAGGAGAGTGGGGTTGGAAAGGCTGTGAGTTCCCACGCCCCACAGGGCTGGAGGCCTGTGAGACCCTGACTCCTCAACACCAGACCCAGTGCTGGGAGAATAAATGACAGAATCAAAGTTCAGGTTTACCTGGACAGGCGAGGATGAATGAAATAATGAAAATGGCAATAAGTAAATGTAATGTCACACATTGGTATTTTAAAGATCTTTACAACTTTGGAGTGGGGAAAATGACCTGATAGCGGTTTGCCTTGGGCAAATTGCAGTAGCTCCTTCAGACTCAGTATCCTCCGTTTATGTAAATCAGTACTAATACTATCACCCTCACAGACTACCTGGGAGGATTAAATGACACAGTGTTGATAGAAGTGCTAAGCATGGTGCCCGACCCGTAGTCACTATTCCACAAAGGTTAGCTCTGCATCACCAAGGGATCTAGAAATGTGGCATCTGAAGAACATTGAACACCTGGGGTTAGGGAGGTGTTCCGATAGGGACGAATCAACTTGGTTACTGCTGCTCTAGAGGAAGCAGTTCACACCAATGAGTCAGTTACAGGAGGAAAATTAGGCTGTAATTTAATAGTAATAATGATAAAGATCATGATGCTACTACTGAACAGGCAGAAGTAAAGCTGTCTTGGCAGTGGGTCAGGTCTCAGAGGGCAATAAATTCCTGAACACGGGGATAATTGAATCCAAGGGTGGATTTGCAGGGATGCTGTAAAAAAAAGTGTTCCTGCGTTGATTGGAAGATGAAACTAGACGGCTCCTAAAGTGCCTTCTAGCTTAAGGGGTAATAAGAACATTCCTGCACTTCAGGAGGAGGGCTTCTGGGCAAGAAAGACCCGGGTAAATGTTCTGATTCACGTGGCTTTGCAACCTTGGTCACGGTACTTATTTAACCTCTCTGAGTCAGTTTTCTCATCTGTAAAGATAATTACGACACCTGCTACTCCATAAAGTAGCTCATAGGCTAAAATGAAAGCACTGGACACACATTAAATATTTCTAAATCTTATTATTTTGTAAGTACGCTTTTTTTTTTTTTTGAAGCATAGTGTGTTTAACAGTAAGCAGTCCTAAGGGTACAGCTCAGTGAATTTTTGCAAAATAAACACTCCTGTGTAACCAGCACCTAGATCGGGAAATAAAACATTATCAGTACCCCTGAAGCTCCTTCCATGCCTCCTTCCAATATTAACTGTTATTATTATTGGTATTAAGAAGAAAAACAAATTATAATTCTGGATTTCCGAGGGATATCTCTGGAAATCCTCCTTGTGCTGATTTTTGCTCAGTACTGTAACGACCAACAGGAAAATCTCACCCTGGTGGGGCAACCTGTAAGGTGTCGTCGTTTCTTTAAATTCAGTCCTGAAGAGGAGGATTTGGGGACAGTAAAGAAATGTCGGTGAGGTGACTTTTATTTTCAAGCGAACCTTTTCATTCTGTGTTTCCCGCCCAATGGGGCCCAGTTGGCGGGGGGGGGGGGGGTCACTTAAAACACTGGATGCTGGGTTGGAGGGTTGGGGGACACTTCTTAGCTCTTCTTTTTTGTTTGCCTTAGCCTGACGAAGACTTGTTCAACCCAGACTACGTGGAGGTTGATCGCATCTTGGAGGTGGCCCACACCAAGGATGCAGAAACCGGAGAGGTGGGTATTTTGCTGTTTCGACTCTTACAAAGTGTCTTTGCTGCTTGCCGAAGATATTTTGCACGTTTCGTTAGCATGTGGTCCTTGTTCTCGTGGCATTCGCGTGCTGTATTGTAGGGAGGTTTTCATAGGTCTGTCAGTGTAGGACTGATTCCTGTAATGTAGTAGAAAGAATGTAAGTGTCTCTCCCATTTCCCACTAGGAAGTGACGCATTACCTGGTGAAGTGGTGCTCACTGCCTTACGAAGAAAGTACATGGGAACTGGAGGAAGATGTGGATCCTGCGAAAGTTAAAGAATTCGAATCTCTGCAAGTTCTCCCTGAAGTTAAGCATGTGGTAATGTACCCATGTCACTGTTCGGCACCTCTTGTAACATGTGATTTTAGGAGCTTGGCAATCCTGGGTGTCCCCTGGGCTGTTCTCCTGAGTGGTTTCTGTGGTGTCTTATCGTTGGTCACTGCCATTGAAACTGCGGTTCAGGGTGTGTTTCTCCCACATCACACTTTGCTAGCACTCAGGTCAGCTTTACATCCAGCTCTACTTTGAGGTATGTGACATTTCAGAAGCTTGGCTATGAGCTTTGATTTCTTGGTGTATGGCTGTCAGATGGAGTCAGTAAGATAGAAGGTAAGAAATGCCTGGCTTGGGAAAGAAGCTCAGTAAGTTGTTAGCATCTTTCTTGTTCCTGTTTCTTATCCCTTGCTCCATTGGTGATCTCTTTTCTTCAGTTTTATCCTTTGCCTTTACTCAAGTGGAATATTCTTACAGGGAAGAACTGTCCTTTCTCTATAGATCGCTGGGACTTTGCAGAGAAAACATAGGTTTTCAGTACGTTTTTGTTGAATTGGTTTGTTTTTCTGATTCTGGATTATTACCACCAAGCTGCAAAAATGTCAGAGGAGGCAGAATTGGGATAGAGCCCAGTTAAGATGTGACTAACTTGGGAAAAGAATCAGAGCTGTGAAAGAATATAACTATAGACTGGAATGATCATTTTCTATTTTTTTTAAATCACTATTTTTATATGAAAAACTCTTATGCAGTTCCTTATTGTTGTTTTTATATATATCACTGGGAAAGTTGGGACTTCAAAGGCAAGACTTTGACACTGAACTTAGATCCCTGTCGGAGTCCATCCAAAAGCAGTTTTGCTTTTGTTTCTTGGCTCTGAAGGGTATAGAGGTATCTTGAGATGCGGAACTGTGATTAGAAACCTGTGTATTTTACAGTGTTTGTCTACATGATTGATTAATGAATTTTTCTCTCAACCCTCTCCTATAACAGTTGTCCATTTAAAATTCAACTTGTTGGTCATTTACTAAGCACCTGCTGTAGGTTGATTCTTGTGTGGGACAGAGTAAGAAAGTAGGTCCAGGCCCTGCCCCAGGAGCTCACAGGCTGACGGAAGAAGCATGTGTGTGCAGGACAAATATGGCACCAGGCTAATTGGGGCATGTGGCCCAAAGCAGAAGCAAACCAGTGGGGGAGCAGAGAGTCGAGAGAATTTCATTGTGAAGCTAGTTCTAAGTTATCGTCTAGAAGTAATCAAGATTCTTACTCTCTCAGCCTGAATCCCACTTATTTCTTCAGACTGACTACCTGCGCTTGGCGAGAATATGAATGCAAGTGTTTTCAGTCAGTTTCCCTTTTCCTTTCCTTCTTTGCTGTTGTGATGCTCCTGTCCTCCTCATCTCTCAGTGAACTATGAGATCATTTCACACCTGTCTCTTTTGGTTTCTAATTTATTTGTTCTCTCATTTAGAAGGTATGTTTTGAAATTTTTCTCATCCTAACTTGGAATGGTAGCTCAAAATATAATTAAAGTTGTCTTTTTATGTTCTAAGAGAAGGGCTGGCTCCAAATGATACTTTAACTGAATAATTTTTTTTTTTTAAGGGATCTTATCCTGGGCTTTGAAGTTTAGAGATAACCCTACCACTCTTGATGAATAGGACATTCCATCACTAAAAGCTTTTTGGTAAAAAATTGGTCACATGTAGGTCAGATATGGAATTTTGGGAGAGCAAGAAATGAGTGTCAGTAACGATTGTGCAAAGAGAGTAGCAGTCATTTAATAGTCAAGACCCACCTTGGAGACTCCAAGAATCAGTTCTCTTCTGAATTTAATAGTAGCCACTAAAGGTGGTGGGGCCTTGGGGTAAGTTACTTGCTGTAGTCTGTACCACTTAGGAGCCAACTGGACTAGGCATCGGGAATTTCCAGCTGATTTCAAGCCTTATCCTTAGATGGCTGGTCATGTTAATGGTGATGTAAAACTAAAACCTTTAGCACTGGAGAAAGAGGGAGAACCCAGAGGAGTGACTGGGTTAGAGCGTGATGCCTCTACATCAGGAGCGCTACCAAGGCAGCAAAGTAGAAATCTGCAATGCTAGGAGTGAGCCACTTCAGTCGCTAGAGATGAGGAACATTCCAGGAAGTCTCCCCATAGTATCTAGTAGAGTAGAGTGCCATTAAAATGAGTTACATGGACTTCGGGGATCCAGGCTGAATGATTCCTGTAGGTTGAGAAGAATGTAATTTCTTTAAGGGAACAGAGCAAGAGAGTTTCTATAGGAATATCTTTGCTTAAGAGCTTTCTCTTTAAAATTAATTTTTTGACATAATAAATTATTTTCCCCTTTATTTCTAAAAACACCTTTGCCTATGTGCTGATAGTAATATTCAACAGAGTTCTATTTCTAGGGGCTTAGCCTAACTACAGCTATAGTAATTTTGTAGGTAAGTTGTGGTGTGTAAGTTTCTGAAAGACCACACTTTCAGTGGTCTGAACAGATTGGACAGATTACACTTATCTCCAAATATAAGTGATATGAAATGATTGGGGATATTTTATTAAATTTCACAAGTGGAAGGCTTCGTTTTAGTTAATGGCATATTTCAGGAGTAAACTTTATTGTAATACTCCAAAGTAGAACTACCAAAGACTACAATTGCTGTTAGAAAAGCTAAATCTCAAAATTCTCATTTATATAACTATAGGCATAGCTAAAAGTTTTTATTTTTAAGACCTTGAAGTGTCAACTTAGGGGCTCAATTTGTCTAGAAGCAAAATAATCAAGTCTATGTCCAAATAATATAAATAAACAAAATTTTTAGGTGGGAAGACTTAATACCTAAAAATTAAAATTTTCCCCAGATTAATCAAAATTCCAATAGAATTTTAAGGGAACTTGAAATTGATTCTACAGTTATACAGAATACTAAATAAGACGGAATAGCCAAGACATTTTTGAAAAATAATTCCCCATCAGATATAAAGCTGTAGTAATTCAAAAGTGTGGTTTTATTGCAATAAGAGACAGTGCAGTAGGACAGAATGAAGACTCTAGATAAAGCTCCCTGGATATATTAGAACTTATATGATAAAAATGCCATTTCATATCAATAAAGATCAATTACATTTAGAAATTGGTGTTTCATATGGGAAAATAAAATAAGATTGCTATTATGTTCATGGTGAATTTAAAGAATTTACAGTTTTGATTATATAGGCTTTGGGCTTTACTCTAGAAACTAATCAAGAAAATATTTGACCCAGTATATTTTCCTGAGCTGATACCACAAGGACAAACAACAACAAAAAAATTCTGTCTATAGAAAACTAAAAAACCTGACTAATACTGGCTTGTAGGGAAATTAAAATGTAAGTGGGAGTGATTTCTAAGAGTCTCAATAAAGCAATATAATACTTATCAAGATTTTAGGTGGGTCTGTTTCTCTTCTTCATTAATTGCTTGCAAATTTTATAGAGGTGTTCTTAGTTTAATCTGCTGAAATCTAGAAAATACAGGACTGGCTCATTAATCAGAAGACAGTAGCTGCAGTTTGCAGCCAGCTGTAGGACAGCGTTTGAGATTTACCACCTTCCCCATCATTGCCCTGTGTCCCTCTGCACATTTTGCTCCTGAAGCATCATTCTCTGTGTCTTGTGCTCTCTGCTCTCCTTCCCTAGGAGCGACCTGCCTCAGACTCCTGGCAGAAACTTGAGAAGTCTCGAGAGTATAAGAACAGTAACCAGCTCCGGGAGTACCAGCTGGAGGGGATGAACTGGCTTCTTTTTAACTGGTATAACAGGTGCGGAAGCAGAACCGGTCCTGTCTTCAGGGATGATGTTTCTACCAGATGTTTGTGCCTGGGAGGAGATTGTGGGCTTAGCCCGCATGGAGTAGCAATAGCAGAGCGGCAAGGGAGTGCGTCGGAGCCACTGGTTTGGTGGTGATCTTTGCACATCAGGCACACCAGGACTTTATTTTTTATGTCAGATTTGGTTTGGTTTGGTTTGGTTTCTCCAACCAAGAGGAGTGATCTTTAGACATCACCGACTTTGTCCTTTTTTTTTCTTTGCCAGTCTAACCAAAAGGTTGGGCTCAACCTAGATGAAACAAAACCCAGAAGATCCTTTAAAACTGTTTTTTATCTCCCAGCCTTCAGCAAAAGTTGGCTCTAAAGGGGAATGGATCTGGATTCTAGCCCCGACTCTGCTACTTGTTTATGAGCCATGGGTGGCCTAGACTTGTAATACTCAGTTTTCAACTCTGTGCTTTAGTTCCTATCAGAATCTAAATGAAACAGATGAAATTTGAGAAAGATGAGTCGAGATTTTCTTAACATTCTAGAGTGTACCCCCGGTGTCGATTTTTAAAGACAATATGTAGTGGAACAGCACACCACGCTGGAACTCTGGAGACCTGTGTTCTAGCCTTGTCTCTGCCACCTGTTCACAGTGTGAGTCAGGGCACAGCTCACTCAGACACTCCAGGTCTGGGGTTGCCCACCTGTACAGTCAGGAGCAAGACCGGACAGGGGCCACACTCTTCAGGGGTCACACTCTTCCAGGGTCACAGCTGTGTGCAGTCCATGATTCTGGATCACCACAAGAGACCAGCGTTTTTAACTCTTGACACGGAACTTAGTATGTGGGTTAAAAGTTTGTCCTTTGATAACGCAAGTAATAGACAATGAGAATCATGCAACTTATGTTTCTGTTTTTGCCTTGGCTTCCATGAAGTTTGTCAGGTAGAGAAACTGGCTTAGATTTGAGGCATTTTTTTTTCTCCTTGTTTCAGTATTATTTTAATTTTTGGTATTTTTAGTTTATACTTAAATGGACCTATTTCACGTATTTTCTCACAAGTTGCAATAGTTCCTTTTTGGAAGTAGGCAGGGTGTGAACAATGATAATAGAAACTTGCTTACGTTGTATCTCTGGAAAATGCTGATAAAACCTTCACTGATGACCTTACAGGTCAAGGTACGCTTCTGAAGTATCTTTTTATTTATACCCAACCTCTGCCTCTCTCCTATATTGATGATGAAATATCTGTGTTTCTTACTCTGCAGAAAAAACTGCATTTTGGCTGATGAGATGGGCCTAGGGAAAACCATCCAGTCCATCACATTCCTTTCAGAAATATTCCTCAGGGGAATCCACGGCCCTTTCCTCATCATTGCCCCGCTCTCCACCATCACTAACTGGGAGCGGGAGTTCCGGACGTGGACAGAGATGAACGCCATCGTGTACCACGGCAGCCAGATCAGCAGGCAGATGATCCAGCAGTATGAGATGGTGTACCGAGATGCACAGGTGAGCCCTCCACCCGTCACAGAGACCTGGGACAGCTTTCTGACGTCATGGTTCAAAACAGCCTTTCCGTCCCTTGTCTTCCAGAGTTTAATGCCCTGCATTGGGTTACTGTTGGCTTACTCTGTAGAGTCACATGTTTATTGCGGTAGACTTCTTACTCCTTCCTGGTAATTTAATTTGTGATAAAACACAGAATTGGAGGGCATGCTTTCCACTCTGACATATACCAGAGGCTCTTTAGGACACGGAAAGCTTGGCTTCTTGGTTGGCTTACGAAGTTGCTTTTACATGCACAAGGTTTTATCTGAGTTGTTACGTGCTCAGTGAAGAAAGTGAGCGGAGGAATTCGTGTACAAAGGAAGGATTCTCAGCCAGGGAGTTTGGAGAGAGAGAGAAGGTTAACAGATTTGACGTGGAAGGATGAAGAGAAAACAAATGGTTAAAGGCACAATAGAATTTTTTAAGACATTTTTGTTTTTGAACATCTCACTTTGCTGAGTATCCTTGTATGTTTGTTTGGAGCACTGGTTTTTATAAATAAGGTGAAAATTAAATGAACTCAGAGGAAAGGCAGCGCTCACCCCAGAGGTTTCACAGACAGCAGGAGGAGACACTGAGAAGAAATTTAAGACGTGCTGTAACGTGAAGCTCTGCTTTTTAAAGCGATGGTAGCACTAAGATAGGCTGAAAGACAAAGGTGTGTCCTGCCTGGTAGCACTTGTCCTGGGTGAATCAGGATCATGATGTCGAATCTGTTCTAGAACCCAAGTTACAAGGTGAAATTAATTTTACCTGAAAAGTAGCAAAGAGGGTTTCCTTGGGCATTCCAGCTATGCATAGACCAGCTTCTGGCTGGGAATGTGTGAATCAGCACCCATCTGCTTTCCTTATCATGACAGTAAATAAATAAAAAGCTTCCTTTTCGGCCTTCCACATGGCTCCTCTGTCTCACTTTTGTGAGGGTACGTGCTCTCTTGCTTTTGTTTCATTGATGTAATGGGGTCTCTCTCTTGTCTAAATAGCTGGTTCATTGTCGTATTCTCTCTCTTCTCAACTGAAGAAGAAGTGCTTATTGGCTCTCACCTAGATCCTAGCATTTATAGTGTTGCCTCCTCTAACCCAGCCGGTAACCCAGTAGCTGGATTCTCTGGCCCTGCGTAAAGCTTTGTCTTTGCTTCTGTCATCTCAGGGAAACCCACTGTCAGGAGTCTTCAAGTTCCATGTCGTCATTACAACGTTTGAGATGATCCTGGCAGACTGCCCAGAGCTGAAGAAGATTCACTGGAGCTGTGTGATCATTGATGAAGCCCACAGATTGAAGAATAGGAACTGCAAACTTCTGGAGGGCCTGAAGCTCATGGCCCTGGTGAGAGTTGGCAGGCTCTTTGCATAAACACAGGCCCCTTCTGTTCACAGTAGAGGAAGCATTCTTTAGCCATCTGCATGCAGCTTACTTGTGCACAGTCTGCTCACCCTAGATTTTCTTTTTGACCACCATGGCTCTGATCGTGCAGGAAGCAAATTTTTTTCGTTATGAACTGGGTCAACAATTTGGCCTTTGCCACAGACTGATTCCCAGAGGGACCCAGGGAAATCTTAAATACCATGAAATTTGTGACCTGGAAATGTAAGATGTTTTGGCTTGTTTCCAGGTCCCTGAATGATCTGGTACCAAAGGTGATGGCCTTCAGCATTACTCCTCGGCACAGTGCCCAGTCTGTGGCAGGCAGGCACTCCATAATATCAAATGAATGAATGGATGAATGAATGGGTGCTTTAACTAACGTGAAATTGCTCCTGGGCTCAGGGATGTGAAAGGAAGGTTGATCTGGTTATTGATGTTGTCACACTTATTCTGTAGAGTCACATGTTTTATAACCAACCTCTGCCTCTTTCCTATATTGATGATGAAGTATCATCATCTGGCAAAACAGAATTGCCACCAATAAAGCCCAGAATGCCCTGGCATCATTTTCCCACCAAAACCTGCTGTTTTGGTGGTTCAGACCCTGTTCATCCCGTGCTGTGAATCCATGCAGGAACACAAGGTGCTGCTCACAGGGACGCCCTTGCAGAACTCGGTGGAGGAGCTCTTCAGTCTGCTCAACTTCCTGGAGCCGTCACAGTTTCCTTCAGAGACTGCTTTCTTGGAGGAGTTTGGAGATCTGAAAACAGAGGAGCAGGTAAATAGGAGCCTGAAGGATTTGAGGAGACAATGTGGTAATGACCCTCACCATCAAGGGAAAAACAAGTCACCATGGGGACAGGAGTTAGCAAGTTCTCACATCTCTCGTAAAATGAGCATTGCCTCCTTTATTTCATTTGTTTATGTTGAAGAGGATAAACTGATTATTAGCAGTTCTTATAACTCCAAAGAATAAATGAATCAACATCCAAAATGCCTTATATCCGGCCTCCTGCCTTCACTGATCTCATATGTAAGTTCAGTGATTTTGTTCATAGCTCTGGCCTCAGGGGCTTGCTTCCCTCCTCCTCTGCCTTCTTCATCCTTCATCCCTCCTCCATCACCTGCAACATGTTTCCAGGCTCATTTTCTTGAGTGCAACAAAATACACAGGTAGTGAGGAAAAGAAGGCAGGTGTATATACCAGAGTAGTGGGCAAGTCCAGTTTTTTCCAAATCAACTAAATGTCCTGTTTTCAAAGATCTGGTTCTGCGTCTAGCTTATTAGACTCAAAGCTGTTTCAAAACAAACCAATCTATCTACTACGGGTAGAAATCTCAACTGGACATTGCAGAAATGAGGCAGACAAGTTTAAATGCCGTAAGAGGAACAGTTAATAGAGCTGAGGACTTTTAAAGGCGAGAAAGGTCACATCTGTTTGGAAATTAGGAACGGCTTCATGGAGAAAGTATAATTTGAGAATAGACTTTTAAGGGTGGGTAAGTTTTCAGTAGGCAGAGAGAGAGAGATGATGACTGCTTTGCATAGGAAAAAAATAATCATAATCAGCCGTGGAATTTATTCAGTAGTTGGGAATCATCTGGGTTGAGCTGGAAACAGGATGGATGAATTGAGGAGTATGAAGCCGGAGGAGTTTAGCGACATATTGTGGGAAGATCTTGAAAGACAGGTTGAAGGGTTTGGTAAGCATTAGAGAAGCAGTGCAGGGCTTTGATTGCAGGAATAATTAGTTCTGCTAAATTAATCTAGCAATGGTGTGAGAGTGGGTTGGGGCCGAGAATTTGGGAACTGAGAAGGTTTGGGAATTTCACTAACAGAGAAATCAAGAGTACACTCTGTGGTCCCAGTCTGTTTGTTTCTTCTTCTGTGGCGAGTCAGACTTTGAGAGCAGTGAATAATCAAACTTAATTCCACTTCTCGACATTTGCAGTATCTATTGATCTTTCAAAAGCCAGCTCCAACCCTCTCTCCATTTGTGGACCATTAGAAATGCATCCTCTTCTCCCATTGCACTTATTTTGTGGTATGCATTTTTTCTTCTTCCTAGACAATGATCTCCTTGAGGACAAGGCCCACATCTTCTGCAAAGTTGTGTTTGTTGTATTGACCAGCAGTGTCTGGCATGTAGTATACTCTAAATGATTCAAGGTATGAACCAAGTGAAGGGCAAAAGCTGAATCCAGCATGTGGCAGATTGGCATTTGTCCCTGTCTTTAACGATTACCTAGCTGTGTCTCTCCTCTTTGGGTTCTTACATAGTAATTCCTTATCCATTTGGGGGATTACAATCCTAAGTACCATGATTGCTAAAACAAAGCATTCATTAAATGGATTAGATTTAAGATTGGGGTTAGTTAGGAGCAAACCACAAAAACGGCACCAACTGTCTATATATCTGGTTATAAAGTAAAGCATATTCATCATTGTTTAAAACCTGCTCCAGGAAGTAACTCTTCTAAATCACTCTCTGTAAATCACTTTATATTTCATCAGGAAGCATTGGTACAGCCCACAATTTATTTCTGCAGAATCTACCCCTTCTGAAAGTTTTGAACAGCTCTTTATGACTTGAAACTTGATCTTTTGCACTTGCCTTTTCTCTTATTTTCCCACCAGGATTAATCTTATTGGTATCATGTTTTAGCTCAGGGTGAACTCAGGTGCCTTGACTTTGAATCCCTTCTCTGCCCTCTTCTTGGGAGAGTGAGCAAGTCCCTGTGCCAGTGCGGTCAAGTGCGTAGAGATCTGCTGTCCAGGCCTGGACCGTTAGGAGAAGAACAGACAAATCATAGCAAAGCATATGATCAGGCTCAAAGTGCCCCTGAGATGACAGCTTGCATGATGGAGTGGGAGGTGTCACCTTACCACATTAATGCTCTACATAGTGCTACCCCCAAACTTGTTTGCTGCTGTCGTTATTTAGATGTAGGAGGAATCCATTTCCAGATTGCCTCTGCTTCTTTTTCTTTTTTTAATTTGATGTAAATGACAACAACATTATATTAGTTTCGGATATATGGCATGATGATTCAGTATATGTAGTGTATATTATAAAGTGATCACCACAATAAATCTAGTTAACATCCATCACCATACATACGTAAATTCTTTTTTCTAGTGATGAGAGGTCTTAAGGTCTACTCTCTTAGCAACTTTCAAATATACAATATAGTATCACTAACTAGAGTCACCTTGCTGTACGTTACATCCCCAGGACTTATTTATTTTATAACTGGAAGTTTGTACCTTTTGACCCCCTTCATCCATGTTGCCCACCCCCAGATTCCGTCTGCCTCTCACTTTGTTCTTTCAGCATCTTCCCTTTGTAAGGTATCACTTGTACCTTCTAACGTGGCTTAAAATATTCCTCAGGTAATTGCTGCACAAGTGTGCGTGTGAGAGAGAGAGGTTTGTTTTCTCCATCCAGAAGAGGTCCTGTCTTTGTATCTTTCTCCCTTTGTATCTTGTAAGGTTGCCACAGAGGTTCTCAGTAATTGCTTGCGAATTAAAACCAGATCCCTTTTTTCCCCTCAGTCCTATTATAAGCTCGTCATGTTCAGGGATCAGGCATGATCTTTCATTTAATCTGCTGCCACAGTACTATGATTAGGTGCTCAAGAGATTGTAGTGAATGTTGGAATACCCCAGTAACGGTTATTGAATCGGGATTGGGGCAGGTGAACAGGTCTCATTTTCCTGGGCAGGTGAAGAAACTGCAGTCTATCCTCAAACCAATGATGCTTCGGCGGCTGAAAGATGACGTGGAAAAGAACCTTGCTCCCAAACAAGAGACGATCATCGAAGTAGAGCTGACCAATATCCAGAAGAAGTACTACCGTGCCATCCTGGAGAAGAACTTTTCCTTCCTGACCAAGGGGGCCAATCAGCACAACATGCCCAATCTCATCAACACCATGATGGAGCTGAGGAAGTGCTGTAACCACCCCTACCTGATCAACGGTGAGTGGGGGACATGGGGCAGGCATCTTGATCGCCAGCAGTCTAATGTTATCAAGTTCCCATGGAATGCCAGGGTGTGTATTCTGACCTTTTTACAGAGTATTAAACTGAGGTTCAAAGAGGTTGATGGATCTGCCTAAGCAGTCTGGCCAGTGAGTATACAGAGCCCTGTTTTGAGCCTACCTCTACCAATTCTCTGCCCATCAGAAGGTGGATATCAATTGTCAGCCTGCTGTCCTTTGTGTACCTGCGGTCTAGTCCACACTTTCCACTTGGTGCAGGGAGATGTGTTACTTCATTGAAAAAATGATCATGGTGCAATGAGATTAAAACTCTCTGCAGATAAATTAACAGTTAACTATACTGAGTAGAGAACGTGTTGGAAGGTTTTTTTTTATTATTTCACAATAAAACTTTATAAAATTTTAAATCAAAATATGGCTTGGATTTACTGATCCCAAGCTTTTATGGTACGAGAGGTGTGTCTTTTTGTCAGCTTTCTCTGAAGGTTTCTTCACTTGCCTAAGTCAGCTTGGTATTTCAGATCCTTCCTCTCCTTGGTCAGACTTCCCAGGAAAGCAGAGCACCTGTGTTCTCTGCAGGACAGCCCTGCCGCCTCTAGAGCCCTCTGCTGAGGGCATGGGATGGACACACAGCATTGCCTCACTGGACTGTTGGTTTGGGACCTAAGAAGTCATTTCATTTTTTTCTAGGCTCTGTCAAGCAGAGGGTAGCTATTACTCTTATAGTTTGTTCAGAGAATAGTTTTGTTCCATTCTTTTTCAGGGGCAGAGGAGAAAATTCTGGAGGACTTCCGGAAAACCCACAGCCCTGATGCCCCCGACTTTCAGCTGCAGGCCATGATTCAGGCAGCAGGGAAGCTGGTGCTGATTGATAAACTGCTCCCTAAGCTGATTGCTGGCGGCCACAAAGTACTCATCTTCTCCCAGATGGTGCGCTGTCTCGACATCCTGGAAGATTATCTCATCCAGAGAAGGTGAGCCTTGTGTCAGAGCTGTGCATCAAGCACTGCAAGCAGTTCGTTTTCTTTGGTGCCTTTTTGATTCATTCAAAAATTATGTTTTAACAAGAAAAAAGCATTAAAAAAGAGACATAAGAAATCTTCTCATAAAGACTGACTAAAATTCAGAGTAGAATCTTATGACCAGTTTTAACTGTCTAGAGTGAATTTCCTAGCCTATGATGTGGAGCCCTTGCTTTGCTTAAAAAATAAATTTTACATGTTTATTTATATTCTCTTTAGTTGGAAGAAACAATTCAGTTAGCATTACAGAAGTTTAAGAAAATAATGTTGTTGTTTTTTTCCCTTAATAATGATGAGAAAAATAACACCCTGGAAAGCATCACTATATCAAGTTGCTGAAAGGAGGGCACAAGCTGACAACTGCCAGAAAAAGAACTTGGGGATGTTTTATGTCTTAGCAAACGCTCTAAAGTTTTATGATAACACTCACTGTGGCATCCCAGCTTATTTTTTTGTTCATACTCCTGTAATTCCTTGAACCTAAGTTCCATTGCTTATTGCAGGTGAAAAGCCTGGGGTGTTATGTGGGTTGTTTGGAGTCTATATGGGTACTACATTTGTTACATTATACACGGTACCTTCCATCTCCAGTCATTGGGGTACATCAATCATCCGAATGGCAAATGGATTTTTAAAATTTACTCTTAATCATAAAGACTTCTCCAGATCTTAGAAACTATTAGCCAAGGCATTGCTAGGTTTAAAGGACATCCTTATTTTTATATAGTCATCATAGCAAATCTCTGTTGTGTTAAATGTTCTGCTCCTTAAAGAGTCTGTTTGTCCTTATAACACGTAATTTATAGAAAAAGTATTAAAGGAAACGACCAATTTAACTATGGGTTATGCTGACATTTAATATTACATAAATAATTCTCCAAAATCGGATTAGGCAATAAAAGAATTTCTCAGAGCCCTGTAAGTGGAGGTCTTTAGGTTAGGAATTCTTGAGACTTACATTGTTTTTTTCTTTGAAGAATATATTGAAACTAGAAAGCAGTTTCGTATTTTATAAATTCACTATATATGAATTTCCAGAACGCTTGCTTCTTATGTAAATATATTATCTCACTCTTCAAAATGTATGCAACTACTAGTTTGCAGTTTTTATTAAAGATCCCCCAAAATGAGTAACAGTGTAATGAACAGACTTTTGCTAAGTTCAGATGTCTTTATTTAGCTCCCTTATATGCTATTTTTCCTTATCATTTATTGGTTATTTTTGTTTTCAAATTGTCTAAAAATTACAGTTTTTCTTGAAAATAGGGACACGTTATAATACCACCACCTGCTCGAAGTTTCCATTCACACTTGGGCATTTATCTTTTTAGTCTTTTTTTCTTTGTGCATACATATATTCATTGTTGTTGATTTGTTTGAATTGGGATCATATTTTACATTCTGCTTTGTAACTCACCTTTTTATTTAACATACTTTGAACTTTTTTCTTTAATTCTTCTTCTACCACATAGTTTTGATGATCTGCATGGTACTCTGTCTTATAGGTTGTTTTCAATTTTTCAGCATTTTAAGGAACTCTGTGAATATCACTTTGCATTCATTGTGAACGTTTCCAGTTATTTCCTTAGAATACATTATGATGTATATTTTAAAAAGCATTTAATACATATTTCCAAAACACCCTCTAGAAAGACATTTTTACTGTGTCTTTTAATGGTGTATGAGAATGACTTTTTTTTCATACTCTGATCAATACTGTTTTTGCGTTTTAGTCTTTGCTGATTCAGTAAGCCAAAATTATGGTCTGTTGTTTTAATTTGTATTTCTGATTATTAATGACAGTTTCATATTTATTAGCTGTTTATATTTCTCTTTTTGTGCATTGCTTTATTCATGTTCTTTCTCCATTTTTTTTGTTACTCTTTGCCTTTTTGTTTATTAATTTATAAGAATGGCTTGTTTACTTAAGAATATGGTGCAAATACTTCCCCAGTGTTGTTCTTGACTTTTTCTTTATGGCTATGGGTTTTTGTTTGTTTATTTTATTCTTAGAAGTTTTAAATTTTATAATAGTTAAATCTCTCAGTCTTAAAACAGCTTTAAATAAACTTAAGTACTTATTTATGCTTAAATTAATATGCTTAAAAAGGCTTCCCCCACCTCTCAACTATGCAGTATTCTGAAGTATTTTCTTTTCACTCTCTTATGGCTTCTTTACCCCAGCTCTGCACCCAACAGGGTCTTCTGACTTTAATATCATCATTACTTTTCTCTTTTTGATTTAGTTTTTAAATTTTCTTCAAAGTTATACATGCACATAATTTAAAGAGCCAAATTATTCTATTAGACCTATGAAAAATAGCATTTCCTGGTACCACCACATACCCCCAGTTCCCCCCCACCTGAAGCATTTACTTTAAACTCCTTATGCTATTTCTTTTGGTATTTATAGCTATATCTCTAAGTAATGTTAGTAGTTATAATTTTTTTTTTTCCATTTTAAGTATTGTCTGTTCTCACTATGGAAGATGAATATTTCCCTTCTTTCACTGCCCCTCATAATTACCACATGTGCAACTCCTGTCCTCTCATCTTCCCAACCTGCCATGCAATACTTTGGGTTAAATTAATATTCAGTGTTTCTTATGATTTATGTAAATGCTGAGTTATAGCTCAGCCATGTAGTATGCTGTTTACTGTTTCTTTCTTGCACAATTTTTATTTTTCCCTGAAGCTAAAAATTATTTTTTATTCGGTGCATATTTTTAAATATACTTATTATAATTCACCTCCAGAATTTACTCTGGTTGTCTAAATCTCCTCTTGTTACGTTCAAGCACATCAGTTTCGTGTCTGAGCCGTCTCTCCCAGGACCTTCTTTCTTCTCTCTGGGCAGTTACCCTTCCTGCCTAGTGCACAGTTGCCATCTGTGATCTCTCTTCCTTTATCACACGACAAGTTTCTTTCCTTCCCTCTTGAGTCAAATCTTGTTGGTGGATCCCATGTACCTTTTTTGGGAGCTTCTAGAAAGGGTGAATGATAAATGAATTTGAGACTTTGTCAGAATGTTTTCAGTTTACTCTCATTCTTGAGCAGTAGTTTGGTTGAGTTTGAGGTACTAGGTCAGAAGTCACTTTCCCACAGAATTTTGAAGATGTTAGTTTACTGTCTTCTAGCTTCCAGGATTGTTGAGAGATTCACAGCCCTTCCAATTCCTGGTCTGTGTATGTGACATGTTTTTTCTGTTTAGAAGCTTTGATATACCCTCTTTGTCCCAGTCCTGTGAAATCTGACAATGAACTGGGTTTTGTATGGTGTCTGTTGAACTGGATGCTTTGTAGGTCTTTCCCATTTGAAATTATGTTCCTTCAGTTCTGGGGGATTTTCTTGTATTTTATCTTTCATTATTTCTTTCTGTTTTGTTTTCTCTTTGTGAAACTCCTGTTATTCATGTCAGACCTTCTGGTCTGATCACCTAATTTTCTCTTTTCTCTACTTTCCATCTCATTATATTTTGCTGTACCTCTGGTAGAATACCTTTATTCTGTCTTCCAACTTTAATCCCTAGATTTTCACTGTGTAATTATATTTTTAATTTCCTAGTTTTCTTCTGTAATTTTTCAGTCTTTATAGCACTCAGCCGGTTATCACACAGGTGCAGTGTTTTGTCATTCTGAGATTAATGATGATAGATTTTTTACAATCTTCCTACAGTGTCTGTTTTCTCAAGTCAAATTTTTCTTTTTGTTTATGTCTCTGTCTTCCATAGTAGAATTCTGGGTTAGCTTTTTTCCCCCCTCCTTTCAGCACTTAGAAGTTACTCTATTGTGTTCTCACCCCCGTGATTTCTGATGAGAAGTTTTGTAGTCATTTAAGTGGCTGTTCCCCTGTATATAATGTATTGTTTCACTCTGACGACTAAGATTTTCTTTTAATTTTCAATTTGCAGCAGTTTGACTGATGTGTGAAATTCATCCTGTGCAGAGTTCACTGACCTTCTTAAATTTATAATGTAGATCTTTCATCAAGTTTGGAAAGCTTTAGGTCAATAGTTCTTTGATTTCTCTTTTTTCCTTTTGCCCTATTTTCTTGTTGCTCTGTGAGACTCCAATTACCTGTATGTTTGACCTTTAGATATTGTCTCACAGGTCCATAGGCTCTGTTCTATTTTTTCTTTTTTTTTCAGTCCTTTTTCTCTCTCTTGTTTTGTCTGTCTTCAAGTTCACTGACTCTTTTGTCTGTCATTTCCATCATGCTTATTAAGCCCATCCATTGCTTTCTTTATGTTAGAGATTCTACTTTAGTTCTAAGATTTCTATTTGTTTCTTAGTGTGATGTTTTGTTTCACTGCTGCGATTTCCTATCTTTTCATTCATTATGTACATTTCTTTACTTCGCTGAACATAATTATAAGAGCTGCTTTTAAAGTTCTTGTCTGTTAATTAAAACATCTTAGGTTTGACATCTGTTGTCTTTCCCTTTAAGAATGGGTCATGTTTCCCCTGGACATTGTGAATATTGTGTTGTGGAGATTCAGGATTCTGTTATATTGCTATGATGATGTTGATGGTTTTTATTTGGAGGCAGTTAAGTAGGTGAGTCTCAAAATGCAAATGCTGTCAGCGTCTCTGGTAGGTAGCAGCTCCAATCTCAGCTCAGACTACTTTCAGTCTGCCCCAAGCATGTGTGGGTCAGAGGTCCACCAGAGACTTAGAAAGAGTTTATACCCGGTGTGTGGGGTTCACCATCTCTGTCTCTTTACTTTCTGGCAATCCCCTCTCACCCTCTGGCAGTCCTGGTTGCCCCAGACTCCTTCTCTTGCTGTCTCTGGTCAGAAAGATAGTGGCTTCTCATCAAGATTTATAGCTGCCTTGCACCTTTGCCATAACTCTGGCTTCTGTCTGGCCAAAACCACAATTTCCTGTTTCTCTCCAAAATCTGCCTGCTTTCCTTAACCCTCTGGTGCCCTCAGATAGGTTTTTCTGTTCATTTGTTTTGTTTTTGTATTTTGCCCAGATTTTGTGGTTGTTGTTTACTGGAGGATTGATGTGTTAAGACCTTGCCCCTCCACACCAGAAGCAAAGCCTCAAAGGTCAGAGGCTTTCCTCAGATGTCTGGTTTTGGCTGCCAGATGGTAGGCACTATCCAGAGATTAGAAGCTCTGGGCATGTGGGCCAGCTTGTTGGCTACCTTATTCTCCATCTGTGAACCAACTGTCCGTCTAGCTGGACCATTTCATCAGGGAACCTCCAGTGTCAGTGCTTTGGGATGTTTTTCTTCCTCTCTCCTGCCCAGAGGGTGGGAACTTGATTGAACTGGGAGCTGACTGTGGGGAAGGGGTGGAGAGAGGTAGGGAGGTCTCAAGATCTCTGCTTCTCTTCCCTTTTTTAGTATGGTACCTCTGCCTTTAACTGTGTGGTGTCTCCTAAGGTAGAGAGAGGTACAGATCTTTTTTATCCTCTCAGCACTGGGGTGGATGATGGATAGGCTAACAGATACTTCAACAGATATTCAACCAGTTAGTTCCCTTGTTTTTAGACTTTCTGTATCTCCACTTTCAGGGATACCTGGTGCCACCAATTCCTGATCCCTTTGGATATTCTGCCATATTGAATTAGGTTATTTCTCACCTGGGATTCTGCTTTCTTCAAATCAAATATCACTTGATTTACTTTCCAAGTCCCAGAATTTTCTCCTGTTCTGTTTGTAGGTTTATTGGGGGGAAGGCATTATTATGCATTTTTTAAAAAATCCCTTTACCTATCATTTTTCTAGACATTTGAGGAGATAAAAGAATTAAATGTACATGATAATTCATAATCTTTAATTGGACTTCTTTGATTTATTTTATTTTTTATATTTCAGTCTTCAGTCCTTCTACAATTTTGGTAGAGGGCATATAATGGGGGTCTAATTTAATTTATTCCCAGATATTTTTGATTGTTTGTTTATTAAATAGTCCATCTTTTCCCCCATTCATATAAGACAGTATGCATAAAATATATTGAGTTGTTTGCTGGGTGTGTATGTAACCTTTCTATTCTTTTTTTTTTTTTGCTGTACACGGGCCTCTCACTGTTGTGGCCTCTCCCGTTGCGGAGCACAGGCTCTGGGCTCACGGGCCCAGCTGCTCCGCAGCATGTGGGATCTTCCCAGACCGGGGCACGAACCCATGTCCCCTGCATCGGCAGGCAGACTCTCAACCACTGTGCCACCAGGGAAGCCCCCTTTCTATCTTTTGATCAATATTTCTATTCCTTTGCTCATATATTATTACAGATGAACTTCAGAATTGTTCAGAATTATTCTTTTCTTTTTATATAAATTTATTTTTTTATTTTTGGCTGCATTGGATCTTCGTTGCTGTGTGCAGGCTTTCTCTAATTGTGGTGAGCGAGGGCTACTCTTCGTTGTGGTGTGCGGGCTTCTCATTGCGGTGGCTTCTCTTGTTGCAGAGCACAGCCTCTAGGTGCGCCAGCTTCAGTAGTTGTGGTGCGTGGGCTTCAGTAGCTGTGGCTCGCAGGCTCTAGGGCGCAGGCTCAGTAGTTGTGGCACACGGGCTTAGTTGCTCCGTGGCATGTGGGATCTTCCCAGACCAGGGCTTGAACCCGTGTCCCCTGCCTTGGCAGGCAGATTCTTAACCACCGCGCCACCGGGGAAGTCCCCAGAATTATTATTTTTTAATATATCCCTGACTACTCCAGTCCTCACTACAGAAAAAAAAATTATATATTTACATATCTGTATTTATCTATGTGTACCTATATCCATTTGTTGGGATTTTGATTGGCTTTTACACACGTAGTAGGGTAGAATTGACGTCTTTGCAAAATTGAAGAACATGATATTCACTGCACTTACTCAGGTCTTCTGTATACACCGTTGATTTGGTAAATATTTATAAGGTACCAACCTTGTGCTGAGACCTCTATAGGTGTTAGGGACATGGTGACCAAACCGACATGACCCCTATTGCCAACTCCTGCTTATTTCTTATTAAGGTTAATTGTAAGTATTTTATATGTTTATGGCAGTCACGAACGGCAGGTTTTTGTGTGTTTTTTTCACTCTTTATGTTCTCCAGCTGGTTATTGCTGGGAGATGAGGTTGTTCATTTCCCTTCAGGCCTTCTGAGGTAAACATTTCCTGTTGTGCCAAAAACGTGTCATTTCCACCACCACCACCCCCGCCCCCACCCCCCGAGTACCCAGAGGTTTTCCAGAGTGCCACCTGCTTCTTGTTGATATTCGACAGCGACTCAGAATTACAGTTTGATCGACCACATCAGCTCCTAGGGATTTTGTTCAGAATGCAGTTGACACAAAGGGTTAATTGCTGCACTGATGTCTGGTGTGAAAATTTAATGATGTCAGATTTCCTCACTCAAATTTACTAGCCTTCAAGGTTTTCTTTGTTCTTGAGCCTCGTTGTCACGCCAGCTGTCAGTTTGGTTTTGTTCCCATTTAATTTCATGCCGTGCTCATACAGGGGTGAGGGCATGGCCAAAGGATCTGGCTCAGGAGTGAGGGGAGTGAGGAACAATTTAATTGAACTCTCAGATCACTGGCTTTTTATTTTAGTTTTGTGTTCTTCGAGAGCAGTCCCTCAAAACTGAGTGATAGAAATGAGAATTAACGTTCTAATCATCCTGCCCAATTTCTAAAACTGTGTTCTATCATAGATGGCCAAACGCTATCCAATTTTATGGGAATTTCTTTCCCTAGGTGATTGCCGAGCTATATCATCTCTATTTATTGGTTTCTCTTCCTCCTTAACAGTATGCTCATTCCCCACCTCAGATCTGTGGGCATCTGGCTCCTCTCTGCAGGTTTAGGGGTGTCTTGTCAAAGAACATTGAGTCCTGTATGCCTGCAGCACTAATTGTTCACGTGTGTGAGGGTGGGGTAGTGACAGCTATCATTTAATTGAATCTCAACCCTGTCTTCTGACTCCAAATCCTGTGCCTCTTCCACTGCATCACATACGTGGCCAAACGTACGAGTAACTCGGTTCAGTTCCTAGGTGCATTGATTCATCGCAGTCATTTTGGATATCTGTAGTTTCTCTTCTTAACCTTCCGATAGAGTTACAGGTTTTCTAAGTTCACCAGAGTCTCTTACTTACCTTTATTTTTGTCTTTTAAGTTTCTAGGGAAATCTTCCTACTGCATTGAAATATAGGGTACAATGTGAAGGCCATACAGCAAACTGGTTAAGAGTGTGGACTTTTGAGTCAAATGGATCTCACTTACCAGCTGGGTGACTAAGCAAGTTATTTCGCTTGTGAGGCTGGTGGTGGTGGTGGTGGTGGTGGTGGTGGTGGTGGTGGTTTTTGTTCTTGATGTTTTCTCAAGTGTAAAATGGGGAACTGCCTCACAGGATTATTGCCAGAAGTAAATGTGATGATGCATATAAAGCACGTATCACATATCGCAGTGCCTGGCACAGAGCTTGGCACTTAGGAGCTTACTGCTAATATTGTTGCTGTGGCTGATATTAATAAAGATGATAATTTTGTCTGACTGCTTCATAGTTGTATAGAATTCAACCTATGACCCTTAGCTTTTAGCTTAGGACAAAATCTTCTTAGTCTGCCTTCATGATAATCCTGTAACCACCACTGCTTTTATTTGCTACTGTAGTCTCATGTATTATTCTTAAGTTTATTGCATTAAAAAAGAAGAAAGGAAAAATCTGCACCTGTAATTCCAGATGTGGGTGCACTCTAGCTTTGTAAAAAGAAGACAGTCTTTTTGGACTTGGGTCTTTGCTTTGTACGTGTCCCTTCTGAGCCTGAATTGGTCTGCTTTCTCTACCTGTATTTCCTTGGGTGATTTCTCACGTGGATTTTCCTTTTACTCAAGGAAGTCAGGATTATGTTGCCCAATTTAGTTATCTAAAGCCACTCCCCGCCAGAGTCATCTACCCCTAGAGGATCTATCCTTAGTCTCTTACCAATTGTTTATCTGAATTTTTAGAGATCTGATTTCCCAGATTCTGGGCTGCTGAGAAGGTTTTTGTCAGGATTCATGTTCTTGACTATCGTGGGGTCTAGGATGTCGTCCTTTTCTCACATGGTTCCTATTACATATACTTTACCAACCAGTTCTTGCTTGTTGGTCAAAATTGGGCCCAGGGTAGCATCCCCATATTAATTTGTTCATTGTCAAGGGGTAAATAAGAAATAAATAAGACTAAGCAGCTATCCAGATTGGTACTATGTTTTAATTCTGTGCTGATTACATGATCTCCATCATAAACAAACCTTCTGTGTTTTCTAATTGGATGGACAGATGCTAATAGGCTCCCATAGCAGTTTAATTTCCTACTGTCTTTCCTTTTACCTTCTCCTCACCATTCTTTCCACCCTTAATTCTTAACTTTCTACACAGGTATATGCCTTCTTAATGATATTCAGCTTTGCTTCCTCACTTTATTTTCCTCTAAAGATTCTCCTGGCTTCTTTCCAACCTGACACAGCTCAGAAACCTTTCCTGTGATTTCTTCCTACTTGCTTGGCAATATGCTGCCCAGAAGACCTTGGTTTCAGCTACAAACCTGGAGGTTTTGCTTTCTACCTCTGAAGCTTTGAGGAACTGTTAGGATAGAAATGACCAACCCAGACATAAAAAGACTGCCTGTCCATCCAGTCTGCTTCCCATTTTCAGTCCATCCAAAAGCAGATGGAGCCTGACTCGAACTCTGATTCCGTGTTACGAGTTCTACTGAAAGTAGCTGGTCGAGGCTTTTATTTGCTTTTCCTGGTCTTATGATTAGATTCAGTGCAAGAAAATTGGGAAACACTTGAGAGTAAGTTTGCCTGGGCAGTGGGGATTGATATTTTATGTTTACAGTTCCTCTAGTCCTCCGTAGTTTGGCTGGTTTTTTGTTTTGATTTGGTTTTCGTTTGTTTTGAGAGAGGGGGACATATTGCAGTGCAGTTTTAGGTGTCTGCCCTGCTGCATATGTAGAGGGGGGATTCCTTTTAGACCTCTGACATTAGGTCCATATTTAGAAGTGACGGGTTTAAGGCCGTTAGTCAACAGCTTCCTGCGTTGTTTCTTGTTCTCCACTGAAGTCATGATTAACACCTGGGCTTTCGTTCGTTTGGGTCCCCTCAGATACACCTATGAGCGAATTGATGGGCGAGTACGGGGAAACCTGCGCCAGGCAGCCATCGACCGGTTCTGTAAGCCAGACTCAGACCGCTTTGTCTTTCTTCTGTGCACCCGAGCGGGAGGCCTGGGGATCAATCTCACAGCTGCCGATACCTGCATCATATTTGATTCAGACTGGAACCCACAAAATGACTTGCAGGTAACCGTTAGGATGATTGCTGTTTGCCTTAGCTGTCCCTGAATCCAAGAACATCATGACAGGGCCCGGCTTAGCTATAGAGAGTGTCTGCCATGCTCCATGCTATTGCTATGGCTTCGGCCAGATGGCAGGCTTAGGGCCTCGGTCAGGGTACAATTGAATAAAAAGTAAATATCGAGCCTTCCCACGAATCCAAGTGGTTCTTCCCTTTTCCTACAAATCAAATGGTATTTCACAGTGGTAGTCTCCAAATGTAGATTGGAACTACTGTTTATCATCAGACATAAAGAAAGATACGAAGCTTGACTAATTCTCTAATTCTTGACATACGGATTGATTCTGGCGTTTTCACTCACTTTGTCTGTTAGGTGGTCATGTGTCGTATACAGTACATGAGATGACCCAGAGGGCTAGGAAACTTCCCTGGTGTGGCAGGGGTGACTGAGGCTTCCCCAGTAGCTCATTTGCTCTCCAGTGAATGCAGCATAGTAGGGTTGATGTGGGCCCGGTTAAGTGTATTTGCAGATTAAATTTGCTCGTTTTAACCAAACTGAATAATGGTGGCTTGAAAAGATTACGGCAAAGATTGGAGCTAATACATTTTAAAAGCAAGTGTAAACAAGCAAATGACAGAGCTAACACTTCTGGTTCAGAATTCCTCATCAACCCCGTGTGAAAGTAAAAACAATGACATTCTAGCCAGATTGCACAATAAGTCAGTCCGAAAGATTCTAACTTGTCAAGAAGGCTATTTTAGATGACAGTTTTACATCCATTATCATTAACAACAAACTTCATCCTGAGTGTGTATTGGATCTTGGGACATCTGCTGATACTCAGAGTGTGAGTGTGTGGCTCAGAGAGCGTTGGGGACCTCAAAACCTTTTTCATGATACAGGTGATTGATAAGAGAAGTTTGAAGGCTGCTGTTTCACAAAACTGAGGAGGTGCCCTAGGGGATACTGCCGGGAAGGGATGCAGAGAAAAGGAGCTAAGGTGATGGGTATCAGGGCTTCTTCTCTACCTACCATGTCACACAGAGTCATTCTGCTTTGTCTTTTTCATTTAACGAGTTTCAAAATAACATTGTGTTTGAAGAAAACAATCTACTAGTTGAAAAACCAGTGCTCTAAATTATTATGTTGGTGACAGCTGGGTAAAACGCAGGAAAAAAAATCATCGTAAAACAAATTCTGTGGCACTATGTTCAACGTCCAACTTGAAAAATCAGTGGCTATGGCCAGCTCCCCATCAGGCCTTTCTGCTGGTGACGGGATATTTCGGTCAAAGATGACTTGCTAGATATGACGAATAACCAATATTTTTTTTCTCAAATAACCAACTTTTAAAGGAGTTAACATAGTCAATGCCAAAGTAATAATAATCAGTAGAAACTATTTGATCAGGTCACCAGCAAGAACCTGATTAGGATAGTGATGTAGATCGGGGGTGGGAGACTATTGCCAGCGGGCTAGCCGCCTGCTTTTAAAATAGTTTCATTGGGATATAACCACACCCATTTGTATACCTGTTATCTCTGGGTGCTTTCATGTTACAGTGGCAGGGTTGAGTATTGCAACAGAGACCTCATAGCCCACAACATCTAAAATATTTACTGTTATAGAAGATGTTTGCCAACCCTGAGAGAGATGGTTCCTTAAGTAGTAAGTTCTTGACCCCTGTAAAGTTCTGTGCTCCTTTGCAGTGCTCACCTGACTGTGAGGCTCGGAACCTGGGCCAGTGACGGTATGAGAAACGGGTGGCCATTCGGAGGCCATGTTAGCTGGGCACGCCTGAAGGACTTTCAGGAGAAAAACTGAAAGCATAGGGCTGGCATGTAGAGACAGGTCACTGTCAGAGGCAAAGATTTTGGAATCATCATGCTTCACCTAGTGAAGTCTAGACATTGAAGGTGAAATGCCAAGAAATGGAAAAAGCAAGAACGAGAATGTCCAGGCCTGAAGGAGAAGGTAAAGTCCTCTGAGGTGATTGATTTGTCTGTGTACCAGCCAGATGGGGTGGGTGGCGCTGTCCAGAATTAGGGTCTGGGGAGAAGGGAGCAACTTTGGAATGGCCGTTTTTAATGGCCCCTGCTGGGGGAGTAGCAGGAGATGAATAAAGGAATAGCAGTAAAGTCCAAACTGAAATTGGATAGTGTGAGAGTTGTGTATGCCAAGTCAGTTTCTGAACTTCTAACGCTCAACCTCAGTGGAGAAACAAAGACCATGAACATTCGGGCGACTTAGCTAGGAGTGCAGAACACTTGTAGAAGAACGTAGCAGAAGGTAAATGAGTGTCGATGTCAGCGAACAGCCCCAGGTCCACGTTAGAGTTAGAATTCCTCAACCTGTGGTCTTCCAGACTGGCTGCTTTTTTGGTTATTTTTATTTACAGCTTGGTAACCAAGAGGAAACCCTCCTTTATTTTTGAGATGTCTGACCAGACTAGGTAGGAATGAAAGAATTGGCAAGAATAGAGTAATTTTCGGGCAGGGAATTGGGTCTGTGGTTATTGGGGAGTGGGATTGGTGGGCTGTTCTGAGTTGCCCCCAGAGACGGAGCTAGGTTCTCGGCTTGCTTGGCGTGGGGAGGAGAGCACGAGAGCTGGAGACTACCCCCCGAATGGTGCGCACTCAGCACACTCTCCCTGGCATCTGCCCTTCACCCACGTGCTGTGAATGTGATGTAGAAGACAGAGTCTGGAGAGCAGGGTGCTGAGACCATCATGTGGTTCACAGGACTGCAGCTAAATCAGCTGTGAAAATCAGCGAAATGCATTCCTATCCCTAACAGAGCAGAAAACTCAACCAGGCAGCTCCCTGGTACTGTCCTTGCTAGGAAGTTAGGTCATGTTAACTTGCACACAGTCGTTCACACATATGCACGTATTCTGATACTTTTTGTAAATGAGTGAAAGCTTTCAGTCATCTTTAGTTCTTCATGGTTATTGAAGAACCACAATTCCTACTCTGATACAAGATGATCGTATTTCCTTTAGAAATGGGCTTGGCATAGAACATTCATCTGTGAGTGGATTGAAGCACATGCTACCAGATATAAACATCAGGGCCACGAAAAGAGAGTCCCATTATGAGCGTGGTCTTACCCTCTACCCTAGTGGAATTTTAGCATAGCTCCGGAGGTCAAGTTCAGATGGTAGAACATGTAAGTGTTCACTCTGGTCTTAAACAGCCTGGACAGATGTGGTGCAGTCCGTGCTTATCCGGAGACGGGACAACATGGGGAAGCAGTGACAGTGCCAGGACACTGCTTCTCGACCCCTAGGCAGACCCCCTCCGAGCCTTGACAGGGAAGCCAACCTGCTTAGGGGGAGGCTGGGCTCAGCCCAGTCCCTGAGGCAGGCCTGCAGACAAGCCAGCTTCCATGGCTGTGGAACAGAGCTGCACTGTCTGAAAACTCAGCTGGAAGTCAGAGAGCAGAGTTACCTTTTCTGGTGCTTTTTTGTTATTATTAAAAGTTCATTCATTCAGCCTTCTGGTCTCTTTGCTGGGGTTTCCTGTGCTTTTGGGGTAGAATTAGAGGCTTAGGACTTGCTAGAGAAACATGTATGTTTTTAAAACCTAGGTGTTCATAAATCAGATGACATTGGATGTCATCCTGTTTCCTTTGGTCTCGTTAGAGTCTGAGGAGTCCAGTAAATTGTATTTCTCTCCCTTTTGCCTCCAAAAGAACCAGTTAAGAAATAGACCCAGGAGTGCAAAGGATCAAAGCATCAGCTTTAATAAATTGTGATGGTGGATTAGATGGTATAGCTCGACCTGTAGCCAGACTTAGACTTCCGAGGACTCCTGCACTCGTGCACCCTCATCCCACAGTTAACCTTGCCCACTGAGAACTGCTGGCAGCCACCTGCAGAGCAGAGGCTGTCCTTGTATGCCTGCAGTGACAGAGGGGGGACTCTGCCCTCCGCAGGGGATGGGGGGGGTGAGTCTATAGGAGCTCGGACTGGATCTCCCGTTTCACTGATGAGATCAGTCATTCCTTTGGAGTAGAGAGGAAGGAGGTGAAAGAAACTGTTGTGTTCCTACCTGGGAGCCGACATTCCCTCCCGGAAATATGAGGACAGAGAACTAGGGCTCCTGCTCTCGTGTCTACTCCATCAGCCCGTCCCAAATCCTTCTGCTCCCCTTTCCAGACAAGTGAAGGCACAGGGTCCTTAGGTTCCAGGACAGTACGTTCTAGTAAATCAATTTTTAGGTCCCTTTATTAGGGAGGTCTTATCTAGAGGATCAAGTAAATGCCACACCCTCTCTCAAACCTTGAACATGTCTGTGTTAGCATCAGTGTGTGTGAAAAATCAAACTGTGCCTTCACCCAGGAGGGACAGCTGTGATTCAGTCCTGGTACGTCAGCTGCAGCAGGTTTTGTGTAGGTTTTCTATAGTACCTGTAACCGCTGAGTTCAAAAAATGGCAAAGGGTGCTTACCGTAGCCTGAGAAGGGAAAAGAGCAGTGAAAAACTGGTTTCTTTACTTCTTCTCTTTACCTCTTCTCACTGCTGCCAGCTCTGAGGGCTGAGTGGGCCTGTGGGAAAAGCAAGGTACCGTGCCACCCTTGCAGAGGCCACAAGGTGACAGTGGTAGCACGGGACAGGTCCCGTCCTTCCTGTGGATAAGGTTGTCCCCGAAGGGAGAATTCAGGAAGCCTGGGCGCAGGTGTCCTAGCCGAGAGCACAACCACAGGGTAATGCGGCTCCTGCCTGTGCTGAGGATTGTGGAAGGGAGGAGGGAATCCAGCCTGAGGAGCCAGGGGCTTGACACTCCGCCCCAAGAAAGCAGAGGTGCCGGTTCCCTTTGCCACTCCCTCTGCCGCCATCATATCACTGGCACCGCCTCTTGCTTGGTAGAATGTATGCCTGCACTTGGACGACTAAACTCTATTGAGTTTACTTTTCCTCGCTGGGAGAAAGTAAGGCTTTGTGAGTGCTTCATTACATGGTCCAGGCGTTCAGTGAATGTTTGTTATGTTTGTTGAACACTGGAATGTGCCGGGCACCGTTTAAAGTGTTGGAGACACAGCAGTGACCGAGACCCATGGTGTGTGTGCTCTCATGGAGCTTTCATTTTAGTGCAGCAGGCAGGCAAAAAAAACAAGGGAAAATAAGTAAGATAGTCCCAGATAGCGATACTTATTACGAAGAAATGAAACAGGATACGAAAAATGGGGATTGGACGCCCTGATGTAGAGGGTGGTGTAGGAAGGCTTCTTCAAAAAAGGTGACATCTGAGCAGAGACCTAAATGATGGGAGCAGGGATCTTAAGTTATAAAATCAGTAGGAAGAATGTTCCAGGCAGAGGGAACAAGAAGTGTGACGACTTAGAGTGGGGTGAGCGTCGGTGGTGCACCTGAGGCAGGTGGGACAGGTGCTTACAGTACAGCGTCAGTCCCAAATAAAGTGAGTCAAGTTTCTTTTAAGTACTCTCCTGCCTCTCTTTTCAGTGTCCTCTCTTTCTCACTCCCTGCTCCTTTTTTCTGCTGCCCAAAAGCTCCCTTTTCCCATGCTGTTAACTTGCCTCTCCTTGCTTCCTATTCTCAGCCAGGTCTTGACTGACTTATGACACATTTATTGAGCCCTACACACCAGGCCAGGCCCCGGGGAAAGAAAAGTGCTCAGGGCTTTTGAACCACGCAGTGGAAATAACAGTGCAATGAGCAGATATCGGCGTTCTTTCCCAGAGGTGTTTACATTTTCAGAGGGGTTGATACCTCTCCCCAAAGGATAAATCTGGAGCTGGAAATTTCAGATTCCAAAGTAGGCCTGCAAAGGAGATAGTTGAGGGAGGGCAGCTTCCCAGTCAGTGCCCACTGATCCATACTGCACTGAGAGCCCCTGATTCCTCTTCTGATGAGTAGGTGGCCAGCGGATACAGACTTTCTGTGTGCCAGGAGAAATGTAAAATTGCTGGACATGAAATAAAATACTCATGTGTAGAAAATGAACTGGGGAAGTGTCCCAGCATGCTAGACGTGGCTGGGTTCTTGTGGGACTATAGGTGATTTTTTAACCTCTCTGATGATGTAGATTTTCATTCAGGTACAAGTAGTATTTCAAAGTATTAAAGAAAATGTACCTTTAAAATGTAATAGAACTAATAATTTGAAAGAGTAATATAAGGGTCAAGAGAGGAATCAACATTATGTGTGGTTCTTTGTACCAGCTATTTAATGTTCACGTGATTGTAAAGATGTGGTGTAAGGTTCTGGACTTGCACCTGACAACAGTGAATTGAGGGCTGGAATCAGTTGGAAATCTGTCACTGTTTGGAGACTCCGCCTTTCTACCCATCACAGTCATTGGGATCTGTGTCTGTTTAAAATTTTTCTGAACCTGACTACTTGTTTCTTGTAGGCTTTTGTTCACCTCAAATGTGTTAAAAAGTACAGAACAAACTAGGTGCCTACAAATCATGCAGGAGAGCATTGGAGCTCTGTAATTTCCCCTGGGCTGGAGGGCCGTGGGGACAAGGGGTAGCACCACTGCCTCCTACTGGTGGTCTAGCTCCAAGGGTTCTATGTTTATACCTTTGCTGGTGTGTTTTGTTTGCGCTTCACCTCAGTTGTTGACTTAGTTCTCAATGTTTCTCTTTACCACATTTTTGTGTGTGTGAGTTCTGAAAAGGAATATATGAGATTTGACTGTAAAATGGCAAGTCTCTTAAATGGGGCAGGACTCATCCTGCTATCCTTCAGGTAAGTCGTCTTGGTAGAGAATGTGTTTATCTCCTGGTACCATCTAGCTGCTTGTGACAGTGCCCCCTGCCCACCCCCAGCCCCAGCAGAGGTTTGTTTTCCAGACATGGGTATCCCAGGACTAGTGAGGTGGCTTCATGGTGACATGAGAGTCCCAGGTCCCTTCTGTCTCTCTGCTGCACCATCCTCAGTGAGTGTGGTTCACACGCTCTTGCTTCCAAGATGGATACTTCAGACCCCAGGTAGGAAAAATAAGGAAGGAAGGTGTGACACTTTTTTCAAGAGAGCAGAACTTTTCCAGATATCCCTGATAGACTGCTGTTACATCTCATTGTCCAGAACTGTATTACCTCGCCAGCCCTGGGAGGCTGGAAATGGTTTCAGTTGAATACATCGCTGCCCTTGTATAAGAGTCAGGGTTCTGGTATTGAGGACAAATGGGGATATGGATTCCAAGAAGGTAATAAATTAGTGATGTCTGTAGCTCTCCTCTATTAGACCTTTGCTCAGAATATTTCTTAAACTCCCTCTTGTAATTTGCCCTCAACACCAGGTAAGCCAAAACAAAGAAAATCAGTGTCAGTATTTAATGAGCACATATTATTACTGCCTTATAGTTTCCACAAACCATATTATTTACCTTGATCACTTCCTTTATTTACCAGAGCTGTCCATCAGATTTTCTCCTAATAATGAAGATTTACAATCACTAAAGATAGTAAAAGAAGGTATGGCAACTAGTTGTAATAGCCAAAAACAAAAGAACTTAGTTGTCCATCAGTAGGAGACTTGCTGCCTAAAACAGTATGTTCAGCTTTGATAAAAGAATGAGGAATATCTCTACAAACCGCTATGGAGTCATCTCCTGGATATATTGTTGGGTGAAAAAAAATAAGGTGGAAAAAGTATGTATAGTATGCTAGCATTTATCTAAAAAGGCTGTCTGTCTGTCTGTCTGTCTGTCATGTCTCCCCGCCATGGAAAGATTTTAAATGGTTACCTCCTGGGGGGAGGCGGTGAGGGAACAGGGAAGTGACGAATAGAAGCTAGTTTTTCTGAATATGCCTTTTTGTATATTTGACTTTGGAACCATCCTAAGTATTTTATAGCGTTATAAAACAAAATCTTTAAAAACTTTTTATTCTGAAATCATTTTAAACTTTAAAAAAGGTGCAAAATAGTGCAGAGTTCTAGGATCCTTTGCCCCGCTTCCCTTAATGTTAACATTCTGTATAACCATAGTGTAATTATCGAAACCAGGAAATTAACATCAATACAGTGCTCTGATCTACAGACCCTGTTCAGATTCCTTCATTTTTCTATCGGTGTTCTTTTTTCTGGTCTGGGATCCAATTCAGGATTTCACATCTCCTTTAGAAGTTACAACTCCTTAGCCGCCTCCAATCTGTGACATCTCCTGTCTTTCCTTAGCTTTCGTGACCTTGACACTTTGGAAGGATACTGACCAGCCGCTTTGTAGAATTGTTTCTCACTTTGTGTTTGCCTGATGTTTCTCTCATGATCGGATTTGAGGTTATGTATTTTTGGCAAGAATATCATAGAAGTGATGTTATATCCTTCTCAGGGGGTACATGATGTCGATATGTCTTATTACTTGTGATGTTAACCTTGATTACTTGGTTGAGGTGGTGTCTGCCAGGTCTCTCCACTGTAAAGTTACTATTTTTATCTTGAAACGTAGTCAGTATGTTGGGAGGAGATATTTTGAGATGCTATAAATATCCTGTTTCCTATCATACTTTTGCCTATTAATTTTAGCACTCATCAGTGGTTCTTGCCTTCAGTAATTATTACGATGGTGTTTGGCAAATGGTAATTTTCTATTTCAGTCATTCCTTCTACAGTAGGAGTTGGAATCCTACTGTAAAGAACAGCTGTCCTTTGTCCCCCATTTCTTTATGTATTTGTATTGGTATGGATTCCTGGATATCGATTTTTCGTTATAGGTTATAATGCACTACTCGCACTGTTTGTTTTGCCGTCCAGATTTGGTCATTAGGAGGCCCTTCAGGTTGGCTCCTCTGTCCTTTAGACATGCTCCTGTCAGTTTGTGAGCACTTCTTATTTTCTGGCACCACAAGACACTCAGGTTCATGTTACATTTTTCCTGCCATATCCATGGAACTGACTGTTCCTCCAAGGCTCCCTGGTTCCTTTTAGTTGAGAATGGCATTTAGAAACCAAGGTCTGGCTACTAGGTGTGCCCATTGCCACTGGAGTGTTACTGGTTCTAGACTCTGAGCAGACAGAGCTAGGAAATACAGATGTGCATACTGACACAAGCGCTGCTACCACACCTCTGTATTTATTCCCTGTCTATCCATCTGTAGTGAGATTTCTGATTCCAGTCCAACATCACAGGATTCCTTCTAGCCTTCTGCACTCTTCCGAATTCATAACTCCTTTCTCTGGCTGTGAGAAGCCTGGTCTCATTGTCATAACACAGTACATTTACTCATTTGTTCGATCTTCATATATGCATAAAGTAGTTTCAGAATTACTAACCCATATTCTACAAAAAAATTTACTTGTGCGTAATATTGGGCTAAAGTGTTTTTTTAGGTCATTGGTCTTAAAGTATATAATCAAAATACCAATTTCCAAGGTTACTTGGTTTAGTTTTTTTCTTTCCCACTCCCTTCATTGTGGTTAAATTAATGTGGGAAAAATCAATCCCTAAAATTCAAAAGCGAAATGAAACAGTTGAACCTAGCTCTATATGATATGGACAGCATAACCCCAAGAGTTATGCTCAAATGTTTGTATTTCATTTTTCAGTATCTTCATTGTGTTATAATTTCAGTTTGCAACTCCAATATACCCTTTATCCAGATTCACCAACTGCTAACATTTTGCCTCATTTACTTTATCATTTCTGCCCTAACTCTCTCCTGTCTCTCTGAGTACATACAGAGACCTACACACGTGTGTGCACGCACACACACGCCACTTTTTGTCTGAACCATCTGAGAGTAAGTTGTCCCCTGAGTGCTTTAGTGTGTATTTCCTAAGTGCAAGGACGTTCTCTTATATAACCAGGGTTCAGTTCTCAGAATAAAGAAATAAGAATAGTATCTCTAATCCATAGTTCATATTCAAATTTTATCATTTCTTTCAACATTCTTCATAGTTGTTAGTCCCCCAAGATCCAAACTAGGATCACCCACTTCGTTTAGTTCTCATGTCTCCTTTAATGGGTCAGTGCCTTGATCTTTCTTTTCCTTTCACGACCTTGATGTCTTTGAAGGGTACAGGCTAGATATTTTATAGATAGGCCCTTATTTTGTGTCTGTATTTCCTCAGGATTGAGTTCAGGTTTAGTGATACCTCGAAGTGATATGTCTTCTCAGTGTGTCATGTCGAGAGGAACATGATGTCCATTTGTTGATAATAAGTACTTTGAGCTTAGTTAGTGGCGTCTGCCGGATTTCTCTACTATGAAGTTGCTATTTTTCCCTTTGAAATTACTAAGTAGCTTTGAGACTATGTAAATATCCTGTTCCTCATCAAAGTTTCACCCACTGGTTTTAGTTTCCTTTGATTATTTTTGCCTGGATCAGTCATCACTGTTATGGTTGCAAAGTGGTGATTTTCTAACAGTCATTCTACATTTTTTAGTTACTTTCTACTCTGAGGAAGAGTTTTCCCTTTTCTCCCATTAGTTTATTTATGTCAGTATGTACTCATGGGTTCTTCTTTTATTCAGTGGGTTATATTCCATACGATATTTATTTTGATGTTCAGACAGTCCTGGACCTAACCAGCGGAAGCCTCTTAGGTTTCAGGTGTTATTTTGATGCGTCTCCATCATTCTTTGAGTACTTCCTTATATTCCGGCACAGTGATATGTTTCAGGCTCATCCTGTACTTTGACTACCCTGGCCCTGGAATTAATCATTTCTCTAACATGCCTTGTTCTCTCTTGTTATGGAGAATGGAGTTTAGAAACCAAGATCTGAGGGTTCGTTATGTTCTTTGCTACTGGGATGCCATTTCTTCTAGGCCCTCTCAGTGGACACAGCTAGACTACATACATACACACACAGGGAATATATGTACATAACATGCATTCATATGTATATGTGTGTATAGACATGCATGTGTCTACATAAACAGATGCACACACATTCATGTCTTTGTGTGGTTTTATACACATATGTGCACATCTAACCATGAGTTAATACTGATACCTCCAAATCCATTCTAATGCCACAGAGTTGTTCTAGTTTTTCTTCTTTCCATATTTGTAACTTCCTTCTTCAGCAATGAAAACCCTGGCTCCTGTTACCCTCAGTATATTTACACATTTGCTCAGTCCTAGATTATACAGAAAGTGCTGATCCTGCCACTGTGAAAAAGAAACTTATCTGCCAGTGTGTATTTATTTTTTTATTTTTTATTTTTTAATAAATTTATTTATTTTTGGCTGTGTTGGGTCTTAGTTGCTGTGCGCGGGCTTTCTCTAGTTGTGGCGAGCGGGGGCTTCTCTTCATTGTGGTGCACGGGCTCTAAGCACACGGGCTTCAGTAGTTATGGCTCACAGGCTCTAGAGCGCAGGCTCAGTAGTTGTGGTGCACGGGCTTAGTTGCTCCGCAGCATGTGGGATCTTCCCGGACCAGGGATCGAACCTGTGTCTCCTGCATTGGCAGGCAGATTCTTATCCACTGTGCCACCAGGGAAGCCCCAGTGTGTATTTAAAATTTAAAACACTGGAGTTCGTACATTCTTGGTGGGATATATCCCAGGGTGGGAGGGCAGTAAACCTTACATTGTTTTCAGTAGTTATGTTTCGGTGGTGATCATGATGATACTGTTTTTCTGATATTTCATGTATTTGCGGGATAAATCAGATGAGTAACGATATTGGCATGGTTAAGAACTGAGCTTTTCAACATGGTTAAAAAGCAATACAGATGTATAGTTAATGAAGTTAAAACCCCGTAGTCCCAAATTTGAATGAAAATATCAGTATGATTTCATGATGTAATTTGTCTTATGTGTGCCCGTGGTCGTATACACCACACACACACAAACGCTTCTGCTTTTACCCACTGAGGAACAATGACCAACCTAGAGGCAGGGAGCATCCCTAGAGCATGCAGACTGTTGTCTCTACTGCCACTTCCCACTGAAAGAAGCTCTTGGACTACTTGGAAAAGTGGCTGAATCCAGGTTTGGGCAGGAAATACACAATGGGAACATGGAACATGTTGTCATACCAGAAAGCAAGGGAGCTGTTAGATACTGCTGGTCTTTGATATAACATACAAATATAAATACAGACGTATCCATATCTTTTTCTTTATCTATGTGTATATTCACACACACACACACACACACACACACACACACCCCTAACTGTGAGTTCATACTGACACCTCCAAATATAATACCAGAATTTTTCATAGTTTTCCTCCTTTCCATATTTGACTGAATCATGTCAAAAGAACTTAGGAGCGGGCTTCCCTGGTGGTGCAGTGGTTGAGAGTCCGCCTGCCAATGCAGGGGACACAGGTTCGTGCCCCGGTCCAGGAAGATCCCCCATGCCGCGAAGCGGCTGGGCCCGTGAGCCACGGCCGCCGAGCCTGCGCTCCACAACGGGAGAGGCCACAACAGTGAGAGGCCCGCGTACCACAAAAAAAAAAAAAAAAGAACTCAGGAGCCAACTTGAGTAGTTTTCCATAGGCCGTATTTGAATAGCATTAAGAAACAGGGACTTCCCTGGTGGTGCAGTGGTTAAGAATCCACCTGCCAATGCAGGAGACACAGGTTTGAGCCCTGGTCTGGGAAGATACCACATGCCGCAGAGCAACTAAACCCGTGCGTCACAGCTACTGAGCCTGTGCTCTAGAGCCCGAGAGCCACAACTACTGAGCCTGCATGCCACGACTACTGAAGCCTGTGTGCCTAGAGCCCGTGCTCTGCAACAAAGAGAAGCCACCACAATGAGAAGCCTGCACACTGCAATGAAGAGTAGCCCCGCTTGCCACAACTAGAGAACGCCTGCACACAGCAACTAAGACCCAATGCAGCCATAAATAAATAAATAAATAAATAAATAAATAAATAAATAAATAAATAAATAAATTTTATTAAAAAAATAAAACAGCAATGCAGTAAAAAATAGCACAGATATTACTTAAATGCATACTTGCATTGTATTCCTTAAGAAACTAATTATAAAACTCTTCATTAGTCACTTTTGGAGGATGTTCATTTGGAAACTGATTAAATAAAGAGAAAGAATCAGACATTTAGCTTGTCTCTCCTATATGAACTGTACATCAGGGTAACCAAAAAATTGATGAGGGGAATTGTAACCACTAATGAAATCATGGATCTAGGCAATGATCATCAATTCAAAAGAAAGACAACCAGACATCATGTACCTTTTGATGGAAATTTATGTACCAACTATGGATTACACTTGCCAAAGGTAAAATCTTAACCTGATCAAGTCTCAAGGTATAACTCCACTTTAGAGGAAATAAAGGGAACGGAGGAATCCATTCAGTGACACAGCCAAAGTGCAGGCAGCAGAATATAGACTGTGAGAAACTGTAGGACAGATACCTGGTCTCTTCAACAAGTAATTGGCATTTGGAAGAATAGGAGAGATCAAAGGCAGAGATATATCAGCCAGTTACAATGCATGGGCTTTATTGGGATCCTGATCCAAACAATCAAACTTAAAGAAATATTATGAGGTGAGCAGGGAAATTGGAACACTAGATAGTTAGTACTTAGTATTAATTTTTTGAAGTAGAGCGATGGTAATACATTTTACAAGAGTCCTTATGTTTAGAAATACATATTGGAATATGTGAGGATGAGTCAATATGATGCCAAGGGTTTGCTTCATAGTAATCTTGGAGGGTAGAGGCATAGCAGAGATGAAGCAAGAGTTGACCGTAAGAGGTCCTTATACTTTTCTCTACTTTCGTCTATGAAAATTTCTGTATTAAAATGAGAAAACTTAAAAAGTGGTGCTGCTTGCTCTGGGTGAGACATTTCCCCAGAGAGCGAGACAGCATCCTGGGAATGAGTGCCTGCACTCAGACCACAGGCTAGGTAGGGAGGGTAGGAAGCCAGGTCCTTCTCATCACTTTGTCCCAGCATACAGCAGTCACTCAGTAAATAACGGGCAATGAAATGGGTGCTCTTGAAGGGGTAGCTGGCATCTGGGTGAATTCTATTCCAGAATCAGTCCCATGACTCGTAACTGTGAGAGCCAGCCACTCTCCCCACGTGGAATATAAGCATTTCCCCGTTCCTTGGGCTGCTTCCGTTCTGTCTGGTGACACGATGTGTGTGACCCTCCTTCCTTCCCAGGCTCAGGCCCGATGTCACCGGATAGGCCAGAGTAAAGCCGTGAAGGTGTATCGCCTCATTACACGGAACTCCTACGAGCGGGAAATGTTTGACAAGGCCAGCCTGAAGCTGGGTCTGGACAAGGCTGTCCTTCAGGACATCAACCGAAAAGGCAGCACGAATGGAGTGAGTATGCCGGTACCTGCTTTCGAGCCTAGAGAAGAATTTATCATGCAGCCCAGGGCCTCTCTGAATTCTTCATTCCTACAGCCGTTTTAAGGTTCCCTTTCACTAAATTGAGTCAGGCCGCACATCTTTAATGGGTAATTCCCTGCAATATAGAGGGTAATTCAAGTTCAGGTCTCTGCATTTTATAGATGAGTAAAGGAATCTGTAGGAGCAGTTGGGTGGTAGGATTGCCCAACATGCAGTAACATTTCAGTAAATAGAGTTTTACACATTGCCTGTTGGAAATCAGTAGATCTTAACGCTTAACTCTAAATTATCACCATGCTTTTTATCTCATGCTACAGACTTCGAGCTCCCTGAAGGTGAGCTATTTTATCTTACCCGGCAAGCACCCTAACAGTACTTGGCATGTTAAAGACATTCAATGCATGATGATCAATGAAAAAATGAATGAATGAAGGATCAGCTTGAACTATGGCAGTTAATACAATCTTCTTTTCCCCTCTAGAGGGGATAAAAATTGCTGCTAAGATTCTTGAATTGTATTAAAGTCTAGGCAAACAAAGCCGAATATCTCCTTAATCTCTGGCCCTTCTGAGTTGTCTTTAGTCCAGATGTTCTACATCCTCTTAGCTATGCGTATGTTGCTAAGTTTAATACTTCAAGTTACCAGTGCTGGGAGTCATGGAATTCCCTCCTGTGATTGATATAAAGAGAACCAGATTCTTAATTAGAACCAGGAAAGGGTGTTTTGAACTCCCATTTCCTGTTTTCAACAAGCAGTTGAGAAGATAACACTTGGCATGGGATCCTTTCTTTAGTTAAGAAATGACATCATTTCCAATACTGTTGTATTTATTTAATAATGAATAACTCATTATTCTTTAGCTCATTTGGTACATCTGGAGGTTTTTAAAGATACAGACTCAAACTAAAACATAAAATAAACATGAAATATATTCTCTTCAGTGGTGCGTAGCTTTAATGGTTTGTGACACTTGATAATAACCAGCATCCTGAGGAATGTTAGGGCCACTGGGTCGTGTGCTGGGTTTTATTCCAGAGCTCCCTGGAGGATTGTCTGCCTGCCCTCCCCATCATTCTCTTGAGTGTCTCTCTGGGTTTTCATTTTCTAAATCTTGTGTCTTTAGTCTTCTGACATGTGCAATTAGTGGAGGAACTGGGTACTGAATCATGAAGGTCAGATTTCAGGCTGTTTTTCTCCTG
Source organism: Orcinus orca (assembly GCF_937001465.1). NCBI lineage: Eukaryota > Metazoa > Chordata > Mammalia > Artiodactyla > Delphinidae > Orcinus > Orcinus orca. The sequence goes on from NC_064574.1 coordinate 19,243,212, forward strand.
TGCGTTTCCCACTTTGTGAGTAGCCTTTGGTGACCTGTCCAGGTACAGCAGCTTTCAAAAATGGAGGTAGAGGACTTGCTCCGGAAAGGTGCTTATGGTGCCTTAATGGATGAGGAAGACGAAGGCTCCAAGTTCTGTGAAGAAGACATAGACCAGATTCTGCAGAGGAGAACCCACACCATCACCATCCAGTCTGAAGGGAAAGGATCCACTTTTGCCAAGGTATAAGGCCCTCTCCGCAGAGTCCACGTGGGGTGGCAGTGGAAAGAAAAGTCTTTATTCTTTGACCCTCATTAGCCCGGCTGCTGTTTGTCTAAATGCAAACCGTTGAAATGGTCTGGCTGCACAACTGTTCTGTGTGCCACCCTGAAGATGCAGGTTCTTAGAGAGGCTTTGAATAATGGGTCACAAGCTAGAAAAGAAATCACCACTCTGAATCCTTGGAGCTGATCTTCCATGGGCAGGATAGACACTTGGGTTTGCAGCTTGCCTTCTTCACTATTCACGGAGACTGCTCCAGAACCCTCGAATGGTCATCCCGAGTCCCTTGGAGAGCACTCCTTGATCTGGGAGTTGAAATTCCAGTGAACACGTACTTTGTTCATTTCATGAGACAAGAGATTTTATTCAAGATTCCCAGCTTCTAGTCTAGGTGCCTTTTTCCTCTGCCCGTCAGGTCGCTGGATTTAGAATTCAACTAACCAGACCACTTGTCAGATCACTCTCAGGTTCTCTCACCGTAGGTTCTGTGAGCTTCATGACCTGTGTGATCAAATCACCTGTTTGGTGGCTCATGGGGGAAGGGCTTTTTCAGGGACATTTTGTGCTTTAGAGCCATAGCTCATCTCTGTACACCTCATATGGCCCAGCCAGGGCCTTTCCCAGAGTGGAAACTTGGGGATTGGTGAACTGAAAGAAAATCTATATCCAGGGAAGTTTTAAGAATCAGCCGTTTCACAGGCAACTGGACATACGTTGCCATCATCTCCCAGGGGTTGTCCTCCTGCTTCCGAGTTTAAGTTATAAAAAATGATCCTGTAGGTTGAAATTGTAATATCCTCACCCCACCTTTAAAATAAAATTTTAAAACAATAGCTTCAAGATTTTCACTTTCATTTTGGCAGCTCTGTTAGGGGTTTTGATTTTGAATGCGGATGGAGAATATTCTTGAGTCTCTGGTGCATTTGAGATCACACAGGTGTTTTACAATTTGTGTTCAAGTACAGTTTATTGGCTCTTTCTTCTTCACAGGCTAGCTTTGTGGCTTCAGGAAACAGAACGGATATTTCCTTAGATGACCCAAACTTTTGGCAGAAATGGGCTAAAATAGCTGAACTGGACACTGAAGCAAAGAGTGAGAAGGTACAGCACTGAGAATATTTTATTTCATTGAACATTTCACTGGTGTCTTATGGGACCGTAAATTCCTACCAGCTCAAATCATTATTTACTCCTAAGCCTTAGTTCTTAAATAAGATGCTGTATGTAACCCACTTAAAACATGCCTGGCACATAGAGCTTGAGAAATGTTATCTTTAAAGTGACCTAATGGGGCATACAGTCTGCTGGGTGTCCAGGAAATTCGATAAAAACAATTAGAACTGGAACTGGCCAGACGGGTCAAGATCAGCCCTCTGACCCAAGCCAAAATCCTATCCTTGGCATGTGACCGTTTTCCTCGATTTCAACACTTCTATGCAAGGAACTTTACCTCCGACGAACATTAGAGGAAAAAAGCATGGTGAAGAAAAGTTTGTTGGGTTCACCTCTATTCTTTTCAGTATCTTAAATTTTCCTATTTCTGAACATGAGAAAGAGAATGGCCTTGGAATAAAACCAGAGTTTGAATACTGGCTCTGCCATTGACCAGCTGTATGTCTTTGGGCAGGGGAACTGACCTCACTGAGAGAGTGAAAAAGGACATGTGAACAAAGGAGGTGGTGATGCCCACTTGGCAGAGTTAGAGATAACATTGTGAAGGTGGTTGCCCAGCCCATGTGAGGCAGCCCATACGTGTTAGTTTCCCCTCCCTCCATGTCTGACCCAGTTACCTCTCTCAGGGATGAGCACACATCACTTTCTGCCTGTCTTCTTGGGTGAGTGTTGAACTCTCATGGACTCACAGACCAGGAGACTGTCCCTGCTTACATCTAGCTGATTCAGTAACCAGCGTCCAGCCTTAACTATTCTTCCGTAGGATCGCCAGAGGTTGCTTCATCCAACCTCTTTTCTCCTGGTAGGAGGATTCTGCAGTCCCCTTAATAACCTGTTTCTAGTGTTTAACAATGTCACAGTCAGGGAGTTACTCTGTGTGCAGGACAGTGGGCAAGAGGGGGAAGAAAAAGCTCTTGCCCTGAGACAGTATGCAGGAGCTTAGCTGAGCTTTGGGAAGAGGCATGGGGGGAGGGGCGAGAAGCATGAAGTGATGGAGACCAGAGAAGTGATGGTCTTGCCCAAGGGAGCCGCCAGAATGGGTGAGTTTCCTGAGCTAGAGGTTATCTTTTCCATGAAAGACAAAAGGTTAGTGGCACCAGTGGAAGGCAGAATGAAGTGGCGGTAACTTGTGTTCGTCTTCCAAAAGTTGCTGAGCAGATGGAACTCTCCGACTCCTCCTGTCTCCAGAGCACAGGCGGCCTCCGCATGCCGGGCACAACAGCTGGGGTGCACCACTCCCACCCTTCTTGGCAAGAATAGGAGGCCACTCTGGCGCTGGGGGGCCTCGCCTGCCCAGGCCCCTGTTAGACTGCAAAACCAGCAGATGGGGGCAGCCAGCACTGGGGGCGGAGGGATACACCAACTTCATCAAGTCCCAGAGTGTCCCCTCTGCTTGTCGTGGACATGGCAGGTGTGCTGGGAAGAGGCTTTCCTGCTGGAGGACAAGATGGGGGTGGTTCTTTCCCAAATGTGTCCTGAGGAACAGCAGCAGGATCTGCATTGTGATACAGGGAGAGTGAAGGGGACTTTCTCCCCAGCAGTCCTCTCTTGTTTCCAGGAAAGCTTAGTGATCGACCGCCCGCGCGTGAGGAAGCAGACCAAACACTACAACTCTTTTGAGGAGGATGAGCTCATGGAGTTTTCAGAGTTGGACAGTGACTCTGATGAGAGGCCCACGAGGTCCAGGCGCCTCAATGACAAAACCAGACGCTACCTCCGAGCCGAGTGCTTCCGGGTGGAGAAGAACCTGCTCATCTTTGGGTGGGTATTGGCTTCACCTGTTTGTTCTTGTTGTTTTCCCCTCTTTGGTTCAGTCCCAGAGATTTGTCCAGTGTGTCTCTCCACTCACCTCTGGGGTCTGGGCTGATGGAGGGTCTGTTGGCAGAAGAGGGAGCGGTGCCTTCTGCCCGCGGCCCCCCTCAGTCACTGCACTCTGCTGCCATGTTGTAGACAGGCCGTGATTTTCTCATATGCTTGTCACGGCAGATCTCTGGTACTAATTTACTGCCTGGTACTGATTTCCTGCCTTTTTCCCCCAAGGACATATAAGGAATCAGTGTAGCAGATGTTAGAGTTAAGGCATGATTCATGCAGGGCTCTGGCTCTGGTAGAAGTGGAGGGTTTAGCTTCTGGGAGCTCACCATTGCTTTCAAATACTGCAGCTGGAGTCAGTTGGGTTTTTTAATAATTTTTTAATAGATTTATTTATTTTTATTTGTTTTTGGCAGCATTGGGTCTTCGTTGCTGCGCGCGGGCTTTCTCTAGTTGCGGCAAGTGGGGGCTACTCTTCATTGCGGTGCGTGGGCTTCTCATTGCGGTGGCTTCTCTTGTTGTGGAGCACGGGCTGTAGGCGCACGGACTTCAGTAGTTGTGGCACGTGGGCTCAGTAGTTGTGGCTCGCGGGCTCTAGAGCGCAGGCTCTGTAGTTGTGGCGCACGTGTTCAGTTGCTCCGCAGCACGTGGGATCTTCCTGGACCGGGGATTAAACCCATGTCCCCTGCATTGGCAGGTGGATTCTTAACCACTGTGCCACCAGGGAAGTCCTGGACTCTGTTTTAATTCCAGACTTATTCCTCGCTCCAGATATTTTCATCCCTCCCTTCTTAACATTCTAGTGGCCGTATGAAGCTCTCTTTGTGCAGTGTTCAGGTCACCTTAGTGACATTTGGTGTGCTACAGTATGCAATCCTCGAAGGTCTTTCAGGACAAAGCCCTCAGGGTGATCAGGAAGCCCAGCAGGGGTCAAGAAGCACTCGGCTCCTGTTTGTCCTGCAATGTTGAAGGCATGCGTGGCCCTTCCGCCCTCTAACACCATTCTGTATTTCCACTCTCAGCTGGGGCCGGTGGAAGGACATTCTGACCCATGGACGATTCAAGTGGCATCTGAACGAGAAGGACATGGAGATGATTTGCCGGGCCCTGCTGGTGTACTGTGTCAAGCACTACAAGGGGGACGAGAAGATCAAGAGTTTCATTTGGGAACTGATCACGCCTACCAAAGATGGGCAGGCCCAGACCCTCCAGAACCACTCAGGTGAGGGGTGGCACGGGCTGTAGCCGGGAAGCGCAGACCCCTGTGGTTCCCTCTCTCCTCCCATGTGGGCCCATGTTGCCGTGCTTTGGGCACATCTCTTCCTCGGGTGTATTTCCAGAAGGCTACCTGTGGGAAAGGATGCTGGTGTTTTCCATGTCCATTCTCCCTCAGAATCATCCAGTGTTAGCTGTGATATTTCATTTAAGTGCAGGTGGGCCCTCTTGAAGTTCCCCACGTGCCGGTCCTGCCCACTAACCTGGGTGTCACAGGGGTTCCTTCTCTGATATGGGGACTCACACAGCGTGCCCTGCCTCAGTTCCACCTCTGTCTGTGCGTTTCGTTGTACTGCTCCTTCCCTGTGCTGAGACACAGCTCACCTTCACGTCTCAGACCGAGCATTCCTTTTCCCTGGCTAGGCTGTGAGGTCCCCACGGGAACAGGTTCTGCTACACCGTTCTTTTTTTTTTTTTTTTTTTGCGGTACGCGGGCCTCTCACTGTTGTGGCCTCTCCCGCTGCGGAGCACAGGCTCCGGGTGCTCAGGCTCAGCGGCCATGGCTCACGGGCCTGGCCTCTCCGCAGCATGTGGGATCTTCCCGGACCAGGTCACGAACCCGTGTCCCCTGCATCAGCAGGCGGACTCTCAACCACTGCACCACCAGGGAAGCCCTGCTACACCTTTCTTGATCCTGCAGGACACTCGGTAGATTCTTGCTGCCTGACTGAATGGTCCTGGGGGTTACTAAGTAGGGGACCGGCTGTCTCCTCGCCATCCCTGCCTGGGGGACGGAGGAGTGGGGCCTGTCGTCCAGGGCCACCGTGCATAGCCCAGCTGCCTCTTTGCCACCCTAGCCTAGCTCTGTTCCGACAGCTGCGTTTAAGCCGTCTCGGCTCATGTTCCGTACCTTTCTGTCTCAGGGTTGTCCGCTCCAGTCCCCAGAGGGAGGAAGGGGAAGAAAACGAAGAACCAGCTACTGCTCCCGGAGTTAAAGAACGCAGACTGGCTGGCCACCTGCAACCCCGAGGTGGTCTTGCACGATGATGGCTACAAGAAGCACCTCAAACAGCACTGCAACAAGTGAGTGTGCCCCCCTCACCCCTGGTAGCAGCTCCTCTCTGACAGCGCGGCTTCCTGGGACCCCCCATGGGGCTGTGGGAGGCCACTTGATGCCCCTGTACCACCGTGCAAGGTCTGGAAAGGCGGATAGGCTGTGTGCTCGAAACTGGGTTAGGGTTCAGTCGCATTGAAGCCTCTCTACCTCCTTTAATCATCCCTTTTCTCCCCCGGAACCCGGCCTCTCTTACCAGAGCAGTTCGTACAGGATCTTCTGACCTGACTCTCAAAATCCACGGAGGACACTGGTGATTTCACTGCTCACTCTCCTTTTCCTTTCCCTCCCTCCACCCCTGAGGGCACATCAGGGAGAGCAGAAGACTGGCCTTGGTGGCCACCGCTCTCAGCCATACCCGCTTGCCAGGTTGCTTCCTCTTCAGATTTGCTTTGACATTCATGGCCTCCCGGTGTTTGGTGGACATTCATTTGAGATAGTATTCTTTATATCCCGAGGCTAAGAGCTGGGGTGGGGCAGGCGGAAATAAGGGAAAAAGTGATAGAAAATGAAACTGTTCTTGTGAAGTTTAGTTTGGGGGAGTTAGGGCACCCAGCCACGAAACAACGACAGGTTTGCATGTGGGTACTTGCATCGCTGTACAGTGTATCTGTTAGAAGTAAAAGGACCCTTGGCAACCATCTAGCCCAGCTTCCTAGGCCAGGCAAGACTTACCTCCTCAGTATTCCTGGTAGGCAGTGAGAAGGCCTCAGCTTGCACACCTCTGGTTATAAAGAGTGTGTTATCCTGTAAATCAAGATGTTTTGCTAGGTCTTTTCTTCCTCCCTGTAGCATCAACCTAATGGTTCTGTAGTTGTTGGGTTGTGGTTATTTTTCCTTTACTGCTGAAGTCTAACCCTGTCCTTTGATCCCTCCAAATATTTGAAGGTAGGTCTCATGCCCAGTACTGTAATAAAAACTACCGCACACAAAGGTACAAGCTCTCTGGGACAGTAGGTCTCAAGCCAAGACTTAAAGGGCACTTGCTGCTGATAGCAGAGCCTGGCTGGGGCAGGACCCCACGGCATGTTCACTGACTGGATCAGAGTCACTGTGAGGGAGCAGAAAGGAAGCTGGCAGGGACGAGGGCTCCTTGATGGGAGACCTGGTATGGCAGGCTCACTGAGGAGTCTGTTGTAAGTACTAAGCAACCATATTTCTTGAACAAGTGAGACATGATAAAAAGTGATACTGGGGGAGAAAAATTAATCCGGTAACAATTTGCAAGATGGAGTAGGTGTTTACCTGGAGCTGAATGGCCAACTAGGAGAGTTCTGTCATAATACTAAGTATTGATCGTGATGACCTAGATTAGGGTGCTGACTGTAGAATTGGGGAGAAAGGGTCAAATACGAGAGCTGTGACTGAAGAAGAATCCATCACGTGTGACGAGGAATACAGAAAGCAGGTAACTCTGTGGCCGTCAGCCTCGTAGGCTGGAGAATGGCGGTGCTTGTAGCCATGACAGAATCAGAATCTATTCAGTAAACGATGAAGAGCAGAACGAAGGACTCGGGTTTTGCCTTATTAAGTCATAGCAGCAACATTTGGCTCTCGCATCCCCAGCTGGAGAGATTAACATAGAACTTCGCTTGACACCCGCACAGATGATCACAGATGTTGAGCCGAACTAACTGTGACCTTTGAGGAATTCCTTAACATTTCTAACCACCAGCCCCAAGGTCTTTCCTGAGTGCGGGCCTTACCCCGAGAATCAAAGAATAATGCAGTAAAGCACTTCTCTGGGTTTGAAGAAGCTGACTGCTGTTTATTCATCTGAATCTGACGGAGAGTACTGTCCTCTTTAGTCCTGGCTCAGCAGCCAAGAGATTCAGAGCCGGCAGGGGTCTTGCAGCTCCTCCCACGCAGCGTGGGGATTCTGTGGGCAGTGTCCCAACAGGGACTCCTCCAGCCTCTGCTCGAGCCTTCCTAGTGATGGGAGTTTACCACTTCTCAGCAGTACTCATTTAATTACCAGATGATTCTAATTAATTGTCCTTCTGTATATTGAATCTAAAATCCGCTTCCTTGAATCTTCCACCCTTTGATCTTGGGTCCTGGTTCTGTCCTGAGGTGCACCAGAGAACAGGCAGAGTTTCTTTAGCATAACTGGACTGTGAGCTTCTAGAATTGTGGGCTCTGTTAATTAGCAAATTTACTGCCACCCCAATATCACATGTGGGTCAGGAAAGGCTCTGGGGTCAGGACTGCCTGGATTTGAATCCTGGCCCCATTACTTACCTGCACGTGAATTATTTTAAAAATGAGGATAATAGTTCCTACTTCAGCATCGTTATGAAGATTAAGTGAGCTGATACATGCTGACAGATAGTGAGTACTCAAAGCATTTGCGTAATTAGTAGTACATGTAGTATTTAGGGGCGTGAAGTTGTTATCAAAAGAACTTCAAAAGGTTAAAAAGCAGCTGCTTCGAATCTAAGCTCTAAGAAGTCAGGACAGTGACTGTGTGTTCAGAGTGGGTATAGTGACCAGAAGGGCCTACCGGGGGGGCCTTCCGGGGAAATGTTCTGCTTCCTGATCTGGATATTGGATACACATGTGCGTTTGGTATGTGTAAATTCATCGAGCTGTACATTTATGCAAAATGCACTTTCTGGAAGTATATTTCATACCAAGAGAATAGTTTTCTAGAAGAAGAAAGAAATGAAAGAAAAGGGAATACCGCCAGCCAAAAGTTTTAATAGGTTTTGTTTGGCTGAAGTGAAGGGTGTCACAGACCAGCTCCAGCTCTCCTTCCCTGTGAGGTCAGATGCCACCTGGGGTTATCATCTCAGCCTGCGAGGAAGTGGCTCTCTAAGAGGAGTTGTCTGTCCGTCCTCTGAGTTGATTTACTTCTCATTTGCAGTATAGGTGAATACTACTGGCTTTCAGTTCTGTTCTCCTGTGCCGCAGATACTGCCCTTTTTGGAGATACAGAAACAGCTGTATCTTACATCTTCTGGAAGCCTTCCTCTGATTGAGGTAGATCCAGGCGGGCAGGAATCCTGTACCTAAGACAGCCTCTTTCCAGTTCTTGCTAAGGGGGCCGTCAGCTACTGCCAGCTAGGCAGAAGGATCAGGGGCGATTGCAAATTCTTAGAGTTCTCGTTCTCTGAGCTTTGAAAAAACATCTCGAAATTGAGTTGATTGACAGCTGAGGTAAGGAATGGTATGGCAGAAAAGTAAGGGTTCTTTCCCATCTAAAAGTTTGGGCTTCTATGTTGCCACCTACAACTTAAGCCCACAGTGGCACTTCCAACCCAGATCTAAGAAACTGTGTTGTTTTAGAGGCCTCAGCCCCTCGTTATTTAAACACCTTTTGAATAGGTAACACATACACGTGTTAACCAATATTTTTTGTCAAAAGTAAGTTTTCCTCCCACTCCAGCGCCCCTGTTTCCCTCTCCAGAGGCGACCACTGTTAACTGGGTTCTTCCAGAGATGCTCTGTGCAGGGCCCAGCAGTGGGAACGCACAGCCTCCTCTTACCTTCTCTAAAGTAGTATTTACTTTACATGCTGTTTGTGTTCTCGTCGCTCTTTTTTTTTTTTTTTTTTTTTTTTTGTGGTACGTGGGCCTCTCACTGCTGTGGCCTCTCCCGTTGCGGAGCACAGGCTCCGGACGCGCAGGCTCAGCGGCCATGGCTCACGGGCCCAGCCACTCCGCGGCATGTGGGATCCTCCCGGACCGGGGCACGAACCCGTGTCCCCTGCAT